>NW_023425540.1:90530738-91959428 GCF_014108245.1 Pipistrellus kuhlii
CGATTCTGCTGAGGGTGCGGGACCGACCCTGGGCTGATTCCACAATTTTAGAGGATTCTGAGCTCCAGCGATGCCCCCAGCCCTGCTCGCCACCCCAAGCCCAACTGGCGGGCCTCTGCTGGCCCAGGTCAGGGCTAAGCTTCTCTGAGTGTACTGGCCTCAGGGGAGCCACTCACTCACTCACTCACTCACTGGGCACATATTCACCAAGCCCTTGTCCATGCCAGGTTCTCCTGGGTGTAAAGAAGAAACCAGATGTTAAGCAGAGAGGCAGCTCGTGGGGGTGGAGTCACTCACTGGGGCAGATGGTGGCAGTTGGCTGTGGCATCTGTGTTGAAGGGGATCGTGCAGGGCATGGTACCTGGCACCTTCCCAGAGGTGGGGTGGTGGGGATGTGCTTCAGGGAAGCCTTCCGGGAAGAGCTCCGTCCTGGAGGCTGAGTGAGAATGGGCCAGTTGGAGGCAAGGGAAGAGGTGATTCCAGGGGAGGGATCGACCTGGGCAAAGGCGAGAGCCAGAGCTAGCCGAGGGCCCTGCTCCTGGAAGGGTGGTGAGTGGTTACAGGGGCAACGGAGAGGTAACCCAGACCCCAGGCCTTGCACATCCTTCACGTCTCCCTTCACAAGCCAAGGTCTGAGGCCCAGAGTCCTCCAGGGACGAGGCTTCCTCCAAATGTTTTGAATCGTGACCTCCAGGAAGAAACACGTTCTGTGCTGTGACACAGAACACACACACACACGTCTATCAAACCTCCACAGCCAAACAACAGTCCTGCCCAGTGCCCATCTCCCCTGAGCTCCCGGCTCACAGCAGCCCTCGGAGGACAGCTTCCAGCATCACCTCCTGCAAAAGGAGACCCGGAGGCACAGAGAGCACCGTGCCTGGGCCTAGCCACACAGCAGCGCCGGGCGGAAAAGGAGGCTCAACCGGAGGTGGTCTGGCTGCAAAGCCTGGGCCAGAACCACACACCAAGGCAAAGATTCCCCACCGATCCTCTTCCTTCAGTGGGAGGTGCAGCAGACACATTTATTTTTCTGTACTTCGACTTTAAATTCTGGTTGAGAGCCCCTGTGGTTCTTAACTTGGGAGTCTGTGCGGGAAATTCAGAGAGCCCATGAACTTGGGCGAGGAAAAAAATTGTCTCCTTATTTTCATTGCCTTCTCCTGGAAATTTTGTTTTTCCTTCCATTATTTTTAAATATATATATTTTATTGATTTCTTACGGAGAGGAAGGGAGAGAGATAGAGAGCTAGAAATGTCGATGAGAGAGAAACATCGACCAGCTGCCTCTTGCACACCCCATTCCGGGGATGTGCCCGCAACCAAGGTACATGCCCTTGGCCGGAATCCAACCCGGGACCTTTTAGTCCGCAGGCTGACTCTCTACCACTGAGCCAAACCACTTTCAGCTACCTTTCATTATTAACGTGACCTTCCTCACCTCATCAACAGGGCCTGAGGCTTTGTCGTATTATTTACGGTTGTCCCGGTATCTTGAAATATACGCTCATCATGACTTCAAAATTATGGGTGTTTTAGAGGTGTCTCTCAATGTGTCAGTAATAACAGCACAGAAATATACACTGAGTGGCCAGATTATGATGATCTTTGAAGGCACAATTGTCTGGCCACTCAGTGTACCTCATTATTTGACACTATAACTCGTGTACCTGATCAGTTTTCCCCTTTGCACTGGCTGATAGAAAACTCAAGGCAAATAGGTGGTTGATCTCCAGCAAAAGCATAGAACTTTTGGTACCCATTTGAGATACAAATACACTGAGTGGCCAGATTATTATGTGTTCAGAGATCATAAGAGTCGGGCTACTCAGTGTATAGAGCACGTATCAGAAACATTCTGACGGGTGAACCTGATCTCGCTGTGCAGGAACCCCTTCTCTGCCTATGGGGAGGGGTGGGGAGGGAGAAGCACCTTGCATCCCACCTTCATCCTGCTCCACCTGGCTCCAGGGCCCTGCTGTTGCATAATTAATGTCTTGCCTTTGATTTGCTGAAAGGGAAACCTGTTTTCAGTTATAAAGGGATTCTTTTTTAAAAAATATGTTTTTTTATTGATTTTTTACAGAGAGTAAGGGAAAGGGAGAGAGAATTAGAAACATCAATGAGAGAGAAACATCAATCAGCTGCCTCCTGCACACATCCTACTGGGGATGTGCCTGCAACCCAGGTACAACCCAGGTACATGCCCTTGACTGGAATCCAACCAGGGACCCTTTAGTCCGCAGGCGCACGCTCTATCCACTGAGCCATACCGGTTAGGGCTATAAAGGGATTCTTGACCCCTTTCACAGGTGCTCACCTTTCTTGGGACTGACAAGTGCAAAGGGGGTCCCTGCCCCCCAATACCTCCTGGTGCGGCCACAGATGGAGCCAGAAATGGGAGGAGCACTAAGTCATTGCCTTGTGATAGGGATCAGGTAGGATGAAAGTGGGGAGAGGACAGTGGGAAGAGGACGGAGAGGGTTAGGGGGAGCAGACACGGACCCAGCTCCGGGGCTGGTGTGAGGGCAGACGAAGTGTGAAGCACAGTGGGTGGCACAGTGGATCCTATTTGTGGGAGAGTCTCAGGAACCCTTCAGGGCACTCCTTTCTTCCCCAGGCTTTACGTGGGGGCAGGAGACCCCAGCTGTGGTCTTGGGCCTCCGCTGCCTGCTACTCCTGTGTGTCCCTGTGGGTCCATGGACAGCTGCACGCTGGCTGGGGCAGAGACCACTGCCACGGGTGCTGTGGGCAGTCACCTCCTGCTGCCGTGGTGGGGAAGACTCTCAAAGAGTGTGGGCGGCTGTCCCGTTTGGCCTTCTGGTGGCCGGCTCCCACCACCCACCCAGAGTGAGGCCAAGGCTAAGCCCTCTGGCCCACAGGTAGAGCTTGGTCCAAGCTGTGCCCGCAATTCTCCGGGCAACAGCTGGGTGGGTTCTGCGTGTGCCTGGTGATGTCACGTGTGAAAAGTGGGCCTTGGGGCAGCCAAGGGGTTGAACACTGATGAACAGAGAACAGTAGAAAGACAGAGATGGCCCGAATGGCCTTCCCGCCAGGCTCTAGACTTTGTAGATCAGCTATTCCTGCTCTTACATGCCAACATACACCTAAGGAGGCATGCCAGGTAAAATGCAGGACACCCAGTTAGGTTGGAATTTCAGATATACAATAATAATTTTTAGGCTAAGTTATTATGTACATCAAACCTTCCATTTTTAAAAAGTATAACTATGTCCCCAATATTTTTTTTTAAATTTTTTAGTGGAAGCATATCTCAAATACTGCATGGGTTGTAGTTAGGCTACTAAATTATTTGTTATATCTGAAACAAACTTTAATGGGGTGCACTGTGTTTGTATTTGCTGAATTTGGCAGCCCGAACCCAAGACACTTGGGAGCTGTGGGAGGAGAGGGCGCTGGCGGCAGCGCTCAGGCCTGGGCCTGGCAGGGAGGACCGGCACTCTGGCCAGAGGAAAGGACAGGTCAGGGAGACAGAACTGCCCAGGATGAAGCAGGCTCCTGCTGCTTACTACCACGGCTCCGAGGCACCAGGAAAACCCCAGGGGAGGGATCCTGCACTCGGCCCCATTTGACACACGTGTGCCCCAGCCTTTCCAAACTTGGAGCACTTTCACCAGCTTCATTTAGGACCTGCCTCTCCCTCACTCAGGGCTGAGTCACTCCCTCACTTCCTAGCACCCAGAACCTAGGTGGGACCTAGGGTGTGCTGGGTGGAGACACCAGGAACCTGGCAGGGCCTGCTCTAGGGGCTGCAGTGGTTTGAAACCCTCCTCGGAGAAGGAGCACAGAGTGGATACATTTGGGGATTCATGGCTAAAACCCTGAAACTTACTTGCCCCTTGTTGAGGTGTGCTGTGTCAGCATGGCCAAAGCTGAATCTGAAAGGGGGCATGAAGGATTAAGAAAAGACAGACAAGAGAATGAAAGCTGGGTCTCTGTGGAGCACTGCCTCTCTGATGGAGAGAAAGCGATGACAGCGCCCACAAGCGGTGCCTTTATTTTATAGCCAGATTTCCAGGAGGCAAAGTGAGGGCGTGGTCAAGATGTTTACAACATTCTCCTGAGTTTCAAGCCTACTCAATTACATGCACCTGAACTCTATCAAGCTCGCTTCACTCAGGCACGTGGGGCCACGTGTTGGGACCACAGCTGTTGGCTATAATTATGGGAGGGCTTTGCCTGCAATCTGGGACTTGCACATGGCCATGAGAGGACTGTCCCCCTCCTTAGTCCGAGGCTTGAACCTGTCCAAACACTGTAGCCGCTCTCCACAATGAGGCCCATCACCCCAAGGGAGACCCAATCCCCGTGGAGGCTCCCCTTTGTAACTGCGTCTCTGCAGGCAGCCGTATATCGGGGGGGGGGGGGGGGGGCAGGGAGCTGGACATCTCGTGGGGACAGGGGCCACATCTTCAAATGTCTGGCTCAGCTCTGCATTCAGCAGGTGCCAAGGCCAGGGCGTCATGCTGGGTGGGTAAGGACAGGAGAGGGCAGAGTCTTACCCTGAGCGCTGAAGGCCGGACTGAGAGGAGTGAGAGGACTGGGAAACCTGCATGGCTCCGAGGTGGCACCCCAGGACTTGGACCATGGGGTCAGGGGTGGCAGACTTGGAGAACACTACAAGAAGGCTGCAGGGTGGAGAGCTCAGGTGGAGGTAGAGGAAAGGAAACTGAGGAGAATCTTCTGTTCCTATAGCCTTTAGGGCTTCATGAGGAGATGGAGTCCAGGGCTGTTGCATGGCTGTGCTACCTGCCCAGTCGCTCAGACCAGTCCCACCTTGTCACCGTCCTGAAAGTCATAGTAAATTTTGATCAAGGGGCTTCATATTTTCTTTCTACTTTTTATTGATTGATTGATTGATTTTGATAGAAAGAGAGAGAAAGAGAGAGAGAGAGAGAGAGAGAGAGAGAGAGAGAGAGAGAGAGAGAGAGAGAGAGATCTGCTGTTCTACCCATTGACTCCTGCATGTGCCCCGACTAGGGATGGAACCCGCAATCTGGGTGCACTGGGATGATATGCCAACCAACTGATTACCTGGCCTAGACAGGGCCTCACATGTTCATTTTACACCAGTTCCCTCCCCCCCCCTCCCCCCATACACACACACAAAGTATGCAGCCAGCCCTGGAAGGAAACTCTGTTTCTCAAGGACCCTGCTAACCCCCCTGCTCCCTGATTCAATCTCCAGGCAGGTCAACTTCTGCCTCCCCTTCCCTTCCAGCCCCCAGCCCCTCTCTTACCTACTCCATGTGGCCTGAGTCTTTCAACCATTGCCTTTGTGCTCAGGCACCATCCCGCCACATGCACTACCAGTGGGACCTCAAATGCCCTGCCCTGAGCAGGATTCTATAATATTTGGGATGTCCTGGAGGGGTGCTCAGTGTTTGTGTTCCTATCCACAGGTGCCTCCAAAAAGTGAGCCCCATGGGACATAGGAAGAGCCACTGAGGGTTAAGGAGAACAGTCTCATTGACCAACCAAGGCAAAGACTGGTCCAATGCCAATGGGTGTTTGCAGAACTCTGTGCACGTGAGGAGGAAGATAGCAGACTGGTCCTGCCTGGGATGAACCCAAGGGATTGGAGACACAGAAGCAACTGCCCAGAGCAGAAGGCCAGCCACTAAGAATGTTTGAGACAAGTTTGTCCTTTCCTCCTTTGGGTGAATTGGCTTAAGTTCTCTTTAGGTTCCGGTCTTAAAAGATCTGTTCTCCCAAAACCGGTTTGGCTCAGTGTATAGAGCATCAGTCTGCGGACTGAAAGGTCCCAGGTTCGATTAACATTGGTTGCGGGCACATCCTCAGTAGCCGGTGTGCAGGAAGCAGCTGTTAAATGTTTCTCTTTCATCGATGTTTCTAGTTCTCTATCCCTCCCTCTTCCTGTCTGTAAAAAAGAATCAATAAAAAATGTATATATTTTTTAAAAAATCTGTTCTGCTGCCCTGTCTGAGGACTTTCAATAAGGCCACTGATGGAGCACACACCCGGACCAGGCTTCCCAACCTTTATGGCTTTGTCTACTCCTTCTAAAGTTAGATCATGTTATCTCTATAGAGTTTTGATATTCAACTGTATTCTCTCTGAATTGTCCTGTTTTTTTTGTATTTTTTAAAGAATAATCCTTTATTGTTCATATTATTACAAAAGTTCCTCATTTTGTTCCCCCTCCACCAGGTTCCTATCCCACCTTCTGCCCTTTCCCCACCCCACATTGTCCTCATCCATAGGTGCACAGTTTATGTTCAGTCTCTTCCCACACCCCTCACTCCTCTTTTCCTTGAGAATCATCAGTCCACTCCCCTTCCATACCTCTGATTCTATTATATTCAACAGTTAATACTGTTCATCAGGTTTTTTAATTCCCTTGGTTTTTAGATTCATTTGTTGATAGTTATGTATTTGTTGTTCATAATTTTTATCTTTATTTTCTTTCTCTTCCTAAACAATTCCCTTCAGCAATTCATATAATTATGGTTTGGCAGTGATGAACTCCTTTAGCTTTTTTTTTTTTTTTTTTTTTTTTTTTTTTTTTTTTTTTTTTTTTTTTTTTTTTTTTTTTTTTTTTTTAGTGAAGCTCTTTATCTGGCCTTCGATTCTGAGTGATAGCTTTGCTGGGTAGAATATTTTGGCTGTAGGTTCTTGCTATTCATCACCTTGAATATTTCTTGCCATTCCCGTCTGGCCTGCATGGTTTCTGCTGAGAAATCGGCTGACAATAATATGGATGCTCCTTTATAGGTAACTACCTGTTTCTCTCTTGCTGCTTTTAATATTCTCTCTTTGTATTTTGCTCTTGGAATTTTAATTATGATGTGTCTTGGTGTGGTTCTCTTTGGATTCCTTTTGTTTGGGGTTCTGTGTGCTTCCTGGACTTGTAGGTCTAATTCTTTCACCAGGTGGGAGAAGTTTTCTGTCATTATTTCTTTCAGTATGTTTTCGGTATCTTGCTCTCTCTCTCCTCTGGGACCCCCATAATTCTGATGTTGGTTCTCTTGAAGTTGTCCCAGAGGTTTCTTACATTATCTTCAACTTTCTGGATTGTCTTGTCTTCTTGCTTCTGTGGAGGAGTATCTTCTGGTTCTTTATGTTCCAAATCTTTGACTTGATTCTTGCGATCTTCCATTCTGTTTTTAGGACTCTGTATAATATTTTTTATTTCAGACAATGTATTCTTTATTTCTCGCTGATCACTTATTATTTCTTGTTGATCCCTTATTATTTCTAGTTGATCCCTTTTCATATCCTCATAGGTCTTATCGACCTTTTCTAGGAAATTCTTGAAAAACCTTATAAGTGTGGTTTTGAACTCTATATCCAGTCACTTATTGTCCTCCATTTCTTTCGTTTGTGATCTGTTTCCTTGTCTGAGCATTTTTGCAGCTTCCCTGAGTTGGTAGCCTTAAAAGTCTCTGTGTTCATTTTGGATGGGGCGGAGTTTCAGTGTGGAGCCTACAGCTTTGGCTTCTGTAAGCCACGCCCTATTAGGCTCCTGAGTCTTAGAATTCCTTAGGGTCCTTCAGTACTCGTTGCAAGCACCTCTGAGAGAAAGGTACCCTCGAGTTTCACCTGCTACCAAACAGTTTAGGCTCTCCCCCAATGAGCAAGTAACTGGGGTTCAGTTCAATTGGCAGTGGAGTTGGAAGTGGAGTTCAGAGCAGTCTGGAGCCCCTGTCTCCCTCCCGCCAGGGCAATCCAGCGGCACAGTCAACCACCCGTTCTCTGCATGCAATTTTCGCACCTCCGGGACCTCCTTTCGCTGCTCCCCAGGGTTTCTGCCTTACAGCCCAGGCTCCCTCTGTATGAGCCTGGGTCCCCAGGGTCTGGCCTAGAACTGGGGTTCAGTGCAGTTGGAACTGGGGCTCAGCACAGTCCTGAGCTTTTATCTCCTTCCCACTAGGGAACGCCAGCCAGGCACTCAGCCTCCCCCTCCTCTCCGGCTCCGTCCTCTCTGCACGCGTAGCGTGTCTCCATACTCTAGGCTTTTACGGCTCCTCTGCTCTTCCTTCTGGTTTTCTCTTTCCTCTTGTTGTAGAATTTCCAGTCAGTTGACTTTCCTGTAGTTCTGGGTAATGTCCATTTTATATTTTAGTTGTATTTTATTGAAATTGTTGTGTGCCGAAACCAGTTTGGCTCAGTGGTAGAGTGTCTGTTTGCGGACTGAAAGGTCCCAGGTTCGATTCTGGTCAAGGGCATGTACATTAGTTGCGGGCACATCCCCGGTAGGGGGTGTGCAAGAGGCAGCTGGTCGATGTTTGTCTCTCATTGGCATTTCTAGCTCTCTATCCCTCTCTCCTCCTCTCTGTAAAAAATCAATAAAATATATTTTTTTTTAAAAAGAAAGAAAAAAGAAAAAAAAAAAAAGAAATTGTTGTATGAGGCTGCAATTAGGTGTTACCTATGCAGCCATCTTGGATTCTCTCCCCTTTCTTATATTTTTAATCAGCTTTATTGAAGCATAATTTATAAATAATAAAAAGGCACCCACGTTAACAGTATAGTTTAGTGAGTTTTGACAAATGTATACACCTATGTTATTATCACCACACAAAAATGCAGAGAGTTTCTGTCATCCCAAAAAGGTCCCCTGGTGTCCCTTGGTACCCTGTTCCCTCCCAAATTCAGTTCCAGGGAATCTGTTTGCTTTTTGTTTCTATGAATTCATTTTGCCTTTTTGAAAATATCATATAAAGGAAGTTATATACAATATGATATATCCTCTTTTGTGTCTGACTTTTTTTTTTATTCATCATTATCATTTTGAGATTCACCTATGTTATCTGTATTTCAGTAGTGTGTGCCTTTTTTTTTTAATCCTCACCCAAAGGTATTTTCACCATTGATTTCTAGAGAGAGGGAGGAGGAGGGGAGAGGGAGATAGAGAGACACATTGATAGGTTGCCTCCTGCATGCACACCTATTGGGACTAGGGAACCTGCAACCAAGGTACATGCCCTTGACCAGGAATTGAACCCAAAACCCTTCATTATGCAAGTGAATCTCCTAACCCAGTAACCAGCAAACTCATAAGTCAACAGAGCCAAATATCAACAATACAATGATCGAAATTTCTTTTGAGAGCCAAATTTTTAAAAGTTAAACTATTTAGGTAGGTACATTGTTATTATCTTAATTTGGGTACTCCTTAGCTGGCCTTTGCTAAAAACTCAGGGGGCTCTTTCAGTGACCTAGAAAGAACTCTCCAAAAATTCATTTGGAACAATAAAAGACCCCAAATAGCCACAACAATCCTGAGATAGAAGAGTAAAGTAGGAGGGATCTCAATACCAGATTTCAAGCTGTATTACAAAGCCACTGTTCACAAAACAGCCTGGTACTGGCACAAGAACAGACATATAGATCAATGGAACAGAATAGAGATTCCAGATATCAACCCAAATCACTATGCTCAATTAATATTTGACAAAGGAGGCACGAACATACAATGGAGTCAAGACAGTCGCTTGAATAAATGGTGTTGGGAAAATTGGACAGATACATGCAAAAGAATGAAACTAGATCACCAACTTATACTATACACAAAAATAAACTCAAAATGGATACTGGTGCAACCTGGGCCTGTGCCTTGATGAGGAATCAAACCGGCAAACCTTCGGGTGCAAGGGGCAATGCCCAACCAACTGAGCCACCCTGGCCAGGGTATCAGCCCCTATGTTGATTACTATGACCCGATGGCTCTTCCAAAAGGTTGGGGAGGCCGGGTGGACAGCCTTGTTCCAGCCCTCACACACAGCCAAGACCTGCTGCACCAGCAGGGTCCCCAGAACCCTGGGAAGGACCCTCTGACCTCCAGATGAAGTCTGAGTCCTTGGCCTGGCCCCAGGCCCTCTCGGAAGGGAGGGCTGGCCTGGCGGCTCACCTCTTCCCAATCCTCTGTGCCTCCTGTCATGTCACATTTATTTATTTATTTGTTCGCTTATTTATTTATTTATTTATTTATTTATTTTTATATATTTCAGATATTTTTTATTTCTTCAAATTCATTATCAAGAGTGACTGAAATAAAAAAATATAATTGAGTACCATCATCATCATGGAAATGGCTTTAAGAGAAAACTGGTCAGATGAATATTATAGCTTCCCATTTTCAACCAGTAAAATAGTTGCCCCTGATAAACAGACAACCAAAAGTCTGTCAAGAATGCTCAAGAGATGGTACATGATATAACATGCCAGTTCACGAGGTCTGGGGGAGGGAAGATTAGGAAATAATTTATGTGAACTTCTCGATTTCATCACATGAGACAAGCACAAAAGCACCACCTATGCCTCTGAGAACACTGGGCCAAGCACCCTTGAAAAAAGCTTTGCCTCCTTCATCACGAGCAATCTTCCTCCAGCAGTCAAGTGTGCCTGTGTACATGAATCAGTTCCCTTGAGCTCTGATTGCCTCATCATGCGGCGAAGAACAGTGACAAATGGATAGGAAGTCAACCCAGCCACAGCTGTGACGGACTGGGCCATCATCCAGCTGATGAAGATGTGAGTGTTCTTGGGATCTGGAAGCATTCCCTCTGCAGTATCATAGACACCGAAGTAGGCAGCTCGGTAGATGATAATACCCTGTACCGACACATTAAAGCTTTGCTATAGGCCTCTATCTTAACCAGGCAGTCACCGAGGCTTTTGAATTCCCTTTCAGCTCCGGCTTTGCTCACATCAGCTGCTAGAGACGGGTATGGGCCAAATCAAGAGGATACACAAAACACAAGAAGGCAGCCCCAGCGGCGCCACCTGATGCCAGATTCCCTACAAAGTATCGCTAAGTCTGGGCTCTCTTGTCCACACCACCCAGGAACATTTGCTTGTATTTATCTTTGAAGGCAAAGTGGAGACCTGGGTGGGGAAGTGTCTGATGACATTGGCCAGGTCACCACGCCAGAAGGACAGGGCTCCTTGCTCCTTGGGGATACGGACCACACAGTCTGTAATGCCCTTGTATTGCTTATCTGCAGTGATTTGCTTGCTGGCATGCTGCACCTGAGCAGCAGTTTGACCTGCTCAATGGGTGCTCAATGGGTCTTGGAGATGGCTGCGGCCACTCCACCTGCCAGGAAGTCCTTGGCAAAGGACACGGCGGCATCTGTCATGTTGAAAAGAAGAAGCGGGCAAGTACAGGCCTGGGACCGTAACTGGCTTGAACTCCGGGGCTTTCCTGTCATGTCACCTTTGCTGTTCATCTTCCCACACCCCGTCAAGGCTGTTTCATTTTTAGCTACTCTCAGACCTGGCACCAAGGGAAAAGATCACAGACACCTTCTAAGTGACAGACACTGGGAGGCCAACCTCTCCCACCAGACACACAGAACACGATAGTCCTGTCCGGCTCTCTGGAGGGGAGCTTGGACTCCTGAAAGCCCAAGGGACCATGGGCTCTGCCCAGACCTGAATGAGGCCCTCAACCCAACTGTGCACAAGGCAGGAGCCCTGGGCCCCACGAACCTTCTGTAGACATTCCCCCTGTGGGCCCTCGTGGGGCTGAATCCTGTCCAGCCAACCTGGAAGGGCTGTCAGCAAGCTCCCCACACCTCCGAAGTCAAGGTCTAGTTCAGGTGCTCAGAGGTGACAGCACAATCCTCGACCCGGTCCCGCTCTGTTTGCCTAGGCTCCGGGGCCAAGACAACAAACACGGCAGGTCCATCCGGGAGCCTCCCCCAGGAACAGCCCCCACCGATCTGTCTTCAGGGTGTCCCCTACTCCTCCTCCCTTCTGGATGGGGGCCCACATGGCCTGGGGTATAAAAGGCCCGGTGGAGGGTGCCCAGGTGCAAGACTCCCCTGTGCCAGGACCGGGTGACTAGACTCTCCAGGCCAGGTAGGGTGGTACTTCCCTTCTGTAAATGGGGCTGAAAGGGTCAGGCATGGCCCCTCTCTGAGCGCCTGGTGGCCTCTTCCCTCCTTTCCAAGAGCCTTGGGACTCAGGAGCCAGAAACCATGCTGCTGTGGCTGACCCTCGCCATCCTGTGGAGCACCCCCTGCTGGGCAGATCGTGAGTCTGGCTGGGTCTGCCTCCCTCCGGCCCACCACCCCTGGGCCTGGGCTCAGCCCTGGACTGACTCTGGTCTCAGGACCGTCCCCTTGGCCTGGAGGGCTTCATCAGTTCTGCAAAAAGATAACCGATATGTCCCCGTGTCATTTTCTCTCCCTCCCTCCCCTGGTTTTTTTGTCCATCTAGAGATGTATGGATATTCAACAGGCAGGTACTTCCACTCCAATCGAGACAATAAAAATGACATATCTGGGATTCGGGTGTTCGTAAGTCCTATAGGCATAATTAAGAGGTGAGTAGGGTCAGGGCACAGGGTCCGATCTCTCCTAACATGTGCCACGGTCTTGGGAACTTGGAGGAGGGTGGTTTGGGAACTCTTCTCCAGCACCTTCACGGGGCTCCTGAGGACTCCCCAAGGCCAGTTTGGAGTCACACAGCCTCCAGCCATCGTCTTTCGTCTTGTCCCTTTTCCTCAGCCACCTCCTCTCCTGCACTCCCGTCCCACTTCCCTCTGTCTCCACCTGCAAGTGCAGACACTGCTTCTTGGGTTGATCTCAAAAAAGGGATAAATAATGCTTCTCCCTCCTTGCTCCTTTCAACCCAAACTCAACTCAACCAAAAGCAGCCTTTCAGTCTGAATGCCTGATGGGAACGTCAGGGGGGAGGTTAGGGTCAAAGAGGAAGGAAGTGAGGGTCAGAGTGGACCACTGCTTGAACACAATTCTCCAGACCCCGTCGAGGCAGAAAGCCCAGGCCCGTTCCCCTAATGTTAGGGTGGTGTCCTTGCTTGGAGCCTGGGGAAATCTTTGCTCTCCACTGAAGGGGTCCCGGGGACCTGGGAGAGAGGATGGGGGAGGGCAGCCAGGAGCAAAGGGACAGAGTATGGGGCCAGGAGCGGTGGAGGAGGAGGGTCTTGGACAGGCATCAAGGTGTGCAGAAGGACACAGACAGACTCAGATGAGCAAAGCTGGTGGGATTCCCCCAGGGGGTATGAGAAGTCACTTGCTTCTCAGGCCTGCAACCTGACCTATTGGGAGTGATTGAAATCACTCAGAAAAGCCAAGTGTGGCTGGGGAACAGCTCCCTGCTCTGAGCAAGGGTGACAGCTGGCGCCGCCTGAGGGTCATGGTGACCCGGCATTTCGCAGACCTCTCCTTACGGGTGATCTCAGTGCCAGCTCCCAACAGCCACCCCCACGCTGCTGATGGGGACGCTGAGGCCCGGAAGGCTGGCCAACAAGCCCAAGACCACAGAGCCCGAAAGCAGCAGAGCGGCTTGTCTTCCTCAGGATCCCCAAGTCCTGGGCTCAGGGGCCTGTGTCGCAGGGATGGGGCTGTTCTCCTGGCTGGTGGCTGGGGGGAGGGGTGTGTGAGGGATAGAGGACCTGGGGGCGATGAGTCAGCCCGAATCCAGAGTGCTCAAAGCTCCCCCTTTCTTCCAGTGTCCAGCTGAGATATGGATCCAACTGGAGCGGAATGTATGGTGTCCCAGGTGGGCGGGCCACGGAATTCCTCCTGGGGCCAGATGAATACATTGTAGGGCTGGTCGGCTCACACAGGATCTACATCCGCTACCTGGTTGTCTATACCAACTTGGGGCGCTGGGCCCCATTCGGGATGGAAAGTGGCTACACCTTCACCGCCTCCCCGAGTGACCGCGGAAAGATACTCACAGGAATCTTCGGCCAGACCCAGGCCCTTGGCATCACGGGCATCGGTTTTAAGTGGGACTATCCCCTAGTTGATCAGCCCCCTACACCATCAAACAAAACTGGCTGATACAGCAAGGTCTCAGGTTGGCCCAGGTCAGGGCACATACAAGAATCAGCCAATGAATGCATAAATAAGTTGAACAATAAATCGATCTCTCTCTCTCTCTCTCTCTATCTGTCTGTCTGTCTATAATTAATAAGAATTTTTTTTAAAAAAGAACAACTAGCTGGAATTGGTTTGGCTCAGTGGATAGAGCATTGGCCTGCAGACTGATGGGTCCAGGGTTTGATTCCTGTCAAGGGTATGTGCCTTGGTTGTGGGCACATCCCCAGTAAGGGGTGTGCAGGAGGCAGCTGATCAATGTTTCTCATCAATATTTCTAACTCTCTATCCCTCTCTCTTCCTCTCTGTAAAAAGTCAATAAAATATATTTTTTAAAAATAAAAAATAATAAAGAGAACAACTAAATAATGTCACAAAAAATGAGTATCCCGGGTCCCCAGGGATGGGGGCATGGGTCACCCTGTTGAGGCTGTTGGACTGGTGGCAGCCCTGGGATAGCCAAGTCGGGTGCTGAATCAGAATCCCCCAGATAAAGCTCCTGCTGCAGGAACAGTGCGTCCGGGTGCGGTCCTGGGTCTGGTGTGCCCCCAAAGCCCTCTGAGCTCGTGGGCAATCTGGCCTCTGCGTTAGAGCTCAGTGAACGGAGCTGCAGGATGAGACAGGAGGTGGGTCTGACACCCCAGGCCCCAGCTATTCTGCTGAGGGTGCGGGACCGACCCTGGGCTGATTCCACAATTTTAGAGGAGTCTGAGCTCCAGCGATGCCCCCAGCCCTGCTTGCCACCCCAAGTCCAGCCGGCGGGCCTCTGCTGGCCCAGGTCAGGGCTAAGCTTCTCTGAGCGAACTGGCCTCAGGGAAGCCACTCACTCACTCACTCACTCACTGGGCACATATTCGCCAAGCCCTCGCCCATGCCAGGCTCTCCTGGGTGTAAAGAAGAAGAGATCAGCAGTTCAGGGGAGAGGCACCTCGTGGGGGTGGAGGCAGTCACTGGAGCAGATGGTGGCAGTTGGCTGTGGCATCTGTGTTGAAGGGGATTGTGCAGGGCATGGTACCTGGGCACCTTCCCAGAGGTGGGGTGGTGGGGATGTGCCTCGGGGAAGCAGTTATAGTTGGCCCTCCTGGACCTAACAATGAGTATCTTTCTGTGAGCATACTGCCCACTCACACATCTTCCTTCCTGAAACCTCACCCCAAACAGCCTAGCTGTTTGATTTTTTACATGGAACTCCTTCCTCTGGCTGTTATTTTGGAGCATCGGGTGAAGAGAGGATCTAATTAGTGAGTCACTGACAACCCAGCGCTGAACTCCTTCCCACTTTGACACCAAGGGAGACAGAACCTGTGCCCAAGCTGTGTGAGACCAAAAGATGGCTGTTCGCAATCCAGGCTCACACCTGGAGGCAGTTTCTCTCTGGCCTTTCTTGCTGGCCAGCATCCCAAAATCTTAAAGTCCACTTCCAGGTCACCTTCACTACATTTCCCAGGGGGAGTGGGAGCTGGAGCTTGGGAAGGGGCCCACGTTCCTACTTATCATATATTTCACCCCAACATGGTACCTCCCTTTCCATTTCTGTATAATTTGCCTGTTATATTTTCACATACATTTGGGGGAGGAGGATAAGTAAGACATTGCATTTATATTTTACAGCAACAATATAATGAACAGTAAAGGAATAACAGGACATACACACTGATACTAATATACTCTGATACCGGTACTAATGTATGTATATTCTGTCAGAGTATATAAAGTTGATCACCAGTCCCTCAAAAACTTTCCAAATCGTGTTGAGACAGGATCATTCTGTCAGATGGACTGGATTTGTTTTTTCTTTTTTTAATATACTTTATTGATTTTTTTTTTTTTTTTTTTTTTTTTTTACAGAGAGGAAAAGAGAGGGATAGAGAATTAAAACATCAATGTGAGAAAAACATTGATCAGCTGCCTCTTGCACACCCACTATGGGGGATATGCCCGCAACAAAGGTACATGCCTTTGACCGGAATCGAACCTGGGACCCTTGAGTCCGCAGGCCAACGCTCTATCCACTGAGCCAAACCGGTTTTGGCTGGATTTGTTTTCCAAGGCAACCCAGCAGTAGCAGAGAAGGGCATTTCCAAACATACCCAACATCTGGAACGCTGGGCCCGAGTCACTTCATCAGCCCATCTCTCAAAGCTGCCAGCCTGCACGAGACTTAGGAGAAGACGACAAATGTGTAGCAGGCACCAACAGAGGCGGATCAGCACAGAGGGGAGCACACAGGCTGTGCTCTATCCTGTGTAAGGAGAGTGGCTGGCTCAGGGGGTCTCCCTGGCTCAGGTGGTCTCTCATACCTTTTGACCAATGATGTCTCCTCCGCCTAGAACACTCGCTGTGAGAGGAGGAATACAAATCTGCCAGATGCAATAGTAGTTGGCCACTTACCCATGATGGTAGGTTGTAATAAGCAAGCCCTGGGCAAGACACCTCCCTGCACTGGTGCACCAATGGGTGCCAGTCTGAGTTTCCCAGGGCCGGAGTAATAGATTAGCTCCTGGGATGTTGGCAACAACAGGCTATTTTCCGTTCCCCCAGCAAGGTCTTATTTTAGTATCCGGTGTTTGAACTTGCTCTCTCATTGGGGATGCCCAAGCCTGCTGCTGCATCTGGTACGCTGCAGGTTGATCTGGCCAGGGTTTTTCATTCAGGGCTGGTAGTATGTCAGAGAGTCTTACGGTCCAGCCTTGTAACAACATTTCTCTAGTTTTTAGAGCATTTTTAAAAAATATGTTTTTATTGATTTCAGAGAGAAAGGGAGAGGGAGAGAGAGAGAGAAACATCAATAATGAGAGAGAATCATTAATCAGCTGCCTCCTGCATACCCACTACTGGGGATCAAACCTACAAGCTGGGCATGTTCCCTGACCTGGAATCAAACTGTGACCTCCTGGTTCATGGGTCAATGCTCAAACACTGAGCCAGCCCAGTTGGGCTTTAGGGCATTTTTTAACAGTCCATTGTAACATTCTATTAGTCCAGTTCTGGTTGGATTATAAGGGAGGCACAGCCACCATTCAGTGTGGCTTTCAGCCCAGTACTATCTATAATGTCCTGTCGTTGTCTGCGAGAGACTCAGATGCTCCTCTGAATGCAGAAAACGCTGTTGACAAGTTGTGATGACATCAGTCATTTTTAATGGGAGGCCCACGGTGTGGGCTGTGGCTCACAGGGTGTTCTGTCCTATATGTTTCATTTTCCTGTGCAGCTGCGCAGCCAGGTCTTCTGCTGGAGCCTCTTCTAGCCGTCAAATGCGAGCAAATGTGTCTGCTTCATCATCCCCTGGGCACTGTAATGCTTAACGTCCTGTGACACGATACTGGGTCACCTCTGTACTCTGTACAACCGTCCATATGCCCGCCCACATGCTTGTCCCCACAGGGGTCTGTGGCTCATAGTCCAGTCCTGAGTGTGCCATTTAGCGGGCTGTCCTTTGCATGGGCCGTCGGTGTGCCATGCTCCAGTTGGCACTGGAACAGTAAGTACCTGCTTTCCCTCGTGAAGGGCCAATAAGTTCTTCCTTGAGTTCCTTTCAGCATCTCCTGACACAGAGGTGACTGGCCCCAACCATGTCTGCAGCTCCTGGCTAAGAGGGGATGGTGAATGAACTCGTTTCTGCTGCAGGTAAACAC
This sequence comes from Pipistrellus kuhlii, assembly GCF_014108245.1. Classification (NCBI taxonomy): domain Eukaryota; kingdom Metazoa; phylum Chordata; class Mammalia; order Chiroptera; family Vespertilionidae; genus Pipistrellus; species Pipistrellus kuhlii. Next base: position 90,548,212 of record NW_023425540.1, read on the forward strand.
TCGGTCTTGTTACAGTTTGTGTCTGTGCTGCACCAGATTGCAGGGTGTGAGACCTGTCCTACAGCCACCCCGTGATCTGCACCCTACAGCAGAGTCTCCAGTTATAGGCTCAGTTGCTTGCAGGGCATGGTAGGTGGCATGGTGTGGGCATTGCCCTTTTGTTTTTACAGAGAAAAACCAGGAGGAGGGAGTTGAAGTAATGTACCCAGCGAGTTGTGGAATTTAAACTCAAATCCCACCATCCCTCTGCCACCCCCTGCTCAGGAACCAGCCTAGCGTTCACCATCACAGGGAAGAGATGTCCCTGCCTGAGTGTCCCTGCACCCCAGCTACTCCATCACTCCAGCACTCCCTTAGCGCAGAGGTTTCCTACAGGCTTCTTTCCGCTGCTGGGGACAAGGGGACTGGGGGCCCGGCTCCCTCAGTCAGTGAGAAAGAACTCACAGTCGAGTCCCTGAAAATTCTTTCTCAATGACCCAACTACAAGCTCGGAGATGAGGACTGGGCAGGGCCTGAGCCCCCAGTCCAAGCTGAGGAAGGGACGGTTCCTCCTGCGCTTGGTGCTGCTCTCATCCTTGGCCAAATGTCTGGCCTTTGGACAGAAGTCAGGCTGTCAGCCTTCTGGAACATCCGAATAAATTATAATCGCTTCCTCATCCAGGTGCTGGCTCAGCCTTACAGGGGACGTTTGTGTATTGACTATGAATGGTCTCTTCTTACACAACTCTGAACCGTGTGCCTCCTGACGGAGCAGCTCCTGGCCATTAACCTGTCCCTGAGTTATGTCACTGATCGCAGGGCCTGCCAGGGGCTCACCAGGGTGCATGGACTGCCAGCCACTGGGGGTGCCAGCCATTGGGATGCCCTTGAAAGTCATTCCACCGGGCAGCCAGGATGGGCCAGGCAGCCAGATGCCGAGAGGAGCTGCTGGGGGTGGTGCAGTGCCCTTTCCGCACCTCCCCACCCCGCTTCCCAGGTGCCAGGACCCACACCCGCTCCCCCTCCCAGGACCCAAGAGAACGCTCTTTGTCTGCTGCAATCCGCCGGGGCCGGGGAGGAGTTTTATAAGCACAGCTGTCAGTCTTCTAAATCCTCTACAAATAGCACCTGAGGATGGGGCCAGGGAAAGAGAAGACAAAGGGGGCTTGTGTTTGTATTGCAGTCAAGGTCAGGCTGAAATGCCCTTTCTGTGAGTCTCTGCTGGGCCAGGCTCCTTCCTTCTAACTCACTGCTGGCAGCAGTGTGGTGCATGGGGAAGGGGAGAGGGAACTGGGGAGGCATCCCCTGGAGGGTGAGTGGAGTGGTTTGAGCTGTCTACAGCTGGAAACTGTGGTGGGCTCTGGGAACACACACACACACACACACACACACACACACATCTATACACACACACACATCTATACACACACACACATCTATACACACAGACACACACACATCTATACACACAGACACACATCTATACACACAGACACACATCTATATACACACACACATCTATACACACATACACACACACATCTATACACACAGACACACATCTATATACACAGACACACATCTATATACACACACACATCTATACACACATGTACACACACACATCTATACACACAGACACACATCTATACACAAACACACATCTATACACACAGACACACATCTATATACACACACATATCTATACACACACAGACACATCTATACACACACATACACACACACACATCTATACACACAGACACACACACACATCTATACACACAGACACACATCTATACACACAGACACACATCTATATACACACACACATCTATACACACATATACACACACACATCTATACACACAGACACACACACACATCTATACACACAGACACACATCTATATACACACACACATCTATACACACACACACATCTATACACACATATACACACACATCTATACACACACACACACACATCTATACACACAGACACATCTATACATACACACACATCTATACACAGACACACACACATCTATACACACAGACACACATCTATACACACAGACACACATCTATATACACACACACATCTATACACACATACACACACACATCTATACACACAGACACACATCTATACACACAGACACATCTATACACACAGACACACATCTATATACACACACACATCTATACACACATATACACACACACACATCTATACACACAGACACACATCTATACACACACACACATCTATACACACAGACACACATCTATATACACACACACATCTATACACACAGACACACACACATATCTATACACACACAGACACATCTATACACACACATACACACACACATCTATACACACAGACACATCTATACACACCCATACACACACACACATCTATACACGCACACACATCTATACACGCAGACACACACAGCCTAGGCAGGGGTATTGGGCGGAAGTGGGTCCTGGCGCAGGGCCACATGGTGTGAAGGCCCTGGTCAGCTGATCATTTGGGGAGATGGGGGGTTGAGATTTCAGAAGTGGTTCAGGCTCATGCAAGGGAAACTTGCCAAATAAAATGCAAATAAAATTGAGGGTTTGGTTTTGTTTTAATCTATCACCACCCCCTCCTCACTGTTTTCTGGAATGGAGTTATTTGAAGAAGAGTCGGAGCATTCATTAGTACAACAACACAGGAAAGCTATTCGTGAGAGGAAGTAATCAGACCATCAGAGAGTTCGGAAACCTGCACCTGGGCACGGAAGTGGAGTTGCTTAGGGTCTAGTGAGGCCCCTCCAGGAGACAGCCTGCCCACAAAGGCGGAGGGGCAGGGAGGACTAAGGGTGAGGGGGATTGGGAGGGAGAGCAGAGGCCAGAGCTCGGAAGGCAACTCCATGGGGGAAAGGAGCAGCCATTCCCAAGCATCCTGAGTGTGCGGCTAAGGGAGAACAAGCCTTCTGGGTCTCAGTCCTCATGCTTAACTCGGAGGCTGCCTGGGCTTGGCTGGCCCCTGGAAGGGCAGAGGCGGCTGCAGAGCTGACAAGTCCACAGCCCACCCCCCATCCTCTCCCTCTGCCTGGGGCTGACAATTCCATTCGGTCCTGAGCTCATGGCTTTGAATCTGGACAGGCCTTGGGGCCATCCTCAGTGAAATGTTCCAGACAGCCACCTCCAGGGAGGAGAGGGATGGGGGACCCCGGTCAACCCCATAGGGGTGGTCCCCCCACAGCCCTCATAGGCTAACTGGACCACCTTGTCTCTCAAAGGCTGTGGAGTTTATTGTCCCCAATGTGACTCTCCTCCAGAAAGTGCTGAACAGGCTCTGACAGGCCTGGCTTTGTCCCCGCTTCTAAGACACGGCCAGAAGGTGCCATGTCTTAGAAGCCACAGGTTGGTAGCTGTTCCCAGGGCCCCCGAGGTCTGCCCTTGTGTCACCAGGAGGGACGGTAAGAGGTGGTAGATTCACTGCTGCCCGGAACTGAGAGATGAAGGTCTAACATGGCCAGTTGGTGGCCATGTGACCATTCAAGGAAGCAAGAGATTCAAAACCACGGGGCTTCAGGGACTGGGGCTCTTTGCTAAGTCATTACCGGGGCGACTAACACTGTCCAGCTTTTGGACACTCATGAGAGTGTTAGCAATTACACCGGGACAGGAATTAGCCAGGACTGTCCCAAGCAAGCAAAGACACCAGTGACCGTCACTGTGAACAAGGGCCGGAGAAGCGGACTGCCCAGAGCAGAGCTTCTCAAACGCTCTGTGGGAAAAACTGTTATTTCTCAATCTGCTATGGTTGATCTGCTCAGGAAGCCAGGCTGTCATAACAAATACCACTGGCTGGGCGGCGTAAACACGGGGATTAATTTTCTCACGGTCCTGAAGGCTGGAAGTCTGAGATCAAGCCAGAAAAAGACAAATATCATCTGATATCACTTGATTTCTCCAAGGCTTCTCTCCTTGGTTTGCAGATGGCCGTCTTCTGCCAAATCTTTACATAACCTTTTCTCTGCGCACAGCCCACGTCTGTATCCAAATTCCCTCCTCATAAAAGGACACCAGGCATATGACTTAGGGCCCACCCATATGACCCCATTTTACCTTAATTTGAGGTGGAATCAAATAAGAAGCCCCTTTAGCTGTGCTAACAGTGGGCCAGAAAGCAACACTATGGTGGAAAAAAGAGGTAATCGGACCGTTCGTTTGTGGACTATTAAGGCCTAAGCTGACCTGAGACCCCTTGGTATGCAAATCCAAGTGATGATTTAAGTAAATTGTAACAGGGCCAAGAAGCAGTCTATCCTGGTACATGAAATAAAATTAAATTAGAGCACCAACTTACACCATACACAATAATAAATTCAAAATGGATAAAAGACTTAAATGTAAGTCATGAAACCATAAAAATCCTAGAGGAAAAGATAGGCAGTAAAATCTCAGACATCTCATATAGCAGAATGTGTGCCAATACATAGCCTCGGCCCTAGGACCTAGGGCAGGAGAAACAAAGGGAAATAGACACAAATGGGGCTACCTCAAACTGAAAAGCTCCTGCACATCACAAGAAACCAGCCTCAAAATGAAAGGGAGCCCACTGTATGGGAGAACGTATTTGGCAAGGATACATCTGATAAGTGTTAATTTCCAAAATAGATAAAGAAGTCATACAATTCAACAAAAGGAAGACAAACAATCCAGTTTTAAAAAAATGGGCAAAGAACCTGAATAGACACTTCTCCAAAGAGGACATACAGATGGCCAAGAGACATATGAAAAATGCTCAGTCACTAATCATCAGAGAGATGCAAATTAAAACTACAATGAGGTCACACCTGCCAGAATGGCTACCATCAATGAATCAACAAGCAACAAGAGGTGGTGAGGATGTAGAGAAAGCACACCGGTGGTGGGAATGCAAACTGGTGCAGCCTTTATGGAAAACAGTATGGAGTTTCCTCAAAAAATTAAATATGGAGCTGCCATTTGACCAGTGATCCCACTTTTAAGAAACCTGAAACACCAATGAGAAAGAATATATGCACTCCAATGTTCATAGTGGAGTTATTTACAATAGCTAAGATCTGGAAACAGCCCACATATCCATCAGTAGATGAGTAAATAAAAAAGCTGTGGTAAATTTACACAATGGAATACTATACAAGTGATGATATAAGTAGATTATATCATTGATATAAGTGATGATATAAGTAAATATACAGCTGTAAAAAAGAAGGGTCTCTTACTCTTTGCAACAGCATAGATGGACCTGGAAATTATTATGCTAAGCAAAATAAGTCAGTCAGAAAAAGACAAATATCACATGATATCACTTATATGTGGAATCTAATAACCAAAATAAACTGATGAACAAAATAGGTGCAGAGGCATGGATCCATGGGACAGACTTGATAGATCCCAGAGAGGAGGCAGGTGATGGAAATGGGAAGAGATTATCCAGAGAACTTATATACATACTAGGGGCTCAGTGCACGAATTCTTGCACCTTGAAAGGAACTGTGGGCCGAGAGGCTGCGCTGGGCACAGGGGTGGGTCTTGGCCTCTCCTGCACACACCCCCTTCCCCACTCAGCCAACTCCCATCACGGCCCAGGTCCCCTGTCTGCCAGCAGCCCTGCTCCTGCCACCACCCTGCGCTGATGGCACTGGCCCTGCTCACATCCATTGACAGGCTCAAAGTAATTGGGGCTGGGGCCAGCAGCGGGTACAAGCAGGGCCAGCACCGTCAGTAGGTGTGAGCAGCGGGTGCTGCCCCAAATGCTTCTCATGAGCAGGGGGAAGTGGAGAAGTCCTCAGGGGTGATCGGGGCCAGCAGCTGCTGCTTGCACCCACTGACGGCGCTGAGTGACTGGAACCAGCACTGGGTGCCGGCAGTGGGTGCAAGTGACACCAGCTGCCAGTGCAATCGACAGCTCCAGCTCTGGCAGTGGATGTGAGTGCCAGGAGGGACCACAGAGTGCGGGAGCAAAGAATTTTAAGTAACCACCAGAGGCTTGCCCCAATGACAGTGACCGGCACCCTGCCTTGGTCTGGTGCCCCCACTCACCTGCTGCACCATCCCACCACAGCTGACAATCGACATGTTCCACACACACTCCCTGATGGTCAGTGCACATCATAGCAATCAGTTGTTTTGTTGTTCAGTTCCGATTGTTCTGCCGTTCAGTCTATTTGCATATTAGCCTTTTATTATATAGGATATGCAGAGCCCATGGACACAGACAATAGCGTGGTGAAGGCCTGGGGTGGAAAAGGGGATGGGCGGAGGGGATAAAGAGGGGTGATGGGAGACATCTGTAATACTGTCAACAATTTTTTTAAAAAGAAAGAACACTGAAAACAAACAACAAAAAATAAAAGGAACTCTATCTTACCCTTTTATGGGGTCCCCAGTGAAATGGCCACCACTTCCTGGTATGTGGATTAAACACAGCATCTCTTGGCTGCACACAGTGATACACAGGCTGAGTGGCAAACAGTCCATGACCGGTAAATATCAGTAGCATTTCCTGGAGTCATATAATCACAGAACAGGACATTTAAAAGGTGTTACTCACACACGGGAAACTTAAAGCAACTAAAAGGATTAATGCAAAATCTACCATGGGAAGAAAAACAAACAAACAAGAAGAAATGGGTGTAAAATCCACTGGTGAATGAAACATAAAATAGTTGAAAGTCAAATTTAGAGAGGTTTGACATTATTGGTATTCCTCTGATAAACTGGGATAGTTCCACTGCTTCCGTTAACAGGAGGTAAACCCCAGGTGACCCATGTCAGCACTGTTAGTATTGCTGAAGGAGGACCACACGAGGCCAAAAGTGACACAGGATTATAAATGTATTAGGTCATCCGGAGACCAGATGGGCTGAGCCCCAAAATGGCATCAGCTCCCAGGGATGGGGAGACAGAGGTTTTAAAGGATGCTAGGAGGGCTTTTTCAGTGGGGAACTCTGGGCCGATACGGATCCTGGGAAAGTTCGGAGGGGAAAGATAATGGTCTTCGCCATTGGGATGGGGTCTCAGTGACAGGGAATGCTGGTTGTGAAGTGGTCTAAGGTAAGTTTCCAGGGAAGGGGCGATGGATTCGATTATTGGATCAGATCTAACATTCCAGCCTTTTTGTTTTATGGCTTCCAGCTGAGGGGAGATGTCAGGATCATAGGGGGATGGGCTTTGACTGTAGTCAGCTGGGACTCCGTATAGATGCCTCATGGTTGGAATGAGGGGTTGCCACAGCATGATCTCCCCGAGAGACTGGTTGGTGAAGGCTCGAAAGTGGTCCTGAAGGAAAGATGAAAAATGGCGCAGAACACATGGGCCAACAACGAGGATGAAGAATAGGAGTATTAATGGTCCTTTGAAGGGAAGTGACCAGGTATACCAATTTATATTGTAGATCCATGAATTTGATTGACGTCCTTTCATCTTTCTGTTAATTTTTGGGCAGCATCCCTGACTAGGCCAGACTGATGGACATAAAAACACATTCTTCCTCCAGGAAAAGGCATGGACTCCCTTTCTCTGCAGGTAGGAGGTCCAGTCCTCTTGAATTTTGGAGGTTGACAGCTGCTAATGGGTCAATCTGATCCTGAATTTAAACTAAACTTTTGGCAATGTCATCTAGGCTTTCTTGTAGGTTCTGAGACAGGATTTCAAAATATGATAGAGAGCAGTGGTTAAGCCGACTTTGCCAGTCCTGACACCTGTTGTGATGCTGAGAGTTACTCGGAGAGGGTTATCTGGATTCCTCTTTTGTGTTGCATTGATAAGTTACGGGACAGATAAGCCTACACTGGGTGAGAATAGAGAAGAGTTCAGGTTTCTGTCCAGTCGGGAGGCAGATGTACGTGTTTTCCCCACCTGAGGAGAAAAAATCCCTGATCACGGAGACAAGCTGAAAGGTATGGAGAGAAGAGGGGGACCCATAGGTATGAGGTTCCTTTTCCTGGTTCCGCACTCCAAACCAAGAGGGTAGTCGCCATGGCGCTACCAATAAGAGGTAGCTGATGAGTGGTTGAGAGTCTTGCAGAGAAAGTGGGTGGGAATGCTAGAATGGGCTGTTATCCAAGGGAAAATCGAAAGGGAAGGAAAGGAGCAGTTGAAAGCTGCGGACCTGCGTGGTTAGATAAGAAGTAAAACGGACGAGCTATAGGAGCTAACCATTGGCTTCCAGGGAGACCTGGTAGTCAACCGTTGGGACCAATGGCTGTTCAGCAATTGTAGGTTAATTGTGGTGTTGCAAGTTGATGATGGGAGATGGCCTATTGTTATATTGCCCGTGACGGGGATGGAGAGAGGAGCTACCTTAGTAAGAGGTTAAATATAAGTACGGGAAATAAAGGGAGGCTTGATTTGTTTGGGCTGGAGGATAATTACCTTTTCGAGAAATATAGTTCCCTTTTCCTTTTTATAAGCTAGGTTGATTTTTGCCTGACTCTGTCTCTTTTAAAAAATATATATTTTATTGATTTTTTACAGAGAGGAAGGGAGAGGGTTAGAGAGCTAGAAGCATTGATGAGAAATATCGACCAGCTGCCTCCTGCACACCCCCCACCAGGGATGTGTCCACAACCAAGGTACACACCCTTGACTGGAATCGAACCTGGGACTCTTCAGTCCGTAGGCCGATGCTCTATCCACTGAGCCAAACCGGTTTTGGCCCAATTCTGTCTCTTGACTGGTATAGGGATGGTGGTATACACTGAAGAGGGGAGGGAAAGGCAGAGCCAGTAGTACCTGGCTAAGGTTGATTGGTCGGGCTTAGGAGGAAATGGGTGGGTTAAGTGTCCCTTAGAGGTGAGTGGAGGTGAGAAAGTCCCTTATGGGAGTAGGAGAGGAGGGTTGGAGTAGGATGAGAAAAGAGCCAATCCCCACGTCCAGGGTCGGGACTGTCCCAGGGCGAGAGAAAGGGTATGCTTGGGTCCTAGAAATTCATCCCATGGGTAATGCAGTCCTCTTAGAAGGGAGTCCCATAGAAAGGTGAGAATCCTGCTGTGAAGGGAAAGGGGGAGTAACTAGGACCTAGAGGATTTGTATTGGAAAGAGGTGGGCCGTCAGAGAAGTTGGGGTTTGTAGAGCAATGCATAGGGGTCATATGCAGGGGTGCTCTGCTTCTGGGATGGGGGTGAGGCAGAGTCTGATGGGCCCGACCTGGCAACTGAGATACTTCGGTGTCTCCAGCTCACCGGGTGGTGGCGAGGGTGGCGTTCCAGGGACCAGTTTTAATGTGGAAAGGTGGAACCAGGACGTATGGCCCGACAGGTTAGCTGCCGTTGGGGTTGTTAGGGGCTCCTGATAAGGGCCTTGCCATCGGGCTGTGAATTATTTAACAGATGGACTGCCTTTAGGAGGACCCAGTCCCCCGGCTGTAGAGGAGCATGGGGATGTCTCCATAAAAGGTCAAGGGAGGACTTGGCCAGCATGTTCTCTCAGTAACTGTCAGAGGAGAATTTATTTTTTATTATTTTTTAAATATATTTTATTGATTTTTTACAGAGAGGAAGAGAGAGGGTTAGAGAGTTAGAAACATCGATGAGAGAGAATCATCGACCAGCTGCCTCTTGCACACCCCCTACTGGGGATATGTCCACAACCAAGGTACCTGCCCTTGACCGGAATCGTACCTGGGACCTTTCAGTCCGCAGGCCGACACTCTATCCACTGAGCCAAACCGGTTTCGGCTCAGACGAGATTTTAAATGGGGACATAGTCTCCTCAAGGGATCTCTGTGGAAGGGAAATTTCCTAATAAGAAGGGTCTTCCATACATGAGTTCAAAGGGACTAAGAAAGGAGGGTGCAGGGGTGGGGGATTGCCCTGATGTGCATAAGGGCTAGAGGTAGAGATAGTCCAGGGTTCTTTATGTTTTTGTTGTTGTTGTTTGTTTGTTAGTTTTTGTTGTTGTTGTTGTTGTTTTCCCCATTGGGATTTTTTAGTTTTGAGGTTTAATTTAGTTAGGAGAGACTTAAGGAATTCGCCTTTTCTACCTCGCCTGAAGACTGGGGCTGGCCGGTAGAGGGTGTGTAAGTTCACTGGATGTTCAGAGGAGAGGAGGCCGGCGGAGTTATTGAAGAAAAGAAAGCAGGTCCATTATCTGATTGTAGTGAGGCAGGTAGGCCGAGTCTGGGCATGAAATACTGAAGGAGAGCTTGTGTGACCTTGGAGGACTTTTCAGACATGGGGAGAGCTTCTATCTGAGAAGGTATCTACTAGGGTTAAGAGGTCTTTGGTACTTTTCATAGGGGGCATGTGAGAGAAGACAATTTGCCAGCCTGATCCAGGGACTTGGCCTCTTGCCTGATGAGTGGGCAAAGAAGGAGGTGTAGCCTGTCCTTGGGGAGATACTGAGTAACGAGTAGAACAGGTTTTAGAGATATCTTGCAGGAGGGAGGCGAGGCTAGGATATGTGATGAGGGGTTTTAGGAGTTGTAAAAATGGTTTGAATCCTATATGTAGGGAATTGTCAATAGCCTGTAAGATATCACGGGCCTGCCTCTGGGGAAGGATATGTTTTCCCTGAAAATTTTAACCATGGATATTCCTAAATAGCCCCCAAAGCTAAGAGGGACTGAAGTTCCTCTGGGGTATATCCTATATAATAAAGATGTAATATGCAAATGGTCCTTATGCTATGAAGTGTAATGACCAAATGTGTCATGACCAGATCACGGATCAGCAGGAGGGTGGGGCGGCGAGCTACAAGCCAGCGGCAGAGAGCTACAGGAGGGGGGCGGGGGGGGCAGCAATCAGGGGGAGCTACAGGAGGGGGGGCAGCAATCAGGGGGAGCTACAGGAGGGGGCGGGCAGCAATCAGGGGGAGCTACAGGAGGGGGGGGCAGCAATCAGGGGGAGCTACAGGAGGGGGGGGCAGCAATCAGGGGGAGCTACAAGAGGGGGGGGCAGCAATCAGGGGGAGCTACAGGAGTGGGGGGGCAGCAATCAGGGGGAGCTACAGGAGGGGGGCGCAGCAATCAGGGGGAGCTACAGGAGGGGGGGGGCAGCAATCAGGGGGAGCTACAGGAGGGGGGGGGCAGCAATCAGGGGGAGCTACAGGAGGGGGGGCAGCAGGCAGAGAGCTACAGGAGGGGGGGCAGCAATCAGGGGGAGCTACAGGAGGGGGGGCAGCAGGCAGAGAGCTACTGGAGGGCAGCAGCGAGCTACTGGCGCATGGATTCATGTATAAGTTAGGGTATGAGATGGGGTGTAGCTAAGAGCTGAGGAAACAGAGGCTTCCTCTGAACGCTGCCTTGCCTTCTGGTCTGTTTTGTTAGATCAATTCTGACTCAGTGTCCTTTGAAGTGTATGTTTTTGAAGAAGGCCAGAAAAGGCCAAAACTGGTTTGGCTCAGTGGATAGAGTGTCAGCCTGCGGCCTGAAAGATCCCAGGTTCGATTCTGGTCAAAGACATATACCTTGGTTGCAGGTACATCCCCAGTAGGGGGTGTGCAATTGGCAGCTGATCAATGATTCTCTCTCATCAATGTTTCTAACTCTCTATTCCTCTCTCTTCCTCTCTGTAAAAAATCATATATATATATATATATATATATATATATATATATATAGCCAGAAAAAGAGAGAGAAGTTCCTAAACACCAAGCAGGAAGGTGTTGAGGCTTTCACTGACAGTGCCAAGGACTGTGAGTGAGCAGCGGAAATACAGAAAGTCTAGGCTCCAACCTAAGGACGTAAGCCGCAGGGGAGAGCCTGGGTGGGGCTGCTTCTGCTTCCTAGGAGAGAAGAGGTCTCTTCGATGTCAGGGGTGATCAGGTTCTGTCTCACTGGACAAACTTTTCAACAACTTTCACAAACCTTTCTACCCATTCAGAGATAACCAGCGTTAGCCCTAGCCAGTTTGGCTCAGTGAATAGGGCATCAGCCTGCGAACTGAAGGGTCCTGGGTTCAATTCCAGTCAGGGACACATGCCCTGGTTGCAAGCTCGATCCCCAGTAGGAGGCATGCAGGGGCAGCCAATCAATGAAACTCTTTCATCATTGATGTTTATCTCCTTCCCTCTCTCTTCCTCTCTGAAATCAATAACCATATAAAATAAAATAAAAAGAAATAACTAGCTTTAGTCAAAAAGTAAACAGCCAGCATTTCTTAGATTGACATTTATGAACACACTTTAAATACACACACGCCCTAGCCAATTTGGCTCAGTGGACAGAGTGTCAGCCTGTGGACTAAAGGATCCAAGGTTTAATTCCGGTCAAGGGCTTGATCCCATTGTGGGGTGTGCAAAGGCAGCCGATCAATGATTCTCTCTCATCATTGATGTTTCTATTTCTATCTTCCTTTCCCTTCCCCTCTGAAATGAATAATATATATATATATATATATATATATATATATATATATATATATATATATATAAACAAACATACTCTTGCCTGGCTGGTGTGGCTCAGTGGTTGAGCATTGACCTATGAACCAGGAGGTCATGGTTCAGTTCCCAGCGAGGACATATACTCAGCTTGTGGGCTCATTCATTCTCCAGTGTGGGGCATACAGGAGGCAACAGATCAATGATTCTCTCTCATCATTGATGTTTCTAAATCTCTCTTCCTCTTCCTTCCTCTCTGAAATCAATAAAAATATATTTTTTTAAATATTTATATATTTATGATTTAACCAAGCAACGCTCCAAAGCTTTTAGTTACCAAAGACTTTGGAAAATTGTGTATTGGCCTATGAGGCTGGAGAAAAGGCAGAGGAAGCAGGGAGCCAGCCCTGCAGCAGTTTCCAGGCCTCCAGCTGCTTGGATTTAAGAATACCAAATTTTTCCTTAGAGATAACATGCTAAGTTTTGGGTGATAATGAGTTCTGCTTTTGATACTAGCTGGACTGTCCTTCTCACAATCTGAGACGACTGGCTCCTAACTGCTCACCTGCCTACCTGCCTGTTTGCCCCTAACTGCCCTCCCCTGCCGGCCTGGTTGTCCCCAACTGCCCTCCTCTGCTGGCCAATTTGGTTCTGATTGGTCGGTTTATATGCCAGTGTCAAAAGCCCCATTTCCTAGGCAGCCACTGGCTCCCCCCAGCACCCAGATTTGGTTCTGATTAGTGGGTTTTTATGCCAATTAATGTTAAAAGCTTTGCCTCTTAGGCAGCCATTCATTCTTCACAGCACCCACATTTGGTTCTGATTGGTCAGTTCCTATGCCAGTCAATATCTCTGGGCCTATCTCTGGGCCTGATCAGAGAGGCAGGGCTGAACAGCAGCCCCTGAAGAGGCTTGGGAGAGAAAGAAAAGCCCTGCTGCTGGCGAAGCTCAGAAAGAAAGAGGGAGAGAAAGATACATGTACTGATCAATAGCTGCTATTGAGGCTGCAGATCAGACCCTGCCTCTCTCTCTCTGAGTCTCAGCCCCGTAGGCAGTCAGTGCTGGGACACCAGGCTGCAGCATGCTGGGTCGCCATAGCAACCCAGTGCTGACTGAAGGACTTCCGGGTTGGTCAGCCTTGGTGGTTACAACCCTGGCCTTTTATATATTAGGATTAGGTCATCTGGAGATTTGATGGGCTGAGCCCCAAAATGGCATCAGCACCCAGGGATGGGTAGTCGGAGGTTTTAAAAGACTCTAGGTGGGCTTTTCTGGCAGGGAACTCTCTGGGCAGGTCTGGGTCCCGGGAAATTCAGAGGGAAAAGACAATGTCTTAGCAAGTGGAATGTGGCTTTAGCAGGTGGAATGTGGTCTTAGCAAGTGAAATATGGCCTAACTGAAAGAAAATGTCGGTTGTGAACTGTTCTATAGGTCAGTCTCCAGGTGAGGTGATATAAATCCAATTATTTGACCACTCCTAACAAACACAAGTACCTGAGGTACCATGCACAGCATCTGGGTGAAGTTAGAACCCCTTTGGACAAGGCCACTGGGGCACTCTGCTCTGGGGAACAATGACTGGACCTGGTATATGACCTTCAAGACCTGCCACCCAAGGTCACACATGGAGGACACCAGTACGAGGCTGGCAGTGCGCGAGATGGGCAAGAGCATCACCAGGACACGACAGTGGAGGTGGGGGTTGGCCCCTCAGACGGTGGGGGTTCACTGTTCATCAGCATCACCACTTGGCCTTGACCCACGCAATGGAACCAAATTGGAGGACTGCTGGACTTTCTAATTCTCATAAAATTAGTCTCTTTGGACTAAATAAACCCCTAGGACTCTTGGACAATTCGTGGAGAGAGTGGGGCAGCCCCGAGAGAGAATGGAATTCTGCTCATGAGAGAATGTGGTGCTGGAGTGATTCATCAGAGAAACAAAAGCAGGTATGTCCACATTGCCCACCATGCGGATGACATAGATCATCCTCCTTACCATTGGCGCATGAAGCCTTTATAACATCTGCTATTCTGCCAGGCCCTTTTTTTCTGGACACTGACTGTACCTAGGTGGATAAAATAAAGGTGTAGCCTCTAACGAACTCAAAATATTTCTTGGGTAAGATAGCCTAGTAAGCAATAAAACAGAATATGACAAATACAGGGACAGAGGCTTATCTCCTGGTGTTACAGAAAATCAGAGAAGAACCAAGCAACGCTTAGAGAGATGGAGTTACACTTTATTATTATTACACGCAGGCCGAGAGAAAACTGTTTTTCAAATTCTGGGACCCAACATGCAGAAAAGTTTCCTATTTATATCTTTTTACCTTCTTTGTCTCCTAAATCTGGGGTGTTTCTGGTCCCCTTTGCAAGTTCTTAAAGAGCCCTACATGCTGGGGCTTTGAGATGGCAACCAAAGGCTTGGCCTGGCGCCAGCATTGCTAACTTTGTTTGGGGAAGGTTTAATGGCCTCTCTGGAGTAGTCTTATTTTCCTTATTATTTAAGCAAGCAGGCATTTACAGAAGCCAAAATGGCAGGGTTAAAATGTCAAACAGCCGTTTTTATATACGATGGATACTTCACCCGTTGCGTGTGGTAGGGAAGGGACAATACACAAAGAACAAGTAGAATACGTAGCATGTTGCGTGGTAACCGACGTCCTGGAAAAAGAGAAAGCCAGGAAAGAAGCCCTGTGGGAGGGGACACCGCTCTTGTAAACAGGATGGTGACACAGACCTGGAGGAAGTGAGGGAGGCAGCCGTGCGGTCACGTGGGGGAAGAGGAAGCTTCAGTGCAAAGGCCCTGGGGCAGGAGCATGCCCATTGTGCTCCACGGACAGCTGGAAGCCAGAGTGGCCGGAGCACCTGCTGCGAGGAGAGAAGAGGGAAGGAGGAAGGCCAGAAAGGTGATGTCATTTCCTCTCAGTAAAGTAAGGAGTCATCAGAGGGTTTTGAATAGAAGGATGACATGATATGACTTAGATTTTAAGAGAATGGACTGTGTGCTGAGAATGGACTGGGAGGAGCAACAACAGAAGCAGGGGGACCAGGGAGGAGGCTGCTATAGAAATCCAGGAGGAAGAGGAGCGTGGCTTGGGCCAGCGTGAAAAGAAGTAGCTGTTTCTGCACATAATTTGAAAATAGAACAGAACCAATAGGATTTGCTGATGGTTTGAATTTAGAGAAAGAGGAGAGTCAAGGAGGATTCCACATTTTCGTTGTTGGTGTTTTTTTTAAAAAAAAAAATCAGGCTTATGGAGTAGTTTACATACAGTAAAATTCACCGTTTTGAGTGTGTAGTTCTATCTATACGTTTTGAAAAATGCATTCAGTTATAATATATAACTTCCACCTAAATCATGATAAAGAGCCAGTTCCATCCTATGAAACAAAATCCCACTGTCCCTTTGTGGTCAATCCTTCCCCCATTCCAGCCCCTGGCAGCCACCCAACTGCTCTCTGTCCTTACAGTTGTTTGCCTTTTCCACGATGTCTTATAAATGGAATTATACAGTGTGCAGCCTCTTACGTTTCGCTTCTTCTCCTGCATTCAAATCTAGGAGGAGGAGGAAGGTGGGAAAGGCTAATGTCCCTTTGATCAGGAAAAAACAGCTTGCCAAGAAGCCACCCCTCAGTAATCCGCTTTCCTCTCCCTGGCCCACACTCAGTCCCACAGGCACTGGTGGAGTGAGTATTTGGCTTTTCCAATCTCTAAGGTGGACCAAGCCAAGGATGGGGATCGGAATGGGTGTTGGCCGAGCCAACCAAAGAAGTCTGCCACCTAGGGGAATGTTCTGGGATTAAATGTGCTTCTTCACACTCTTCTGGGTGCAGAGTCCCAGGCGGGGGAGGGAAAGTCTCCTCGATGGCTAGAGATCTGAGGAAGGAGCCTGTGAGGGAGCCATAGCCAGACCTCCCAGCCTGCAGCGAAGTCAGCGTCTGCTGTCATGACCTCTGTCACTGAGGTGTCTCCACCCCTGCCCTGGGGAAGGTAAGAGGAACTCTGTGGAGGGCTGTTCACTGTGGGAGACATCTGCCTGGATGGGCACATTGGCCCTATTCCCCCGGGAGGAGACCTCTCCGGAGGGAACAGCTGAGCAGACCGCAGGGCCTTGTCTGCAGCTTCCAGAGGCAGTGGCACCTGTGGAGCCAAAGCAGTGAGGCCTTCCCACCGAGAGAGCGGCCTGGCTTTGGGGCGTGTTCCCGGGCCCCCCTCCAACCAAGGAGCAAAGGGGCTCCTCTGGGGTGTGGTCCCTGCCGGGCGGGGCAGGCTACATCCCGGCCTCCTGGACCCACCCCCCCCCCATCCTGATTGGGAACGGGGGAGTCACGGGGAGTCCTGTCAGACTTCGGAGCCCCTGCTCCCCGCTCCGCTCCGAGCCCAGCCTGTCTCGGGCTCCCTGAGCTGGGAAGAAGGGAGACCTCAGGTTCAAGGGCATCCTGGAGGCTGATCATCCAATTCAGGGAAAACCCACCTCAGCCGGGCGCACCCTGCCATCGATAGGGCCACTTCTCCACCCGGGCAGGCATTCCCCGGCTTCCCTTTCGCAGAGGCTTTTGTCAGAATGTCACTTTAAGGCGCTCCTCTGTTTGCGGAAGGGGAGGGAGGAGGGTGAGGAGACCAGAGTGACCGGTAGAGAGAGGACTAGGTCACCGAGGGGAGGCACTGGGATTCAGCTCCCACCCACTCACTCCCCAGGCAGGTTCCCAGGTGAGCAGGAGGCCAGCGTCGCATCTGTTTGTTGATTTTAATAAAACCAACCCCCGCAACATTTCGTGTGATCTGGTGATAACCCGAGGGTAATCAAAACAACTGGAGCAAATGTTTAAGAAGAGTACTTCCAATAAAGGGCACCAGGCAACCAACAGACACCTGCTCTCCCCTCTCAAACGCTCACTCCGCGGCCTGGGTCTGGTTGGAGGCACTCCTCTGTGAGCATGGCTGGACCTGGCTGTTTCCTTGATTTGGCTTTAGAACGAATGCCCTTTTCGTGAACTCTCCCAGGGATCCCGGGTGGACTCCGACGGGGGTCCAGATGTGGGGAAGGGGAGGGGAGGAGGAAAAGGGCTGAACCAGGAGGAAGGAGGCCTCGCTGCAGAAGAGCGGACAGTGGGAAAGCATTCTAAGGGGCCCTAAACGGTTTGGCTCAGTGGATAGAGCGTCAGCCTGTGGACTACAGGGTCCTGGGTTCGATTCCTGTCAAGGGCATGTTTCTTTCTCATCAATGTTTCTAACTCTCCCCCTCCCTTCCTCTCTGTAAAAAAAAAAAAAAATCAATAAAGTATTTTAAAAATTAAAATAAAAAAAGCATCCTAAGGGAACAAGAGTGTTAGCTGATCCTCCCCAGGGCAGGAAGCAGGCGACTGCTTGTGGCCTGGGACGTTGCTCTCACCCCACCCCTGTGGGTGCAGGCAGGTGACTCAAGCCCCAGATGAGGCAGGGCCCAAAGCCCTGCTGGCTCATTGTTGTGCTCCTTCCCCCACAGGGAGGATTCTCAGAATCAGCCGTGAGTCACCGGTGAGTCAGCCCCTGGGGGTGAGAGGCCTGGCTGCCTCCGCTCAAACCCTGGAGACAGGCCTCTGGGCGCAGGGGGCCTGGTTTCCCTGTTTTGGAACCCCAGTGGGCAGGGCCCTGCAGCCACCGGACCTGGGGGTCCTTCCCTGTGGCCGAGCTGGGTCTCCCGCCTCCTCTCTGTGGAAGGACCGTGCCAAGGTCAGGGGTCAGGATGCTGAACCCCAGGGGGACCCCAGCTCCCAATGTCTCCATACAAGGAGTGGAAAAAAACAAGATCGGGGGAATAAATAATTTATTGCAATTGGGGGAATAAATAAAATGTGCGGGCGGGATTACTGTAAATAACTGTAAAAATCATGAACATATATACACGAAGGCGCTCCCGGGCCCAGGGGCGGAGCCTGAGCCGGGGGCGGGGCGCGGGCGGGGCCTCCCCGCGGAGACCGGCACCCGGAGAGGTAGACGCTTCTGGACAGCGGAGGGGGGGCGGGGTTCGTGGTCAGGCTGCGGGGCGCCCCCGGAGGACGCCGGACCCCGATGACCGCTCGCCCCCTCCCCAGTCGGCGTGCCCGCGGAGCTGCACCCCCTGCACGATCCTCCGCACCCAGGCGCGGTGCGCCTCCAGGCTGATGTAGACGCCCGGCCGGTTGCGCTCCGCGCAGCCCTCGCCCCAGCTGATGATGCCGGCCAGCAGCCAGGCGCCCTCCACCTGGCACATCAGGGGGCCCCCGGAGTCGCCCTGCGGAGGGGAGGGCAGGTTAGGGACCCACGAATCATTTATCCCAGCACCATTTATCCACCCTGGAAGCCCAGGCACCGAACTCCACCCTGGCAGGGAGGGCCGGGCAGGCCGCGCCTTCTGGGCTCACTTCTGGTGACAGACACCATGGGTGACACCTCAGAGGGTATTGCCCCTCGTTGTTTCTCGGATGGGGAACTGGGGCTCGGAAAGAAGACATGACCTGCCCAAGTTGCAGGGTAGAAATTGCAACCAGGCCTTGCAATGCCCAAGGCCAGGCACACTGAGCACCACCCTGCCATCCTCCACCCATAACAGCTCCCTAAGGTGGGGGGGGGGGGGTGGACACTTGAGGTGCCCAGTGTATGAACAGATGGAGGAGCGACTGCACCCCCTGGAGGCCTGCTCTGCAAGCACCGAGCGGACTGCAGGCCACAGGGGGTCCTGGGAGGGGCCCAGCCCGCAGGGGGGAATCTCCGGGAGGAAGGTGGAGTGCTCACCAGGCAGGCGTCACGCTCCCCCTCCAGGTAGCCCGCGCACAGCATGTCCTCGGTGATGGCTTCCTGCCCGGCCCCCCGCCAGTACAGGCGGCCACAGATCTCCGAGTCGATGATGGGAACCTTCAGCTTCTGCAGGGTCTGAGGGTGGGGCAGGGGCACTGGGGGTGGGGAGAGAGAGTCAGGCCTGGGAAGTCCTCCGGGTGGCCTTCTTCCCTCTAGCAGCGCTTCTCAAAGGCAAATGGGTCAACCCTGTCAGGCTCTCCAAAGAGAGAAAACCCAAATGCCAGGGCTGCACCTCTGGACCTGCTGAATGGGGGTGTGAGCGTGTAGCTTTAAGCTCCAAATTGTCAGACAAGATCTCTGATGCCCACAGATGGCTAGACCCAATGGCCCAGGCTTATCCTGTCTCAGGCACCCCTGTACCCAGCATGGGGACTGCTCCCGGTGACGTGTTCAATAAATGAGCACTCAGTGTTGAATGTCATGAAAACTTGAAGGATTTCCTGACAGCCTGGAGGTGGGCGACTAGTAGACCCCTTCCCCGCCCCCACAGCCCATAGTTCCAGCTCTCACTGGAGCCCCTAAGGATCATGGGGAGGCTGGCTGAAATCTGTCAGTGAGATCAGATATCCGAAATGGCGTCCTTTCTCTTAACTCTTCTGGAATCTGGCTGAAGTCCTATTTTCTGATTTTTCTTTTTTGTCCTTTCTTAGTCTCTTTCTCTCTCTCTCTCTCACCTATCTTTTTCTGCTTCACTGTTTTTTACGTTATCTCATCTGTTTTGAGCTTCTAGATCACATGTGTCAAACACAAGGCCCGCGGGCCAAATCCGTCCCGCCAGGCCTTGCAATGTGGCCCGCACAGCGCTGTCATCACTGCACTCCGCTGCGTTTCCATTACAATGACAGTTTATGACTGTTCAGTAAACCATTCGGCCCGCGATTTAGGCTGGATTTTAGATTTTGGCTCCTTCTCTGATTGAGTTCGACACCCCTATTCTAGATGATGCTTTCCAATCCTCCAAACTTAGTTTGCAATTATGCTTTACAGTTATGGAGACTGCATTTCCTCCTGGGAGCTTTGCCTGCAATTACCGCGTGCTGCCACCACGGGTGCCATTCCCACTTTGGAATCTTGGGCTGTTTTCATCTTTATGGGCATTCAGCCGGGCCCCACCCGTGCCTCCTTCCGGCCATTCCTAGATCACTTGGTATCTGTGTTGATCTGGCTGCTGGTGCCTCAGAACACAGAGGAAGATGCCTTCAGTTAAAAATGACCGAAAACTGTCTGCCTAGGCTTCCGTGGTGCCACATCTTTGGGTTGTAGTCTATCTTTTCTGTCTGTCTGTCTGCCTGTCTGTCATGCTTTGCCACTGGCCTCTAAGCTTTGCTTCCATGGCACCTGTGCCTCTCGGTGCCCACCACCCTGGGTCCGTATCCTCCTCATCTGCCCCCAGCCCCACAGTGGGGGAGAAACGCACCTCCGTCGTGGACACTGCCCCAGCCGGCGATCCAGCAGTCGGTGTGCGGGGGGAGGTGGATGGAGGCGTCGGGCAGGCAGATGGGCAGGACCCGCTCGGAAAACTGGACGGAGCGCTCGAGCCGCACCAGGGCGATGTCGGCGCGGGAGCCCTCCCTCCAGGAGTACACCGGGTGCGGCAGCGCCCAGGCGATGCCCACCTCCTGGGAGCGCGGGCCGGGGTTCCCCAGCTGCCAGGCGCCCAGCAGCACGGAGAACTGGGACGGCTTGTTCAGAGTGCTGGGAGGGAAAGGGGAGGGGAGGGGGTCAGGCAGGGACCGCCGATGGCAGGGAGGGGGTGGGAGGGGTGTCTGGGGAAGAGCATGCACAGGAGACCACCAAAGCACAGGAGCCCTCGGGGAGGAGCAGGGTCCGTCCTGAGGGACCCAGGCTGTGTGCGGAGCGGGCGTGGGGCGGAAGCTGGGGGCGCAGGTGGAGGAGGCCGGCGCTCATACCCCTTGAAGCAGTGGGCGGCGGTGACCACCCAGCGCCGGGTGAGCAGGGAGCCCGCGCAGTGGTGGGTCCCGTTCTTCTGGATGCTCACGATCCAGGGCCACTCGGCGTCGGCGCTGTCCTCGCCGCCCACAATCCGGTTCAGCTGCTGCGGCTGCCCGCAGGCCGGAGGGGCTGGAGGAGCAGGTCCCGTTCTCTGTCTTCCCCCGGGCACGGCCCCCTGCCCCTCCGCCCGCCCGGCTCCAGAGGCCTGTGCTCCTCTGCCTCTCCCTCCCACCTTCTGCCCTGCTCGCACCCCCTCCTGTGCTCCTTCTCCCCCGGACCTCTCCTCCTCTCCCTCTGCCCTCCCTCGGGCTGGCCTTTCCCTCCTCTCAGCTCTCAGCCTTGCCCACAGCTCTATTCCTTTTACCGTCTCGGCCATTTGCCCTTCAGCCCCAGCTGAACTTGGCCCTCTCTCCTCCTCATCCCGGTCTCTGCTCTGCCCTCCGGGCCTCCTTTCCCACCTGCTCTCTAACCCCACCTCCCTGCCTCCTTCTGCCCTGCCCCCACAGACAGACACACAGACACTGCCCTCCATTCAGACTTCCGCCATTCCCCCTCCCCTCAGGCGACTCCTACTCACCAGGTGTCACGGCAGCATGGAGGATGGCTGAGGAAGAGAAGGAAAGGTCAGGCCCGAGTGAGAGGAGGCCCCCCATGCCCAGTGGAGAGGATGGCCCCCCATGCCCAGTGGAGAGGACCTCCCCCCATGCCCAGTGGAGAGAATGGCCCCCCAATGCCCAGTGGAGCAGACCTCCCCCCATGCCCAGTGGAGAGAATGGCCCCCCAATGCCCAGTGGAGAGAATGGCCCCCCAATGCCCAGTGGAGAGAATGGCCCCCCAATGCCCAGTGGAGAGAATGGCCCCCCAATGCCCAGTGGAGAGAATGGCCCCCCATGCCCAGTGGAGAGAATGGCCCCCCATGCCCAGTGGAGAGAATGGCCCCCCAATGCCCAGTGGAGAGGACCTCCCCCCATGCCCAGTGGAGAGAATGGCCCCCCAATGCCCAGTGGAGAGAATGGCCCCCCAATGCCCAGTGGAGAGAATGGCCCCCCAATGCCCAGTGGAGAGGACCTCCCCCCATGCCCAGTGGAGAGAATGGCCCCCCATGCCCAGTGGAGAGGATGGCCCCCCATGCCCAGTGGAGAGGACCTCCCCCCATGCCCAGTGGAGAGAATGGCCCCCCATGCCCAGTGGAGAGGATGGCCCCCCATGCCCAGTGGAGAGGACCTCCCCCCATGCCCAGTGGAGAGAATGGCCCCCCCATGCCCAGTGGAGCAGACCTCCCCCCATGCCCAGTGGAGAGAATGCCCCCCCCATGCCCAGTGACCCCTGCTAGCCTCTCATTCCCAGGCCCCTCCAGGCTTTCCCAGGCCGGGCATTGCCTGGAGCCTGGGCATCATGGACAGAACCCTCGTGCTCTGCTTCTGAGCTGAGCCTTGCCCATCCCACCAGCTTCCTCCAGCTTATGCTCGGGGCTCATCCCACACGCTGGGGGATGAGACGCCAGCCCCTGGGACATCTCTCACGGAGTGTGGGCGCCCATCTGACCCTCTTGGGCTTTCTCCCTCCAACCTAAGCCAGTGACCGGAGACTCCCTTCACCTCCAACCCCGAGCCCAAGGCCTGGGTGCTGCTGGCCCAGAAGAAACAGGAGGGAGGGAGCCCTGACCAGTGTGGCTCAGTGGTTAGAATGTCTGCCCACACACCAAAGGGCCAAGGGTTTGATTCTCTACCAAGGGCAGGTACCTGGCCCAGGCGCATGCAGGAGACAGCCAATCGGTGTGCCTCTCTCACATCAATGTTTCTCTCCCCCCCTCACCTCCCTCCCTCTCTTCCACTCGCTCTAAAACTCAATGGGAAAAATATCCTTCAGTGAGGATCAACAACAACAAAAACATTAAAAATAAAGAAACAGGAGAGAGGGAGATGGCGATAACCATGAATTTGGTCAATAAGAACCACCAGAGATGGAGCCTGTGAAACCTCTTAGTGTCCACCTGCAGGTTTCATTTAGCCCTGGAGCAGTCATGGAGCCGACAAATAACAGGGAGGCGGGGCGGGGGGGGGCCGGGGAGAGAGCAGGGAGGAGGCTGGGCTCCGGCAGGCCCTGGAAGGAAGATGGCCGGGCCTAGGGGAGGAGGAGGTGCTCCTGAAGGGGCAGAGAGGGAGGCAGAGAGGGAGGGCCAGCAGGGCCTCGGGACTCACCGGTGGAGGCCAGGAGCAGCAGGGAGGTGAAAATCCCGGACCGGCCCCCGCCCAGGGCCGGGGGGGTCCTGGACACGAGCATGTCCGAGGGGTGGGGCCGCAGCCTGGCGTGCCTGCCGTGCAGTGCTGGCCACAGGAGTGCTCCGAGTTCCCTGCAGGTCACCCCCGGTTTTATCCTGCGAGGCGGAATGCGGTCCGACCAGTCCCCCCAGTGAGTGGCTCAGTCCCTGCCACCTGGGGCTGTAGGTCACCAGGAGGGGCGTGGCTGCAGGAGGAAGTGAGCCTTAACGGGAACTGGGGGGCTCTGGCTGAGACCCCTGCCTCCGGGCTGGACCCATGGACTCGGGTTCTGGGCCTGGGCTCGGGACACCAGCTCCAGCTGAGGGCCAGGTAGCTGGCCTCAGGAGGACCAGGCTAGGGGAACTGGACCGTGGCCTTGACCCTGACGATGGAATTGGGGGTGCAGAGAAAGGTCCTCATAGCTCGAAAGGAAGGAGCCTGGACATCATGGACAGAACCCTCAGGCTCTCATTGTGAGCTGAGCCTTGCACATCCATCAGCTCTCTCCAGCTGGTCCAGGGGGGGAAAGGCGGGTGCTCAGACCAGGGTCTGGCTCCTCAGAAGCAGGAGACTCGGGTATGAGTCTTAGAGAGGCCCCAGGGTTTTTTTTGGGGGGGTTGGGGGTGGCGAGGGGGCCAGCCAAGGGGATTGCCCAAGGCTCAGTAGGGCTGCTGTCTCCAGGAGCCGGCTGACCTGACTCAGCCATGAAACCTAGCCCAGCCTGGGGCTCCGGGATCCCGTTAATCCACTTATTGGGAAGCCATGAATCAGGCCCCCATGGCTGCCAGTTCTGGGGCGACCTTCCTGTGGGCCCTGTCACTCAGAGGCCCTCGCACTCACCCTCTCACCCTTCACCTGCACTCCCAGGAAGCTCGGTGGGCGGGGCCAGCAGGTGCTGGTGCTCATGACTTAGGAGGCTGCCTGGAAAGGGCTGGAAGACGGGGTCTCCCTCACTCTGCCCCACCCCTGAGCTCCTGGGAGCCTCGCCCCCCTGGGGGTCATAGGGCCATTACTGGAGGAGCCCAGGGCAGGTGTGGGACCCAAGATGCTCCACCCGCTCCTCCTCCTCCTTCGGAGCCTGCCCTGCCCCCCTGAAACCCCCACCCGGAGGCCCCTCCTCTAACTCAGTGCCCACACTCCTGACCCCCCACCCCAAGCAGGAGGAACGGGCTTCTCCCTCCTCTGAACAGACTGCATCTCTGTCCCTTCTCTCCGTTCGTCAGCACACCTCAAGCGGGGCCCTGGCTGCACTATGGAGGGGCACGACCAACCAATGACAGTGACCACTGACAGTTTTCCGTGCACCAGGCCTCACCTCATCTTATCCTCAAATCCCCTTATTACGCTCCCATCCTGCGGATGGGGAAACTGAGGCCATTTAGAACAGTTGGTGAGTTGCCCAAGGGCCCCCGGCTGGCGAGCGGTAGAGCTTGGATTTGAAACCTGAGTCTGAACTAGGCTCAGTGGAGCCTTAGGGACCTCAGCCCCGTGGATGGAGACTGGTCACCAGGGTCATCGTGAGAGGGGGTGGGGCCTCAGGAGCCCAGAGGAGGCGCCCAGGGGCCAGTGAGGGCCGCCCGGAGAAGGAGGACCTTGAAACGGAGGCCTGGGGCTAAGCCGAAGGTGGCCCTGCAGAGGCACGGGGAGGAGGAGGAAGTGCTGGGTGACTCTGGGACAGAGGTGCAGAGGGCCGGTGCTGGGAAGGGGCTGGGGCTGCTGCATCAGATCCTCAGCTCACTCCCCGCTGAATCAGCACGTTCCACCCCGGAGCCTGCCCCTGGGATGCCCCCTCCTCACCTGCTCACTCTCCCGGGTCCGCCTCTGCACCAGATGGCTAGCCACGCCCCTGAGGGTCCCCCAGCCCACTCTCTTCCTGAAACTGAGGTGATGGGCCTCCCCAGCTCACTCCACACACATTGATTGGGCACCTGCTGTATGCCAGGCACCGGGACACAATGGTGATAGGACACGGGTCCTCTCTTCAGGCAGCACACACGGCCCTGGGGACGGGAGGCAGGTGAACGTGTAACGACAGGGAGGCGTTAGGGGGGTGGGCACCGAGACCGTGGGCCTGGGGAGGGCGTGTCAGGAACGGGGAGCAGTGGGCATGGCCTCTGGGGGGCCCCCTGAAGCTGGGTGCTGTGGGGTCAGTGTGAGGACGCTCCCCTGGGTCCTCAGATTCTGGGGGAGCTCCTGGTACACAGCAAGCCTCCACGGACGTTTGCTGAATGAATCACCCAGCGCGGAAGAGGCGAGTCTGGAGGGGGCCACTGGGCACTGGGGCTCCAGCCTCCCGTCTCCTCAGTGTCCCCTTTGTTCCAGATGTTCTCGCCTTTCAGGACATCTGGGCCACTGCCCAGGTGGCCCAGGAGGCAGGCATGTACCTCGGGATGTTTCTGTCCTTGAGATGGGGTGGCCGGGAAAGGGCCAGAGGGAGTCCCGAGCAGCCAGGGAGGACTTCCTCGCACAGGTCCTGGGCGAGGGCCCGGACCGGCTCCGTGGTTCCCGGGAACTGGAGACCCCGGCATTCCACAAAGGGCCCCTGTCTGCGCCCTGGCCGAGCCTCTCTCTACCTGGGCACGAGCGGACGGGCTGCCCGCCCCGCCGCCCACTGCCAAGCCCTCTCGGGCAGTCGGTGAAGCTGCACGAGGCGCGGATGGCAGGCCGGCTGCAGAGGCCTCACTGAGACAGCAGCCCAGAGCGGTGACTCACCGGCGGCGGCGGCATTGCAGACGTGGCACGGGGTCAGGGCAGAGATAGGAACAGGGGTATTCATTCATCACCAGCCAAAACCTTCCGCGCGCCGACTGCGGGCACTGCCCTGTGAGCTGAGACGCAGCCGGGAGCAGACCTCGGTGACCCTCCCTCCCTCAGGGGCGCTGGAGGACACAGAACCAGCACAGTGAATCACTCAGTCTGATAGAGGAAGAGGTTCCGGGAGGGGGGGGAGCCAGAGTGGGGGGTTAACACAGGAGTAGGGGGCGATGGGAGGTGGGGGGAGGGGGAGGGGTTGCAATCTTAAACCAGGACCCCAGCGCAGCGCTCACTTTTGACGGAGACTTGTAGGGGAGGGGGTGAGAGCAGTGCCCCAGGAATGGCTCGGGCGGAACTGGCAGAGGAGAGGCCCGTGGCTGAGGGGCCTGGCTCTGCGGGGGAAGCCGGTCCTCCATGGTGCCGAGCTCGCCCTGAGCTCCAGGTGAGCGGCTTGGCCTCCGGGAGCCCCTGTCCTCTCGGTCCCAGCAGTGCATTCTGGGAGCAGCGCCGCCAGCAGGCGTGGACCCAGCCTCCCCGTGGGCTTTGTCAGACCTGCAGTGTTGTTGGTTTTTCTAAATCGGGCAAATCCCTCTTTAAAAAAAAAAAAAAAAAACACCCTGAATTTTGACGGACGCTGCTGTGAACGTGAGTGTACAAGTTTCCCCTGGATCCTTGCTCACACAGATGCCTGGCCCTGTCCGGGGACCCGCTTGGTGGGAGCGGCATCCCGCACACCAAGGCGGTCCTGGGGCCCCCTAACTCACGGAGACAGAAGGTAGGTGAGAGCCGGGGGGGGGGGGGGGGGGGGGGGGGGGCGGGGGGAAGAGGGGAGGGGGAGAGGGAGTCAGTGCTCAGTGGGGACAGAGCTTCAGTTTGGGAAGATGAAGAGGAAGGTGGTGACGGTGCCACAACATCGTGAATATCCTCAACGCCCCTGCCCTGTGCACTTAAAATGGTTAACATTCTAAGTCTTACACACATCGCTCTAAAACGGAAAATATCTGAATGTCCACGTTTCCATGGACGTTGGAAGCTGTGGCAACGCTGGGCTCCGCTGGCTGAGTCGCCCTGATGGCAGCACAGCCCCACCCACCCACCCCCACTCTGCAGGCGGCTGGCCCGGGTCCCTGGGCATTTCCTGCTCTTGGAGGGCAGGGCCGGGGACAGAGCAGCCTCTCCACCCCCGCACCCCACCCCCGTCTACCCCCTCTCCCCCCCTCAGGTAACTCAAGGCAAGCTCGCAGAGCTCTCCTAAGGAGCCAGGTAAACAGCAGCTCCCTCCTCCACCCTGGGCCTCAGTTTACCCATCTGTGAAGAGGCGCAGCCAGCACTGCAGTCCCTGTTCTGACCACCTGCTCCGGTGGGAAGGGTTGGCGGGCAGCCTGGCAAGGCTTAGTGCTGGCTGAGCCAGGGGCTGGGCTGTGCTCGTCCGCAGACCAGGTTTTCTGGGCACCAATGGTCCTGAGGCTGGTCGGTGCTGTGGACACTGGAGGACACTGCCCACTGGCCAGTATGTCATTGCCTCCCCATGGGGATGTCCCTCCTCCCATCTCACCACACGCCCCGACTGTCCTGGACGTCAGAGGGTGCTCGGGACTCCCTGCCTCTCAGAAACTCAGGTTGAACTTGGCTCCAACCCCATCCCAGGTCCCAGGTCCCAGGTCCCTCTCAGAGCCCTCCCCCAGCTCCTCTGCCCACATTGTCCTCCATCTCGGCCCAGGTTCCTCCTTCTCAGCTTTGTCCCGGCCCCAAAGCGCTGACCCTCCTCCCTCCACAAGAACCCCATCCTCACACGGCTGGCACATCAAATCCTTTCCCCGCCTCTGGCTCTCCCACCCTGGGCTGGAGGTCAGACAAGCCCCACCCCACACCCCGCCTAAAATTCCGGGAAATACGAATTTTTCCATCTTGTAACATCATGGCCTGTCCTCTTGGCATTTCTCTAAAATGGGAGATGGCATCGCCTCCTTGCCCAGCATTCCATTCTCTCATCTTAGGGACCCCTTTTTCCACCCCGTACTTTCTAGAAGGCAGAGCCCCAGCCTTGGGAGCGCGCAGGTTCTCTGAAAGCTGGACTCCTAAGGTCCGGGTGTTAACTGTGTGACACCGGGCATCGTCATTCTGATGGGTGTCTTCCTGGAATACAGAGCGCTGCTCATTCTGTGGTCCACTAAGACCTTCGACTTTTTTTTTTTTTTTTTTTTTTTAGGTGCAATTATGCCTGCTTCTCCATCTCTTCCCAGTCTATCCCTTTCTCTGTGGCAGGTCTCTGTGGCAGCTTCCTCCCGCTGTCCTCTCATGGCTGAGAGTGCTCTCCTAGGTTTTGGTCACAGCCTTTTCCTCCTTCAGAAAAGTGGGCTGTGCGTTGGAATTCTTAGAGCTAATCCATTTCCCCTATCGTTCGCATGGACAGATACCCCCTCAGCCTGGGTTGAAAATGTTTTTAGGGAGAAAGATGGTCAGCCCTCCTACATAAATGTCATTGGACTGTCTACCGTGGCTGTCAGAACTCCCCCCCCCCACACACACACACACTTCTAACTTCCCAGCCTACGCACCGTTTCCTTTGGTTGATGGAAAATCCTTTCTACTGCTGCCACCACCACCTCCACAAGAATTATCTCCTTGTGTCCGACTAATCAATTATTCATAGTCAAGCTCGAAGCCCCCTGTTTACCTCTAAAATAACGTTTATTAAAGGGATGGGCTCCTATTGGCTAGCAAGAGCTAATGGTTAACTTTCCAGACATTTTGCGAGTGGTTGACATCCCATTAGCATCTTGAAACCAGCCATGCATAATTTATGCCACGGAAATCAGCAAATGGTACAAAACAGGTCTTCCCCCTCCCCTCCCCGCCCCCAGCCCTCACCCCTAGATAGCCCTCTGTGGAATATCAACTGGCATGCCCCCCAGTATTATCCACCATGTGACTGGCATAGTCCAAAGCCAGACTCTTCAGCAGTCACGCATACTCCTCCTCTCCCTTCTGCCAATCAGAGCTGCTCTCGCCACGGCACAGAAACCTGCCTGGAAGGACTGGGCCTCCTCTGGGACCAGGAAGCCGAGAAGGAAGGGCCATCGGGAAGGGCTCAGCCTGGGCTGCTGGTGGAAGAGTGAGCGGACCAGGACGGAGGGAAATGGCCAAGCTGGCTGAGCTGCCTCACTGGGTCCTCTTCCAGCATCAGTGACTCAGAGAGGACTGAACCTTAGTCACAGGGTCAAAGGTCATGGTCAAAAGCTCAAGGAGAGCCCTAACTGGTGTGGCTCAGTGGATAGAGCATCGGCCTGCGGACTGAAAGGTCCCAGATTTGATTCCGGTCAAGGGCATGTACATTGGTTGCAGGCACATCCCCAGTGGGGGGTGTGCAGGAGACAGTTCATGGATGTTTCTTTCTCATCAATGTTTCTAACTCTCTGTAAGAATCAATAAAATATATTTAAAAAAAAAAAAAAAAAAAAAAAAGCCCAAGGAGAGGAAGTGACTGACTGCTCAGGGTATGCCACATGTAGGTGCAGATGCAGACTGGGTGAGCTGGGACCTGCAGGTCCTCCTGGCCCTGCCTTGAGGGGGGTGCCTACTGAGCCATGACCCAGTCTCCCTCCCTAATCCCCCCCCCCCCCCCCCCCCCCCCCCCCCCCGTGACCTGGCAGACACATCGCGCAGTCACGCTGGGGGAGGGGAAGCGTGGAGAAACCCGCTCCGGCCTCCCCCACAGGGTGGAGAGCCACCTCCAACCACGTTCCTTCTCCCCACTCAGCCCTCCAGGGAAATGAGTGACTGAGCTAATTACTGCTAATGAGTGGCTGCTGGGCAGGCCGGTGTGGAGGTTTCTCCAGCCAGGAAGGCAGGCAGCTCTGTGGCAAGAAACCCGTGTGTGAGAGGAGTCAGTCGGCTGCTGGGAGAGGGATTGGAACTCCAACGGGCACCTCAAACAGAAACTGGAGGTTCCCTGGAATCCAGTCACTTCCTGCCCAGGCCCTCCCGTCTCAGAAAATGGCACCACACTCACCCCGGTGTCCAAGCCAGAAGACTGAGAGTCAGCCTTTAGTCACCTTTCCTCCCCACCCAAACCCAACAGAAAAGTAAAAACAGCCTCTGCACACACAGGACACTTTTAACACCAGATGTGTGGGGTTTCCATACCAACCAGTTCTCCAATGCTCTGTGGACTCCACGTGTCTTACCATAATTCAGACACACACTGGAATTCCTACTTTTGTTGTTTTTGTTGTTGTTGTTCATCCTCACCCGAGGATATTTTCCCATTGATTTTTAGAGAGAGCGGACGGGAAGGGGAGAGACACACAGAGAGAGAAACATTGATGTGAGAGAGACATTTCAATCGGTCGCCTCCCATATGGCTCCAACCAGGGCTGGGGATTGAGCCTGCAACCGAGGTGCATGCCCTTCCCTGGAATCGAACCCAGGAACCTTCAGTCTGCAGACCAACGCTCTATCCACTGAGCCAAACTGGCCAGAGCACCTACTGGGATCTGCTCAAACCCTGCAGGTGAAGAGTGAGTCCCACAGGACTGTCCCCACCTCAGGGGGTGGTTGCTGAGGTGCTTCGTGCGATCAGAGTAAGAACCACAAGGGCGGTCCAGCCACCACGTGTTTCCAGGGCTCCCATATGTAGGGGTGCCTGAGCCAGTGCCTCAGGCATCCCTCACCAATAGCGTGACTGTGGATAGGCTAAGACGGATGTGTCAATAGTATTTCACAGCAACCACCAGCAAGTCATGGTGTTTCCAGCCTAAAACAAATAGGGGAATCCAGGCCCTTCCTCCCCCCATCTGCACGGGTCTGTCTGCTCTTCTGTGGACACTACAATGGCCTCCGAACAGGTCCCCTGCTCCCCTGCCAGTCTCCTCTCCCACAGCAACCACAAAACGCAAACCAGAGTGTGGCACTTCCTAGTTTAAAACTCTTGCCAACACCGGTTTGGCTCAGTGGATAGAGTGTCAGCCCGCGGACTGAAAGGTCCCAGGTTCAATTCCGGTCAAGGGCATGTACCTTGGTTGCGGGCACATCCCCAGTAGGGGGTGTGCAAGAGGCAGCTGATCAATGTTTCTCTCTCATTGACGTTTCTAACTCTCTATCCCTCTCTCTTCCTCTCTGTAAAAAATCAATAAAATAAAATAAACCTCTAACAGTGCTCACTGTGCTCAGAGAGCCAAACTCCTGGGGCTCCTCCCTCCAGACTTTGCATTATTTCTCCCCTCCCCTCTCTCATTCCCCATGCTGACCTCTCTCCCTAGCTCATTCCTACCCAGCCATGCTGGTCCTCTATTCTCTCCAAGCCCTTTTCCATCCTAGGGCCTCTGCACATGCTGTCGATCTACCTGGAAGGTCTTAGCCACATCTGTAGAGTTGGCACCTTCTCTTAGGTCTTAGTTGAAGCGACACCTCTCAGTTCATCTTTTTCTCAGTCCCATTTCAAACCTTCCACACTTAAACCTGTGGGAGGTTTGAAATGGGCCAATGAGAAGACCGGATATCCTTCCAATGGAATACTACAGCCTCCAGGGCTCACCTGATGCTGTAGGGAGGTGTTCTTTGTCTCCCATTAGGCTGTTTCACAACCCTATCTATACTCATAAAAGGGTAATATGCAAATTGGTCAGGATGCCCTCAAAGTAACAACCGAACAGCAGGCTGCGTGGGACAACAAGGCCAACAGGGGGCAGTGAGAGATGACCAAATGACTGAATAGCAGGCTGCGTGGGGCGACCGGGTCAGCAGAGGGGTCAGTAAGGGGCAACCAGGCTGGTGGGGAGACAGTTGGGGGCAACCAAGCTGGCAGGGGGGGGGGGGCCATCAGGGGTGACCAGGTTGGTGGGGAGCAGTTGGGAGCAACCAGGCCAGTAGAGGGCATTTGGGGGCAACCTGGCCAGCAGGGGTGGCAATTAGAGGTGATCCAGCCGGCAGGCAGAGGTGGTTAGGGGTGATCAGGCTGGTGGGAGGGCGGGCAGTTAGGGGCGATCAGGCAGGCAGGCAAGTGAGCAGTTAGGAGCCAGTGGTCCGGGGTTGTGAGAGGGATGTCCCCTGAGGGCTACTGGATTAGAGAGGGTGCAGGCTGGGCTGAGGGACTCCCTCCCCCAACCCCGTGCATGAATTTCATGCACCAGGCCTCTAGTAGAGACATAATTGTCAGAAAACTGGTAGTAATGCAAACAATTCCCATTCCCAGAAAAGCAAACCAATCCAGCCAATGCAGCTGAGTACCCCCCTTGGCGAATGGGCAGCTTTGCCAGTTTGCATCAGTTGGCAGAATCATTTCAGCAGTCCTTCTCTGACTACAAATGTGTGATACTTTGTCCTCTTTGAACAGGTTGTCTTAGCTCACTGGTTCCCTCCTTAATCAACAAGTAAAATCTATGAGATGAATTCAGAAAAATCATAATTTTACCTTTTTGTGAAAATTATCTTTTTACGGCGCCCTGAATGTTCTTCTTACTAATGTTACACTTTTATTTATAAACTGCCTTCGAAAAGTGTGTGTTCCATGAGGACAGGGTCTTTGCTTGTTAGAAATAACTGTGGAGGACTTAGAAAGCAGCTGGGTGTCTTTTAAACGGAATGCTGAGTCTTATCAGGCTCCTTTGGAGTTTTATGCTTCTAATATGGGTCTTGGTGCCTTTGTCCTCATCTGGGCTATTTTACAAATGCATTTTTACCCACCCACCTCGCAGAAAAGACGATTCCAAACATTACCTTTTCTTGTTCTATAGGATAAATGTCCAATGTTGCATCCATTAGCAAACGGACTTCCCATATATATTTTTTTCTTCAGACTCCCTTTTAAACCATTTTAAAAAAATCCTCACCCAAGGATGTGTTTATTGATTTTAGAGAGAGCAAGGAAGAGAGAGAGAAAAAAGAGTCATCGATGTGAGAGAGAAAACATTGATGAAACATCTCACCCTGAATGGGATCTAACCCGGAAGCAACCTAGGTATGTGCCCTGACCAGGAATAGAACCCACAACCTTTTGGTGCACAGACGACACTCCAGCCAAATGCACCACCCAGCCAGGGCTAAACCACTTTTAACATCTTGCTGGCTTCCTCATTCATTAATGAGTTAACATCTTTGGCTCATGCATAAATATTTATTTGAAAGTCGTATTTTTAGCTTTAGGGAAATTATACATTTTTTCCCCATTTAGTACTTTGTTGTCGTTGTAGTTGACAATATTAAAGATGTCTGCCAATCCCCCCCCCCTTACTCCTGTCCTCCCTGCCCCTGCCCCACCCAGGCCTTCACCACACTATTATCTGTGTCTATTGGTTATGCATAGCTATATATATAAAAGCTTAAGCAACCAGTCAACTGGTCGACTAGTTACTATGATGTGCACTGACCACCAGGGGGCAGACCCTTAATGCAGGAGCTGCCCCTAGGTGGTCAGTGCACTCCCATAGCAGGAGCACTGCTCAGCTGATGGAGGGGCGTCAGAGGCAGGGCTCACTGCTGACTGCTGCCACAGCGAGCCTATTGAGCAGCGGCGGCAGGCACACCAGGGCTGGGATGAACAGGAGCAGCATGCAGCGTTGGACTGCTGGTTTGGGCCCGATCCCCACCAGTGCACAAATCTGTGCACCGGGCCTCTAGTATGTATATAAGTCCTTTGGTTAACTCATGTTAGATGAAGGAGGCAAGAACATATGCCTCCCCTCTGAGATATGTCAGTCAGTTCCATGCCTCCAGGCCTCTGGACCTATTTTGTTCAGCAGTTTATTATGTTCATTAGATTCCATTTATAGGTGAGATCATGTGATATTTGTCATTCTCTGACTAAATTATTTCACTCAGCATAATATTCTCCAGGTCCTGCCTAGCCGGTTTGGCTCAGTGGATAGAGTGTCATGCCGCTGGCCAGAAGCAACCAATAGATGTGTCTCTCCCATGTCGATGTTTCTCTTTCTCCCCCTCACTTCTACTCTCTCTAAAATTCAATGGAAAATTATCCTCATGTGAGGATATATATATTCTTCAGGTCCATCCATGCTGTCACAAAAGGTAACAAATCCTTCTTTTTTACAGCTGCTTAGTATTTTCATTGTGTGAATGTTCCACAGCTTTTTTATCCACTCTGCTGTTGATCACGTGGGTGTTTCTAGTTCTTAGCTATTGTAAATAATACTACTATGAACACAGTGGTGCATATATTCTTTCTGATTGGTGGTTTGGGCTTCTTAGGATATTTTCCTAGAAGTGGGATCAGTGGATCAAACAGTAGTTCCTTTTTTAAATTATTTGAGTAAATTCCACACTGTTTTCCATATGGTTGCACCAATCTGCATGCCCATCAGCAGTGCACTAGCATTCCATTTTCTCCACATCCTCACCAACACTTATTTGTTGATTTGTTGATGGTAGCCATTCTAGCAGATGTGAGGTGATACCTTATTGTCATTTTAATTTGCATCTCTGTGATGATTAGTGACATTGGACATTTTTTCATATGTGTCCTGGCCATCTGTATGTCCTCTTTGAAGAAGTGCCTGTTCTGGTCCTGTGCCCAATTTTTTTTTATTGAGTTATTTGTCTTCCTTTTGTTGAGTGGTATGAGTTGTCTATCTATTTTGGAAATTAACCCCTTATCAAATGTGTCATTGGCAAATATGTTTTCCCATACAGTGGACTCCCTTTTCATTTTGAGGATGTGCAGAAGCTTTTCAGTTTGATGTAGTCCCATTTACTTATTTTTTTCCCTTTGTTTCTCTTGTCCTAGGAGATGTATCAGTGAAAATTCTGCTAAGTGAGATGTCTGAGACTTTGTTGCCAATGTTTTCTTCTAGAATTTTTATGGCTTCATGATTTACATTAAAGTATTTTATCTATTTTGAGTTTATTCTTGTGTATGGTGTAAAGTGGTGATCTATTTTCATTTTTATTGTATGTATTGTACCTTCCAATTTTCCCAACACCATTTATTGAAGGGTGTGTCTTTACTCCATTGTATGTTCTTGTCTCGTTTGTCTAATATTAATTGATCATAATGAGGGGAGTTGATTTCTGGGGTCTTTGTTCTGTTTCATTGATCTATATGCCTATTCTTGTGCCAGTACCAGGTTGTTTTTATTAAAATGTCTTTATAATATAGTTTGATGGCCTGCATTTTGATCCCTCCAACTTTATTTTTTCTTAAACTGCTGTAATTATTCAGGATCTTTTTTGATTTCATGTATATTTTTGGAATATTTGTGCTAGATCCATGAAATATGCCATGAAATATGGTATTAATAGGAATTGCATTGAATCTATAGATTGCTTCGGGTAGTATGGTTATTTTAATTATGTTAAATCTTTCAATCCATGAACATGATATGTGTTTCCACTTATTTATATCTTCCTCTATTTCTTTATTCCTTTCTTTTTTATGTTCTGTAGTTTTCTGAGTACAAGTATTTTACCTCTTGGTTAAGTTATTCCAAGGCATCTTTGTGGGAAGTCATCCATTGTCGACACTATCATGAAAGTGTATCAAGGAACTTAGAAGGCTGATGAACCTTGAGCTTTACAAGGCTAAAAGCTATGCACTGATTGTTCTGTGTTGAGATAATGATGGTTCGAAGCAATTTCCTGACCTATTAGCCTCGAAGTAAATATTTACTGATCTTTTACTGACCTTTGAGATAGTCTGTCTGCTACGGGTTTGCCAAGGGCAAGATGTGTATCTAAAACTGAATAAAAGCTGACAGGTCCAGGGTTTCAGTGAGCTTTTCCACTAGAGAGAGGTTTCCACCTGCCCCCACCACCACCCCCCTATGCCTTCTAAATTCATATTTCTTATCTAGTGTTTTCATTTTTTTCATTTTTCAGATTCTGAATCCTTGCTACAAAAGGTTGTGGAATATCTTATTTTTTGTTGTTGTTGCAATGGTAAATTAGTTTCTCTTTTTGAGAGTTCATTATTGATATATAAAAATGCCATCAATTTTTTTATGTTGATTTTGAATCCTGTTACTTTGCCAAATTCACCTATTAAATCTAGTAGTTTTTTGCCGGACCGGTTTAGCTCAATGGATAGAGCATCGGCTTGGGGACTGAAGGGACCCGGGTTCGATTCCGGTCAAGGGCATGTACCTTGGTTGCGGGCATATCCCCAGTAGGGGGTGTGCAAGAGGCAGCTGATCGATGACTCTCTCTCATCGATGTTTCTAACTCTCTATCTCTCTCCCTTCCTCTCTGTACAAAATCAATAAAATATATTTTAAAAAAAAATCTAGTAGTTTTTTGATGGAGTCATTTGTTTTTCTACATACAATATCACGTCATCTGCGAATAATGACAATTTTACTTCCTCCATTCCAATTTGGATGCCTTTGATTTTTTTCTTCTTGTCTGGTTACTGTGGCTAGGACTTCCAGTACTAAGAGTGGTGAAATTGGATATCCCTGTGTTGTTCCTGTTCTTAAGGGTGCTCCTGTATTGGGTGCATATATGTTTACCAGAGTTATATCCTCTTGTATTGATCCCTTTAGTATTATGAAGTGGCCTTATCTCTTATTATGGCCTTCACTTTGAGGTCTATTTTGTCAGATATAACTATTGCTACCCCAGCTTTTGATTTTCATTTCCATTTGCCTAAAAAATATTTTCCATCCCTTCATTTTTTTCATTTCCATTTGCTTGAAAAATATTTTCCACTCCTTCATTTTCAGTCTGTGTGAGTCCTTTGTTCTGATGTGGGTCTCTTGTAGACAGTATGCACATGATTCATGTTTTCTTATTCATTCAGCCACCCTCTATCTTTAATTGAAGCATTTAATCCACTTACATGTAAGGTCATTATTGATAGGTACTTGTTTGTTGCCATTTTTATTCTTTATGCTTGGGTTCCTTCTTCCCTGAATATTTCTTCTTTTTACAACAGTCCCTTTGGCATTTATTGCATTGCTGCCTTGGTGGTAATAAACTCCTTAGTGTTTGTTTTTTGTTTTGTTTTGTTTTTTGTCTGCAAAGCTCTTGATTTAATCTTTAATTTTGATTTATAGCCTTGTTGGATAGAGTATTATTGGATTCAGTCCCTTGCTTTGCATCATTTTGTATACTTTATTCCATTCCCTTCTGGCCTGATGCATTTCTATTGAAAAATCATTTGAAAGTCTAATGGGAGATCCCTTGCAGGTAACTTCCTGTCTTTCTCTTTTAGCCTTTAAGATTCTTTCTTTGTCTTTCATGTTTGCCATTGTAATTATGATGTGTCTTGGTTTGGACCTTTTAGGTTTCATCTTGTTTGTGTCTCTATACTTGTGTGAATTTTTTCTTCTCCAAGTCAGGGAAGTTTTCTGTCATTATTTCTTTAAATAGATTTTCTATTCCTTCCTCCTCTTCTTGACCTTCTGGTGCCCCTATTATGTGGTTGCTTCATTTCAAAACTCTCTTAAACTCTCCTCCTGCTTTTTAATTTGTTTTTTCCAATTGCTTTTAGATTGGATGTGTTTTACTTTCCTGTCTTCTAACTCATTGACTCAGTACTCTGCTCTTTCTAGTCTACTGTTGAAACCATCCATTGTGTTTTTTAGTTTAGCTATATCATTTTTCATTTCCTCATGATTCTTACATATGTTGTTGATTTTCTCATCCAACTGGTTTAGGAACTTTATGACCCTTACTCTGAGTTCTTTCTCTAATATATTGCTTGCCTCCATTTCATTTACTTCCTTTTCTGATGGTTTCTCCTTTTATTTCCTTGGGAGGTTGTTTCTTTGTCTCCCATTTTTACTGTCTCTTTCTGGCCCTGGGCACCCTGCTTTGGGTTTGAGAGGTTGAGGACCCTATCAGGCCAATGTCCAGAAATTGTTAGCCCAGAGGCTCAGTCTGCCTTGAGTTTCATGCCTTTACCATCTCTGCTCTGAGTTGTATTCCCTTCTCCCACGGATCTGATCCCTCAGTTGCCCACTTTAGATGCTCAGGGTGGTGGGAACATGTACACAGTTCCCTGATTTGTGACTTTCTGTGAGGACCCAGAGCCCTCTGGCATACAATTCACTGTGCAGCACCAGCACCCATGGCAGGGTGGCACTCCAGGTCCCCCTGGCAACACACTTGCAGTGCTGTCCTGTGGCCCCTGGATGGGCACACCAGCTTGCTCCTGGTTGCCTGGCAGGGGCATCTGCTGTGTTGCTCAGGGTATTGTCTGCAGAACTGTCCCAGAGGCCAGGGTGGAGTGGATGTGGATTGTTCTGGGTCACATAGTCAGAGCTCTCTCCTGTGGCTTGGAGTGGGGCACACAACTCTCTTGTCTTAAAAAAAAAAACTTTTCTAAAGTTGTATAATGATTTCTTTTTCTTCCCTTTATTATGGAAAAATTGAATGCAAACCTTTCCCCCTCATATCCTGAGAGGGTTTGAAGACTCAATCTTTCTTGCCCTTGAGGAAAGAAAAATTATTTTTCCATTTGCTAGTGAGTTGGTCTCAAGGCTTAATTTGCCATCAAGGTCTTGTGAAAGAGTCCAGCCAGTGTGACTCAGTGGTTGAGTGTCAAACTGTGAACCAGGAGGTCATGGTTCGATTCCCAGTCGGGGGACATGCCCAGGTTTCAGGCTCGATCCCCACTAGGGGGCATGCAAGAGGCAGCCAATCAATTATTCTCTCTCATCATTGACGTTTCTCTCTCTCCTCCTCCTCCCTTTCTCTCTGAAATCAATATATATATTAAAGATCTTGTGAAAGAGTAGGGTACAGGTTT
This sequence comes from Pipistrellus kuhlii, assembly GCF_014108245.1. Lineage (NCBI taxonomy): Eukaryota > Metazoa > Chordata > Mammalia > Chiroptera > Vespertilionidae > Pipistrellus > Pipistrellus kuhlii. The sequence continues at coordinate 90,587,058 of NW_023425540.1, forward strand.
GAAGAGAGAGAAGATAAGAAATGCCTCAGTTAGAGACAGGAAGTAAGCAGATTTTCATCCAGGATGCTCTGATAGAGCCAAATTGAATGCCAATTACAAGTTGGTAAGCAGCCACTTCCTGAAGCCCCTATTGCCCTTCAATGCCCAGTCCTCCCTTGACCATCCCCAAATTCTAGCAATTAAAGAATTAATGCCTGTTGAGACAGGGGACTTCCAACAAGGTTCCAACAAGCCTATCCTGTTTCTTGCCTGTAAAGAACTGATTAAATCTTTTTAATGTTGTCCCTGCACTTGTCCTGGGGAAAGGGGAGGATAAAGGGTAGGGAGCAGTGTAGGAACTGACCCAAACAAGTCCCAGGCTCCCTACACTGGGATCGTGGTTAATATCAACTTCATTTCTTCTGCTTCCTCCCAACCTGATTAACCTTGAGTCCTCCCCACCTTACTTCCAATGGGCCCACAACCTCTCATAGTTAGTCAGCCTAATCCTACAATGAGTAGAGCAGCCCACACTGGTAATGGCTAACACCGCTCCTGAATCATGTGGACTTGGTCCCAACCACGGCTGACCGCCATACTCAACACATGACCTCATATTATCCTCCTCCTTCTGCCCAAAGCACAGTTTTCCCCAATGCACATATGAAGAGATGAGCTCAGGCAGGGAAGGAGCTCACCCCAATTCACAGGGCGGTCGGGAAGGGCAGAAGTCAAATGCCCCAGTGCCATTTTATGATCTTGATAAGCCCAGAACATTCTTAGTTTTGGAGACTCCACTACATGCCACCAAACACGAACATGCACATGTCTCTACAGAATAAATGCAATGGACCAGTAACCACAAGCTTTATGTTGCAGTTGGTTAGTGGACACAGTTATGTTTTGGAGTGAGTTAGTAAACATCTGTTCTTTTCAATTTGGCAGCTCCCTTTTCCTATTTTAAAAAAATATATTTTATTGATTTTTTTATAGAGATGAAGGTAGAGGGAAAGAGAGTTAGAAACATCAATGAGAGAGACACATCGATCAGCTGCCTCCTGCACACCTCCCACTGGGGATGTGCCCACAACCAAGATATATCCCCCTGACTGGAATCGAACCTGGGACCCTTAGACCCCGCGGCCCCCTCTCCCACCTCCCAGTCCGCAGGCCAACACTCTATCCACCGAGCCAAACCAGGTAGGGCTTCCTTTTCCTGTTTGAGAGCAAGAATACTGTTCCAGACTCCGACACCTTTGTAAGATCTACTGTGATGTAATACTGAAAGGCTACAATAGGCTGAAACCCTGGTATTCTCACTCTATGACCTCCCCTCAATATGATCTCCATTTTACACACAAGAAAACCACACAAAGTCTTCCTCTGGGTGCAGAGGACTATGACTCACAGAGGCTGAAGGAAAAGAACGTGAGCGTATTATGGTGACTTCATTACTCTGGAAAACACCTGCTCCGGAAGACAAAGGATGGAAATAACCTTCCTCTTCCACTTCGGAAAAGTCCATTTAGAAAAACCACATGACTCTCCAGCAGGTAACAAGCACCAAATAACCGCTGAAGCTCCAAGACGCTTCAAAACCCTTACCTCGCATGACAACTCCTACATCACTGTGACTTACAATCCTGAACTGTAGAACGCGATCTTGACTCAACCCGAGTTAAGTCCTGCATCAAAAGGCTCCCCTTACAAGAGCCCCCTGAAACTCAAGACCTCAGCCTGGCCCTTTCCGCCGCCACTCAGGAACTCTTTCGAGACCCTGCTCTCCCTGAACAAGAGAAGCAACAAACTCAGTTTTGTCTCAGCAGCCGGTTGTTTGGGTGGTATTTTCAGGGAGCCAGCCGCTGACAAGGGGAACAGGAGCCAACAGTGGGCAGAGCCCACCAGGGTGAATGCAGCGCTGGAGTACATCAGGAGGAGCAGGGCACACATGTCAGCGAGGCAGCCTGCAGTGTCTGCTGCAGAAACCAAGTTCCTTCAGGGTTAGGTGCCTTGCCCAAGGTCCCTCAGACAGTGGGCAGAGGGCCTGTGAGGAGGAGGCAGAGGGCCTGTGAGGAAGGAGGAGGCAGAGGGCCCGTGAGGAGGAGGCAGGTTCCGGGACCCCTCTCCCTGGCTTCCTGGGCGCAGGGCCGGGCCCTCTCCGGCTCCTCCCTCCTCGGTCTCCTGGGCGCTGCTGCCTCGGGGTGACTCAGGCGGAAGCTCCTGAGCCTCGTCCCTCTCGCACTCATCCCGCCGGGCTCAGCACCAGGGAAAACTAAGCCAATTGCGCGGTGATTAATTAGCTCCGACAATTAACGACCTAGACTTCCCTGGATCGCCGGCCGGCGGAAGTGCGGTCACTGCGCGAGGGAGGCCAGGGAGGCGGAGGGCGAGCTGCCTCCAGCCACAGGAGCTGCCGGGTGCGGGTCATGGACGAAAAGCTGCGTGGGCTCCGCGACTACGAGGGGATCGGAGGGCCGAGAGCCTGGCGTTCCAGACCAGAGCCCTGCAGTGAGGACATCCCCTTCCTCCTCCTCCCGCGCCTCGAGACCCAGGCAGAGGGAGGAACGCAGAGCCCAGCGGCTCCTGCCTTTGGCTGCTCGCTGCCTGCGTGTGAGCCAGTGTCTGTCGCCCCCCGGTGGCCGTTGTGAGGAACTACAGCCGGCCTTGGTTCTGCCCAGTGAGCCCCGTTCCTCCTCTTCGCCTGGAGTTCGCCAGCCCCTCAGTCAGCAAAGTATGCCCGGCTGGTGTGGCTCAATGGGTGAGCGTGGACCTGTGACCCAGGAGGTCACGGTTCGATCCCCGGTCAGGCACATGCCCATGTTGCAGACTCGGCCCCCAGGCAGCTGAGCAATGATTCTCATCATTGATGTTTCTCTCTCTCCCTCTCCCTTCCTCTCTGAAATCAAAAAACTTTTTTTTTTTTTTTTTTTTAGAAGTGAGGTATGAACTAGGCATGCAAGGAGACAACAGTGTGCTGGAACCAGCTTGTCAGGAGTCGCTAGAACTCAGATTAACTTTTCAGAATTTTGCAAGCTGGATGTTAAATACATTCATTATCTCTTTATTTTTTTATTGAATTTATTGGGGCGACATACAGGTTCCAACTCAATAAGACATCATCTGCACTCTGCATCCTGCTCCATCGCCCAAAGGAAAGTCTCTCCCTCCCCATTTTCCTTACCCTTTGCCCACCTCCCCCCAACTCCCACCTCCTTTCCCGCTGGCTACCACCACACTGTTGTCTGTGTCTGTGTGTAATGAATATGTCTTTTGGTGAATCCCTTCACCTTCTTGCATCTAGTCCCTCAACCTCTGCTCCCTCTGACAGCTGTCAGTCTGTTCCATGCATCCATGCCTCTGTTTCTGTTTTGTTCTTCAGTTCATTTTGTGCATTAGATTCCACATACAGGTGAGATCATATGGTATTTGACTTTCTCTGACTGGCTTGTTTCATTTAGCATAGTAATCTCCAGGTCCATCCATGCTGCTGCAAAAGGTAAGATTTCCTTCTTTTTAAAAAAATATATATTTGTATTGATTTTAGAGAGAGAGGAAGGGAGAGGAGAGAGAAGCATCCATGTGATTGGTTGCCTCCCATGCCCTGACCAGGAATCGAACCTGCAACTTTTCAGCGCACAGAAGGATGCTCAACCAACTGAGCCACACCAGCCAGTGTCTCCCTTCTCTTTTTTACATCCACGCAGTATTCCATGGTGTAAATGTATCACAGCTTTTTTTTATCTCCCATCTCCTGCTGGGCACTTGGGCTGTTTCCAGAGCCTTGGCTATTAACACAGGAGTGCATATATTCTTTCTGATGGGTGTTTGGGGTTTCTTAGGATGTATTCTCAGAAGGGGGATCCCTGGGTCAAAAGGCAGTTTCGTTTTTAATTTTTGAGGAAACTTCATGTTGTCCCCACAGAGGCTGCACCAGTCTGCATTCCCACCAACAGTGCACATGCCATATCCTTCTTGCCATATCCTCACCAGCACTATCTTTTTAAAGCCATTGTTAAAAATTGAATTACATAAGCCTACAATTAAGTTATATTAAAAGCAAGGGTAGAAAATGTTCAAAATTCATCACTTCCTAATTATCTTGCTACATTTTACTATTATCTACATTCTTGAGATGGTTGTGTCTGTTATAGCTCTATGCTGGAAATACTATATAATGGTGTGGTGTGGTGCATTTATTTCCAGTGCTATAGTCAGTGACCATGTTTGTAGCTTGACATGATGGGAATATTTACACCATAAAAACTGGCAACCTCACCAAAGCCAGTTTGCTGCAGTGGATAGTCAGCCTGCAGACTGAAAGGTCCCAGGTTCGATTCCAGTCAAGAGCACATCCCCAGCTGATCTATGTTTCTCTCTCAGTGTTTCTAACTCTCTATCTCTCTCCCTTTCTCTCTGTAAAAAATCAATAAAATATATATTTTTTTTAATTGGCAACCTCTAGAAACCACTCCCTGCCTGCACAGATTCCGTTGTTAAACAGTCACCAGCACCGGCACCGGCTGAGTCGGCCGGTGGTTTGGGTGGAGCTCTTAGTTAAGCAGTAGCCCCTCCCACCGGCACAGGCCCTGGCCAGGTGCTCAATAAAAGTTTGAGGAAGGGAGGGAGGGAGGGAGGGATGGAGGGAGGAAATGATGTGTTAAGCAGGGCCCTCTGTCAGTTTACTTAAGCCAGCTTGCTTAGCCCTGCCTGCCCCTGACTGTGACTTTCGCCTGCCCTTTTTCTCTCTCACTCCCCCAACAGCCCTCATTGACAGGTCTTGAATGCCAACCACTGGAGGAGTCCCTGGGGAGGGTCCACTACAGGAGTGTGAGTCCCAGGTGACATAATCCAGACTTTGCTTTAGGATGAGAACCAGACCTGGATGCAGGACAAGTTGAGGAGAAGGAGGAACAGAAACAGGGAGACGACTCAACACTGTTCATTCGAGACTTTGCTCAGCACTCACCGTGTGTCAGACCTGCGCAGGGATGGGGCTGTCTAGCTTAATTTAAACCACAATCCATGGCTCCAGGGAGTTCAGTTTTATGGGGTGAGAGGTAGTAAACAATTACCACAAAGGTAATAAGTGGATTGAAAAAGGCAGGTCACAGTGTCAATGGGTGAGTCATTCCCGATGGAGGAGGCAAGGAAGCTGTGGCCCAGCCCCGACAAGTGGGGCTTGTAGGCAGAGGAAAGTTGTCAAAAGAAGAGTGATGATCCCAGGCAAAGGCCCGGGATTAGAGCCCAGTGCATGAATTTGTGCATGGGTGGGGTCCGGCCATCCTGGCCAGGGGGAGGGGACATGGGCAGTTGGCCGGCCTGCCTGCTGGTCGAACTCCTGGTCCAGGGGTCAATGTGTATATTAGCCTTTTATTATATAGGATATACACTGAGTGGCCAGATTATTATGCATTCAGAGATAATAATAATCTGGCCACTAAGTGTATATGAACCCAATATTGGAGCACCTAAGTATATAAAGTAAATATTAACAAAACTGAAAGGGAGAAATTAGCAGCAATACAATTATAGTACAGGACTTCAATATTCCACCTTCAACAATGAATAGATCATCCAGCCAGAAAATCAATAAGGAAATAGTGGACTTGAATAACACTATAGACCAAATAAACTTGACACTCATATATGGAACATTCCATCCAAAAGCAGCAGAATAGACATTCTTTACAATGCATCTGGAGCATTCTCTAGGATGGATAATATGTTAGACCACAAAACAAGTAAATTTAAGAAGCTTGAAATCATATCAAGTATTTTCTCTGTCCACAATGTGGTGGAATTAGAAATCCACAATAAGAGAAAATTCTATAAATATGTAGAAACTAAACCGTAGGCTCCTGAACAACCAATGAGTCAAAGAATAAAATCGAGAACTCAAAAAGTATCTTGAGACAAATAAAATGGAAAAGCACACACCAAGACTAATGCAGTAAAAACAGTTCTAAGAAAAAAGTTGACAGTGAAAAGCATTAAGAGAGAAAAAAAAAATCTCAAACAAATGACCTGAAAAGAAGAAAAGTTGCAAGGATCAAAGTTAGCAGAAGGAAACAAATAGAGTAGAAATAAATGAAATAGAGACTAAAAAGACAATAGAAAAGTTCAACATTTTCTCATTTCAAATATTTTTATCTTTGAAAAATAAAATTGACAAACATTTTGCTAGACTAACCAAAATGAGAAAGGACCTGAATAAATAAAATTATGAATGATGCCACATAAATACAAAGAATTATAAGAGATGCTATGAACAACTACATGCCAACAAATTGTGTAATCTAGAAAAAATGAATAAATTCCTAGAAACAATCAAACTACCAAGACCAAATCATAAAGAAATAGAAAATATGAATGAATGAATGAATGAATGACAAGAAGACTGAAGCAGTACTACTACTACTAATAATAATTTTGAAAACTCCCAATAAGGAAAAGCCTAGTGCAAAAAGGCATAATGGGGAAATTCTACCAAACATTTACAGAAGAATTAACATGAATCTGTGTGAAATTATTCCAAAAAATTGAAGAGGAGGTAACACTTCCAAACTTTTTTTTTCCCGTGTGGAAAAGAGGTACCTTTATTTGAATAGAACAAATATACCAGCCCAAGGGCAAATGCTTGTAGCTCTGCCCAGAGGTGGTGGCGGGGCCCTGGCCCTCAGCAGAATTCACAGCAGCCCAGAAGGCAAGGCTCCCAAGCCCTTCACAGCATTATCTAAGTTCGAACATTCAGCCTGCACAGGGCCAGAGAGCTGCACCAGCCTCAGGAGCCCACCAGGTGGGGGAGCCGAGGAACCAAGCACAGCTCCTGGGCGTTGTATACCCGCCCTCAAGCAGCAGCATGTGGCACTGAGAGGCGCTGAACTAGTATGATGGGTCCCAAGGCACAGCCTCTGCCCACCCTCACAAGCCTGGGGCTACTGAAGTCTTTAAGCCAAAAGACCTCGCTCCAAAAATCCAGGCTTGGCCAGGAAACCCAGGGCCCGGCGAGGATAGGGAGGACTCCGTTGGGCCTCAGTGAGTCAAGCTGAGGAGCCCAAGCCTAAACCCAGATTCATGCCTTCAAGCTACTCAGCTGGAACCGGGCCTCCTCAGACATGCCGAACTGTTCCAGGGGGTCCTGGCCAGTCATCTCTGGCTCTCATTCCTGTAGAAGATGAGGCTCCTGCGCATGAACTCGTAGCTGGCTCCATTAAGAGCTCCCATCCACGCCCACCACTGCTCCGCGCTGTGGCACTCAAAGTGACACTTCCTCTCCGGGCCCTCCTCCAAGCCGCTGCCCTTCTTGGGGCCTCTCATGCTGGGTTCGGCTGCCAGCTCAGCCGGCTGCCGGGACAGGGCCTGCAGTTCCTTCTCGTTGCAGCGCGTGGTGGCCCAGGACCCAGAATGCTGAGTGCGGGCTGCAGCGCCCTCCCGGAAGCATTTCCAAAGCTCAATACTTCCAAACTCATTTTACACGGCTAGCATTACCCTCACACCAAAGCCAGATAAGGACACTCTACGAAAATAAAATTGCAGGCTTATCTCCTTGAACAAATAAAATGCAAAGACTAACAAATAACCAGTAAACCAAATTCAACAGTACATTAAAAGGATCACACGCTATGACAAAATGAAATTTTTCCCTGGGATACAAATAAACATTCTATTAACAGAATGAAGAATAAGAATTATCTGATCTTCTCGATCTATCTATCTATATATATAAGGCTAAGTGACCTACCATCCATCCATCCGACCATCCAACCGACCGGTATATATGATGTGTACTGGCAATCCTATCTAATAAAGAGATAATATGCTAATCGACCATCACACCCTTACAAAGATGACAGCACCTATAGCCAATAAGGAGGGAATATGCTAATTGACTGCCATGCCCTCAAATATGGCGGCACCCACAGCCACAAGATGGCGGTGCCCTGTCTCCTCAGTCCCGCTGGGGTGGCAGGCCCACAGCACAGCCAGATCCACCCCCAGGTGAGCCTGCCTCCAGACTCCCCCAGTCCTCTCAGCCCCCCAGCCTCCCAGGGTCAGCCTGAGGTGCAGGCAAGCCTCGGATGGCAGCTGAACAAATGCCCAGGGCTGCCCCAGATGCAGGTAACCAGGGCCGGCTGAGGCTTGCATTGCTGGCAGTGGCAGCAGCAGAGGTGTGTTGGGGGCGTCGCCTTCCCCTGATTGCTGGGTCACCTCCCATCCCTGAGGCTCCCGGACTGGGAGAGGGGGCAGGCAGGCTGAGGGACCACCCCCTCCAGTGCATGGATTATCCTGCACCAGGCCTCTAGTTTAAAAATAAACATTGACTCACGCATGTGTGATACCTATAAAGCTCTTATTGGTGCCAATCGCACACATGTGTTTCTCAAAGCTCAAATATTAACAGGATCTGTGGAAGGAGAGGTTGTTCTGATTCCAAGAATTGATTTTTCCCCGTCTGACACTGGCCTCCCATTTAATTAATTCGATGACAGTTTCCCGTGATGCCAGCATTTGCGATGACTATTAATAAATCACAAGGACAAACTCTAGACAGAGTAGGAATATCCCTACCTGAACCCATGTTCAGACATGGTCAGTTATATGTTGTTTTCTCTCGAGTTTGAAGAGTGTGTGACATTAAAGTTAAAATTGTAAATGCTTCATGACAAGGGAAATTAGTCAAGCACTCTGAAAGTGTTTTTACTCTTATTGTAGTAGTCAGGGGAATATTAGAATAAGTTTAATCAATTTATCAGTCTTTTTTTTATCAATGTTGTTTTTATATCAGGTTTTTGTTTATATTTTATGTCTTTGTTGTTGTTATATCATGTTATTGTTTATCAATCAATTTATATATCATTTTCATATAAATTTTATCTCTGACACTTCTATTATAAAGGGAAAATAGTGATATTAAAATATTTCTTTTAATTAATTTCCTTCCAATGTGCAAAAATCTGTGCACCAGGCCACTAGTTATTTATAATAGCCAAGATATGGAAGCAACCTAAGTGACCCTCAGTAGAAGAATAAAGAAAAAGTGGTACATATATACAATAGAATATAACTTAGCCTTATAAAAAAAAGAATGAAACCTGCCATCTGCAACAACATGGATATATCTAGAGGGTATTGTGTTGAGTGAAATAAGTCAGACAGAGATAATTGCTGTATGATTTCACTCGTATGTGGAATCTGAAAAAAATAACACCAAAATAAATGAACAAACAAAATAGAATCAAACTCATAGGTACAGAGAACATTGCCAAATGCGAGGGAGATGGATGAAAAGGGGAAAGGATTAAGAAGTACAAGTTGGCCGGTGTTGCTAAGTGGTTAGACGTTAGAGTATTGGCCCCCGCACCCTGAAGGATCACAAGTTCAATTTCCTGGGCTGCAGGTTTGTTCTCTGACTCCTGTTGGCGGGGGAGGGGGGGCGGTTGTGCCAGAGACAACCAATTGCTGTTTCACATCAATGTTTCTTTCTCTCCCCATCTCCCACTCTCCCTCCCACTCTTTCTAAAAACAATGGGAATCCCATAAACATAACACAGGGTCACAGAAACCGGTTTGGCTCAGTGGATAGAGCATCGGCCTTCGGACTGAAAGGTCCCGGGTTTGATTCCTGTCAAGGGCATGTACCTTGGTTGCTGGCACACCCCCGGTGGGGGTGTGCAAGAGGCAGCTGATTGATGATTCTCTCTCATCGATGTTTCTAATTCTATCCCTCTCTCTTTCTCTCTGTAAAAAATCAATAAAATATTTTTTTTTAACTGGGAAAATAGAAAATATCCTTGGATGAGGATTTTAAAATAAATAAATAAGGCACAAATTGGGCTCTGGACAAGTGGTACACTTGTTTGGAACATTATCCCGTACACCAAAAGGTTGTGGGTTCAATTCCTGGCCAGGGTACATACCTAGGTTGTGGTTTGATCCCCAGTTAGGGTGCCTACGAAAGTCGAAAGACTAACTTCTCTCTCACATCAATGTTTCTCTCTCTCCCTTTCTCTCTCTCTCTCTAGATTAAAAAATAGTACAAATTGGCCGAAGCCGGTTTGGCTCAGTGGTGGAGCGTCGGTCTGTGGACTGAAAAGTCCCGGGTTCAATTCTGGTCAGGGGCATGTACATTGGTTGCGGGCATATCCCCGCTAGGGGGTGTGCAAGAGGCAGCTGGTCGATGTTTCTCTCTTATCGACGTTCTAGCTCTCTATCTCTCTCCCTTCCTCTCTGTAAAAAATCAATAAAATATATATTTTTTAAAATAGTACAAATTGGTATTACAAAATAGTCATGGGGATGTAGAGTATAGCATAGGAAATATAATTAATAATATTGTAATAATTGTGCATGGTAGCCAGTTTGGCTCGGTGCAGAGTGTCGCTCTTCAGATTGAAGGGTCCCGGGTTCGGTTCCAGTCCAGGGCCCGAACCTTTATTGCAGGCTCGACCTGCAGCCCTGGTCGGGGCTTATGTGGGGAGGCAGTCAATGTATCTCTCTCACATTGGTGTTTCTCTCTTTGTGTCTCTCCCCCTCCCTTCTGCTCTCTCTAAAAATCAATGGAAAAATAATTGCCTTTGTTGTTGTTCATTTCTTTGTACTTAGCCAGATTTTCCAATTCTCCACAAGGTCAATTCCATTAGAAAATATCACTTTCTTTTCTCTTCTTCTCTGCTGCATCCCTCCTTGAGATGCCCACTTCTCTTCTCTCTAGAATGCCCCTTTAGATGTCATCCTTGGAATTTTATTTGTCTTTATCCTGGCCTAAACTTTCTGTTGGAGAGATAAATTGATTTGTTGCTGATGCATTCATCGTTGTTTCTTAAACGTGTCCTCACTGGAGACTGAACCCACAACCTTGGTGTATTGGGACAATACTCTAACCACCTGAGCTACCTGGCCAGGCCCTTCTCTCCTGGTTTAAATTCCTTATGCCCTCGGTCTGTTGGCTTCCTCTTTCTTCATTTGCATCTTGTTTTGGTGGAGCACATCATTCAGCAGTTTCATCACACTGAAAAGAGGCGATGGCAGAGGGCATGGTGAGGACAATGTCAGCATTCCTGTCTCTGTGTCATTCCAGAATCTCCCTTTACCAGCATCCTGGAGATTCCCTTCCCTTCTTTTCTGTGTCCCGTCTGTTTTCCTCAGCCACATTTCCTGCTTTCTTGGTTTATTCCTTCTTTCGTCAGAAAACATCTTTCCTCTAAGTGGCTTCCCAAGAATGGCGCATGGGAGGTCAATTTTTTTGATACCTCTCATGTCTTAGAGTGTCTTTGCTTCACTCTACACGATGTTCCTAAAGATGGATTGCAGCATCTTTCCCTCCTCTTCCTTTCTGTAAACAAACTCTGTGCTGTGGCCACGTGGTGGCCATGTGACCAGCCTGGGTCAGTCACAGGGCCAGGAGTCAAGCTGGGCCAGTGAATGCCCTTCCCTGAGACTGTTCTTTTTGAAGGAACAATCTTACTGCAGACAGAGGCAGGGGAGCTCCGGCCCCCTTAGCTGGCATTCCTTAAAGAAGGGACTCTAGCGGCAGCCATGTTCCCAGCTCCGGGAGTAATCTTGGGGTGATCTTGAGGTTTACTGCCAGGGAGAGGCAGAGCGTCCTGCGGGTGAGAGGGAGGCTGATAGCACTTTCTGCATCTGGGGACCCACAGGACAGTCCCACAGACTGGGTCCCCCACCGAGGACCAAAGGCCCAATTGACATCCATTGTGCTTCATGAGCCTGAGTCCCTGTCACCTGCTTTTGAAAGAAACCCACACGACTGTGGAGCCACTCCCAGCTCGCCATTGCTGACCATCCCACCACTTTTCTTTCGGATTGCTGCTGTTTGAAATTTCTTTATATTTTTTAAAATATATTTTATTGATTTTTTTTTTTTTTTACAGAGAGGAAGGGATAGAGTGTTAGAAACATCGATGAGAGAGAATCATCGATCAGCTGCCTCCTGCACACCCCCTACTGTGGATGTGCCTACAACCAAGATACATGCCTTTGACCTGATTCGAACCCGGGACCTTTCAGTCCGCAGGCCGACGCTCTATCCACTGAGCCAAACCGGTTTCGGCTCGTTCTGTGTTTTTATGTTTGTTTTGCAAACGTAAGGAACCTGGCCACTAACATCTTTGGCCATAACCCTTTTTCTGTTTTATTCCTTATAGGCTAAACTTCCAGTGGTGAAGTCATTGTGTCAAAGGAAATAAATAATTTTTTTTATTGATTTTTTACAGAGAGGAAGAGAGAGATATAGAGAGTCAGAAACATCGATGAGAGAGAATCATTGATCAGCTGCCTCTTGCACACCCCGGACTGGGGATGTGCCCGCAACCAAGGTACATGACCTTGACCGGAATTGAACCTGGGACCTTTCAGTCCGCAGCCCGACGCTCTATCCACTGAGCCAAACCGGTTTCGGCGGAAATAAATATTTTTAAGAGCTGAAGCCACAGTGGCAAACTGACTTACACAAGGGCTGTGCCAGTCACATGCCCACCAGCTGGCCGTTTCCCAGCAGCCTTGCCTCATAGCATTCCTCTGGCGCTGTGCTCACTCCGTAGAGAACTGGCAAGTCTGCCATGGTGTTAATTTGCATACATTTAACTACTGTGGCTGGACATTTCTCAGTAAACCAAATCGGTTTCCTCTTTGGTGACATGTCTGCATGCTTCGTTCATTTCATCCTTATGGTCTCAGTTTTTCCTTACCAATTTCTTGAGTTCTCTGCTACATTTCCTGTATTTTTTTCCTATGGGTTGCCTTTCTTGTAAACAGTTTTCCTTCCTCTCCCAGAGTTGATCAATGTCCACTTCTATTTCTTTAACTTCTTTAAAACATATTTAAGTGCTTGAATCCCTCTGGATTCCAGTCCTCCTCCTTTGATGGGTGGACTGGGCCAGCCTCCTGCCCGCACCGCACTCTGTGGGCCCCGGGCTCAGCTTGAGGCTGCAGACAGAAGGCCCCGCCGTGTCCCGTTAAATCTGGGGGCTGCTGCTCCTCTAGTCACCGGACTATCTGGCATCCTCCCTTTCTGACCGCATCTTAACTTCTGTTGCTGTGTGATGTTAAGGCAGAGTTGTCCTTAAGAATTGGCTTTAGGGGAGAGGAGGGATGCTGCAGAGAAAACTGAGAAAGGTGCCTGAGAGGAAGCAGTTGGGAAGAATCGGAACCTCAGAAGGGGCGACTGATCGTCAGGTGCCTGGAGAAATGCGGTCCTGGACATTCTGAAACACTGGCCACGGTGATCAGACATTTCCTCCCCACACCTCAAGCTAAGGGCTGTGGCTCACCGTGCTGTTCCCCATCACTGGAACAGTGTCCGGCATCACAGGTGCTCAGAAAACATTTCCGGGAGGAACAAATGAAGGAACAAATGAAGGGACGAATGGACCTGGAATCCTTCCTCACACACACCCCCCCCCCCCCCCCACCCGCTCCTCATTCCCTGCAGCTCCCACAGGGAGCCCGGCTCCTCCAAACCGCCCACCCACGGGCTCCCCCCACGGGTGCGGGGAGGAGCAGGGAGGCAGGGAGGAGGGAGAAGGCGGGCCGGCACCTGCGTGGCCGCCCTGATTGAGGGTGCCAATCCCTGACTGAGGGTGCCTGTCGGAGGGGCAGGGGGGGGAAGGATGCCTGTCGGAGGGGCGGGGGGAAGGGGGCCTGTCGGAGGGGCGGGGGGAAGGGTGCCTGTCGGAGGGGCAGGGGGAAGGGTGCCTGTCAGAGGGGCGGGGGGAAGGGTGCCTGTCGGAGGGGTGGGGGGAAGGGTGCCTGTCGGAGGGGCGGGGGGAAGGGGGCCTGTCGGAGGGGTGGGGGGAAGGGTGCCTGTCGGAGGGGTGGGGGGAAGGGTGCCTGTCGGAGGGGTGGGGTGACAGGCGACAGAGCTCGCCCCGCCCACGCACCTGCCCAGCCGCCCGCAGTGCCGCCGGAGCCCACTAGGGGGCGGAGCCGCGCTGGCCAGGAGCGCCCGCCGAGGCCAAGGTTGCAGCAGGGCTGGCCGCGCCCCCCACTGCCTCCTGCGGCGCCCGCAGCACCCCCAGCCCACACATGCCCATCGCGCTCTGCCTGCGGACCAGCGCCCCCACCCTGACCCCGCGCCACCCCACTCCGACCCCGCTCTGACGTCAGCCCGGCTGCAAAAGCTTCCTCCTCCGCCGCTTCCTCGCTCCGGCCGCACGTCCGGAGCCCGGCCGGCGGCCGCACCCAGGGAGGGGCGCAGGGACGGCCACCGGCCGCCTTCCCAGACCGGCTTCCGCCCCGCCCGCCGGCCCCGCGGTTCCAGGAAGCGCCTCCCAGCCCGGTCCCGGAGAGGAGGGTGCAGCCACCCTGGGATGTGTTTGGAGCAGCGTGTTTGGGTGGGCGCTTCCGGCACCCAGTTTCCTGGGGAAAGGGGAGCCCGTGAGAGGCACCGGGGTCAGGTGGGGACACCCCAGCCACGTCTGGACTCCTCCCCCCGCTGATCTTTGTTGCAAAAGTGCAGGTGGCCTGGACTTCTCCCTGCCAACCCCCTCCGTCACCCTCACCCCCACCCCCACCCCCACCACACACACACACACACACACACACACACACACATTAATGTAAGCCCCAGCCCGGACTCCGGCTCACTGATGCCTGGCACTCAGTAGGTGCTCATAAATATGAATGAATGAACAAATGGATGAATGAGCCGAACCGGTTTGGCTCAGTGGATAGAGCATCGGCCAGTGGACTGAAGGGTACCGGGTTCGATACCGGTCAAGGGCATGTACCTTAGTTGTGGGCACATCCCCAGTGGGGGGGGTGCAAGAGGCAGCTGTTCAATGATTCTCTCTCACCGATGTTTCTGGTTCTCTATCCCTCTCTCTTCCTCTCTGTAAAAAATCAATAAAATATATATATTTTTTAAAAAAATGGATGAATGAGCCGAAACCGGTTTAGCTCAGTGGTAGAGCGTCGGTCTGCGGACTGAAGGGTCCCGGGTTCGATTCCGGTCAGGGGCATGTACGTTGGTTGCGGGCACATCCCCAGTAGGGCATGTGCAAGAGGCAGCTGGTCGATGTTTCTCTCTCATCGACGTTTCTGGTTCTCTATCTCTCTCCCTTCCTCTCTGTAAAAAAATCAATAAAATGTATTTAAAAAAAAAAAAAAAAAAATGGATGAATGAAACAGGGAAATTCTCCTGGGTGGATTGCAGTCAAGTTGCCTATGTGCGAACTGTGGTCAGGTGTGGGGTGTTTGTGGTCAGTTCGGGCTGGCAGGTGGAAAACCTGGGCAGCTGCAGCCTTACTCCAAAACCCTAAGGTGTCAGGGTGAAGGGCTTGGTCTCTTGGGATTCAGGGGGTTCAGGGCCAGGTCACGGAGGAGCTGGGGTTCTGGAGTGCCTCCTTCCTTCCAACAGGAGCTGGGCAGGCTGGGCCAACAGGTTGGGTGGCATAGCCAAGCTGACACTCACCTTCAGCATAAAACCCCACTTCATGGAGGCCAGCACCTCACACTGGTGCTCTGGATCCCGTCCCTGCTGTCCCCCGCCCGGCGCCCCTGCCAGGCCTGACATCATGAGGCGACCTCCAGCTGTGGCCCTGCTCCTGCTGGTACTGCTTCTGTGTGGTGAGTCCGGGTGTTGCAGGAAGTCTCTCCTCCCCTCCCGGAGGGGCCTCCGCTGCCCTGCCTGGAGCTCTAGCTAAGCCCGGCTCGCTGGCCAGGCCTGGGGCTGCAGCACAGGCAGGCGGGAAAGTCTGGATGTCCCACCTGGGGAAGTGAAGAGGGGGAGGTGGGATGGGATGGGGGTAGGCACAGGCCCAAGAGGCAGCCACACGGGCAGGCCCTTTGCTCTCCTCCCCCCACTGTGTCCGCACTCACTGGCCAAGCTCTGGGCTTGTTGCCTCTGCTTCTCCGCATCTGGCCTCTCTCTGCCTGTGTATGAAGACACAGGCTGCTTGAATCCAGGACCTGACCTCAGGGCCCCTGGGTTCCAAATCCCTGAATGGCCATCGGCTGGGCCTCCAGAGGGCAGAGTGCCGCCTGAGCCCGGGAGCCCTGGACGCTGGTGGGGATGGAGTGGGGAGCAGGCTCCCACGCCCACTAGACAGAAAGGGTATGGGAGAAGCCTTGCATCCCTGGACCCTCCTCAGACCCTGGGCTGGGGTCAGCAGGTGCCAGCAGGGGAACCCCCTTGCCAGGCCCTTCCTGGTGGGCGGGCTACTCTCTACTAGGAAAATCTCCCCACATTCCTGGGCCAGCCTGGCCAGTCCAGCCACCGCCTCACTTCCCTGTCCTCACATCACCTCCCCGGGCCAGGCCGGGTCATCCTAGGCCTCCCACCAGGGTGGCACTGGGGTATGGAGGGCCAGCCTCTCTCGGCCCCCCAGGCCTCCACGTCTGGCCTCCTGGCATAGGAATAACAATATCCTTTGAGGGAGCCCAGCTCCGTCAGGCGTCAGACAGAGTTAGCACAGTGATGGCTCCTGATGGGTTGAGTAATCAAGGTCAATGCCAGTGGAAACAGAGGCCTGCATTTGACTCACAAACAGCTGTGACCAGAGGCCTGACTTCTTCAACACCCTCCTCACCCTCACCTCTAGCTCTTCCTCCTGGAGCTGCCATCCCCACAGCCAAGCCCCCACCCGCTGAGGAGCATGGGGACCCTGCACCCAGACAAGGGGCCTGACCCCACGGCCAGCTCACCCAGCTCCTGACAGGACACCCACCCTGCAGAGCCCAGGCCTCCACCCCTTCCTGGTCAGCCCAGCCCCTGTAGCCACTCTCCTTCTGTCCCTCTATATCCCCTGGGCTCAAGCCGCCGGATGTGGGCTTTCAAGGAGCTGCTGGGCTAACAGGTGAGGTGAGCAATGCTACCTCCAGGATGAGCAAGGTGGGCAGAGCCCTGTGAGGCCTGGAGGGAAGACTGAGCATTCTGGAGAGGGAGCTAGGCTTCCCAAATGCTAGTGCAAGCAAGAGAGCTGCCCATGCCGAAACCGGTTTGGCTCAGTGGATAGAATGTCAGTCTGTGGACTAAAAAGTCCCAGGTTTGATTCTGGTCAAGGGCATGTACATTGGCTGCGGGCACATCCCCGTAGGGGGTGTGCAGGAGGCAGCTGGTCGATGTTTCTCTCTTATTGACGTTTCTAGCTCTCTATCCCTCTCCCTTCCTCTCTGTGGAAAATCAATAAAATATATTTAATTGAGAGAGAGAGAGAGAGACTTGCCCAGAGGAGGTGGCATTGCTTTTATGCCTCCATCTGGAGTAGGACCTGTAGGATTTGAACCTATAGAGACCAGAAGTAAAGGGCCTCCGGGAAGAGATGTGTTGTGAGCAAACCTTCAGAAGCCGGAGGACTCAGTGGGCATGAGAAGCAGAGCTGCATTAGGTTGGGGTGAAGAAGTCTGCAAAGCTTCAAAGGGGTCCTGCCAGGCCACCAGCATGCACTCTTGATCCTGGGAGTGGACCCTCGGTCCATCTGCATGTTTGGGAAGGGGGGTGGCTATGGGGAGAACCAGGACAAAGCTCTGAAAAATCCCCACAGGCAGGAAACAAGCATGCAGGTACATCAGTGCTGGTGAGTAGATGGGGCCGTGGGGGTGGGGGCGGGGGACTGGGGCATCATGTGCAAGCAGAAGCTTCAGGCCTCAGAAAGAGCAGGGTGTCAGGAGTTACCAATCTGACTAAATTATATTGTGCTAGGATGAGGGAGCCACAGGGAGCAGCAGTCCCAGAGGATATTTGCACTTTCAAAGGGCAACTTGTAACAGGAATCCATGAGCAGGATGTCCAGGACAGACTTCCTGTTTCATCCACTGGACCAGGCTGGTCTCACTCTTGCCCTGGCACTTCTGCTTGGTGCCCCTTTCTACTGTGAAGAATGATCAGTCCTGCCTGTCCCTTCTCAGCACCCCCCCCATGTCTATCTCCTCTTCTCGCCACACCCATAGCTCTCCCCACCTCCTGCTCTCTGCATCATCCAACCCCAACATCTCAGCATGGAGAGTGCATGCCTTGGATTAGGCTGGAAGACTGGGGATCCCATAAAAATAACACAGGGTCACCGAAACCGGTTTGGCTCAGTGAATAGAGCATCGGCCTGCGGACTAAAGGTCCCGGGTTCAATTCCGGTCAAGGGCATGTACCTTGGTTGCGGGGACATCCCCAGTAGGGGGTGTGCAGGAGGCAGCTGATCGATGATTCTCTCTCATCGATGTTTCTGACTCTCTATCCCTCTCTCTTCCTCTCTGTAAAAAAAAAAAAAAAAAAAAAAATCAATAAAATATATACCGTGTTTCCCCGAAAATAAGACATCCTCTGAAAATAAGACCTACTTATAGGTTTCCTTCTGAGTGAAATATAAGGCATCTCCTGAAAAATAAGGCCCCCCGTAGGCTAAACATAAGAGATTTGGTCCACTGATTCTGAAAGAAATGGAGTCACAAGAAATTCACCAGGAAATTCAGGAATTGGATTGTTATGATGATGTTCCAGAAGATGATGAGATGATTGTCATTGAATAAATGAGTAAATTCTTGATACTGTAGGATTCACAGTTTGTCTGGTTTGTGTTGACAACTTCCGTACTACCGTACCGTATACAGGTAATAAATTTCCTTTATTTTCATTTAACAATAAATGTGTACCGTATTCTTCATGGAAAAATAAGACATCCCCTGAAAATAAGACCTAGCACATCTTTGGGAGCAAAAATTAATATAAGACACTGTCTTATTTTCAGGGAAACGGGGTCCTCCTGGGGCACCCTATGGAGGTGCATTGCTCAGCTCTGTGCTTCACCCCCCCACCCCCCCACCCCCACTCTCTCACCTTCAAGAGGCTGGTTACCATTCTGATTGAGTGAGGACAGGTTCAGTAGCAGCTTCCCCACCCTCCATGCCCTGAAAGCAGTTGAGACACCAGAGAAATTCCGAGGGCTGCGGTGAGGAGAGGCTGTCCTGAGCTACTCACCCCAGCTCTGGTCAGAGTTGTCCCCAGTGAACCAGATATGCTAGGGGAAGGGTTTCTCTCCCCACCCCCCCAATCTGGAGATATTTCCCGATTGTTGCTGGCACTGGATGAGACTATCGCCTGGCTGGTGTCTCAGGGCTGGGGTTGACGTTCCTGTAAAGACCTAGCAGCAGGCTCTGTGTCTGTGTCCAGAGATGTGAGGGGCAATGGGTCCTGGGGAGATGGGTCCCAAGAACAGCTCTACCTCATTCCTCTAACTGTTCCCTCACCTCCCCCACCTCAGGGTGCCATGGCCAGCAGAGGGTCTTGGGCTCCAACTGCAGAGCATGCTAAAATGCCCGAATGAAGGGTCAGCTCTTGGGAACCTGGAATCTTGGGAAGTCCAACCCACGATGACTGCTGACTGGCTTTGCTCCATTCCCCGGAGACTAGAGAGACCTGTGGGCTGGGCTGTGGCCTTGGGATTGACATTAGATTGGAAACATGCTCCTTGGAACAGACTGTGAGAACGTCCAGACCTCTGAAATGCAAAGGCCGCTCAGAGACTCTTCCTTTATCCCAGCTCAAGGCTGTCCAAAGTGGGAAATGCAGACCCCACTGCATCAGGACTGAAGGCTGGATCCTCCCTAGAGCTTCCAGACAAGGATGTGTGTGGGGTGTGGAGGAAGTGACCTCTTCAGGGAGAGTCAAACCATGACATGGCCTCCTCCTGGGAATCTTCTGATTAGCTCCCTGCACGGCAAGGACACTGTCTGCCCTTGCAGATAAGCTCTGGCCCATAGGCCTGGGCCTGCAGACCTTGAAGTGAGGGCCTGTGGGGAAAGTTGAATTTATAACCTGGCCTCTCCTGCTGGGTCCCTTTGGGGACTGTCCTCAGGGGACTGGGTATGGAACAAAGGAGGGTCACACTGACCATCAGAGGGGAAAGGAGGAGCAGAAACTGTTCTGGCAAAGTTGGCTGATGATCCCCTCTTTTCTCCTTTTTAGGGACTCAGATGGCCAAAGCATTGAACGGTAAGCAGCAAGACCTTTGGGTGGGGGGATAACAGTAGGCTTGATAGCAGCAAGACTGGCCAGAGGCTCTCACACTCACCCGGAAGGAGACCCAGAATAAATGGGAAGGGCAGGGCAAGGGAAATCCCAAAGTAACTCTTAGGGGAAAACTGTGGCTCAATGGAATTGGAGCCCAGGCAGGACGAAGATCTGTACATTGAGGCATGGAACATGGAAATGGGGCAGGAAAAAGTGACAGGAGAGAAGCAAAGGATAGAACCTGAAGATCGTTCTGCTGTAACAATAACAGACTCCCTTAGGGTCACCCACCCTAGGTGAGGCCCTTCCAACATACACTGTGCTTTCAGGAGCCACTGTTTGTCAGGTCGTCTACATGTGCTACCTCAACCTTCCTCATGGTGTCGCCATTTGATGAGTGAGGTGTTTGAGGCCCATGGAGGTGGGGTCCTTTCCCAAAGCTTGGAAGCGTATGCCTGTGTCAGAGGCTGACCTGATGCCCAGGCCTCTGACTTGCCCAAGTCTCCGAGCAGGTCAGAGACAGGGAGACCCCAGGATTAAGCAGAAAGTGGAAGCTGGAACGTGAGGTTGGAGTAGGTAATGGAACCAACTGATGGAACCAACCCTCAAGTGAGTGCTGCCCTGGTTGTGTTCCCCTAGTCTGCGGGCGCCCAAGGATGCTGAACCGGATGGTGGGTGGTCAGGATGCCTTGGAGGGCGAGTGGCCATGGCAGGTCAGCATCCAGCGAAATGGAAGCCACTTCTGTGGGGGCAGCCTCATCACAGATCGGTGGGTCCTCACTGCAGCACACTGCTTCTCCAAGTAAGTCCCCCCCGCCCCCCTACGCCCCCCCCTACACACACACACACACACACACACACACACACACACACACACACACACATTCTCCCTCACTACCGACTGCCTATGTCCACTCTGCCTCTCTCCACACCAGGGGCACAGCTGACAGAGCCAGGTTTCAGCACCTTGGACAGTGCCTACTGCCTGTCCAGCACTGACCCACCTTTCTGGCCAGTCTCCCACTTGGAGACTAACGTCCAGGTTCCGTCTCTGCCTCCCAGCCTTTGCTCCCTGCAGCCCAGTTGGAAGGTTCCCAGCTGGTCTCACTCGTGATGTGCTTGGCCAGACCTGGGGCCCTGTTCTGATCCTCCCTCACACACCTCAGATCCCTTTTCCGGCTGCGACTCCGGTTACAGATGAGCCCAAGGACTGGAGTAGATTGTCTCTTCCTTCTCCTCACCCTGTCTAAGATCACCCATGTCATTCCTGACCAGAGGGGCCAGGCTACACATCCCTGCTATTACACTGAGTCACCTGGTCCCTGACCTTCAGTTTCCCAAGCACCTTAGCTCTTGCCTCATCACAGCTCTGCATTTTAAATTCAGCAATGCAGGCTCAGAGGGAGTAGTTCGCTTGCCCAAGGCTCACGGGAAGGGCTGGGCCCAACCCCCAGTTGGCTGGGCCCCAGCCACTCCCTTGCGGGCAGTCAACTCCTTCACCCCTCACAGCAAGCCTTTTATTGTCCCCATTTCACAGCCAAGGAAACTGAGTCACAGGGAACCTGATTGGTGAATTGCTCAACATCACCCAGCTGGCCAGGGCTGGACCTGGGAATTAAAATCAGAATTTAAAGCTGCTTTAGCTTATACATCCTTAACGACCTCACCCGGATGTGTGTCCCCTTGGAGATTACTATATATATATATATATATATATATATATATATATATATATATACACACACAGAATGGAAGGAAGAGAGATTTAGAAACATCGGTGAGAGAGAAACATCCATCAGCTGCCTCCTGCACACCCCCCACTGGGGATGTGCCCACAACCAAGGTACATGCCCTTGACCGGAATCGAACCTGGGACCCTTCAGTCTGAAGGCCGACACTTTATCCACTGAGCCATACCGGCCAGGGCTGGAGATTACGTTTTTGTGCAGAGATGTCAGCCACTGGCCTGGAGACCAGGAGGAAGGTGTCTGGCAGCAGAGGAACGAACAAACTCCTCCCTTCCCCTCTCCATCGAACCTGCAGCCATTCCCCCTTTGAAACCTCAGAGCGGCTGCCTCACACCAGCTCTCTGCTCTTTCCCTCCAGCACCTCTCAGACATCCTTCTACCGGGTCCTGCTGGGGGCGCGGCAGTTGGTGAAGCCGGGACCACACACCATATATTCACGCGTGAAGCGGGTGGAAAGCAACCCCCTGTACCAGGGCATGGCCTCCAGCGCCGATGTGGCCCTGGTGGAGCTGGAGACACCTGTGACCTTCACCAATTACATCCTCCCCGTGTGCATGCCTGACACCTCGGTCATCTTTGAGTCGGGCATGGAATGCTGGGCCACCGGCTGGGGCAGCCCCAGTGAGCAAGGTAATGCGGCAGGATCAGGGAAGAATGGGGGACATGCCACAGAGAAGGTCCCAGGCAGGTGAGGGCCACTCTGAACCAACCATCTTTTTCTGTTGACACTGGTACACATGATCTCCACTCCAATGGGAGAAGTTGGTATGGGAAAGGGACAGCAGATACAGGAGTAGGCATGGGGAAGTAGAGAGACAAAAGGAAGGACCCAGCCTGGTGCATGAATAGGGGAGGAAAATTCTGTTTCACAAAGCCCTAAGTGAGGAGAGGTCTAAACCCAAGCACAAAATAGGGAGGGACGGAGCTGTGCTTCTCAAGGACTGTCCGCTGAGCTGAGGCTGTTTGCCCCTCCCCAGACCGCTTGCCTAACCCTCGAATCCTCCAGAAACTCGCCATGCCCATCATTGACACGCCCAAGTGTAACCTACTCTACAGCAAAGACGCAGAGTTTGGCCTTCAGGTGAAAACCATCAAGGAAGACATGCTGTGTGCTGGCTTCGCGGAGGGCAAGAAGGACGCCTGCAAGGTAGGGGCTGGAATAGGCTGTGATGGAGGCTGAGCCCAGGCCTAGGCCAAGGTGAGAGCCAGCCCGGCCCCATGAGGCCCGCTAGGTGGGTCTGTGGTCCAGACCACAGATGTGTAGTCAGCCCAGAAAAGCAGATTCCTGGATCTCACCCAGAGGTGTCAGTAGGTCTGCAGTGGGACTCAGGAAAAATGCAATTTCAACATACTGCTCTGAGCAGGTGGACTGGAGATGCTAGAGAAATGGGCAACCCAGGCCAAAAAAGGGCCAGACACTGGGGTGAGGGGTGCTGGGCAGGGACATTGTTGGGGGGGGGGGGGGTGTAGGGATGATGGGAGGAAAACAGGTGTGTGTGCTTGTGTACCTGTTGGCTCTCAGGCCCGTATAGTTTCTGATGGTGCCTCTGCTGTCCCTGCAGGGCGACTCGGGGGGCCCTCTGGTGTGCCTTGTGGACCAGCTGTGGCTACAGGCTGGCGTGATCAGCTGGGGTGAGGGCTGTGCCCGCCGGAACCGCCCAGGTGTCTACATCCGGGTTACCTCCCACTATGACTGGATCCACCGGATCATCCCGGAACTGCATTTTCAGAAGGCCAGGTCTGGCGGCCAGAAGCGGGGGCCACGTGTCCAGCAGCCCCGCACGCAAAACTTTGCACCCTGCCTGGCGGCCCACACTGCCCTCCTGGTCCTCATGGCCCTACTCACCTGCTTCTGAGAACCTGCTCAGGCAGGCAGGGGAGTGTAACCCCTGGAGCCCACATGTACATTTGTAAATAGCCATTTCTCTCTTCTTTCAAATGCAAGTTATTTTTATTTATGTTCCCCCTCCAATAAAAACCTAACCTCAGTACCAGCTGCCAGGAATGGGCCCTTAGGGCAAGAGGGGAGTGGAGAGGTACCTGGTGGGGAGGAGTACTGAGGAGTGTGATTTGGGGGCAACACTGGGTGGGGGTGTGTGGAGGGCAAGGCTTCCGGTGAGAAAGGAGCTGCCCCAGGGCACCCTGGCCTACACACAAGGGGCAGCAACCAAACCAGCAGGAAGAATGGGGGCCTGGCAGCAGGGCCTGAAGAGCGCTTTTGGGGGCCTGGGGGACTCACAGCCCCCACTTTCTATTTCGAATCACCCCAATACTTTTTCAAATAGCATCAGGGGTGATGCCCCCACAATCATCCTTTCCTACCCCAGTGCGGAGTAGGTAGGGGCCCCTCCAGAAGCTCCCCGCTCTCCAGGTTCCCCTTGACCCCAGCTCCTTTTCCTACACCTCCTCCCTGGTGAGTCCAAAGCTGCAGGAGGAGGCTGGATCTGGGGCCCATATCCACCAGGAGACTCGGGGGCCCTCTGGTGTGCCTTGTGGGCCAGTTGTGGCTGCAAGCTGGGGTGAGGGTTGTGCCTGCCAGAAGCACCCAGGTGTCTACATCCGGGTTACCTCCCATTATAACTGGATCCACAGATCATCCCGGAACTGCAGTCTCAGCAGGCCAGGTCGGGCGGCAGAAGACCTGGCCCCTCTTCAGCGCTCCCTGCGGTAGCTTGTCAAAACCAGGAATCCAGCACAAACAGGTCTCTGGAGCTCTGGCCCGCAGGGTGCTCAGGCCCTGCCAGGATGGCATGTTTACCATCGGGCAACGTTAGGTTCGCAGGCTGGCTCACCCAGGTCCACAGCAGGCCTCTTCTGTGGCCAGGGCCAGCTCTCCCCGCCACGTGGACTGACTCTCAAAAGGTGCTTGGGCTTACCTGCCGTGATCAGCAATAATGAACTGGATGAGACTCCTAGGAGGGCCTTGCACACACATATAACCACATACCCATGCACACACTCCCTAGCACACCACAGATACACATTCATGGAGACATGTGTGCATAGCCATGCCTCCACTCACAGATGTTCATATTTATGCACACATGCTCACTAGTATGTAACATGCACACACCCATGCACAAGGAAACACCCACACATATGCAAGCCCGTGCACACACCTGTGTACACACAGGCAGAGCTTTCCACCTGGTGCCATGAAGAAAGCGGGCCTGGATATTTATGGGATGAATCAGCAGGAACTTAGCAAGTACCTGCTGTGAACTGTGCCTGGGGAGAGTGGGAACAAACACTTAACTCCTCTCCGTGTTCCACTTTGCTGGGCACATCCCTGCCTGCAGGCAGGCAGGCCCAGAGGCGCAACTGGCAGAGGCTCATGGTGGCCCCACTCCCCTGCTGGCTGCTCTGGACCCTCTGAGGACTGGACTGTCTGCTACACTCCTTCTCTAGACCAGAGATGGGCTCTCAGTCCCTCACGGGCCAGCAGGTACACCAAGGCCCAGGCTACAGGTATCCTGAGGGTAGCCATAGGAACAAGTTCTGGATCCTCCCGGCTGAGACCAGGGTCTGGCGTGGGTCCCGCAGCCTTGGAGAAAGGCCTGGCTGGCCCCTCCCCCTAGTTCTGGAGGTATTAAAAAGCTTCATGCCAAGAGCGGAGGATGGGAGCAGAGCAGTGTCGGAGCAGCGCTCCCAGCTTCCTCTTCTTTCTGCACCTCGCTCTCATGGCCTGCCCGCCTTGCCCCCCTGCTGCCTGCTCATCCCCCAAAACAACCTCCACCATGTCCACCTCAGCGAGTTCCACTTGAACAAAGGCAGCAGGCAGGTGTACGTGTCCCTGCCTCAGGGTGATACAGTCAAGCTGTGTACATCTGGATTGATGGTACCGGAGAAGGACTGCGATGCCAGACCGGGACTCTGACAGTGAGCCGGAGCACAGAAGAGTTGCTGAGTGGAACTTTGATGGCTCTAGTACTATGACGTCTGAAGGCTCCCACATGACATGTATCTCGTTCCTGCTGCCATGCTTCTGCGAGGACCCCAACGAGCTGGTGTTCTGTGAAGTCTTAAAGTACAACCGCAAATCTGCAGAGACCGACTTAAGGTATACCTGCACACAGATAATGGACGTGATGAGCAATCAGCATCCCTGGTTTGGAATGGAGTAGGAATATGCTCCCATGGGCACAGATGAGCATCCTTTTGGTAGGCCTTCCAATGGCTTCCCTGGACCCCAAGGTCCATACTACTGCAGCGTGGGAGCAGACAGCGCCTATGGCAGGGATATTGTGGAGGCTCACTCCCGGGCCTGCTTGTATGCCGGCACCAAGATCACAGGGACAAATGCCGAGGTCATGCCTGCTCAGTGGGCATTCCAGATAGAACCCAGTGAAGGAATCGACATGGGAGGTCATCTCTGGGTGGCCTGTTTCATCTTGCACCGAGTGTATGAAGACTTTGGAGTGACCATAACCTTTGGTCCCAAGCCCACTCCTGGAAACTAGAATGGCGCAGGCTGCCACACCAACTTCAGCACCACGGCCATGCGAGAGGAGACCGGTCTGAAGTACTGTATACTGAGTCGATCAAGAGGCTGAGCAGGCAGCACCAGTGCCACATCCGAGCTACAATCCAAGGGGGGCTGGGACCATGCCCCCTTTATGAAACCTCCAATATCAACTACTTCTCCGCCAGCATCCACACTCCCCGGGCTGGGGGCCAGGAGTATTTTGAAGGAGGGCACCCCTCTGCCCACTGTGACCCCTTCACAGTGACAGGCGCCCTCATCCGCACGTGTCTTCTCAACGGAACAGGCGACGAGTCCTTCCAGAATAAAAACTAAGTGGACTGGACACGCAACCATCCAGCTCCTTCTAATTACCTCATCCCGTTCCCACTCTCTCACCTCAATCGTCGTAACAAATGTAACTCAAGGGCAGAATATCAAGGTCTTTTTTATTTCTCGTGCCCAGTTAATATCTCTTGCTTTCTTTGGCCGGGTTAGAGGGGTCAAGATCTTAGTCACTTCACACACATCCCCCCTCCCCCCCATCACTGAAGCTTCCTAGTGTTAGTGGCGGGGAAACATAACCACTGCTTCACTTAACCAGGTGTTTGTCCAACAGGCGGAGCTGTGTGGACAGTGAGCATAGTATTTGTGAAGGAGGGGAGGACCTTTTCTTTTTGGAGGTGACTGAAGGGGATAGGAGGGCTGGGCTTGCTCTGTGGTTAGGTTAGATATTCCCTTTTGCAGGGAAGTTCCATTTCTTAAAAGGTTATAACAACTTTTTTTTTTTTAAATTGATTTCAGAGAGGAAGAGAGAGGGAGATAGAAACATCAATAATGAGAATCATTGATCAGCTGCCTCCTGCATGCCCCCTACTGGGGATGAAGTCCAAAACCCAGGCATGTGCCCTTGACTGGAATTGAACCTGGGATCCTTCAGGCCACAGGCCGACGCTCTACCCACCTAGCCAAGCAGGCCAGGGCATAACCAGCTTTCTGATGAAAATGAGAATTAGGAAAGGTGGGGGGCAGCAGGCAGGAAAATGCCCTCCTACCTGCCATCTGTGACCCATTTGCAGTGATCTGCTCCCCTGACGTGGGGCTAAGTGCCCTCACTGGAAGGCAAGCTTAGCATAAAGGGACAGGACGGGTAGCCCTACCTCCAAAGAAAAAGTTCTCATTGCTTGGCCCTCCGTTTATAACACAAATCAGAGTAGTGTTTTTTATATTTAAATGCAAAAATTAAAAAATCACATATACGGGTGTGCGGATATGTGTGCTTTTTCTAAAGGAGAAAACCCTCTCTGGTCACCGGGAGCCACATTTGAGGCAAGTAGTCTGGTTAGAAATAAGGCATTCCTTTTTGAGGGGGTGGGGGGGCTTTTGAGGGTGTTGGTGCTTGAGAAGTTGGCTGTTAGCGGCTCTTAAACTCTCACTATCATGTAAGGGTCTCTGTGCCCTGCCTGCCCTGCTGGACACGGCGGACTAACAGGAGCCAGCAGCAGCAGTCACTGAGCCCATGAGTTCACTGGTCAACTTGAGTCTGTATGTTACTGACAAGGGGGTATGGGGTTATTTTCTGGGGGACTAATATGTCACTAAAACAGGCCTTTTGATAAACCAAAAAAATTTAAGCAAAAGCCATTTAGATTTTAATCATATTTGTAGGGATTTGAAATCTTTTAATAGAATTGCTTGTTTGCTCCCACTGTCTCCTTCCTGTCTGCTCTTAAAGGGGAGGAGGACAGGACTGGGAGTAAACACTTGTCATTTTGTCTCCTGGTGTCTGTTCTGAGTGTGAAATATTCCTTTTCAGTGGTTGAGCATTGACCTATG
Source organism: Pipistrellus kuhlii (assembly GCF_014108245.1). Lineage (NCBI taxonomy): Eukaryota > Metazoa > Chordata > Mammalia > Chiroptera > Vespertilionidae > Pipistrellus > Pipistrellus kuhlii. Next base: position 90,615,040 of record NW_023425540.1, read on the forward strand.
AAACAAGAGGTCACGGTTCGATTCCCGATCAGGGCACATGCCCGGGTTTCGGGCTCAATCCCCAGTAGGAGGTGCGCAGGAGGCAACCGATCAGATTCTCTCTCATCACTGTTTCTCTCTCTCTCTCCTCCCATCATCTCTGAAATCAATAAAAACATAAAAAAAAACAAAAAGAACGCTTCAGGCCCTGTGATTAGAGATTATGTGGCCTCTGCAGCCCCTGTGGGGAGGCCAGAATGAAGCCTCACTCATGGGGATGAGCGAAGACCAGGCTCCTCTCAGAGGACTTGCCACCCTCTCTGCCTCCTCCAGCCTCGGTCCCGGCTTTCTTCCCCATTAACACCCCCTCCCGTTCTACCCAGGGCAGGGCTCTGGCCAGTGGGGAGGAGGGGCACAGGTGGCAGGCACCCTGGCCTCCAGGGACACCACGCCCAGTTGGGCTGGGAGGGCGAGTCTGGAGTCCTGGGTGGGGTCCCTGAGACAGCCAAGGTGGTGGCCAGCATATGACCTGGGGCACAGTTCCCCCAGCCCTGGGCTGCCCCCCACTGTCCTCGCCCAGACCCAGAGCAGATGCCCAACCAGAGGGCTGTGGAGGGGGAAGACAAATAGTCTTGGAGAGACCAGGAGAGTAAAAGGGAAAGCAGATTTATTCCATGCCTTTCACAGCTCATGGCCACTTTGGTTGTAAACGGAGGTTAAGGAGAGACGTGCCCCCATCTGTCACTAGTCCCCTTTCCCACCCTTGGCAGGGGCGTGGCTCTGACACAACCTTTCACTCTGTCTCCAAGCAGGACCTCAAGAGCCATCTGCCAAGGGGTGTGCGGCAGTACCAGGTCTAGGTCGGCAGCAGGAAGAACACTCCGGAGAACCGGAGACTGTCTGCTGCTCCACAGGGGGCCGAGGGAGCAGGCCCAACCCAGGGCAGGAACCACATCAGCTTACAGGTGAAGCAAGAGTTGGGGGACCAGATACCCCTCCTGTGGGCCACAACCAAGCCCAGAAATCCCAAATATCCCACACATGGGCGTGCACACATAAGCATATGACCAGCCCACGGGAACCCCAGGAAGGAAAATGCTGGGCCCATACCCAGCCCCTTCTAGGCTCAAGGACCAGAGGTCAGCCATGGCTCTGAGGTAGCAGGATGCCTGACTGTGTGCCTAGGTCTGTGCTACCACCAAGAGCTCAGATGCTCAGGAGGCACGGAGCAGGGGAAGACAAGAGAGGACGCAAATCAAAGCCCTAAAGCCAGAGCCTCACCTCTCCCATGGTGTGTGTGTGTGTGTGTGTGTATCTGTCTGTGTCTGTCTCTGTGTGTGTGTCTGTGTGTGTGTCTGTGTGTGTGTGTGTGTGTGTCTGTCTGTGTGTGTCTGTGTGTTTGTCTGTCTGTGTGTGTGTGTGTGTGTGTGTGTGTGTGTGTGTGTGTGTGCACGTGTCAGATTTTCAGTCTGTCTCAGGGAAGCACAGCTCGCTCCAAAGGTGCCGGAGTGGAGCTGCTTCCGCTGAAGGCGCACCTGGGCCGCTGCGCCCACAGGCCTGCCACAGGCTCCGTGGGTCTAACAGCGGCCCTATAGGCTCTTTATTGCCTCTGTAGGGCTCAGTGACCAGTGGGTAACAGGGCACCCGGCCGCCACTGCACAAGCTCAGGGCAAGACAAAAGATGACAGAGGCACCTGTTGGGTGGACATAGGTAAACACAGGGGAGCGGAGGGGCAAAGCAAGGGGTCAAGGGGTGGTGCCTGCACCTGTGCAGAGCCCTGGAAGCTTCAGACATGGGCTCTGCAGGAAGCCCAGCCGCTGGGGATCCTCAAAGGGAGTCTGCACACACCAAGCACCTGCCTTCCCCTCCTGTCCTGTCCTCTGGCTCCCCGGAGCTACAGGGCTGGAGGTCCCGAGGCTGCCCCTCCTCACACACCCCATGGCAGGCAGGCTGTGCTTGGAGGATGAGGACCAAGGGGCGGGGCTCCCTCATCAACCTCAGGACCCAGATTAGATGGCTGTTTTCTTCCCAGTCCTTGGCTCAAACAGAAGACAATCTGAGGACTTTGACAGAGACCCCGAAGACACTCTGGAACCTCTCCCAAGTACCCACCTGGCAGAGGGCACTAGAGGCAGGTCCAGGTTTGCTGTTGACATCACGGAGCTGTGTGATGCCAAGTGTAGCCTGTTTAGAAGGCAAACTCCCCAGAGCAGAATGTGGAGTCCTTTGCCATGTGCCGGGGCTGCACATGGAGCTATGGAAGGGTCCAGCCCCTAGGCAGGCAGTTCCTGCCCTCAGCCCGGGAAGGCAGAACAGGCCCCCACCCAGGGCTCTGGGGCCCCTGGCCAGGCTGGCCCCACACTGGAAACAGGACAGACACACCCTGGAAACAGGCTGGAAGTTTGGAATGCCGGAGATCCAAAACCTTGTGATGGAGGGCATCCTAGACAGCCTCAGGGAGAGAGCTCTCTACGGGACACCGGACAGGACTTTCCCTAAGGCGTGCGAGCACCCCAGGAGCTGTCACACAGCAGCCACCAGTGGGAGCCAGAGCGACGGTGGGAGGGTGGCATTGGGGGTGGGAGGCTTGCGGTGCCCAAGGACGTGAAGGAATTTGAAGCTGGTGTTACTGGCCAGAGTAAGAGACCAGACAGGTGGGCATGCTAAACCTGAGGAGGCATCGGTCCTTTAAAATAAGTCACTCAGAGATGATCTTGTCCCCGGGCACGTGCTGCTAACTCCCTCGCCAGTCCCAGGCCGGACGCGACAGACGGGTGGATGGCCCAGCTCCACCCTGGCCACTAACCAAGCCCAGTGTTGCCAAGAGCTTTTGCATGCATTTTAAGATATTAACAGTTGCTCTGCTCATTCATAAATACACAATTTTATTTGCTATTTTTAAGGGAAACTTAGGCATTAAACTATCAGCTGATAAAATACGATACCTAAAAAAGTATAAAAGTATAAATATCCCCGTAGAATAAATTTTAGTGAATTAAGTCTTATTATCTTTAAATTAAAAAAAAAAATCCTATCTATAATGTCAAGGTCACAAATGAAACAACAACAAGCGGCCAGCAGTGCCCACAGGTACACCCTGAGGCCCACAAAGGCCGCCCTCCCCCCAAGGCCCCATGAGGAGAATGGGTCATGGGGCTAAATGCGCCCTATAGAAAGGTTGCTATAAATGGTTGAAGCCAAACGTTTTAACAACATACAACAGACCTTACAAAAACGAGTAGGTAAGTCCTAGGTGCTGGAGAACTTGGTTAATCAGGTTATTTATTGGCAAAGGAGAAGAGGGCACAGGTGAGATGCCTCCAGAAGCATTTGAACCTAGTCGTGCCAGAGCCTCTGGCCCGACACGTCAGCAGCCCCGGTGTCAGTGTGCACAGCTCCGGGGAAGCCCTGGGTCAGGGAGCAGAGAGCTGCTTGTCCGAGCCAGGTCCCCCGGACTCTAACGGTTTCCACGACCAGCTCAGAAAGGTCTGTTCTCAAAGCATGTGGAGAGCAGGCTTTAGAGGAATCCTTGGAGTTCCAATGTCATGTAAGGTGGGCAGAGCCCATGTGTGGAGTCTCAAACATCCCAGAAAGATCGGAGAACTGCATAGTTATACAAAGAAAATGAAAGAGCTGGCAAGAAAGAGAAGTATTTGTGATGCGCTGTAAACATCCAATTTTCAACAGAACCCGGAATCTCAGCTCCGGGAGCTGGTGGACAGGCCTCCCGCCTGACCTCCATCCCAGGCGAGACAAAGGCACTGACGAGCGCCAGCCCCTCCAGGAGCCCGTGGGTGGGAGGACAAACAAAACTTCCACCTCCCTTCAGAGGACTTAACAGATCGATCCGAAATGCAGCAACACTTTTAGGCGTTTCTAAAAAGTGAAAACATTGGGAAGTCTATCCACACTGGAAATAAGAGATGCAAAGGTCTCTTGCCTAGAAAATACAAGTGAAGACGACTTGACTGTTCCAGGCCGGGTCAGGCAGGGGAACATGGCCCCGAAGGAGGCCCATCCTTGGGGTGGGGTCCAGGAAGTAGTGAACATACAGAGGCCGCCTCTGTCAAAAGCTGCCTGAGGCTGAGAAACCAATCATACGTAGGCAGGACTGACCCGAGAACCAGGGCCTGGTGCGGTGTGGGTGACCAGCGGACACAGGAGCCCGGAGCCCAGCTCTGCGCCCACTTCCTACCAGCAAGGCCAGGCTCCGTGACAGACTGTTTATGTAGCACCAAGAACGCCGTCCTCTAAATGGTCTCCGGTGATTAAAGGGGTGGGACAGGAGCATCCTTCCTCGGGCCTGTGTGGCACTTGGAAAAATTGAGCGAAGGCTCCCACAGCAACGCCCGCCTGGCCAGCACACCTCCTCCTAGTGGGGGATGCCCGGCCTCGGACAGCTGGTCACGTCTCTCACCACCCACCTCAGAGGCAAAAAAGGATTCACACCCAGATCTCTATAGAAAATTGTCAAAAGCAGGTTTCTTCTCACGGCCAAGCTTCCTCAACATGGCGGTTCATTTCATCTTGGGAAAAGTAAAACGTTTCGTCTGCTGTCAGCGCTGTGCTCCTCACATCCTGGAACCTCGTTCTTGCAAAATCTGAAAATCCAAATGCAGAGAATGAGGACGTGAGTTTTGCACAGGGAGGTGGGAACTGTGCAGCCCTGGAACCAAGGCCCTGCTTCAGGAAGTGGAGCCCACAGACCCCAATCAGCCCACAGAGGGCGCGGCTCAGGGGCCAGAGGAAGCCAGCACCACAGCTAGGGTCTGAGAAGAGGCTGGGGCTCAGCCCAGCTGACCCTCAATGGAGGGACCTGGCTTGCGTACCTCCTGGCCTACGCGAGGGGCTGGCCCCTCCAACTCTCTCGACCCTCCATCCCAACCTGACATCAGAAAGGCATGCTCCCACCTCCAGCAGGCACCTCCCCTGGCTTCCTCAGGAGGTCTGAGGAGCACAGGCATGGCTGGAGGGAGGACAGCTCCTTAGCAGGCCCCATGGACTGCCAACAGCCGCCTCTCCCTCCCACTCTTGCTTGGCATTTCAGGGCCAGAGCAGCCGTACACGCCACCCAGTCCTTCCCTCACCACTGGGTTCAATTGTGCATCCCTCCCACTTCCAAATCGGACTAAGAGCTCCAAGGCCTGGTGCCACCTGGGGACATGCCTGTGCACTGGCAAATGCCTATGGAGTTGAACCCCACACAGGTGAAGAGCTGGGACCACCCTGTGACCCTAGATAGGGCTTCAAGGCTGGCAAACACTGCTGTTTCCATACATCAAGTACGGCTGCTAAGCATCAGGTAACCAGGACAGATAGGCCCCAAGCCCCAGCCTTGCCCATCCTAGCCAAGGCCAATGCTGTAAGATGACCCTCCCTAGGATCCCATCAGCAGTGTAAGAGCGAGCCACCCAGGGGCATTCTGCACTTGAATTTCAGAGCTGAGAGATATGGCTTCGAGGACACTGTGTGCTTCTGAGCCCTGGGGCTCAGGCACAACAAAGGGATATGCCCTGGAAGGGAGCCGTTTCTGCTTGTGCCAGGCCCAGACCCAGACGAATGCTCTGGCCAGAGTGAGGGTCACTGCCTCCCAGCCATACCCTGGAGAAGCAGGCAAATTCTCAGGCTGCCATTGAGTGTCCTGCTGACCCCCAACTCACCAGCCAGAGTACTGCCCCTAGTAGGCACAGTCCCTCAGTCATCTAGGGCTCATCTGACGACTCAAGAAAAGGCACAAGTTCTGGGGAGTTGCTCCAGCTGTCTCGATACCCCTCCACCCATACTGGTCCAGAGGTCTGGCCCCTTGAGTCTGAGAGCTCTGGGGCTGCGCAGACAGCCCATGCTGCAGCCCTTGCAAGGCATACCTTCCGCTACGCTGGGGAGCAAAAGCCCAGATCAGCCCCTGCAAGTCTCTCCTGCCCCAAGGTGCTAGTCACTGCAAGGGGCTGCTACTCTTTATGTTTGCTGTTTGCAGGGAGAGCTAGGGCTGGCAAGGAACCATGAAGTACAGAGCTGCTCTCACTTTGTGGGAACCCAGCAGAGAAGACTGAGTTTACAGGACTAAGTGGTGAAAACAACGAGGCCCACACACACGATGAGGCCCATATAACCGGAATGGCCTGAGAGCAGCATGGCAATACAGGAAGGGCTGCCTTGCCAGAGCAGAAGCCCCAACAACTATCTCCCAACGAGGACAGAAGACCCCTCCTCTGAGCTCAGAGGACAGTCATAGCCCTGTCTGCCCTGGACACAGCTCTTACCTGAGCCACCTCCCTCAGGGACCAGGGCGGGCCATGCACCACGAGCAGCCTGAGGCAGATGCAGCCTGAGGCAGATGCAGCCTGAGGCAGATGCAGAGGCGAGGGCAGCTCCAGGGCTACTCTGTGATCAGTCTGCACCCACCCTCCCACAACCCAGACCTATGTGAGGGCCTACAGCAGCTCCAGCCGGCAGATGCAAGATCAATAACTGAGAAAGGGAGCTGAAAGAAGTCCCTTTGTCCCTCCCCAATGTAGGCCCAGTGCCAGAACCTGGCAGCTAACCAGTAGGTACAGCTCCTCCAAGCTCCCCTCAAGCCTAGCCAGGTTTCTGCCAGTGGTGACCATCAGGCCAAAGTCTAGGACCTGCTGTCCATATGCTGCTGAGCCAACTAAGATGTGGCCCCAAGCTGAGAAGGGCCACAAATGCAAACTCTACATCTGATTTCAGAGATTTTGAAGTGAGAAGCATAACTATCCCAGTGATTTTTTAGGTTCAAATTAAAATACATTTTGCATGTACTGAATTAAGAGTATTAGCATAGCCCTAGCCAGTTTGACTCAGTAGATAAGAACACTGGCCTACGGACTGAAGGTTCCCGGGTTCAATTCAGTTAAGGGCATGTACCTCAGCTGCAGGCTCAATCCCTGGCCCTGGATGGGGAACATGCAGGAGACACCCAATCGGTGTGTCTTTATCACCTCTCCCTCCCTCCCTCCCTCCCTCCCTCCCTCCCTCCTCTCTCTCTCTCTCTCTCTCTCTCTCTCTCTCTCTCTCTCTCCCTTCTTTCCTCTTTCCCTCCTTCCCTCCCTCTCCATTTCTCCCACTCTCTTCCACTCTCTAAAAATCAATAGAAAAATACCCAAATATCCCTAGGTGCAGATTACCAAAAACAAAACAAACAAAAAAAAAGCAGGCACCAGCATCAATTTCACATTCTTCCTAATGTGGCTGCTGAAGAGTTCAAGAGGACAGATGGAGCTCATGCTGCATGTCTTTGGGCTCTGGCAGCTGGTCTAGACCTCTGCTCAGCAAACATTTTCTTAAAGAATTTTCTTCAAGGGTCATATAAGTAAATATTTTAGGATTTATGGATCAAAGGGAAAAATGGAGGATGTTATGTAGTTACATAATCACCCCCCAAAATACAAACAAACAAAAACACCAACCACTGAAAGTGTAAAAAAAGCCCCCAGTCTAAACCTCTCATGGCCAGAGGCTCAGCCTTTCAGTGCCTCCTGCCTGTCTGAGCTCCTCTCAGGACAAAGGCTGAGGGGCCCAGCCTGCAGGGCTCAGCCTACAAGAAGGTTCCTGGTGGGAGAGGGGACCCCAGGATGATGCCTGGCTCACCCACCTTCAACCTGCCCTCTCTGGGCCTCGACTTCCTGTGAGCAAGACAAGGGAGTAGGCCAGGTGGTTCCTGCTAACAGAGAAGGAAGCGGGCTTCTGGAACCAGCTGGCCTGTGAATCTCAGGCAATGAGAAGAGGCTGGGAGGCGGCACAGAGGTGAGGACCAGATGGGGCCTGAGGAGGCAAACAGGAGGATGCACACATGCTCTCCACCAGCATCCTTAGCCCAAGGCACTTAGGAGGAGAGGCACTCCGGACTGAGGCTTCAGATCCGAGTCCATCTTCTGCAGCCTCCTTGGCCCTGAGCCCATGGCCCAGCAACAGGCTGGGAAGGCTTCTTCTCAGACCCCCCAGTGAAGGTCTCACCCAGACAGGTGTTTTACAGAGGACAGACAGACAGCTCCACTCCCAGACAGGCCAGCTCTACTGCAGATCTACACAACTGCTAACTAGTGTGGATAGCTCTCTGTCAACTACAGGCATGAGACAGACACAGCAGACAAGGGGCTGGGCCAAGGAAACTAAGGGCGGCAGAGCTCACCAGGACATTACACTTAATCTGAGTCATTCCCATCGTGACCCGTCTCCTCATCATCACTCTGGCTCGGCACACACCATGCGGCAAGGGAGAAGAAGAGAGGACACCATCAGTGCAGGGCAAAACAGGGGCAGCAGAGGGAAGCCAGCCCAGAGAGTCCTCAGAGACCATGGATGCTCAGGGCCAGGGACTCCCACTGTTCTGTACAGCAACCCACAGACCAAGCCTCCTCATGGGGATCTGGGCCCCAAACGTACACGCCCAGATCACACTATGGAGGAACACGGGGCTCAAGCATATCTTTTGCCCCATCGTCCCTGGGCCCTGGCACTCCCAAAGTAGTGAAGAACTGAACCTTGCCCTAACCGAGGTCTGCGCTTTGCACTGGACAGTCAGACAATGTGCTGGGAGGCAGGACCAACTGGCCAAGAGGGCTGGAGATTGCAATCAGGTATGTGGGTGATTAATCATCAATCAATCACGTCTATGTGACTGAGCCCAGTAAAATCTCTGGACGCAGAGGCTAAGGGAACATCCTAGTGGTCAATGCTCTGTTCAGGTGGCCACCCATCCTGACTCCATGAGCAGCACAGAGAAGCCCTGCATCTGGCTGGTTCCCTGCCTCCGACCGAGCTCTCCCCTGGTGCATCTGAATCCTCACTCTGCACTTCCTGCAATAATTGTCACCGTGAGCATCACAGCGGTGAGTTCTGTGAATACTTCTGGCAAAGCAGTGGTTTGGAAGCCCCTGAACTTGCAGCTGGTGATGGAGGTGGTAGCTCCTGTGTGGGCATTGCCCTGGCTGAGTTGCCCATCCCCCTGCTCTTTGACGAGAGAGGCTATCATGAGCTGCAGGCTCTCATTTGGGGAACAGATAAGTCCGCAGCAGTGACATTCACTACCCTCAGGAGGTGCAGCACTGCCACAACCAGGCTGCATGTGGGTGTCCCCAAAGCACCCCCCACTCCAGCCCCAATGGTCCCCATGGCTTTCCAGAGGACCCACCGCACTCCACATCCTCGGGAACTCCTGCCACTGCCCCCATTCAGAAGTCCCTGTGGCCACCACACTTCAGAGCCAGGTATTTTTAGAGAGAAATAGGGCTGCGTTTTCAATGGCAAAGAAATGTGTGGTCATTTTAGGAGCTCCCTCATACACACATTCTTCTGCAGCGGAAAAGCCACCTGAGGGAAATGAAATTGGGGGGCTGCCCTGCTGAGCTCGGCTATGAAAACTTTTCAAGTTCAGAAATGAAAGCTTCTAAGAGTCCTGCAATTGCTCAGAGAGAGATGTGCCTTCTCATGAGGCTAGCGGATCGCAGAAAGGTGGGTTCACCTTCCATCCCAGATTCTGTGGGAAGCACGCCCCCAGGACCCGGCACCGTGACTCCTCCCGCCCTGGCGTGCCTGCCAGCATCGGAGGAAAACCGCACCAACCCACGCTGTCCTGTCCTCAGCAGCAGGACAGCCCACACCTGAACACCCAGCTGCAAACACTGCAGAAGGGCAGGGTGGGGACTGCAGCACTCGGTGGGCCCTGGGTGTGGATAATCTTGCTATGATAAAAATGCTGGTGGAGGACCAGCAGTCAGTGACTCTGCTCTTAGTCGCCAAGACCACACCTCCAAGCAAGACCCTAAAAGGATCAAAGGTTGTTTCTGAGCAGATGATGGCCAGCCAGTCTGAAAAAGCCCTGGGAGCCCTGGGTTAATGTGTTCAGTTAAAATCCTTGGCCAGTTTAGCTCAGTGGATAGAGCATCATTGAAGGGTCCCGGGTTCGATTCTGATCAAGGGCATATGCCTGGATTGTGGGCTCAATCCCCAGTGGGGAGCGTGCAAGAGGCGGCCAATCCACGATTCTCATCATTGATGTTTCTCTCTCTCTCTCTCTCTTCCTTCCTCTCTGAAATCAATAAAAACATTATTGATTTTAAAAATCCTTCTGGCTCTGGACTTTTCCTAAACTCACTCAAAATGCCCTTTGGCAAACAACACCCTGAGCCTTCACCAGGGCTGCCACAGAGCCTGCCCCCATCTCCTGGGGTCTGCTAAGGCTGTTTAGGACCCGCCCCACCCCACCCCTGCCGCCCCTCCCGAGTCCCCCTCAGAGTTGGCTACCACCTGGTTCAAAGGTCTACCTGCCAGGTACAGCCAGCCCAAGCCAATGCTAGGTTCTGTCTGTCTTGGAACCCCTAACCTCAGAAACAAACCCAGAGGAGATGCCACTGGTCTCTCACCTCTGGGGAAGGCCAGCTGCTGCTCCCTGCCACAAGGCTAACTTGAAAGCAAATGGCATGGCAGTTCCACTTTGGCCCTGGCTGCACTGCCCTCCCCATGAGACAGAGAAGCCGGTACCCAGTAGGGAGTGATGTCAGTTTATATAGGCACTGGCCAGGCCAGACCAAGATAATACTCAATGGACTCTAAAATAACAGAATCTGCAGGATCCACTTCTTTTACAAACCAAACTCAACTTCCAATTCAGGATGGGTGTGGCCAGCGCAGGTGCCTCTCGGGCCCCACCCGGAAGCCTCTTGGTCCCAAATCTCCAGGAAAACAGCCCACAAATGGTGGCATCACTTAAAAGCACAGCCACACACTTCCAGGAGCAACTCTGCCTGTTAGAAGAAGGAGTAGGTGGAGAGTGGGTTGTGAAAGCCACGAAGACCTCTTGATCCACCACATCCTGCGGGGCACATATGTCTTTCATTACAGGACTCTGCCTATGACACTCCGAGACAATTACCGGATAATGAAGAAGCAGCACAGGTGAGCGAGTGCCAGGAAGCCTGCATAGCAGGGAGTACAATGAGAACAGCAAGAAACTATAAAGCTTGAAGGGAAAACCAACCCTACAAAGGGTGCCTTCTGCCCTCAGAAGCCCCTTCCATTGGCAGGAGCCGGAGTACGTAGGGCTGCTGCCTGCCCGCTGGCCCATTTCTCACCTTGGCTTTCTCGCTGGGCTCGCTGGTAGTGCCGTACGGGGAGTTGTGCAGCTCCTTGGAGACCACACAGAGGAACTCCGCCTGGTCTTCACTCCCATAGTTGTAGGAAGAGCCAATGCTGACCAGCTGCAAGGAGAGAAGACAGGTGTGATGTGGGCAGAGCCACATATGCTCCAGGCTCAAGGCCAGCCCACCCACCAGGAAGCGCCAAAGGGTGAAAACCCCTGGCAAAGAGCCAACACAAGGGGAGATTAAGGGACAGGTTTCAGCTAAGATATTTTTAATGAAATTCTGAAAAATGAAGTCCCGACATATCCATATTCGGGGTCATACACGTCTATACCCACCACACGCGTAAACCTCATGCAGGACAGGCCTTCTCTGCAGGATGGTCGACAATTTCAGGGTTCCTGAGCCCACAGAACCCGGCATCCCTCCTAATTAAGTCTACCCCTATTCTGTGGGTCTTTTGAAATAATGGGTCGCACTGTAAAGTGCAATGCTACCTGACCACAGGGAGAGGGGAGCACAGTGTGAAGGACTGCAGGATGGGGGTGTCGTGCTCAGAGGTGCTCTTGGAGCAGGCAGTAGAATTGGGGCATTTAGCACACCAGATGCTTCTTAACACAGGCCCAAAGCACATATGTGAGAACACACACACACACACACACACACACACACACGGACAAGCTCCCGTTCTGCTTGTTCTCGAGTGGTCACCAGGCCTTCCCAGGAGAAGCCGGGATGGAACCTTCCTCCCCCAGGGGCTATTAACAGAGAAGGGCTCTTAACCGAGAAGACATACATTCTGATGGCAGGAGGAAATGCTGGCAGAGGAGGGCCGTAGAGGATAGAGCTGTTTGAATCTCAAAGAGGATGCTCGGAAGCTGAGGCTTTGCATGTCTCAGTCTCAGACTGTGTGAGTCCACATTTTCGTGGGCTTCCAAGTCACTAACACAGCCATCCAGGGGCCAAGGGCCAACCTGCCCGCTCCAGCCTACCCCAGGGTTACCAAGGGCTTCTGTGCCCTTGGTAAATGTAAAATTAACCAAAGGAAAACCACTACAATTGTAGTAAGATCATCAATAGAATAATTACAGAGCTAACCAACACCTGGAAGGCCCCCGATCTCTGGCCTCCCTATGTATGACTCTGTACTCACAGGAGAGGTCAGAGACGTGAGGCAGCTCTGCGTGCGAGGACGTGGGAAGGATGAGATGGGAGTGGTGGGTGCAGTGAGGGGCGTTCAGAGAGATAACGCCCGTGTGGCCAGAGGAGGGGAAAGCACAGGAGGCCCATGGAAAAAGGGGGACACACTTCCCCTGTGTTTCTAGAAGTCTGTTCCAGGTTCACCATCGCCCCTCAGGAGATGGGCCCTGCCACCATGGGACCACAGTGGTGCCTGGCCCTGGATGCAGAATGGGCGGTGGGTGTGCGGTCACTTGTAACTGGTTCTGCATGGAAGCCATGTTCTCAAGAAGCCTGCAAGCCCCTCACTCAGAACCTTGTTTTGGCCTCGTTACTGACCACTAGCTGATCTGCTCCGTGTCCCCTGCAGCAGGTCCAGCCCCTGCTTCTGAGAGTAGAGCGTCTCCACTAATAAACATGACTCTGGTTCTGGGCTTTTACTGGCATGAATAATGCTCGCAAAGAACAAACTAGGCAAAGGGAATAAGACTTGAGGAAAAGAGAGGACCCTGCTCTTTTCAAAGGATTTAGGACCCCCGCAGAGGAGCTAAGGACAAAGTCCCTAAGCTGATCATGGGGAGGAAGCTGCCCGTGAAAAGGCACAGAGGTGCACTCTCCCTCCCAGCAGGAGTCACAGAGGTACTTAGCTCTACTTGAGGGTGACCCAGTTCACAAATCCTGAACTGATGATTGCAGCTCCCACCTCCACAGCCCTTGTCCGGGCAGCACGCCAAGAGGCAACAGAAGGGGCAGTGGGAGGCAGCTGAGTGAGTCTCTGGCGGGATTTTGATGAGGCCTGAGCATAAGAAACATATGCAGACCACAGGACCCTGCCTGGATTCCCGAGGGCAAGGGCAGGGCAGGGCAGGACAAGCTGCAAAGCCATCAGAGCAGGGACACACAGAGCAGCCCTGGTGACTGGTGCCAGGTGGAGGGAGGGACACAAATGCCTGCTGCACTGATCTTTAGTGACGGCTTATGGAGATTCCACGCACTTTACAATGCAATCCATTATTTCAAAAGACCCAAAGAATACCGGTAGGCTTAATTAGGAGGGATGCTGGGTGACCATGTAATTTCTCAACTCTCTCTGGGGAGCACCTGCCCCAGATGGCAGCTATCAACAGAGGAAAATCCAAGAGGCCAGAGGGGGCCTAGTGATCACTACGTGGGGCTGGGTCACAGGCTCACAACCAGTATTCTGGGCTGGGGGTCAAACAGGGTCACAAGCCCAAACCTCAGAGCCTCTGCCTAAAAAAGTGGAATAGCAACAATGAACTGATAGGAAAGGTGCTGGCCACTCAGAGAACACCCTGATGTGTTCTGAGGCCACAGGTCCTGAGCGCAGCGACAAGAGCAGCATAGGAAGTGCAGGGAGGGACTCGGGCAGGAGAGCGGACCCAGCACTCAGCACATCAGTCCCAGCCGGTGGAAGAGCACAGCTGAGGAGAGCGGAGGGGCACAGCCAGGCCAGCAGCAGCAGCACCTTTCCAATCAAGGGCAGGAAAGGGGCTGGGGCTGAAGAGCAGTCCCACTGGGAAGGTCATTGGTGCCACCTCCAGCACAGAGGAGCCCGAGGCACCATTGCTCAGCCGGCACAGGGACACCTGGGTGGACATGAGGTGGGACGGGGAGGTTGGGCCAGGCCAGGATGTGGCCAGAATGTCAACATTAGACACAAGACAGAAGCTCAGAGAACACTCCTCCCAAAAGAATGATCTAGAACCAGAATAACTGCATAATGAATGAGGGGGTGGGGCAGAGGCACTCTTAAGAACAACTCCACCCTACCTACCAAAACACCCTCCCCACGAGGTGCCAGTAAACCACATTTCCAGGAATCACAGGTCCCTCATCATTTGTGATCCCGGGGCCAACCCTGAGGACCCAGGTGGGGTCACTGTAATTAACAGGCTGACATCAATCAAGGCGGGGGTTGGGTGGGGGGGGGTGCATGTGCGCTTCACCTGCTCAAACTTCCAGCCATCGGACATGGTGGACACCATCTGCGTGAGCTCCTCCTCCTGACACTGAAGTACGCGGTAAACATGCTTCACTGGCACCTGCAAGAACAAGGGCCACGGGTGAGACAGCTCCACATGCCCTGCTGCTCCCGCCCCAGCCCAGCAATCTGGCGGGTTGCTGATTCTGGAGGAGACAGCACAACAGGAGACCCAGTGAGGCTGGCATTTCTTTCCACCTCTCAGGCTCAGGTCACGATGCCTTAAAGCGGCCCCAAACACACATACCGAAACAAAGCAAACAGGCTGGAAGAGCTGCCATTTCCTCCTTCCCTTTCTGCCTCCAAATATAATTCAATTTCGACATTCCAAAATAAAATGAGTCATGTTCCTCAAATGCCCAGAGCACCTGTGTCTCGATGTGAATGCATGAGGGTGTCCATCTCTTCTACAGGGGAACACACAAAGCCCCTGAACCCACCAGCTGGGAGGGACTGACAGGGAGGCTTGAAAGCAATGCAGGACCAGCCCGGACCCTGCTCCTAGCTAAGTTTTCATTCACGCACAGCAGCTCAGACGTGAACTGGCTTCCAAAAAATTGACATATCTTTTGAGCCAGACACCACCTCTCCTTCTCTGAGCTCTGTTCCAGGCATCTCTGGTGCTGGGAGGCCGAGGGGTGTGCTCTCACGGAGCTGTGGCCACCACTCACAACACGTGTGTAACCAAGGGGAAGGGGCCATAGGCGTGCCAGGCTGTTCTCTGAGGTTAAAGCAGTGACTTACATAGTGACACTCCAGGGACAGGGTCACAGCCTAAAGCTCATTTCTTTAATTTGAGAAACAGTGGGTGGCACTGGAGTACCACCTCTCCTGAGCCCTCTCCTCCGCACATCGGCCCTGTGACAAGGGGCTCCTCTACCCACTATGCCACTCTGCAGGGGAAGACTGAGGCATACAGTGTGTACTGGTCCGGGTCACACAGCTCACTAAGTGGGGCTGCTGGGTGACGGAGGAAAGACCAGGGAGGGTGAGGAGGTGGCGAGGAACGGGGAAGCCTCTGAGGGGGAGAGAGCATAGACACTGGAGTGGGCTCAAGGAATTTACCCTTCATGCCTGCCTCGGTGCCAGTAGGCACTAGAACAATTACAGAGGAAGACGGTTATCAAGATAAGACAGCCAGATCTCAAGGCCTCGTGAGGAGGAGGAAGTGGAGAGAGCTCCACATTTGCACCAGGCCTTGGAAGCTTCCAGCACATTCGTCACTGGTCTCACCTGTGATGTTTTGCTGTCTCGTTCTCTAATTTTGTCCTTTACAAGTTTTATTAGTGAGGTGATATTGTAAAATTCCGCTTCCTCCAACACTCCTAGAATAAAGAAAAGTAACTATAATTTTCACCAAATCAAAAAAGAAACCTTTCATCTGAGCCCTACTGTGGCCCCGTGGCCTGTGCGTGACCCAAAGGCTCCTCAGCCCCCACCCAACACCCAAAGGCCACGACGCAGACACGGCTGGCTCTCAGCAGGGCTCCCCAGGACCTGGCACAGAGGGCTCATGTGGAGAACCATGTGTTCACTGAACATATTCCTGCATGAATCCCTCCACGTGACCTGCTGGGTGCAGAATTCACATACAGCTGGTTCACACACAGGTCCGCGAGTGTGGACTGGGAGCTCCACGCTGGGCACATGGGATGGAACACAGGCATCTTTCCCCCACAGCCTGCATCTGTCTCTCTGGGCTGGCTCACTCTCCTCCCCCATGAGGGGCGCAGGCCTGGCCATTTGGCCTTGTGCAGGTCTCAGTCATTCAGCACGTCAGTTTCCCTAGTCAAGTGTTAGGCTGTGGCTGGTTGAGGGAGTAGCTCCTCATTCTAGGATTGTTCCAATTTAGGAACTCCTTTCCCCCCCAAAGATGGCCATTTGAAATGTACCTTATTTAGGGACTTGAAATCTCTAAGAATTCTAATAAACAAATTAGAGAGGCTCTGCTTAAGGGATTCCTCATGGGTATTCCAGAAGGTTCAGAGTGAGCCTGGTCATCCTGGCTAGACCTCACTCTGCACGGTAGCTCCCACTGGCAACACCAGGAGCTCAGAGCCGTGGCTCCAGCTGCCGGACCCACTCAGGCGGCCTCCTAACAAGGTCCCCAGGTGAGGCGACAGAGGGTGAAGGTTGGGACAGGCAGTAGCCACCCAAAGAGAGGTAAAATCTAGTTTGTTTCTTCTCAGGATGACTTAGGCAACGGTCAACTCCTCCCTTCAGATCCATGGGTGGGGACTGAAGGGCATTACAAATGAGCATCTTCCGCTTTAGGACAAGTGCTTGGGCCTAAAGGGCACATTTTTCTTCCAGCGGGGCATTGCATGCACTGTACTCGGAGGGCAACACCAGGAAATGGTGCTCACGTGGGTGCTGCTCCTGAAAACACTGTGTCTAAGGCCAGTAGGAAAGCAGGTGAGTGAGGCAAACTGGCAAGGCTTGGTCACATCAAATACCCCTTCCTAAGCAAACTGCATTGGGAAGAGGCTGTGAAATTTAGCTTCAGATTGTACAGCTGCCCACACACAACATAAAGGGAGGGTACCCCAAACCATACAAGAGTGTGAGCAAGAAAAAAGGTTCCAGATAAGACATGGAGTAAGATGTGATGAGAGCTGAGGGAGGACAAAGTTCAGTACTGACAGTCAATCCAGGCCACAAGCAGAGCAGAGATGCCAGAGCCCACTCTGTGTCACAGTACCCTGAATCTCTCCTGCCCTCCCTGGTGCGGGGAGCCAAGCCCAGACCAGAGCATGCAAACACCAGCCTTAGACCTGGTGCCCACAGGGTTGCATCTGGCATCCCTGCTCCTTGTTACCGAGTCGGAATGTAGTATGGCATTTGGACATGCAGACAGAACAAGGTGATAATATAGTGGTGCCCTGAAAGGAGAGCAGACCTGGGGTGACTGAGACAGAGGGACACCGGAGAGACTGGCATGGTGGGCACATTCCTAACATTCCACCCTCAGATTGTTAAGCCAAAGCATCTCTGAGAATGGGTGGTTTCCCAGGGAAGGAGTCCCCAACCTCACGCATCACTAACTAGACACTTAGAAGAGGGAGCCCACAGATTTACCCACAGTCAGGGGGACCCTTGCAGCCAGGAAGTGGGGTTGCAGGAGCCTGGACCAAAGTCCCCAGGCCCTTCTGCTACAACAGTCCTGATAGGCCAGCCTGGCTCTAATGAGCCTTCACTTCTTGGAGGAGAAAAGGCAGGCTAAACAGCCCTCTCACCCCTCTGAGACCAGCACCTGCTGCCTCATGGGACACATTTGTGAGAAAGCAGGGGGGCAAGTGAGGGGACCTGGGTACCCTGGACTTCTGCAGGGGGCAAGGGCACTCAAGATGCCAGCCAGGGGCACAGAGCCTGTTCAGGCCCAGAGGGGTCCAGTTGTCATCTTTACCAGATCCCAGTCTCAACTCACCTTCCTCTGCAAGGTCTTTGTTAATGACCAGCTTTCCATGTCTCAGGTAATTCAACACAGGCCCAAAATAGGTGGGATCTCTGTCGATTAAATAGGCACCTGTTTCATCCTGCAAAGAACAAAGCAACGTGAATCCTGGACAAGATAGTAGTGGCCCCACAGCTAACCCACAACCAGATCAACGTTCATGGCACTTCAGTGAAACCCCAAGCAGTGTTGTATGCCTCCTGCCGTCTGCAGCCTCCAACTCCTATCTGTCACCATGTCAAGTCTAAGCCAAGTTAAAATTGTTTTGTAATTAGGTAACCTTCCTTTAGCTACTGTGAGGCAAGGCAATTATGTATTGAGCCTCTTTCCTAACAGGATCAAAGATTTCTAAAGAAAAGCTGATCGCCAGAACCATTTTGGCTCAATGGATAGAGCGCCGGCCGGCGGACCTCAAGGTCCCAGATTCAGTTATGATCAAGGGCACATCCACTGGTTGCAGGCTCCTCCCTGGCCCAGGCCTTGGTTGGGGCTCCTGCAGGAGGCAACCAATCAATGTGTTTCTCTCACATCAATGTTTTTCTCTCTCTTTCATTCTCTCTAAAATTCAATGGAAAAATATCCTCGGACGTGAGGATTAACAAAGGAAGAAAAAAAGCTGATCCTTTTTCATTTTAGAAACCATCCCACAAGAGTGACTACAGACTGTCCTTAGTGGAAAGCTCTAAAGGCAGGGCTGGCACTGGTGGGTCCACTTCTGAAGGACACCAAGACATGGGCCTCCGCAGCCAGTGCTTGCCCTTCTCATTTTGGGGTTACTCTTTGAGCGAGGGTGCAGGACTGAGTGTCAGGGCGATGGCCTGGGTCAGAGGCACAAGAAACAGAACCTCATTTTCCAGAGGTTCAGTGACTGCTGGTCACCAAGGAAGCTTCGCCCATTGGGTAGTGGTCCCAGAGTCCAAGCTGTCTATAAAACAGACCATCAGGAGGACAGAAGATGGCAGCATAGGTAAACGCCTGTACTCACCACCTCCCACACCACATCAAAATTACAACTAAAATACAGAACAATCATCACCCAGAACAGCAGGAAAGCTGGCTGAATGGAAGTCCTACAGCTAGAGAAGAAAGCACACTGAGACTGGTAGAAGATGCGAACCGGCTGGTCCGGCACCCACGTGTGCTGCTTTTTTAATCAGGGAGGGAGATCGTCTCTGCGGAGGCCTCCCAGAAGAGCAAGGGGTCCCAGCCCTACACCAGACCCCCAGCCCAGAGTCCCAGAGCTGGGAAAAGAAGTATGAACTACAGGCTGTAAAAACCAGTACAGATTGGGGCTCAGTGACACAGAGGCTGCTGGAGACCCAGCTATTCCTCTTAAGAGCTGGAACCAGGAACTGAACTAACTAGGTGTACCGGTTAAGAATGCAGATTGTTTTTCAATAGATGAGTTATTATATATATATATATATATATATATATATATGTATATATATATATATATATATATATATATATATTGATATATATGCAATTTGATTTGCATGTTATTTTGTTGTATTGACAGCAAGCTTCAAAATTTCATATATCAAATTTGCTGAAGGTGTTAACATCATAGATATTTTTACACCTAAACATTTCGAATTTTATGCCCCAAAAAAAGCATTTGCAGGAAGTTTTAATTCATTATTTTATTTTGAAGAAAAATGCTACTGAAAGTTATCGTATACTTCAGGAAGCTTATGGTGAACATGCTCCATCTCAAGATACTTGTGAACACTGCTTTAAACACTTTAAAAGTGATGATTTCCATGTGAAAAACAAAGAACGTCTGGAGTTCAAACGAAAAGAAATTGAAGACCAACAATTACAAGCATTATTGGATGAAGATGTATGTCAAAACTCAAAAACAACTTGCAGAAAGATTAAACGTTGCTCAGCAAACAATTTCCCATCGTTTACAATGGAGAAGATTTTAAAGGAAGGAAAATAGGTGCCACATCAACTGAACGAAAGACAAATGGAAAACCAAAAAGTCATTAGTAAAATGTTGTTTCAATGACACGAAAATCTTTTTTGCACTGAATTGTGACTGGCAATGAAAAGTGGATTTATTTTGCCAAGACCGGTTTGGCTCAGTGGATAGAGCGTCGGCTTGGGGACTGAAAGGTCCTGGGTTCGATTCCAGGCAAGGGTATGTACCTTGGTTGCGGGCATATCCCCAGTAGGGGGTGTGCAAGAGGAAGCTGATCGATGTCTATCTTTCATCGATGTTTCTAACTCTCTATCTCTCTCCCTTTCTCTCGGTACAAAATCAATAAAATATATTTTAAAAAAAAAAGAAAAAAGAAAAAAAAAAAGAAAAGTGGATTTTGAGAATCCCAAACGCACAAAATCATGGGTTGATCCAGGTCAACCATCAACATCGACTACAAGGTCAAATCACCTTGGAAAGAAGACCATGTTCTGTGCTTAGTGGGATCAGGAAGGTAGTGATGTATTGAGCTTCTAAATCCAGGTGAAACAGTTAATAATGGTTGCTACTGGCAACAAATAATCAATTTGAACCATGCTTTGACCATGAAACGACCAGAATGGGCCAGAAGACACGGCAAAGTAATTTTACTTCATGATGATGCATGCACCATCACACACTTCAAAATCGCCTCATGCAATTTACAACCCCTCAAGTTGTGTGTAACGGCTTTTGCATATGAATGGCCTGTCCTTGCTCAGGCTAAAATCACTCAAAACAAGCTGCAGCTGAATTAGAGAGCCCTAAATCATCATGATAAAAGGCTAGTATGCAAAGAGTCATCACACCACGACAGTGTAACAACCAATCAGCAGGGACCTGAGGCTGTGTGGCGCTGGGCCGGGTGACCTGAGGGCATCTGGTCGGGCTTAATGGGGAACCTGAGGCCACACTCCCCACCGGGCAGGGCTAGACAGGGGACCTGAGGCCGCGCATTCCCTGCCTGGTGGGGCTTGACAGGGGTGGGGCCGACCGGGTCTGGGTCCCACCCAAAGAAGTGGAGCCAGCCAGGTCTCAGTCTGGTGTGATTACAAGGCACATGAAGATGGACAGGGACTTGTCTCTGGGTCCCATGGTGTGGCCCAGACTCTGACAGGAGGGAGATTTTCATATGCATTTTACTAATTTTCTTTATTCTGACACTTCTGTTATAGAGAAAGGGCAAATACCAATATTAAAATATTTCCTCCAATTAATTTCCTTTTAATGTGCACAAATTTCGTGCACTGAGCCACTAGTATATCAATAGATGGCCTAAGACCCAACACCAGCACCAGCCTACCTTGCTTCACAGCTGGGCCTCATCTGGGTACTTCCAAACCCAATACAAAGAGGAGGAATCTGCAGATCTCTCTAAAGCTCCTGCTGGATGGCCCCAGGCAGTGGCTGACTTTGCACCTCCCTGGAGCCAGTGCACCCAGTGGTCAGTATCAGATTACACTAGATTACAACTCTACACACCAATAAACAACATACTCAAGGGGCAAACTCAGTGAACACCAAAGCCCCACTGAAGTCAGTCTTGCACAGCAGTTCTCACACTGTAGTCGTAAAGCTGGTCCTCACAGCCAGTTAGCCTGGAGGTCAAGTCCTCCCAGTGACACCAACAGCAATCAAGTCTCAACTACAACAAGACTGTGCCCACAAAGGGGTACACTTAGAGCTCCCAGCTCAGGTGACTGAGGAGGCTGAGCCACTGGACCCCATAAAACACCTACTACACAAGGCCTACTCTACCAACTCAATGAGACATAGCAGCTCTACCCAATACTATTACATAGAAACAAACACAGAAAGCAGCCAAAATGCGGAGACAAAGAAACATGTCACAAATGAAAGAAAGAAAACTACTGAATACAGAGTTCAAAACCACAGTTAAAAGGTTACTCAAGAATCTTATAGAAACCTCTAAAAAAAAAAAAAATGGAAAAGCACACACTGACTGAAATAAATAATATACAAAGACTCAACAGTTGAAAATTCTGAGAATAAAATCAACGATTTGAAATTTTATCCCCCATGGATGAAAAGAGCTGAACCATGACATTTGCACTCACCAAGCTCAGAAGTTATTCATTAGCTCACTGCCACCTCACAGACAGGTTATGTAGGAAAGATCAGAGGGGACAGGGCTCATCTCCGCCCTCAGGACACCCCAAGGAGCCTCCCTTGTCACAAGGTGCTTAGGACTCAGGGCCAGCCTCAGTATGGTCAGATCCTGGACTCAAGGCCACACAAGCCACAACCAAGGCATTGCAATTGGAGGGGGACATGGCAGAAGGACTTTTGGGTTGTGTTTTATTTTTTAGAGAGAAGATTGGGGGGGGGGGGGGAGGTAAAGGAAGAGGGAGAGAGAGAAAGAGAAGTTGATTGGTTCACACCCTGACCAAGGATCAAATCTGTAACCTGAGTATATGCCCCGACTGGGAATCAAACCCACAACCTTTCAGTTTATGCGAAAATGCTCCAACCGAGTCACACTGGCCACAGTGAAAAGGATGTTTATTAAATGCCAGCAGTAGGTGGAGCAGCATAAGACACAAAGGTAACCCAAGCTTAAAAAGCTTGGAGGGAGCCCTGACTGGTTTGGCTCAGTGGTTCAGGGTGTTAGCCCTCAGAAGGAAGGGCCCAGGTTCAATTCCCAGTCAAGAGCATGTACCTAGGGTTGCAGGCCCAATCCCAGCCCAAGTCAGAGTGTGTGCAGCAGGCAATCTATATATGTGTCTCTCATACTGATGTTTCTCTCTCTCTCTCTCTCTCTCTCTCTCTCTCTCTCTCTCTCTTCTCTCTTCTCTCTTCTCTCTCCTCTCTTCTCTCTTCTCTCTCTCTCTCTCTCTCTCTCTCTCTCTCTCTCTCTCTTCTCTCTTCTCTCTCTCTCTCTCTCTCCCCTCTTCCCTCTTCCCTCCTACTCTCAGTAGAAATCAATGGAAAAAATAGCCTCAGATGAGAATTAACAACAAAATACTGGAGGAAAGGCGGGAGAGAAAAGAAGGGGCTGGGAGTCAGTGGAAGTGCAGCAGCCCATGCACAGACAGACCTGGATGGGGAGCCTAGACTGGGCATGGGTGAGCTGGCACTGAGGATGGACTTTGAAATGTGAGGCTTATCCAGAAAAGGGCAGGAACGGGAGGGACAACATGTCCCTCAGCAGCTCCAAGTCAGTTAAAGCAGTGCCCTGTGTAGCCAACTTTAAAAATCCTGACCAGTGAGGCTCAGTTGGTTAGGACAGTGGTCGGCAAACTCATTAGTCAACAGAGCCAAATATCAACAGTACAACGATTGAAATTTCTTTTGAGAGCCATATTTTTTTAAACTTAAAGTTCTTCTTATGCCACTTCTTCAAAATAGACTCACCCAAGCCATGGTATTTTGTGGAAGAGCCACACTCAAGGGGCCAAAGAGCTACATGTGGCTTGTGAGCCACAGTTTGCCCAACACGGGGTTAGGACATTGACTTGTGTACTGAAGGGTGGTGGATTGATCCCTGATCGGGGCATATACCCAGGTTTTGGGTTTGATCCCTGGTCAGGGTGAGTATAGGCGACCACCAATTGATGTGTCTTTCACATCAATGTTTCTTTCTCTCCCTCTTCCTTCCTCTCTCTAAAATCAGTAAAAACAAAAACAAACCCTACAGATCCTGAGTTTTTTAAAGGATTAAAAAAAAAAATTCATGTGAATTTTACAACTGAATTCTTGTTCTATTTTGTTGTTTATCTTCACCAAAGGATACTTTTTCCATTGATTTTCAGAAAAAATGGAAGGGAAGGAGAGAGGGAAGGAAGTAGGGGGAGAAGAAAAGAGAAAGAAAGGAGAGACATTGATGTGAGAGACACATCAATTGGGCACCTTCTACACTCACCCCAAACTGGGCCAGGGATCAAACCTGCAACCCAGGTCCATGCCCTTGACCAAGAATCGAATCCACAACCCTGCAGTGTGTGGGCCGATGTTTAACCACTGAGAAACAGTGCAAAAATAGAGCGATTTGTTCTATTTTTTAAAATACATTTTTACTGATTTCAGAGAGGAAGGGAAAAGGAGAGAGAAACATCAATGATGAGAATCATTGATTGGCTGCCTCCTGCACACTCCCCATACTGGGACTAAGCCTACAACCCAGGCACATGCCCTGACTAGAAATCAAACCATGACCTCCTGGTCCATAGGTCAATACTCAACCAGAACGCCAGCTGGACTGTTTCAGAGCCATCCTGACACACAGGATCAAACACACTAATTTACAAAGCTCGGGCAAAGAGCGTTCCTAGAGAGAGAGGTGCGCATGGGCCAGGCATTCAGACACACAACAAACCCTGGTTACCCCGAACTGGGCACTCGTCCACTCTCCCAGAACACACGCCAGCTCCTGGCATCCAGAACCTGCCAGTCACTCCAGATACGCCTGCTGCTGGGCTGGCCTCCACAAGGTCACGGACAACCAGAGTGGGCTTCAGAAGGAACCCTCATCCAGGCCCTGACGGGTACTCAGTGGGTTAGAGCCTCCTCCTAATATGCCGAGGTTGCAGCTGTGATCCCGTCAGGACACATGTAAGAATCAATGAATGAACGAACAAGTGGGACAAATTGATGTGGTTTTTCCCCTCTCTCTGTGCCTTCCTCTCTATCTCCAAAAATTAATTTAAAAAATCATCAAAGGGGCCCTCATCATACTGTGTCTCTCCCACATGGTGTGACTCTGAGCTTCAGGTTTGCTCAGGCATCACCAGGCTCTGAAGGTAGGACACTCAGCCCAGTGGCTCCTTCACATTGGTCCTGTTACTGGATAACCCCCTGAATTACAGGGGAGAGCTCTCCCCTCCTAGGCTCTTATCAGTCTCCTGAGAAGAATTCAAACAGGTGAAAGGAAGCAGTATTGAAGCAAAGCAAGCGAATTTATTAAGGAAGTAAAGCAAGCAAATTTATTGAAAATGCACTCGGCATAAAGCACAAGTGGACAGCTCAACTATCACCTGGCAGGGGTTCAAGGGGTTTTATACCCTTCCCCCTAGAGGTTTCAAAGTTCCCCTGCCAGTTATCTTGGGTAGCAGACTAAGTTTCAAAGTCCCCCTCTACACATTGTGGCTTATCTCAGAATGTTCATACATACATCTGGTCATCTGGTTTGGCAAGTCCTATAGCGGCTGACTTGTTTAGTGGGTGAGATAAAACTCCCCTTTTCTCCCCTTCCCCAAGATGGCTGACTTCTCTGTTCAGTAGGTGAGGTAAAACTCCCCTTTATTGCTGAAACCGCTGTGGCTCAGTGGATAGAAAGAACCCAGGTTCGATTCCGGTCAGGGGCATGTCCTTTGGTTGCGGGCACATCCCCAGTGGGGGTTGTGCAGGAGGCAGTTTCTCTCTCATCTGTTTCTAACTCTCTCTCTCCCTTCCTCTCTGTAAAAAAATCAATAACATATATTTAAATTTAAAAAAAACACTCCCTTTCTTTCCTCCTTTCCTGGTCCAGCAACTATCTTTTCTATTTAACAGTCCCAGCAACGTGGCGTTAGCACACCCCCCAAGAAGGAAAGCCACAGAGCCCATGACCCAGACCTGCCTCGAGGCCCACCCACTGGGGCCCGGAACTTCGGGTTCACCGGGGAAACCCTGAGATGTTGGAAAGCAAGCGGCCTTCGGTGACAGACTACACCATCCTCCACCAGGGACAAGCCAGCCTGTCCGGCTTTGCCACTGATGCACGCACGTATGGAAATTTGAAAGCAGTCTCCCCTGTGGAGTCATGTCAGTACTTTCCGGTTTAATTTCATCTTGTGGACTCATTTTGGTTTGATGAGCTTCATTAAGAAACAGGTCCGGAAAAAATGTTAAAAACAAAGAGAAAAAAGAAAAGAAAGGAACAGCTCCGAGATGGCAGGGTTAGGACAGAATAGACAGCAGCATATGAGAACTGTGCTCTCACCACTGAGCTTACCAGACGGGAGATTTCAAACTCTACAAGACGTGCCAGGGGCCCTCCACCAAGACCCTGAAACTCCACGGGGCCTCATCTCCAGCTGCAGTCCACATGACAACAGACTAGACTCTCACTTAGAAGCACATGAGCATGACTCTGTGCCTGTCTCTGAGCACCTGAGCGTGAGCAGCGTGCTCGAGTCCAGGAGCTTTGGCAAGGGTGGGCCGTGAACAGGCACCCTCGGACATCACTGCTGGACTAGCTGACCAGGTGTATGCCAAGCGCCAGCCCCTCACAACCTCATGTGCTTGTATTGCTAATGCGGAAATAAAGAAAAGTACAGAACACAAAAATAGAAAATATCACAAATTCAGAAGTCTTAGGTTCATGTTTGCATAGCACAGACAGGGCCATCTCAGTGATATCTAGAGGGCAGCTATCAGCACGCCACATTGACATCAGGTCATCATTCCACAAGTCTGCACCAGCCCTGTAACAGTAACCTGATGATGTACTCTTGGGTACTCACACTTATACAGCAAGGAACTGGACCAAGACTAAGACTCCTGGATCTCGCCCCTTCCTCTCTCTTTCCGTCCTTTCTTCAAGTTACGCAACAAGCTTGTGCTACATTTCTAGAGTAGCCAGGCTGGGTTTCTTTCTTTTTCTTTTCTTTTATTTATTTTTTTTATTTTTTTTAAAGAGCCAAAATTAACACTGGATTCTCTTGAAATCAATTCCCTCTACTGACCTTTCCCACTTCTCACTGAGTTAGCATTTGACCTACTTGTGAAGTGCTGGCTGTAAAATCATATGTCTTCCCTAAAGGCATAAAAAAGAAAAATGCTGGCCTTTGATTCTTGAACATTTAATGGAAGCCAGCATACCCCTCACTCCAGTTCACACACTGGCAAGAGTGCATTGGATCACTAATACTAGGTTGGCTGAATCTCTGAATCTCACTCCCAGAGAACCCAAGGGAGAATTGATGGCAAATGTTTGTGCACAGAAAATCCTATGCTTTTTATTTAGATTTCAATGGAGAAATTTGACAGACAGAGTATATTCTGCATTTAGGTCAGACACCGAACCCTCTTAGTTTCAAGTTTCCAGTGGCCACCCCTTTTCCATTGCAACAAAGGAGTGGTGGTGTCCAGTTCCTAGTGTGTTTGTGGAAATCCAGGAGTGATCCAGCCCAGCTGCAGGTGTCTGGGGGAGGTGTGAAGCCTACATCCATGAGCCTGCGCAAGGGGACCCTGTGTATAAAAGTTATGCGTTCTATTTAATTCTTATGCTTCTGGTCATCCTCACAATAAAAAAATTTTTGAAGATATCAAAATTATTTTTGAAAATTCTTTAAAAATAACTAGGACTGCCTGGGACTCAGCGCCCCTATATCTCTGTTTTGAGATACCTCAGCCTATCTATTACAATGAGTGGCTGGCCCAGCTCATCCTTCCAGAACCATCCGCACACACCTAACCTGACTTGCAAAAGCCAAGATCCTGGAGGCCAATGCTGAGGAAACCA
The DNA here is from genome assembly GCF_014108245.1 of Pipistrellus kuhlii. Lineage (NCBI taxonomy): Eukaryota > Metazoa > Chordata > Mammalia > Chiroptera > Vespertilionidae > Pipistrellus > Pipistrellus kuhlii. The sequence continues at coordinate 90,642,188 of NW_023425540.1, forward strand.
GGGCCCACCTGAACACAACTGTGGGGGAGACAGTGGGTGCATCCGCCGCTCAGATGCCACCCGGATGCCCTGAGCCTCTCCCAACACACCACTAAGGCATGCCAACTCAGAGCAGTGTGAAACCTCAGTGACTGCCCAGGAAGCTGTGCCCCTCCCCCAGGCACAGGCTCCAGTGCCCGCAGCAGGAGCTGGCCTTCCCGGACCCGTCCTCCCACCACCAGGGGCTCAGAGTGGACAGCATGAGGAGGCACCAGGAAGCAGGGAGACCGCGTGTGTGTGGCTGAGGGGGAGTTGGCACCACGAGGTTTGGGTGAACCAGGGAGGCTCTGTAAGAGACATTGACAAAAAGACATCATGGGGGAGAGTGAAAGCATTTTTGGTAGCTTTTTTCTAAAAGTACAGAAGTAAGATGAAGACTATTAAGAGCCGACCCCACTGACTGCAGTAACCCAGCTCCAAGCACCGGGCAGGGCAGATGTTCCAGCCACCATCTTCCTTAATGCTCACCAGGCCGCCATGACTTAGAGGCACATTAACTTGCCCCAAGCCACACAGCCCATTAAGTTGTGGGTGGAGTCAGTCAGGGCCAGAGTACCAGCAGGGTGCTCCATCCCACCCAATACCCACATCCCCATTGCAGACTGGAATTTTCTGGGTGCTCTAGTGTGGGGACAGATGACCATTAAGACCCAGTGAGAGCACTGGTGCTTGGACTGGAAGGGTCCTGGGTTCCATTCTGATCAAGGCCTCATGCCCAGGTTGGGGGCTCGATTCTCAGTAGGGGGCATGCAGGAGGCAACTGATTCTCATCATTGATGTTTCTATCTCTCCCTGTCCCTTCTTGGAAATCAATAAAAATATATTAAAAAAAAACAAAACAAAAAAAAACACCTGCTGGCACCCAGGCCACACAGATCTCCTCCCTTGGTGCTCCTTTAGAGCAGTGTTTCCCAACCTTCTCTCATGATGAGAATCACCTGGTGGAGTTGTTAAAACACAGATTCCCGGATCCCAACTAAGAAGTGCTAAACTAGAATTTTTGAGAACATATAGGTAAAATTGCATACCTAACTTAGTGCTCTGTATATAAAATCTGTCTTAGAGCACTAGTTAAGTATACAATTTTACCTATATGTTCCCAAAAATTCTAGTTTAGCACTTCTTAGTTGGGATCCGGGAATCTGTGTTTTAACAACTCCACGAGGTGATTCTCATCATGAGAGAAGGTTGGGAAACACTGCTTTAGAGGACCTGAGACTGCGGGCCCAGCGCTGTTGACCTGCAGAGTCCCTGGAAAGGAGGTTTCACGCTCACAGGTGAAAGCAGCCTGACAACCTGGCCACAGGCGGGCATCTCTGTCCCCTACAACGCCAGTGGCAAGATCAGTGTTCTGACGGCCGCTTAAACTAACACCAGCCACTGTGCTGCTGGAGGAGGGGAACTGAGAACACGTGTGCACGGGGCAGAAAGAGGAACTGCTGTGGGCTGACACCACTTCCTCGGCTCCCTCAGATGACTGAGGGCGGGACAGCGATGGCCTGGGGGCCGGTGCCCTGAAGCAAGCGCTTCTCACCTTCTTAGGACTTTACAGCATTGACTGGGGCTGGCTCAGGCTCAGGGCAGAGGAGCCCTCCCGTTAGGCACATTGTGGAGAGATGACCCCTCTTCTGGGAGCAAGCACCTGCTGGGCTCGGCGGAGGAGGAGGAGGACTGCTCCCCGCACACGGAACCATTTCTCTGGTCCTGAACCAACCTGGATGCGTGGTCAAGGCTAAGCACAGACCCAGAGCCCCATCCTCCAGCAAAGTGGGAACTGACACGCACCAGTGTCTCAGGACACCCACTCGTGGCCTCAGGCTGGTGCACAGCTCTCATCAAGACAGGAGCCACTCGTAAGAATTCGGCCAGTTAAGCCCTTCACCTCTGATCTGGTTATATGAGACAAAATCTACCATTTCCACTCGGAATAATCCCCACTTCTCTTACCAAGTGGCTTAAAATATCGTATTTCCACCCACAGCCCCATCACTGAGCCCTGTCTATAAAGTTCCTTTCACTATCTTCCCAATCCTGACTCTTGCCAACACCAAGTACACCTGGAGCGAGCCCAAGCAAAGAACTGAAAGGGCAAGTCATCAGAAGCAGCACGATGGCCCCACCCCTCAAACACCCACCTGCTGCCACAGAACCTGCAGGCGCAAAGCCAGGACTGGCCCTGTCAGAGACCAGGGCAAATAGGCGCCCACAGTTTTCTCCTGGGTGGGCTCAGCTGCAGACCAAATCCCCTCAATCTGACTTCATCTGAGTGCTTTACCATCAACAAGCAGTCATATTTCCTGTTGCCCTTGTACTCCGAAAGTAGCTCCACATTGAAACGGGGGCTGATTCAGCTCTATACAAGGTCTAACCTGTTCAACAATACCTATGGGCCAGCTATCTTGGAATACAAAGAGACTTAACCAAAATGAATCACACATCAAGTATTTACTGAGCACTTCCAGGAAGCAGTATCACACCTAGCCAGTCCCTAAGGGACTGTGGAGGAGAAAAATGACCCAGGACAGACTCAGCCCCCATGGAGGAAGCCCCAGGAGGAAAAGAGAGTCCACACTTACACGGTCCATAAAGAGGACTTTGTGGTCTGGGCCCAGAGTCAGAACTTGAGACAAGGAGGTAGGGGCTGGTGGGCACTGGGTCCCACTCAAGCTCAGTCCTGAGAGGGAATGTGAAGATTTCGGGGAAGGGGGGCCAGTTGTAGCCCAGCTCTCCACCTTCCCTAGCAACCCGCCCGCCCACTTCTAAAAAAGCACTCTGAGAATGTCCTTAACTCCAGCTCTCCCACATGGCTTCACTGAGCTCCCCCAGACATTCTCTCAACAGCAGCCACAGGCATTCTCCTGGTGAACTCCAAACCCTCGGAACTCCTTCCCCTAAATCTCCCCACCCAACCCCTCTCCCAGCACCACCTCTGCAAGCCCAGGTGCTCAATGAACACTAGTCCCACCCAACAGGGAATCTCCCACCAGGACCACGGGGGCTTCAGCCCTAGGACCATCTGCCAGGTATGCTTTCATTAATCTTAACTGGGAGGTCAGGGCTGAGATGTTTACCTGTGAATCAACATCCTGTTTCTCTTCCATTTTGTAATTACTAGTGTCCCACTCCTCCAAACAGCCCCTCCCATCTCCCTAATCCTCAGATTCCTCTCTAAGGGTTTAGTGACTCTCTGGACATTTTTTGTTTGTTTGTAATTTTTGTTAATCCTCACCAGAGGATAAATTTTACTTATTTTAGAGAGAGGAAGGGAGAAGGAGGGAGTGAGAAAAACATCTATCAGTTGTCTCTTGCACCAACCCCGACTGGTATGTGCCCTGACCAGGAATCAAACCCGAGACCTTTCAGTGTACAGGATGACACTTCAACCAACTGAACCACACCTGGCCAGGGCACTGGAAAGAAACTGAAGAGACAAAGTATCTTATACATTTTCTCACTCGAAATAAAAGATCCTACTCCTATATCTAATGTGAATTAGCATTACTCTTTCTAACAAATTCACATTATCTGTGACTAAAATTAACCCTTATTTACTATCAACTATTTTATTTTATGAGACAGAAACTGTAACTGCTACTTTACCTTCATGTTATAAATTTCTGTTTTACATTTTAGAAAACAAATATGGCTAAGCGGATGATAATTGGAAAAGCAACAACATAGATATATTTTGATAGATTAATTACCCTCCCTCAGAGAACTATTACAGTAAAGCATGAATTTTTAAAGTAGTCTTGAAACAGTCAAATAAAGGGCTGAATGGACTTAACTGTGCAAGCTACAGTTAACTGGCTCAGAACCAATTGTTTCAATGTTGAATAGCCAGCCATTGCCTCAAAACAACCCGAAGGACGGGAGCAATTTAAAATCTGACTCAATACACGAAACAGGAACGCAGGAGTAGCAATGCCAGTGAATGACCACTAAGACCCACTGTTTAAAAAGAAAAACAAAACAGTAAAACACACCCGCACTATAAAAGGAAAATCATAGCTCACAAAACCTATCTCTATCCTGGAGAGGACTATCATTTTCTGGGAGGTCAGTTCTCTCAGAGAACGTGCTCAAATGAGCAAAGGAGGGATCTGAGGAGCGGGGGTGGGGTGGGAGGTGGGGAGCCAGAGGGCTGGCATCCCAAACTCTGATTTCTATCCAGGGGTGGTGGTTTTGCAGTAACTCAAGAATTCTCATTTCCTGATCACAGGTCATGCCACCGAGGACGGTCTCTGGCATGCCTCTCAGACTGGAAGGATGTGAAGTTTTCTGGGAAGCCTTATGCCTGGCAAGTGCTGGGCTGGCAGGGAATGAAGCCACGTGCTATTGTATAGGCCCAACTGAACGACCCAGAAAAGTAAGAGCAAGGCTTGTGAATTCCCTGGGACAAATATAGGTAACAACTCTATTCCAATAGCCTTTTCTGAGTTTCAATCCTATACAGCTTGTATAGCTCCGGAGATATACTCTGCCTTAGCCACACAGTCTTAATAAGAGTAATCAACAAAGTAATTTACTTTCTATTACTGTCTGGAACAACAGTGTGAGCATTATATTATAGGAAGACAAGCTGCAAACCAGCTTAGAGATTCCTATCCTTTTGCTAGGGCAGTGGGAAACTAGCATAGTGAGGAAGCAGTCTGAAAAGACTTCCCCCCTGGCCCTTCCATGACGCCCCTCATCCACCCCTTACTGTGAACCACATTCCCTCTGAAACATCCCTCTGTGGACACCACCTCCCCAGAATGCTCAATGGGGTGCGTGTTGTGGCTGAAAACAAAGCACCAATTCTCCAAACGCACGTCCCTGGGAAAGGAAAACGGCAGGGTCGGCTCCTCCTGGCCCACATTAAGTCAAACGTCTGGAACGGGAAAAGCGAAGGACGCCAGGGCTCTCTGGTTCCAAACCCAGTGAGTACACTGGGACGGGGACGAGGCGGTGCTGGCACACGGGGGCCAAAGAACCCAAGGAGGAAAAGAAAGTAGATCCACTACAGTTCGGGATGTGGGAAATCTCTCGCACCGAAGAAGAGTGAAGGCTAGAGAGAAAGAGAGAGACGCAAGGCGGAGTGGCCGGGGATCCCTGAGAGTAAGTAGTCGGTGCCAAGGCGCCATCCCCTCTCCGCCCGGCCCGGAGCAGGGAGTGTGGGGAGTCGGATCGAGCGAGTGAGGAGGGGAGCGCGGCGCCCGGAGACCCGAACGGGCCTCCTCCGCACGGGGCCGGCGGTGGGCGGCGGGCCGCAGGCCAGGGCCACCGGCCCCTTCTGGCCGGCCTGCGCGGCCCTCACCTTATCCGAGTCCAGGTCGGGGTCGGCCTGGCACAATCGGTACAGGAAAGATTTCGGGTCCCGGCACAGCGTCTGCCGGGTGGTGAGAAAATACGTGCCGCCGACGTTGAGCCGGACCCACTTGGACACGCTTCCGGGGCGCTGGACCAGGGCGCCGAGCCCCACGCTGCAGCGGCGGCACAAGCCGCCCCCCAACCCCGCCCCGAAACCGCCCGGAGCCGGCTGTAGAAGCTCGCAGTGATTCTCCGCCATGATCCCAGCAAGCCCAGCCACAGCTCCCCTCCGCCGGAAGCGTCCGTCCTTTAATACCTTCCTCCGCGCTCCGTCCCGCCCACGGGTCCGCCCTGCTAAAGTGCCCGCCGGGGCGTCGCGAGGTAGACGAAAAGTTCCGGCCCGGAAAAGCCGAGGATCGCGCCCTCTTCTGGCCAAAGAAGGGAGTGACGTGGTCTGTGGGACTCACGTAGAAGCACAGAGATGTGGCCACCCCACCCCCGCCCCACTCCAGTCTTAAATACAGGTCACGACAAAGATCCACCAAAAAAGAACTACACCGGTCAGTGCCACTGTCTACGCTCTACATGCTTTTTTTATTTTAATCTTTGTTGTTGAAAGTATGACAGCCCTAGCTGGTTTTTCAGTGGTTAGAGCATTGGCCTGTGGACTGAATGGCAGGGAATTCAAATCCATCAAAAGGTTGGGTAATCCTTGGACGTGCAGGAGGCAACCAGTCAAAAGTCACATTGATGTTTCGCTCTCAGTCTCCCCCCTCCTCCCTTCCACTGTCTTTTAAAATATCAATGGACCCCTTGCTGGTTTGGCTCAGTGGATAGAGCATTGGCCTGCAGACTGAAGGATCCTGGGTTCGACCCCAGTCGGGCACATGCCCAGGTTGTGAGCTCAACCCCCAGTAGGAGCATGCAGGAGGCAAGCAATTGATTATTCTCTCTCATCATTGATTTATCTATCTCCCTTTCCCTTCCTCTCTGAAATTAATAAAAATATTTTTTAAAAATATCCAGTGAGGATTAACAAAACAAAAAAAGTATTACAGATGCCCTTCTCCCTTTTCCCCCATTGACCCCCTCCACCCTGCTCCCACCCCCTCCCCAGGCCTTCACTGCACTATTGTCTCTGTCCAGAGGTTATGCATATCCTAATATATAAAAAGTCAGGGGCTGTCACAACCAAAACAACCAGACAGACACCGAACAGCAGGCTGTGTGGGGCAACCAGGCCAATGGGAGGGGGCTCTTGGGGGTGACCAGGCTGACGGGGGGGGGGGGCAGTAGAGGGCAACCAGGCCAGCGTGGGGACAATTGGGGGAGATCAGGCCAGCAGGGGAGACAGTAAGGGGTGAACAGGCCAGCAAGCAGGGGCAGTTAGGAGTAATCAAGCTGGTGCAGGGCAGGCAGTTAGGGGTGATCAGGCAGGCAGGCAGACGAGCAGTTAGGAGCCAGCAGTCCAGGATTATGAGAGGGATGTCCAACTGCCAGTTTAGGCCAGATCCCTGGCATCCCCTGAGGGGTCCCAGATTGGAGAGGGTGCACTGGGGCTCTATTCCTATCTAATAAAAGCCCAATGTGCAAATTGTCCCCTCCAGCAGGAGTTTGGGAGAGCCGAGTCGGATTGTTCACTATGATGTGCACTGACCACCAGGGGGTGGCAATGAACATGGTGCTGGCATCAGGTGGCTATGGAGGCACTGCAGGTCGATGGGCCCCGACTGGAGCAAGACATGGCAGGATGGTGGAGCAGGTGAGCAGGCAGTGCCAGCCCAGGTGAGTGCAAGCAGAGGCCTGATTACCCTGCTGATCATCCCACAGACAGCAACCAGCATCAGTGGCAGGGGGTGGGGCTGCTGCCCAGCTCCCAGGCGCTGGCGGAGGGGGGAGGGAGAGCAGGGAGGGTAAGGGGTCAGGGGGCCTGGCCCCAATCGATGGTCCTGCAGGCAGGATGGTGAAGCACGTGAGAGGGCAAGGAGGGCAGTGCTAGGCCAAGGCAGAGTGCCAGGTAGGGCTGTTGGGCTGTGAGACTGGTGGTGCAAGCTGGGGCCCCAATCTCCACAGGCCACCTCAAGGAACCCCACCTGTACACCAGGCCTCTATATTCATATAAGTTCTGTGGTTAATGTCTTCCCGCTTCCACACCTTTTTATTGCAAGTCTACCATAGATATGCACAAAATCATCCAGCAACTACATCTAAAGCACAAGTATTTTTTAGAAAGAGGAACAGACTCATCAAATTATATGATTAAATCATTGACCAAATAGAAAACTTATATAATAAAGCCAAAAAAAAGTTGTGAAGTACCGTTTACAATAATTATTCACATTCAATGTGGTATCAATACATTCAACAACCTGGCCCCAAACATAAATTCTATCCAAATAACTTATATATTCAATTTTAAATAACACAGACTGAATTAGAGGCCAACAACAGCCAGCAAATAATCTTATATAAGAATAAAAATACAGCCGAGACCGGTTTGGCTCAATGGTTAGAGCGTCGGCTTGGGGACTGAAGGGTCCCGAGTTCGATTCAGGTCAAGGGCATGTACCTTGGTTACGGGCATATCCCCAGTAGGGGGTGTGCAAGAGGCAGCTGATCGATGACTCTCTCTCATCGATGTTTCTAACTCTCTATCTCTCTCCCTTCCTCTCTGTACAAAATCAATAAAATATATTAAAAAAAAAAAAAAAAAAAAAAAAAAGAATAAAAATACAGCCGAAACCGGTTTGGCTCAGTGGATAGAGCATCGGCCTGTGGACTGAAAGGTCCCGGGTTCGATTCAGGTCAAGGGCATGTACCTGGGTTGTGGGCACATCCCTAGTAGGGGGCGTGCAAGAGGCAGCTGATCGATGGTTCTCTCTCATTGACGTTTCTAACTCTATCTCTCTCTTTTTCTCTCTGTAAAAAATCAATAAAATATATATTTTTTTAAATATATTTTATTGATTTTTTGCAGAGAGTAAGGGAGAGAGATAGAGAGCTAGAAACATCGATGAGAGAGAACCATCGACCAGCTGTCTCCTGCACACCCCTCACCGGGGATGTGCCCTCAACCAATGTACATGCCCTTGACCAGAATCGAACCTGGGACCTTTCAGTCCACAGACCGACGCTCTACCACTGAGCCAAACCAGCTTCGGCTAAAAAATATATTTTAAAAAAAAGAATAAAAATACAAAAGTGTATATCCTAATATCATTGCATTGTTTGCTTTTCATAAGTGTTTTTGTTTTTAATCTTTGTTTTGCTTGTACATCACAGTTACAGCTACAGACCAGGTAGAGAATATCACACGTTCTAAGTGACTGCCACCAACCCTGAAAGACAACTAACAGACTATTGCCTCGTCTGATTTTGTATCAAGGAACAGGTACAGCAGCTCTAAATACTGCGGGAATTAAATTTTGCCGACGTCCAATCAAACCTATGATGGTGATAAAGGCTTTTCACCTGCAAAATGAACCCTATTCAATAGTCATTCAGCAATATGACTTGATTCACACCTGCCCAAGGACTAGGACTGTCTTCAAAGGTTTACTCAAACAACATAGAAGTTCATCGCAGTCTGGGCAAAATTTAAAAGTTAGACTAGGGGGGATTACACAGCTTAAAATGCTTCGTTTTTGTAAAAAGGTCTCTGTACATAATATCTGTTGTTCCCTCGTATTGAAGAAATGACTTACGGGGGAAATGCAGGTACACGAAGTCTTGCTCAGTGGCACACCACAGCTGTCTGAACCAGAGAGAACTGCTCTTTGCTGGAACAGCTTCCTCCCCAGACCAGTTCTCCACAGGCCGCCTGCTCACAGCCCTGCCAGCAGCCCGTGCCCCCCAGAGGCTCTGGCAGTGACTCCTGCCCTGGTTAAAGCTCTGGCCCCAGAGGCTGCCCAAGAGGCCAGGGCCACACCCACTTGAGTCACCGTCCGTCCAGGTTAGGTTTGGATGTGGAAAGGAAGAATATGGAAAAGCAGCCGAAACTGGTTTGGCTCAGTGGTAGAGCGTCGGTCTGCGGACTGAAAGGTCCCAGGTTCGATTCCGGTCAAGGGCATGTACATTGGTTGCGGGTACATTCCTGGTAGGGGGCGTGCAAGAGGCAGCTGGTCGATGTTTCTCTCTCATGGACATTCCTAGCTCTCTATCCCTCTCTCCTCTCTGTTAAAAATCAATAAAATAAAATAAAAAATGTTTTAAAAAAAATATGGAAAAGCATGTATGGCAACAGCTCCAAGAACAATACTGTCTCCAAACGCTCCTGGCGACTGCATCCTCAGTCTATGGACTGGCCCGGGAGGGGGGTTTGAGATTCAGAGGAGGGCAGGAGACCTAATTCTGGGCAATTCAGCCACAGTCTTTGGTGGAGTGATGTGCCACTGAGCATGGTACCTAGAAAAATTCTCATGCATGTTTCCCTTCAGAATCAATGAGCCCCAAACTAAAGTGGAGAAAATAAAGTATAAAACCAAATGTAGGTGGTCTGGACATGAAGACCACTACCACAGAGATGGCACTGCAGAACTTCCCTTCTCTCTGCAGAATGTAAAATTCAGAAGTGCAGCTTTGTGTCCACACGATTGGAGGCAGAGGATTCTACACTTGATTCTGTGGCAGCCCAGTCCCCAAAACACCTGGTCAGAATCAGTTGTGTGACCAAAGCTCAAGTCCAGTCCACGAGCAATGAGCCTGAGAACAGGCAATGGCCTAATTCCTGTGGCTGCCGCAGTGTGAGGTCTGTCCTGGGAGCTGCCGTATAGTCTGCTAGGAGGGAGCCCACCACCATGAGCTCCCAGTCTTAGGACATTTGGGGCTCTTGAAGTATATTATACCCCAGTGGTTCTCAACTGGGGCAATTCTGCCTCCCCACTACCTCATGGACCCTTGCCAACACCTGGAGAAATTTTGGGTTGCCATCCCAGGGAAGGGAGAATCTGTGTTACTAGCATCTATAATAGTACATAGGGGCAGGGATGCTGTAATACTCCACTGTGACAGTTTGAAAGGTGCTGAATGATCTTGTAGACTCCACCCTCGCTCCTCCAGGAATAACCCCTTCAAGTGTATGGTGACCGACCTCAAAACACTCAGTATTGCCGAAACCGGTTTGGCTCAGTGGATAGAGCGTCCGCCTGTGGACTGAAGGGTCCCAGGTTCGATTCCGGTCAAGGACATGTCCCTTGGTTGCGGGCACATCCCCAGTGGAGGATGTGCTGGAGGCAGCTGATCGATGTTTCTCTCTCATCAATGTTTCTGGCTCTCTATCCCTCTCCCTTCCTCTCTGTAAAAAATCAATAAAATATTTAAAAACAAAAACAAAACACTCAGTATTAGGGCAGCCCTGTGTTGAGCCCTGAGCTGGACAGGAGGGAGAAAGAAGCCCAAGCACAGAGATCTGCAGAGGTAGCAGTACCCAGGTTGAAAAGCCCATGTTACAAAGTGTTAATGCTGCCCTCGCTGATTTGGCTCAGTAGATAGAGTGTTGGCCTGGGGACTGAAGGGTTCCAGGTTTGATTCTGATCAAGGGCACATCCCTGAGATTTCGGGCTCGATCCCCAGTAGGGGACATGCAGAAGGCAGTCAATCAATGATACTCTTTCATCATTGATGTTTCTATCTCTCTCTCCCTCTCCCTCCTTCTCTAAAATCAATAAAATATATTTATAACAATTTTAAAAAGTTAATGCTGTTCTGGGTGACGCATAAAATATGGCAGAAGCGATGCTGTATGAAATCTGAGATTAGGCCGAAACTGGTTTGGCTCAGTGGATAGAGCGTCAGTCTGCGGACTGAAGGGTCCCAGGTTTGATTCTGGCCAAGGGCATGTGCATTGGTTGCGGGCACATCCCCAGTAGGGGGTGTGCAAGAGGCAGCTGGTTGATGTTTCTCTCTCATCGACGTTTCTAGCTCTCTATCTCTCTCCCTTCCTCTCTGTAAAAAATCAATAAAATATATTTTTTTAAAAAAAGAAAGAAAGAAAGAAAAAGAAAGAAAGAAAGAAATCTGAGATTAGGTGATAAACATCACTGCGGCCGAAACCGGTTTGGCTCAGTGGATAGAGTGTTGGTCTGAGGACTGGAAGGTCCTAGGTTCAATTCTGGTCAAGGGCATGTACATGGTTGTGGGCACATCCCTGGTGTGGGGTGTGCAGGAGGCAGCTGGCCGATGTCTCTCTCTCATCGATGTTTCTAGCTCTCTAGCTCTCTCCTCTCCCTTCCTCTCTGTAAAAAATCATTTTTTTAAAAAACATTTTTTTTAAAAAATGTTTTAAAAAAGCACATCACTGTGACTTCTTCCATTTCTCTTGAAGCATTCACTCTGGGGAAAGCCAGCTGCTGCCACGGGGTGCAGACTCCCAGACAGCCCTGTGGAGAGGCCTGCCCCCCGGGTGAGGGAGTGAGGCATCTACCAACATCCGGGTGAATGGACAACCTTGGAAGTGGATCCTCCAGCCTCAGTGGAGCTTTTAGATGACTCAGCACCGCCAACATCTTGACGGCAACCTCTTTAGAGACTCCTAACTAGAATAACCCAAGATGCCCCCGGATTCCTGCTCCTCAGAAACCACGAGATAATAGATGTTTGTTGTTCTATGCCTGTGAATTCTGGGGTAAGTCATTACACAGTGCTGCATAATTAACACACTCGCTGTGCTAAGTTAGGCAAGTTCCGTTACCACAGAACCCCATTTCCTCCCTTGTGCCGAGAGGAATGAATGAGAAATACCCGAGTTAGCACAGGTCAGGTGCAAGTACAGAGCTGGGTTTGCAGTGAGTACTCCACACAAATGGCCCATGTACATAAGGCAGCCTTCTAGCTCTTCCCCCACCCCCACCCCCCAGGATGGTTAAGGTCATCCTCCTGGCCCTTCCTAGGTGGGACTTGACCTCACAATGTCAGACCAGTCATTGCATTCTGTCCAGAGGTCACACTTCTGCCAGGAGCAGGCTCTGGGCACAGGAGGGACAGAGAAAAGCTGGAAGCTGTCCTTCCCATTCCTCCAGCCAGGATGCCCGTGAACTCCGCTGGGACAGGTGAGTACTCCTCCCCTCCTGCTCACTGTCCGGGGAAGGGCAGCCAGAGCTAACACACGGAGGGTGCGGGGGGCATTTTCTCTGTTTCCCGTGTCCATCACGGAAAACGACAGGTTCCTGAGTAAAGGAGCTTGGGATTAAGAAAATAGAGAAAGAAAGAGACAAGAGGCAGACATAGATTCATCAAGCTGGGCGCTAGGTGGGCGCCACCTCTCTGATGGAGAGGCAGTCACGCCCACCACAGACAACACAGCACATTTATTGATTTCCAAAGGGGAAGTTTAAGGTCAAAAGGAGTTTCGGGTGTGCCCAGGTCCTATTCATCGAGACCTGGGTAAGTTCCTCATTTTTTTTTTTTTTGTATCATATCAAGACCTGGGTAAGTCAAGGTCCTATTTGTTCCTCATTCCAAGCACACGGATAAAGATAAGAAATCAGTACTGATAACTGGACTCTGCCAGTGCCCTCGGGCTCAGCTGATAAGAATTAAAAGAATGTCCATGTGCCTTCTCAGGGGGCTCTCTACCCGGGGTACGCTGCCTCTCGCCAGGAGTGAGGAGCAGCCTGGCCTGGCCTGGGCTTTACACACTGGCTGCCACTGAGGCCCCACAAGAGCTGAGAACTGTCCTACCCTCCTCTGTCAGCTGCCACTCCCTGCCTTTCTGTTGCTGCTGCCTGCTCAGGGCTACCACCTTCAGGCCTCCCACCACCCCCTTCTCCACACTCCCCTTCTCTCCTCACCCCTTCCCTGAGGCTGGCTGAAACGTGGTTGGCTCCACCTGCTGCTCCACTGGCTCTAAGTGCTCTTTCTCCCTGTTCTGAGTTACTCAGGAACTGCATGGCTATGCTTTGGTGTAAGAGGCTCTAAGTTTTTCAAAAAGCTAAAGACCCCAGTTCATAGTCTGCAATTTGCTGCTTTGCCTTCACTCTTTTTCTCTGCAGAGCTTTGCCTTTTTTTTTCTTTCTTTGTTCAGTAGCTGCATAAAATTCTCCAGCAGTAAGTTACCATTCTCTTGTTGCTAAATATATTTTTGTTGTCTTTCTGTGTGTGTGTGCGTGTGTGTGTGTGTGTGTGTGTGTCACATTAAAGCCATGCTGTCACAAAGATCCTAGCACAGCTTTACATTCCCATGGGAGAGCTTCTTAGAATTTCCACAAATTTCATTAATTTTTATTTGCATCAATGTTGAAGGAACAAATAGGACCTTGACTTACCCAGGTCTTGATATGATAAATCTCATTCTTGCCGAAACCGGTTTAGCTCAGTGGATAGAGCATCGGCCTGCGGACTGAAAGGTCCCGGGTTCGATTCCGGTCAAGGGCATGTACCTTGGTTGCGGGTGCATCCCCAGTAGGGGGTGTGCAAGAGGCAGCTGGTTGATGACTCTCTCTCATCGATGTTTCTAACTCTCTATCCCTCTCTCTTCCTCTCTGTAAAAAAATCAATAAAATATATATATTTTTAAATCTCATTCTTATACCAATGTCAAGAGAAACAGTAGCCCCTGCCTCATGTCTCCCTACTCGTGTTCCACTTACTACTAGTTTCAATGTTCTTCCTGTGATTTATGTCCATCTTTCCAAACGCTATATCTGTGCTTTATCTTCATTCTTTTTACACTGCCTTTCTGTTAAAAGGGGTGAAGAGTCAGCTCACTCATACCTTCTCCGACTCCAGTTTCTACCAAGGCGGAGTTTGATAATTACCAGCTGAATCAGTGCATCTGTATTATGACTGCAAACATCACCCACAGCTGAGATGAGTGAGGTGCCTAGGAAACTATGTTTGGTCCTCTATTCCTTTTCCCCTCTTCTTTTCTGGTACACTGTTTTTCTGGGGTCTTCCTCACCTCTGACAGCTTCATTCAATTTTAATCTATTATTTTCTTTTTAAAATTTAATTTATTGATTAAGGTATTACATATGTGTCCTTATTCCCCCATTACTCCCCTCCATTCCCCCCACTCATGCCCTCACCCCCTGTTGTCTGTGTTCATTGGTTAGGCTTATATGCATGCATACAAGTCCTTTGGTTGATCTCTACCCCTGACCCCCAATCTCCCCTACCTTCCCTCTAGAACACATGTGTCAAACACAAGGCCCGCGGGCCAAATCCATCCCGCCAGGCCTTGCAATGTGGCCCGCACCGCGCTGTCATCACTGCACTCCGCTGCGTTTCCATCACAATGACAGTTTATGACTGTTCAGTAAACCATTCGGCCCGCGATTTAGGCTGGATTTTAGATTTTGGCCCCTTCTCTGATTGAGTTCGACACCCCTACTCTAGAATCTAGTCTAAGGTTTGATGGACTAATTGATGTTTCTCTGTCTCTGGATCTGTTTTTGTTCTTCACTATATTCCATAAATCAGTGAGATCATGTGATGTCTATTCTTTCTCTGACTGGCTTATTTCACTTAGCATAATGCTTTCCAGTTCCATTCATGCTGTTGCAAAAGGTAAGAACTCCTTTTTTTTACCACAGTGTAGTATTCCATTGTGTAGCCAAACCACAGTTTTTTGTGTTTTTTGTTTTGATTTTTAATATATTTTATTGATTTTTTTTATAGACAGGAAGAGAGAGGGATAGAGAGCTAGAAAAATTGATGAGAGAGAAACATCAATCAGCTGCCTCCTGCACACCCACTACTGGGAATGTGCCTGCAACCAAGGTACATGCCCTTGACTGGAATCAAACCTGGGACTCTTCAGTCCGCAGGCCAATGCTCTATCCACTGAGCCAAACCGGTTTCGACCAAACCACAGTTTCAGTGTTCTTCCTGTGATTTATGTCCATCTTTCCAAATGCTATCTCTGTGCTTTATCTTCATTCATTTTCCACTGCCTTTCTGTTAAAAGGGGTGAGGAGTCAGCTCACTCATACCTTCTCCGACTCCAGTCGATTTTCGTCTACTCATCTGCTGATGGGCACTTAGGCTGTTTCCAAATCTTAGCTATGGTGAATTGTGCTGCTATGAACATAGGGGTGCATATATCCTTTCT
This sequence comes from Pipistrellus kuhlii, assembly GCF_014108245.1. Lineage (NCBI taxonomy): Eukaryota > Metazoa > Chordata > Mammalia > Chiroptera > Vespertilionidae > Pipistrellus > Pipistrellus kuhlii. Next base: position 90,657,567 of record NW_023425540.1, read on the forward strand.
GATTGGTGTTTCTAGTTTCTTTCTTGGGATATATTCCTAGAAGTGAGATCACTGGGTCAAATGAGAGTTCCATTTTTAGTTTTTTGAGGAAACTCCATACTGTTCTCCACAGCGGCTGCACCAGTCTGCATTCCCACCAGCAGTGCATGAGGGTTCCTTTTTCTCCACATCCTCGACAGCACTTTTTTTTTTTGTTTGTTTTTTTTTTGGTGTGTGTGTGTGTGTGTGTGTGTGTGTTTTGGATAATGAAATAATTTAATATTATTTAGCATATAATTCAACAACATATCTAAACATGTATTGACTTAAAACAAAACAAAAATTCTAATTTTTCCAAGGAAAGGCTTAATTGAAATATAAATTTGGCCCTGGCATGTGTGGCTCAGTTGATTGGGCATAGTTCTATGCACCAAAAGGTTGATGGTTCGATTCTCATCACAGTACATGCCTAGGTTGCAAGCTGGATCCCCAGTAGGGAGTGTGGGAGTGTGCAGAAGACAGCCCATTGATATCTCTCTCCCTCTCTCTCTCTCTCTCTCTCTCTCTCTCTCTTTCTCTCCCTCTCTCTCTCTTTCTCTCTCCCTCGACAGCACTTGCTGTTTGTTGATTTAAAATATATATATTTTTTATTGATTTTTTACAGAGAGGAAGAGAGAGGGATAGAGAGTTAGAAACATCAATGAGAGAGAATCATTGATAGCTGCCTCTTGCACACTCCCTACTGGGGATGTGCCCGCAACCAAGTGTACATGCCCTTGACCGGAATTGAACCCGGGACCTTTCAGTCTGCAGGCTAACGCTCTATCCACTGAGCCAAACCAGTTTCAACTGATTTGTTGATGATAACCATTCTGACAGGTGTGAGATGGTATCTCATTGTTGTTTTGACTTGTATCTCTTGGATGATTACTGACTTTGAGCATGTTTTTCACATGCCCCTTGGCCTTTCTTCTGTCTTCTTTCAAAAAGTATCTATTGCCCTAACCGGTGGTTTGGCTCAGTGGATAGAGCGTCGCCTTTGGACTGAAAGTTCCCAGGTCAGGGGCATGTACTTTGGTTGCGGGCACATCCCCAATAGGAGGTGTGCAGGAGGCAGCTGATTAATGTTTCTCTCTCATCGATGTTTCTGGCTCTCTGTCCCTCTCCCTTCCTATCTGTAAAGAATCAATAATATATATTTAAAACAAAACAAAAGGTACCTATTTAGTTCCGTTGCCCAATTTTTGATTGGGTTATCTTCCTTTTGTTAAGTTGTATGAGTCCCCTGTAAATGTTGGAGATTAAACCCTTATCGGTGATAACATTGGCAAATATGTTCTCCCATTTAGTGAGCTTTCTTGTTGTTTAATCTATTATTTTCAATATTTTTCTGGAGCCCTTGAGTCTATGTGTTCCACAATCTTATTCTCGGATTTCTTCTCATTATCTATTTCAAATCACACCTTCTCCTTGAGCACTCTTTATCTGATTTTCTTTCTCTCCCACAGCATTTATTACCTTCTAACATCCCATAAGATGTGTTTATTTATTACTTGAGGCCAGGTGCGCGGATTTGTGCACGGGTGGGGTCCCACAGCCTGGCCTGCACCCTCTCGCAATCTGGAACCCCTTGGGGGGATGTTGGACTGCCGGGGCCTGTGGGAATCGGGCCAAAACCCAGCAGTCTGACATCCCCTGAGGGATGTAGCAGTCCCCAAGCGGCAGGTGGCCAAGTAGGAGCCCTAGCCTGGGCCAGGTGCAGCTCATTCCAGTTCACTGTGCCTGCTCTGCTGTTGCTGCATCCCGGCCCTGCTGCCTTGGAGGCAGGAAAGGCACCGCTGAGAGGCGCCCTGCTGTGGGAGGCAATGACCACCAGGGGGCAGCTCCTGTGTTAAGTGTCTGCCCTCTGGTGGTCAGTGCACATCACAGTGACCAGTTGTTCCTGTCCTGGTCCCTTAGGCTTTTATCTATGTAGATGCTTGCTATGTGCACCCCCATCCTCAACTACAAGCCAATGGTATCAGAGTTCCATGAGGGCAGAGATTTTTGTGTTTACTCACGAATGAATTGACACTATCTAGCACAGTGCTTGGCGTGGTGGGAATATCAGTACGTATTTGTGGAATGGACGAATCCAGGACTCCCCTTCATCCCCTTCCTGCATGTTCTCTTTCTTCCTACTTCCTGAATCTCATGCCTTTTTTTTTTTTTTTTGTGTGTGTGTCTTTTTTCTTAGTTTAGTGGAGCACATCCCTCAGTAACTTTCTGAGAAAAATAAATATAGCTTTACACTCACATTCAGTGTACACTCTGGCAGATTTTTTCACATGCAAGATGGTATAGAGTATCTCATTAGGTTGTGATATGAAGTAACATAAATCATATAAAGTGGTTAACATTCTCTGAGGACAAGTTAATATTACTTTGTGAAGACTAAAATACATTTAAAGCAAGATTTGTTGGGAGGCAATTGAGTATAGTGGCCGAGGTCAGGGTGCCATGGTTAGTCAGGATAGGTCTTGAATCCTGAGCTCTGTGATCTAGGAACTCTGTGACAGGGACTAGGCAAGTCATTGGCGCCTCAGTTTCTTCATGTAAAAAATGGAAATGGTCAGAGTACCTACTCTTTTTGAAAAATAAGTTTTACTTTTTAGAAAAAGAGAGAGAGAGGGAGGAAGAGTGATAGATAGAAATGATGAGAAACATCAATTGGCTGCTTCCTGCACACTCCTCACTGGGGATGAAGCCTGCAACCTGGGCATGTGGCCCTGACTGGGAATCGAACCACTGAGCCCCTCTGGCTGGGCCAGAGTACCTACTCTTAACACCCAGTAGGGGTTATTGATTAGGTTAATGTGCCTAATGTTCCCAAATGTTTGGTGTGGCTTGGTACCGTGGCAAGAGCTGGCATCTACCTTGAGCTTGCCTTTGTGCCAGCTGAGGGTGAGACTGTCTGGAGGAGGGTCGGCAGTGGGCAGTTGACAGCATGCATCAAGTCCTGAGAGGAACGCTTGCATTTGACCCAGCGGTTCTATCTGCTAAAAATTCACGTTAGGGAAATAAGTACTTAAATCCAGGCATTTAAGTAGGGTCTTGTTTATGGGGCAGGAGGCCGGGATCCACTTCGGTGTAAGTTAGGAGGGAGCTTCATCAATATGGACCTATAAGCTGTACACTTCCTCCAATAGTCCTCCTGGACAGTGCATGGTTAAGTGAAAAACATGAGTATCAAAGCAGCAGGAGCCCTTCTGGGGGACAGAGGTTCCACTTGCCTTTTTATTGTTTCTAAAGATCAGTCCATGTGCTGAGGATTGGAAGTCTGAATAAAGACTAAAAATTTGATTTTTAAGGGGGCAATTAGAGAATGAATTAACAGTAATTTTTTTTTTGCATTTCTTATGGTTTTAGGAGCCTCATATACAGTATATATGTTGTGACATATTTGTGCATTTCAGTTGTTTCAAAACTTTGCTATTTTTTTCACATCTCTTCATATTATTGTTATTATTTTTAACCATTTCTTTTTTTAAAAATATAACATCTCATTGTATTTTTTTATAATATATTTTATTGATTTTTTTTTACAGAGAGGAAGAGAGAGGGATAGTTAAAAACATCGATGAGAGAGAATCATTGATCAGCTGCCTCTTGCACACCCCCTACTGGGGATGTGCCTGTAAACAAGGTACATGCCCTTGACTGGAATTGAACCCGGGACCTTTCAGTCCGCAGGCCGACGCTCTATCCATTGAGCCAAACTGGTTTCGGCTTAACCATTTCTTAGTGATTTCTTCCTCAGTCCTTTCGTTCTTTTCTTTTCTTTTCTTTTTTTAATATATTTTATTGATCTTTTACAGAGAGAAAGAGAGGGATAGAGAGTTAGAAACATCAATGAGAGAGAATCATTGATCAGGTGCCTCTTGCACACCCCCTACTGGGGATGTGCCCACAACCAAGGTACATGCCCTTGACTGGAATCGAACCCGGGACCTTTCAGTCCGCAGGCTGACACTCTATCCACTGAGCCAAACCGGTTTCGACTCGTTCTTTTCTTTTTCTCTGTCATGGATGCCATGTTCTTTGGAAGGTTGTTTAGACCAGGTTAATGGCCTTTTAGGCTTCTTCCACGTGAATAGTTCACTTTTTGAATAATAAGAATTATGTAACACAGGGGGTGGGGTGGGGCGGAGGCGCACATCAGGATTTTAGAGATGCTTAGGTGGGGCATGGCCATGAAAAGGTTGGGAACCACTGCCCTATAGCCTAATGGTCCAAGTTCAGCCTCTGGCATGGTCTGGCACTACCAGACCTGGGGCAAGTTACAGAACTGTGTGCTATGCCTCAGCCCCCTCAACTGGAAAGTTGAGCAACAATAGCTGGATGTTTGTTTAGAGTAAATGAGATCAGACATGAAAATTCCTTACTCAGCCGGGACTGGTTTGGCTCAATGGATAGAGCGTCGGCTTGGGGACTGAAGGGCCCCGGGTTCGATACCGGTCAAGGGCATGTACCTTGGTTGCGGGCATATCCCCAGTAGGGGGTGTGCAAGAGGCAGCTGATCGATGACTCTCTCTCATTGATATTTCTACAATAACTCTCTATCTCTCTCCCTTCCTCTCTGTACAAAAATCAATAAAAAATATATTTAAAAAAAAAATTCCTTACTAAGAATAAGTGTTGAGTAAATGTTAGCGGGGCTATTATTGCTACCCAACAATAAGTCTGGCCAGTGTGCCCTGGCCAGTTTGGCTCAGTGGATAGAGTGTAAGCCGGAGAACTGAAGGGTCCCAGGTTCAGTTCCAGTCAGGGGCACATGCATGGGTTGTGGGCTCAATCCCCAGCGGGGGATTTGCGGGATGCAGCAGATCAATGATTCTCTCTCATCATGGATGTTTCTATTTCTCCATCTTCCTTCCTCTCTGAAATCAATAAAAATGTATTAAAAAAAAAAAAAAGGTCTGGTTAGGGTGAATTAAGGGTCTGGTGATTTTATTGTTACTTCTGTATTGTTATATTAAAAAATAAACACCTACGTCTTTTGGAAATAGGAAGGAAAAAAGGTTACTTAAAATATGCAAATGTTCAGGTAACAAAGGTGAGTCTAATTTTTGTTTAAAAACACTGTGTGTGGCCGAAACTGGTTTGGCTCAGTGGATAGAGCGTTGGCTTGCAGACTGAAAGGTCCCGGGTTCGATTCCGGTCAAGGGCATGTACCTGGGTTGCGGGCACATCCCCAGTGGGATATGTCCAAGAGGCAGCTGATCGATGATTCTCTCTCGTTTCTAACTCTCTATCTCTCTCTTTTTCTCTCTGTAAAAAATCAATAAAATATATTTAAACACACACACACACACACACACACAGAACAAAACTGTGTGTGGCCGGGTTGGTTGGTCTGTCCTACTGTACCTGGGAAGGTCATGGGTTCCATTTTTAATAAGGAACCAATGATTCTCTCTCTCCCACCCTCACTTTCTACAAATTCAATAAAAAAGCATATCCCTGAGTGAAGACTAAAAAATAAAACTTAAAATAACTGCTATTTTTTCACATCTTATAAAACATCATCACGCAAACAATGTGAATATACTTAGTGCCACTGAAGTGTACACTAAACTAGTTCATGTAATAAATGTTGTCTATTTTACCGCAATTTAAAGAAACAAAAATAACAGCGTCACTATAAAAAAAACTTCCAAAACATTCAATATCACCTCCACCAATTAAAAAAATATATAAGCAAAGAAGTTCTGAGCGTGCTCCTGGGGCCATCAGCGGAGATGAGAAGGGACTGTTCTTTGCCGTGTAAATATGACTCCATGGCCCCAATCTCCGACCGGGAACAGCTCTCGGTTGTGTAACCGCTCAGGTTTCCTCTCGGCGTTCACGCGGAGCCGGGCTTCCGAGCCTGAGCGCGGGCGGGAGCCCAGCCTCGCCTCCGGTCCGGGCGTGACCTTGGCGGCCCGGCCCCTGCGAGCCCCGTGTCCCCAGTCCGGGAGCCCGAGATGACAGCTCGCCCCCCGGACCGCCCCGCGCCGCCCCGCAGCCCCGGGATTGGCTCCCACCCGGTCGCGCCTCCGCCTCCCACCACCGGGTTGCGCGGCGCCAGCCTGCTGGGCCCCAACCCGGAAGTGCGGCTCCCGGGCGCCGCCTCAGCGGACCGGGGCCGCCGCGTGACGACAGCGAGCGCGGCCAATGAGCGCGGGCGGCAGCCGCGGCTTGAAGGAAGTCCCGCCCAGCGCCGTGCGGGGGCGGGGCGGCGAGCGGCGGGGCGGGCGCAGGTTGAGGGCGGCCATTGCTGGAGCTCCGCTCTGGAGAGGAGGACGCTGAGGAGGCGCAGAGGCGCGCGGGGCTGCGGATAGGAACCCGAGCCGCCGCGGGGCCCATGGCCAGGACCACCAGCCAGCTGGTGAGTGCGCTCGCAGCGGCCGGGGCCACCGGCCGGTCACCGCCCCGAGCGCGGCGGCCGCCTGGGCCCGACGGAGCTCGGCGGCCCAGGATTCCGAGGGCCGGGCGGCGTCTCACCTGGGGCCGGGCACCGGGGCGGAGGAGGGCCGCGGGCGCTGCGGGGACCCCATCAGCCCCCGAGGGGAGTCCGGCGTCCGTGAGGTGGGCGCCGGTGCTGACAGGGGCGCAGAGGGCGGGGAAGCCGGGGAGGTGTCACCAGCCGGTCGGGGTGCAAGTGTTTGGAAAGTTTGTTTTCGGCGCGGCCTAGAGCCGAGCCTTCGGGGTTCCTTTTCCTTCTGTGCGGAGGGGCCGCCAGGGGCCTTCACCGCAAAGAGGTCTCGGTGCTCTGCCCCAGCAGCAGCAGGAGGTGGGAGCTCGTTCCTCAGAGCACCTGGGGATGCTCCGGGCCTTCCGAATTCCCGGTGAGCACGGAGGCCGCGGCTCCTTTCCCGGCCCCGAGGCTGCTTTTCCTGACCTGTGTCCGCGCTCCTGCGGAGCCGGCACCGGTGCTGGGGAAAGCCCCTAGGAAGCTCGGCTTAACCCCACTGACCAGGGAAAAGGGAGCATGGCAGGGCGGAGAGGTTTTGTGGGGAAAGAAAAAGCGTTTGATAGGTTAAATGTTTTGCTAAAAGTTTATCTAGCGTTTCTATGTTTTCTCTATGTTGCTAATAGTATCCCTATATTTTTATGTTTATTTCTCTTGCTCTTGGGAAGACGGTTTAAGGTTTTATACCTTGTGTGCGAATGTGGAGTGAGGGAGAATGTGTAGACAACTTGCAAAGTTTGGTTGAAAGGGCAGATCCCCCCGATCCGTGAAATGTGCTTGACCCTTATCATTTGGGGGTGGCGGTCCTGAGCCCCTTTGAGGATCTGATGGAAGGTATGCGTCCTCTCCTGAGAAGAACGCACAGCTGCATTGCATTTTGTAATGACTTCAGGAAGCTCTCGAACCTTCTGCAGCTCACCCGTGGACTTCGCGTTAAGAACACTGAGCTTTGTGGAGATGGGTGATAACCCAGGGTCCAAGAGGAGGAGAACCTGTTCTGTGGAAGAAAATGGTGAAAGGCAAAAGGGATGTCTGTGATTATTGCCCCAGGGGCGCCTGGGTGAGCACACACAAACACCATTTAGGAGGTTTGGTGAAGCTCAGTTGAGGCTGGGGCCGATGTTAATCCTGGATGTTTGTAAAAGAAACTTGCACACAGTGATGCTGTTGCAGTGCAAGGTGTGTGCTTTGATGGGGTCCATTGGAGGAGAAGAGGTGCATTTTCTCATAGTCTGTGTAGTTCCATGGGATGGTATTTGACACGGGGTGTTTTCTTGGCATGAGGCAACTTTTTAGTGCAAAACGCTGGAATCCAGTGAGAAGAAATGAATTACAGAATAGAGACTAGACCTTCCATCAGGAAGTGAGAGAACCAGGATTTTGTGTCTGCAGCTAGGTTCCTTCACATGTGGACTGCCACGTTTCCCATCAGTAATGGCAGAGACATCCCAAAATAGGGTTTTCTTTCTTTCTTTCTTTCTTTCTTTCTTTCTTTCTTTCTTTCTTTCTTTCTTTCTTTCTTTCTTTCTTTCTTTTCTCTTCTTTCTCTTCTTTCTCTTCTTTCTCTTCCTTTCTTTTTTTTCCTACATGGGGACCGGTAGATTTGCATGGTTCAATGAGTTGCTGTCAAGTTTGGAATTCTAAGGTGGCACTGTATGAGAATCCCCTGACCAGTGACTTATTTTCCTATTTCTATAAGTGTGCTCAGCCAGCAGGGGGCAGTAGGAGTTGTGAAGTCTGAAACGGCCTGCCCAGCTGGATAGTGAGGTGGGCCCTGGGCGGTGGCCCCCTGAGTGAGCACTTCCTCTCAGGCGGGCACTCGGCTGGATAGTTCACACTGTGCTGCTCGGATTCTGTCAACAGCTTCCAGGTAGGGGTCATTCCCATTCTACAGGTGTGGGCACAGGCGCAGGAAACGTTAAGAACCTGTGTGGTAAATAGAGTCTGTCTGAGGGATAGAGACCAGGTGCTCCCCTGCCCCTCACATGAGGGTCTGCTGGGCAGTTCAGTGCAGCACTCAGTGTAAGGAAGTGCTCCGTCCCCTGCCCAGAAGGTCTTTCCCAGGGGGTTGTGCCCGAATGTGTTAACTGCGCTGGGGGCTGGAGGGACGGTGTTACGTGGAGGGAAGCACACTATTGCTTTGGGCAGAGCTGAACTCTGTGGCCCCCGGAGCCTGTTGCAGCCTCACACTGTCAGAAAGCAGCTGTTTGGAAAGAGGCTCTGGTTCATCCTCATTTGAGGGCTGGTGTTCTGAATGGTGAGGCTTGGAATCCTCCCTTTGGAAAAAAGATCTGTGCAGCGATTTTGTTGAATGAAGACGTGGTCATTAGCAGAGTGGCTCCCTGCAGCTGTAGGTGGCGGTGTGTGTGCAGAGGTGCTGTATCTGTGTGGGCCGGTGGTGGGGAAAACAGAACATGGAAAGAAGTGGGTTCTGACTTTCATTCTCCCTTTTGGTAGGTAGCTCCTCCTCTAGAGTGATGTGTTTCTTCCCCATGACATCCCTACCACAGTTACTGAGCTGAGGCCAGCGCTGGTGAGGTGAAGTCCCATGCTAATGAGGTGGAAGTGTGGGTTTGTTCTACTGTTTGGACATGTGTTTCCTGAGAGGTGTCACAGCACATGCATGTAGAGATTTGGGGCCTGGAAAGGCTTTGCTTTGGGCAGCTAGGGAAAGCAGGTGTGGACTCTAGGCTGCCTGTAGCACAGCTTGGGGAGGAGGGAAAGGTATCTCCTGGGTGTGTGTCCCTTGAATTTGTGCCCTTAACTCCTGAGACTCCTGATGGGAGGTTTGGGTGCATGTAGGGCAAGTGCATGATGACCTGGGAAGCACTGCATAGATGGGGGCGGAGGGGGGGGTCCATTCCTTCTGAGATGATGATGTGTGGAGAGCCTTCACTGGCACTTTACTGTGCCCCCTCCTAAGGGGTGCCTTTTGTGGAAACCGACTTTGACTAGAGTGAAGAGCTGATGCCGAGGACACTTGATGCAGAAATGACTCCCTCAGCAGGTGCAGGGGCTGGACTCACGTGTGCCAGCTCTGTCTGCCTGCCCTTGTGATGACAGCTGGCTGGAGGGGTGTGGAGCACAGTTGTTTTGAAGGCAGGTTCAAAGGGCAGATCACCAGGGAGGAAGTGCTGGTGTGGAAACTGTAAGTTTTAGACAAGTATCATTTAGGACTTGACAGTAGTGCCTTCTCGCGTTCTTGTTCGTTGTGACACGAGACCCTCAGAAAAAAAATTGTTTGAATATTGAGAACTGGTTGTGTATCCACTAGCTGAGTCAACACAACAGGCAGAGTGTGTTTTCTCAAGGACAGCGGGAACTGTGTTCTGATGCTCCTGTCAGAGAAGAACGGCCTGTTGGGTTCATGATGGTTCTTGGAGTCTGTTTACAGAGCTTGATGCTGTTTGCATTTATATAATTGCACAAGGTTTGTTTCTTTTTCCTCTTTTTTTTTTTTATTATTACTTTAAAATCCTTATCCAGCCGAAACCGGTTTGGCTCAATGGATAGAGCGTCGGCTTGGGGACTGAAGGGTCCCGGGTTCGATTCCGGTCAGGGGCATGTACCCTGGTTGCGGGCATATCCCCAGTGGGGGTGTGCAAGAGGCAGCTGATCGATGACTCTCTCTCATCGATGTTTCTAACTCTCTATCTCTCTCCCTTCCTCTCTGGACAAAATCAATAAAAATATAAAAAATAATAATAAAAAAATAAATAAAATCCTTATCCAAGGATATTTTCCCATTGATTATTAGAGAGAATGGAAGAGAGAGGGAAAGCCCATCGATGTGAGAGAAACACCTTGATTTGTTGCCTTCTACATGTGCTCCGACCAGGGCCCTGGCCAGAGAGGAGACTGCAACCCAGGTACGTGTCCTCTACCAGAATCGAACCCGGGACCCTTTGGTCTGCAGGCTGACACTATCTACTGAGACAAACTCAGTAAGGCTTCCAGGTTGTTTTGGCTGTGTTAGGGAGATAGTTCATTCCAAATGATTTAGGTTTGAGGGCGCCAAATGCCTTATCAGAGCAACCGAGTCAGGTTTCTGTTTAAATAGTTGGATCACACCCAGCCCTACAGAAGCAGAAGTGACAGCATTGCAAACTGTGTGTGAAAAAGATGGCCAGGTCTGACATTAGCAGCCCATGACCAGGCACATAGCCCACAGAAGGACAAGCAAGTGTGCTTTCCACCTGGAGTGTTTCTGAGGGGCCTGAGGAAGGGGATACATAGTTCCTGATGGCCCAGTGACCTCCTCTATCCACAGACAAGATCGCACGCCCTCTGTACCAGCCACTGGGCTTTAAGTCAGCTTGCAGCCTGTTGGGATGGTTGGAAGGAATGTCTGGATGCCAAGTTCTTTCTGGATGTTCTTGTCTTTTGCATGTGGAGCTGCTAGGCAGTGCTGCCCACGTTGTAGAGGGCTGATGAGAGGCTGCATGCAGGGGCTGTGTGTGTGTGTGTGTGTGTGTGTGTGTGTGTGTCTGGTGTATTATAGTCTGAATTCATCTAGCTAAAAGCTTACTTTTACAGTGAATTTCATTGTTAACATATCTCTCCAACCTGTTTTTCTCTTTTGGAATTAATTTAACTGCAGCAGGAATAGTATCTCAAAGTGACAGCTGTGTATTGGGTGGTGACAGGGAAGGCTGATAAGATTTGCAGGGAAGCTCGACGCCTCACTGAAATTTCCTGAAGTGCTTTGACCTCCATTGTAGTGGACACCTGTGGGAAAAGGTGCTTGTCGTTAATTTTTTTGTTCTCCATCCCTCTTTCTGGGATATTGGATGGACAATGCCTTCATTGAACCTGGGAAATCTGACCACTTAGGAGAAGGTTGTACTTTACAGGTCTTGTTTTTGAACCCCATCTCAAATGCAGTGCGTGTGCTGGATTGTAGCATGGCTGTGTATCCTCTTCTGCATAAGGAAGTAGTTACATCTAGAAGGGGTTGGGCACATGCACTCAGGCCTGGTGAGGCTGAAAATATTGACACATTCTCTTCCTAATCAGGGAAGAACTAGGGTTAGGGTTAGGACTGGCTCCTGTGACTTCCCCCTTCCTCTCCTGGCTTGTCACTGATTCTCCTTGATGAGGGTCCCTTCTCAGGTACCCCTAGCATGTGGCCTCTGTTCTCAGCCTGCACAGCCCAGGATAGTGTCCAAGATGTTCTTGGCTGCCAGGTTCTCTCTAGGCCCTTCCTATTTGCCCGAGATGTTCTGATTAGTGGACCCCACCCCAAGCTGGCTGTGAAGCCTTTTTGGAGCAATCAGTTTTTTCATGACCCCCCCACCCCCTTGGTCTATACCCTGTTTTGTTATATATTGTGTTCTGTTTCTCTAAAATAAGTTCTATACCTTGTTATGTTCTTACGTTTCTAAACCTTGAGTCTCTAGATGGCTTCTGTTACTCTTTTGAAAAAAATATTTTTATTGATTTCAGAAAGAAAGGAGAGGGAGAGAGATATAGAAACATCAATGATGAGACAGAATCATTGATTGGCTGCCTCTTGCACACCCCACACTAGGGATTGATCCCGCAACCCAGACATGTGTTGTGGGATCAATCCCTAATCAAACCGTAACCCGAATCAAACCGTAACCTCTCACTTCCCAGCAGATAGGTCAATGATCAACCACTGCGCCATGCCTGCTGGGCTTCTGTTACTCTTTCACACTTTCTCCTCCTGGTTCTCATACCCAAGCTTCGTGTGGTTTATTTTTCAAATGCCTGGCCACCTTATCATTTTTGCTGCTTATTAACAACACTGTGCCTTCATCCTGCATGTACATTCTGACTCCCCTGCATTCAGAACTGTATATGTTTGAGGGGTGCAGAGCCTCATCTTAAACTGTTTGTTGCCAGTTTAATGCCCAGTATGAAAGCATCCCAAAGTAAACATAGGTCAAAGGTTTAAAAACATGGACTCCTGCCGGGACCGGTTTGGCTCAGTGGATAGAGCATCGGCCTGTGGACCGAAGGGTCCCGGGTTCGATTCCGGTCAAGGGCATGTACCTTGGTTGCGGGCACATCCCCAGTAGGGGGTGTGCAGGAGGCAGCTGATTGATGATTCTCTCTCATCAATGTTTCTAACTCTCTGTCCCTCTCTCTTCCTCTCTGTGAAAAATCAATAAAATATATTTTAAAACAAAACAAAACATGGACTCCTTTTTCATTTCTTCATTGTCTAAGGTAGGGGTGTCGAACTCAATCAGAGAAGGGGCCAAAATCTAAAATCCAGCCTAAATCGCGGGCTGAATGGTTTACTGAACAGTCATAAACTGTCATTGTGTTTGAAACGCAGCGGAGTGCAGTGATGACAGCGCGGTGCGGGCCACATTGCAAGGCCTGGCGGGACGGATTTGGCCCGAGGGCCTTGTGTTTGACACATGTGGTCTAAGGCAATATAGTTTAAAAGGGGAATAGGTCTTTTTTCTGTGTGCACATTACCTGACCCTTGAAAGCTTATATTTCAAAGCCATTGGTTCCTTTATATACTGTAGCTCTTCCCGAGAAGTCTTTTTTTTTTAATATATTTTATTGATTTTTTTTTTTTTTTTTTTTTTTTTTTTTTTTTTTTACAGAGAGGAAGGGAGAGGGATAGAGAGCTAGAAACATCGATCAGCTGCCTCCTGCACACCCCTCACCAGGGATGTGCCTGCAACCAAGGTACATGCCCTTGACTAGAATCGAACCTGGGACTTTTTCTTCCGCTGGCTGACACTGTCCACTGAGCCAAACCGGTTTCGGCTTCCCGGGAAGTCTTGGCGATCAAGTGTTGGGTTAAATTTGGTTTAGCCGATAGTTAGTGTCAGGCATGCAGTATTCTGGGCTGAAGTTCTCCATGTTGGCACTGCCGCCATGGCAGGTGAGGCCTGCCTTGGATCACTGTCCTCTGAGCTGGATCCTGAGTACTTAACCTGTACAGGAGCCAGTGTTGGTGATGTGGACCCTGCATAGGAGACAATTGTTTTCTCATTGGGAGGACTGTTTCTTGAAGATCTCTGAGGATCAGGATCACCCTAGCTGTCCCTGTGACTAGTCATGAAGCTGCTTTCCCTTGAAAAGGGAAGGACCTTGGGGGAAACGGCCCCCATGATGTTCAGTCCCTTTGGCACACCTCTCTTTGCCTCTTTGGGCAGGGTCAGAGACAGCTTTTCCCAGGCCTCAACTTTGCTCTAATTTTAGGTGTCCTGTCCCAAGAGCGGCGTGTGCTCCACATACAGCACCACATATAGCTGTGCCCGAGGTGCGAAGAGGCTCCACTCTTCTGAAATCAGCCGAGATTTCTGGACTCCTTGGGTAGCCCACCTTTTCTCCCGGTTTCCCACCATGCACCTGTGGAAGGGTACACAGTGAGGAAGATCGTGAGCCAGAGTGCCATCAGCCTAGGAGGCGGGCAGGAGTGGAATGGGAACTTTAGAGCCATTGTGTGCCAACACTGGCTGTCTCTTTTGGAAAACGATGGAACAGCCCAGTCTTTGCAAAACTGCCCAAATACTGGCTCTGCTAGCCAACATAGGCTCTAGAAAACCACAGCAGCCTGACCCTGGGGAAGCAGATAGGTTAGCAAGCTAACTTTTTAGCAAGTTAAGAAGCTTGATAACTGGTAATTTCTGAGGTTTTCTCATTATTAACCAACGTCCTTGAGAGTGAGCAATTTTTCATTTTCTCTCTCAGTGGCCTGTGATTTAGGCTGGACAGGAGGCTGAGAGAATACACTGTTTTCTCAGTGCACAATCTCAGAAGCTTAGCATTTACTACCTTTTCCCCCCATTGTTACCTCATTTTTTCTTTCTGCTCTTTGGCATTTTCTTTCATGTGTTGTTTTCATTGGTCAAAATTGTCTTCTACTGATTGTAAGTACTAGTATGTAGCTGGTTCTTATCAGATTTACAGTTTTAATATTAAATATGTGCATATAAACACAAAATTTGTGATTGCATTTTATTCTCATTCCTTTCTAAAAAAAAAAATTTAAACTTATAACCTTAATTTCCTCTCTTTCCTTATTTTATTTTTTTTAATTTTAGAAAACTTTCCATCCCTGAAGCTGCTATCACATGTGTTTCTATAGTGAAAGTGGGTGAGGATGGGCTGGTGATGATTTAGAGAAGAGGCATCAACAGAATAGGGCTCTGTGCTCCTGGCCTGAGGAATTCTTGGGTGAAAAGGACTGAATCTGTAGTTTAGTGGGTGGGGACAGTCTGCATGCACTCCTACCCCTCTATGAGCCCGCCAGCCACCGCTCTACTCCTGGGGCTGAAGGGAATCAGTCAACAGCAGGGCCATTACAAATGGTGGAGGGAGGAGTTGGTCGGCCTTTGTGGGGCTGCTGCAGAGTGGAATCAGTAGAGCCTGGAATGAGAGTGCATCTGGCATGGGGGCCAGAAGGCTGAGGCACCCAGAAGGCAGGTGAGCAAGGAAGTGGCCAAGTGTAGCAGAAGTGCAAGGAGTGAGGGAGGGAGGCAGTTTACCAGGTGCACCGGTTAAAAATGCGGATTTTGTAATGAAAGAAAACATATGATAATTTCAAGAGAAACATCAGAAGTGCGTTTTTTAATCACAGTAATGTCCATCATAACCTACACATTTTCCCCATCTTCCAGGTAATTTGTGGATACTGTCCCAATAGAACTTTTCTTGTTTTGTGGCAAACCGTTCAGAGACTCAATTTTCCACTTCTTCGTAAGTGCTGCTCAGAAAGTGCGTGTTCCATAGATTGGAACAAGTGGTAATCTGAAGGAGCAAGGTCTGATGAATGTGGCAGGTGGGTTAATATTTCCCGGGCAAGATCTTTTAATGTGCCTTTAACTGGTTTTGAAGTGTGTGATGGAGCATTATCATAAAGTAAAATTACTTTTCTGTGTCTTCTGGCCCATTCTGGTCATTTCATAATCAAAGCATGGTTCAAATTGATCATTTGTTGTCGGTAACGATCAACAGTTTCACCTGGTTTTAGAAGCTCATAGTATACCACTACCTTCCTGATCCCACCAAATGCAGAGCATGGTCGTCTTTCTGAAGCGATTTGGCCTTGCAGATGATATTGATGGTTGACCTGGATCAGCCTATAGTTTTGTGCGTTTGGGATTCTCAAAATAAATCCACTTTTCATCGCCAGTCACAATTTGATGCTTTCGTGCCATTGAAGCAACATCTTAATGATGACTTCTCAGTTTTCCATTTTTCTTTCATTCAGTTGATGTGGCACCCTTTTTCTGTCCTTTAAAATCTTTCCCAGTGCTTGTAAACGATCAGAAATTGTTTGCTAAGCAATGTTTAATCTTTCTGCAAGTTGTTTTTGAGTTTTGACACGCATCTTCATCCAATAATGCTTGTAATTGTTGGTTTTCAAACTTTTTCCGTTGACCTGAACATTCTTTGTCTTTCACATGGAAATCAGCACTTTTAAAGTGTTTAAAGCAGCGTTCACAAGTATCTTGAGATGGAGAATGTTCACCATAAGCTCCTCGAAGTATACGATAACTTTTAGCAGCACTTTTCTTCAGGATAAAGTAATGAATTAAAACTTGCCACAAATGCTGTTTGTTTGGCATGAGATTCGACATGTTTAAGGGTAAAAATATCTATGATGTTAACACCTTCAGCAAATTTGACATATTAAGTTTTGAAGCTTACTGTCAATACAACAAAATAGCATACATATCAAATTGCATAAATATCAATATATGTGTAGCTCCACCTACTGAAAAATATCTGCATTATTAACCGGTTCACCTTGTAGCATGCTGGAACGACTTGGCCACCGCTCAAATAGGGGAGACCTGCTCTGCTTCGAACATGGAGGCCTTTGGAGAATGCGAGCTGAAGAAGGTGGTGGGGTTAGGAAAATTAAACTAAACTTTTCTGTGTTTAGTTATCTTCACTTTTTTTCAAGTATACTATTTTCCTTCAGTAGCCCTATGTTTTTCAAATTACTTTTGAGCAGTGAATTCTGAATCGGGTGTTTAATGACACAGTATGTTTTCAGATCCTTTAAATTTGCTTGAAGCTATCAAAATAGCTTCCAAACAAACTTATTTTTATAATAAGCTTGATTTGGAATAATTATAGATATATAGGAAAGTTGCAAAGACAGCTCAGAATTCCCGTAATATCCATCACCCCATTTTCCCTCGTGTTGATTCTACACAACCATGCTACATCTGTCAAAACCAATAAATTTACATGGGCACCACTATTAAGTAAACTGCAGACCTGTTTGGGAATGCATCAGTTTCAGGCCTTCTTTGTTTTTCGTGAACATGATGCTTTGGTAGAGTAATGGTCAGGTATTTCGTGGAGTGTGTCTTAGTTTGGGTGTGTCTGAGGTGTTTTGGTGATGAGGCTGGGGTTAAAGGCTCAGGAAGCACCCTACAGAGATGGGTGCCCCTAGTGCATCCTGTCAGGGGTGCCTGATACCCACTGACTGTCACTGTTGAGATGAAACAAGGTTAGTGCTGGTTGACTGCAATTAGTCCCAGGGCCCTGCCTTGCTCTCTGATATGTGCAGTTTATAGTCATAGGATGACCATGGTATTTTTATTTTGGAAGAACCTTCATGCTTATTACCCTGTTGTATTCTTCCAGTTTTCAGATTAAGACACTTGGGACCTGGAGGGCTTCAGACTTAGCATGTACCAGGTCAGAGCCAGCATGGGTATCCAGGCCCCTGCCCACTCTGACCACTTTCTGCAGACATGGACACTCCCAGGACACTCGGCAGGGGCTGCGATGTCTCTAGGTGCAGAGTGGACCTGAACTCACTGATAGAACTGGTTGCCAATCTGATGGACTGCATCCCTTCAGAACATTTGGAGTCTGTTGCTTGTGATCTTGTTGGCTTTTGTGCGACCTGCGGCACAGGTTCACGTACTGGGTCTCTTGGTGTTTCTGCAGGTTGGAGTATGGGCTTGTTACAGGTCTTTGTGAAAGTAGGTGGTTGGCTCTGATACATTTCTCCTCTAGCTCTTTTCTCTCAGGTGAAGCTACAGTGGTGTTTGTTGTCTATGGACCTTTGCCTCCAGTCAAAGACCAAGCTATGGGCCATTACTTTGAGGCTCTTAGATTGAACAAGAGTATAGAGTTTGTTCTAGTCATAATTCAGAAGATAGGCACTTCAGGAAAGTCATGAATTTGGTTTGTTTTCCCATCCATCTACAGATTTGCTCCTCCAATCTCCTTTCTGCACAACCACAGTTTTGCAAAAGCAAGACAGTTATTAAGGTAGGAATTGATATCTTAAGAGGGGGCACTGAAACAAGGGGAAAGCACTGTGAAGAAATGATGGTGGTGGCCGGCAGCGGGCAGATAGGCCTCAGGTGTTGAAGGCTCTCACTGGGACTCCTGCCCGTCTGTAAGCCTGTGACAGGTGCTTGGAGTTGACTAACACAAGGTGAAATATAGACTGGCCTGGCTGCCCTTCCTGCTTTTCTTCCTCCTCCTTTCCTTGTTTCTGGTAAGTGAACTCCAAATTGATGAGTGGTGGAGGTGTGGTTGTATGTCATGCTAGGCACAATAGATCTTTCTTCATATGTGGATGATGTTGGGAAGTTATACTTTGGGAGTTGGCTGGTAAAGTTGCGATAGAGTCTCTCTTTATCTCATTGGCCATTATTTCTCCCCCAAACAAACTCTTTATTCAAAATTTGTAGATAAGAAGCTCAGGAAGGGAGAGCATCTGTTTATGGTGCCTTTTCAGATGTCAGGATAGGCATTCTGGGTTAGGAGTAAGCTGGGGCTCTCCTGTGTTGCAAACCACAGAGTTTACAATGCTGGAGGGGTGTTCCTGCCAGATGATATTATTACTAGAGGCCCCAGTCCATGAAATACAGGCGGGAGAGGGGGGGCGGTCCTCCTTAGCCCAGCCTGCACCCTCTCCAATCTGGGACCAGTGTGGGACATTACTCTCACAATCCTGAACCACAGGCTCCTAAATCACTCACCTGCCTGGTTGCCCCTAATTGCCTCCCCCCCTCCCCCCACCCCCTCCACTCCCCCACCCCCCCGCCAGCCTGGTTGCTCCCAACTGCCCTCTCCCCTCCACCAGCCTGGTTGCTTCCAACTGCCTACCTCTGCTGGCCTGGTCGCCCCCACTGCGCCCCCCCCCCCCAGCCTAGTTGCCCCTCACTGCCACCTCCCTGCCAGCCTAATCACCTGCAACTGCCCCACTGCCAGTTTGGTTGCCCCCAACTGCCCCCCCCCCCCCCCCCCCCCCGCCTGCCTGCCTGGTTGCCCCACGCAGCATGCTGTTCAGTCATTTGGTTATCCTTCACTAACTCCCCTGTGGGCCTGGTTGTAGGCAGCCATCTTGTGAGGGTGTGAGGATTAATTTGCATATTACATCATTATATAGGAAGGCCAGTAGCATTCTAGGAGGCTGGTTTTTGTGTGTGTGTGTGTGTGTGTGTGTGTGTGTGTTTGTTTACCTATTTTAAAGAGAAAATAGCTTCTGATTTTAAAAAAACAAAAGTCCAACTACATTAATCTTGCATTTTCCTTGCAGGATAGCCTGTTAGGGTTATTAGCACAATCCATATCACTGTGGATGTAGGTTTATGTGTGGGGAACACTGATGGAGGGTAAATGAAATCCAAGGCATTTTAAGAACCGTGGGAAGTTCTTACAAGTCCCTGTGCTGCTCTCAACGGTCTTGTTTCTTGCCTGGAGAGATGCCATTTCTTCCGAGGTACATTAGCCATGGGTCGGCAAGGACAGAGTACAGTTCAGTCCACACTGAAGTTGAAGGACACAGGAGGACGGGGCAGAGCTAGTGCATTAGTGTCAGTGAGGAGAAGGTTAGTGTTAGCTGCAGAAATTGGGTGAGAAGTGCTGAGGGTCCCCAGCCCAGCAGAGGGGACCAGAGAGGGGAAGGGCATACTAGAGAGGAGGGATTAGTAAGGCTGGAACCACAGAAAAAGGCGCTCATTTCACTGGAAGTGCCCACATGCTTTAGGTTTTATTTTAGCTTTGACTCGTTTCCTGTCAGGTGCTGGGGTTGGAAGCTGGAGAGTGGGAAAGAGGAGCGAAACAGCTCAACACGTGCCGGCCTCGCCACATCACGTTACTTAACCAGATAACCTATTTTTGGTCAAGTTACGTGTCCCTCAGATTCCAAAACTAGATCATGGGGGGAAACACGTGCGGTATGCATGTAATTTCCAAGGAAAAGTTTATATTGAAGTGGTATATTTATTAACGGCTTTATTCTTATTTATTTTTAAATATATATTTTTATTGATTTCAGAGAGGAAGAGAGAGAGAGAAAAATCAGTGATGAGAGAGAACCATTGTTTGGCTGCCTCCTGCACGCCCACACTGGTGATTGAGCCCGCAACCCTGACTGGGAAATGAACTGTGACCTTCTGGTTCATAGATAACGCTGGCTGGGCTCACTTCACTTTTCCCCCCACTTCACAGTTTTGAACATTGCCTAGTACTCCTCTCTAAATGAACCAGAGTAGCCATTGTTCTACCTGTGGACATTTACATAAGCCGTTCCTAGTTGTTAGTTTCTTTCTTTCTTTTCTTTCTTTCTTTCTTTCTTTCTTTCTTTCTTTCTTTCTTTCTTTCTTTCTTTCTTTCTTTCTTTTTAATATATATTTTATTGATTTTTTACGGAGAGGAAGGGAGAGAGGTAGAGAGCTAGAAACGTCGATGAGAGAGAAACATCGATCAGCTGCCTCTTGCACACACCGGGGATGTGCCCGCAACCAACGTACATGCCCCTGACCGGAATCGAACCTGGGACCTTTCAGTCCGCAGACCGGCGCTCTACCACTGAGTCAAACCGGTTTCGGCAATAGTCATTTCTTAATGAATGTTTACTTAATACAAGTCTTATTCTGAATTTCTGACTGTTTGAACTAGATTCAGTGTAGATGAATGGCCAGGTCAGAAGGGCAAGAGCCCAAGGTATGATATGGTGCTGATTCCTAAATGCTTCCCAGGAAGGCCCTGCCAGTTTAGGGCCCCCCTTCCTTGGTCCCTGCTGACACAGAGTATCAGCATCACCCAGACTCTACTAACTGGTACTAACTGGAAGGGGTTGAGAGCAAGGAGTTTGAATATGACTGGGCATATGATTATGGACAAAGCCTTGCTCTGTGCCTCAGTGTCCCCATCTGTGAAAAGAATGCCAGTGGTTTTTACACTAAGAGTTGTTTTGAGGAATAACTGCAATAACATATATGTAAAATACTCAAAAAAAAGTGTGTGGTGGATCATAAGCACTTAAATGTTAGTTATGACTTTTAGAAGTTGAGGAAAATAGCATTTAATCAATTTTTTAAAATCTTTATTGTTCAGATTATTGTAGTTGTTTCTATTCCCCCCCCCCAAAGCTCCATTCACGCAGTTCCCACCCCACCCTCTGCTCTTACCCCCCACACTGTCATCCATAGGTGTAAGATTTTTGTCCAGTCTCTTCCCGCACCTTCCTTCTCCCCCCAAGAATTTTCAGTCCACTCCCTTTCTATGCCCCTGAATCTGTTATATTCACCAGTTTATTCTGTTTATCAGATTTTTTTTAAAAAAAATATTTTATTGATTTTTTAAGAGAGGAAGAGAGAGGGACAGAGTTAGAAACATAGATGAGAGAGAATCATCGATCAGCTGCCTCCTGCACCCCCTACTGGGAATGTGCCTGCAACGAATGTACATGCCCTTGACCGGAATTGAACCTGGGACCCTCCAGTCCGTAGGCTGACGCTCTATCCACTGAGCCAAACCGGTTTCGGCTGTTTATCAGATTTTTTATTCACTTGATTTTTAGATTCATTTGTTGATAGATATGTATTTGTTGTCACTTTGTTCATAATTTTTATCTTTACCTTTTTTTCTTCTTCCTCTTCTTCTTAAAGAATACCCTTCAGCATTTCATATAATACTGGTTTGGCGGTGATGAACTCCTTTAGCGTTTTCTTATTTCTGAAGCTCTTTATCTGACTTTCAATTCTAAATGATAGCTTTTCTGCTGTAGAGTAATCTTGGTTATTGGTTCTTGCTATTCATCACTTTGAAAATTTCTTGCCACTCCCTTCTGTTAAGAAATCCGCTGACAATTGTATGGGTACTCCCTTGTAGGTAACTGTTTTTCTCTTGCTGTTTTAATAGTCTCTTTTTGTCTGTTGCTCTTAGCATTTTAATTATGATGTGTCTTGGTGTGGTCCTCTTTGGATTCCTTTTGTTTGGGGTTCTGTGCACTTCCTGGACTTGTAAATCTATTTCTTTCATCAGATAGGAGGAATTTTCTGTCATTATTTCTTCAGATAGGTTTTCAATATCTTGCTCTCTATCTTCTTCTGGCACCCCCATAATTTAGATGTTGGTACACTTGAAGTTGTCCCAGATGCTCCTTACACTATCTTTATATTTTTGGATTCTTTTTTCTTTTCTGGTTGGGTGTTTTTTACTTCTTCATATTTCAAACCTTGATTTGATTCTTGGGATCCTCTAGTTCAGCGTTTTTCAACCGCTGTTCCGCGGCACACTAGTGTGCTGCAAGATATTGCCTGGTGTGCCGTAGGTGCAGACAAGACAAGAATTTGATAATTTTTCACTATTTTGTTCACTTAATATTTCATAAAGTAATTATAAAATACTTTCTTTGTGTTTATTTGATTCCTATTCAAGAGAATTACTTTATATATAGTCAATATAGGCACAGAGTTAAATTTTTTAACATTTTCTAATGGTGGTGTGCCTCGTGATTTTTTTCATGAAACAAGTGTGCCTTTGCCCAAAAAAGGTTGAAAAACACTGCTCTAGTTTGCTGTTGGATCTCTGTATATTATTTTTTATTTCAGTCAGTGTAAGCTTAATTTCTAGCCTGTTAACCGAGCGGAACGTATAAATACGTCAAACGTAAACAACATTGGATACAGGTAGGACATATGTATACGTCCTTGAAATATATGTTGCGCCCTGAAATATATATTTATATTTGTAATCTTTATAATTGTTTGTAAAGTTTATAATTTTTAATTCGATGTTTCCATTTTTTTATTGGTATTCTTTTGTATTTGTTTGTAATTTTGTATTTTCCTTTGTGCTTTATATATAAACGAAAAAATATATATTTCATAGTCTTTTCATTTATTTAATTAAGTATAAATAAAAAAGTAATAATAATATGAAATTACGTTCTCCGGGCGTGACGTACTGACATGTCCTAGTGAAAGAGTACACGCCCGTTATATGTTGCGTAATTAAAAAGGGAATTCCCCGGTTAACAGGCTAGTTGGTTCTTTTTCGTATCCTTGAGAGTCTCACTAAATTTATTGGTGGTTTCTAGAAGATTCTTGAGTAAGTTTATAATTGGTTTTGAACTCTATATCCAGTAGTTTGCTTTCCTCCATTTTTGTCATTTGTGACTGGTTTCTTTGTCTCCGCATTTTGGCGGCTTCCCTGTGTTGATAGACTGGCTTTGTGTGCTAAATGTCCTATAGGGCCCAGTGGCTCAGCCTCCCCAATTACCTGAGGTGGACACTCTTGGTGCACCCCTTTTGGGCTGTGTGCACAGTCTTGTAGTTAAGCCTTGATTGTGGTTGGTATCACTGGGAGGAATTGACCTCCAGGCCAATTGGCTATGAGGATTAACTGTGTCTACAATGGTAGAACTTCTGTGTTGTTTATCAGATTGGGAAAGACTTGCTTTAGTGGGGCTTTGGCGCTCACTGAGCCTGCCCCCTGAGTGTGTATCTTATGGGTCTGAAGAGTTGTAATCTGGATGGTCTCACTGTGACCACTGGGTACACTGGCTCTTGATCTCCAAGGAGGTGCAAAGTCAGCCAGTGTCTGAGGCCACCCAGCAGGATCTACAGAGAGACCTACAGATTCATCCTCTTTGTTTGGGGTTTAGAAGTGCCCAGATGAGGCGCTGCTGTGGAGCCTTGGGCCTTCTTTTGGAAGTTCTGGGGCTCTCTGACCCAGCTGTAGTTTGTTAGGTAATTTTAGATTGCAAAAGGCCAGGCCATTCATATGCAAAAGCCTCTGCCACAGCTTGGGTGGGGTGGGGTCTCAGGGAATCACCATGGCAGAGCAAACAGCAATGACTGACCGCCAGCCCTGTCCAGAAGAGGCCCCTGGGTCTCTGTGTCCTGTGGCACCGTGCAGGAACAATGATTGCTGCAAGCACCTCTGAGAGAAAGCCTCACTCGTGTTCCAGCCTGATGCTAGACAGTCCAGTTTCTCCCTGTATGAGTCTGGGTCTCTAGAGTCTTGCCTGGAACTGGAGTTCAGAGCAGTCAGGAGCTTGTGTCTCCTTCCTGATTGAAAAAGGCAACAGCATACTCAGTTGCCAGCCCCTCTCCGTGCGTGCACGCGCACTCCTTCGTACCTCCATACTTCACCTCTGCACCTCCTCCGAGTCTCAGTGTGCATTTCTTTTCTTCTAGTTGTAGAATTGCCACTCTGCCAGCCTTCCTGTGGCTCTGGATGATATCCTTTTAGTTGTAAATTTGAAGTGGTTGTGTGAGGCAGCAAGTTCAACATGCCTCCATGTTGTTTTCTCTCACATTTCATTAATTTTATTTTAAGAAATGGTATTTAAAGGTGCATCTGTAAAGTATGTATACACTGAGTGGCCAGACTGTTATGATCTCTGAACGCATAATAATCTGGCCTCTCAGTGTATATCCTATATAATAAAAGGCTAATATGCAATTTGTCCCCTTGATCAGGAGTTCGGCCAGCATGCAAAGAGTAATATGCAAATTAACTATCACTATGCTACACCCTCCAGCCAATCAGAGCAAGTATGCAAATAAACCCAACCAAGATGGCTACTGGAAGGTAGGCTTGGTTTTTCCTGGCAACAGAGTAATATGCAAATTAACTATCACTCTGCTATACCCACCAGCCAATCAGAGCGAGTATGCAAATAAACCCAACCAAGATGGCTACTGGAAGGTAGGCTTGGTTTTCCCACACACTCTGGTGGGCCCAGGCCTCCACTTAAGGATACAAAGTTTCAGTTATAGAAGGTAAATAAATTCCAGATACCAGGGCATTCGCTTGGGTTGTCAGGGGGCATGGCTGGCCTGCAAACCACCATAGGCCCCTCGCTCAGGCTGCCCCATGCCCAAGGGAACCCCCACCCTGGTCCGGGATACCCTTCAGGGCAAACCCTCTGGTCCCTACCCATGCACCAGGCCTCTATCCTAATTAATAAAAGAATAATATGCAGATTGACCATCATTCCAACACACAAGATCAAGATAGCTGCCCATATGTGGACACAAGATGGCTACCACAAGATGGCCAGCAGGGGAGGGCAGTTGGGAGGGACCAGGCCTGCAAGAGAGGGCAGTTGGAGGCGATCAGCCCTGCAGGGGAGGGCAGTTAGGGGTGACCAGGCTGGCAGAGGAGGGAAGTTGGGGGCAAACAGACTGGCAGGGGAGCAGTTAGACATCAATCAGGTTGGCATGGGAGTGGTTAAGGTGATCAGGCTGGCAGGCAGAAGTGGTTAGGGGCAATCAGGAAGGCAGGCAGGCGAGCAGTTGTAAGCCAGCAGTCCTGGATTGTGAGGGGTCCCAGATTGGAGAGGGTGCAAGCTGGGCTGAAGGACACACACACACACACACCCCTGCCCCCGTGCACGAATTTCATGCACCAGGCCTCTAGTGTATATATAGACAAATATATATACATAAACACACACACACATATACATACTGTGTGTACTGAGTGGTAAGATTATTATGCATTCAGAGATCCTAATAATGTGGCCACTCAGTGTATAATTCTATGGGAAATCTAAAGAATGAACACAAAACACATTCCCTGTGCCCACCTCCCTGCTTTAAACAGGGTTTTGTTTAGAATCCTCTGAGAGGCCTTTCTGATCATAATCTTTTTCCCTCGGGTCCAGAGGTAACCTGCATCCTGATATTCATGTCAATCAAGTTCATGGTGTGTAAAGTATACTGGTAGGCAGTTCCAAAATGCAGGAGGTGAGCAGAGCATCACTGTCCATTCAGCAAAGTCTTGTATTTCAGTATTTCATATATTTGGTGACATAAATGCAAAGTTAATGTCAATGGTGAAGATTGGTGAAATGCACAGACATGGTGTATATGGAGTTCTGAGACCAGTTAAGTCTGAGGACTAGACTTCAGGCTGCTGGCAGCCCAACCTTGTGTACTCCGCCCACCTTACCTACCTATGGTTGGATAAGAGGCTCTGAGAAGAGGCTGGAGGAAAGAATGGGAGGACAGATTAGGTGACCAAATGTGGTGAAGGTAGCTAGTGAATACTTCACACCCTCCCTTCTGGTCCTTTTCCTCACCCTGCTTTGTGGAACAGTAGAAGCAGACATAGTCTGGTCTTCATTTAAATCCAGACAGCCACCACTTGGAGCTCTTGCTCCTAAGTTGGTTCCATGTTGGCTAGGACAAGCTGCATTTTGCTATGTGTTGCACTGCACAAGAGCATTGGGGACCACTTATCTCATGTGTGCCAGCTCCCCATCTGCCTTCAGTCAGAGTCCAAGGTGGCCAGAGCGTGTGACACAGTCTGTTAGGAGCACGTGCAAGCAGGATCCTAGGATCCTCTGCCACCACCTTAGCCAGTAAGTCATCCCGTCTTCCCCATGAGCATACGGCATACTTCATCCAGAGAGCACCTTCCTGTGTCTGTTGTTGGCAGGGAAGCCCTGCAGCCCTCAAGCGGTGGGTCAGTGTTATCAACCTCATTTAATAGAAAAGGAAAATATGGCTCAGAGAGAGTGTGGCTCATCTGTGTTTACCATCCCTGGTTTCAGCTAAGTCACACACCTAGAATTCAGGCCCTTGGTTTTGCTGCTCCACCATAGTTTCAATTTTTTTAAATATGTTTATTTGTTATTAATTTTTAGAGAGAGAGGAAGAGCGAGAGAGAGAAAGAAACAACAGTGTGAGAGAGAAACATCCATCAGCTTTCTCCCACCCAAACCTGGGCATGTGCCCTGAATGGGAATGAAACCCACAACCATTGGGTGCATGGGACAACACTAAACCAACTGAGCCACACCACCGAGGGCTGTGGTTCTTCATGGAGGAAGTCTGGGTATGGGAGAGGCAGCTGTGGTTACTGTCCTTACCATTGACTGGTTTTCTGTGCTGGGCCTACCTTTGTGAAATTCTTGGGGTGAGAGAATGTTCTTAGAATGTTCTTTGTTGGTGAGCACAGCTGACCTGAGAGCAGAGTCCCTTTAGGGATGAGCTGGTTGGATTGACAGCAGCCTCCCTCCCCTTTTATACAGATCCTAGAGGAAGGTACCTGTCCTGGTGCATCCAGAGCACACTCCACCAGGCAGCACTTAAGAGGCAGCTTAACATTTTGAGTTTGGGATTCTTTTTCTTGCTGGCTGGAGTCTTAAGCTTTCTGATAGCATCTTTGTGACAAGGCTCTGATTTTATTTTTATTTTTTTTTTTTTTTGGAAGCCATACTTTATTATTAAGATATAAAGTTGATATTCCCTAAGAGTAAGGTGACCAGAGACAGTAAAGCAACAAGCAGATTGTCAAATTACAGCAGGGAGGGGAGGAGGATCTGGGGGAGATAATAGATCAACCGAAGGACTTGTATACATGCATATAAGTACAACAAATGGACATAAAACTCTGGGGAGGGAGGGGATGTGCGGGAGGGAGGGGGGGGGGCAAAAAAAATCAATAAAATATGATTTTATTTTATTAAAAAAATTATTTTTGTGTGGAGCTACTTGACTTTTTTTTTTTTTAATATATTTTTATTGAATTTTCACAGATAGGAAGAGAGAGGGATAGAGAGTTAGAAACATCGATGAGAGAGAATCATCGATCAGCTGCCTCTTGCACACCCCCTACTGGGGATGTGCCTGCAACCAAGGTACATGCCCTTGCCCGGAATCGAACCCGGGACCTTTCAGTCCGCAGGCCGACGCTCTATCCACTGAGCCAAACCGGTCCCGGCGCTACTTGACTTTTTAAAAATATATATATTTTATTGATTTTTTTACAGAGAGAAAGAGGGAGGGATAGAGAGTTAGAAACATCGATGAGAGAGAATTATCGATCAGCTGCTGCTTGCACACCCCCTACTGGGGATGTGCCCGCAACCAAGGTACATGCCCTTGACTGGAATCGAACCTGGGACTTTTTAGTTTGCAGGCTGATGCTCTATCCATTGAGCCAAACCAGTTTCTGCTATTTTATTTTTAAACTAGAGGCCCTGTGCACAAAATTCATGCAGTGTGGGGGTTGTCCCTCAGCCCAGCCTGTTTCCTCTCCAATCTGGGCCTCTCAGGGGATTTTCCAGCAGGGATTGGGGTTAAACCAGCAGTTGGACAAACCTCTCACAATCCAAGACTGCTGGCTCCCAACCGCTCACCTGACTGCCAGCCTGATCACCCCCTAACTGCTCCCTTGCCAGCCTGATCGATGCCTAACTGTTCCCCTGCTGGCCCAATTGCCCCCAACTGCCCTCCCTTGCAGGCATGCCCCTCCTTCCCCCCAAATGCCCTCCCTGCAGGTCTGGTCGCCCCCAACAGCCCTCCCCTGCCAGCCTGGTCACCCCAGCTGCCCTCCCTTGCAGGCATGGTTGCCCCCAACTGTCTTCCCCTGCTGGCTGTTGCCCCTAACTGCCTTTCCCTGCTGGCCTATTTGCCTATAACTATTCTCCCCTGCTGGCCATCTTGTGGCAGTCATCTTTGACCACATTGGGGGTGGCCATCTTGTGTGAGGGTCAATTTGCATATTACCTCAAAAGCTAGCCCAAGCCGCAGTCTGGCCTCCCTCTGCTGGAGGTGACTACTAATAGGGAAGGCGCCACCCTCATCACCCTGCTGCCACCAGCACTGCCAGCCATGGCTGCCGGCCCTCCTCAGCCCTCACAGCCGCTGCAGCTTTGTCTGGAAGGTGTGTCTGGTCTCTCCATTCTACTTAGACTATTACCCTTTTATTAGTATAGATTGACTTAAGAGAGGGAGAGAGAGACGTAAACATTAGTGATGAGAAAGATTCATTGCACAGCTGTCTCCTGCACATCTCCTACTTGAGATTAAGCCCGAAACCTGGGTATGTGCCTCTGACCGGAATGGAACCGGGACTCTTCAGTCCACAGGCCAATGCTCTATCCACTGAGCCAAACCAGCTAGGGCAAGACTTTGATTTAATGTTGTTTCCTCTGCTGGTGTGTTAGGGGAGCTCGGGCTTCCTATATTGTTTTGTCTGACTCACAGAATTGGGCCTCATAATACAGTATATAATTAACTCAGTTTTAGTAACAGATGAATAAACAACAGTTGGAAAGGGCTTGAGGGGCTTATTTTATGATTTGATGGTCCCTGGTTGGAGAAAGTTTGTCTGTGTCTTCTGTGCTATTTAATGTTAAAAATGCTCCTAGCACACTCCCTTCTAGTCAGATTAAGTACTTTTCATACATTCACTCGTTAAATCCTCACAGCAAGCGTGGGGGGTTCCCATTCTCCTTACCCCTGACTATGAGGTAAAGGGTCTGAGCCCCTGAGAAGTGACGTACCTTATTCAAGGTGAAGCAGCTAGTGAGGAACAGTGCTCAACTCAGTAAAGTGCGTGTTGTAACAGTTCAACAATAAACAACCCTTCTCTACTTGTACCTGTAACTGTGATTGTCTATCTAAGGCCCAAGTTCATATGCAAAAGGTTTACACACTTTAGTAACTAGTGGAACTCTTTATTTGTGTGATATCCTGCAATTAAATTCTTCAGCAGGTCTGTAGAAACTATAAAACACAAGAGCCAGGACACTCTGAGAAATTGTCATTAATGAACTCTCTGGGGTATATAGGCCTCAGCTTTGAATCCAATGAAGACTATTCACCGCACTGACCCTGAGTCTAGCTTCAACATCCCCAAGCCCAGTCTTCATATGAAATCCTTGCTTAATTTGCATTTTTATCCTTCCTGAAGAGAGAATGATACATAGACAGATAAAGATGCAAGGGATCTAGGAACATCAGTCAACCTTCTACTCCCAAATTCAATTCCTTGGCCTCCTGGCGCTAACTCAGGGTTCACTTCCTCATCTGCCCAGTGCAGCACAGCCCTCTCTCACGTCCTATGTGCTCTCAGGACAAGCTTCTGTAACTTCAGCACCACTGAGAATTGGGGGAGGTGTGCCATTTAAAAAACATGGTTCTATATTGTAAAAACCAGCTTCCATCTGCCTGGCAGTTAATCTTTTGAGAGCGATGGAAGCTGTTGTCTGCAGCTATGGAGGAGGCGAGGTGTCTACTGTGAGACTTGATCACGTGAGGGAAAAGAAATCCAAAAATACCCTTGGATCATTTGTTTCCTTGCCCCAAATTCAATCTATTTGTCAACCAAAATGTTTGCTACATTTAGCAGATTTGAATATTGGATACTGGATATTTTGATGCTGGTATTTTCCTAAACTCTCTTGGTGGCTGAGCAAGGTACTCCATAATTAAATTGAGCCTTAATATGTTTTTGGTGGCTATGAAAATGTAATTAAAATATTTCAAATATGTTTTATTGATTTTAGAGAAGAAAGAAGAGGAGGAGAGAGATAGAAACATCAAGGATGAGAGAGAATCATCGATTGACTGCCTCTTGCATGTCCCCACACTGGGGACCAAGCCCACAACTCAGGCATATGCCCCTGGCTGGAATTGAACCCAGGACCCTTCAATCCACAGGCTGAACCAGGGATCTTTCTGTCCACAGGCTGAATCCACATGAGCCAAACCCGTTAGGGTGAAAATGTAATTTGATCTCAAAGGAATTTTCCCTTGAGAGTTTCTACTTCTAAGAGGAGACTGCTGAACCCAGTACTTTAGAAGTCAAAGAAGTTAAAACTCTTAAGTTCTTATTTACAAATTGTGTGAAATAAGTTGAAGTCTACAGAAGATGCCCAGTTTACATATGACTCTATCTCAAGTTCATTGGAAGTCAGTGGTTTAAAGCTTGTCTTTGTCTTCCTGTCAGAGGTGCCCTTGTGAAGGGATGGTTGTGTGCTCTCTCCAGCTCCCCGGGGGCTGTGCCTGCTCTGAAAAGGTGGAGTGAGCACAGCAGGTGGCAGTCCTACTTACAGATTTACCAGGACACACTAAGAGGGTGTAGAAGGAGGTTGACCTTGAGTGGAGTTGTGGGACCTGGTGAGACCCACTTTTCCAGGGACTGCAATGGTGGCGATGTTGCTGGCTGATGCTTCCTAACCAAGGTCATTGAGAACAGGCATCCTTCCTTGCTCTTGATAGCACTGTGCCATTGGCACACCTCCCCCAATTCTCAGAGGCAGTGAAGTTACAGAAGCTTGTCCTGAGAGGACCAGGAGATAAGAGAGAGAAGCACAGGAGGGGTCCTATCTGAGGGGAAGTAGGAGATGGATGTGGTACTGTTAGTGGGAAGTAGGGCAGGAAGAGTGGGCTGGGGCACAGCCTGTGGGAGACTCCTGGTGGGAAAGACGTGGCATTGAGGTAGGGCTGTGGCCATGGAGAGCCAAGGTGACCTGAGGGGCTTGCATTTGGGGTGCATGCATGTGTGTGTGTAAGAAAGGCTAATGATCATAACTCTCATGGTAACTAGGTAGCTGCAGGACCGGGCAGAGGGCCGTATGGTCGAGAATGTCTCTTTGAGCAGCTCCATTTTATTAGGGAGGACAGGGATAAATGTAGGGCATACTTGGGACTTTGTTGCTTTAAATTTTTCCAGAGAGCTCTGGCCTGGTGGTTCAGTTGGTAAAGCGTTGTTTAGTACACCAAAAGGTTGCAGGTTCCGTCCACCATTGGCATGCATGTGGGAGGCACCAATTCAGGTCTCTCCTCTCTCTGAACATATCCAAATGAGGACTTAAATTTTGTTTTTCTCTCCTGAGATTGAAATTTCAGAAGCTTGCCAAAACCGGTTTGGCTCAATGGATAAAGCGTCGGCTTGGGGACTGAAGGGTCCCGGGTTCGATTCTGGTCAAGGGCATGTACATTGGTTGTGGGCATATCCCCAGTAGGGGGTGTGCAGGAGGCAGCTGATCGATGACTTTCTCTCATTAATGTTTCTAACTCTCTATCTCTCTCCCTTTCTCTCTGTACAAAATCAATAAAATATATATTTTTAAAAAATTCAGAAGCTATTGAGGAACCGAAGTACAGTAGAGATGTGCTGGGAGGGAATGACTGACCCACAGGACCGGAGGGCTGGCAGGCTGGATGGGGATGCCTCAGCAGCCCTCACTGCCACACGTGCCCACTGGTCAGCAAGTGTACACCAGATCCTGCAGGTGTCAGAGTGCTGTTTGTGCAGCTTAATTACTTCTCAAGATGTTTTTAAAAATTATCCCTTTAGAATAACACCTATAGTATAAGTAAACATTTGGAGTTTTCATACTGGAAGAGGGCTTTTTTCTTTTTCTTTTCATTTCACAACTGATGCTTAAATGCTTCACAAGGTAATATTGCAGCCACCATTTTCTTTAGTTGCAGAAGTAAAATTATTTCTTAAACATACCCATGCTAGTGAGTTATGCCTGTGGGAAGAGAAACCACGAAGCACCAAGTCGACCCTGTAAACATCTCCATCTCCATCTGGGAGAGTCCCTGAGACTGGTCTTGCCCTGAGGTGCTTGGCTGGCTCCTGTGGCCGAGGCAGGAAGGAGTCGCAGGAAGGAGGAAGGCTGCTCATGACTTGTTCCGGTGTCATCGTGCCCGTATGTGGAGTGCAGGGGACACTGCTGGGGGCTTTTGCAGCGGTAGTGGTCTAGTGACCAGCATCTCTGCCTTGGACTGATGCTGGACAGCACGGCCTTGGTTAGGCTGTCATCAGACAGGAGGTGCCCTGGTCCTCGTGGGCAGCCCTGTTTCTCAGGCTCCTCCTCCTGTGGGTTAAGGTGCCCCTTGGGGTGTTTCAGGGGTGCTGAGGTCCCTGCCTGGCACCTAGGGCTTTGTCTGGAGGTAATCTGGCCGCTGTGAGTGTAGAGCTGCTCCTGCCTTGGTCCCATTGCATGGGAGAACATACTTGCCAATGATATCACCGATAAGGATTTAATCTCCAACATTTACAGGGGACTCATACAACTTAACAAAAAGAAGATAACCCAGTCAAAAAATGGGCAATGGACCTAAATAGATACTTTTCGAAAGAGGACATAAGGAAGGCCAAGAGACATATGAAAACATGCTCAAAGTCACTAATTATCTGAGAGATGCAAATCAATCGACAATCAGATACCATTTCACACCTGTCACAATGGCTATCATCAACAAATGACAAGTGCTGGCGAGGGTGTGGAGAAAAAGGAACCCTCGTGCACTGCTGGTGGGAATGCAGACTGGTGCAGCCGCTGTGGAGAACAGTATGGAGTTTCCTCAAAAAACTAAAAATGGAACTCCCATTTGACCCAGTAATCCAACTTCTAGGAATATATCCCAAGAAACTAGAAACACCAATCAGAAAGGATATATGCACCCCTATGTTCATAGCAGCACAATTTACCATAGCTAAGATTTGGAAACAGCCTAAGTGCCCATCAGCAAATGAGTGGATTAAAAAACTGGTACATCTAGACAATGGAATACTACGCTGCTGTAAAAAAAAGAAAGAATTCTTACCATTTGCAACAGCATGGATGGAACTGGAGAGCATTATGCTAAGTGAAATAAGCCAGTCAGAGAAAGATAAATAACATGATCTCACTCATTTGTGGAATATAATGAACAACATAAATTGATGAACTGATCCAGAGACAGAGAAGCATCATCAGACTATCAAACCTCAGAGGGAAGGTAGGGGAGGCTGGGGGTAAGGGTGAGAGATCAACCAAAGGATTTGTATGCATGCATATACTAATAAGCCTAAACAATGGACACAGACACCAGGGGGGTGAGGGCATAAGTGAGGGGGTGAAGGGGCAATGAGGGAATAAGCACACATTTGTAATACCTTAGTCAATGAAAAATAAGTTTCTGCTGATCTCCAGGTAAGTAATTGACTTTAATGTACTTCTGTTATGTTTATATACTTTGCTTATAGGGACAAATTAAAGTACTGACTGAACCTCAGAGCATGGTCCAACCTTTGATACCTCCTGTGAGATGGAGTATTTATAAAATGTATAAGGCACACTTACTGCAGAGCCAGAAGGTGTTGGAGAAAATAGCAATTTTTCATAAGTAAATGTGGCACTTTGGGCTTCCATTCCAGCTAGAGGATATGTACTGCTGGCTGCCTCATTTAATATCAGATTCTCTTAGATGTTTTTTACAAAGTCAGTCATATTCTCCTAACCTTCATTGATACTGTGTGTTTGGTTAATTCCTTCATATTTTCATACTTTGCCTGGAGTTATAATGATCTTAGCAGACATTTAAGTAAAAGAAGTCTGACTCTTCTTGGCTTGGTGGAGCTCCAAAGTTCTTGATGATGGCTTCTTAGGAACAGGGACGTGGTGTGTATTCCAGGGTGACCCGGCTTGAGCTTGCCTGCCACGTGGTGCTGTGGTTTATATGGCATTGCGGGACTGCCCAGGCTCTTGCCTGTTCTTGCCATCTCCTGCCTCCGTTCTCCACCTCCATGCTCATCGTGTTTGGGTTACAGGATGTGCTGGCTAGCTTTGGTTTTGACTTTGTTATGTGTTTTACGCATCTCAAGATGAACATCGTCTCTTGTGGTGGCTGAGCTGTCACCCGCTGCACACTGTTGATTACTTTGTGCCCACCTGTCTTTCCTGTCCTAGGCACAGTTTCTATAGGACTCTGACTTCTTCATAGTTTTCTGTTTTTCCCTTCCCTATTTAAGTGGAAAGAGGAATATTTTTGTCTATCCTATATGACCAAATATATACACAATACAAGGAATAGCTTTGTATGGCTCCACTCCATTAGCTATTCACATTTATAAAATTAAGCATTCAGTTATTGTTATGTTATAATATTGATATACCTGTATATTGTTACAGACTCATGATTTTTCCCTGTTTCAGCTTATTCTAATTAGATGTACTTAATTGATCTTTTAGTGTTTATAACAAAACTTGGCCAGTAGCAGCCTCTATAGGCCAGCTTTCCTACTAATTTGTGAAGGCATCTTCTTTTCAGTCCCAGCAAGGGATTCTTGGATCATACTAATTATCTTTCTTCTGTTCTAAGACATGGAGTCAAATGCTCTCGGTTCGTTTTTGTTTTGTTTTTGTTTTTTTTAAATATATTTTATTGATTTTTTACAGAGAGGAAGGGAGAGGGAGAGCTAGAAACATCGATGAGAGCGGAACATCGACCAGCTGCCTCCTGCACACCCCCTCCTGGGGATGTGCCTGCAACCAATGTACATGCCCTTGACCGGAATCGAACCTGGGACATCTCAGTCCACAGGCCACAACGCTCTATCCACTGAGCCAAACCGGTTTCAGTTCTCTCGATTCTTTTAATGGGAAGTATTATTAGAAACAGGTCTGGGTGCTCTGAGTTTATTTGTTCTATAGCAGTCTGGTGGTGAGTAGGCTAATGATGTCACTGCT
The DNA here is from genome assembly GCF_014108245.1 of Pipistrellus kuhlii. NCBI lineage: Eukaryota > Metazoa > Chordata > Mammalia > Chiroptera > Vespertilionidae > Pipistrellus > Pipistrellus kuhlii. Next base: position 90,692,513 of record NW_023425540.1, read on the forward strand.
AAAACACTTCAGGGTCAGAGCTAGAAAATATTTCTTTATGGTTGTGGGTACTATGTATTTCTGACTTGACGCTATCTAATCCTTTCTTAATTCCAACCTAAATTTTTAACTATTCATAGCCATTTTTGTTCTATATTTCTATATCTCATAGACAACTGTTCTGTTATTGCTTTATGGACAAATTATCAAATTGTTTTCCAGAAACATTTTAATAGCATCACAGGTTTATGGTGCCAGCTGTACTTGTAGGAATATACTTGCTTTATTCTAGTCTTGTCAGCATTGGATGTCTCTGTGTATTGAAAACATTTAATCATTCTTATCTATTAATTTATCCTCCCTAGTTGAAAATTTACCATGCTGCCTCTGGTTGTTTTAATGTGTTTTTTTAGTTTTTGATAATTTTTATTTATTTATTTTTAAAGAGAAGGGGGAAGGAAGAGAGAGACAAACATCCATTTGTTGTTCCATTTATTTTTTTAACTATATTTTATTGATTTTTTACAGAGAGAAAGAGAGAGGGATAGAGAGTTAGAAACATCGATGAGAATTATCGGTCAGCTACCTCTTGCACACCCCCCACTGGGGATATGCCCGCAACCAAGGTACATGCCCTTGACTGGAATCGAACCTGGGACCTTTCAGTTCACAGGCCAACGCTCTATCCACTGAGCCTAACCGGTTTCGGCTATTCCACTTATTTATGCATTCATTGGTTGCTTCTTGCATACAAGTGCCTTACCCAGAGATTGAACTCACAACCTTGGCATATGAGGACAACACTCTAGCCAACTGAGTACCTGGCCAGGACTCTGGTTGCTTTAAATTGTCTTTGAATACTGTGTGTGTTTTTATCTCTTGGTTACTTGAGGTATTTTGGTGCCTGTTCCTTACCTATTTCTTCTTTAAAGTCTTGGTGATTTAGAGATTTGTGTGGGTTGTTTTTTTGTGTTTTTTTTTACATTTTAATTTCTTTATTGATTAAGATATTACATATGTGTCCTCATTGATTTAGCGATTTGAATGAGTTTTTATAATTTATTAGCACCACGCTCTAACCAACTGAGCTAACCGGCCCCACAAGTTTTTATAATTTAATGCAGTCATGTGATACAACTATCCTATGTAATAAAATCCTAATATGCAAATAGACCAAATAGCGGAACAACTGGTTGCTATGATGCACACTGACCACCAGAGGTCAGACACTCAATGCAGGAACTGCCCCCAGCGGGCAGTGTACTCCCACACAGGGAGCACCTCTCAGCCAGAAGCTGGACTCACGGCCGGTGAGTGCAGCGGCAGTGGCAGGATCCTCTCCCACCTCTGTGGCAGCACTAAGGACCCCTCGTGGGACATCTACAGAGGGGTCCTGGACTGCGAGAGGGCTCAGGCTGGGCTAAGGGGACCCCCTTTCCCCAGTGCTGCACAAATGTCATGCACCAGGCTTCTAGAACCATTAGCAGTTACTCCCCATTCTCCCCTTCCCCCAGCCCCTGATAACCACTTATCTACTTTCTGTCTCTATAGATTTGCCTGTTCTGGACATTTTATGTCATTTGAATCATACAATAACGTAGCCTTTTATGCCTGGTCTCTTTCACTTAGCATCATGCTTTCCATTTTCAACTATGTTGTAGCATAGGTCCGTACTTCCTACCTTTTAATGGCTGTGTACTATTTGATTTTATGCCTACAGTATGTTTTGTTTACTCATTTATCCATTATGGAATTTGGATTGTGTCCATCTTTTGGCGCTGCTATGAGTATATGCTATGATCATATGCGTTTTCATTTCTCTGGTATATACCATATTTCCCCGAAAATAAGACATCCTCCGAAAATAAGACATACTTATAGGTTTCCTTCTGAGTGAAATATAAGACATTCCCCCGAAAATAAGGCCCCCCTAGGCTAAACATGAGAGATTTAGTCCACTGATTCTAAAAGAAATGGAGTCACAAGAAATTCACCAGGAAATTCAGGAATTGGATTGTTATGATGATGTTCCAGAAGATGATGACATGATTGTCATTGAATAAATGAGTAAATTCTTGATACTGTAGGATTCACAGTTTGTCTGGTTTGTGTTGACAACTACCATACTGCCATATCGTATACAGGTAATAAATTTCCTTTATTTTCACTTAACAATAAATGTGTACCGCATTCTTCTTCATGGAAAAATAAGACATCCCCTGAAAATAAGACCTAGCACATCTTTGGGAGCAAAAATTAAAATAAGACACTGTCTTATTTTCGGGGAAACAGGGTACTAAGTACTGGAATTGCTGGGTTATATGGTACCTCTTTTTTTGTTTTTGTTTTTTTTTTTAGAGGAACTGTCATACTATTTGCCAAGGTGCTTGCACCATTTTATATTACCAGCTGCAATGTGTGAGGGATCCAATTTTTCTACATTCCCATGAACTTATTATCTGTCATTTTTGCTCTCACCATCCTAGTGGGTTCAAGTGGAATCTCATTGTGGCTTTGATTTGTATTTCAATAATGTCTGGTGATGTTGAGCATCTTCATGTGTTTTTTGGCCATTTGTCTTTCTTTTTTTTAAATTTTTAAATAAATTTTTATTGTTCATATTATTACAAATGTTCCTCTCCCCCCCTACATTGCTCTCCTCCACCAGGTTCCCATCCCACCCTCTGCCCTTTCCCCACCCCCCATTGTCCTCATCCATAGGTGCACAGTTTATGTTCAGTCTCTTCCCACATCCCCCTCTCCCCTTTTCCCCAAGAATCGTCAGTTCACTCCCCTTCCATATCTCTGATTCTATTATATTCAACAGTTAATATTGTTCATCAGTTTTTTGTTTTTTTTTAATTTCCTTGGTTTTTAGATTCACTTGTTGATAGTTACGTTTTTGTTGTTCATAATTTTTATCTTTATTTACTTTCTCTTCCGAAAGAACCCCCTTCAGCAATTCATATAATTCTGGTTTGGTGGTGATGAACTCCTTTAGTTTTTTTTTTTTTTTATTAGTGAAGCTCTTTATCTGGCCTTCGATTCTGAGTGATAGCTTTGCTGGGTAGATTATTTTTGGCTGTAGGTTCTTACTATTTATCACCTTGAATATTTATTGCCATTCCCGTCTGGCCTGCATGGTTTCAGTTGAGAAATCAGCTGACAATCGTATAGGTGCTCCTTTATAGGTAATTACCTGCTTTGCTCTTGCTGTTTTTAATATTCTCTCTTTGTCTTTTGCTCTTGGAATTTTAATTATGATTTGTCTTGGTGTGGTCCTCTTGGATTCCTTTTGTTTGGAGTTCTGTGCGCTTCCTGGACTTGTAAGTCTAATTCTTTCATCAGGCGGGGGAAGTTTTCTGTCACTATTTCTTTCAGTATGTTTTCGATATCTTGCTCTCTCTCATCTTCTGGGACCCCCATAATTCTGATGTTGGTTCGCTTGAAGTTGTCCCAGAGGTTTCTTACATTATCTTCAATTTTCTGGATTCTCTTGCATTCTTGCTTCTGCGGAGGAGTGTCTTCTGGCTCTTTATGTTCCAAATCTTTGACTTGATTCTTGCGATCTTCCATTCTGTTTTTAGGACTCTGTATGATATTTTTTATTTCAGACAATGTATTCTTTATTTCTTGTTGATCCCTTATCATTTCTTGTTGATTCCTAATTAATTCTAGTTGATCCCTTTTCATATCCTCATAGGTCTTATCGACCTTTTCTAGGAAATTCTTGAAAAACCTTATAAGCGTAGATTTGAACTCTATATCCAGTCACTTTTTGTCCTCCATTTCTTTCGTTTGTGATCTATTTCGTTGTCTTGGCATTTTTGCAGCTTCCCTGATGGGGCGGGGTTTCAGGGTGGAGCCTACAGCCTTGGCTTCCGTCAGCCACGCCCTATGCAGTTCCTGAGTCTCAGTAATCCCCAGGGTTCTTCAGTACTTGTTGCAAGCACCTCTGAGAGAAAGGTGCCCTCGATTTTCGCCTGCTCCTAAACAATCTAGGCTCTCCCCCAATGAGCCCAGAACTGGGATTCAGTTTAGTTGGAAGTGGGGTTGGAGGTGGCGTTCAGAGCAGTCCGGAGCTTTTGTCTCCTTCTCGCCAGGGCAATCCCACGGCACAGCCAACTGTCCCTTTTCTTTTTTTCTTTTTTTTCTTTTTTTTTTTTAAATATATTTTATTGATTTTGTACAGAGAGGAAGGGAGAGAGATAGAGAGCTAGAAACATCGATGATAGTCATCGATCAGCTGCCTCCTGCACACCCCCTACTGGGGATATGCCCGCAACCAAGGTACATGCCCCTGACCGGAATCGAACCCGGGACCCTTCAGTCCCCAAGCCGACGCTCTATCCATTGAGCCAAACCGGTCCTGGCCCTTTTCTGCGTGCAATGTGCGCGCCTCCGGGACCTCCTTTTGCTTCTCTCCCGGGGTTCCGCCTTACAGCCCAGCTCCCTATGGATGAGCCTGGATCTCCGGGGTCTGGCCTAGAACTGGGGTTCAGCGCTGTCGGGTCTGGGGTTCAGCACAGTCGGAGCTTTTATCTCCTTCCCCCTAGGGAACGCCAGCCAGGCACTCAGCCGCCCCTCCTCTCCGGCTCCGTCCTCTCCGCGCACGCCGCGTGTCTCCGTACCTCAGGCTTTTACAGCTCCTCCGCTCTTCCTTCTGGTTTTCTCCTTATAGAATTTCCAGTCAGTCGACTTTCCTGTAGTTCTGGGTAATGTCCATTTTATATTTTAGTTGTATTTTATTGAAATTGTTGTGTGTGGCTGCAGCTAGGTGTTTACCTGTGCAGCCATCTTGGATTTTCTCTCTGGGTAATGTCCATTTTATATTTTAGTTGTATTTTATTGAAATTGTTGTGTGTGGCTGCAGCTAGGTGTTTACCTGTGCAGCCATCTTGGATTTTCTCCTTCCTTCCTTCCTTCCTTCCTTCCTTCCTTCCTTCCTTCCTTCCTTCCTTCCTTTCTTCCTTCCTGTTTATTCAAATCCACTGCCTTTTTTTTTTTTTTTTTTTAATAATTGTATGTGTGTGGGGTTTTTTTGTTTGTTTTGTTTTTAGTTGTAAGGGTTCCTTATATAGTCTGGCTATAAGTTCTTTATCAGATATGACTTGCAAATATTTTTCTCTTGTTCTATGGGTTGTCTTTTCACTTTCTTAATGGTGCCTTTGAAGCACAGAAGTTTTTAATTTTAATGAAGTCCCTTTGACCTGTTTTTTTCTTTTGTTTCTTGTGCTTTTGGTTTCATATCTTAGACACCAATGCCAAGGTTATGAATTTTTTTCATATTTTTCCTATATTTTTCTCTTAAGAATTTTATAGTTTTAGTTCTTACTGGTAGATCTTTGATCCACTTGAATTAAATTTGGTAAATGATGTGGGAAAGGCATCCAATTTCATTCTTTTGTATGTAGATATCCAGTTGTCCCAGGACAATTTGTTGAAAAGACTGTTTTGTTTTTTTTCTTATTGAAGAGTTTTGGCATCCATTTCAAAAATCAGTTGGCGATAGTAGATGTAAGGGTTTATTTCTAGACGCTGTTCTATTCATCTATGTGCCTATACTTTACCAGTACCATCTTGTCTTGGTTACTATAATTTCTTGGTAAGTTTTAAAATCCGGACATGTGAGCCCTCCAACTTTGGGTTTTTTTTTTTTTTTGTGTGTGTGTTTTTTTTTGTTTGTTTGTTTGTTTTTTGTGTGTGTGTGTGTGTGTGTGTGTGTGTTTTAAGATTGTTTTTGGCTATTTTGGCTCCCTTGAATTTCTATGTGAATTTTAGAATCAGTTTGTCAATTTCTACAAAGAAGCCAGTTGGAATTTTAATACGGATCACATTGAATAATTTTTAAAATTAAGTTTTTAAATTTGGTGTTTAGAGGGCAGTTGGCTCTAAATCAGTTACTGTTGTTTTTTGTGTGTTTGTTTTTTGTTTTGTTTTTTTAAATATATTTTATTGATTTTTCAGAGAGGAAGAGAGAGGGATAGAGAGTTAGAAACATCGATGCGAGAGAATCATTGATCAGCTGCCTCTTGCACACCCCCTACTGGGGATGTGCCCGCAACCAAGGTACATACCCTTGACCGGAATCGAACCCAGGACCTTTCAGTCCGCAGGCCGACACTCTATCCACTAAGCCAAACCAGTCCCGGTTAAATCAGTTACTGTTAACCAATTATGCCACTATTGTTTTGCTTTGTTAAGCTTTTTTTTTTTTTTTTTTTTTTTTTTAATCAACTATCACTTTTATGTGTAATTGGTATTTCTTGGACTCTTCTTTCCATTAAGTTGTGCTTCACTGTTCCAGGAATGCGTGGTTAACATTCTATTTGGCTGTGGGATGCAGGCTCAAGCCATTCTGTTTGTTCAAGCCCTAATTGAGTGCCTTCACATATATCCAGTCTTATATCAGCTATGGGTGGGTGAACAGGGCCCGGGTCCTGAAACAGTATATACTGTTATCCCAAGGTTTGGACTGACTTTCTTTTTGAAGGGTTGGCTGCAGATGGTATTTAAGCTGGGCGGTGATGGGCAGGCTAACTGGCCATTGAGTGGGGTGGGGTGTGTGTTGGGAACTCATGCATTGCTAAGGGAGGAGGAGGAGGGCAGATTGGTACTGGGTGGTAGAGTTATTGGGAAAGCAAGACAGGGAGGGCTGGGATTTGAGCAGGAAAGGAACTTGGGAGAGGAGGATAGCATGAGCCATGTGGCACAATGTCAGATAGCCTGTCTGTATTACTTTGTGTTTCAACAATGTCAACACTTGAGTTCATGCATTTAAAAAGAGCTGCTTTGAATCTTATCTCTTTTTCCTGGATCCACCAGTATGACACCATTCCTATTCAGTCCAGCGTGGTGTTATGTTCCTGCCCATCCCCATCAATGGTGAGGACCCAGACTGATTCCGGCACGGCCCCTGTTGTTCCCAGCGGTGGTAGCAGGCAGGGCCCCACCATGGACAGCACTGCAACCGAGTCCCGACCAAGTGCCAACTCACTGCAACATGCTGCACAGCCGCCACCACAGCCTCGGAAGAAACGGCCAGAAGACTTCAAATTTGGGAAAATTCTTGGTGAAGGATCTTTTTCAACAGTGAGTACATGCTGCTGTTGTTGAATAAGTGTGTTTTCCTTAGATAGGCTGACTTTCCAGGCTCAGAACTGGGAGAACCAGATACGAGGTGGTGTTCTTCCCCGGAGGAGGGTTTTCAGGCCTCTTGGGGTTCCTCTTCTATTCTGAAGGTGACTTGGGGCCACAAGTAGATCATGTGGCTAAAATATCTAAACCATGATTTTGTAGTTGCAAGCTTTAAAAGGCATCATTTGATCTTTTTTATTTTTATTAAATGGCAGTTCATTTTATTGAAACGAGGCATCAGCAGTAACATTACATGTCTTTGTGTCACATTGGCAAGACTCTGGAAAGCTTTTCTGTTCCTTAGATTAAAAGTTAGTATTGGTCCTGGCCAGTGTGGTTCAATGTCAACCTATGAGTCAGGAGGTCATGGTTTGATTCCTGGTTAGGGCACATGCCCAGGTTTCAGGCTCAATCCCCAGTAGAGGATGTGCAGGAGGCATCCGATCAATGATTCTCTCTCATTGTTGATGTTTCTCTCTCTCTCCCTTCCTCTCTGAAATCAATAAAAATATATATTTTTTAAAGTTAGTATTGGGCCCCAGCTGGTTTGGCTCAGTGGATAGAGCATCGGCCTGCAGGCTGAAGGTTCTTGGGTTCGATTCCCACTCAAGGGTACATGCCCGGGATGTGGGCTCAATCCCTAGTGGGGGGCATGCAGGAGGCAGCCAATCCATGATTCTCATCATTGATATTTCTATCTCCCTCTCTCTCTCCCTTTCTTTCTGGAATTGATAAAAAAAATATATATTTTTTTAAAGTTAGTATTGGTATTAGTATCTCCTCAAGAGTTTTTGGGGAAACATTTAAAGACCTTTATTTTAAAATATGCAAAGCGTTACATTCTTGACACTTGCTAGAGTTACAGACCAAGACCTGCTGGCCTCTAGATTCTGTGTCATTTGTTTTATAAACAAATGTTGTTATGGCACTGTCAAGTCGCACTCAAGGTAACTCTTTTTTGCTCCTTGAGTGAGTTGTGTCTGTCCTATGGTATTTTTCCTCTTGCAGCAAAGGAGTGAAGGTTCAAATCGGCTCCTTTGTTGAAGTGTCAGCTCTATGTGGCTATGGCAGTGCTGGAGGCTTGCTGCAAGCTTGGTGGAGGCTAGAGTACTTGTTCTCCAGCTGCGGTGCACAGTCTAAATCTGTGACTTCATTGAAAGATAGCTCCCCTGTGGCCCTGGTCTCCAGGCTGCGCTCAGCATGCATTATGGTCGCAGCAGGGTGGTGCTTGAGGCCCCTAAAGAAGCAGGGTTTCTGAACAATGAGTCTTCCTTGCCTGGCTTTTGTGAAGAAACCTTACGTGAAATTTGTTTTCCTTTTCTCTTTTTACATTTATAAAATATTTTAAAATGCAAAGAACATAAAATATTATAGCTCACTTATATTGTCAACATTGTTTTAATGTTAATTTTTGCTGTCCTTAAACTTTTTTTTTTTTTTTTTTTAATCCTTACCTGAGGATATTTTTTTCCATTGATTTCTAGAAAGAGAAAGCCCTGACAGTTTGACTCAGTGGATAGAGCATTGGCCCAAGAACTGAAGGCTCCTGGATTCCAGTCAAGGGCATGTACCTTGGTTATGGGCTCGATCCCCAGTAGGGGGAGTGCAGGAGGCAGCTGATGTTTCTCATCATTAATGTTTCTAACTCTCTATCCCTTTCCCTTCCTCTCTATAAAAATATATTTAAGAGAGAGAGAGAGAGAGATGTGAGATACATTAATTGGTTGTCTTTCACAGGTGCCCTTTACTGGGGCTGGGGTACCTGCAACCGTGGTACATGTTCTTTTTTCTTTTTTTAAATATATTTTATTGATTTTTTACTGAGAGGAAGGGAGAGGGACAGAAAGCTAGAAACATCGATGAGAGAAGAACATTGATCAGCTGCCTCCTGCACACCCCCAACTGGGCATTTGCCTGCAACCAAGGTACATGCCCCTGACCGGAATCAAACCTGGGATCCTTTAGTCTGCAGGCCAACACTCTATCCACTGAGCCAAATCGGTTTCGGCGAGGTACATGTTCTTGACAGGGAACTGAACCTAGGACCCTTTGGTCTGGGGACCAACACACTAACCATTGAGCCAAACCAGCCAAGACTCCCTTTATACTTTTGATTTAGATTTTTAAAAATTAGCAGTTTTTGTTTAAATTATGAAAGAATTGTGTTCTTACCGAGTTTCCCCGAAAATAAGACATCCTCCGAAAATAAGACCTAGCGCATGGAAAGATAAGACATCCCCTGAAAATAAGACCTAGCGCAACTTTGGGAGAAAAAATTAATATAAGATACTGTCTTATTTTTGGGGAAACAGGGTAGAATAAAAACCTTCAGCCCTAGCTTGTTTGGCTCAGTGGATAGAGCACTAACGTACGGACCAAAGGCTCCCGGGTTCAATTCCAGTCAAGGGTCATGTACCTTGGTTGCAGGCTCTTTCCCGGCCCGGCTCATGCAGGAGGCAACCAATTGATGTGTTTCTCTCACATCGATGTTTCTCTCTGTCTTTCCCTTTTTCTTCTACTCTCCCTAAAAATGAAAAGAAAATTATCCTCAGATGAGGACTAATCAAAAACAAAACAAAAACACTTCAACTGTGAGGATAATCCCCAGTCCTTATGGTACTTAGAGATCCTTTTAGGAGGACGAAGCTATTTTGAAGAGAGCCTTGGTATTCTGCATGGTTTCTTACAGCATTCCAGTAAAAGAACTTTACTTCAATGGACATTTATTTTGACTGGAAAATGAGGACTTATTTGTGAAATTCCTCCATGTCTGGCTTTATGAGGCAGATCTTGATGTCCAGATTAGTTCTGTAATCAGCCCGAGTGGTGTGTGGTGGGGGCGGTGGGGGGAGAGCAGTGTCAAGTCATGTCCTGTGGAAGAGGGGCACTCCCTGCCCTATGTCCATAGGAAACCTGCATGGAAGTACAGAATTCACACACAACAGAAAGATGACTATCTCCTTCAGAAAAGTTTCCATTTAAATATTAGTACTCCTTAACAGTTCTTTTTACTTACATAGCTAGTCTAATCCTGTGAAGAAAATTTTTAAAAAATATATATTTTATTGATTTTGTACAGAGAGGAAGGGAGAGAGATAGAGAGTTAGAAACATCGATGAGAGAGTCATCAATCAGCTGCCTCTTGCACACCCCCTACTGGGGATATGCCCGCAACCAAGGTACATGCCCTTGACCGGAATCAATCCTAGGACCCTTCAGTCCCCAAGCCGACGCTCTATCCATTGAGCCAAACCTGTCCCGGCAGAAATTTAACATTGCATAAATACATAAGCAGTTCTCCCCCATCACTCCCCAGCTTGTAAGAACAGTCCACATAGGTACATCCTCTGGAAAGATCTTTGATATCTTTACACTTGAGTATGTACAATCCAGCCTCATCCTTAATAACTGCAGGGCATTTTACACAGTACTTTTCCAGGATTGAGTCTGGTGAAGAATTCTGTACTGGCATTTAACTCACACTCAGGGGCCAGATGAACCCGGCTGTGGCCTCCTGATGTCTTCCCAGAAGGCCCAGGGATACTCCAGGAGTTGGGCAGGTTTTCATCTATTTCTCTGGTCCTCGGGCCTTCCCCCTGCAGGTATCTTTGAAGAGACGTTTGTACCAGCTGGCAGTGGTGGGGGCCACCCAGTACATCGTCAAACTGGGCTCATTAGGCATTTGGAAGTTGGTGCTTAGGTTGCAACTAAGGTTTCCTTATGTAGAAAGGCCTTTTCCATGTTGTGTGATGCCTCGTTGGCACTCTGTCCCTCAAATAGAGTTTGAGCATCAGACTCAGGTGTACCACAGAGAGAACACAGCTTGGAGTGTGACTGCACTTCTGATGAGGGTGTAGGACTCCCAGGAGCCACTGTCCGCAGGCCACTGTGATTTCATTTCCTGTGCCCTTGATAGCAGAGATGGTACTTATGGTGTCTGAGAGCAGCATCAAATGAGATGTATGGTAACAATTATTTGAAAAAGCCTCATACAGTGTTACTTTTTGCAATGAACATATACTGAGGGCATATTTTTAAAGTTATTTTTTAAGACATTCCTAATACATACCTGTGGAGGTATTATTTGTTGCTGCTTCTTACTTTTGGGGAGGGTGACACAGGTCTAGATGTTCCTACACATGCACTTCACTGCACAATGGGGAGTATTGGCAGCTGATGAAGAACCTTATGGAAACAGTAGAGAGATGTGTTTGCTGTTAACTCTTGGAATGAATTAACTTTGTCATTGACATTCAGCTGTATTTGTTAACACAGGATAAAAATATTTAAATGTAATTTTACAATGGGGGTGGGGTAGCTTGTGTGATTGGTTGCTGGGTAACTTGTGAAACTCAATGCCCTGGTTACATTTAGTGTTTTTTTCCTCTTTCCCTCTTTTCTTCCTAAACCAGGTTGTTCTGGCCCGAGAACTGGCAACCTCAAGGGAATATGCTAGTAAGTACTAACTCCAGCAATCTTTGTCTGGGATGCAGGGACAGTACACTTCTGGGCACATGGCCACTCGGCACTGCCTAGCGCTTGGGGATTTCTGTGCTGATTTTAGAGGAGAGGACACTGTTGGTCTGTCTTAGAGACTATGAAGTCAGTAGCCACGTTATGTGAAAAATTTGAATTTATGCCAAAAATTTAAACTTTATGAGTTGTGTCTTTAGTGTTTTCTTACCGTTTCAAATCATAGTAACTTGCTTCTCTTTTACCTTAAGTTAAAATTCTAGAGAAACGTCACATTATCAAAGAGAACAAGGTCCCGTATGTAACCAGAGAGAGAGATGTGATGTCGCGCCTGGATCACCCCTTCTTTGTTAAACTTTACTTCACGTTTCAGGATGATGAAAAGCTGTGTATCCTTTGAATAGTCAAAGCGTTCTGAAATCACACAGTGAGCCCTATTGGTTTGGCATCATGACAACATTGTTGTTTTTGCAAGTAGTCCCTTCTCCTGGAAAGGAAAAAGGCTGTGTATTCTAAATACAAAGGAATTCATAGCATGGCTGTGGCCCCCTGGGTTACTTCATGGGAGACCATCACAAACATTTTTTTATTTTTTATTTTTTATCGATAAGCATTGTATATAAAGGATTTTTATTATTTTAACCCCATGGTTGCTATACATTTATTCAAAGGCTTTCCTCATTCCTCTTACCAGCATCCTTGGAATATCTATCAGGTGTCAAGTCCTGTGCTCAAAACAGGGAAGTGAGAGGAAGAATGATCTTGGGCACCTGGGGCTCCTAGAAGGTGGGCAACTGTCTGACTTCTTTGGCTCAGGCATGTGGGGTTTGGTTGGAAGGGACATTTTTACAAGGCTCAGTCCCCGGGTGAGAAGTTCAGGGAGTGACCCATAGGAGTCCAAACCCTTTCTCCCTATACATAGATGCTGTCCTCTCCCTGAGTTCTCCAACCTCCCTCCCCTTGCTCCCTGTGGAGTCTGCTCTCCGTGCCTTTTTTAAAAAAGCTCTGATCACCCAGTGCTTCTGGCTCTTCATGGCTTGCAGCTGCATCTCTATTAGAGATATCATACTCGCTGATTCTTTGCTTTGTTTGAGGGCATCTTATGTTTCCTGACTTCTCTAACTCCTTTACCTTTGCTTAGGGATAAGGGAGGCAGGGTACCGTGACAGTCAGGGTGGACCACACGTCTATGTCATGCAGCTTATCTTGGGCTTATCCACCATATAGCCAGACTGGCCAGTAGTTCCTCTCTTCTTAGTCCCTTTACTGTAGTTCTTCTAAACCAAGACTTCCCTCAGCCCCTGTTTGCCTGGTGACTGTGTTCAATCTCAGCAAATGCTCTTGGTTTCTACTCAGCCAAGAGCGGTTGGACTGTCAAATGGAGTAGGTTAAGAGTTTGTTCAGGTTTAAACCACAGTCTTTGTATTTGTTTTCCCCCCTCTTTTCTTCAAGGTCTCCTCACCACACCACTTCCAAAGTTGGTTCAGTGCCTGAGAGTTTGCCTTCCCCATCTTCCATTCCCACCGATTCAGGCTTCCTTTCCCCTCCCTCTCTATACACAATTCTTCTGGGTTAGTCCTGTTCCCCTTTTAACACCATTTTCTAGCTTCATCAGCTGTCAACTGAATTTGTTCTTTTGTTTATTGAGAAGTCTTTGGTGAATGCTGGGTGATGGCAGTGTGCTGGTAAATGAGATGAGGGCTTTGTCTTCGGGGACTTTAAATTTCCATGCAGGAGTTAGGTAACACAAGTGATCAATACCTAAGGGACCAAGAATAGTAAAATCAGCTCAAATAGCTGACCCCTACCCAGCCTTTTTGCTCCACCCACACATACCTGCTCCTCTCCTTACCCAGAGCAGGTCTCTGCCTGATATTATCAACCAGGACCACCAAGCTAAAACAGTACTTCCCTTTAGCCATGATTTACACATTGAGGAGACACTGGAGTGACTGAAGGGGCAAACTCCCCTCAGGACAGGTAAGGCAGAGTCTGTGACCTTCCTGTTGCAGCCTGGAAATGGGGGCTCTGGACAGTGAGACAAGCTCCAAGACACTGCTGAGCTCAAGCCCACCCTTCCTTCCAGGCTGCAGTGATGTGTTTCTCTCCTGCAGAGATGGAGGTTGAGGATTTCAGAGGCCGTTACTCGATTAGCCTGCATTCTTCCTCCGTCCCCCACCTGCTCATCTTTGTGTGTCCCCTCTTGCAGGTTGGGGACAGGAGCAGTGCACCTAGGCCTCAGGAGGCTGGGCTTCAGTCCTGTCCTCCCTTGGCTTTATCACCTTGAATCAGTTGGGTTGCTTAATGTCTCTGAGCCAGGTTCCTCTGCAACGTGCAGGCTTTGGGCTCACCAGGCTCTGCAAAAGGCCTGATCTGTGCTCATCCTGGAATGACCCACTCCATGCACTAGAACAGATTTCCTCAGTGCCCTATGGCTTTGCTGAGGGAGGTAGTATGGGGAATGGACCAATAAGATCTGAAAAAGTATTTCTGGAGGATGAGAAATGTGTGTGGTTGGAGGGAAATATGGGCTTGGAGCTGTGATCCTTAACATCTGTCATATTCCAAACCTATCAATCACCTTAGCTTCACAGTTGAGCACAGAACTATTTAGAAGTATCTCTTAAATAGGAAATAGGAACACAGAGGATGGTCAGGCAAGGAGCAGAACCTGTGAAGCAGGAAAAGGGGCTGTTACTGTGGCTATGGCTGAGCCCCTGTGGAATGTAGGCTCCTGGGAGATGGCATTTCTAACTGGTGAAGCTCCTTGGCTATTCCAGGTGAGGCCACCTGCCCAGGCAGTGCTGAGCTCCTGCTTGGGTTTGGGTAAGCCAGAATCTCTAACCTTCCCTGTGGAGGGGGCAGAGCAGGACCAGGAGGGAAGGGGGCCTGGTTGGGACCCTTTTTGAATTTCTCAGAAGTAAGGTTTGTTTTTTGCCTCAGGTTCTGGTTAGATGTCCTGGTTAGAAGGGCTTGAGTGGTCACAGGTTGGGCTGGATTCAGGGCAGGTTTGGGCAATCTTGGTGGTTGGTCCCTTCCTCCTGGGATTGCCCTTGCTGTACTGCAGCTTCAGGTTCCTTCTTGGTGGGAATGGTAGTACCATGGCAGATGGAAACAAGATGGAACACCTTGAGCACTGGCCAACCCTTTCCTGTCCCTAGCTGCCAGTGGTGAAGTCCCTGAAGATTTCCATTAATAGGCACATATGTTTGGTGTTTCTAGGAGGAAGAAGTTATATGGGATCCATTTATTTTTGCAACCATTAGCCCTCTTTGGAAAATGGAAAGTAGATATAAAACATATCACAATGTAGTGATGTTCAGAGGAAAGATGACAGTGTTCCTCCAGTCTCTCCCCATTGGGTGCCTAATAAATAAATTGAAGCAAGAAGTTAATAAAAGGGGATTTCTCTTACAAAACTTGTCACTTTATACTTGGAAACAGAGCGTTAATTTGAGAAACCTTTACATGAATTGGCTCTTAGCTCAGCATGTAGAATGCAGGTGGTGCTCAGTAAATGTATGCACATTGTGCAGGTGTGGAGACTAGATTATGATGGAAACACGCCCCCTCCCCCACTCCCATACACATACCTTGGCTGAAGCCTGCAGAGAGGCATTTGACTGCAATCTCTAGCCGCTTCCCTTCACTGGTGCCACATGTGCCTTCTGGGCCAGTGGAATCCAGAAGGGTCACTTGGGCTGAAAGACTCATGTCATTGTGTTCGTGGTGAAAAACTTATCCTTGTGCCTCGCCCTGGAGCAGGGGTCTGGGATTCCCATTGGCCATGAGTCTGAACCTGACAGAGTCTGACTCAAGGGGGCCACAGGTACCTTCAGTTTCCATTAATTTAAAAAAATTCTATTGGGTTAAGGTTTTTTAAAAATGGTTTTTGCATCCTTCCTTAACTACTCAATATTTAGATTTTGGCCTTAGTTATGCCAAAAATGGAGAACTACTTAAATACATTCGCAAAATTGGTTCATTCGATGAGACGTGCACCCGGTTTTACACAGCTGAGATGGTGTCTGCGCTAGAGTACTTGCATGGCAGGGGCATCATTCACAGGTACCAAGCTGAGGGCTGGGCTCTGCTCTCAGCTCGAGGGCAGCTGTGGTTTATTTAATGGAGGGTGGGATGCCTCGTGAAAACTATGAAGAGTTCACATCACTCTGACATTGAGAGCCTCACAGACCCTCAGCCTTTAGATGAAATTATGTCTTTTTTTGCCAGGCTAGCAGTTTTCTTACCCATTTTGATTGCTGCTTTTATTTTGTTACTTAAGGCTTTTGTGTGTACTTTCTTCTGGTCTTGTTTTCCATGACTTTCTGACAAAGTCAAATTGAAAGTATTCAAATAAGCTCTTTTTTAAAAAGTTATTTGAGAGAGAGGGTAAGGGAGAAAGAGAGATACATCGATTTGCTATCCACTTATTTATGCACTCATTGGTTGCTTCTTGTATGTGCTCTGACTGGGAATTGCACCCACAACCTTGGCATATCAGGAGAATGCTCTAACCAACTGAGCTACCTGGCCAGAGCTTTTTTAACTGACTTTTAAAAATTGGACTATGTATAAATTAAGTTGTATAGCATGATAGTTTGATTTCCATATTTTGTGAAATGATTACAATAATAGGTATAAAAGCTATTTTATGAGTTAAAATGATAAATTATACTTTAAAAAGATTATTAAAAATAATAGATGGCAGTTTTGAAGTGATGTAATTTGAATGTCTTCATTATATGCAACTGATATTTGTTCATTATGAACTTTAGATTTATATTCTTGATTGTTAGCCTATAAAGATTAGCATTAACCAGTTTATTTTCTTTTTGGCAAAATTTAAAATATGTAATAACATTGCTGTTTTAAATACTTATGTCAAATATAAAAAATCTGCTTTCACAGGGACCTGAAACCAGAAAACATTTTGTTAAATGAAGATATGCACATCCAGATCACAGATTTTGGAACAGCAAAAGTATTATCCCCAGAGAGTAAACAAGGTGTGTGAGTGCTTTATTTCCAGTCAATCCTGCTTAGTGTTTAGATCACAAATAACCTTTCCGAAATTCAGTGAATTGCACATGTTCATGTGGTGACAGATGTTTGTAATACTTTGTTATTGTAAACATGCTTTGAGTTTTCACAGGGAAAGCTGTATGTCTGATCTAGTGGGTGGGGTGGGAGGGGCTTCCTAGCTGCTATGGTTGGTCTGCCTGGTCTTGAGTGGGGGTGCTGGGTCACCAGGTGCTTTCTGCATGTTGTAGTCATAGGTCCTTTAGAGCACTTTTGAGTGCCCTGTGGCTCACCCTCCTTAGTTTTAGAAAGTGCTGGGGTGCCACATTTGTTCTTGGTCGCCCATGCAAGTACATGGGATCAGTATGGTCAGCTCGCAGCTCTTCCTGTTGGAACTGTAGTTTGTAACTGGAGGTTAGTGGGGGACTATCCCTCTATTCCCGTGCCTGCCAGCGTTTTTTCTCCTCACATGTGCCTGTGAGGAAATCCTGTGTGCAGCTGCAGTGGTGGCCCAGGCACACCCATTATAGTGAGGTTCTACAGAATCACAGAACAGGGATTGATTTTTACTTGGTCAGGTGCATATTTCTGATTGCAAACCATCCTAATCACTGTTCCCCTCGGGTGATTCTTAGCATTGGATTATGTATTATGACAGCTGTATCATCCAGAAGGAGTGTCCTGGGTTTCCTAGCTAGCCAGCGACATCTCAGCAGGGGCTGAATGGCTCTCAAACTGGAAGTATAAAGAATGGCAATTTTACTTCTGAAAATTGTTGTCAAGCGTTAGTGTAGAGAGAAGATAAAGCCCTTTATGGTGAAGTTTGGGGGAAGCTAAGGGCACTGTGCAAGTTACTAAGTGACATTGAAAATGTTTGCCTTCCTCCCAGCAGGAGGCAGATTGTCTATCTTTACAGAACTTTGTCACAATAGGTTGCTCCTGAAAGGGGATGAGCCCTGCATCTCTCTCACTGCTGCTTGTTAGGTCAGAGTCCCCCTGTCTATAATGGGCAGGGTGGGACACAGTGGGGATTGTTGAGGGCATACGGGATTGATGAACAATTTCCAACACAGAGGACTTGTGACTTCTGACCTTGCACAAGGGTACCATAGACATATCTGGGTGAGGACAGCTTAATCATGTTGAGTAAGCCCCTTGTCTGTGGCTGTGTCTCTGGTGTTTGCTCCCTTTGCAAAAAGGCTTTAGTTACTTGGGGATGCTGGAGGTTCAGACTTGGGTTTGTATCTGGAAACCTGTGTTCTGAGATATGTAGGCTTTCTGGTATACAGCCAGATGTGGAGGCTTCACTTACTAAACAGGACGGGTGGGTCTGGAAGGGGGGATCCAGGGGAAGGCTTCGGAGCCTAAATCGTTGTCACTCCAGCTGCACCTTTTCTGCACATTCCCTTTGTGGACCACCAAAGTTCCTACATTTGAGTTTAGTTAATTTATCTCTTAAATTTCTTTTAGTCTGTGGCTTCCACAGCCCCCCCACCCCCAATCTTTATTTCCCTTGCAGTCTGTTGAAGAAACCAGGTCATTTGTCTTCTAAAGTTTCCTGATTACATCTCTTTGGAGTCATGTCACATGCCCCTCTCCTCTGTACATCCTGTAAATTGGCAGTTGGTGCTGGTCACTTTGATCACATTCAGGTTCAATTATCTCACACCAGAGTCTGGTGGTGGTGCCTTCTTTATTAGGAAGCATTTGACACCCATTCATATCTCTATGTTGTCAACAGCCCTTTAAAGCCATAATGGCTAGGATTCATTAATTCAGTAAGAATACAGAATGATTATAGTCTAACTAGAGGCCCATTGCACAATATTCGTGCAAGAATAGGCCCTGGCTTCACTCCCAGCCACTCGGGAGCCAGCAAGTGCCTGCTCCCTGCCCCAGCTGCCCGGGAGCCAGCACATCCCAGCTCCTAGGCCACCCAGAGCCAGCAAGTCCTCGCTTCTGTCTGGAGCATCACTCCAGTAGCTCCCTCCGCCACCCGCTTCCCCTCTTAGCAGGCTTCACACCTGCATATGCAAATTAACCTCCATCTTGTTGGGTTAATTTGCATACTCTGATTGGCTGTGGGCATAGCAAAGGTACGGTCAGTTAGCTAGTGTAGATTCTTTTACTCATGAGATGGAATTCTCTTTTTCTTTTTTAAAATATATTTTATTGATTTTTTACAGAGAGGAAGGGAAAGGGATAGTTAGAAACATGGATGAGAGAGAAACATCCATCAGCTGCCATCCCCTCTCCCCCCCCCCCCCCCCGCACACCCCCCACTGGGGATGTGCCTACAACCAAGGCACACGCCCTTGACTGGAATTGAACCCAGGACCTTTCAGTCCGCAGACCCAACGCTCTATCCACTGAGCCAAACTGGTTTCGGCTGGAATTCTTTTTTTAAAGAGAAATTTCCCCATAGCAACTATTTCCTTAACTACTTCCTATTAATTGTGGAGGAAAAAACAGGATAAATGCTTGCTCTTTCCCCTTTACTTGCCACTTTTGAAAATAATGAATTGGTTCACCATCGTCCTCCAGTGATGACCAAATTATCAAAAGCATTATTACCCCTTGCCTCACACCATACACAAAAGTTAACTTAAGATGTTTACTTTGATTGGAGATCTAAATCTAGGATCTAAAACTATTAACACTCTTGGAAGAAAGCATAGGAATAATCTTCATGACCTTGGGTTAGGGAATGGTTTCTTAGATACAATACCAAAGGCACAAAACACACTGAGTAAGGGTTTAAGAGAAAAAAGAAATACAGTTGATGTTTGTGTATAAGGTCATGTCATCTGTGTTTAGAGGTAGTTTACTTTTTCCTTTCTAATCTGGATTCCTTTTATTTAATTTTCCTGTCTTAATTGCCCCGGTAGAACCTCCACTATGTTGAATAGAACTGGCAAGAGTGACATCCTTGTCTTGTTCCTAATCCTAGGAAAAGCTCTTAATCTTTCACTATGAGTAACAAGTTAATTTTGGCTTTTTCATAGATGCCTTTATCAGGTTGAGGAGGTTTCTTTCTCTTCTTATTGTATGTATTTTTATCATGAAGGAATGTTGAATTTTTGTTAGATGCTTTTTCTGCATTTATTGAGTTGACCATATGGTTTTGTCCATAATTTTAATGATATGATGTATTACATTGACTGATTTATATATATTTAATCACCTTTGCATTCTTGGGATAAATCTCGCTTGCATACTCCCTTTTTAAAAACAAAATTGAGTTTTAGAAATAGAGAGAGGAAGGGGGAGAGAAAAAGAAATAATTATGTGAGAGGAAAACATAGATCAGCTGCCTCTTGCATGCCCCCTACCGGGGATCAAGCCCACAACCCAGGCATGTGCCCTGACTGGGAATCAAACCGGCAACCTTTCAGTGGAGAGGACGATGCTCAACCAACTGAGCCATACTGGCCAGGGCCAGACTCCTTTTTATTTGTTGCAGTAGTCTGTTTTCTCATCTTCTGTCCAAGAGGTGACCATATTTTGTGAATGTTTGCTGTGCTTCGTGTGGGTTTATGGGTATGACACAAGCAGTCTGCACTTTTGGCTTGAAAAGAGTGTGAGGGTCCCCACACCTTAGGAATACTTCTTTAGGTCCCTCCTTCCCCACTGGCACTTCAGTTTGACTTACAGATTTGTGGTGACCAGAGTGGTCCATAGCCCAGGATGCTGATCACTTTCTTTGAACCACTTTGAGGATAGAAACAGCAACCCAGCTCAATATCTTTCTCCTTTCCCCTGACTGTGTGTCCTACAGGTGAGGAGGTCAGTGGCATAGAGGATGCCATGCTCTCCAATGATGGGTTCTGGGTCTGGTTTTTCAGCATCTGGGGAAGTTTGATTTTTAGCTTATCTCTGAACTTTCAGGGGGAGGTGACTAGATTACCTCTCTGATTTTCTAATGCTCTCTTTGGGGTTTTTACCTGGTCTCACAGATAGAAACCAGTCAGCCATGACACTGGAGAGGAGAAAAGTCACTGTTTTTCATTAATCTTTCAGTGAAATCGAACATTTCCTTCAATTATAAAAGTAGACAGCAAATGTCTGCTGGTTTACACAGTACCAGCCTGGAAGGTTGCTGTGAGTGAAATATGTGGCTCCTCTCCGTAGAGAACCAATTTGTTTTCGGATGGTAGGTGGCTCTCATACCGGCATTTCTGATCCTTCATCCTGTGAGAGTCATAGGAAAGGCTGTGGTCCCCAATGCCAGAGACGCTCCATGTAGGATGCCTCAGGAGCAGTGTGGCGGGCACGCCGCTTATGCCTATGGTTCTTTGTCAGGGATGCAAGGCCATTGGTAAAGTCCCTAATTGGGGGCCACTGGGGTGAATGGGTGTCAGTGCCTCCTCTCTCTGGTGATGGGCAGGTCCAGAGGCTCCTGCTGCCACCCAGCCCAGCTCTGCAGTTGATCTTTGTGAATCTTGCATCACACAGTCCAATACTAGAAACAGCAGTATGCTGTGGAGGTTGCCCAGCTGGGACACATGAGTCTCATTCCCTTTATATCCCTGAGCAGTTTGTTATAAGAAGGTATTCCTGCCCTCCAGGGGATCCAGTCCTTTCCTGCATTCTGTGCATGTTCATTGTATGCCTGCTGCATGTCCGGATTGTTGTTAAGCACCACAGGCTCCTTGAGACGCTCCAGCTGAGAGAATGCTGGGTGAGGCTGCTCTAGTGTTGGTGAGAGGCACTAGGAGAACATGAGTTAGGGAGGTGGCCAGGGAAAAGTCACTGAGCAGGTGACCTTGGAGTCATCTCTGGGAGGAGAGGGTCTCAAAACAGTGTGTGAGGGGTGGGATGCCATGTCAGCCATGATGTCCTGATAGGAACGTCCACAATGTTAAGTGTTTTGTATCTCAGCATGACCATTTTTCTCTTTTCATCAGCCAGGGCCAACTCGTTTGTAGGAACAGCCCAGTATGTTTCTCCAGAGCTGCTCACAGAGAAATCGGCCTGTAAAAGGTAACCTGATTTTTTTCTAGTTCTTGTTTTTATCGACATGTGTGTGCTTTGTGTGTGTGTGTGTGTGTGTGTGTGTGTGTGTGTGTGTTTTCCTGATCCATAATAATCTTTTCTCTAAAGTAGCTAATACATATGAAATTAATAGTTAAGAGATTGCTTTTCACACTGCCAGTGTAGCTCAGTGGTTGAGTATCTGTGTAGGAGGTCATTGTTCAATTCCCAGACAGAGTACATGCCTGGGTTGTGGGCTTGATTCCAGGTGGGGGGTGTGCAGTAGGCGACTGACTGATGAGTCTCTCTCATCATTGATATTTCTCTGAAAAAAATTATTTCTTATTTATTTTTTCAATGAGAGTGCCTTTCATGGCCTTTATATAGCTAAGCTTACTTTGGAAGAAGTTAGCATTTTGCCTTTTAACCAGTATTTTTCCTTTAATAACCCATGTGCTACTTACTTTATTGTTAAACTTTATACTTCCTGGGGTGGTTGTTGCTTTATACTTTGAGACTGGATCTTGTTCCCTTAGAATAACTGTCTGGTGAAAAGAAGTATGGCAGACAAGTCTTTATTATTTAACAAGGCTTCTTGCTTGTTTTGAATCCCAGGGATCCTTGTGCTGCCTCCTGCTTTGGCAGACTGGCATTACTGGCAGCCGCAGATCAGCTGTTTAGTGTTATGGACTCTACAGACTATGGGAAGAGGCCCAGAAGGCAGCATGTGTGGGAGGGGACAGAGTCAGTTTCCTGGCAGGGGCCCAGGCAGCACTAGCCAACTCTGCTCAGTGCTCAGACCTGGCACAGGCCTGGCAGTGGCTGCAGAGTTGAGGGTTTTGGTGGGTGTAGAGTAAATTAGGTATAGAGGACACAGGAGCTGGGGTTCTGTTCACAAGGGCAGTAGTCTGAAGAGTGGAGAAGGGTCAGCAGCAGGGCATCTGGGCAGTGGAGGAAAAGAAGGTGGAGGGGGTGTTGATGGCTAGGAGTGCTGAGAAGTCTGGGGAGCTGTCAGGTAGGCTATGAAGCAGGTGGAAGACTGAGGTGGCAGTAGAATCTGGGGTTACAGAGTTTGGGGAGTGGCTCCAGATGGTGACAGATTCTGTAGTTTAAGCTTTTCTTTGGATTCTTCCTCCCCAGGGGCCAGCCAAGCACGTGGCCTGCTGGCACCTTCCCTTGAGTTGACCTAGATTGGCAGGCTGCAAGGGGCTACCTTCCTAAAATGACAAAGTAACAGTGCCAAAGCTATCAGAAGAGAGTGATTCTGGGGACAGCAGCTCTGTGTTTGTGAGCATAACAGATTTTTAAAAAAAACTTTTTAAAAAAATTCTTTATTGATTATGGTATCACATAATTGTCCTCATCCCCCATTCCCATCCCAACTCCCTCCCCATGTATGCCCACCCCTGTTGTCCATAACCACTGGTTAGGCTTATATGCATGCACACAAGTCCTTTAGTTCATCTCTTCCCTTTACCCCCACCCTTCCCTGTCTTCCCTCTTAGCAGTCTGATCGCTGCTTCTCTGTCTCCAGGTCTGATTCTGTTCATTAATTTATGTTGTTAATTATTTCCCCTAGATGCGTTAGATCATGTGATACAAGGAATTCCCTTATAAGAACCGAAACTGAGACAAACAATAATCGTTATGTTGAGAGACAAATGAATCAGTCTGTAGTGAGTTCCTTTCTGGGCCAACAGTTCTTTTGAGTCCCAATTTCAATGTCAAACAGTTCCTTATGTGTACATGTCAGCCATGGTATTTCAGATCTGGTTGGTGGACAAATGGTATTGATGCAGGTCTGACTGTCTCTGGTTTGGTCCTTGGCATCCTTCAGCGACGCACAGCTGCTGTCTGCTAGTATGGCAAGGCGTTGTCAGCGTCTTCCATCTCTGAACTCTTTCTCTTCTGTCTTCATTGCTGGGGCACTCCTGTCAGTTTCTCTCTGTTGCAGGAATCCACATGGTCTCGGAGTTGTTTTCTGAAAATATGCAAACATATTCTTGACCAAAAGTTAATAAAGGGATATTTTCTATAAATTTGACTTGGGATCCCTTTTTTTTTTTCTTTCTTTCTTTTCTCAAATGATTTCCCTCTGGCTTGCTTTGACACCATGTATGGTTTTCATGAGTTAAAAAACTCTTTTAAGGGGCGGTGCTGTGGGGCAGAAACATGATGAAGGATAGAAGGATGCTCTCTTAAGAATTAAACTTCAGTCTCCAGGCTGTTTATTTTTGAGCTTTTGTCAAGAACTAAATGCTATTGTAGGTCAGGGATGCCTACGTGGGGCTTTTTAAACAATATTCTCCCCAGGGGACATGTGGCTGTGTATGGGCACAGTTTTGGTGTCACAACTTGGTGAGGGTTGGGAGAGTGCTATTGGCATTCAGTGCACATCTGCTCAGCATCCTGCAGTGCAGAGCCATACTCACAGCAAGAATGATTGCCCCGCCCCCCCGTCACAGTGCTGAGGCTGAGACACCCTCCTCAGGATGGGGAGTACTGTTGGCCAAATTCTTGAAGTGTGGGTCACTGCTAAGTATTAGCTTTTCCTCAATGTTGGGTTTACTTGTAGGATGAGGCAGCTTATTAGCATGATGGGGAAGATCTCCAAGCTCTACTGAACGTGATAAGGAAGATACCTTTTGTGAAAAAAGGAGGGAGAATGTGTACCCAGATCTGTTTGTTCATGCATTTTACAGCACTAGAAGAGTATACAAGGACTGGCAAATAACACTGGGATGTTGCGATCAGGGTTGTGAGAGAGATCAGTATTCTGTATATCTTTGTATGCTTTTAAACTTTTTAGCATGTTATACTCAAAAATAGTTCAGATTTTTTCATTTAAAAAGTGATACATATTCATTGAAAAGAATTCTTAGAAAATATGGAGAATAAAAACACAAGAACACTCAGTCTCCAGCCCACTTACAGACTCAACTTCCCAGTTATTTTTTTCTAAGGGTATTACATATGGTTGTGTAATTTTTATGCAACTGTATAGGACTCTCTTTCACGGCCCGCGTAGAAAGAGTTCCAGTTCAGGTTCTGGAGAAGGGCCGCACACAAATGAAAAGAGACTTGAAGAAATTCAATTTGGCGATTTGGGGGGCCAGGCGGTAGTCCAACTCTAGTGGGAGAACTACTCCTGCTCTGGCCCTGCCATCCCCTTTTATTGAGGCTTTGGGGAAGACATCTTAAGCAACATAAACAGAAATTTACATGTAGCCCTTAGGCAGGAAATAACAGAAACTTTAAGGGACAAGGTAGATTCTGCTTCAGCTAACAAAATCTCAACTAAAGGTTAGAGCAATTAAGGTTGTTGACCAGCCTTCCTGGCTTCCTGTCAACATCTCTTTTTCAGTGAAACTGATTTGGTTTCCAGCACAACTGGAAGTCATACTGAATAACGAATTTTGAATAGTTAAATAACCATTAAATATTTGATGGCTATTATCTAATTATTAAATATATAATGGTTCACTATATAATTATTGCAATTATATGATGAACATTTCCCTATGTCGCTAAAATTATTTGCAGTCATCTTTAACGGCTGTGAGGTGTTTTAGCATATGATTTATTGTTGTTTGTCAAACTCTTTATCATTGGATGTTGAAGTGGTTTTGTTTACTTGGCACAATCTGGCATGCCTTCTGTGTGCTGCATATTCTGTGCTGTGGAGCAGAGGGGCACTCCTGCTTGTCCAGTGGGAGAGATGGGATATCTTCCAGGCAGCACCAGGGCTCCCCAAGGCTGCCCTAAGTCCCTGTGCTGAATTTCAAAAAGTAGAATGAGCCCTGGCCAGTTTTGCTCAGTGGATGGAGCGTCGGCCTGTGGACTGAAGGGTTCCAGGTTAGATTCTGGTCAAGGGTACATGCCTGGGTTGCAGACTCGATTCCCAATAGGGGAGTGCAGAAGGCAGCTGATCAATGATTCTATCTCATCATTGATGCTTCTATCTCTCTCCCTCTTCCTTCCTTTCTGAAATCAATAAAGAAATATATATATATCTATCTATCCCCGAAACCAGTTTGGCTCCGTGGATAGAGTGTCGGCCTGAGGACTGAAGGTCCGAGTTCGATTCCGGTCAAGGGCATGTACCTTGGTTGCAGGCACATCCCCAGTGGGGGGGGTGCAAGAGGCAGCTGGTCGATGTTTCTCTCTCATCGACATTTCTAACTTTCTATCCCTCTCAATTCCTCTCTGTATAAAATCAATAAAATATATTTTGAAAAAAAAGAAATACATATATATATATATATATATATATATATATATATATATACATATATATATAATTTATTTATTTTTTAGGTAGAATGACTTGCCCTCTCTGAACATTTTTAAAGTCTTTGGTATATACATACTAGAAATATAAAACTGACTTCCCCTTTAGTTTTTATTTTATTTTAAAACATTTTCAAGCCTTGACTGGGTAGCTCAGTTGGTTAGAGTGTCGTCCCGAAATACCAGGGTTGTGGGTTCGATCCGTGGTCAGGGCATATACAAGAATCAACCAATCCTCAGGCTTAGAGTGTTGACTCGCAGACCAAGAGGTTATGGATTCAATTCCTAGTCAAGGGCGCGCACCTGGTTTGTAGAAACACTGCCATGGTCAGGCCCTGTGCGAGAGGCAGCTGATTAATGTGTCTCTCTCACATCGATATTTCTCCCTCTCCCTTTCCCCCTTTTCCCCTCTTCCTCTCCCATCTTCTTCCCCTCCTCCCTCCACCCCGTCCCCTCTTTCCATCCTCTCTGACTGTGTCCACATATAAAGGGCATGCTTTGCTGTAGGTGTTTTACTTATGTAGCTTCCTATTTTAACCTAGACTAAACAATAGAGAAAATCAAGTATAAAAACTAGTTACTGGTCGGGACCAGTTTGGCGCAGTGGATAGAGCGTCAGCCTGCGGACTGAAAGGTCCCAGGTTCGATTCTGGGCAAAGGCATGTACCTTGGTTGCGGGCACATCCCCGGTGGGGGTGTGTGCAAGAGACAGCTGATCGATGATTCTCTCTCATCGATGTTTCTAACTCTCTATCCCTTTCTCTTCCTCTCTATGAAAAAATCAATAAAATATATATTTTTTTAAAAACAAACTAGTTACTGGGTAGAATGTAGGTGTTTATTAATTTTTTTGTTAATCCTCACCCAAGAATATTTTTCCATTGATTTTTATAGAGTGGAAGGGAGGGGGAAGACACAGAGAGAGAAACATTGATTGATTCGTTGCCTCCTGCATGCACCCCAACCAGGGCTGGGAATTGAGCTTACAACCGAGGTATCAAACCCAGGACCCTCAGTCTGACGTTCTATCCACTGAGCAAAACAGGCTAGGGTATAGATTTCAGTTTTTTAAATGTCCTTCACTCCATCTTTGTGTTGTGACTCAGATTTCTGACCTGTTGCATTTCTATTCCAAATCAAGAGCTTCCTCATTTCTCCTGGTGCTGGTCATACAGATCCCTCATCCAAGCCCTGGCACTGCAGTTGGCCCGTTGTCTCCACCCATGCCCTTTGAATTCATTTTCCAGATATCAGCCTGTTGCCTCTTCCAGAAACTGACTACATCCAGTCACCTCTGAGCCCTATAGATAGATAGGGCTGGGATGGAGATGGGAGTAGGTAGAGGCAGCTGGCAGTGCAGGTCGAGGAGTATCGTGATGATTTTTTAGGACTGAGCTGGGAATAGAATGCAACACTTACAGAGGAAATTAAATGTACAAAGTAGATGTCAGCTGTGAGCTCTGAGGTGGCACTGAGGGAACAGAGAGCAGACCAGAGCAGGTGGGTGGCATCCAGGGCAAGGAGAGCAACGCTGCCCCCACCCCTCCCCCGGAGTCCATGTCAGCTGGTTCTGGAAATGACTTAGGGCAAGTTAGAACTGTAGTGTGTTTCTTTTGAAACATATCATTAAAATATTTATAAAGAAGAAGCAGGGCTTGGCACTGTGAGCCCAAAATGGGGAAGAGAAAGCTTGTTTTGTGCACATCCTATAGATTGTCTAATTTGGTTTCTTGGTATATGTGAGCTTGTGTCTCTGTCCTTGGGGTAAACAATGGGGAAAACAGTGAGTTAATGGGAGAATCTCTTAGCAGCCTCCTCAGCACCCCACTAACCACTGACACTGGAAAAAAGTGTGTGTACGATACTCTGGGCCCAAGTTCCCAGGGAGGCCTCTTTGAAAAGGGCCTGAAGTAGGTTCCCACCTTCACACTGACCTGGTTTTAAAGGCGTGCAATAAATAGGAAGCTGAGATGGAGTGGTATGAACAGAAGGAATGGAAAGACCTCTGCATGTCACTGAAATTTTACAAATGTCATTCTTTGTTTTTTCCTTCAAAGTTCAGACCTTTGGGCTCTTGGATGTATAATATACCAGCTTGTAGCAGGACTCCCACCGTTCCGAGCCGGGTAAGAGACACCCTCTGGTCCTACCCTCTACCCTCCACCTTCTACCCACCCTTGCCCACATACCTCTGCCCATTGAAGCAGCCAGAGAAATGGGAGGAGGCTGAACTAAGGTGGGAGGACTTTTACAATGATGCTCTAATGAATACAGTGACTCTGTGGGGAGAGGAGACACTGTCCCAGGAAAGATACAGCTTGCTTCTGGGAGATTTTTGTAACCTTACCCAGAATGATGGTTTCTCTTATTTTACAGAAACGAATATCTTATATTTCAGAAGATCATTAAGTTGGAATATGACTTTCCTGAAAAATTCTTTCCTAAGGCAAGAGACCTTGTGGAAAAACTTTTGGTAAATATTTTGCGTTTTCTTCTTGTAAGATGATCTGGTAGTCAACCAGTCCCTCTGAACCTGGAGGCACCTATCTATCTATATAAAAGGCTAATATGCTAAGTGTCCAACTGGTCGCTATGATGCACACTGACCACCAGGGGGCAGATGCTCAATGCAAAAGCTGCCTTGATGCATACTGGCCATTTACAGAGAAAGGCACCTTGGACCTGGCACCCAAAAAGCAATACTCGGCTTCCCCCAAGTGGAACACAGGCCCCACCACCACCCAGGAGTGACACCCCACCAAATCACAGCCTATGCTGCCAAGACTCCAAGGCGCAAAATGCTGCCCACAGCCCAGCCCAGCCCAGCCCTGAAACAGTCGCTGTGGGCACTGGGTAATAATATCACGTAGCAATGCCTGGCTTCTTCTCCTTGCAGTTTCTTCAGCCCAGGAACAACTTGCTTTATAACCAGATGCAAACATTTCACACTTTAACCAAATGTCTGTGAAGTGTTTTCCCATGCCTCATCTCATTTAATCCTCACAGAAGTCCTGGAGTAGGTAAATAGGAGACTCGGTGGAATCCTATTTTCCTTACATTAGCTGGAAAACGGAGATTTAGAAAGCTTAGAAACTTGACCCGACTGAAAAGAAGTAAGAAATGGCAGACCTTGAAAATAACTTCAGGTTTTCTCATTGAGCAGAGTATAGTCAAACTGCTGCAGTTAAATATTTTACCCTTTGTTCTCCTTGTGTGATCTATAGCAATAATCGGCTTTGTGTTGATATTTACTGCTGTATTGCTGACAATTACCTAAATGAGAAGTTGGGGTGCTTCACTGGGCTGGAAAAAGTTTCACTAAATCAGAAAGCAGGTCTAATTAAGCAAATTTATTCTATATATATATATAAAAGGCTAAGTTGACTTGTGCATGTACTATACATATAAAGCTCTCGCTGGTGCCAATCGCATGCATATGTTTCCATCTGTCATTGTCAGTCGTAAATTTGGTTGACACTTGTATTATAAAGAAAGGGTGAATAGTGATATTAAAATATTTCTTCTAATTTCCTTTCAATGTGCACGAATTTGTGCACTGAGCCACTAGTATTTAATAAAAAGCTATGAGAGAGAATCATTGATTGGCTG
Source organism: Pipistrellus kuhlii (assembly GCF_014108245.1). Lineage (NCBI taxonomy): Eukaryota > Metazoa > Chordata > Mammalia > Chiroptera > Vespertilionidae > Pipistrellus > Pipistrellus kuhlii. The sequence continues at coordinate 90,721,997 of NW_023425540.1, forward strand.
CTTTCTGCATGCCCCCTTCTGGGGATCAGGCTCGCAACCGGGCATGTGCCCTTGATTGGAAGAACCCATGACCCTTTGTCTGCAGGCCAACGCTCTATTCACTGAGTCAAACCAGCTAGGGCCATATACATATACATATACATATACATATACATATACATACATACACACACACACACATACACATACACATACACATACACATACACACACACACCACTAGAGGCCCAGTGCATGAAATTTGTGTGTGGGGAGGTACCCTCAGCCCAGCCTGCACCCTCTCCAATCTGGGATTCCTTGGAGGATGTCCAACTGTCAGTAAACTGGCAGTCGGACATCCCTCTCACAATCCTGGACTGCTGGCTCCTAATCACTTGCTTGCCTGCCTGGTCGCCCCTAACTGCCAGCCAGGTTACCCTCAACTGCCCTCTCCTTGCTGGCCTGGTTGCTCCTCACTGCCCCCCTCGCCAGTTTGGTCACCCCTTACTGCCCCTCCCCCACTTGCCAGCCTGGTTGCCCCCAACTGTACCCCTTTCGCCGACCTGGTCTCCCCTAACTGCCTTCCCTCCTCACCCCTGTCGGCCTAGTCGCCCCTCATGGCCCTCCCCCTTCCCTCCACACTGGCCTGGTTGCCCCACACAGCCTGCTTGTTCAGTTGTTTGGTCGTCCCTCACTAACCCCAGTGCCAACCTGGTCATAGGCAGCCATCTTGTGAGGGTTTGAGGGTTAATTTGCATATTATCTCTTTATTATATAGAACTTTTTTTATTTTTTTAAGGAAACTTCATACTGTTTTTCATAGTGGCTGCACTAGTCTGCATTGCCACCAATAATGTACAAGGGTTCCCTTTTCTCCAAAACCTCACCAGCATTTGTTGTTTATTGATTTATTGATGATAGCCATTCTGGCAGGAGGGAAGTGATATCACATTGTGGTTTTAATTTGCATCTCTTTGATGATTAATGATGCTGCTAATTTTTATGTCTTTATTAGCCATCTTCATATCCTCTTGGCAAAAGTGTCTATTAAATCCTTTGCCCATTTTTTTTATTTTTTATTTTTAATGATTTCGGAGAGAGGAAGAGGGAGATAGAAACATCAATGATGAGAATTATTGATCAGCTGCCTCTTGCATACTCCCCACTGGGGATCGAGCCTGCAACCCAGGCGTGTGTCCTTGACCAGAATTGAACCCAGGACACTTCAGTCCACAGGCCGACACTCTGCCCACTGAGCCAAACCAGCTACAGCCTTTACTCACTTTGGTTTGTTTGTTTGGGGTGGTTTTTTTGTTGTTTTTTCTAAAATACATATTTTATTGATTTTTTACAGAGAGGGAGAGAGAGTCAGAAACATCGATGGGAGAGAAACATCAATCAGCTGCCTCTTGCACATCTCCTATTGGGGATGTGCCGGCAACCAAGGTACATGCTCTTGACAGAAATCGAACCTGGGACCTTTCAGTCCGTAAGCCGACGCTCTATCCACTGAGCCAAACCGGTTAGGGCCCTTTGCTCTCTTTTTAATTGGATTTTTTGTCCTTTGGTGTTGAATTGTATGCTTTCATTATATATTTTAGAAATTATTTCCTTACCAAATGTATCATTGGCAAATATGTTGTCCCATACGTTGGATTCCTTTTTCATTTTGTTAATGGTTTCTTTTGCTTTGCAAAAAAAGTTTTTTTATTTTGATATAGTCCCATTTGTTTATTTTTCTTTTGTTTCCCTTGCCCTGAGAGATATACTGGAAAAAGTATTACTACAAAAGATGTCTGATATTTTACTGGTTATATTTTCTTCTAGAGTTTTTATGGTTTTTCAGCTTGCAGTTAAGTCTTTTATCCATTTTGAATTTATTCTTGTATATAGTGTTAAATTGGTGCTCTAGTTTCTTTTCTTTTGCATGTACCTGTTCTGTTTCCCCAGCACCATTTATTGAAAAAACTGTCTTTATTCCATTATGTATTCTTACCTCCTTTGTCAAATATCAATAGACCATAAAGCCATTCATTTCTGGCTCTTTGTTCTGTTTCATTGATCTGTATGCCTGTGCTTATGCTAGTTTTGATTACCAGGCCTTGTTATAGTTTGATATCAGTTATTGAGATAACTCCAGCTTTGATCTTCTTTCTCAATATTGTTGAGGTTATTTAGAATCCTTTTTGGTTCCATATAAATTTTTTGGAATATTTGTTCTAGATCTGTGAAATATGCTGTTGGTATTTTTTGTTGTTGTTGTTAATTCTAACCTGAGGATAATTTTTCCATTGAAAAAAAAATTTTTTTTTGAGAGTGTGGGAGGAAGGGGGAGAGAGAAAGAAGCATCTGTGTGAGAGAGACACATTAATTGGTTGTCTCCTGCACTCACCCTGGCCAGGGCCGGGAGTCGAACCTGCAGCCCAGGTACATGCTCTTGGCTGGGAATTGAACCCGACCTTTCAGTGCCCGTCCCATTCTCTAACCATTAAGCCACACTTTGGTTATTTTGGTATTTTAATAGAAGTTTTTTGATTTAGCTGATTTAATTTTGATGCGTTGAAACTTTAGATTACTTTGGTAGTATGGACATTTTAATGATGTTAATTCTTTCAATCCATAAAACATAATATATGCTTCCAATTATTTGTTTCTTCCTCAGTTTCTTTCTTTAATGTTCTATAATTTTTTGAGTAATTTTACCTTCTTGGTTAAATTTATTCCTAGGATTTTTTTTTGATTTTTTTTTTTGCAATAGTAAATGGGATTGTTTTCTTAATTTCTCTTATTGATAGTTCATTATTGGTATATAAAAATGCCACTGGTTTCTGAATATTAATTTTGTATCCTGCCACTTTGTTAAATTCATTTATTCTAGTAATTTTTGGTGGCATTATTAGGGCTTTCTATGTACAATATCATGCCATCTGAGGATACTTCCTCCTTTGGATGCCTTTGATTTCTTCCTCTTGTCTAATTGCTGTGGCTAGGAGTTCCCGTACTGTGTTGAATAAGAGTGGTGAAAGTAGACATCCTTGTCTTGTTCCTGATCTAAGGGAAATGCTTTTAGTTTTTGCCCAATGAGTGTGATGTTAGCTGTAGGTTTGTTATATATGGCCTTTATTATGTGGAGGTATGACCCCTCTATTCCCATATTACTGACGTCACAGATGGGTGCTATCATAAATGGGTGCTGGATTTTATTTTTTGGTGTGTGTTTCTTTTGTGTGTGGGGGGGAGGGGGATGTTTGTATGTCGGGGGTTGGTTTTTGTTTTTTTGCCTTTTCTTTAAGGTCCTGGATTTTATCAAATGCTTTTTCTGCATTTACGGTATTCATATGATCATGTGATTTTAATCCTTTTGTTTATGTGGTGTATCATATTTATTGATTTTAGAATATTGTACCAACCTTGCATCCCCAGAATAAACCCCACTTAGCCAGGTATGGTCTTTTAATGTTTTCTAATTTTTTTAATATATATTTTATTGATTTTTCACAGAGAGGAAGAGAGAGGGAGAGAGAATTAGAAACATCGATGAGAGAATCATCGACCAGCTGCCTCCTGCACACCCCACACCAGGGACGTGCCCACAACCAATGTACATGCCCTTGACCGGAAGCGAACTCGGGACCTTGAGGTCCGAAGGCCGACACTCTATCCACTGAGCCAAACCGGTCCCGGCTAATGTTTGCTAATTTAAAAAAAAAATATATATATATATATATATATATTTATTTTTTTTTTTATTGATTTCAAAGAGGAAGGGAGAGGAAGAGAGAAAAAGAGAAACATCAATGAGAGAGAATCATTGATCAACTGCCTCTTCCGTGCCCCTCCCTGGGGATCAAGTCCACAACCCAGGCATATCTCTGCCCTGACCAGGAATTGAACTGTGACCTCCTGGTTCATAGGTAATTGCTCAACCACTGAGCCACCAACCAGGCGGTTTGCTGATATTTTATTGAGGATTTTGGCATCTATGTTCATCAGGGGTATTGGCCTATACTTCTCTTTCTTTGCGTAGTATCTTTGTCTGGTTTTGGAATTAGGGTAATGCTGGCCTCATAAAAAGAGCTTGGAAGTCTTGAATTTTTTTTGAACAGTTTGAGGAGTATAGGTGTGCATTCTTCTGAATGTTTGGTAAAATTTGCCTGTGAAGCCATCTGGTCCAGAACTTTGCTAGGAGTTTTTAAATTACTGCTTCAATTTCATTAGTTGTAATCTGTCTATTCTAGGTTTTCTGATTCTTCTTGAATCCGTTTTTGGAAGACTGTATGTTTCTAGGAATTTATCTGTTTTGCCCAGGTATTTGTTGGTATATAGTTGTTCATAGTCTTTTCTTACAATCCTTTGTATTTCTGTGATGTCAGTTATTACTTCACCTCTTTCTGATTTTACTTATTTGTATTTTGATGCCACTCAAAAATTTCTGATGACTCTGATTAAAGGTTCATCAATCTTGTTTATCTTTTCTAAGAACCACTTTCATTGTTGTTTTTTAAGTTTCTATGTTGTTTATGCTCTGATCTTTTTTTATTTCCTTCCATTCTGGGTTTTGTTTGTTCTTTTTAAATGTTTTTAGTGAAATGGTTAGATTGATAGAGATTTTTCTTGAGGTAGGCCTGTGATGCTATGAACTTCCCTCCTAGAACTACTTTTGCTTTGTCCCATAGATTTGGGGTTGTTGTATGTTCATTTTCATTTGTTTCCAGTTAATGTTTTTATTTCCCCTTAATCTGATTATTAGCCCAGTCATCCTATCCAATAAAAGGGTAATATGCAAATTGACAGTCACTCCAACACACAAGATAGCTGCCCCATGTGGTCAAAGACAGCCTTCCCCGTGTGGACAAAAGATGGTCCCCACAAGATGGCCAGCAGGAGAGGGCAGTTGTCAGTGATCCGGTCAGCAGGGAAGAGCAATTAGGTATGACCAGGCTGGCAGGGAAGGGCAGTTAGGGATGACCAGGCTGGCAGGGGAGGCCAGTTAGGGGTGACCAGACCAGCATGGGAGGGCAGTTAGGGGCGATCAGGCTGACGGGGGAGTGGTTAGGGGTAATCTGGCTGGCAGGCAGAAGCAGTTAGGGGCAATCAGGCAGGCAAGCCAGTGGGGGCCAGCAGTTGGGCATCCCTTGAGGGGGCCCAGATTGAAGACGGTGCAGGCTGAGCTGTGGGGACCCTTCCCCCCACCCATGCATAAATTTCATGTACCAGGCCTCTAGTTGTTTACTAACATGCTATTTTAGCCTCCATGTGTTTAAATGTTTTTCCGTTTTTTAATTGTAGTTGATTTTTAGTTTCATATCATTTTGATCAGAGTCGATGCTTGATATGATTTCAATCCTCTTGAATTTATGAAGACTTATTTTATGCCCTAACATGTGATCTGTCTTTGAAGATGTTCCATGTGCACTTGAGAAGAATGTATATTCTACTGTTTTGGGATGAAATAGTTTATAAATATCAATGAAGTCCAACTAATTCATTGTGTCATTTAGGATTGTCATTGCCTTGTTGATTTTTTTGTCTGGAAGATCCATTGGTGACCGTAGATTATTGAAATCTCCTTCTATGACCATATTAGTTGCTCCCCTTAATGTCTACCAAGATTTTCTTTATATATTTAGGTCCTCTTATGTTGGGTGCATGTATGTTTGAAAGGGTTTTATCCTCTTGTTGGATTGATCCCTTTAGTATTATGTAGTGAATTTCTTTGTCTCTTGTTATGAAGTCTTTTGTCAGATATAACTTGCTGCCCCAGCTTTTTTTTTTTTTTTTTTCCCATTTTTATTTGCGTGGAATATTTTTTTCCATCCCTTCACAACTTCAGTCTGTCTTTTTGTTTTGTTTTGTTTTGTTTTTTTAATTTAGAGAAAGAGAAACATTGATTTGTTGTTCCACTTATTTTTGCACTCATTGGTTGGCTCTTATATGTTCCCTGACTGGGAATCAAACCCACAACTTTGGCATTATCAGGATGATGCTCTACCCAACTGAACTACCCGGCCATGGCCTATTTGTATCTTTTGGTCTGAGGTGGTTCTATTATAGTCAGCATATATACCCTGTTTCCCCGAAAATAAGACAGTGTCTTATATTAATTTTTTCTCCCAAAGTTGTGCTAGGTCTTATTTTCAGGGGATGTCTTATCTTTCCATGCGCTAGGTCTTATTTTTGGAGGATGTCTTATTTTTGGGGAAACACGGTATATGGATTGTTTTCTTATTCATACAGCTACTCTATGGCTTTTGATTGGAGCTTGCTGCTTCCATTAATTTTGAGTTGTGATTTCTTTTCACCTGTGAGAGGGAAAGGAACAGAAACTTGAGAGAAGTAGAAAGAAGCTCAGAAGGTAACTCGGTCTGTCCCTGGCCCATGGTAGGACCAGGTGGGATGGGCCATAGCACTTTACATTTTTAGGGTACTGGGAAGTTAAAGGAACTACTCACAAAGAACTTTTGTCACAGTTACTTTTTAACCCTAATACTAACATGTCTTGACATTTATTTAAGGTTTTAGATGCCACGAAGCGATTAGGCTGTGAAGAAATGGAAGGATACGGCCCCCTGAAAGCTCATTCATTCTTTGAATCCATTACGTGGGAGAATTTGCATCACCAGACACCTCCGAAACTCACCGCCTATTTACCAGCCATGTCGGAAGATGATGAAGACTGCTATGGAAACGTAAGCTGGCTCGTGTGTGTCAGGAACAACCCAGGCAGAGATGTATTCCGCTTGTCATACTTTGTGAAAATGCTTCCTCTGTGCCCCTCGACCACAGAACTCTGCTTCATGGGATGAAAGACTCAAGGGGAAGCCAGCATAGATCTGGACACTTTGCAGTCCAAGCCTGAGTCTCACCAAGACTGAGGCCGAAGTGGCTTTTGTCTGTGAGCCTGCCCCGAGTGCAGGTCACCAGGCCCTGGGGTGGTCAAGTCCCTTTTCCTCATTTTTTCTAGATAATTTTTACTCATAGGGATTGAACCAGAAGTAGATGGTGGGTGGGGGAGTCTGGAGCTAGTAGGAACAGCACTTTTCCCCTGGGCTCCTGGTGCTGAGTCTCCTGGTGGGCATCTTTCTTATGCTCTTGGCTGGTATCTTTGATTTATAAACATACATCTAAAAACATTCTGGAATGCTTCTGATCTTTCCAAGAGAAGTCTGGGGTGCTATTGCTTTGAACTTTTTGGGACGTGACATTTAGGATAGACATTGGTCAGTGTCAGCTTTTAGTTCCTGGTAAAAGCGGGGACTGTGGTACAACCCCAAGGGGGGTAGCACCTGGCATGTGTGGGAAGCTATAGTCATCAGCTTAGACTCAGATGTAAGTGTAAGTACACTTTGTTCTTTAAATTTTTCTTTTCTTTCATTTTTTTGTTTGTTCTTTAAACTTTTCTTATGGGAGCATATGGAATTGGACAGAGGAGTACAAGGAACTGCAGTGCACCCTCCATCCACCTTCAAGTGTTTTTTATTATCATTGAATAGAGCCCGGTGCATGCACTGGAGGGAGGATCCCTGAGCCTGGCCTGGCCCTTCTCACAGTCCAGGAGCCCACAGGAGGGGGGTGACCCAGTGATCAGGGAAAGGTGATGTACCCATCACACTCTGGTTAGCTGAGCCTTGGGTGGCCTTGGGTGCCTGGGCAACTGCCACCTGAGGCTTGCCTGCGCCTTGGGCCAGCCCTGGGTGGCTGGGCAGCCACCATTGGTGGCTTGCCTGCGCCTTGGGTGTCGGCTGGGCAACCATCATCTAAGGCTTACTTGCACCTCGGGCATTGGCTACACAGCGCCATCCAAGGCTTGCCTGCGCCTTGGGCCGGCCCTAAGCTGAGGGACTCAGGAGGCAGGTGGGCAGAGCGGCTGGACCAGCCTAGGGGTGGGCATGGCTGTACACTTGCTGCCCTCGCAGGGCTGAGGGACTGGTGCCCCCATCTTGTGGCTATGGGTGCCACCATCTTTGATGGTGTAGCTGTCAATTAGCATATTCCCTCCTTATTGGCTGTGGGTGTGCAGTCAATTAGCATATTTCTTCTTTGTTAGATAGGATAGTCCATTTTTCTGGCTTGAGTTCTGTCACTAGTTTATTCTAACCATTTATGTGTAGAGTTCCACTTTAGTTGATGTGGAAATTCTATACTTTATCTAAGAATCAGAGCCAAATTAAAATTATTACTGGTATCACCTCTCAAAGATCAAGAGCTCCTTATGTCTCCTGCTTATATTTATAAGCAACACATCCCCCTTTGCTTCTCCTGAAATATCCTTTGTGCCTAGACTTGAAGGGAGCCTGACCTGCTTCCCCATTGCAGTGGCTGCGGCCTCCGTGTTTGCAGACTGCAGAAGGCTCACCCCAGGCCTTCCTCCCCCGGCTCTGTTGTTCCTAAGGCACAGCCGGTAGGAGTATGTTAGTGTCTCCAGTGCCTTTGGCAGGGGTGTCCAGGGAAGAAGCATGTTTGGCTGGCCGAGCTCTGATGGAGCTGAGCTCTGATGGAGGGCGCAGTTGTCTCAGATCTTAGCTTCCTGTAGCCTGTGTGTGTATGTACATGTGAGTGTTTGTATATGCTTGTATACACTTGAGTGTCTTTTTCAGGCCCTCTGCTGTTTTATTGCCTTTGCCATGTCAAGAGCTCTGGCTTCTTGGTACTCAAATGTTACCATCGCAAACTGTCTCTACAGGTTAACAACTTACTTTTTGTTAGGTGGCTCATCCTCAGCTTTGAAGGCTGTGTGGTTTGAAAACCTTGGAAAGTATTTGGCCTGAACTCCCTATACCACACTTGACAATTGGACAGTTTAGTGAACCTTGAAAAATACTTTGACCTGGAAAAGTATCAAATGCAGAGAAAACCTGCTCCAGGAGATGCTTGCTTACTGCAGGGGTAGACTTTGTGTCACAGGGGACAATCTCACCACCTGTGAGGCTCCAAGAGAGTCTAGTGTCCTTTTCAGCAGGAAGGGGACGTCCCTGTGAATGAGAGGAGCAGAAACTGTTTTCATTCAGGGAATGAAGAGAGCAGGCACCCTGTTCTCATCTGTCTTCCTATCCCGTGCTGGTGCTGATGGTGATGCTCATGTCTGGGCTCAGTGGCCCCGGAGAGGAGTTCAGTGCTCAGCACAGTCTGGTGCTCCTCACTGCGTGTTGGTGAGCACCTCCACTCCAGCCACTGTCACTTCTTGTCACATGTCCTTTCTAGGTTTGGTGTTTGTGCTGCTCTGTCTGTACTAGGTGCTGCTGAGGGGAGTGCAGAGGTAGAGCATTTGGAGCTTTCCCTGGGAACAGTACAATGGAGGCCCCAAGATAGGACTCACCCAGCAAACAGTGGGCATGGTGGTCAGCCAGCAGTCTGCCATGGGAGCGAGGCAGTCACTGCATTGGAAAGACACAGGAGTCTGGTTCTTAGGTTGTGGCCTTGGGCCCATTCTGAGCCTTATTTCCCTGATGCAGAAATGGAGATGGTGGTAACAGTCATCTCACTGGCTTTGCAGGCTTGTTGAGACGGAAGCCTCTGTAAGCTGAGAGACACTGCCCAGTGGTGGCCTAGGGGCTGTTTTCAGAGAGGAAGTGGAGAATGCTCCAGGCCTTAGATGGAGGGGCCCCAGGAGTGTCACTAGGATCACTCCTACCTGGGAGCCAGTGGGCAGGGCTGAGGCTGCTGTTGAAGCTGTGTGAACACATGAGTGAAGGCTGCTTGGGGCAACACAGGAGGGTGGGCGCAGGGTCTGCAGGAGGGAGTCGACCCTAGAGACACAGGGACTTGGAAGGATGTCACCTCTTCCTGGTGGCATCTTTCCTTTTCCTCTTTGCTAGCCATGGAGAAGCTGGCTGTCCAGGGTGCCCACTCTCTCCAGGTCTTTACTGGGGTCTCTGGCCCGTTTAGCAGCCTAGGAGTGTGCGAGTACACAGCCCCTGCCTTTGGTACGTTTGTGAGTCATTCCATTTTCTGTGTCACCAGTGTTAGTCGTTTTCTCTAGAATAGCAGGCAACTCTGACTATATCAAGCTTAATTAAACTTTGCTGAGATGAAAAGGAGTATTTTTTAAATTTTTAATTGAACTCAGTCAAATTGGAACATATAGTGACAGCTATAGACTCAGAGGCATAGGACCACAGGGCTAAAGGAGGAGAGCTCTCTGAACTCCTGCCACTGAGTCTCTGCACCGCGGAGGGGGGTTCTCTGGGGCCATAGGTGCTCATCCCTACTCTTCCCAGAAGGCATCCTAACCCCCTGAGGTGGGGGCGCCTGGGGGCTTATAGAAGTTTCCCTTCGGATTAGCTCTCTCTGGGGTGAGCATCTTCTCATGTTCGCCTCAGAAAGAGGGATCCAGACCAGGCAGGATTCAGCCCTTCCTTGGTTAGTGGCCAGCCAGCCAATGGAGGAGAAGTCAGAGCTGCCCACACTTAACAGGAGAAACAGAACTGGGCTGCAGCTTTGAAGCTCATCTCCCACTGGGCTCTGGGGCCATCAGGCCGTGAGCTTGCTGGTACAGCGTAGGTCAGAATGTTGTCTGCATCTTTGGACCCTACGGAACATTAGGCGCTGTTCTCACTTTTCTCTCTTCCCTGCAGTACGACAATCTCCTGAGCCAGTTTGGCTGCATGCAGGTGTCATCGTCATCATCCTCCCACTCCCTGTCTGCCTCAGACACGGGTCTGCCACAGAGGGCGGGCAGCAACATCGAGCAGTATATCCATGACCTGGACACTAATTCTTTTGAACTGGACTTACAGTTTTCTGAAGATGAGAAGAGGTTATTATTGGAGAAGCAGGCCAGTGGAAACCCTTGGTAAGAATTTATAGGCATAAGTAGTAATTGCTTTAAAAATGCAGAGCAGAATACAGGGATTGCGAGACACAGTAAACAGAGAAAGCAGGCATCCTAGTCTTCATTACCGCTGCCCACGAGGCTTCGTACCAGCTCGCTCCTCCTAGACTGCCAGCAACACTCAATGACAACTGGAAGTGGGTGTTAAAAAGCGCTGGGCAGGGAGTGAGTGCATTTGGGTCTCAGCAGGCCAGGCATCTGTGATTGGACATAATTCACCATGATTTAAATAACCACTGCTCCTTGGTAAGATGTTTGGGGTCTTCCAGGGATTTTGCTGTTGTAACTCATCCTCTGCACATAGTTTTTCTCACTTGTCTGAATATTTCTTTAAAGGTGGAGTCCTGGGGTGGCAGGTGGAGTGAAAAGGTGCACATTTAGGAAGGCAGTGCTTTGTAGCTGCAGTGCCTGTGAACAACCCCATTTCCCTAATGGGCATGCCTACCCTTGAGCATTTTGATGCTCTAAAAATGGCCTCAGCCAAAGCTGGTTTGGCTCAGTGTTAGAGCGTCGGTCTGCGGACTGAAGGGTCCCAGGTTCGATTCCGGTCAAGGGTATGTACATTGGTTGCGGGCACATCCCCGGTAGGGGGTGTGCAAGAGGCAGCTGGTCGATGTTTCTCTCTCATCGACGTTTCTAGCTCTCTTATCTCTCTCCCTTCCTATCTGTAAAAAATCAATAATAAAATATATTTATAAAAATGGGCTCAGCCAAAACCGGTTTGGCTCAGTGGATAGAGCGTCGGCCTGTGGACTGAAAGGTCCCAGGTTTGATTCCTGTCAAGGGCATGTACCTTGGTTGCGGGCACATCCCCAGTAGGGGGTGTGCAAGAGGCAGCTGATTGATGCCTCTCTCATCGATGTTTCTAACTTTCCCTCTCCCTTCCTCTCTGTAAAAAATCAATAAAAATATATATTTTAAAAAACCCCGAAACCGGTTTGGCTCAGTAGATAGAGCATCAGCCTGCGGACTAAAAGGTCCCAGGTTTGATTCCGGTTAAGGTCATGTACCTTGGTTGCGGGCACATCCCCAGTAATAGGTGTGCAGGCGGCAGCTGATCGATGGTTCTCTCTTCGATGTTTCTAACCCCCTCTTCCTCTCTGCAAAAAATCAATAAAGTAAAATAAAAAATGGGCTCATGTAGATTAGCATTTGATTTCTTATCAAAGCAAACATCTAGATACATTGACCAATTGTATTTACTTGTCAAGGTACTTTGAGTCCTTTGACTATTTTTCTTTTTCTTTTCTTTAAATATATTTTATTGATTTTTTACAGAGAGGAAGAGAGCGGTATAGAGAGTTAGAAACATCGATGGGAAAGAATTATCCATCAGCTGCCTCTTGCATACCCCCACTGGGGATGTGCCCGCAACCAAGGTACATGCCCTTGACCAGAATCGAACCTGGGACCTTTCAGTCCGCGGGCAAACGCTCTATCCACTGAGCCAAACCAGTTTCGGCTGACTATTTTTTTATGTTTTGTATTTTTTTAAATTGACTTTTTATTTTTTTGTTAATCATCACTTGAGGATATTTTTCCATTGATTTTTAGACAGAGTGGAAAAGGGGGAGAGGCAGGGAGAAATATCGATGGTAAAGCTTCTTGTGCATGCTAACAGTATGCCAAAAGTTAGACATATCTTTCTCTTAGGTCTACTTTCATCTTTGAGTCTGCAGATGTCCTGCCAACTGTCAGAGAGAAAAAGGTGCCTCGTTGGGATAGAGGTGTTTTCTTCAGGAGAGTAGGAATTGACCCTTTGAAGTAAAAATCAAAAGGGTTCCTTCAAGTAAACTTTTCGAAGTAGGTAACTAGTAGCTTGTTGAAGCTAATTGGTTAACTAACAAATGAGAAGGCTGTGGTATTGATGCTAATAAGGGAGCTTCTGACCTCTGCCTCCTGAGTCCTGCCTCCTGGACTCCAGGAGTAGACAGAGGCTACCCCAGCCACTGGATCCGGTCAGGAGTCCAACCAGCTCTGCACCATCTGGAACACGAGTCATTGGAGCGGAGAGCGCGTGGCTGTGTGCTGGCAGGCGTGTGTGAGGGGGAGAATGTGTATCCGTGTGCGGTGGAGCGGTGTGGGCCTGTCAGTAGGGAGTCCTCGCTGCGGGCACAAGGAAGGAGCTCACACGTTCTGTTGCTGAACCATCTTGTGGCTTCAGAGTCCCAGTGTGAATAACAGTTGTGACGGTGGGTGCTCCCGGCCTTTGCTTATCCTTAGACATTATTTCCAAATTACCTTTTCAGCAGGTCCTCCTAATTCAGGCTGTTTGTTCCCGTGCTGAGTGAGACCACCTTCCACCGTATCCATACGGCACTTGCCTACACACCAGTGCATTTCAGTAGAACATGTGAAAGTGGCACTTAGTTTCTTTTTTTTAATTAAAAATTTTTGTTCTGTCTTTTTTTTTTTTTTTTTTTTTAATCCCCACCTGAGGGTATTTTTTTCCCATTGATTTTTTTTTTTTTTTTTTTTTGTCCTTTTTAGAGAGAGAGAGAAAGGGAAGGGAAGAGGAGAGAGAGACAGAAACATCAATGTAAGAGAGACACATCAATTGGTTGCCTCCCACATACCTCCACCAGGGCCAGGATTGAACCTGCAATCCAGATACATGACCTTGATGGGGAATATGTTCTAACCACTGAGGAAACTGGCCAGGGCAGTCTTTTTGAGAATTTTTAGGGTCACTTAATTCTCTTTTGGGAATTTCCAGTTTATATCCTTAGCCATTGAGGTTTTAAGCCTTTATGTCATTCCCTTTGTAGATGCTCAGTAAAGTACAGATGGTTGTATTTGCTGAAGGTTCTTCAGTGTGTTTGCTTGTTAATTTGGTTATTTTTGTAGTTAAAGATTCTTTTTGTTCTTATGTAGTCATGTCTGTTACTCTGTGTTAGGTAGCTTGTTTTGTTTCCAGCTTTAAAAAGTACCCGCCCCCCTTGCCCGCCGGTGTGGCTCAGTGGTTGAGCATGGACCTGTGTACCAGGAAGTCACGGTGCGGATTCTGGTCTGAGCACATGCCAGTGTTGCAGGCTCGAACCTCAGTAGGGGGCATGCAGAAGGCAGCCTACTAATGATTATCTCCATCATTGATGTTTCTCTCTCTCTCCCTTCTTCTCTTTCTCTTTGAAATCAATAAAAAGTATTTTTATTAATTAATTAATTAATTAGTAGCCCTTCCCAAGTAGGCTTGAACAATATCCTCTTCTTTTTTTCTTCCAGTTCTTCTTTTGTTTTATTTTTTGTGGGGTTTTTTTTTGTTTGTTTGTTTTTTTAAATATATTTTATTGATTTTTCACAGAGAGGAAGAGAGAGAGATAGAGAGCTAGAAACATCAATGAGAGAGAATCATCGATCAGCTGCCTCTTGCACACCCCCTATTGGGGATGTGCCCACAACCAAGGTAGATGCCCTTGACCGGAATCGATCCCGGGACCTTTCAGTCCGCAGGCCGACGCTCTATCCACTGAGCCAAACCGGTCCCAGCAGTTCTTCTTTTGTTTGATATAATATTTTAAATTGTCTCTCCTGTTAATCCATGTGAGGCTGCAAAAATGCTGGAAGGTCTTTTCTTCCCTTGCATGTCTGACAGATTTCTCTGATGGTGATCTTATGCCCACTGGCTTAGGATCCCAGCAGCCCAGCTGACTGAGGCCGTGAACTGGCCTAGGCTTACATTGACACTCTCCACCCTGCCCTTGTATAATTAAAGTCTCCCCTTGTTATAAACTTTTGGTTCTTTATTATACATGAGTTCTTATGGCGCAGGGCCTGTAAGTTAGAGAGCTATTAGGCTCCATTGTTTTTCCATGTAATCCTGTCTTGCAGCAGAGCTGCATTGGATGTCCTTTTCAGAAATCTCCTTGATTTTTTTCTCTTTGCTTCAAGCCTTGTTTTGTTTGTTTTTTAGTGCCTCTGAGAGTGAAGTATTGTTCTTTTCCTTGTAGAGGACACAGCCCTTTTTTATTGTTAATATTCATCTTAGTAGTTTTCAAAATCCGCATGATGCTGCATCAGTTTGCTTGGGCCTCATTCCTTGTTGATGGGGTCTCAGCAAGGCAAGCCCACTGGGCACTGGGGTGTGGGTGTTGGTCTGGTTGGGTCACGCTAGGCCAGGCACACTCAGTGGGAGAACATGGTTCCAGCAGCTTGGCCATTCTGCTTGAACATGCGCTAGGTCCCAAAGGAGCCAGAGAAGCATGTGAGCGAGCTCAGATACTTACGTGCTGAAATTGTCACTGTTTGATAGAACACTTGTCTGACATGTTTTCAAATAAAAAATATTTTGTTTCTATAGTAGAACCTTGGTTGATCAGGAATTTTAGTAAAATCAGAACATAAACCAGTAATTGTTAGCTTTAACCAGAAGAGCCTGCAGACATTAAAACAGCCTCTTTTAAACTCTTAGAAATCAAAGAGACCTATATTTTGCTAATTATGTGTATTAAATCAAAACCTGCATTTTCTCTAGCTGGTTTGGCTGAGAGGATAGAGTGCTGGCCTGTGGATCAAAGGGTCCCAGGTTTGATTCTGGTCAAGGGCACATGCCCAGTTTGTAGGCTTGATCTCTAGTAGGGGGTGTGTAGGAGGCAGGGCAGCCGATCAATGATTCTCTCTCATCATTGATGTTTCTGTCTCTCTCTCCCTCTCCCTTCCTCTGAAATCAATAAAAATATATATTTTAAAAAACTGTATTTAAAGCTTTCTCTTCCAAATTTCTACCATGTTTGAATAAAAGTATTTTATTACTATGGTAGAAACACCGGATGAAATGTTCTTTTTTTTTAATTGGTTTTAAGAAAGAAACATGGATTTGTTATTTCACTTATTTATGCATTCATTGCTTGATTCTTGGATTGCCCTGATTAGGGATTGAACCAGCAGCCTTGGGTATGGGGACAGCACTCTACCAACTGAGCCATCAGTTAAGATGAGATATTCTTTTTTTAAATTTTTTTTAATACATATATATATATATATATATATATATATATATATATTATTGATTGATTTTTTACAGAGAGGAAGGGAGAGAGATAGAGAGCTAGAAATGTCGATGAGAGAGAAACATCGACCAGCTGCCTCTTGCACACTCCCTATCGGGGATATGCCCGCAACCAATGTACATGCCCCCGACCGGAATCGAACCTGGGACCTTTCAGTTCGCAGACCGACGCTCTACCACTGAGCCAAACCGGTTTCGGCTAAGATGAGATATTCTTAAACCAAGTCCAACTTGAGTCTTTTAGAGATTTATGATTCTAAGTGGCTCAGTGGATTCTGAACACTGACTTGGGGTCCCAGCTTATGGAGGTAACATATGAACACAGGCTTCATCCTCAGAATGACTCACAGCAGACTCTGCCCTTTAGGAGGGGTTTTATGTCTGGGTCTTGCTTTGTTTAAAGTAACAAAGACTTGTGTGATGGGCTCAACCCTGCAGCCCTGTCTCCCTCTACCTTTCCTTGGTTGTGTGAAGGCTGCCAAGTGAGAGGGGGACAGCAGGTGATATTTCTGGCATTTGGTCCAAAGGCAGATTGGAAGTTCTATAAAGCAACAGAGCTTGTATGCTCAGTTACATTTGGAGTTTCCTCGTGTTACTCAAATGAGTTTGGATCTGTGAAGGGAGAGGCTTGGTTAAAGCAAAGTTCACAAATGCCATTGGAGGTTTGTTTTGAAGGGAGGAGTTTGGAGAATTTCTGTCTAACTCATGAGTGTCTCATTCTTGTTTTCTTCTTTTGTAGGCACCAGTTTGTAGAAAATAATTTAATACTAAAAATGGGTCCAGTAGATAAGCGAAAGGTAAGTCAGATTCCAACTGCATCTTTCTGTGTATCCCTCCTGGTTCTTTTGTTATTGTTAATTTTCACCTAAGGATATTTTTCCCATTGATTTTTTTTTTTTTTCCAGAGTGAGTGGAAGGGAGGGAAAGAGAGATAGTGGGAGAGAGAGCCATGTGAAAGAGACACATCAATTGTCTGCCTTCTGCCTGCATCCTGACCAGGGCTGGGGATCGAACCCGTGACCTTCAGTGTGAGGGCCAACTTGCTAACCACAGAGTAATACCAGCCAGGGCTCCTCCCTCCTAGTTCTTAATCAGGATCATGCCGTCCTCTCAGGTTCCTGTGGTAACTTGTCGCACATAGCATCTTTCCTTTTGAGAGATCATCTCTAGATTTGCTAGCTAAGGGAGATTTCAGCTATTCGGCTGTTTGTTCTCAGAAGCCAGGGTTCCGGTGTCTCCACAAGGCTGGGTTCGCCAATAAAGGTTCTGTTCCATTGAGGAGGTTCTGCTTGACATCACCACAGTCATCTAATACTTCATTAGAATTGTTTTGTTTGTTTTTTTAACTTAAAAAAGAATTTTGTTATTGATTTGAAAGAAAGAGAGAAATGTCAATGATGAGAGAGAATCATTGATTGGCTGCCTCCAGTTTGTTCCCTACTGGAGATTAACCTACAATCCAGGCATGTGCCCTGACCAATCAAACTGTAACCTCCTGGTTCATGGGTCAGTACTCAACCACTGACCCACACCAGCCGGGCCTAGAATTGTTTTTGGAAAATTGTTATTTATTATGTTTTATTATATATTTTATCATGGATTAATTTTATCAAAACATATCAGACTCCATAAATCTGCTGAGCCAAGGCCTCATGAAACCCTTTTCTGACCCACCCTGGGGTGTCCTCAGTGGATGAGAACCTCCATGAAGGTGAATTCTCACAGGCAGAGCTCTGTGCCTCGGAATGGAGCAGAAGGCACAAGAAGCAGTGGGGCTGACTATCGATTGTGGGGCTTTCAGAGTTTGCTTAGCCACAGAGACGTGAGCTGGTGGGTTGCCTGTGCTGCTGTTCCTGCACATGGCAAGCAAAGTAAGGGAGTCTAAAATGGGGGTAACGATATCCAGATGGCCAAAACCAAGCAGTAAGTGCTTCCACTTTCTAATCCAAGGCCGGGTCCACATGGGGGATGAGGTGTGCACGCTCCCTTTTTCCCAAGTGAGTGGACAGGTGGCTGGCAGTGGTTCTTGTACACTGAGCTACTCTGACAGTCCAGCCTCTGAGGCAGCAGTAAGCACTGTCATCACCCACTTCTGAACCTTAACCAGCGGGGTCCTTTTTTTTTTTTTTTTTTTTGTCAGGGTTTATTTGCACGACGACGACAGTTATTACTTACAGAAGGGCCACACTTATATTATGTGGATCCTGTCAACAAAGTCCTGAAAGGTGAAATTCCGTGGTCACAGGAACTCCGACCAGAGGCCAAGAACTTTAAAACCTTCTTTGTCCACACGGTAAGTTTGTCCCTATGGGTTCTCATTCGCAAGGCAGTTGGAGGCCTTTGTACTTCCATGTGAAGCATGGGGAGGGAGCTGGGGTCAAGGCACTTGTCTCCTCTCCCCCTTTTCCACATGTCAGAGCCCCACTTTCATGGCTCAGTCCTGAGTTGGGCTGGGAGATACCTGTGCTTGTTTCTTACTTTGGGGATGACCTGAGGGATCTGTAAGTCATCACCTGCAATTTTAATATCTGCACGTATGTTCAAGGAAGAAATCCACATGTTCATGTTCATGTTTATGTGCTTTCAGAAGTACCTGCAATAGGATGGCAGTTCCTTCCTTCCTTCCTTCCTTCCTTCCTTCCTTCCTTCCTTCCTTCCTTCCTTTTGTATATTTTTATTTTTTTTAAATATATTTTATTGATTTTTTTTTTTACAGTGAGGAAGAGAGAGGGATAGAAAGTTAGAAACATCAATGAGAGAGAAACATCGATTAGCTGCCTCCTGCACACCCCCCACCGGGGATGTGCCTGCAACCAAGGCACATGCCCCTGACCAGAATCGAACCCGGGACCCTTCAGTCCGCAGGCCAACGCTCTATCCACTGAGCCAAACCGGTTTTGGCATCTTTTAGTGTATTTTTATTTCAGAGAGGAAGGGAGAGGGAGAGAGAAACATCAATGATGGGAGAGAATCATTGATTGGCTGCCTACCTGCACACCCCAGTCAGGGGATTAAGCACACACCCTGGGCATGTGCCCTGGCCAGGAATTGAACCGTGACCTCCTGGTTCATCAGTGGGCGCTCAAACACTAAGCCACACTGGCCACGTGATGGTGTCTTTCTGAGATTTCTCCCCCACAAGTTGAGGTGCTGGTCTTGGGGAGACGCAGTTCTTTGAGAACATTAATAGTTTCTTTCTCTGCAGCCAAACAGAACGTATTACCTGATGGATCCGAGCGGGAACGCTCACAAATGGTGCAGAAAGATTCAGGAGGTGTGGAGGCACCGATACCAGAGCCACCCAGACAACACCGTGCAGTGACAGCCCACCGCCTGCCCTCGCTGCCAGGACACGCGCCCCGCCAGCTCAGCGCGCTCCGGGACGCTTCCAGGCCACCTGCCAGCCGTCTCCAGGGGAATGTAGACAGTGGACCCTTGCAGCTTTTTTATTTAAAAGAAAAGAAGAAAAAAATACCCAACAACACAAAGAACAAAACCAATAATGAACAGGAATTCAGGGTCGCTTTGCTTGCTCTCTGTGCTCTATGGAGGTCTCCCCGAGCTGTCCTTGTTGCCAGGACCCAGTGCTGTGCACGTCTACCTGATTCCCACCTGGACCAGTGGACCAGTCCACCAGCTCTCCGCCGTGCACCCCGGTCACCTGCTGGTCTTGCTGTGACCTAGGGGACAGGGTGTGTCTGGGCCCTTTCTGCCCTCTAGGTGACCATGGAACTCCTCACAGGGAGCTGTGTGTGCTCTGCTGGGGCGGCCTCTGATCTCCATGGGGTGGGAAGGTTCTTGGCCTTTGTCCATGTGCTCTTTTCCTCATGTCCCTAGATCATGGCTCATCCCCTGTGCTGCGAGCTCTTGCTTTCCTCCTGAAGTAGCTCTGGCTGCAAGATTTCTGTCTGCAGGTGCTCCACATGTGACTGCCAGGCAGGCTCCCAGTGGTGAGAAGTGGGACAGGCTATCGGGTGAAATACAAGCCACTGCCCGCAAGGTTCCGATCCATCATCCCTTGGAGCGGTGTTGCCCTCCGGGGCTGGAGCCCAGGCACATGCTGAAGGGAGCATGGTCAGCAGTAAGCCCGGTGAGCCCAGCTGCACAAGCAGACGGCTCTGCCGGCCTCCTAAGACCAGGGCAGCCTGGTGGTCTCCATGTGGAGGAGTGAGACCTGATGAGCCTTCCCGAGGGTCTGTTTAAAAGTACAGGACTCCCCCAGACCAGTTAATTAGGAACCAAGAGACTCCTCACAAATTGGACGGTACTCAGTCATCTGGGTGGTGGGAGGAGTGCATGCTCCCAGCCAGTACTCACACGCACCCTTTTCAATGTTGTGATTGAATATGCTCACAGCCAAAAATTCTTACATCCCAGCAGTGAGAATCTAACACCTTCTCGTGGTGCCAGGTTATCTGGTCACCGTCAAGTGGACTTTGCCTGGAAAAAAAGGGTTAACCCGCCTTGCACTTGAACCCAGCTCCCAGCCTGCTCTCCTTCCATTTCCAGTTCCCTCCTTTCAGTGCTTAGAGGCAGCACCTACCCTCCGGTAGCCTCACATGGTCCGGGTTCTGCTCGTCCTTTGATTTTCTCTGCTGCTGCTCCCCAGACGGTGGGTCTTGGCTGTTCCTCTCCCTTCCCAGGTGTCCCGGGGGCAGCCCTCTGTTCAGTGGGGAGATCCGGGCCTGCAGGCTGCTCCAGGGGGTGAACACCTTTTCCTTTAGCCTTTCACCACGGCACTGGCAAAGGCTCCCACAGGAAAGCCCCTCGGGCTTCCTGCCTGTCCCGTCTCACACACCGCTCACCTCTGTGGCCGGCGTCCAGGCAGAGAGAGAGGCTGCTCACATTGTCTGGTGGTCAGAGTGGCTGTGCTTCCCCCGGGAGGGAGTGGGCTGGGGGACTCACTGCTGGGCAGGAGAGGGCTGAGCAGAGGTTGTAGCCAGGTTTGCTGGTGGTTTCTGTTCGAGCCTGTCCTCTGCTGTGAAATCTGAGGAAACGACAGCTCACATCTGTGTGTGTGTGTGTGTGTGTGTGTGTGTGTGTGGTTAGGAGCAGGTTTCTGTGCAGCATCTCCCCAGGCGTCTGGTTACAGGGAATGAGCATGGCTGGTATTGGTGTTTAGAAAAAGCACTCAGCTGGGCTACTCACGAGACAAGTCCTCCCTCGCATTCTGCCTTCTGGATGTCGCCACTACCTCCTGGGCTTAACCAACAAGCTCCATCCTAACCTCTGAAACCAGAAAATGAGGGGCTCAGGTTGAGCTCGAAGTTGACAGCTGAAGTGACTGCCCTCGCCCGTGCCAGCATAAGCTGAGCCCTTCTCTGTAAGCCAACTTTGTTTCACTCAGAGGCCTTTTTTTTTTTTTTTTTTTTTTTTTTTAAGGCCCATGTGTATTCTTTTACCCTATACTTCTGCCAACTTTAATTTTATCCAACTTGTCCTTACAACCATCATCTTGGCATGCAAGTGCCTTACATTCTGAGTTGTGGACAAGGGTCTATGTACATACACAGACATACCTAGAAATATGAATGTGGATTTATCCCAAGTGAGAAAGAAATTCCCTGCTGTTTAATAGATCCAGGAGCCACGTGTTTTACTGAGAGTCGGCAAAGACAAGTCAAACCCAGTACCCCCCAACTGGAGACAGCCTCTTATCATGTGGCCTGTCTTGGCACGGAAGGGAGGGAGGGCAGCTAGGTGGTTTTGTGCTCTTCCTTGTGCCTTGCTTGTCTCCAGGGACTTGAGGGGATTGGGTTGGCAGAGGTGGTTCCCTCCCCTCTCTGGACCTGACCAGGGCCATGGGCAGTGGGCAGCTCCCTGTGGAGTGCAACTCCCCCCCAATGATTGGCACCAATGACTGCCTGCTTTTCTGAACCTAACAACTTGTGACAGACTTGCTTTGGAAAAATGGCTCTTGTGATCATGCCAAAGCTGGCGAGAACTACACCTACTCCAGCCCTCTTGGGGTATTTGTGGCCCAGACCTGAAGGAATTGCAGGAGATGGCCCCAGGGTATACACGCCAGCGCAGGGGGCACTAGGTGACTAACTATTTTCTTAAAACATTGTTTTCTAAAACACACACACAAAAAACAGTAAAGACCACTGTGAACATTTTGGTGTATAACCTATCCTCTCCCTGCCCCAAATTCATTTGCTTTTTTTCATCTAAACTGGGAACATAAAACACGTTCTTTTTATTATTGATTTTTAGTGTGAGAGGAAGGGAGACTTCAGTGTGAGAAAGAAACATCCATCAGTTGCCTCCTATACACCCTGTACACCCCCCAACTGGGGGGTCGAATCTGAAACCTTTATATGTGCCCTAACCAAGAATTTAACCCTTAACCCTTTGATTCACAGGATGATGCTCCAACCAACTGAGCCACATCAGCCAGGGCCAATACATACCGCTGTGCATCCAGCTTTTTTCAGTTGGTATTTTATCTTAAGCATTTCCCCATATCATGAATAATGATTCAGAAGCATTGTTTTTAATGATTGTAGAGTTTGTTATGTCTTATAATTTATCTATTTCCCTGTTATAAAATATTTAGATGGTTTCTAGTTTTTCATTATTTAAATAATGCTGTGATGACTATCTTTCTAAATCTTTGATTTTTTTACTCTGACCCTTCTTACCCCCATCCCCACAAGTAGTATTTTTGAGTAAAAGTTTGTTTCAAAGGTGGTATTTATTTATTTCTCTGATCTGATGATTAGATGCTCAGAGTTCTAAAACAGGACCTCCTTAGTTGTTTCCTTCAGATTTTGAAGAAATGAATGAATTCCTGGTAAACTGTATTGAAACTCTTATTCAAACAGTGTTGGAATAAGACTGCTCTTTTTCTTTTTTAATGTTAAAAAATGATGTCATTACTGCAGTATTTTTGTGACAGATTTTTCCAAAAGTCTGTTTCCTCCTTTTCATTGAAAAAATCTGGTGTGCTTGCATGTTAGTTACTTTCCCACCCCTGCTGCTATGGCTTTCAAGTGCTTGGTGATATTTTCAGAATCTTGTGCTTTGTGTCTACAATGGTACTGAATTTGTATCTGCACAGTCAGGAGATAGAAAGTGCTGAACTGATCTTGCCACATGCTTATTGGGTGATTTGTAATTTGAGTTTATAGACTCAAAGTATGCTGGGCCATTTGTTTTTTGCTTTTTTCTTTAATTCTTAACTATCATAAGTCAGTGACACTAAATGCTCTGTATGAAATCAAGGATTGCATTAGATGACTTAGGAACTCCTGCTGTCTCAGTGGACTCAGCCCCGCTTGCTGTTTTGACAGACCAGGCTGTGGATTAAGCCCTGGCCTAAAGTCTACTATATCCTCTCCTATTTTAGAACCGATTATTTGTGAAAATCCTGTCTTAGTAGTTTTAACTTGAACAGCTCGTATCAGTTTTTCAAGCTTATCAAATCGTGCATCTGACATAAGGAGATGAGACTCTATTTACAAGTCGAGTTTGAATATCCTTTAAAGATTCAGACAGCTGATCAGCACTGTAAATGTTGCGATGGCATCTTGAGTTGACTGAATTGACACAGGCTTCAAAATCTGCCGGACTTGCTCGATGCTTTCCATCTCATAACTTGAGGTAATGGATGTTGACGGACTTGTCGCCTGTGTTTGTGAGCAACTGCCGTCCTCTGGGCGAGCTTCGGCGCCTGATGTGCTGGGCCGTTTGGAAGCAGTGAAAAAGCAAAAGCTGTACTTGGAAGGAAAAAAATCAGACACAGTTGTGTTTGACAGAAGTGTGTGTGCCCATCTCCCACCCCCATTCTTCAAATCCTGGGACTGTCAGGGTCTTGGTTCAGTATAGCACACGGCCAGGCTTTTTCATGGCAGACAGTGGTCATCCTGGCTGATAAGGACTTCCCTCTCCTCACCCACCGTATTGCAGGTTGTCTAGTTGTCTTCATGTTCAGACCATCCACATTCGGTTTCATTCTTAATTTCTCCGCTTTACTTTGGGGTCTGTTGATTCTGAAGGGAAACATGCATGAGAATTTTTCTAGGTACCATGCTCAGTGGCACATCACTCCGCCAAAGACTGTGGCTGAATTGCCCAGAATTAGGTCTCCTGCCCTCCTCTGAATCTCAAACCCCCCTCCCTGGCCAGTCCGTAGACTGAGGATGCAGTCGCCAGGAGCGTTTGGAGACAGTATTGTTCTTGGAGCTGTTGCCATACATGCTTTTCCATATTCTTCCTTTCCACATCCAAACCTAACCTGGACGGACGGTGACTCAAGTGGGTGTGGCCCTGGCCTCTTGGGCAGCCTCTGGGGCCAGAGCTTTAACCAGGGCAGGAGTCACTGCCAGAGCCTCTGGGGGGCACGGGCTGCTGGCAGGGCTGTGAGCAGGCGGCCTGTGGAGAACTGGTCTGGGGAGGAAGCTGTTCCAGCAAAGAGCAGTTCTCTCTGGTTCAGACAGCTGTGGTGTGCCACTGAGCAAGCCTTCGTGTACCTGCATTTCCCCCGTAAGTCATTTCTTCAATACGAGGGAACAACAGACATTATGTACAGAGACATATTTACAAAAGCCAATCCTTTTTTACCTGTGTGATCCACCCTAGTCTAATCTGTCTAGCTGAATGACCATGAGTCGGGTTCATTTTGCGGGTGAAAAGCCTCTATCACCATCGTAGGTTTGATTGGACGTTGGCAAAATTTAATTCCGCAGTATTTAGAGCTGCTGTACCTGTTCCTTGATACAAAATCAGACGAGGCAATAGTCTGTTAGTTGTCTGTCAGGGTTGGTGGCAGTCACTTAGAACGTGTGATATTCTCTACCTGGTCTGTAGCTGTAACTGTGATGTACAGGCAAAGCAAAAATTAAAAAAGAAAAAAAAAGAGAGAAACAAATAATGCAATGATATTAGGATATACACTTTTGTATTTTTATTCTTATATAAGATTATTTGCTGGCTATTGTTGGCCTCTAATTCAGTCTGTGTTATTTAAAATCTAATATATGAATTATTTGGATTGAATTCATGTTTGGGGCCAGGTTGTTATATGTATTGATGTACAGCCTTGAATGTGAATAATTATTGTAAACTATATTTTACAACTTTTTCTCTGGCTTTATTATATAAATTTTCTATTTGGTCAATGATTTAATCATATAATTTAATGAATCTTTTCCCCCCAAATATTTGTGCTTAGATGTAGTTGCTGGATGATGAGTTTTACACACATGCGAGGTAGTCTTGTAATAAAAAAGCATGAAGAGTGTAGACACCGCTGCATAGCTTCTCCTTTGGCTGGGGATCGGGGTGGGCGAGGCCTGGATTTGGGCCAGAGCAGTTGTCGGTGCACAGCACACACTGGACTGAGGTCATGAGCTTGTCCTGAGCCCCAAGCCAATGGATCACAGGCTGCATGCACATGGCTGGGGTGGGCGTGGGGAGAGGCACAGCCTACCACGTCTCCGGATTTCCACCTCTCGGTGAGGCGGGGCCAGCACTGAATGTGCTGGGCAGCTCGGGGGACTTCAGTAAAGGCCAGTGCTTCTGGTGCAGGGTAGCAGGGCTTGCTGGGATCATGGCAGAGAACTTTAGCGAGCTGCTTCCCCCGCTGCATCCCAGGATTGGGCGCCTGGCCCAGCATGTCTAACTCAACCTGCTCAGCATTTACTTCCTCAGCATCTGGCATATGCTGTCCCGGGATCCAAATCTACCTGTACTTTTTGTGCCAGGCCAACCTCAACCTGGATTCCGACAAGGTGAGCGTGGCCCGAGCTCCCCTCGTCCCCAGCTCCACCCAAGCCCCCAAACTCCCTGCCCTGGGGCTGGGAAAGAGGTTGGCACCCTGGCACCTGCCCTTCCACCTCACATCTCATTCTTTGGCCCCCGTGTGCCAGCACCGCCTCGTCCCCGTCCCAGTGTACTCACTGGGTTTGGAACCAGAGAGCCCTGGCGTCCTTCGCTTTTCCCGTTCCAGACGTTTGACTTAATGTGGGCCAGGAGGAGCCGACCCGGCCGTCTTCCTTTCCCAGGGACGTGCGTTTGGAGAATTGGTGCTTTGTTTTCAGCCACAACACGCACCCCATTGAGCATTCTGGGGAGGTGGTGTCCACAGAGGGATGTTTCAGAGGGAATGTGGTTCACAGTAAGGGGTGGGTGAGGGGCGTCATGGAAGGGCCAGAGGGGAAGTCTTTTCAGACTGCTTCCTCACTATGCTAGTTTTCCCACTGCCCTAGCAAAAGGATAGGAATCTCTAGGCTGGTTTGCAGCTCTCTTCCTATAATATAATGCTCACACTGTTGTTCCAGACAGTAATAGAAAGTAAATTACTTTGTTGATTACTCTTACAAGACTGTGTGGCTAAGGCAGAGTGTATCTCGGGAGCTATACAAGCCGTATAGGATTGAAACTCAGAAAAAGCTGTTGGAATAGAGTTGTTACCTATGTTTGTCCCAGGGAATTAACAAGCCTTGCTCTTACTTTTCTGGGTCGTTCAGTTGGGCCTATGCAATAGCACGTGGCTTCATTCCCTGCCTGCCCAGCACTTGCCAGGCATAAGGCTTCCCAGAAAACTTCACATCCTTCCAGTCTGAGAGGCATGCCAGAGACTGTCCTCGGTGGCATGACCTGTGATCAGGAAATGAGAATTCTTGAGTTACTGCAAAACCAGCACTCATGGATAGAAATCAGAGTTTGGGATGCCAGCCCTCTGGCTCCCCACCTCCCACCCCACCCCTGCTCCTCAGATCACTCCTTTGCTCATTTGAGCACGTTCTCTGAGAGAACTGACCTCCCAGAAAATGACAGTCCTCTCCAGGATAGAGATACGCTTTGTGAGCTATGATTTTCCTTTTATAGTGCGGGTGTGTTTTACTGTTTTGCTTTTCTTTTTAAACAGTGGGTCCTAGCGGTCATTCACCGGCATTTCTACCCCTGCGTTCCTGTTTCGTGTATTGCTCCTGTCCTTCAGGTTGTTTTGAGGCAATGGCTGGCTGTTCAACATTGAAACAATTGGTTCTGAGCCAGTTAACTGTAGCTTGCACACAGGTAAGTCCATTCATCCCTTTGACTACTTTAAAAATTCATGCTTAAGAGGAGAAAACATGGGCTTGCTTTCTATCATACTTGATGTGCGATTCATTTTGGTTAAGTCTCTTTGTATTCCAAGATAGCTGGCCCATAGGTATTGTTGAACAGGTTAGACCTTGTATAGAGCTGAATCAGCCCCCGTTTCAATGTGGAGCTACTTTCGGAGTATAAGGGCAACAGGAAATACGACTGCTTGTTGATGGTAAAGCACTCAGATGAAGGAAGATTGAGGGGATTTGGTCTGCAGCTGAGCCCACCCAGGAGAAAACTGTGGGCGCCTATTTGCCCTGGTCTCTGACAGGGCCAGTCCTGGCTTTGCGCTTGCAGGTTCTGTGGCAGCAGGTGGGTGTTTGAGGGGTGGGGCCATCGTGCTGCTTCTGATGACTTGCCCTTTCAGTTCTTTGCTTGGGCTCGCTCCAGGTGTACTTGGTGTTGGCAAGAGTCGGGATTGGGAAGATAGTGAAAGGAACTTTATAGACAGGGCTCAGTGATGGGGCTGTGGGTGGAAATACGATATTTTAAGCCACTTGGTAAGAGAAGTGGGGATTATTCCGAGTGGAAATGGTAGATTTTGTCTCATATAACCAGATCAGAGGTGAAGGGCTTAACTGGCCGAATTCTTACGAGTGGCTCCTGTCTTGATGAGAGCTGTGCGCCAGCCTGAGGCCATGAGTGGGTGTCCTGAGACACTGGTGCGTGTCAGTCCCACTTTGCTGGAGAATGGGGCTCTGGGTCTGTGCTTAGCCCTGACCACGCATCCAGGTTGGTTCAGGACCGGAGGGAATGGCCCCGTGTGCAGGAGCAGTCCTCCTCCTCCTCCGCTGAGCCCAGCAGGTGCTTGCTCCCAGAAGAGGGGTCATCTCTCCACAATGTGCCTAACGGGAGGACTCCTCTGCCCTGAGCCTGAGCCAGCCCCAGTCAATGCTGTAAAGTCCTAAAAAGGTGAGAAGCGCTTGCTTCAGGGCACCGGCCCCCAGGGCTGTCCCACCCTCAGTCATCTGAGGGAGCCGAGGAAGTGGTGTCAGCCCACAGCAGTTCCTCTTTCTGCCCCGTGCACACGTGTTCTCAGTTCCCCTCCTCCAGCAGCACAGTGGCTGGTGTTAGTTTAAGCGGCCGTCAGAACACTGATCTTGCCACTGGAGTTGTAGGGCACAGAGATGCCCGCCTGTGGCCAGGTTGTCAGGCTGCTTTCACCTGTGAGTGTGAAACCTCCTTTCCAGGGACTCTCCAGGTCAACAGCGCTGGGCCCGCAGTCTCAGGTCCTCTAAAGGAGCACCAAGGGCCGGGAGGAGGTCTGTGTGACCTGGGTGCCAGCAGGTGTGTTTTTTTGTTTGTTTTTTAAATATATTTTTATTGATTTCCAAGAAGGGACAGGGAGAGATAGAAACATCAATGATGAGAATCATTGATCACTTGCCTCCTGAACGCCCCCTATTGAGAATCGAGCCCCCAACCTGGGCATGAGGCCTTGATCAGAATGGAACCCAGGACCCTTCCAGTCCAAGCACCAGTGCTCTCACTGGGTCTTAATGGTCATCTGTCCCCACACTAGAGCACCCAGAAAATTCCAGTCTGCAATGGGGATGTGGGTATTGGGTGGGATGGAGCAATCCTGCTGGTACTCTGGCCCTGACTGACTCCACCCACAACTTAATGGGCTGTGTGGCTTGGGGCAAGTTAATGTGCCTCTAAGTCATGGCGGCCTGGTGAGCATTAAGGAAGATGGTGGCTGGAACATCTGCCCTGCCCGGTGCTTGGAGCTGGGTTACTGCAGTCAGTGGGGTCGGCTCTTAATAGTCTTCATCTTACTTCTGTACTTTTAGAAAAAAGCTACCAAAAATGCTTTCACTCTCCCCTATGATGTCTTTTTGTCAATGTCTCTTAGAGAGCCTCCCTGGTTCACCCAAACCTCGTGGTGCCAACTCCCCCTCAGCCACACACACGCGGTCTCCCTGCTTCCTGGTGCCTCCTCATGCTGTCCACTCTGAGCCCCTGGTGGTGGGAGGACGGGTCCTGGAAGGCCAGCTCCCGCTGCGGGCACTGGAG
The DNA here is from genome assembly GCF_014108245.1 of Pipistrellus kuhlii. Lineage (NCBI taxonomy): Eukaryota > Metazoa > Chordata > Mammalia > Chiroptera > Vespertilionidae > Pipistrellus > Pipistrellus kuhlii. The sequence goes on from NW_023425540.1 coordinate 90,750,922, forward strand.
CCTGTGCCTGGGGGAGGGGCACAGCTTCCTGGGCAGTCACTGAGGTTTCTTGCAAGAAACTGGGGAACACTGCTCTGCGTTGGCATGCCTCGGTGGTGTGTTGGGAGAGGCTCAGGGCATCCGGGTGGCATCTGAGCGGGGGATGCACCCACTGTCTCCCCCACAGTTGTGTTTAGGTGGGCCCTGGTTTCCTCAGCATTGGCCTCCAGGATCTTGGCTTTTGCAAGTCAGGTTAGGTGTGTGCGGATGGTTCTGGAAGGATGAGCTGGGCCAGCCACTCATTGTGATAGATAGGCTGAGGTATCTCAAAACAGAGATATAGGGGCACTGAGTCCCAGGCAATCCTAGTTATTTTTTTTAAATCTTCAAAAAAAAATTTTGATATCTTCAAAAAATTTTTTATTGTGAGGATGACCAGAAGCATAAGAATTAAATAGAACACATAACTTTTATACACAATTTTTTATACAAAAGTTGAGGAGGGGGTTAGGGAGCAGAGGAGCTGCAGGCCTGCCCTTCAGCCCCAGAGCGAGGAAGGTGGAATCTGCCAGCAGAGCCAAGTGCAGGGAGAGAGCAGAGGCCACCTGGGAGCCAGCAGGGCGGTGGCCGGAGACAGCTGGTGCTGAGGGCTCAGGTGCCTCTAGAGCAGTGGGCCAGGTATGAACCCAGGCTGGTATCCTGTCTGCAGTGTCCTGCCTTCTACCTCAGAGCGGCTGGGGGACTGGAGACTGGCCCTGAGGAGCCCCCATTCCCAGGCTGGCAGGGCCCCTGGGTTCTTACAACTGGTGCCTCTGCCCCAGGGGGGTCACAAGTCTCACCTGTTTCTGTCTCTAGTTGATTTTCTAATGCCAGCAGTTATGTTAAACACCCACACTCATAGTCATGTTATATTTGCAGGGGATTTACGTGCAGGAGCTTTGTACCTGAGATGTCTCCCAGGAGGGAAGCACCTGATAAAACCGGGCAGATGGATGTCCCCTTGCCTTGTGACGTAAAAAGTCATAGCAGCCGTGACCTGGGTAGGTGGCCCTGGAGCTGCATTATGCTCACGACTGTCCTCCCCCCTCGGGTGATGATCTCTAAATGGTCGGGCCCTGTGGACCATCTCTGCTATTCCTGGCGCTTGGTGGCACTCCCTCATAACCTGAGGCGCAGCTGCTCCAGGAGCCTCCTCGGGAGGCGCACTGAGGGGCCTTTGCTTCAGGGAGCCTTATTTGAGTTGTGTGTGGCATCCTGAAGTCAAAGCGACAATGAACGGTGGTCTGCAGCTAGGGAGGCACCTGGGGGTCAGAGTCCTGATGACAGGGTTTGTCTCCTGGGTGGGTGTCCAGGGGCAGTGCTGAGGGTCAGAATGGCCTGGAGCCCCTGACGTATGCATCCTCGTCTCTACCTGGAGCCTGTTTTTCCTTTATTCCCCGAGTGTGCCGGAAGGCTTCAGATCTCGGTGCATACAGGGTATTGTGGGGTCTTCTGTAGGGAAAACTAAGTCAGAACCAGCTGACACTCAGCTGACATGTGGGCAGCCTGTTTGCTGTGTGAGGTCCAATCCCTACTGTGTGCATCTGGTGCCTGGGACAAGCGTCTGGTCTCTGGGCCTCCATTTCCTCATTTGCAGTGGGTGATGTCTACCGCTTCTTCTGTCAAGGATGTGAGAAACTAGAAAACAAAGCAGAAGAGAGGGCATAGGTGAAGCTTTTATGTGCAAATTCGAAATATCTAAAAACTGTGCCTCTAATTTAGATCGGTTGCAAATGTCTGTGCAGAGAAAATCCTACGCTTTTGCGTTTAGATTTCAGTGGGAGAAATTTGACAGAATAAATCTTGCATTTAACTCAAGACACTCAGCCCTCTTATTTTCAGGTCTCCAGTGGCCATCCCTTTTCTGTTGCAACATAGTCGTGGTCGTGTCCATTTGTGGACGTGTGTTTGTGGAAATCCGGGAGTGATGGAAAGGAGCCAAGTGCAAAAGCTCTCTATAAAGGAGACTGATGGAGCTGGAGTGTGACATGTCAACAGAGATACTTTCTGTTTAGAATCTTATGCAAGAGCCTGTCACTTTCAAGACCTGGTGTCCCGGAGTGGCAGCCCTTAAGGACAAGTGGCATTCAATTTATCCATGATGCTTGGCTGGGCAGTGCATTCAATTCTGAATTTAAGGGCTGAGTTTTACTGCTGGGCCTGCAGCATGGGCAGGGTGAGCCTAGCTGTGTGGGGTGGGCTGTCTGAGAGGCTGGGAGGCCTGCCTGGTCCTCAGAGCATTGCTGGGCAGGCGGGGAGGAGTGGTGCGTGGGGTTCCCAGCCAGGGTTGTCTTCACTGCCTCCCTTAGTTTAGGAACCTCGGTCAGAGGTCTCCTGGGACAGCATATGACTTGGGCTCTGCCCTGCCTCTGCTCTTGACAAAAGGCTATAGGCACAATGCTCAGGCCCCAGGACCCCGGCGCAGGCTCATGGATTAGGCTTCACACCTCCCCCCGAGACCTGCAGCTGGGCTGGATCACTCCTGGATTTCCACAAACACACTAGGAACTGGACACCACCACTCCTTTGTTGCAATGGAAAAGGGGTGGCCACTGGAAATTGGAAACTAAGAGGGTTCAGTGTCTGACCTAAATGCAGAATATAGTCTGTCTGTCAAATTTCTCCATTGAAATCTAAATACAAAAGCATAGGATTTTCTGTGCACAAACATTTGCCATCAACACTGTCTGGAGCCCCTGGGAGTGGGATTCAGCAATTCAGCCATCCTGGCATCAATGAACAACCTAGTATGGATCGCAGTGTTAAGCACACAGCTTTCATATGGTGCTGCCTGTCCTGTCCTAACCCTGCCACCTCGGACCTGTTTCTTAAGGAAACTCATCCAATTACAAGGAGTCCTCAAGAGGAAATTGGCCAGAGGGTACGGACATGACTCCATGGCGGAGACTGCTTTTGAATTTCCTTACGTGCTGCTCATCAGCGGCAAGGCTGGGCAGGCTGGCTTGTCCCTGGTGGTGGTGTAGCCTATCACTGAAGGCCGCTTGGTTTTCAGCATCTCAGGGTTTCCCCAGCGAACCCCCCGTTCTAAATCATGTGTCTGATCCAGTGTGTCAGGGTGGCCTCTACGGGGTTTTTAGGAAAACAATTTTGTATTCGAAATAGAACAAGGAGCCCTGGCCAGTGTGCTTCCGTGATTAGAGCTTCAGCCCACACATGGAACGGGTCTCGGGTTTTATTCCCAATCAAGGGCACATAACTGGGATACAGGTTCAATCCCCAGCCCTGGCGGAGGTGTGTGTGGGTGGCAGCCAATTAATGTCTCTCACATCAGTGTTTCTCTGTCTTTCTCTCCTCTCTTCCCTCCAGTCCACTCTCTGTAAATCTCAATGGAAAAAATACCCTCGAGTGAGGATTAAGAAAAAAAAGAATAAGGATTCAAGGGTAAAATTCACATGAATTGTTAAGTAAAGCCACACAGGACACTGTGTTAAGTGGCTCTGAGCTGCTGGGCCTCAGCAAGGGGCACTCCCACACTTGCCCTTCTCCACACATCCTCACAGCCAGAGGCTCAGCACAAGGCCATCTCCCCATGCTCTCCTTGGCTCCCCAGGGCTGTTCTGCACCTGAGCATTGCAGTTCCTTCTGGATCACCTGCCCTCCCTCTGTCCCATCCAACGTCCGTCCAAACTTTTTAGGCCTGCATCACCTTTGTGTGTATCCTGCTGCTGACACTATTGGCATTCAATAAACTTCCTTTCCCTGCGAGACTGGTTCCCAGTCCCAAGCATGATACCCAGCTCAGTGCCATGGCCTTGAGCCCAGGGTCCTAGCTGACAGGCTGGCGCTGAGGCCTCAGCCCTCGTATCAAGGGAGGCACCCTGGGGGCTCTGAAGGTGCAGAGGAGCCCTGTTCCCTCTGATCTCTCCTACCCGACCTGACAGCTGCCTGTGAGGTAGCAGTGAGCCAATGAATACCTCCTGAGCCTGGTGAGTACAAATATTATGGTTCAGCTCTTCACACAATGGGTAAAGCTCTGACCCTTGTTCTAGACCACAGCCCCTTTAAAGAAAATGGTGATTATTTTCACCAGTAGGGAGGCTGCTAAAGCTGATCTGTGGGGTCCTTTGGCTTTACCTAAAGAACGATGGGAGTCCAGAGGATGAGGAGGAAGGGGCGGGCCCATGGGAATGTATGTGACCAGTGCTTCCTTAGATACAGGGGTGGGACCCAAGGAGGAATCTGGGAAGTCTGTGTAGTTGGGGCAATGCCCTGGAGGTCAAGATGTCGGACCAGGGGGTACCCAGGCCAGGGGAGCAGAGCACAGAAGTGGCTCTGGGTTTAGTGTTAGGGAAATAAGAAATGTACACCCATGACCTACAGTATAAAATGGCAGTATTAATGAGGCTTCACAGTAAGACTGCCAGCCAGGGCTGCAGCTTTACATTGAGAAACACCAGACAGAGCAGAAGGCACTCACAGCCCTCCAGAGCCAATGGGAATTCAGGAAGCTCAAGGCGTGGGGGTGGGAGGTGGAGGAGGCCGAGGAGGGAGTGGGCATATCTCTGATGAGGGTGAAGTGACCCTCATCCACATTCAACTCCCAAGAGGGTAGAACACACTCATCCACATCTCAGCACAACCCCTTGCTCTTGGGAAAGCAGTCCCGTCACTCCAGTAGCCACAGAGCTGAAGCCCAAGGACACTGCCAAGCACAAGCACCTGCTTGCTTTTTCAGTTTTTTCCTGGACTCCTGACTCAACACATGCAAGTTGGGGCTGCAACTCAGCTCAACATTGCTGTTTCCAAATGCCAGCCTTTGACATTTCACTTCCTATAAGATTACACCCAATAATTTTTGTTAATATATATTTTATTGATTTTTTTACAGAGAGGAAGGGAGAGAGAGAGAAACATCGACCAGCTGCCTCCTGCACACCCCCTACGGGGGATGTGCCCGCAACGAATGTACATGCCCTTGACCGGAATCGAACCTGGGGACCTTTCAGTCCGCAGACCGAGGCTCTACCACTGAGCCAAACCGGTTTCGGCAGCACCCAATAATTTCTGAATTACATTCCTGTGTTTTGGTTTTTTTTTAAAGGAATGAACAAATTCAACTGAGAGTAGGGATTTGAAAAGCCCAGCTAGGCCAAAACTGGTTTGGCTCAGTGGATAGAGCGTCAGCCTGTGGACTGAAGTGTCCGGGGTTCGATTCCGGTCAAGGGCATATACCTACCTTGGTGTGGGCACATCCCCAGTTGGGGGTGTGCAAGAGGCAGCTGATCGATGTTTCTCTCTCATCAATGTTTCTAATTCTCTATCCCTCTCTCTTCCTCTCTGTAAAAAAATCAATTAAAAATATATATATATTACAGCGGGGAGGGGAGGGAGATCTGGGGGAGATAAGAGATCAACCGAAGGACTTGTATACATGCATATAAGTACAACCAATGGACACAAAACTCTGGGGAGGGAGGGTATGTAGGGGGGGGGCCAATGTTAAATATGTACACAAATAATAATTTAATTAAAAAATAAAAAAAATTTATATATATATATATATTTTTTTTTTTTTTTTATTTTTTTTTAAAGCAGAGCTAGGAGCTTTTTTGTTTGCCATGAAGAATGCCCTGATTATTCCATGATAAAACTAGCCACTGCAGAATGAGAATATATCCAACTGGGGCACTGGACATGAGGAAAGGCATGTGGGCACACACAGCCGGCCTGAAACAGCTGCTCCCGTGGGGCATCACCTCTGGGAAGACCCGCTCTCCCAGTCCCCCAACAGCAGGTGAAAGGTATTAAGATTTAAGCCTGTATCTATATTCTTAGCATTGGATCCTGTGGGTCGTCTAGGATCGAGATCTTGTGTGTGCTGCATACTTTACAGAGTCTGTCACAAGATAAAGGTATGAGCCAAGGTTTTTCCCATCTGTAAACATGAATGCACTTGAGGCTAAGTTTTATCTTTACAAGATGCCTGGCAAGTTCACTCAGCACAAAGCACAATTCCAATGAGAGGTTGAAAGGTGTTACCAAGCCTCTCCTTAAAGGGACACATGCCACCTTCCTATAAGTTACCATAAACTAGTCAGACACCTTCACTTTGTTGTTGGCAGCTGGCTGTCACCATAAGCATGCTCTGCGATTGCAGAATGCTCTGGGGCCTGAGTGGAGTCGTGCCTGCATTGGTTGGGGGGACCACAGTGCAAGGAGGGAACAGGGAGCATGCAGAGATACAGGAAGATGAGGAAGGTGGCCCACGAGTCAGGATGGGAAGAGCAAGGAGAGGATGCTGGCAGCACCCATGGTCCACAAGCACCATCCCTCTCCACCTCAAATTCACAGGACTCCCAGAGTCACCCAGAAACTCCTCCCCCACCCCTCCACCTGCTCCACCCAGCTCAGCAGGCATATCTTGTTTGCCAGTTACAGCGTGTCCCGAAATTCCGTATCCTCAGCCTTGGGGTGGCCAAGGGTCACTCTGAGACGTTAATGTGCCCAGTTCAAGCAACTCAGGCCATGGAGTGACTTCTCTAAGAACACCTGACTCTTCAAAGCCACGGTTATCCTATTTCATTAAAAAATATACACACTCATTTTATTTATCAGAGTTCCTTAAAAGAGGTAAATCAATGATGCTATTAACCCAAATATTCAACAAACATGGCCACTGTGCCAGCCAGGGTCCTAGGACACGGCCTGAGGCAAAAATGGTCCCTGCCCTATGAAGCTACATCTTAATGGGGTGACAAGCCCAACGTCATTGACAGAACCAGCTGGTTAAAGCTGGGAGGGTGGCTATGGCAGAGGTGGACAAGTGGGGGGTACAGAGCAGCCCGCTGGCTGGGTGGGTGAGCGGCGTGGAGGGAGCGTTGCAGGGCTGCAGTACTGTTCAGGGAAGGTGATGGAGGCTCAGATGGTGCTGCAATGGCCAGGAGAGAGATGCTAATGTTCAGAAAGTGAAATGTAGGAAGAGCTAATCATGCAAAACTTTAAAGCATTTTTTTTTTTGAGTTTTGCTTTCCGTTGGGACCAGTTTGGCTCAGTGGATAGAGCCTCGGCCTGCGGACTGAAAGGTCTCGGGTTCGATTCCAGTCAAGGGCATGTACCTTGGTTGCAGGCACATCCCCGGTGGGGGGTGTGCAGGAGGCAGCTGATAGATGATTCTCTCTCATCGATGTTTCTAACTCTCTATCCCTCTCTTCCTCTCTGTGAAAAATCAATAAAATATATTTTTAAAGTTTTGCTTTCCTCTCTGTTTCAGATTCAACACAGCAGCCTTCATGAGCCAGAAGGAAAAACCAGTCATTTTGAAATCAGCATCCAAGTGAGTAGAGAAAGAACTCTGGAGTTTGGAAATGGCAATAATAGATGATCTCTCTCTCTCTCTCTCTCTCTCTCTCTCTCTCTCACACACACACACACACACACACACCTGCTTCTCCGTCACATGCTCTATGTGAAATGGCAGGGCCTCCGCCAGCACTTCGTGGCAGCTTCAATGACTTAAGGCAAATGCAGTGCTCTTGAGATCACACTGCTCTTACCACTTCATCAACGGAGATTTACTGAGCACCTGTGAGCCATACATTTCTCCTGGGCACTGGAGAGACAGCAAAAAGCAAAACTGAGCCCATGACCTCAAGAAGCCCACATTTTAGTGGGGTAGAAAGACCCCAAAAAAACAGAAACCAGGTAACAGTTACAGTGTGTCATATGGTGATCATCTCTGTGAGAAAATACAGCAGGAAGGGAGACGGAGTATCAGGATGGGGTTGGTGTAAATGTACGTACACAGAGAAGCCCTCACTGGGAAGGTGACTGAGGATATGGGGAAAGCCCTAAGGACACCTGGGAGAGCTTTCTCCACAGAGGACCAGCCAGTGCAATGAGCCCAAGGCAGGAGCAGCTCTACACTCACAGCGGCCAGATTACCTCCAGACAAAGCCCTGGGTGCCAGGCAGGGACCTCAGCACCCCTGAAACACCCCAAGGGGCACCTTAACCCACAGGAGGAGGAGCCTGAGAAACAGGGCTGCCCACGAGGACCCGGGCACCTCCTGTCTGATGACAGCCTAACCAAGGCCGTGCTGTCCAGCATCAGTCCAAGGCAGAGATGCTGGTCACTAGACCACTACCGCTGCAAAAGCCCCCAGCAGTGTCCCCTGCACTCCACATACGGGCACGATGACACCGGAACAAGTCATGAGCAGCCTTCCTCCTTCCTGCGACTCCTTCCTGCCTCGGCCACAGGAGCCAGCCAAGCACCTCAGGGCAAGACCAGTCTCAGGGACTCTCCCAGATGGAGATGGAGATGTTTACAGGGTCGACTTGGTGCTTCGTGGTTTCTCTTCCCACAGGCATAACTCACTAGCATGGGTATGTTTAAGAAATAATTTTACTTCTGCAACTAAAGAAAATGGTGGCTGCAACATTACCTTGTAAAGCATTTAAGCATCAGTTGTAAAATGAAAAGAAAAAGAAAAAAGCCCTCTTCCAGTATGAAAACTCCAAATGTTTACTTATACTATAGGTGTTATTCTAAAGGGATAATTTTTAAAAACATCTTGAGAAGTAATTAAGCTGCACAAACAGCACTCTGACACCTGCAGGATCTGGTGTACACTTGCTGACCAGTGGGCACGTGTGGCAGTGAGGGCTGCTGAGGCATCCCCATCCAGCCTGCCAGCCCTCCGGTCCTGTGGGTCAGTCATTCCCTCCCAGCACATCTCTACTGTACTTCTGGTTCCTCAATAGCTTCTGAATTTTCAATCTCAGGAGAGAAAAACAAAATTTAAGTCCTCATTTGGATATGTTCAAAGAGAGGAGAGACCTGAATTGGTGCCTCCCACAGGCATGCCAATGGTGGATGGAACCTGCAACCTTTTGGTGTACTAAACAACGCTTCACCAACTGAACCACCAGGCCAGAGCTCTCTGGAAAAATTTAAAGCAACAAAGCCCCAAGTATGCCCTACATTATCCCTGTCCTCCCTAATAAAATGGAGCTGCTCAAAGAGACATTCTCAACCATACGGCTCTCTGCCAGGTCCTGCAGGTACCTAGTTACCATGCAGGTACCGAGTTACCATGAGAGTTATGATCATTAGCCTTTCTTACACACACACATGCATGCACCCCAAATGCAAGCCCCTCAGGTCACCCTGGCTCTCCATGGCCACAGCCCTACCTCAATGCCACGCCTTTCCCACCAGGAGTCTCCCACAGGCTGTGCCCCAGCCCACTCTTCCTGCCCTACTTCCTACTAACAGTACCACATCCATCTCCTACTTCCCCTCAGATAGGACCCCTCCTGTGCTTCTCTCTCTTATCTCCTGGTCCTCTCAGGACAAGCTTCTGTAACTTCACTGCCTCTGAGAATTGGGGGAGGTGTGCCAATGGCACAGTGCTATCAAGAGCAAGGCCAAAACCGGTTTGACTCAGTGGGTAGAGCGTTGGCCTGCGGACTGAAGGGTCCCGGGTCGATTCTGGTCAAGGGCATGTACCTTGGTTGCGGGCACATCCCCAGTAGGGGGTGTGGCAAGAGGCAGCTGATTGATGATTCTCTCTCATTGATGTTTCTAACTCTCTATCCCTCAAGAGTTCCAACAGCTTAATCACTAGTTACTAAACTGTATAAACCTTTTGCCTATGAACTTGGGCCTTGGATAGTCATGGGCCTTGGATAGACAATCTCAGTTACAGCTACAAGTAGAGAAGGGTTGTTTATTGTTGAACTGTTACAACATGCACTTTACTGAGTTGAGCACTGTTCCTCACTAGCTGCTTCACCTTGAACAAAGTACGTCACTTCTCAGGGGCTCAGACCCTTTACCTCATAGGGGTAAGGAGAACGGGAACCCCCCACGCTTGCTGTGAGGATTTAACGAGTGAATGTATGAAAAGTACTTAATCTGACTAGAAGGGAGCATGCTAGGAGCATTTTTAATGTAAGAAAACTTATGGTTTTAAAATGGAAGGACAAAAAAGATGTATTGATGCTCAGTTCTATTCATAATGACGAAAAGACAATGATTGAAAAGAGAGGAAGAAGGCAAGAAAAACCGAATGTTGTCCTGGATTATAACAAGAATATGGGCGGCGTAGATTTGGGAGATGGAGTTATGATGGCCTACACGGCTGCCCATAATAGGGTAAAAAAAATTTATAAAAAAATTTTTCTACTATTGATATGTGCTGCTTCAATGCATATATTATATACAAAAAAGATAAAGATATTGATTAAAGATCTTGTTTGCTTTAAAAAAAAAAGAAAAAGGTCATTTGGATCAATTACACTTTTTGATAGTGTAGAGAAATTGATAGATAACAACATAGTGAAAACCCACCCAAAGACATCAACAAGCAGCTCTACATCTAAAACCATCACGCTTAGTTGAAAGGCATTTTCCAGAACAAATGAAAAGCGATATAGGAAAAACTAAATCCAGAAAATGCCGAGTTTGTTACAAAAAAGGTGTTAGGAAAGAATCTACATACTGGTGTCTGGATTGTAAGGTAGCACTACGTTATCAACAATTGTTTTAAAACATATCACATGGAAGTTGAGTTTTGAATTTTTACATCTGTATTTTAATTTTTTAAACTCAATGTTTCTATTTTATTTGTGTGCTTTTATTTATTGTTCTGTAATTGTTAACTTTTTTATATTTTTTATTGTGTATCGAAATAAAATATATATATTTTTTGTAATCTTTATAATTGTAAAATTTATAATTTTTTAATTCGATGTTTCCATTTTTTTTATGGTATTCTTTTCTATTTGTTTGTAATTTTGTATTTTCCTTTCTGCTTTATATATAAACAAAACAATATATATTTCATAGTCTTTTCATTTAAGTATAAATTTAAAAAAAATATGAAATTACATCCTCCGGGCGTGACATACTGACACGTCCTAATGAAAGAGGACGCGCCCATTATATGTTGCGTAATTAAAAAGGGAATTCCCCGGTTAACAGGTTAAGAAATGACTCCTAACAACTGGAAATGGCTTATGTAAATGTCCACTAGTAGAGCCAGGACCGGTTTGGCTCAATGGATAGAGCATCGGCTTGGGGACTGAAGGGTCCCGGGTTCGATTCCGGTCAAGGGCATGTACCTTGGTTGCGGGCATATCCCCGGTGGGGGTGTGCAAGAGGCGGCTGATCAATGACTCTCTCTCATTGATGTTTCTAACTATCTCTCTCCCTTCCTCTCTGTATAAAATCAATAAAAAATATATTTAAAACACTAGTAGAAAAATGGCTACTCTGGTTCATTTAGAAAGAGGAGTTCTAGGCAGTATTCAAAAATGTGAAGTGGAGGAGGAAAAGTGAAGTGAGCCATGCTGGCTGGGTTAAAATGCGATCTATGAACCAGGAGGTCACAGTTCATTTCCCAGGCAGGGTTGTGGGCTCAATCACCAGTGTGGGGCATGCAGGAGGCAGCCAATAAATGATTCTCTGTCAACATTTATGTTTCTCTCTCTTCCCCTCTCCTTTACTCTCTGAAACAAGTATTACCTCTGGGTGAAGAGTGACAGACCACCCGTCGATCCCCTGTAACTATTAACCTGGATGGCTACAAAGGACAGTGTGATGTGGGCAGGATCAGCACAAACAGCAGGGGAGCTCTTAGACCAGTGGTTCTCAACCTTTCTAATGCCACGGCCCTTAACAGAGTTCCTCATGTGGTGACCCCCAACCATAAAATTATTTTCGTTGCTACTTCATGAGTGTAATTTTGCTACTGTGAATGAATTGTAATGTAAATATCTGTATTTTCCGTGGTCTTAGGCTCTATAGCAGCAGTTCTCAACCTGCGGGTCGCTAGCAGAAAAATCTATTGTGCCTAGCATGACATACAACCACACCTCCACCACTCATCAATGTGGAGTTCACTTACCAGAAACAAGGAGAGGAGGAGGAAGAAAAGCAGGGAGGGCAGCCAGGCCAGTCTATATTTCACCTTGTGTTAGTCAACTCCAAGCACCTGTCACAGGCTTACAGACGGGCAGGAGTCCCAGTGAGAGCCTTCAACACCTGAGGCCTATCTGCCGGCGCCGGCCACCACCATCTCTTCCCAGTGCTTCCCCTGTCTCAGCGCCCCCTTCCTAGCATAGCTGCCTTGCCTTTTCTGTGGTGGTGCAGAAAGGAGATTGAATTTTCTGTGAAATTAATTCCAAAAGAGAAAAACAGGTTGAAGAATGAGATGTTAACAATGGAATTCATTGTAAAAGCTAAGCTTTTAGCCTGAAGAATTCTACTATAATATGCAGAGGCACACGCATGCAACCTCTCATCAGCCCTCTCCAACGTGGGCAGCTAGCCACCAGCTCCACAAACAGAGGACAAGGACTACCGGAAAGAAATTCTTAGCACCCAGACATTCCTTCAAACCAGACCTGTCAATATTACTATTCCCCCAGGCTGCAAGCTGATTTACAGCCCAGTGGATGAATGTCAATCTATGAACCAGGAGATCACGGTTTAATTTCCGTCAGGGCACATGCCCGGGTTGTGGGCTCAATACCCACAAGCCCAGCCCTAGCCAGTTTGGCTCAGTGGAAAGGGCAGACTGAAGGGTCCCAGGTTTGATTCGGGCCAAGGGCACATGCCCGGGGTTATGAACTTGATCCCTTGCAAGGGGCGTGCAGGAGGCAGCCCATCAATGATTCCCTCTCATCATTGATGTTTCTTTCACTCTCTCTGAAATCAATAAAAAATTTTTTTTTTAAATATATTTTATTGATTTTGTACAGAGAGGAAGGGAGAGAGATAGAGAGTTAGAAACATCGATGAGAGAGAGTCATCGATCAGCTGCCTCTTGCACACCCCCCACCGGGGATGCGCCCGCAACCAGGGTACATGCCCTTGACCGGAATCGAACCCGGGACCCTTCAGTCCCCAAGCCGATGCTCTATCCATTGAGCCAAACCGGTCCCGGCAATAAAAAATTTTTTTTAAAAAAAAACAGCCAAAACCGGTTTGGCTCAGTGGATAGAGAATCAGCCTGCAGACTGAAAGATCCCAGGTTCGATTCTGGTCAAGGGCATATACTTTGGTTGCGGGCACATCCCCAGTAGGAGGTGTGCAGGAGGCAGGTGATCGATGTTTCTAACTCTGTCTCTCTCCCTTCCTGTCTGTAAAAAAATCAATAAAATATAATTAAAAAACAAAAAAATAAATAAAGCCCAGTGGCTGGTACAGAGGGCGTGCGATCTTGTCTGTGGATAGAGGAGGTCACTGGGCCATCAGGAACTATGTATCCCCTTCCTCAGGCCCCTCAGAAACACTCCAGGTGGAAAGCACACTTGCTTGTCCTTCTGTGGGCTATGTGCCTGGTCATGGGCTGCTAATGTCAGACCTGGCCATCTTTTTCACACACAGTTTGCAATGCTGTCACTTCTGCTTCTGTAGGGCTGGGTGTGATCCAACTATTTAAACAGAAACCTGACTCGGTTGCTCTGATAAGGCATTTGGCGCCCTCAAACCTAAATCATTTGGAATGAACTATCTCCCTAACACAGTCAAAACAACCTGGAAGCCTTACCGAGTTTGTCTCAGTAGATAGTGTCAGCCTGCAGACCAAAGGGTCCCGGGTTCGATTCTGGTAAAGGACACGTACCTGGGTTGCAGTCTCCTCTCTGGCCAGGGCCCTGGTCGGAGCATATGTAGAAGGCAACCAATCAAGGTGTTTCTCTCACATCGATGGGCTTTCCCTCTCTCTTCCATTCTCTCTAATAATCAATGGGAAAATATCCTTGGATAAGGATTTTAAAGTAATAATAAAAAAAAAAGAGGAAAAAGAAACAAACCTTGTGCAATTATATAAATGCAAACAGCATCAAGCTCTGTAAACAGACTCCAAGAACCATCAGAACACAGTCCCCGCTGTCCTTGAGAAAACACACTCTGCCTGTTGTGTTGACTCAGCTAGTGGATACACAACCAGTTCTCAATATTCAAACAATTTTTTTTCTGAGGGTCTCGTGTCACAATGAACAAGAACGCGAGAAGGCACTACTGTCAAGTCCTAAATGATACTTGTCTAAAACTTACAGTTTCCACACCAGCACTTCCTCCCTGGTGATCTGCCCTTTGAACCTGCCTTCAAAACAACTGTGCTCCACACCCCTCCAGCCAGCTGTCATCACAAGGGCAGGCAGACAGAGCTGGCACACGTGAGTCCAGCCCCTGCACCTGCTGAGGGAGTCATTTCTGCATCAAGTGTCCTCAGCATCAGCTCTTCACTCTAGTCAAAGTCGGTTTCCACAAAAGGCACCCCTTAGGAGGGGGCACAGTAAAGTGCCAGTGAAGGCTCTCCACACATCATCATCTCAGAAGGAATGGACCCCCCCCTTTCGCCCCCATCTATGCAGTGCTTCCCAGGTCATCATGCACTTGCCCTACGTGCACCCAAACCTCCCATCAGGAGTCTCAGGAGATAAGGGCACAAATTCAAGGGACACACACCCAGGAGATACCTTTCCCTCCTCCCCAAGCTGTGCTACAGGCAGCCTAGAGGCCACACCTGCTTTCCCTAGCTGCCCAAAGCAAAGCCTTTCCAGGCCCCACATCTCTACATGCATGTGCTGTGACACCTCTCATGAAACACATGTCCAAACAGTAGAACAAACCCACACTTCCACCTCATTAGCATGGGACTTCACCTCGCCAGCGCTGGCCTCAGCTCAGTAACTGCGGTAGGGATGTCATGGGGAAGAAACACATCACTCTAGAGGAGGAGCTACCTACCAAAAGGGAGAATGAAAGTCAGAACCCACTTCTTTCCATGTTCTGTTTTCCCCACCACCGGCCCACACAGATACAGCACCTCTGCACACACACCGCCACCTACAGCTGCAGGGAGCCACTCTGCTAATGACCACGTCTTCATTCAACAAAATCGCTGCACAGTTCTTTTTTCAAAGGGAGGATTCCAAGCCTCACCATTCAGAACACCAGCCCTCAAATGAGGATGAACCAGAGCCTCTTTCCAAACAGCTGCTTTCTGACAGTGTGAGGCTGCAACAGGCTCCGGGGGCCACAGAGTTCAGCTCTGCCCAAAGCAATAGTGTGCTTCCCTCCACGTAACACCGTCCCTCCAGCCCCCAGCGCAGTTAACACATTTGGGCACAACCCCCTGGGAAAGACCTCCTGGGCAGGGGACTGAGCACTTCCTTACACTGAGTGCTGCACTGAACTGCCCAGCAGACCCTCACGGGAGGGGCAGGGGAGCACCTGGTCTCTATCCCTCAGACAGACTCTATTTACCACACAGGTTCTTAACGTTTCCTGCGCCTGTGCCCACACCTGTAGAATGGGAATGACCCCTACCTGGAAGCTGTTGACAGAATCCGAGCAGCACAGTGTGAACTATCCAGCCGAGTGCCCGCCTGAGAGGAAGTGCTCACTCAGGGGGCCACCGCCCAGGGCCCACCTCACTATCCAGCTGGGCAGGCCGTTTCAGACTTCACAACTCCTACTGCCCCCTGCTGGCTGAGCACACTTATAGAAATAGGAAAATAAGTCACTGGTCAGGGGATTCTCATACAGTGCCACCTTAGAATTCCAAGCTTGACAGCAACTCATTGAACCATGCAAATCTACCGGTCCTCATGTAGGAAAAAAAAGAAAGGAAGAGAAAGAAGAGAAAGAAGGGGGGGGGGAGGGGAGGGGAGGGGAGGGGAGGGGAGGGGAGAGAGGATCGACCGCTATTTTGGGGTGTGTCTGCCATTACTGATGGGAAACGTGGCAGAGTCCACATGTGAAGGAACCTAGCTGCAGACACAAAATCCTGGTTCTCTCACTTCCTGATGGGAGTTCTAGTCTCTATTCTGTAATTCATTTCTTCTCACTGGATTCCAGCGTTTTGCACTAAAAAGTTGCCTCATTCCAAGAAAACACCCGGTGTCAAATACCATCCCGTGGAACTACACAGACTATGAGAAAATGCACCTCTTCTCCTCCAGTGGACACCATCAAAGCACACACCTTGCACTGCAACAGCATCATGTGTGCAAGTTTCTTTTACAAACATCCAGGATTAACATCGGCCCCAGCCTCAACTGAGCTTCACCAAACCTCCTAAATGGTGTTTGTGTGTGCTCACCCAGGCGCCCCTGTGGCAATAATCACAGACATCCCTTTTGCCTTTCACCATTTTCTTCCACAGAACAGGTTCTCCTCCTCTTGGACCCTGGGTTATCTCCACAAAGCTCAGTGTTCTTAACGCGAAGTCCACGGGTGAGCTGCAGAAGGTTCGAGAGCTTCCTGAAGTCATTACAAAATGCAATGCAGCTGTGCGTTCTTCTCAGGAGAGGACGCATACCTTCCATCAGATCCTCAAAGGGGCTCAGGACCGCCACCCCCAAATGATAAGGGTCAAGCACATTTCACGGATCTCCCTTCATTAGGGATCTGCCCTTTCAACCAAACTTTGCAAGTTGTCTAGACATTCTCCCTCACTCCACATTCGCACACAAGGTATAAAACCTTAAACCGTCTTCCCAAGAGCAAGAGAAATAAACATAAAAATATAGGGATACTATTAGCAACATAGAGAAAACATAGAAACGCTAGATAAACTTTTAGCAAAACATTTAACCTATCAAATGCTTTTTCTTTCCCCACAAAACCTCTCCGCCCTGCCATGCTCCCTTTTCCCTGGTCAGTGGGGTTAAGCCGAGCTTCCTAGGGGCTTTCCCCAGCACCGGTGCCGGCTCCGCAGGAGCGCGGACACAGGTCAGGAAAAGCAGCCTCGGGGCCGGGAAAGGAGCCGCGGCCTCCGTGCTCACCGGGAATTCGGAAGGCCCGGAGCATCCCCAGGTGCTCTGAGGAACGAGCTCCCACCTCCTGCTCCTGCTGGGGCAGAGCACCGAGACCTCTTTGCGGTGAAGGCCCCTGGCGGCACCTCCACACAGAAGGAAAAGGAACCCCGAAGGCTCGGCTCTAGGCCGCGCCGAAAACAAACTTTCCAAACACTTGCACCCCGACCGGCTGGTGACACCTCCCCGGCTTCCCCGCCCTCTGCGCCCCTGTCAGCACCGGCGCCCACCTCACGGACGCCGGGCTCCCCTCGGGGGCTGATGGGGTCCCCGCAGCGCCCGCCGCCCTCCTCCGCCCCGGTGCCCGGCCCCAGGTGAGACGCCGCCCGGCCCTCGGAATCCTGGGCCGCCGAGCTCTGTCGGGCCCAGGCGGCCGCCGCGCTCGGGGCGGTGACGGGCCGGTGGCCCCGACCGCCGCGAGCGCTCTCACCAGCTGTGCTGCTCGGCTCCTCTCCGCAGCCCCGCGCGCCTCTGCGCCCCCTCAGCGTCCTCCTCCCCGCAACGGAGCTCCAGCAATGGCCGCCCTCACCCTGCGCCCGCCCCGCCCCCGCACGGCGCTGGGCGGGACTTCCTTCAAGCCGCGGCCACCGCCCGCGCTCATTGGCCGCGCTCGCCGTCATCGCGCGGCGGCCCGGGTCCGCTGAGGCGGCGCCCGCGAACCGCACTTCCGGGTTGGGGCCCCGCCCCTGTGGTGGGAGGCGGAGGCGCGACCGGGTGGGAGCCAATCCCGAGGCTGCGGGGCGGTGCGGGGAGCGAGCTGTCATCTCGGGCTCCCGGACTGGAGAGACGGGGCTCGTAGGGGCCGGGCCGCTGTTGGTGACAGGATGTAAGCTGACAAGGTCCTTGCATTCGAGGGGGCTAGCAAGGCTGGTCCCCTACTCAAACAGTTTTCTCTGACTTGTTTGGATGGCGATTATCAGTAGAATGAGAGCAAGCTTTCATGGCTTGCCAAAAAGTCTGTAATTATTTACTGAGATTTACTGTACTAAGAATTTGTCCTTCGGCTCTATCTTTCCTTTAGAGATTAAGAGGAACAAAGAACACATTCCTCTTGACAGACCTCCTATTCAGTGTCCTGTGTATAAAAAGCTTTGAGCAGTTAATAAACTTGCTACAGTCCGTCGATGGCTACCTGTAGTCCTCCCGATCCCGCTTTCCTGTCTCTTTTTTCTCAATTCCCACCTCCCTACCTCAGCCCGGTTCACCTGCCAGGCTGTGAACGCCGAGAGGAAACCTGAGCGGTTACAAAACCGAGAGCTGTTCCCCGTCGGAGATGGGGGCCATGGAGTCATATTTACACGGCAAAGAACAGTCCCTTCTCATCTCCGCTGATGGCCCCAGGAGCACGCTCAGAACTTCTTTGCTTATAATTTTCTTTGTAGTTGATAATGATGATGATGATGTTAATTTTTTGGAAGTTGTTATTGTTGATGATGATGTTAATGTTGGTTTTTTAAATTGTGGTAAAACAGACATAAAATTGACCATATTAGCCATTTTAGTGTACACTTTGTGTCATAAAGTACATTCACATTGTTGTGTGATGTGGTTTTTTAAAAATAAGGTTTTTTATTATTATTATTATTGATTTCAGAGAGGAAGGGAGAGGTATCGAGAAATAGAAACATCCTGGTGGGATCGGTGACCTCCTGGTTCATAGGTTAATGCTCAATCACTGACCACAGCACCAGGATGATGTTTTAAACAAAAGTAGAATCATCTCAGTACCTGAAGGTGTGCATGTTTTAAAATAACTTTTTTCCCTATTTCCAAAAGACATACGTGTTCATTTTTTAACATAACACTTTAGGCAATACAGAAGCAACAATGAAATCACCGAACCCTTAATTCACACTGGCAGACTTAATTGTTGGGTAGCAGTAATAGCCCCGCTAACACTTATTCTTAGTAAGGAATTTTCATGTCTGATCTCATTTACTGGAAACAAACATCCAGCTATTGTTGCCCAACTTTCCAGGTGAGGGGGCTGAGGCATGGCACACGGTTCTGTAACCGTGCCAGCCACACCCATACATAGTGCCAGGCTGTCCTTGGACCATTAGGCTACAAACCTGTGTTTGACTGTCCAGACTTCCAGTCCTCGGCACATGGTCTGATCTTTAAAAACAATAAAAAGGCAAGTGGAACCTCTGTCCCCCAGAAGGGCTCCTGCTGCTTTGATACTCACGTTTTTCACTTAACCATGCACTGTCCAGGAGGACTATTGGAGGAAGTGTACAGCTTATAGGTCCATATTGATGAAGCTCCCTCCTAACTTACACCGAAGTGGATCCCGGCCTCCTGCCCCATGAACAAGACCCTACTTAAATCCAGGCACACCCAGACTTATTTCCTTAACGTGAATTTTTAGCAGATAGAACCGCTGGGTCAAATGCAGGAGTTCCTCTCAGGACTTGATGCATGCTGCCAACTGCCGACCCTCCTCCAGTCATTCTCACCCTCAGCTGGCACAAAGACAAGCTCAAGGTAGATGCTCTCAGTTGGGAACATTAGGCACATTAACCTAATCAATAACCCCTACTGTGTGTTAAGAGTAGGCACTCTGGCCCTCGCTGGTGTCACTCAGCAATTAGGTGTTGGCTTGGGCACCGAAAGGTCTTGGGTTTGGTTCCTGGTCAAGGGGGCACACGCCTGATTCCAGGCCCCCAAGCCCTGCACATTCAGGAGGCAACCAATCTATGTGTCTCTCTCTCCTTTCCACTCTAAAAATCAATGGAAAAGATATCCTCAGGTGAGGATTAACAACAACAAAACGTAGGTTCTCTGGCCATTTCCATTTTTTACATGAAGAAGCGGAGGCTTCAGTGACTTTCCTACCCTGTTACAGTTACCAGGTCACAGAGCTCAGGACTCAAAACTTGCCCTGATCAACCATGACACCCTGACCTCGGCCACTGTACTCAGCTGCCTCCCAACAAACCTTTTTTTATATTTATTTTAGTCCTCCACTAATGGTAACCGTTAGAGAATATTAACCATCTTATGATTTATCTTAATTCTCATCACAACCTTATGAGATACTCAATATTCATTACCATCTTGCATGTGAAGAAATCTTCCATAGTGTGCACTAAATGTGAGTGTAAATATACACTATAGAGTCTTATATCAATATATATAATCTCATAAGCACCTTTTCACAGAAAGTGACTGAGGAATGTGCTCCACTAAACCAAGAAAAAAAGGCATGAGCCCTAACTGGTTTGGCTCAATGGATAGAGCATTGGCCTGCAGACTTAAGGGTCCCAGGTTCAATTCTGGTCAAGGGCATGTATACCTTGGTTGTGGGCACATTCCCAATAGGGGGTGTGTAGGAGGCAGCTGATTCCTATTTCTCTCTCATCGATATTTCTAACTCTCTCTCCCTCTCCCTCTCTATAAAAAAAATCAATAAAATGTATTTTTTTAAAAAGGAAGAAAAAAGGCATGAGATCCAGGAAGTAGGAAGAAAGAGAACAGGCAGGAAGGGGATGCAGGGGAGTCTGGGGATTCGTCCATTCCACAAATACCCAGTGAGTGTTCTCACTATGCCAGCGCTGTACTACACATTGTCAGTTCATTGCTGAGACAACAAAAATCTCTGCCCTAAGGGAACTCTGATACCACTGACTTGTGGCTGGGGTGGGGGTGGAGACAGCAAGCATAACAAACATGTCTTATGTGGTGTTAGAGGTAATAAATGCTGTGGGAGAGAAAGAAAATTAGGTATGGAGGCCTCAAGAGTGCTCAGAGAGAAGGTGCAATTTTATTTTATTTTTTTGTTTTTGAGAAGGTGTGATTTTAAATGGATAATGAGGAGAAATCCCACTATGACAAGGGGGAACACACACACAGACTCAACAGCTTCAGAAAAAATACTGAAAATTATAGATTCTTTAGTGGGATTAACCACATAAATAACTGAATGAAGGCCCTAACTGATTTGGCTCAGCAGATAGACCCTCGAGCCAAACCTTCGGCCTGTGGGCTGAGAGGTCCCAGGTTCAGTTCCAGTCAGGGGCATGTGCCTCGGTTGCGGTGGGAGGTGTGCAGGGGGCAGCTGACTGATGTTTCTCTCCCATCAAAGTTTCTAACTCTCTGTCCCTCTCCCTTCCTCTCTGTAAAAAATCAATAAAATTTGAAAAAACAACAACACTGAATTAAGAAGCTGGCAGAGATTATGAGGAAAACTCCAGAAAAAGAGCCATACAGAAAAGAAGGGCCAACACAGTTTCCTAGGCACCTCCCTTACCTCAGCTGTGGGTGATGTTAACAGTCATAATACAGATGCACTGATTCAGCTGGTAATTATCAAACTCCACCTTGGTAGAAACTAGAGTTGGAGAAAGTATGAGTGAGCTGACTCCTCACCCCTTTTAGTGGAAAGGCAGTAGATAATGAAAACAAAAGTCAGAGATAGTGTTTAAAAGATGGACATACAGTCTGCGGACTGAAAGGTCCCAGGTTCGATTCCGGTCAAGGGCATGTACATTGGGGGTGTGCCAGAGGCAACTGATCCATGACTCACTCATGGATGTTTCTAGCTGTCTATCTCTCTCCCTTCCTCTCTGTAAAAAACAAACAAACAAAAAAACAATAAAATATATTTAAGAAAAAAATAAAAATAAATAAAAAGATGGACATAAATCACAGAAAGAACGCTGAAACAGTAGTAAGTGGAATACGAGTAGGGAGGCATGAGGCAGGGGCTACTGCTGCTTCTTTTTTTAAAAAATATATATATTTTATTGATTTTTTTTACAGAGAGGAAGAAAGCTAGAAACATTGATCAGCTGCCTCCTGCACACCTTCCACTGGGGATGTGCCAGCAACCAAAGTACATGCCCCTGACTGAAATCGAACCCGGGACCCTTCAGTCCACAGGCTGACGTTCTATCCACTGAGCCAAACTGGTTTCAGCAGCTACTGCTTCTCTTTACAAACCTCTTTAGAATTCCTTAGCCTCTTCAACATGGATGCAAATAAAAATTAATGAAATGGGTATATCTTCTTTGTGGAAATTCTAAGAAGCTCTCTCATGGGAATGTAAAGCTGTGCTAGGATCTTTGTGACAGCATGGCTTTAATGTGACACACACACACACTCACACAGAAAAACAACCGAAATACTTAGCAACAAAAGAATGGTAACTTACTGCTGGAGAATTCTATGCAGCTACTGAAAGAAAAACAAGCCAACACTCTGCAGAGAAGAGTGAAGGCAAAGCAGCGAATTGCAGACTATGAACTGGGGTCTTAAACTTTTTTAAAAACTTAGAGCTTCTTACACCAAAACATGGCCATGCAGTTCCTGAGTAACTCAGAGAACAGAGAGAACAGGGAGAAAGAGCAGGTTGAGCACTAGAACTAGAGCCAGTGGAGCAGCAGGTGGAGCCAACCACGTTTCAGCCAGCCTCAGGGAAGGGGTGAGGAGAGAGGGAGGGTGGAGAGGGGGGCGGTGGGAGGCCTGAAGGAGGCAGCTGAGCAGGCAGCAGCAGCAGGGCAGGGAGTGGCAGCTGACAGAGGAGAGTAGGACAGTTCTCAGCTCTTGTGGGGCCTCAGTGGCAGCCAGTGTGTAAAGCCCAGGCCAGGCCAGGCTGCTCCTCACTCCTGGCGAGAGGCAGCGTACCCCTCCGTGTGTTAGCTCTGGCTGCCCTTCCCCGGACAGTGAGCAGGAGGGGAGGAGTACTCACCTGTCCCAGCGGAGTTCACGGGCATCCTGGCTGGAGGAATGGGAAGGACAGCCCCCAGCTTTTCTCTGTCCCTCCTGTGCCCAGAGCCTGTTCCTGGCAGAAGGGTGACCTTGGGCCAAGAGTGCAGTGTCTTGGCCTGACATTGCGATGCAAGTGCCACTGAGGAAGAGGCAGGAGGATGACCACGCCCATCCTGGGAGGTGGCTGAAAGGCTGCCTAATGTACATGGACCATTTGCGTGAAGTACTAACTGTAAGCCAGGCTTTGTGCTTGCACCTGACTTGTGCCAGTTCAGGTATTTCTTGCTCAGCACAAAGGAGGAAATGGGGTTCCATGGCAATGGAACTTGCCTAACTTCACACAGCGAGCGCATTAGTTATCTAGCATTGTGTAATGTTTCCTTAAAACTTGAAGGCACAGCCAAAACCGGTTTGGCTAAATTGATAGAATGTCAGCCTGCGGACTGAAAGGTCCCGGGTTTGATTCCGGTCAAGGGCATGTGCCTTGGTTGCGGGCATATCCCCAGTAGGGGGTGTGCAAGAGGCAGCTGATCGATGACTCTCTCTCATCGATGTTTCTAACTCTCTCTCTCTCTCCCTTCCTCTTTGTACAAAATCAATAAAATATATATTTTTTTTAAAAAAACACTTAAAGGCACAAAGAACATTTATTATTCACTAGAGGCCCGGTGCACAGATTTGTTCACTGGTGGGATCCCTCAGCCTGGCCTGTGCCCTCTTGCAATCCAGGACCCCTTGAGGCATGTCAGAGAGCCGGTTTCGGCCTGATACTGACAGGAGAAAGCCTGATTCCTGCAGGCCCAATCCAGATAGGAGGGAGCCTAATCCTGTGCGTTGAGAGTCAGTGTGCATCAGAGTGACCAGTCGACTGGTATTCCTGGTCACTTAGGTATATACACACACACACACACACACACACACACACACACACACACACACACACACATATATATATATATATATATATATATATATATATATATATATATATATATAGTTTCTGCGGAGTAGGAATCCAGAGCAGTGGGCTTGGGGTAAGCAGGAATGAAATTGTCCAAAGCAGGATATGTTGAAGTTAGGGAATATCCATCTTAGGGAACACGGGACACCTTGTTAAAGTATTGAAACAGATGTGTCCCCAACAGGGAAGCCCTCTACTTCATGTTCAACTAAAAAAATGGCAAATGGCTGAAACCGGTTTGGCTCAATGGATAGAACGTCAGCCTGCGGACTCAAGGATCCCAGGTTCAATTCCAGTCAAGGGCATGTACCTTGGTTGCGGGCTCATCCCCAGTAGGGGGTGCACAGGAGGCAGCTGATCTATGTTTCTCTCTCATTGATGTTTCTAACTATTTCTCTCCCTTTCTCTCTGTAAAAAAATCAATAAAATATATATACTATTTTTTTTAAAAAATGGTGAATGGCAGAGCTCTATCAAGAATGCAGTGTCAGCCCTAACTGGTTTTGCTCAGTGGATAAAGCATCGGCCTGCAGACTGAAGGGTCCCAGGTTCAATTCTGGACAAGCTCAAGGGCATGTACCTTGGTTGCGGACACATCCCCAATTGGGGGGGGGGGGGGTGCAGGAAGCAGCTGATTGATGTTTTTCTCTCATCGATGTTTCTAACTCTCTGTACCTCTCCCTTCCTCTCTGTAAAAAAATCAATAAAATATATATTTTTAAGAAAATGGTGAATGGAAGAGCTCTATCAAGAATGCAATGTCAGCCGAAACCGGTTTGGCTCAGTGGCAGAGCGTCGGTCTGCGGACTGAAAGGTCCCAGGTTCGACTCCGATCAAGGGCATGTACATTGGTTGCGGGCACATCCCCGGTAGGGGGTGAGCAAGAGGCAGTTGGTCGATGTTTCTCTCTCATCGACGTTTCTATCTCTCTATCTCTCTCCCTTCCTCCTCTCTATAAAATATCGATAAAATATATTATAAAAAGTAAAAAATTAAAATTAAAAAAAGAATGCAATGTCAGTTTATAAAACAAACCCAGCCACAAATGGGGAAACCCGTGCAGGATCACACGGGAAGGACAGCACCAAGCTGTTAATGGAAGGGAAGTTTCAAGGCAGGCAGAGGGGGGAGGGTTAAGGTACTAGGGCATTTAGGGGTACAATTGATGTCTGCAGAGATGCAGTGGCATGAGGAGGGAAAAGGGGAGGCCTATAGGGGTGATAAGAGCTGGAGGGGGGGCATTGTGGGGCAGGAAGATGTGCAGAGGCAGAGCCCAGCAGGGTGGGGCTAAGCCTGGTCTGCAGGTGCCATGAGGGCACTGGGCTACTCTGCCTTGCTGGCTCCTGGCTTCCGGCACGTCTCCCCCTTTGCTAGTTCAGAGGACTACCTCGCCCCTTCAGCTTCGCCATGGTACATGCCGCCCTTTGGGATTCCTGGTTGGCTCCACAGAGGCCCGCTCCATTTTCTCTCTCTACAGCTCACCCCTCATGGAGGAGTCCTTCTGTGGTGCATTCTGATGCGCTGCATCCCATCCTGGGCCTGTGGGCCCCCGCAGAGCACCTGGGAGGATTGAGAAGGCACCCTCAGCCTAGGGTGCAGTGGAGCAGGTTAAGCTGGAGTTTTGGTGGAGAAAGGGCACCAGGTATTAGACCTGGTGAGTCAGGCAGACATGGGTTCAGCAATCTTGAGTCCTGCCTAAGAAGGAATTCAGAGCCAAGATGAAAACCATAAAGTTTGTTTAGAAAGTCTGCGAGGTAGAAGTGAGCCATAGAAGAAATGGGTTCAAGAACCAAGCTATCAGGGCAAAAAAGGGCCTTTGGAACTTAGGAGATAAAAGGCAACCCAGGCAGTCTGGCTCAGTGGATAGAGCATCAGCCTGTGGACGGAAAGGTCCCGGGCTCAGTTCTGATCAAGGACACATACCTTGGTTGCAGGTTCCTCCTGACCCGGGCCCTGGCAGGGGCACGTGTAGGAGGCAACCAATCCACGTGTTTCTCTCACATCAGCTTTCTCTCTTCCACTCTCTCTAAAGATCATTGGGAAAATATACTCAGGTGAGAAAAAAAGGCAAGGAAAACACGTGGGAGAACGGGGTGAGGAGAGGCTCAGTCCCGAGGGCTTTTATACGGAGGTCTCAGGGGGAAATCTCAGTAGGACATTCATCTGGTTCCCAAGTGTGTCCCCTCAAGGTCACAATCTCCACCAGTTGGTCAGCACAGGCCAGAGGGTCATTAGTCACGGCAGAGGTTCTGTCAGCCACATCACTGCCCTGCTGGCTGGCTGCTGCTTGGGGCTGGAGCTGAACCCCGCTGAGGCCAGATGTCACCTACAGCGGCTAATGCTCACGGCAGTGGTGGTGCTTGGAGTTTTGCCTGTTGCTAGGCCCCTGGTGCTCTGTGGTGGGGACCCTCTGCATGGGGCATAACTTCCTATTCCACTCAGGCCTAACTGCCTATGACAGATTCATTGAGAAAGCCGGGCTGCTCAGGCTCAGCCTCTTTGGGGGGCGGTTGTCACTCTCCCAATGGTTGAAACCTGTGGTCCAGCCCCCACTCCCAAACTGCCTTCTTTGACCTGGACCACTCAAAACCTTCCTGCAGATCAGCATCCAGCCCTGAGTGCATCTTCTCCGCAGTATCCTAATCATCCTGAGGTGAAGCCTAGGGCTTCAGAAGGAACCTGCCGGCGCTGAGGCCCGTGTGCGGCAGGCCCTCGTCCCAGCTGCGAGTGTGAAGAGGTGCCGGAGGCTGGCAGTGGAGGAACCTATGCAGAACTGGCCTCACATGTTGCTGAGTCGGAGTCGGGACACCTATTGATAATATACAGAATTATCCCACTCACCCATTCATTTTGGGAAGTCATATACAGGGACCTTTATATGTGGGGACCCACTGTCTGGGAGAAGGATGTAGGGATGTTTCCTCTAAAGATCGCTGCAGTGGTTCCCTCTGGCAAAGGTCTGGTCCAGTTATTATCTTTCAGTTGCTACTAACTACAATAGGAATTGTTCTGATAATTTCACCTGCCCTTACACAGTAATGGACATACTTAGCCGCTGGCTGGTTGTTTTCTGAGATGTAGGGTAACTCCCTGCCAATAGCACGGGAGTGGGGATGGGAGGTGAGGGGAGCCCTGTTCCTTAGGATGACTATCTTTAAACTTCACAGGGTCTGAACCAGAGAGACATTCTCAAGCCCGTGGTGCTGGACTGCAATGACGCTCCCCGCCTGAGGAGCCCTACTGACTGTGTCGCTCAGACCACTTTTGTTAAAGCCGCTAATGGTGGGCTCCTTAATGCGGGAGGGATCCAGCTGGCGTGTAGCACGGAAAAGCCCCGAATGCCGCCTCCAGGGCTACACGTGGGATAAATCAAGAGCTGAGCCAGGCCAGGGAGACAGTTCTAGAAAACCAGGCAGTGATAGGTTATTTGCTGTTTCAGCATAACGGAATGTGCTGTTTTAAACTTTCTGATAATTCTCAGTTGATATAAATTTTATATCAACATGTGTCAAACACAAGGCCCGCGGGCCAAATCCGCCCTGCCAGGCCTTGCAATGTGGCCCGCACCGCGCTGTCATCACTGCACTCCGCTGCGTTTCCATCACAATGACAGTTTATGACTGTTCAGTAAACCATTCGGCCCGCGATTTAGGCTGGATTTTAGATTTTGGCCCCTTCTCTGATTGAGTTCGACACCCCTAATAAAACATATCCCAGATCCTGCATGTGGTGTGTTCCATCCCTAGGAACTGCTTTCAAGGCAGAAGCAGATCCAGTCCAGCAGGATGAGACTTTTCATCTAAAACTAATCTCGTAGATATGAGATGATAGAAATAGCAGTGGGGAAATGGTAGGGGCAAGAACAGAATATTGGGGACTAGCTATGGTTATGGGAAATATTAATCATGCTGTTAACCGTGATTGCCCTATGCTGGTTAAAGAAAGGACATTCTGACCTGCTGGGAGTTGTACGCCCGCGGACCGGGGTGTTGAAACCATTTTCACCGGGAACAGCCTATGATCACGGAAAGATTAAGAGCCTCGTTGCCCAAACAGGGAGTCCCACCCCAGCCTCCTACTTCCTCATGCCTGCAGTCCCTGCTTCACCACGTAATCCTGCCTTGTGTAAGCTGCTGGCTCATGGGGAGCTGCAGAGATTTCTGCGGATGCTCTCCCATATTGCCAGCAGAAATGGAATAAACACTCATACGATTTAAAAAAAAAAAAAAACCACAAAAAACAAAAACGTGGTGGCAGACTGGGCCAAACCAGTCCCTGGGCCAGGCTCTGACCAACACCGGGCCCTCGAGCCTCCCCATTCACACACCTTCAACCAGCCGGGAGATCCTAAGAGCAGGCCAGGTCGCCTCCCAGGGATCCTTCCTCAGCCTCCGCATCTCCGTGAGTCACCCCCGCTCCAGTGAGTCAGGCACACACCTAGCATCACCTCCCCCCTCCCCGTCCACACCCACGGGAGGGCAAGCCGGTCTCATCTCACTGCCACCTGGGCAAGCCCGTCTCATCTCATCCCACAGCCAGCCAGCCCCTCAGCGTCTCCCTGCTGCCCAGCACCATACCCCCCAGCAACTCAAAGCACTTAAAATGGCAGCCTCAGACTTAGAAACAAAGTGGGCAGGCGGATGCCAGGGCTGGGGGAGGGGGAATGTGGGTTAGTGTTTAATGGATGCAATTTCCGTTTGGGGTGATGAAAACGTTCTGGAAATGGTGGTGATGATTGCACAATAATGTGAATGTATTTAATGCCAACAACTGTATACTCAAAAATAGTGAGGGGAAAAAAAATGCCTTAGCTGGTTTGGCTCAGTGGATAGAGTGTTGGCCCGAGAACTGAAGAGTCCTGGGTTCGATTCCAGTCAAAGGCACATATCTCCGTTGCAGGCTTGGTCCCCAGTAGGAGGCATGCAGGAGGCAGCCGATCAATGATTCTCTCATCATTGATGTTTCTATTTTTCTCTCCCTTTTCTTTCCTCTCTGAAATCAATAAAAATATATATTTTTTAAATGGTAAAAAATGACGATTGTTACATGTGTTTTATCACAATAAAAAATAAAAAAGATACTTCAGCCACTGCCTCTACACTGCAAATAACATCAGAGCTCTCCCTGCAGCTGCGGGGCCCAGCTGCAGCCCAGTTCTGTTCAACACACTGAGCCTCCGCACTGTGGGGCAGTTCCCGCTGCTGAAGTGCTTTCTTCCCAGCCAGTGCTAGCTCCTGCCCTCTCTGGTGTCACCTAGCTGGCCACCATCTATCTCCACCAGTCCCCCCACGATTCTCCCCTCGGAGAGCTGACAGGCCCAAGGAAGGCTCCCGCGGGTGACTAGGCGGGGCCAAGGACTGGCCAGTGCTCACAGCGCTGGGACTCAGCGCCCCCGATGACAGAGGACAGCCCTTTGAGTTTCTGGCCGGTGAACGGAGCACGTGAATACCCACAGGTTATGAATGAGGCCCAGTGCCAGGAAAGTGCTGACAACCACTGCTCAGCTGCCAACCTATTAGCCGAGCTCATCTGCCCTCTCCCAGGGACCTTTGCCAGGGCGAGGAGACTCGGACGGTGGGGTCCAGTCGAACCCTGTGTCCTGCAGGGCACAGGACATTGGTGACCACACACTGCCCACCAACTCCAGACAGGGTTACCTACAGCTGCACAAACACCAGGTACAGGATGGCTCATGGAGCCCTCCTGGGAGTTGGGTTGTTCAGAAGATTCTAAAGATTCCGAGCCTGGGCGATCTTGGGGGCTTGTGAAGGTGGCACGAGGGCTGGTCCAGTCAGGCAGGCCAGGGAGCAGTGGCCACTGTCAGCTCAGGGGGCGTCCAACCACTGCCTCCTGAACTCAGAGCTGGGCCACCTGGGGTCCGGAGGCCAGTGTGATCCCTCTGAGGTCAACGAGGAGTGCGGGGTGATGTGCAGAGAGCAATCAGGACACCCACACACCTTGCCCATATTCCTTGCCCATATCTTGTCTCTAAGACCAATGCTCTTCTGTTTAAAATTCCCAGATGTACCCTTTCCCTCAGCCTCCACAACAGGCAAACTTCTGCAACTGTTCCATTCACTGTCCCCAAGTGTCTTCTGCCAGTTTTCAGCTTTTCAACCGATAGCCTGTGGCTTCCGCCTCCCACCCTCCATTCATTTCCAAATGACACATCTGCCTGCGAGTCTGCAGGCCTCAGCCAGTTCCAACAAACCCCAGGATGCCTCCTTGCAAGGCTGGGCTGAGCTGGAGTCCACCGGCTCCCAATCCTAAGCCCCAGCCCCAGCCCCAGGAGGGCCACCAGGGTGACAGCGGAAACAGCAAGAAGCCTGCTTTGAAGCAAAACTCAGAGACCAGGCAAGTGCCTTTGGGGTAGACGGTTTATCCGAGCCAGTCGCCTCCAGGGCTCAGGTCATTCACCCAGGACAGGGCTCCCATTCACTCCTCGGAGACCAGCTCCTCGGCAGCCCAGTGCTGTCCGTGTCCAGGTGAGGCGGGTGTCCTCCAGCTGGGGTCCAGGTCACTGCCTCGCCGCCGCCGCCTGCCACACCAACTCGCCCGAGATGTAGGTGGCCTGGACGTGGAGGGAGTCGTCGAGCATCACGAAGTCTGGGTCAAAGGGGGACAGTGAGGAGGAGGCAGGGCTACCCCAGCCCCAGGCCGGTGGGAAAACCAGAGCCTGGGACACAACTTGTGTAGGAGAAGGTGCCCTGACCCAGCACAGACTGACCGAGGCCCCGGAACCGAGACTCTGGCAGCAGGAGAAAGGAGTAAGGGTCCCAGCAGCCCCGCCCGATCTTGTCCCAGAGGTCAGGGGAGGTGGGACCTGCAGAGGCTGGCTGGCTGGGGAAGGCTGCCTGGACGAAGGAGAGATTCCACCCTCTGCCCACCCTGTCCCTGTCCCAGGCCTCACCAGGCCTCCCGAATCTTCAGGCTGCCCGGGCCACCCCACATTGGACCCTGACCTGCATCAGCCCCGAAGTCCAGGGTGCCCTTGAGCTTCTCCAGTCCCAGTAGCTGGGCGGGGTGCAGCGACGCAGCCTCCAGGGCTGACTCCACACTGCAGCCTGCTCAGGAGACACAGCGGGTGACCACCCTCACCCCGCCCCACGGCCCTGGCGCTCCAAGTCCTAGGGATAGGGTGGTGGTGGGGCTGTACCCCAGGACTCTGCAGCAGGCTGACAAGACCCACCCTCCCCCCACCCAGCCTCATCCCTCGCAGCCACTCACCCATCCCAACCCTATGGGGACCCTCCTTCTCCTGGGTCCCAGGGAGACCACCCCATAAGAAAGCAGTACCCTGGGCATCCATGAGGCCACCCAGGACTTGGTGCTTGCCGCTACCAAGAAGTCAACCAAACCCAGTTTCCTCCGCCTCCTGCATCCAGCCTGTCTCCTTGCTGCTCTAAACAGCAACCTGGACCCTGGTAGCCCTCAGCTCCCAGGGGCCTGGCCAACCACAACCTCTGCCAGATAACCCCTAGAACATAGATTGCTGCTCTGGTTCCCTCCACCTCATCACAGCTCTGTACCTGCTAAGACCTGCAATCCCATAGGCCCTGGACCAGTGCCCTGCTCTCATGGGGGCAAAGTCTTGGGTGCTCTGGCTTGGATGCCTGTCACCCTGGGTGCCCGCTCTTTGCTTGTCCTCCTCTCCCCCTCCCTATGGGTGGGACTTTACCAACTTACTAACGCCCATCCCTGAGGAACCCCACTAGACATGACAGACAAGGGATGTCCAGCTTCTCTCAGATGCAGCCTCCGCCCCAACACGCACACACCCCGGCCTGGCTGACCTGTGGCCTGCAGGAAATGCCGGATGCACACGTCCATCGGAGCTATGCTGCCGCACAGGGTCTTGGTGCCTTGAGAGCAGAGAGGGCAGGCTCTGGGGGGGTGGAGGGTAGGGGCCACCAGGCACGCTGGATGGGGTGTGGGGACACCCAGGCTCTGGCACCCCACCAGAGGGGCCGAGAGGCTCCTCTGATGTGGGCATCAGGTGGGGACAATGGTCACTCACCTGCCACATGGGCCGTCAGCCCATCCACTTCCACCTCCTGCTGCCCTAGCGTGTGTCGGCCATTGCCCAAGCCCAGGGCAGGGACAGCATCGGTGACTAACACCAGCCCTGGGGGGGAAGAGGCCTCAGGACCTGCCCCACATGGTCCTCCTACCTGCCCCCGCCCTGCCCAGGCGCTCACCCTGGGGATGGGCCCGGTGGGCGATGCGCAGGGCGGCAGGGTTGGTGTGAATGCCGTCGGAGATCATTCCGTAGAAGATGTGGCGGCCTGGGGGCAGCCGGTCACTGGTCAGGAGCCCCACGATGCCAGGGTCCCGGTGGTGGAACTGGGCAGGGCCAGCATGGAGAAGCTGAGCTCCATACAGCAGGGGCCCCCAGCCCGCCCGCCCGCCCGCCCGCCGCGGGGCAGCACTCACAGGCAGCATGGCGTTGAAGAGGTGGGTGATGAAGGTAGCCCCGCTCTGCACGGCTTCCTCTGCAACCTGCAGGTCGGCCACAGAGTGCCCTGCACGGGGACCTGCACTCAGACCCTGCAGCCAGCCCAGGGGCACCAGCCGGCCTTCCCCTCAGCTGGGGACGTCCCCCTCACCTAGGGACACGCAGATGCCACGAGCCGTCAGCGCCCGGATCACCTCCCGGCTACGGCCCAGCTCAGGAGCCAGTGTGACGATGCGGACGTTGTCCAGGGACCCGTAGGTGGCCAGAACGTCGTGGAAGGCGTTGGCCTCGAAAGAGCGCAGGTAGGCCTCGGGGTGCGCACCCCGCTTCTCCCGGCTGATGAACGGACCCTCCAGGTGCACACCTGGTAGGAGGGAGTGGATGGCTCCTGCAGGCCTCTCACCGGCCCACCCTCCCACCCCATTTGGGCATCTGGATGCATAGGGACTGCCAACAGGTCCCATAGGAACCTCCCAGGGTGGGGGCGAGGAGGGGGGTCAGCCACTCACCGAGGACCCCTGCCCCATGGGGACCACCACTCTTCACAGGGATCTGAGGAAGGACCTGGAGGGAACCAGCTGTTAAAGCCCTGCCCCAATGGCCCAGCACCAATGTTACAGCCCAGCCGCGGTCACAGTCCCGAGCCTAGTGCTCAAGATGGTCAACGGCCCCCAACCCTGGTCCGGGAAAGCATGGCGCTCAGAACCAGCGGGGCAGGTCAGCAGCACCGAGGATGACAGGCCTTCCTATGAGGCCCAGGAGGCGAGGAGACCCCAGGCAAGGGTCAGGGGCATGGCCCAAGTCCAGGCAGCATGCACCAAGGGTTTGGACCTAGACAGGGTGCTGGCCTGGCCTCCCTGAGGGCCAGAGGCAGAAGGAGTGCGTGCATCCAGGCAGAGCAAGGAGCAAGAGCAGGGTTTCAGGCACCGCCAATACGGCTACACTGTGCCCAGAGCAGGACAGTCATGAGGGTGTAGCAGGTGCTCACACAATGTAGTGATCGTGGAGGTGGGTGGGCAGGCAGGCAGGCATCCCAGCCCACATCTCCCTCCGTCAAGGCGGGGAAGGAGCCCACAGAACACTGGAGAGTCCCTGGGATAGAGTACAGGGATATCTAAGAGGCTCAAAGCCGGTGTGACCGAGAGGACAGAAGGGCAGCTGGCCCTGGCTGGAGCCCAACAGTGAGTGCTGGGCAGATGCGTGCAGCCACACTGCGGGAAAGGAAGGGAACAAGGCCCCAAAGCCCCCGTGGGCGCAGGTGGGCAACACCTGGTGCCTGGAGAAGTGGGCGGACAGACAGCAGGAGCCTCATTAAAGAGCAGCTGGGTCCCCGATATGCCATGCCAAGAGCCTAGAGAAGTAAACCACACGTGGGTAGAAGCAGAAAATGGGGCAACTAAAATGAAATGTATATGATTTTGGAGAGAGGAAGGGAGGAGGGGGGTAGAGGGGGAGAGAGAGAGAGGAAGGAGAGGGAGAGGGAAAAGGAGAGGGAGAAGGAGAGAGAAACATTTGACTTGTCCCACTCATTTATACACTCATTGGTTGATTCTTTTTTTAATATGTTTTATTGATTTTTTACAGAGAAGGGAGAGGAATAGTCAGAAACATTGATGAGAGAGAAACATCGATCAGCTACCTCCTGCACACCTCCCACTGAGGATGTGTCCGCAATCAAGGTACATGCCCTAGACCGGAATCAAACCTGAGACCTTTCAGTCTGCAGGCTGACGCTCTATCCACTGAGCCAAACCGGTTAGGGCTCGTTGGTTGATTCTTATATGTGCCCTGACCAGGGATTGAACCCACAACCTTGACACACTGGGACAATGCTCTAACCAACTGAGCTACCCAGCCAGGGCCTGACGTTTTTATATATTTTTTATTGTTGTCATTAATCATCACCCAAGGATATTTGTCCATTGATTTTTAGAGAGTGGAAGGGAGAGGGAGAGACAGAGAGAGAAACCTGATGTGAGAAACATTGATTGGTTGCCTCCCAAATGCACCCCCAACCAGGGTCAGGGATCAAGCTGCAACCAAAGTACGCCGATCTGGGGCCCTTCAGTCTGCGGGCTGATGCTTTATTCACTGAACCGAACCAGCTAGGGCAGCCAGGGCTGCAGTGTGTGTATGTTGTTACACTTACACACACACACACACACGGATTGAGTGATTTCAGAGAAGAAGGGAGAGGGAGAGATAGAAACATCAATGATTCGAGAAACACATTGATTGGCTGCTTCCTGCACGCCCCACACCAGGGGTCGAGCCCAAGATCTAGGCATGTGCCCCCGACCGGAACTGAACCCAGGACCCTTCAGTCCATAGGCCAATGCTCTATCCACTGAGCCAAACCAGCTAGGGCTGAAGTCTATAATATAGATATATAAATATTAAAAAATATATATTTTATTGATTTTTTACAGTGAGAAAGGGAGAGGGGTAGAGAGTTAAAAACATCGATGAGAGAAGAACATCTATCAGCCGCCTCCTGCACACCTCCCACTGGTCATGTGCCCAATACCTTGAACCGGAATTGAACCCGGGACCCCTCAGTCCACAGGCCAAACCGGTTTCAGCTGAAGTTTATATTTTTAATGCTCCCTGAATGTCACCAGTCAGGACTATTCCCTCTGAACAGAACTAGACTCTTCTCTGGGGGTTTGACCAGCTCAGGAGACAGGACTCAGAGATCTCAGCCTAAGGGTGCTCTCAGAACACCCCAGCCTCCTGGCGGCTAGCTGAGAACTGTTCTCAATCAGAATACACCACCAAGGCCCACCGGCTTGAGAAAGCCTTTGAAAGGACACACCTGGCTGAGAGCAAAACCCAAGGAAAGGAGAACATGTAAGAGAGGCCTCGTACCTGTGAAATAAGAATGGGATGTGAGCCCTGGCCGGTGTATCTCAGTTTGTTCCATCCTGCAATGCACCAGGTGGTTGCTGGTTCAATTCCCGGTCAAGACACATGCCCAGGTTGTAGGCTCAATCCCCAGGAGGGGGTATGTAAGAGGCAGGCAATCTATGTTATGCTCTCACATTGATGTTTCTCTCTTCTCCCTTCCTCTCTCTAAAAATCAATAAACTATTCCTAAAACAAAACAAATAAAAACAACAACAAAAGAATGGGATGTTAGAAAAAAAAGAACATTCAGGAGGGAAAGCAAGCACTTGCACATTAAAGTGCCAGAAATATATAATAAATGTCACTACAGGATGGAACCAGAGCTACCATGCCAGAGGAACTCCCTTGCACATCTTATATCTTATATTTTTTGAAATGTTAAAACAGCAGAATAACTCCCACAAGGAAAAGACAAAGAAATGATGGAGAAAAATCATTAAAGAAAACCAAAAACCCAAAAACAAACAAACAAAAAAACCAACAACAACAAAACCCCAACAAACAAACAAAAACCCCCAAAACTGAACTTCCAGATTGACAGGCCCCGACGAAGGCCAGCAAAGTGGAAGCGCTCCCCCCAGTCCCCGAAATGTCCCGCTGAGACGTCAGACCCAGGGACGAAGGAAGATGCCACACTTTCCAGAGAGAAGAAACAGGGCACACGCAGGGTCAGGGGTCAGATGGCTTCCAAGTTCTCATCGGCACTCTGGAAGTTAAGCGCCTTTAAAATCCTAGAGAAAAATGCCTCCTCACTTAGCATTCTAACCTAGCGCTGGCCAGTTTTGCTCAGTGGATACAGCATCACCCTGCTGACTGAAGAGTCCCAGGTTAGATTCCGGTCAAGGGCACAGGCTGGGGTTGCGGGCTCCATCCCCAGTAAGGGGACTGTAGAAGGCAGCTGATCAATGATTCTCTCTCATCATTGATGTTTCTCTCTCCCCCTCTCCCTTCTTCTCTGAAACCAATAAAAATCTATTAAAAGAAGAATTATTATTCTAATCTAGTCAAACCATCAATCCAGAGACAACATTTTCAGACTATCAAGACCTCAAAGCTTTACCTTTTCCGACCCCTCTCTCCGAAAGTCACTAGAGGATGTGCTCCACCGAACAAAGATGTGTGCCAGCAGAGAGGAAGACTCAGGACGCAGAAAGATCCAGCAGAAAGAGGCCAGAGGACCCCAAGTGAGGGTCAGGGGACAGTGTGGCCAGGTAGGGCCAGCAGCCAGCGCTGGAAAAGTAGGTCCCAAAGCTTCCACAAGAAGACGAGCCAGATGGAACCCGTGGTCTGTCTAAATATCCCCAAAGAGGAGAGAGACAACTGGCAGGAAGCCTGGCATTAAGTCAGCAGGTAAGCCAAGACCGGTTTGGCTCAATGGATAGAGGGACTTCAGGCTTGGGGACTGAAGGGTCGCGGGTTCGATTCCGCTCAAGGGCATGTACCTTGGTTGCGGGCATATCCCCAGTAGGGGGTGTGCAAGAAGCAGCTGATTGATGACTCTCTCTCATCAATGTTTCTAACTATCTCCCTTCCTCTCTGTACAAAATCAA
Organism: Pipistrellus kuhlii; assembly: GCF_014108245.1. Classification (NCBI taxonomy): domain Eukaryota; kingdom Metazoa; phylum Chordata; class Mammalia; order Chiroptera; family Vespertilionidae; genus Pipistrellus; species Pipistrellus kuhlii. The sequence continues at coordinate 90,787,321 of NW_023425540.1, forward strand.
TAAAATATATTAAAAAAAAAAAAAAAAAAAAAGTCAGCAGGTAAAAACTATGCAGCCCTGGCCGGTGGCTCAGTCGATTGGAGCATCATCCCCTACACGAAAGGTGGCTGGTTTGATCCCCATCAGGGCACAGGCCTGGGGTTCGGCTGTGCAGGAGGTAGATGATTGATGTTCCGTTGTCACACTGATGTTTCTCTTTCTCCCTTTTCTTTTTTCTTCCTCTAAAAATTTAATTTAAAAATATATCTTTTGAAAAACGTAGCCCTGGTTGGTGTTTCTCAGTGGTTAGTGCCAGCCCCAAGCACCAAAGGGTTTCGAGTTGGATTCCCAGTCAAGGGCACACACCTGGATTGCAGGCTCATTCCTAAGCCCTGGTCAGCATGCAGGAGGCACCCAATCGATATGTCTCTCACAATAACATATGTTTCTTTCCCTTTCTCTTTCTCTTTCCCTCTGCCCCCCACTCCCCCATCCAAAAGCAATGGAAAATCCTCAGGTGAGGATTTTTTAAAAATGTAAATGAGCTGCAAGTCCTCTTTAACATAGTCCCAGTGACTAATCTACAAAAATTGCAAGAAACTACTGGGGAAGATAGAAGCCAGAGGAGCTAAAAGAGGCTCTGCTCAACGGGCCAAAGAGAGCCAATCATTAAGTTCCTGATGGGAAGCAAATATATACTGCTCTAAGCTTAAAGTCAAGCAGGAGTACCAGCGTAGTTTTTAGAGATATAAGGATAAACTCCAAAGGGTCAACTGAGTTGAAAGTGACTGTCCCATAAAAAAATAAATAAAAAGTGACTGTCCCTCAGTGAGAAGTGGTGGGGGCAAAGGGCTACTATTTTTCCTAATAAGACATGTAAGTTATAACATATATAAGTTCACTGAAGATCAAAGAAGAGACAATAGGTGGGTTTTTCTAGAACAGCTTTAAGAGGGAAAGTGAGAGAGCATTAAGCAGAGAGAACAGAATAAAAAACAGTGTAAAGGTGAAGGGAATGAGGCACCTACAAGGGAGGAAAAGAGTGGGGAAGGTAAAAGTGTAGATGTGGGCTAGAGGCCATGACCTGGCTGCCCCCTGAGGAGGTACCTGATCTTGCCTCAGAAAAGCAGACAACAATGCAAGCCAACCTCCCTACTGGAAGGGCAGAAAAAGGCAAGGCTGGAGGACACCCGAGAAAGAGCAGGTGATCTCAGTGGACCAGAGCATGATGACAAAACTCAGATAACTCGGACAAAGTGGCAATCTAGTTCGGCTCAGTATGAATGGGCCATCAAAGAAGGGGGCGTGGATTGGAGTGGGGCTAGGGGAGACATCCAAGTGAGCAGTCCTGTAGTTTCTAAGATGATACCTGTATTAAAACTTTTATGTTCAAAGCCCTCAACAATTCCCACCATAAATCAGTTTACTCTCTGCTTCCCAAGGCCTTTATCCTGTACGTGTTTAAGGAGTTGATGAGTGCTGGGAATAAAAGTCCTCTGGCACAGCTCCTTCTCCTGAGGAAAAGACCTCAGTTTGTATCACGATGGGCCAATGTACTGAGCAGGTAGATGGGGAAGGATGTGAACCAGCTGGCACAGCAGACACCGAAAGGCAGAGGATGGGGTGAGGGGTGGGGGTGGGCAGGAGAGCAGCTGCCTGGAATCGCCAGAATGTGCCTGGGCAGAGCAAACGCTTGGCAGGCAGGGAGACAATATTTGGGAGGTGGTGTTTACCCTGCAGATAAGGGCAGGAGAGGAGAGTGAGTACTGAGCTGAGCCCTGTACACTCTTCAGGAGACTAGGATAACAGTCACTAAGTCTCACTGGTGGGGACTGGGAAGGGGGAAGACAAAGAACAAAGGAGTAAGAGGGAGAGCATGTCCCAGGATTCCAGGTTCGGTAAATTATAGGATAATGACCAGGAGAGAAAGAATGGAATCAGGTGCGAGTCTGTAACAGGAAGATGAGTTTGGTTTCGAACACCTGACTCTGATGGAAGAGCTGCGATAGGTCTCCAGAACCATGTCCACAGCTGACATTAGTTCGTGCCTAATATATACCAAGCACAGTGCTGAGCAACCAACAACTCTAAAAGATGAATACCATTATTATTCTCACTTTAGGTTTGAGGAAACTGAGGCTAAGAAGGAGTAAGGAACCCTGATCCAGTGGTCGACAAACTCATTAGTCAACAGAGCCAAGTATCAACAGCACAACGATTGAAATTTCTTTTGAGAGCCAGATTTTTTAAACTTAAACTTCTTCTAATGCCACTTTTCAAAACACAGTAGCCCAGGCCGGGGTATTTTGTGAAAGAGCCACACTCAGGAGCCAAAGAGTTGCATGTGGCTCATGAGCCACCGTTTGCCTACCACGGCCCTAACCGGTTTGGCTCAGTGGATAGAGCCTCAGCCTGCAGATTGAAGGGTCCCAGGTTCAATTCCAGTTAAGGGCATGTACCTCAGTTGTGGGCACATCCCCAATAGGGGGTGTGCAGGAGGCAGCTGATAGATGTTTCTCTCATCCCTCTATCCCTTCCTCTCTATCCCTCTCCCTTCCTCTCTGTAAAAAATCAATAAAAACATATATATATATATATATATATAATTTTTTTTAAAAAAAGAAGTGATGAATCTCCCAGCTGACAGATTATAAAGTCAGAAGCCCACATCCACCTCCCACAGCTCCTGGCTCTGGTGCTATCTCCACGCACCCAGGAGGGAACCCACAAAGGGTAATGCAATCAATGATCGGGGAATGGATCTTGTACTGCAGTGTTTCCCAAACTTCTCTCATGATGAGAATCACCTGGTGGAGTTGTTAAACTACAGATTTCTGAATCCCAACTAAGAAGTGCTAAACTAGAATTTTTGGGAACATATAGGTAAAATTGTATACTTAACCAGGTGATTCTTATCATGAGAGAAGTTTGGGAAACACTGCTGTACTGGAAGAAAAAATACAAAACTGGAACAAAGAGGATAGTTTACAATTTCCTAAATTCAATAACTCTATTATGCCTACACAATACCCATGCTATTAAGAAATAGCTAGGTGGCTGAAACCGGTTTGGCTCAATGGATAGAGCGTCGGCTTGGGGACTGAAAGGTCCCGGGTTCGATTCCAGTCAAGGGCATGTACCTTGGTTGCAGGCATATCCCCAGTACGGGGTGTGCAAGAGGCAGCTGATCAATGACTCTCTCTCTCATCGATGTTTCTAACTCTCTGTCTCTCTCCCTTCCTCTCTGTACAAAATCAATAAAATATATATTTTTAAAAATAGCTACAGAGGCACAACCTATACGACCTCCTCCAGGAAAAATAAAACATACACACACAGAGAACGAGACCAAATAATTAAATGTGGCAAAGAGTAAAGTGAAGAAACTGCATGAAAAGTAAAACTTCTTAAAGGAAAAAGGATCCCAGACACCTGAAGAGCAGGCCTTGCAGGTGAGAAGTGAAGTGGGAGGGTGTGGGGTGTAGGCAGGAGCAGCAGAGAAAGGCTGGAGTACAATGGAGCTTCTCTGTGGATATACCTTATACCACAGGCAGGTTAGCGAGGGAAAGGCCTGAGAAGTGGCTAAGGGTGTGGCAATGGGAAAGTCCATGGCCTTGATCCAGGAGGCAGTTTCTGGGACCTGGAGGTAGCCAGAGTATAGCGTAGGAAAGGCACGTGACAGGTGAAGGTGCTGAGGCAGCAAATGTGGAGGCCTGTGGGGACAGCTGCAACAGGCAGACCGGAAATGACAGCGGGCCTTGGGCAGCAGGCAGAGGGACACCTGAATTTGAGAACGACCAGGGGACAGGACCCAAGGACCAGATGGCGGAAGGTCAGCAGGTAAGGTCAGACCCAAGCGCTCAGGGGCATTTGTGGGGAGAGGAGATGGTACCTGAAAATTAAGGAGCTGGCTACTTCTCGGGCCCCCTTTGCTGGAGGCCGGGCGCCTGACCTCACCTTGTGATAAACCTCTGGTGGCGAGGTGACTAAGGTGGGACAGAAAGAGGTGACTCCGTGCGACAAGATCCTCTGGGCTACCAGGGCTACTCCCGAACCCACATCCTCTGTGGCCTGGGAGAAGTCAACGCCAAATCCACCTGTGGCCACAGAAAAGAGGAGGTCGCACGGTGCTCGGAGCTCCTCCCGGGCCTCCGCCCCCAGGCCCTGCCCGCACCGTTGATCTGCACGTCAATGAAGCCGGGCGCCAGGATGCAGCCCCCGCAGTCCCGCCGCTGGTCGGCTAAGAGCCGCTCCTCAAAGAAGAGCTTCTCTGGGTCCAGAATGCGGCCCTCGCGCACCCACAGATCCTCCCTGCGGACAGAGGGGTGGGGGCTCGCGTCGCCGGCCCAGCCCCGGCACCCAGCCCGCGTCCACCACGCCCAGCCCCTGCTCCCGCCGGCTCCACCCAGCAGCGCCGGCCCCGCACCCGCCGGCCCGCACGCCACCTGAGCAGCCTCCGGCCCCGCAGGATGCGGCAGTTGGTGAGCTGGAGCACTGGGGCCCGCGAGGCGCCCTCCCCGCCGCGCATCTTGAGCCGAATGAACCGAATTCAGCTGCGGGCGCCGGAAGCCCCGCAGCTCTATCCTGCCCGGAACCGGCCCCACCCACATGACCCTCAGCTGACTGCAGCGCATGTCACGTGGCCAGCGTGCCCACGTGACCGCACCCCCTCCGGCCCTCTGAAGCCGCGGATTAGCAGCCCTCCCCTTCCCCTGGCCCACACAAGCACACACACACAGATGTCCAGTCACATCCGAGAACTTTATTGGACACGGGTCTGGGCCTGGTAGGCCCAGCTCATGGCCCCGCAGCTAGGGCTGGAGGACAGTGGTTCCATACAAAAAAATCTCAGGGCACACGGTAACCCCACAAAGCAACACTCTAAAGATTATTATAGTTGGGAGACTGCAGGGCTGCTCCACAGACGTGCGAACAGGTCAAATCTTTATAAATAAACATCCAGTGAAAACGACAACTCGAATTCATCCCTATACACAGAGCACTCTAGGGCAGGTAAATGGGTGGGGGTGGCTAGAAGCCACCATCCTCACTGGTCGGGGGACCTGGGTGGGTGATGATGAGTGGGCCCAGATGTCCATGGCACGGGGCGGGTGGGGGCAACAGACGATGGGCACTAGGACACTGCGCATTTACAAGACCAACTACTTGGGGGACGAGGGGGGCAGCTGCCCCGTGCATGTGTATCAGGCTGTTCATTCTGGAATGAGGAGGGGTGGTCTTTACATCATATCCTGTGGCTGGTGGGCTTAGAGAGGAGCTACTTTGTGGAGAGGATGAGGGCGACAATGAGACCATAGAGACCCAGCACCTCGGCGAAAATGAGGATCAAGATCATGCCCACGAATAGTCGGGGCTGCTGGGCAGTGCCCCGAACTCCGGCGTCACCCACAATGCCAATGGCAAAGCCAGCTGCTAGCCCACTGAGGCCCACACTCAGGCCAGCGCCCAGCTGGAGGAAACTCCTGGGGGAGAGAGGACATGAGACAGACATTAGCTGTGTTGGGGAAGGCGGTAGGCACAGGCCACTAGCCCACTCCCCAGCCCTCCAGCCCTGTGCAGTGGCCTGAACTAGGGCAAGGCTGGTGTGGTGGGAGGAACCCAGCACTCACCTGTAGAGACTAATGCCTTCAGTCAAGGAGTTGGCAATAAGGACTGCCACCACCAGGCCATAGATGGCAATGATGCCAGCCATGACCACTGGGATGATGGACTTCATGATCAGCTCTGGTCGCATGACAGACATGGCCGCAATGCCGGTGCCACTCTTGGCAGTACCATAGGCAGCACCCAAGGCTGTTGGGGAGGAAGCAAAGTGAGCCCAGGCACCTGGAACCAGAACCTTGCCGGTAACTCTGACACAGAGACAATGTGGTGGTGCCCAGCCAGGGGCAGGAGGTGACCCTCAGGGGAAATGGTCACAGCCGAGCACTCAACAACCCAGGTAACTGTCCCTCTCTTCTGCCAGAGGTCCTGAGGGCTGGGTGGCTCATCTGGGCTCCTGCTCTGCTAGGAAACCCCCACCTGTGCTCGCACTCCCCAATCCTGCTGTCCCATCCCATGCCCCCAAGGAGTTCAGCTCAGCTGCCCCAACCTAACAGGCTGGCGGCAGTCACATGGGAAATAGGCAGCTGGGCCCCTGCTGTCCTGCTGGAGATTCTGGACACATTTTGTCCCACCCGGAGTCCCAGGCACTCGGGTCGCCAAGGCCTGGAAATGCACGGGATTGCATACTGGCAGCCCAGAAGCTAGGCCAGAGTCAGCCTGTTGGCCCTAGGGCTATGCCCAAGGACAATATGATGGACGAGCCCCAGGACACACAGGGTCTGGACACTGCTCAGGGGAAGCAACCTGCTAAGTCCTATTCTCTCAGGCCGGGGTTTCTCCGACTCCCCACCCTGCCCACTAAACTCCCAGCACCTGCCCTGGGACACAATGCTAGGAGAGGTGGCGTCTGTGCTGATGGGATGAGCACATCCGCAACCACACAGCGGACCCAGACCCTTAAGTTTGGGGAGGATCCTCTAAATAACCAGAGAGGAGCAAGGGCACAGGAAGACAAGGGGCTGTGGAGTCATCACCCAGCACAACTGTGAGGCCTCAGCAGATCTCCCAGAAGCCTGCCTCTGCCCACGGCCCCAGTGACGGGGTTGGGCTCTAGGAAAGCCTGGCTCCTCTTCCGCTGCCCTCCTCTCTCTTCTTAGAGTAGCTGCCTTCCTGAAAGTTACCCTCTTCTGGTTCTGAAGTCTAGAGTAACTTTTGCCAAGAACAGAAAACGACAGGAGGTCAAGGTAGCTTTTCTGACTCAGTCATCTGCTCTCCAGGGTTCCACTGCACTTCTTGAGCAGAGGACAACATGGGTGGAGATGGAAGGGGCCAAGAAAATCCTGGCCATTCCTCTGCACATTTTGCTCACCAATGTGGGCCACAAGGTACCTATCCTGCTCTTTACTAAGCAGGGGAGAGCTCAGAGGGTTGCTGCCTTCCTAGGGCTCTAGGCTTGGTGAGGACACAGAGGCAGCACCTCCAAGCACAGTGACATGTTCCAGGAGAGTGAGGAGGAGGACAGTGATGGGGTCTGGGAAAGGGCTTCGTAGAGGTAACATCTGAGTGAGGGATGATGAACAGGAAGATTCCAAACAGCCTGAATGGAGATGCTAAGATAGTGCTGGATGGGGACCTACTGGAGGGAGGAGGCAAGGGTGGGGCAAAGGGACTGAACTGCCTCCTCCCCATGGTCCCAGAGGCACCTCAACACAGGCTTGCCTCAACACTCAGCGGCTTTAGCCTGGGCCCAGGGCCTGTCTTCATGAAGCCTTTCCTGCCATTCTCCTGGTTGCACTGCATCCTTTGGGCTCCTGATGGAGGCCCAGCACGTCAGGCTGTCACATATGTGCAAGGGGCGAGCGCCACGGCTCAGGGTGAAAGCACAGGCTGCCGTGGCTCTTAGTGGGAGACCGTTTCAGGGAACTCAGCACTGGAACCCTGCGAGGCAGGAAGTGAGCTGGGCCCTTCCCTCAGGGGGCAGCAGGGAGATCACGTAGCTGGGGATGGCAAGAACGAAGGGAAGAAACAGGAGTGACCATCAGGAGAGAAAAGCAGTCTGGCTGGGGAGCAGGTGTCTGAGAAAGCCTTGGATAGTTCTGAAGGCCAAGCCTCATGGGGCTCCAGATCCAATGGAGACAGGGAGACTGCGATCAGATGGCAGTTCCAAGAACACAGCACCAAACACAGGGTGTCTGCCAGCAGGGAGGAAGCCACAAAATTATGGAAAAGGAACAACTGACAGCTTCGTGGAAGACATGATGAAGAATCAAGAGGATTTTTTGGTCACAAGTTTTAAAAAAAAGAGGAAGCTGAAGTGGGAGATGGAGATTGGGGAGGCCTGAGAGTAAGAAGACCAATCAGCAAAGCCCCAGGCAGGCCAGGGAATATCTAGGCCAGGAGCTGGGGACAGTTTGGAGTCAGCCAGGCAGCGACACCTGAGGCCTGAGAGCTGAGGGGTCTGTTCACATAGGCACAAGGAGATAGAGGAAGACAAGCCTTGGAGAAAGACATATTTAACATGTCAAGCGCCCAGCCTGTGTTGTCTTCCAGACGGAAAGTATAGTGTCAGTTACCGGTGACTGGGCGCTTAACACAGTGGTCAGCAAACTCATTAGTCAACAGAGCCAAATATTAACAGTACAATGATTGAATTTCTTTTGAGAGCTAAATTTTTTTAAACTTAAAACTTCTTCAAATGCAACTTCTTCAAAATAAGACTCGCCCAGGCTGTGGTATTTTGTGGAAGAGCCACACTCAAGGGGCCAAAGAACCGCATGTGGCTCGCAAGCCGGTTTGCCGACCACATGTTAAAAGAGAAATGAAATAAGAAGTCAAACACAGCCTTAGCCAGTTTGGCTCAGTGGATAGTGTTGGCCTGCAGACTGAAGGGTCCCAGGTTGTTTCCGGCCAAGGGCATAAGCCTTAGTTTTGGGCTCGATCCCCAGTAGGGGGCGTGCAGGAGGCAGCTGATCAATGAATGATTCTCTCTCATCATTAATGTTTCTCTCTATCCCTCTCCCTTCCTCTCTAAAATCAATAAAAATATATTTAAAAAAAAAAAGAAAAGAAAAAAGAAGTAAACCACAATTAGCCCCATGTAGGGAAAGAAGGAATGAAGCTGCATTTAGAATAGAAATGAATGGCCTCAAAACCCAGGAGCTTGGGATCAGCAAAAAGAGCCCTGGATCAGTGCTATCCTATGCTCAGTAACTTTTGGAGCTCTGCCGGCCAGGTTCCATTGAAAGTACCAAGTAAGCCCTGGCTGATTTGGCTCAGTGGATAGTGTCCGCCTGTGAACTGAAGGGTCTTGGGTTCAATTCTGGCCAAGGGCACACGGCCAGGTTGTTGGGTCATTCCCCAGTAGGGGGCGTACAGGAGGCAGCCAATCAATGATCCTCTCTCACCATTGATGTTTCTCTCTCTCTCCCTCTCCCTTCTTCTCTGAAATCAATGAAAATACATGGGGGGAAAAATAAAATACAAAGTAAGTTCTAGAAGGAAAAGAGAGGAACCTGGTATTCAGAGGGCGACTAGAAGCTGGATACAGATAATGTGCTTAACAGGCAAACTCAGCTTCGGGGGCAAACAGTGACAGCCAGAATTCCAGGTGGGCAGGCATTATGGTTTTTTAAAGAATTTTTGTGAGTTAATTTGAGCCAAACTGTCGATATATGCCGGGAAGCAGAACCTCAACGGATTGAGATAATGCTCCGAAGAATGGCGGGTTTCATTTCTCTATACATTGCAATCAAAGGAGGGACATAGGTGGGTTACATGAAATTCACTGGTGATGGGAGGAAGGAGGTGGGAGAAAGCAAGATGGTGGGAAACTCCTAAGCATTATGTTTTATTCACTTATGTCTCTCAGTGGCTGGCACATAGTAGGAGTTCAATCAAGACTTGTTGAATAAGTGACAGCCACAAGTAGCACCCCAAGGAGGCCAGTTAAGCAGAATCCTGGAGGCCAAGCTCAGAAAAGGCTGGAGTAAGGAGGCGCGGCAGCCTGCCGGGAGGTTCTGGGGAGCAGTCAGCCCTGAAGATGTGGAAAGAGCAGGCGCTGGCTAGCAGGGAAGGGGAAGTTCAGCCTTCTCCCACCACAAATGACCTCTTACGGGCACATGATAGAAAGGACAGGCCTCACTCAGCAGCTCGTGACTGGCAGGCAGGCTCAGGGAGAGGGAGGCCTCCCAGAGAGCAGAGCCCCCCAAGTCCCCGCCTCACCAGTGTTTACAGTCAGCAGAGGCTGTTTGGAGTTCAAACCCTCCACATACCTGCATTGGGAGCCTACCAATGCATCAGGTAGGGTGGGGCAGGGCGTGGTCATCAAAGCCAAAAACCAGACCCAGACCAGGCCAGACCAGTCCATGGGGGCTGCATCTGGGCCAGGACTCACCTCCCTGGGTTGCACATTCCTGAGCCTGCCCCCAGTGATCTTTCTCCCGGGCCAATTTTCACTAAATTCAACACCTCAGGACTGTCAAGACCCAACTTCAAAAGCAGGGTGCCACCAAGAACCCTGGAAGTCCCCTTTCTCCATGCCTAGGGCAGCCCTTCCCAATACCAGGCCTTACGGAAAGGAAGGTCATTCATTCATTCATTCATTGGGGCCTCAACTAGAAAACTCCCCGAAGGACAAAGACCCAATCCCCTCAATGCTGAGATCCTCTGTGCAATCCCCTCCAAAGCAAGCGTCCACACGTCACGGCGCTGACGCTGGCCAGGCTCCCATTGTCCTCGGCCTGTCTCAATCCCAAACACTCCCACCCCTGGGTTCTCGGGACCAACTGCTCAGCCCAGCTTTCCCAACAAACCCACACAGGGCTATTGGGAAACAGTGACAAGCCCTAACCGGAAGCACCTACCTCAGGGTTAGACCCATTGGGCCTGGGCTGCGGGAAGGAGGGGATGGGGGGGAGGGGATGGAGGGAAGGGCCAGGGCTGTGGTCCTCGGCTGGGAGCACCAGGACCCGATCCCCCATCCCCACCGCCCACGGACTGGGCCGGCCCTACGTGTGGGAAGCTGTGTGAGGTGTGATGTCACGCCTTCCCGCAGGACTGGGGGGAGGAAAGAGGAGGGAGAGGGGGAGGGCCGGAGGATGCGGAGCAGGCGCAGGACCGCGCGCCCCCACCCCAGCCTCCCCCCACCTCTCCCGACTAAGATGGCAGCGGCGCCATCGCCCCACCCCCGCACCGGCTCGGAACGGGAGCAGGTATCCCGGGGAGACCCTTGGGACCCGCACCCCAACCCAACCCGTATGCCCTGCAACAGACACCCCGCGGCCGAGGCATCCTCCTCCTGGGCCCGGACCCCCGCCCGCGGTCACGTGAGCCCCGGGACCCCGACAGCTTGGGATTACGTCAGAGTGACGTCACACACCGAAGCCCCGGCAAGCCGCGGGCACGAGACCCACGCGCCCCGGCGCCCCCCCGGGTCCCTCCGGCCGCGGCGCTCACCGCTGAAGATCATGGCGGCCGAGGCGCCCATGACCGCGAAAAAGGAGGCGTATTCGGGGCCGCCGCTCTTGACCTCGGACATGGCTGCGGGTGGGGAGGGGGCGAGCTCGGCGGGCCGCGGCGGGGGCGAGAACCGGCTGGGCGAGGCGAGGCGAGCAGGCGGGCGGGCGGGCGGGCGGGCGGCGGGCGGCGGCGCGAGGCGGGCGACCGGACGCGGCGGCGAAGGCTCCCGGGCAGTCAGCCGCTGCGCTCTAAATACCAGCTCCGCAAAACAAAATGGCCGCAGCGGCCGCGTCACATGACCCTGGCCCCGCCCCGCTGGGCCGGGCCGTACCACTGCGCACCGCGGGGGGCGCCCGGCCCCGCACCCCCTGGCGGCCCGCTGCCCTGCCCGCCCCGCGCGGCCGCCCCGCCGGCCCGGACTCTGGCCTAGTCCCCCGGCTCCCCGGCCTCCGCGGGCGCGCCGCCCGGCTCCGCCGCACCCCGGCCCCCGCGGCGGTGCGCCGGTCCGGCCCCCCCCTCGGGGAGGGGCGGTGGCGGCCACATTACCATACGGGGCCGGACGTGGCGGCGCCCCGCCTCCTCTGCGGCTGCGCGGCGCCGCCAGGGTTCGGTTCCCGGCTTTGCTTCTCTTTGCGTTTGCGGCATGGGTCGTCGGCCCCCGGCTCCTCACGGCGGCACCTAGGGCCGTTCTCTCCTCCTCCCGGAGTGGTGTGAGCACCCGAGGGGACGGAGCCCAACGCCGAGTCCCGGGCGCCTGCCTCGGAGGCTCCAATCCCCGGAGAGCCCCCAGCCCACCCGGGGATCCCCTCGGTCGCTCCACCCTGACCCCGACCACAGTCTCCTCCAGACCCAGACCCACCAGCTTCTGACCCAGAAATGGATGACTTCTCCCCCGGCTTCCTAGGAAAAGGAACGCCCTTCCCTTCATCTGTCTCCTCTCTGGCATTAGGGACCCAGACTTCGGTTGGGGGGAGGGGTGTCTCTCTTCCCTCCAGATGAAGGCGTGACTGGTGTGAAGTCCGTCCGAGCTGCGTGCGGCCTGTGCAGGCTTCCCCAGAGGACTGCCCGTTCTGGGGTCCCTGTCCTGTCTGTCCTCAGGCAAAGCTTGCACCTGCAGAGCTGTCCTTATTTCTGGAGCAGCAGCCATGTTCCAGCCCAGCATGCAGCCTGGCCTGGAACTGACACCGCCCTGCTGGTCCCAGGCGGTGGTCCCCCGCACCCCAACTGGCTACCTGCTTATCTACCCACCAGCTCTGGTTTCCTGGGCTCTTTTGTCTCCTCCCTTTCAGGAGCCCTGGCTGAATGCTTTCTGGGTCTCCCTTGAGCTCCAAGCCCTCCCCACCTCCCTCTGCCGCCTTCTTCCTTGCTGACATCTGGAAAGAGGAATCTTGTCTCTGTGTTTCCATCTCTCCTGCCCTCCGCCTTTCCCCAGCTCCTTGCCTTTGCCAAGGTCACTGGAGGCTGCCATTTCTCTAAGCCAAGGGACACTTGTCAGGCTGTCTTGAGTGAATTTCTCTGTTGCTGTGGCCCACTGCCCACTCCTCCACCATCTCTCTTTTCTTTCAGCTCATCTTCTCCCATGGCTCAGACGCCCTGATTCCTTCCTGGCGTTCCATGGAGGAGCAAGAACAGGCCCGGGTCCTACAGTGGTTCCCAGGGCTTCACACCCCTCCCACCTCCACCCCTGAGGGATCAAGTCTCTGTCTGTACCTTACCAGACCAGCTCCAAGCACACCCTCTATAGCTCTAGGCACTTAGCGACCAGACCAGGGAGCCCAGGCCAGCTGATGCTGGCTGGGGTGCCGGGGACAGTGGGCGCCAGGGGCAGTGGGTCCACGGGGAGAATTTGGACCGAGGAAAGGAGGGGCAGGACGGTCCACAGCAGTCTGAAGTACAGTGGTGGGCGAAGTCCACAGAACCTTAGAATGGCTGAAATTCCAAGCCTGGAAATCAGGAGACAGTTTCCTCACTGGGCTCGGGGAGCAGGTCAGCTCTGCTCCCGGTCCTCTGGTTTTCTGCCCAAGTTCTGGAATGAGGCGTCACACTGGTTCTCTAGTGGGGCTACTGATGCCCCCCAACTGAGTTTAATCCCATCTGCATCACCTCCGGCTTTCATCCGGTTATTTCCATCTTGGGCAAGAGACACAACCATCCACCCAACGGCTCCCATCAGCAGCCTTCGAGTCACGAACTGCTCACTCATTCATCATTACTCACCGAGCCCTCAGCTTCCCAGTGCTGAGCTCTGACCGTGCCAGAAGCCCGCTGCCCCTGAGGCAGGTCCTTCCTTTCCGGCCTGGGTCTCCTCACAGCCTCCACATGATGGACCTGCTCACTTTCGCTCACCATCCAGCCCTTCCTCCACCTGTAAGCTATAGGTTCCTTCCCACTGGCGCATCTGCCCAGCTGCTCCCACCTAGAATTCTTCACCGTCCTTCAGACACAGGCTGGAGCCTCGGTGGTCCTCCCTATCTATGTTATCCTCGTGTTGAACCCTCCTCGCCTTTGCCCTTGATCCTGTAGTTCTCTCTGCACCGACCATCCTTCCTTCCTTCTTAGGGAATGCTACCTCCTCCAGGAAGCCCTCCTGACCTCTCTTCCTCCTCCTCAGGCCCCTTCTTCAGTCTAACGCTCTCCCAAATGAGCTATTTCTTCATCCCTTGTACTCCATTACTACTTTTTCTCACTCACTGCCTTCCTCACTGAGAGCCCCTGTGCCTCTTTTTCTGTATCCCTGACCCCCCGGTAGGGCTCCTGGTGCACACAGCTAACATTTATTTATTTCTTTATTTTAATATATTTTTTATTGATTTTTTTTTAAAGAGAGGGATAGAGAGTTAGAAACATTGATGAGAGAGAAACATTGATCAGCTGCCTCCTGCACCCCCCTCCCCCCAGTGGGGATGTGCCCCGAACCAAGGTACATGCCCTTGGCTGGAATCGAACCTGGGACCCTTCAGTCCGCAGGCCGAGGCTCTATCCACTGAGCCAAACTGATTTCGGCACAGCTAACATTGATCACTAAGTGTGTGCCAACCTGTCCTGAGCATTGGAGGGGGGTGATCTTATCTAATCCTCACAGTGACCCTCTGAGGAAGATATCACTGTTACTCTCATTGTCTGAAAAAGGAAATGGTCCTGGGAAGGTTGACCACCTTGCCCGGGGTCAGGCAGCTAGAGTGGCGGAACTGAAACTCTGGCGACACCGGCTGAGCCTGGCCCACGTGGTTCAGGCTCCACCTGCCTCTCACGCCAAGGCTCAGGGGGCTCTAGTGACCAGTGATGGGCCCGGGAGGGATGGACCGCCTTCCCCTGGGCCCCCCAGCACTGGCAGGGCTCTGGGTGGGCTGCGCTGTGGCTGTGGAAGGGAGTGGCCAGGGATACACATCTCTGCCGTCTCCCTCACAGCTAGGTCCCCAGCTTGAAACCACAGCGTCATGAGCTCCTGGCTTGTCATGCAAGCGGGGATTTCCAGGAAGAAAGAAGGGGCTTCGGGAAACTCAGGAAGGAGGCCCTGAGAGGGAGGCGTGGACAGATGTGAATTAGGGTCCTCATCCTCCAAGAGATTTAATGGGGGCAACGGCTCACCGTCCCCACGGAAAGTTGGTGGCAGAGAGAAAAGTCCAGTGGAACTCTGCAAGGCCTGAGGGAGGAGAGGGAGAGGGCTAGAGAGAAAACGACAATCAGGTTCCAAGTGGCCTCCAATGATTGGAAAGGTGAACGTATCTAAAGAAGTGGAATAGTCTGATGAGTGGCCTTATCAAGAACATCAGGCCGAAACCGGCTTGGCTCAGTGGTAGAGCGTCGGTCTGCGGACTGAAAGGTCCCAGGTTCGATTCCGGTCAGGGGCATGTACATTGGTTGTGGGCACATCCACGGTAGGGGGTGTGCAAGAGGCAGCTGGTCGATGTTTCTCTCTCATCGACGTTTCTAGCTCTCTATCTCTCTCCCTTCCTCTCTGTAAAAATATCAATAAAGATATATTAAAAAAAAAAAAAAAAAAAAAAGAACATCAGGGCCTGGCCAGTGCAGCTCAGTGGTTGAGCATCAACCTGTGAACCAGGAGGTCACAGTTAGATGCCCAGTCAGGACACATGCCCAGGTTGCAAGTTCAGTCCCCAGTGTGGGGAATGCAGGAGGCAGCCAATTAATGATTCTCTCTCATCACAGATGTTTCTCTCTCTCTTCCTCTGTGAAAGCCATACAAATATATTTTAAGAAAGAACATTGGGAAACTGCAGAGAAGCAAGAGTTCCAGGCAGGGTGCTCTCTCCCCGTGAACAGTCCCATTCTCCCGGTGAGGTGCCACGAAGGTATGCTAGAGGGGGCATAATGCCGGGACATGACCCTGTTCTCTTGGCCTGGCTGCATGAGCGGCCCGGGAAAGGCTGGGAGGAGATGAAACAAAGAACTTAGTTGTGCTAGCGGGGGAGATGGGTAAAAGCAATTTTTTGTATGGTTGAAAAAAACTTGGCTTATAAAATGATACGTGCCGGGACCGGTTTGGCTCAGTGGATAGAGCGTCGGCCTGCGGACTGAGGGGTCCCGGGTTCGATTCCGGGCAAGGGCATGTACCTTGGTTGCGGGCACATCCCCAGTGGGGGGTGTGCAAGAGGCAGCTGATCGATGATTCTCTCATCGATGTTTCTAACTCTCTATCTCTCTCTTCCTCTCTGTGAAAAATCAATAAAATATATATTTAAAAAAATATATATATAAAATGATACGTTATTTTTAGTGCTCGCTTCGGCAGCACGTATACTAAAATGATACGTTATTTTTATTATTTATTTTAATCCTCACCTAAGGATATGCTTTTTATTGATTTTTAGATAAAGAGGAAAGGGGGCTAAAGAGAGAGAGAAAAAAACAAAAAACAAAAACCACCCACGAGATATTTATCAGTTGCCTCCAACTGGGGATTGAACACTCAGTCTAAGTATGTGCCTTGTCCAGGAATCGAACACGAAACCTTTTGGTGAACTGAGCCATCTGGCCAGGGCCCTTGTTATTATTATTTTTTTTTTAATAAAATATGTCCTGTAGGTAAACACAGCGTGATAGAAGCGGGACCTGCAGCCACGTGGTCACTGACCACCAGGGCGCAGTGTGAGGCTCTTTCCCCGGGTTTAGGAAGGAAGGAAGAGAGGGTGTGAGGGAGGGAGAATCCTGGGGGTTTACAGTAAACCAGGACCTGGCACTGAGCCTGACACAGGCAGCAGGCTCTCAGAACGGGTACACAAGAGACACCGGCTGCTCTGCACCCTCCCTCTGAAGGCCAGCCCGACCTTCTCAACCTCCACCACTCAGTTCACAGCCTCCTGGCCACCTGCCTTCCACCCTAACCACTCATCGGACATTTAGTGAGCATCTACTGTGTGTAGACACCACACTAGGCTTTAGGGCACATGTGTCAAACAAGGCCCGCGGGCCAAATCCGTCCCGCCAGGCCTTGCAATGTGGCCCGCACCGCGCTGTCATCACTGCACTCCGCTGCGTTTCCATCACAATGACAGTTTATGACTGTTCAGTAAACCATTCGGCCCGCGATTTAGGCTGGATTTTAGATTTTGGCCCCTTCTCTGATTGAGTTCGACACCCCTACTCTAGGGATACAACCTGTAGGAAGAGAGTTCCTACCCTTTGGGAGCTCCCAGCCAGGGGGGCTGGACTTGTCCCAACCCTAAACTGGAAAAGTGGGTACCCGGGGAGGGTTACAGAGGGAGGGGCTGAGCAGCTTGGACTGCCTGCAGGGCAGTGATCTAGGAAGGAGGTGTTAAGAAAGAGGAAGAGGGTTTGAGCAGGGAAGCTAGAGATCTAGCTAGAACTTAAATTGCGGACCAGCGAATGCTGGACAGCTGTTTCTGAGATGGAAACAGGTGGACACATTCTGGTGTGGGTGATCTGAGAGGCAGTTAAGTGACAAGAAGCAGGATGGGGAAGAGTGCACAGATGAGTTGCCTGAACATGCATGAAACACTGCTAACAATGGAGGCTCCTAGGGACCTGGTGGGGAAAGAGACTACCCATTGTGGGTATTCTCATATGTATTGGTTTTCACAGAGAGGAAGGGAGAGGGAGAGATAAGAAACATCAATGATGAGAATCATTGGTTGGCTGCCTCTTGCACGCCCCCTACTGGGGACCAAGCCAGCAACCTGGGCATGTGCCCTTGACCCGAATCAAACCCGGACCCTTCAGCCCACCGGCCGACGCTCTATCCACTGAGTCAAAGCAGTTATGGCTGTACTGATCTATTGCTTTTTTACCAGATGCATTTTACCTTTCAAAAACCATAAGAGAGGGCGGAATGGGGAGCAAGTGCTTAATGGGCACAGGGTTCCTTTGGGGGCATAAAAATGTGGAACTAGAGGTGGTGTTTGTACAGCCTGTGAATGCCACTTGAGTTGTTCACTTGAATGGTTAAATTCAGACCTGACTGGTGTGGTTGGAGTGTCGTCTGGTGCACGGAAAGTTTGCTGGTTCGCTTCCTGGTGGGGTCACATGCCTAGGCTGAGAGTTCTACCCCAGGGGGGCGTGTGTACAAATTGATGCTTCTATCATCTCTCTCCTCTCCTCTCCTCTCCTCTCCTCTCCTCTCTTCTCTCTCTCTTCCCCTCTTTAAAAATCAGTAAAGCAGCCAGGCTGGCGTAGCTCAGTGGTTGAGTATCAACCTACAAACCAGGAGGTCATGGCTTGATTCCCAGTCAGGGCACATGCCTGGGTTGTGGGCTTGATCCCGTGTGGCGAGTGCAGGAGGCAACAGGTCAATGATCCTCTCTCATCATTGATGTTTCTATCTATCTCTCCCTCTCCCTTCCCTTCCTCTCTGAAAGCAATAAAAATATGTATTTTTTAAAAGATTAAAAAATAAAAATCACTAAAATATATCCTTGGGTACGGAACAAAAAATAAATAAAAATAAAATTGTTAAATTCAATCTTTAAAAAAGATAAAAACAAAGTGCTTCCTTGGCTGACTAGAGATGAGGACTTGAAATGGCACACAATTACCATGGACCAAGCCCCCAAGCGGGTCCACCTGAGGTGGTGGTGGGAGCAGGAGAGGGGGTGTCTCCGTCTGGTCAGGTCCCAGCAGACACTGTGGCCACGTGAGCTGACCCGGCCGGAGGCGGGCAGGCTTCTGGAACAGCAGAGCCAGCCCTGTCCCCCGCTTCCCAGGCCAGGTCATTCCTCACCAATTCCAGCCTGGGTCAGAGTATCTAATGTCAACCATGAGATGGTCCTATGCTGGGTAAAAAGCTGTCACTGTAGGGATTGTTGGTGGCACCCCCCCACCATAGGCCCCAGAAATGCACACTGCCATGTGAGACCATCTCTCGTTCAGAACACCCCAGATTACACCAGCAGCCCAGAAGCACCACCTGGGCTCCTGCTCTCAGGGGTGACAGTCTCCAGGGGAGGAAATGGGGAGGCTGGAAAGGAAAAGCATTGTCCTCTGGAGCCTCAGGGGAAGGGTCCCGGTGCAGGGGCGGGGTGGACATGTCCTGTGAAAAGGCCTGGAGGCTGAGGCTCTTGGTTCAGACGAGGAACTGGAAACTAGCTTCCATCCATCTGCCCCACAGGACCTCTCAAACCTGGGCCAGGGCCCACCCACCAGGGCAGCAGCAGGAGTGCTGACAGAAAGCACTGTCTTTTCTCCGAGGCAGCCACGGAGGAAGAGAGAGGGGCAGGAGCCAGTCTGCACGCTGAGCAGCACAGCAAGGAAGCAGAATGGAAGGAAAGAGAGTAGCAGCCGTTTCACAGGAGAGCAAACGCCCCAAAGCAGCTGAGGGAGGAAGGGAGGGGCACTGGAAGGAGCCAGACAGGTGGAAGAGGTGTTATGCTTTCATTTACATTACACAATCAAAATCCTAGGTATTGGAAAAGACTGACTCATATAACCTTCCAGATGAAATATTTTCATTTTGATGAGCATGACTTTTTTTTTAAAATATATTTTATTGATCTATTCACAGAGAGGAAGAGAGAGGGATAGAGTTAGAAACATCGATGAGAGAGAATCATCGATCAGCTGCCTCTTGCACACCCCCCACTGGGGATGTGCCCGCAACCAGGTACATGCCCTTGACCGGAATCGAACCCGGGACCTTTCAGTCCACAGGCCGACGCTCTATCCACTGAGCCAAACCGGGCCCGGCGAACATGACTTTTTGATACTAAATTTTCTATATGACAGGGATCCAAGCAATTTATATATATATATATATATATATATAGATAGATAGATAGATAGATAGATAGAATATTTTATTGATTTTTTACAGAGAGAAAGGGAGAGGGATAGAGTTAGAAACATTGAACAGCTGCCTCCTGCACATACCCCACTGGGTATGTGCCCGAAATCAAGGTATATGCTCTTGACTGAGTTGAACCTGAGACCCTTGAGTCTGAAGGCCCCCTCTATCCACTGAGCCAAACAGATTAGGGCCAAGACATTTGGTTGCTCCTCTCATTCCTCTTTTCTATGGAGCATGTCTACATGACAGGCTGTGTTAACGAGAGCAAACAAAAACTAGGCAAGAACTTGGTTTACATTGGCCTTGGCAGCAATTTGAGCAGGGTGTGCAGCTCCTGTGATGGACAGAAACTTTTCTTACTGTTCAATCAGCTAATGCAGTCTTTATTTTTAAATATATTTTTACTAAAGGCCCTGTGCACGAAATTTACTAAAGGTTCTGGCGGGCAATCAGGACCAATCTGTGGGACAACTGGTGGGGAGATGGGCCCCCATTCCCCACCCGCTGGCACCCACCTTGGCTGGCCTGGGGCCTGTGGGCAGCTCCTGTGTTGAGCATCTGCCCCCTGATGGTCAGTGTGTGTCATAGCAACTGATCATTTCATCAGTCATTCTGCCATTCAGTTGATTTGCATATTAGGTTTTTATTATATAGAAAGAATTGATTTCAGAGAGGAAGGGAGAGGGATAGAAACATCAATGATGAGAATCGTTGATCAGCTGCCTCCTGCACACCCCCTACTAGGGACCAAGCCAGCAACCTGGGCATGTGCCCTTGACCAGAATCAAACCCAGGACTCTTCAGTCCACAGGCTGAGGCTCTATCCATTGAGCCAAACCAGGGATAATGCAGGCTTTTAAATTCTTCAAGGGAGCACCCTGGCCAGTATGACTCAGTTGGTTGGGTGTTGTCCCGTGCACCAAAAAGTTGCCAGTTGATACCTGATACCTGGGTTGCAGATTCAGGTTTGATCCCTGGGTGCATATTGGACGCAACCAATTGATAAGTTGCTCTCACATCCATGTATGTATATCTCTCTCCCTCTCTCTTTTTTTTTTAAAATAGATTTTATTGATTTTGTACAGAGAGGAAGGGAGAGAGATACAGAGTTAGAAACATCGATGAGAGAGATCGACCAGCTGCCTCTTGCATACCCCCTACTGGGGATATACCTGCAACCAAGGTACATGCCCTTGACCGGAATTGAACCCGGGACCCTTCAGTCCCCAAGCCGACACTCTATCCATTGAGCCAAACCGGTTTCGGCTCTCTCTCTCTTTCTCCCTCCTCTTTACTCTCTTAAAATCAATGGGAAAAATATCCTTTGGTGAGGATTAACAACAACAAAATCTTCAAGGGAGCAAAGCTCCGCTCCTTCAAGTCCAGTGCTTCCTTCTCCTCCACGTGTGTTGCCAGTTCTGAATATGATGCATCAAGGACTCCTCATCCCCCATCCCACTTATTTTCCAATAATTATTTCACAGTGATTTTTGTTGCATTTGTTCGTGTTAATTTTTGTTTAGGATTCAAAATAAAACTGACCAGCCGGAACCGGTGTGGCTCAGTGGATAGAGAGTCAGCCTGCGGACTGAAAGGTCCCAGGTTTGATTCCGGTCAAGGGCATGTACCTTGGTTGCGTGCATATCCCCGGTGGGAGGTGTGCAGGAGGCAGCCGATAGATGTTTCTAACTATCTCTCTCCCTTCCTCTCTGTAAAAAATTAATAAAATATATATTTTAAAAAAAACAAAAAAAACAAACTGACCAAACCTATTACTAAATAACCTATTTTCACTTTTCCAAGATTGGATTTTGCTGCAAAGCCACACATTCTCTCACTATACATTTTTACACAGTCCTTGCAATTTTTTATTAAGTTCATTTAGATACTCCAAAGTGTCAGCCCACTCATCTATTTTTTTAGTTAATAACCATTCAGAATGAAAAATAAAAATTCACACTTTTTTTCCTCTTCAATGTTTAACTTGTTTTTGACAAAACATGTCCTTTGCCAGTCAGTGCCCTTGAGTATGAAATCGAGCAGACGTCTGCTTCTGTCTCTTTGCTGGATAAAAACAGGCTGGGCCGAAACCGGTTTGGCTCAGTAGATAGAGCATTGGCCTGCGGACTGAAGGGTCCAAGGTTTGATTCTGGTCAAGGGCATGTACCTTGGTTGCAGGCAACATCCCCAGTGTGGGGTGTGCAAGAGGCAGCTGATCAATGTTTCTCTCATCGATGTTTCTAACTCTCTATCCCTCTCCCGTCCACTCTGTAAAAAATCAATAAAATATTTTTTAAAACAAAACAAAACAAACAAACAGGCTGGGCTGTTTGTGCTGCATGAGCTTCCCTGTTGTGGATGGTCTCCCTGGACCAGATCAGAATTGTAGGCTCCCTCTAGCTGGGGCACTTCTCACCGGGGAACTAACCAAGCAGCCAGGTGATACACCTGCGGACTCAGCAATCTGAAGTGGGAGGTTTTGTTGGTTGGCGTGTCTCTGTCATGACATGGGTCAATGTGTCCACTGACTGCATCCGCAGTCCCAAGCATGGTGCTGACAAATTCCACATGGTTGGGTGAAAGGAGCCTGCTGCCAGTGTATGGGGTATTTCATCTCTAGCAACAAATCACATGAACCCAACTTCTCAAGTACAATCTGACACTAACATACAAAGACCAGACATTTTTTTATTTTTTTTTACTGCAGATTATTTTTTAAATCCCCATGCTTCTCTGCCGTAATGTTGTTGGGGAAAGCACCATGAGGTATGCTTGGTACCCTTGTGCCATTTGGTAACTTCTCTGTGCAAATAAGACATTTAGGCAGGGGGGAAAAAAAGATATTCGAGCAGAGATGAAAACAGGACATATGAATACATGTTTGAGACAGTTGTGCCAAAACCAGCCTGCGGACTGAAAGGTCCCAGGTTCGATTCTGATCAAGGCCATGTACCTTGGTTGGGGGCATATCCCCAGTGGGGGGTGTGTAGGAGACAGCTGATCAGTGTTTCTCTCTCATCGATGTTTCTAACTCTCTATCCCTCTCTCTTCCTCTCTGTAAAAAATCAGTAAAATATATTTAAAAAAATTTATCAGTTGTGCCAAAACCGGTTTGGCTCAGTGGATAGAACATCAGCCTGTGGATTCAAGGGTCCCAGGTTTGATTCCAGTCAAGGGCATGTACCTTGGTTTCGGGCACATCCCCAGTGTGGAGCGTGCAGGAGGCAGCTGGTCGATGTTTCTCTCTCATCAATGTTTCTAACTCTATCTCTCTCCCTTCCTCTCTGTAAAAAATTTTTTTTAAAAATCAATAAAATAGATTTTTTAAAAACCAGTTGTCAGTCTTGTGAATTTGATGATATTCTGGATTTAATAAAAATGTGGGAAAGTAGCTATGTATAAAAATTAAATCTATTCCTGGGACAGAAAAAGGACTACAGAAAAACTTAGAGGCGGGGGGAAGGCCATAATTTAATTTAATAGCATTATACAAATGTTAATTTCTTTGTTGTGATAAATGTATGATATTAACAGTGGGGAAGCTGGGGAAAGAATATATGGAACTCTGTACTATCTTGTAACACCTCTATAAATCTAAAATTATTTCAAAATAAAAGGTTAATGGCTATTGGAGGGACAGCAGTGATCACATGTCCGGTGCTGGGAGGAAGTGGATTCCCATTTCAGGCCATTACCAGGAAAACTAAGTTTGCTGCATAGTAAGGATCAGAAGACTTGATCCTGATTATAGAATCTTGAGTTGTCTCTCACCTCATCCTTTCAAACAACCCTGAAGATCTGTAAGATTCTATCTGGGAAAACACTAGGAGTTCTTGGAAGAGCAAGAAGAAAGAGGATTATTGGTGGAAATAAAAACAGGGTTGAATGAGTTTCAGAAAACAGGGTTCGCAAATTCGTGGATAACAATCTGCAGAAAAAGACAACTTCAAAAAAACCAATTAGAAGCAATATGCAGAAAAGTAAGATGAGAGGGGCCTCATCAGCAAAGACAGCTGGTCCACAGCAGAATCTGGAACCAGCCCTCCCAGGCAGCTGGTAGAGGGTGGGGTGCTCTGTAGAGAATTCCTCTTCTGGATTGGTGAGGAAGACAAAGAACAAGCAGAAGGCTCTTGGAAACAGGGATGGTGGCAATACCAGTGAAGCTCCCTCAGTCGCCTCAAAAGAAAAGGGCCCGGGCTGACCCCACTGTTGAAAGCGAGGATGCATTTAAGAATAGAAAGGCCCTGGGTTCTGGAGTTGATGCGGGCCAAAGAGGGTCGGTCAGTCCAGTTTCCCAGGTTCTGCTGCGGGTTCTGTTCCCGGGATTCCGTGAGCGCCGGAGAGGATCCAAGATGGCTGCGCCCAGGTGAACACCTAGCCGCAGCCGCACACAACAATTTCAATAAGAAACAACTAAAATATAAAACGGACATTGCCCAGAACTACAGGAAGGTTGACTGACTGGAAATTCTACAGCGAGAAGCAAGGAGAAAACCAGAAGGAGGCGCGGAGGAGCTGGAAAAGCCCAAGGTACGGAGACGCGGTGTGCAGAGAGGACAGAGCCGGAGAGGAGGGAGGCCGAGTGCCTGGCGGGCGTTCCCTAGCAGAAAGGAGATAAAACTCCGACTGCTCTGAGCCCCGGTTCTGGGCCAGACCCCGGGGACTCAGGCTCAGCCATAGGGAGCCGGGCTGTAAGGCGGAACCCCCGGGGAAGCAGCAAAAGGAGGTCCCGGAGGCGCTCACACTGCGCCCAGAGAAGGGACGGTCGGCTGTGCCGCGGGATTGCCCTGACAGGAAGGAGACCTGGGCTCCAGACTGCTCTGAACGCCACCTCCAACTCCACTTCCAACTGAACTGAACCCCAATACTGAGCTCATTGGGGGAGAGCATAGACTGTTTGGCAGCAGGCGAAAATCGAGGGCACCTTTCTCTCAGAGGCGCCGGCAGCAGCGAGCACTGAAGGACCCGCATAGGGTGGGGCTGACAGAAGCCAAAGCTGCAGGCTCCACCCTGAAACCCCGTCCCATCTGCGAAATGCGACAACAAAATAGATCACAAACGAAAGAAATGGAGGACAAAAAGCGTCTGGATATAGAGTTCAAATCTACGCTTATAAGGTTTTTCAAGAATTTCCAAGAAAAGATGGATAAGGCCTATGAGGATATGAAAAGAGATCAACTAGAATTAATAAGGAGTCAACAAGAAATGATAAGGGATCAACAAGAAATAAAGAATACATTGTCTGAAATAAAAAATATTTTACAGAGTCCTAAAAACAGAAGGGAAGATCGCAAGAATCAAGTCAAAGATTTGGAACATAAAGAGCCAGAAGACACTCCTCCACAGAAGCTAGAAGGCAAGAGAATCCAGAAAATTGAAGATAATGTAAGAAACCTCTGGGACAACTTCAAGCGAACCAACATCAGAATTATGGGGGTCCCAGAAGATGAGAGAGAGCAAGATATCGAAAACATACTGAAAGAAATAGTGACAGAAAACTTCCCCCATCTGGTGAAAGAGTTAGACTTACAAGCCCAAGAAGCACACAGAACTCCAAACAAAAGGAATCCAAAGAGGACCACACCGAGACACATCATTATTAAAATTCCAAGAGCAAAAGACAAAGAGAGAATATTAAAAGAAGCAAGAGCAAAGAAGGTAGTAACCTATAAAGGAGCACCTATACGATTGTCAGCTGACTTCTCAACAGAAACCATGCAAGCCAGAAGGGAATGGCAAGAAATATTCAAGGTGATGAATAGCAAGAACCTACAGCCAAAAATAATCTACCCAGCAAAGCTATCACTCAGAATCGAAGGCCAGATAAAGAGCTTCACTAATAAAAAAAAGCTAAAGGAGTTCATCACCACTAAATCAGAATTATATGAATTGCTGAAGGGGGTTCTTTCAGAAGAGAAAGTAAACAAAGATAAAAATTATGAACAACAAATACGTAACTATCAACAAGTGAATCTAAAAACCAAGGAAATTAAAAAAATCTGATGAACAATATTAACTGTTGAACATAATAGAATCAGAGGTATGGAAGGGGAGTGAACTGACGATTCTTGGGGAAAAGGGAAGGGGGGCGTGGGAAGAGACTGAACATAAACTGTGCACCTATGGATGAGGACAATTGGGAGAGGGGAAAGGGCAGAGGGCGGGGTGGGAACCTGGGGGAGGAGAGCAATGGTGGGGGGGAACATTTGTAATAATATGAACAATAAAAACTTATTAAAAAAAAAAAAAAAAAAAAAAAAAAAAAAAAAAGAATAGAAAGGCCCTAACTGGTTTGGCGCAGTGGACAGAGCATCGGCCTGCAGACTGAAGGGTCCCAGGTTCAATTCCGGTCAAGAGCATGTACCTTGGTTGTGGGCACATCCCCGGTGGGGGGTATGCAGGAGGCAGCTGGTCGGTTTCTCTCTCATCAATGTTTCTAACTCTCTGTCCTTCTCCCTTCCTCTCTGTAAAAAAAAAAAAAAAAAAATCAATAATATATATATAAATAAAAATAAATATATAATAAATAAATATATATATTTATTTTTAATATATTTTATTGATTTTTTACAGAGAGGAAGGGAGAGGGATAGAGAGCTAGAAACATCGATGAGAAAGAGACATCGATCAGCTGCCTCTTGCATACCCCTTACTGGGGATGAGCCCGCAACCAATGTACATGCCCTTGACTGGAATCGAACCTGGGACCCTTCAGTCCGCAGACCGACGCTCTATCCATGAAGCCAAACAGGTTTCGGCAAAATATATATTTTTTAAAAAATAGAATGGACATTACAGTGAAGATTCCTGAAGAATTAAAACCACGGCTTGTTGAGGACTGGGACTTAGTTACCAGGCAGAAGCAGCTATTTCAACTCCCTGCTAAGAAACATGTAGATGCCATTCCAGAAGAGTATGCAAGCTGCAAGAAATCGCAGAGAAATGTCAACAACAAGGAATACGCAGCGAATGAAGTTGTTGCAGAAATAGAAGAATACTTCAGCGTGATGTTGGGCACTCCGCTGCGCTACAGATTTAAGAGCTGAAATCCTCTGGTTCACCCTGATGCGCCCGAGTCCCAACTTTATGGAGCACCAGACCGAGATTATTTGTAAGAATTGGAGAATTCGGGCGTACACGCCCGTTGATGAGAAGAGCCTTAGGTTATTGTTGGGCTATTGGTGTGATATCCTAAAATATCTGCCGGGACCAGTTTGGCTCAATGGATAGAGCGTCGGCTTGGGAACTGACGGGCCCTGGGTTCATTCCGGTCAAGGGCATGTGCCTTGGTTGCGGGCATATCTCCGGTGGGGGGTGTGCAGGAGGCAGCTGATCGATGACTCTCTCATTGATGTTTCTAACTCTCTATCTCTCTCCCTTCCTCTCTGAACAAAAATCAATAAAATATATTTAAAAAAAAATATCAGGCAAAGAACGCTGCATCTCTGTTTACTGCCAGTGATTACGAAGCAGTGATTACTTTGGCTGAGTACCACCGCAAAGCCCTGTGAGGGTCTTCTGAGCACTCACTATCATGTCTGGTGTCCGTAAACACTCTTTTTGTCCTTAGACTTTTTCTCATATAATTGTTGTTCTTTAAAATTGTTAATGTAGGACCTGCGCTACCACCATCTGTCCACCATCCAGAACTGAAATATCATTGCTGACATGTACACATAAGAAACTGTTTGACATTGAGACTGGGTCTCAAAAGAACTGTTGGCCCAGAAAGAAACTCACTACAGACTGATGCAATTGCCTTTCAGCATAACCATTATTGCTTGTCTCATTTTCGGTTCTTATATGTGTATTTCCAGTAGGAAATGATCTCACTCATCCAGGGGAAATGAAGAACAACATAGACTGATGAACAAGCACAGGCCCAGAGACAAGGAGCCATGGGTCAGACTGTTGGACCTCAGGGGGAGGGTGGGGATAAAGGGGAGAGATCAACCAAAGGACTTGTGTGTATACATATGAGCCTGACCAGTGGTCAAGGACAAAAAGGGGGGTGGGGAGGGGTGGGGGATGGGACTGGGGGGATGAGGACAAATATGTGATACCTTAATAAAGAAATTTAAAAAATTGTTAATGTATAACAGGACTTATATTGTATTTCAGTTTTTCTGTTCTGTTTTAAACAGAAAATAAAAGGATTACAAGCTCCTTTTCTCATTTCAACCATTGTATGCAGTAATTAGACAAAAAAGATACATTCAGTAGAACATTTTCTTGCATGCTTGACAACATTGCTTGAATGTTGGTGGTCCTATCTCTTTTACATGACACAATTTTCTAATTATGATTAATGCTATGTGATAAAAATGCCCTGATTCCTAGTGCCAAAGGTTCTACTTAATGTATATTTTGGAAAACCCATGCAATTGTGCTCTTTTTTAAATGGTGCTTGAAATAAAACAGCCCAGCCTTTGCAAGTCCATCTATGTTGTCCCTCAGGCATTCTTTCTTTGCTCTGATTGTTGAAGGATTGTGGTTTGTCTCATCATTTTTGTATTTGAGTCTAATGCACATTCTAACATGATAGAGGCAATGCTTTATTGTGTAGCCATGGTTTTCTGGAGAAGTTGATATTTTAGGAACTGTATTTCAGATCTTAAATAAATTTTTTCTAAATTTCAAAGCAAAAAAAAGTTAAAAAACTGAATCTAGCTGAAACCGTTTTGGCTCAGTGGATAGCGCATTAGTCTGTGGACTGAAAGGTCCCAGGTTCGATTCCAGTCAAGGGCATGTACATTGGTTGCAGGCACATCCCCGGTAGGGGGTGTGCAGGAGGCAGCTGGTCAATGTTTCTCTCTCATTGATGTTTCTAGCTCTCTACCCCTTTCCCTTCCTCTCTATAAAAAAAAATCAATAAAATATATTTTTAGTCGAAGCCGGTTTGGCTTAGTGGATAGGGCGTTGGCCTGTGGACTGAAAGGTCCCAGGTTTGATTCCGGTCAAGAGCACGTACCTTGGTTGTGGGCACATCCCCAGTAGGGGGTGTGTAAGAGGCAGCTGATTGATGATTTTCTCTCATCGATGTTTCTAACTCTCTATCCCTCTCTCTTCCTCTCTATAAAAAATCAATAAAATATATATAAAAAAAACAACATTGAAAAAAAATATTTAAAAAAACGAAATCTATTAAATATAATATATATATATATATATATATATATATATATATATAATTTATTTATTTCAAAGAGGAAGAAGGAAAGAGAGATAGAAACATCCATGATGAGAGAGAATCATGGATCAGCTGCCTCCTGCAAGTGCCCCACTGGGGAGTGAGCCCACAATCCGGGCATGTGACCTTGACCAGAATCGAACTTGGAACTTTCAGTTCACAGGCCGACACTCTACCCACTGAGCCAAACTGGCTAGGTCTTAAATATAAGATATTTAAGGAAACTAACACTTTATGCTTCATGAAATGGATAAGAGAAATTTGAAGGTCTTCTGAAATCTAAAATTTCTAAAACAAATTGTCCTGAAAAACTAAAAAAATTAAACATGTAGTTTATAAGAATAGAAAAATTTTGAAATACCAATTTTTATTCAATAATTAAAACTCTGAATAAAATGGCTTAGTCTTATATTAAAAATTATTTTTGAGCCCTAGCTGGTTTGCTCAATGGTTAGAGCATGGGCCCTCAGCCTGAGGGTAGTGGGTTCAATTCTGGTCAAGGGCACATACCTTGGTAGGCTCAATCCTGCCCTGATTGGAGTGCATGTAGAAGGCAACCAATCATTGTGTCTATCTCACATCAATGTTTCTGTCTCTATCCCTCCCTTCCACTCTCCCTAAAAATCAATGGAAAAAATATATCCTTGAGTTAGGATTAACAAAAAATAATAAATTATTTTTGAAAAACTGATTTTCTGAAGTCCTAAAGATATACAATTCATTTTAATGAAACACTGAATGAAGTGGTTTAAACTATATAGATTTTTGTTTTTGTTTTTTATTTTTAAAAGTGTATGTTTTTTATTTTTCAAATATATTTTATTAATTTTTTACAGAAAGGAAGGAAGAGGGATAGTTAGAAACATCAGCTGCCTCCTGCACGCCCCCTACTGGGGATGTGCCTGCAACCAAAGTACATGCCCTTGACAAGAATCGAACCTGGGACCTTTCAGTCCGCAGGCCGATGCTCTCTACCCAATGAGCCAAACCAGTCAGGGCTAAATTTTTGTTTTTAAAATAAACTTTTAAACATTTCTAGAAAAAACAAATAATTAATTATGAAATTAAAAAAAACTGGCTAATTTTTAACATAAAAAACTAATCATAAATAATCAAAAAGAAATAATAGAGAACATTAACAAAATAAATTATGTGCTATTTGGGAACACCTAATATCATATAAGGATAATAATAAGAAAAATAAAGATAATAATAACACATACCTTTTAGTTTAGCAGAAAAATTAGGGAGAAGAAATTCAAAGAAACTATTTTGTATGCACCCATGAAGATTTCATGATATAGAAATCATGACTAAGGAGCAATTGCCTTTCCTGGGCTGGATGTCTGGGAAGGCCTGACAGGCCCTCAGGACAGCCGCAGAGAATCTTCTGGACTTCCCAGAAAAAGAATCCCCAAGTTCCGGAAGTTTGCAGAGGGAGCTATGTAAATAGTATTAAAAAATACTGTTAGTGCCCTAGCCAGTTTGCTCAGTGGAGAGAGCCATAGGCTGTGGATGGAAGGGTCCTGGGTTCTGTTGTGAACACGGGCAGGTAAGTCGGTTGCAGGCTCAATCACTGGCCCTGGTTGGGGTGCATGTGAGAGACAACCAATTGATGTGTCTCTCTCACGTCGATCTTTCTCTGTCTCTCCCCTTCCCTTCCACTCTCTCTAAAAATCAATGAAAAAAATATCCTCAGGTGAAGATTAACCCAACAACAAAAACTTTTAGCTGCTTCTGAAAAGCTGTTTTTAAAAGGCCTTCAACATTCATTCTGGCGATAAAGCACCGACAAGCATAGTGGGGTGGAGCCTCTGGGTCCCATCTGGTGATAAGCCTGGAGGGAAGAGCCCCTGGCGGTCCCTCCGGTTGAAGAGACCAAACTTGGACTATGTAATGAGACCGTGTTTAATAACACCAACATACAAGTGAGGGCAGTGGGGGCTAAGAGGAAGGGGGAGGGGCGAGGGCTGCAGTGACCTGGGGTGGTGGGTAAGCAGTGACACTGCTTCCAGCACCTTTCCCCTCACAGCCTTTCAAGAGTCCTGAAGGGACACAGAGCAGGACTGATCCCATTTTACAGTTGGAGAAACTGAATTCCAAATAAGCTCACTGGCTTGTCCAAAGCCACACAGGGTTCCTGGTCCTTTCTTCAGCCCACTGTGGTCCAGCTCAGAGGAGTGTGAGGAGGTGGACACCACAAGAAGAGCAAGCACAGTATACAGATGGGCAGGGATGTGGTATGTACGAAGGCTGGGGGTGGGGGATTGGCAGGAGGGCAGTAATCCTTGGCACCTGCAGCACAGCCACTTGGGTGTCTGCTTCTCCCATCTTCCCTCCTGGGTGCCCAGGCCCTCAGAACCAGCTGAGGGAGGTCATAGGGCAAGAGGGCTGCTCCTTGCAGTGTTCATTGGTCAAGCTTTCCTTGGCACCTACTGTGCACGAGTCCAGTGCAGAACCAGGCAGGGCAACGTGGAAGAGGAAGGTGGAGCTACATCACACTATGTAGCCGGTCACAGTGCTGCGAGGGGAACACAGAGGGAACACACGTGCCATGCAGAGGGGCTTGCACTGAAGGTGCCGTGTGGGCAGGGAGCTAAGGAGGGTGCAGACCTGGTACACGGACTTGCAGGGAGGACTGGATGAGACAAGCACGACATGATGAGGAGTCTGGACGGGATCCTGGGGACCAGGTCACTGCAGCGACGTGGAGGAGAAATGGGGCCACCACAGAGACTGCAGAGAGCTTAGGAGGCTCTGATGGTGAGAACGAGAACTGGAGAAGGCTCTGTGGGTCCAGGCTTCTCCAGGCAGGTCCCTGAAACGGAGCTGGCTGGTTTGAGGTCAGAGGCCCTCCCCTAGCCATCTTGGGAGGCCTCTCAAGTGTGAGTCCACAGCGAGGCCCAGAGGAAGCTTCCGACTCTGCAGAAACATAAGAACATATGATGTCCATTCTAGTCCTTCATCCCACTGGCCCTTAGCCCTCCCGTGGGACGAGCCCAGAGCTCAGCACAGATCCTGCCTTCCCCAACCTCTTTCACTTTGTGGTTAACTGTCCAAGAGGCAGCCCCAGGAGGCCAGCATGGGAAGGAGGAAACTGGATTAGAAGCCCGAGGCAGATGCTCCTGCTAAGAAAATCCCCAGGTGCCAAAACCGGTTTGGCTCAGTGGATAGTGCCGGCCTGCAGACTGAAAGGTCCTGGATTCGATTCTGATCAGGGGCGTGTACTTTGGTTGTGGGCACATCCCCAGTAGGGAGTGTGTAAGAGGTGGCTAATCGATGATTCTCTCTCATTGATGTTTCTAACTCTCTATCCCTCTCTCTTCCTCTCTGTAAAAAATCAATAAAATATATAAAAAAAAGAAAGAAAGAAAAAAAGAAAGTCCCCAGGGCACCTGTGTCTTCTCAGGACCAACACACCTCTGGAGAACCACAGCAGCAAGGCAGGCAGGAGGCTGCAGAGCCTTGCACAGAAGCCATGCAAAGAGGCACCAGCAGGGGGTGCCACAGACCCACACTTGGCAGCAGGTTCCTTTGCCTTTCCAGTCCTGTCTCCACCGTGAAGGGATTAAGGATCAGGGGCTGCAAGTGATAGTCCCTGCTAGGCCTTAGGCACAGGATGGCCCCTCAGAGGAGAGCCAGGGCCTGAGACCAAGGTGGAGGCAGGTCCTGTCTAGCCCAGCATCAGGACCCAGCTGCACCCCAATGCTGCCTATGCATGTGGTGAGGGTATCTTCACTAACTGCCTCTTCCCTAAAGAGAGAGCCGGCCACCCACCGCCCCACCCCCATGGCGCTCAGTCACCATCAGCACAGGCCTGTCAGCAGGTGTCGGGGTCCTGGAAGCCCCAGGCTTCCACGGCAGCGATGAGGAAGTTCTCAGAGCAGAGGGGCTGGTTGTTGAAAGTGTCGCAGTGGCCCGTGCGGCCCCGATTCAGGTCCCCGTCGATGTAGAGAGCCTGGCCGCCCCCTCCACCTGCAGGATGCTCAGTCAGTGGCTGCCCCTGTCTGGGACCGCCCTGGAGGTGCTCTTCTCCTGCCCCTGAGCATCTCCACTCGTCCCTGCCCCAGGCTTCCTAGAGGCCTAAAACCACAGGGCCGACCTTCAACCCTCCAAAAGCCTGTCTGCCCTCAGCCCGGGTTCAAACTCTAGGCTAGAGCCCACTTCCCAGCTGGTTTACCCAGAATACCTGCCCCTACTCCCGCTCCTCCTGCCTGCTTTCTTACTCTGACGTCACGGGGGCTCTGCCTGACCTCCTGAGTTAGCAATGACTGACCCAGGGGCTCTGGCCACCCATGCCCCTGTCCCCTTCTCCAAGGCTAAGTGAGACCAGCCTGAGGTGAAGGAAGATACCCACCGATGATGAGGCAGTCACAGCCCCCAGCCATGAACATGGACTCAGTCTTGGAGGGCAGATTGAAGTGCCGAGTGGCCAGGAACGGTGAGAGGCGGTCAGCGGGGTCTGAGGATGAGGACAAGGACATGGCGTGGCAGTGCCGGGACGCAGTGGCAGTGCTCTCCAAGGACATTGGCTTAGTCAGCTCTGGGTGTTTGATGACCACCCACTCGTAGCGCTGGACCTCCGGCTGCAGCTGAAGAAGATGAAAGGGCAGTCTGAGGAGCTGGCACACTGCCCTGCAGGGCCCTCTGGCCACTTTCCTCCCACAGATCTTCACTGAAGAGCTCTGTGCACGAGGCCGCCTGCAGGGCTGAGGAGACAGTGCCACACGAGGCAGGAAAGGGCCTGCCTGCTCTCACGGATCTCAGGGTCTAATGATCACAAACCAGAGGAAAACGGGGAGGTTATCCTCTAGGGTAACTGCAATAACAGGATCAAGTGAGCAGGGGGGATAGGGTGCTGGGCCTGTTGATCTTAGAGCACCTGCAGGGGAACCCACTCACCCTAAACACAAAGCATTCTCCGGTCCCAAAGAAGCACAGTTTGCCTCCAAACTTATTTCTCTCGCTCCAGTCTGTTGACAGGTAAGCTCCACACACCTGGGGAGAAAGACCCACGGTGAGGCTGCATCCTGCTGGCCTGCAGGAGCATGTCTCTGCTCAAGGCCTGCTCAGGGGCCATGGCACCATCACAGCTTGTTGCCACTGAACCCTCCAATCCCACTTGAGGGCAAGAGCTGCAGAAGGTGAAGAGGTGTGGGAAGCCAGAGTTTGGAGGGCGTGGGGCTAGCAGTGACAGTGGGGGTGAGGGCGTGGCTGTCATCAGCTCGTTTGGGATATTTTCATTTTGTTTCCCTCCTTGGCCCTCAAGCATGGGAAGAGCCCCATGTCCACACTCTGATGTTGGGCATCAGCCCCAAGCAGGCCCCTCAGATGAGAGCTTCCAGGAAGTACGCCTGCTCACCAACATTCTCCAACCCCGTCAGCCAGCAAAGCGCTTCATCTCACCATTAAAGTCAAGTCTGCCGAGACCGGTTTGGCTCAATGGATAGAGAGTCGGCTTGGGGACTGAAGGGACCCGGGTTCGATTCCGGTCAAGGGCATGTACCTTGGTTGCGGGCATATCCCCAGTAGGGGGTGTGCAAGAGGCAGCTGATCGATGACTCTCTCTCATCGATGTTTCTAGCTTTCTATCTCTCTCCCTTCCTCTCTGTACAAAATCAATAAAATATATTTAAAAATAATAAAAAAAATAAAAATAAAGTCAAGTCCCCTAGTGGCTGCAGAGTCTTCCCCAAGTGTCTGACAATCAGTCACCTGCTACGATATAGATGCCCAGGTTCCTCCTGGAAACCCAGACACAAAGTCTGGAATGGGAAGAAGAACCTAAAACTCCCATGGGTGCAGGTTTGGGAGACACTTGAAAAAGAAGCTTCTACTGCCCTAGCCGGTTTGGATCAGTGGATAGAGAGTCAGCCTGCGGACCAAAGGGTCCCAGGTTCAATTCCAGTCAAGGGCACATGCTTGGATTGGGGGCTCAATCCCCTGTAGGGGGTGTGCAGGAGGCAGCCAATCAATGATTCTCTGCCATCATTAATGTTTCTCTCTCTCTCCCTCTCTTCTCTGAAATAAATAAAAGCGTTATATATATATATATATATATATATATATATATATATATGTAAATATATATAAAACAAAAACCTCAAATGAAATGTTTAAAAAAAAAAAAGCCTCTACCACTGGCAGACACCCCCAGGATGGGGGCACATGAGTGCTGACCTCCCTATCCTGGTAACTTTCCAGGGGGCAGGCACTGTAGCAGAAAGGGCCCTGTTAGGGGGTGGAGGTGCGGTGGGAGGAGCTGGGCCTCA
Organism: Pipistrellus kuhlii; assembly: GCF_014108245.1. NCBI lineage: Eukaryota > Metazoa > Chordata > Mammalia > Chiroptera > Vespertilionidae > Pipistrellus > Pipistrellus kuhlii. The sequence continues at coordinate 90,822,044 of NW_023425540.1, forward strand.
CTTACTAAGCATTGCTGCAATGGTCCTCCTAAGTAGCCAGGCTGTTTCAGCAGGGCCTGGACCCTCAGGGAAACAAGGAGGCCCTGGGAACTTGGGGTCAGATAGGGAGGCAGATTCACTTTGCTGTGGAGGGAGGCTCTGCTCTGTGCCCCTAAGTGCAGGAATGCTGGGTGGAGGCTGTAGGGGCTCAGAGCTCAGAGTCCCCAAAACTCAGAGGCCAGAACCCCAGGCTCCCTCTGGTCCCTGCTCACCTCCTTTTGTGTGGTCTTAATGAGCAGGAGGGTGGGCTCGTGTCCTTCACACTGGAAATAGAACCTGGGGGAAGAGACCACACGTGCCAGTCCCGATGGGAAGCAGTTCTCCTGAACCCCTTCCCTGTACCACCTCTAGCCAGCTTTTGCTGACCAGCACTCACAGCATCTGAGCAACCTGAACTGCTAGGGGCAGACGGGCCTAGGGACTGCATTTCCTTGTCTCCTGGGGACCAGGCACTGTGGCCAAGGCCCTAGCAACACTCTGGACTGGGCACTCTTCTAAGTCAAGATGGAGCTCCCCCTGGGTCTGGAGGACTGTCTGCCCCGGTGTGAAGCGTGGCAAATACCCCCCCAGCAGGAAGAGCTGTGTGCCAGGTGCTTCGGAGAAGCAAAAACGAGAGGAACAGGTCCCTGCTCTAAAAAAGCTCGGAGTCCAAGCATGTGGGAGCCTGCTGGCACTGGGAAGCATGTGAGGAAGTCTGAGGTTGCCACTGTGGTGGCTCCAGGCGCCCAGCGCTTGGCCGGCAGCCCTGGCAGCTCCATTTAGCCGTCCCTAAATGGAGCCCTGACTGTGCCTAAATGCTCATGGGGCTACAGACAGCCCCCGCCACGTGGGCTGGGCCAACTCTGCCTGTGCTGCGTCTGTTGGGTCACCTGTGACCCAAGCCAGAGCGTCTGAGGCTCAAGGGAGTGCTGACCCTGACAGAGCTGCCAGGGAGGCAGTGTGCCCTGGGGAGGCCAGCACAGCCCCAGCCCCACAGGGCCAACCTGTTCCTGGCTTGTGAACTGACAGGGTGGGGGTGGGGAGAACTGAACCGCACCGCCTGTTGCCTTGCGTCGTCCTCTCTTCTAGCTCTGTAAGCTCCCATGTCATCACAATGCCTACAGGAGGACATGGAGCCGTGGCGTGTATGGCAATGACCGACGCCTGAATTTGGGTGGCCTGGGAGTGAGAGAAGCCAGGAAAGGGCTTCCCAATTCCAGGGCCCGAGAAGAGGCAGGGTCTCACCAGGTACCAAGGCTCACAGGTCCATTGTCAGTGTGACTTCCTGGAAGCACAGACAGAACCAGAAGCTGGACAACTTCACCACTCCCTCTGCCCCCCCAGCACCTGACCCTTAGAATCCATGCCTTGGGGCCTCGGAGGGCAGGCCCACCTCCCCAGTCTCCCAGCATTACCTACTCAGGCTGTACCCATGCTGCAGTGAGGAGAAGAGCAGGAGGGGCTGACAGAGGGCGAATCGCTCAGGGATCCAGGACCAGATATCTCTCATCTCCTTCACACTGACAATCTCCGAGTGAAAGTTCTCCGCGTGAACAGCCAGGTGCACAAACTGCCTGGGGAGAGCCAGGAGAGATTCAGAGCACACCTGCAACCCCAGGCCTGCCCATACCCCCTACCCTGAGGGTGTGCATTGGATCTCTTGGAAGCTAAGCCTGGAGGGAACTTCTCACCTGTGCAGCCTGGTCCAAGGTACCCTCAGGAAGAAACAGGGTGCAGCTGACCCTGGAGCCCCACTCCCATCCCTCCTTACTAAGAGGGGAGAGCACCCAGCCCAGACAAGGACAAAAGCACCTTTTCTCTAAGAAATGGGACAGAAGGTGAATCAGCTCTAGCAAGACACTGCTCAAGGCCAGCCAAGCACGAGCAGAGAGCACAGCTGAGCAGACAGACAGACAGACAGACAAAAGAACAAACACCAGCCAGGCTCCAAGGCAGCACTTCTGAAGCAAGCCCTGAGAGCCAGTACAAGCAGCCAGGCCCCGGGATAGCCAGGCCAGAAGACAGTGAGAATCCAGGCATGGAGATGTGGTTTCCAGACCTACCTTTTAGAAAGTGAAACACTGAAAAACAGGAGGAAGCAACGGACATGGAGAAGAGGAAGAAAAATAAAACAGACAGGAGAGGTTAGTAGCAAGTACTGAAGTCTAGGACATGCCTGCCTTTGGCCTGGAAGAAAGGCCTTCACACCGACAGTCATGTCATCTGCCATCAAGACAGTATCAGGACACCCTGGGCCCTTCCCATCCCTGCTTCCCAGGGGTCTGAGTTCAGGGCAGGGGGCATGTCCAGCAGCAAGTGAGCCCAGAGCTGGAGGGGTAGAAGACCAGAGGCACAAAACAAAAACAAAAAGACCAGAGGCAGCCAGTCTGGCCCACTCTTTGCTCTTCTGACCACATGGTCAGCACCCAGCTTTCATCTCCACCACGGGCCGCAGGCCTGAGGACAGTCACCTGTGCCTTTCGTCCCCACAGCTGCCTCAGCAGCCCGGGGCTATTCCCAGGAAAGTCCTCCCTCTTTTCCTATCCATGTACAGATGGCTGGCTGGCAGTAGGCAGACCAAGAGGCTGGCAGGACAAGCTCATGCCCAAGTCCCCAGGATGTATGCCACCAAAGCCCCACCCCACGTGGGCCCCTCGCAGCCTGCCCGGAGGCCAGCCTACCTCTTCTGCTTGACAGTGATGCCCTTCTGCTTCAGAGCTTTCTCGTTGGCCATATGCAGAAGTTGAATCTCCTTCCGAGAGAAGAGGCGGATGGCGAATGCTTTCTCCAGCAGCTTCTCAGGAGACACGGTCTTGGCGATGTCCTTGACGAAAGCACGGATGTCCTGCTTCACGTTATCCGACTCCAGTGGCTGTCCAGCTCTCACCTTGTGGAAGAACTTGAGGATTGCCAGTGCAACGCGGTACAACACCTTGTAACCTTCCACTAGGAAGACATCGAAGACACGCGCGAAGTAGCTGAGGGGAAGCTCCCCGAACAGCCAGCGCTGCCAGTCCGCGTAGACCTGCAGGACGTCCTCCGACACGGCCACCATCAGCTTGTGGGCTGCCTGACAGTACTTGTTCACCAGGTCCCCAAAGGTCATGCAGGAAGACTCAAAGGCCAGAAAGCTCTGGTCGATCAGCCTCTTGCTGGGGTCATTGCAAGCCAGGATGCGGCAGGTCTTCTCGAAGCACTCGGCTTCGTCGATGCTGTAGTGCAGCAGCAGGGCCACCACCGCCGGCAGAGCGGGGCAGAAGGAGATGTCGGGGAACTGGTTGGCGATGCACAGCAGGATCTTCCGCACGGCACCCTCGCCCCGTGTGTTCAGGCAGTAGCTGGGCACTTGCGTGTTGTCGACAAACTCAGGCAAGGGCAGGGTGCTGCTGCTGTGCTTTCCCACGATCTTGCCCACAATGTCACTGTACACGCTGGCATCGGGCGTGACCGTGCGGCAGGGGATGTCCCGGATCAGGCGCTGGTACACCTTCCCCCGCAGAGCGTGGCTGTTGGCCCAGTAACCCTGGCGGGCCAGCTGCTTCAGGTCTTGCAGCTCAGTGCAGCTCAGCTCCTTGGGTCCCAGGTCCTGGATGGCAGAGTCCATCTTGTCTCTGTCCACAAAGCAGTTGTACCCGTGGCAGTCCATACTGCAGGCTGCACCTGGGGGGAGGGCCCTGGGCTGCCAGGAAAGGGCAAAGAGCAGCTAAATCCTCCAGCCACCTGTGGAGGCTTTTCTGCTAACCTGTTTGCCACCCCATGCCTTGTAGGATTAAAAACCATTTGTAATACATGTGCATAAAGGTTCTCATTTTAGAGAATATGTTTTGTTTGACTGTATAAAGTATTACAACGGCTCCATTTAAGATAGGTGGGTATTCTGAGGATTCACTATGAACTCTGGAGTATAATGTCTTTTCATGGAGCTTATCAAGTTACTGTAATAGGTCACACATATTATAAATATCAAGAGGCTAGAAACAGCTGAAACTGGTTTGGCTCAGTAGTAGAGCGTTGGTCTGCGGACTGAAAGGTCCCGTGTTCGATTCCGGTCAAGGGCATGTACCTTGGTTGCGGGCACATCCCCGGTAGGGGGTGTGCAAGAGGCACTGGTTGATGTTTCTCTCTCATCGACGTTTCAAGCTCTCTATCTCTCTCCCTTTCTCTCTGTAAAAAAATTTATAAAATATATTTTTTTTTTTAAAAAGAAGAAAAAAAAAAGAGGCTAGAAACAAGTTCCTGGAAGAGCTTCAAAAGAGAGCCCGACAACGACTCTCAGTGAGGGGTCCCGGGCCTAACAGGCTCCCACACACCACCGTCCTGTGGCCTGCGGGCCTATGGAAGGGTCCATTGGCTAAAGGGACCTATTGTATTTAAGTCAAGATATGCTTTGTTTCATTCAGTTCTCAAGGGTTTCAGGCCTTTAACCAGCTGTGTATCATGAGGAAGGCACACCCTACTCTGCCCCACTGTCCCTGGGTTAGAATTCAGAGGCCAGCTCTTAACCTTCTAAACATGCTAGCTAGGTTTTAGGCAGGTACTCCAGAGGAGAAATACTAGTGAGGAGTAGACATCAGGGCTGAGAAATAAATAAAGCTGTTACAGCTTCAAAATTAGACTTCTTGTTTGTTTGTTAATCCTCACCCAAGGATGGAGATATATATATATATATATATATATATATATATATATATATATATATATATCACTATTTTTTATTTTCTATTGACTTCAGAGAGGAAGGGAGAGGGAGAGAGAGATAGAAACATCAATGATGAGAGAATCATTGACCAGCTGCCTCCTACACGCCCCCTACTGGGGATCAAGCCCACAACCTGGGCATGTGCCTTTGACTAAAATCAAACCCGGGACCCTTCAGTCTGCAGGCCAACGCTCTATCCACTGAACCAAACCAGTTAGGGCCCGAGGATATTTTTCCCATTGATTTTTAGGCAGGGGAAGTGAAGCGGGTGGGGTGGGGGGCAGGGGAGAAAAGCATTTCTCTATTTGAGAAAGACAATTGATTGGTTGCCTCCTGATTGGGGCTGGTGATCAAACCTGTAACTCAGGTACATGCCCTTGACTGGGAATTGAACCTGAGACCCCTAAGTGTGTGGGCCAATGCTCCAACTGAGTCACACTGGCCAAGGCAAAATTAGACATTTTTATATGCAAATGAACCAGAAGTACTGGGGGATTTGACCCTGTCTCTCCATTTGAGGCAACTATTGAAATTCAGGCAGACATTTAAAAATGGAGAAAATGTGCTATGTGAGACTCTGGCTGATAAGTCACTGCAGGTGAACAGCAAGACAGAAGTCTATGTTGAGAATACCACGATATAACAGTTTTTGCTAAAGGCTACTGTCCTTGGCCTTTACAATAGCTGCCCATGTACCTCAGACTAACCTTTCTGCCTGCGATGGTGGAAGTGTCCGGAGATGTCGGAAGGGTTTGCTTCAGTGAATTCTGGTAAATGACCAGACCATTCCAGTTTCTCTTGAATCTAGAACAGTCATCTGAAAATATAGAAACCAAAAAATATCGTAAGAACATTGAGTGGAAAGTAAAGAATTATAGTGTAAGACTTGTATTGTGAGAAGATATCTTAAGAAAGCACTTTGGCCGGGACCGGTTTGGCTCAGTGGATAGAGCGTCGGCCTGCGGACTGAAAGGTCCTGGGTTCGATTCCGGGCAAGGGCATGTACCTGGTTGCGGGCACATCCCCAGTAGGGGGTGTGCAAGAGGCAGCTGATCGATGATTCTCTCTCATTGATGTTTCTAACTCTCTATCCTGCTCTCTTCCTCTCTGTAAAAAATCAATAAAATATGTTTAAAAAAAAAGAAGAAAAAAAAAAGAAAGCACTTTGATACTTTTTTGTGGTAAAATATACATAAAAATTTACCATTTACAAGTGTATAGTTCAGTAGCATTAAGTACATTCACACTGTTGTTTGTGCAACATCATCACCACCCATTTCCAAAATCTTTTCATCCCCCCAAACTGAACGCTAACTCCTCATTCCCCCTTCACCTGGCAACCACCATTGTAATCTCTGTCTCTAAAAATCTGACTATTCTAAATACCTCATATTAGTGGAATAGTACAATATTTGTTCTTTGTGTCTGGCTTATTCACTGATCATAATGTCCTCAAGGTTCATCTGTTTATAGCATGCATCAAAAAATTTTTTTCAATATATTTTTATTGATTTCAGAGAGGAAGGGAGAGAGAGAGAGAGAGATAGAAACATCAATGGTGAGAGAGAATCATTGATTGGCTGCCTCTTGCACACCCCCTACTGGGGATGGAGCCTGCAACCCGGGTATGTACCCTTGACCAGAATCAAACCCAGGACCCTTCAGTCTATAGGCTCTATCCACTGAGCAAAACTGGCTAGGGCAATACTTCATTTTTTAAAGCAGTTTTAGGGTCACAGCAAAATTAAAAGGAAGACACAGAGACTTACCATATACCACTTCCCCCACATATGTATAGCTTCCTCCTCCCCCACCATGCCCAGGCCCATTTGGCTCAGTGAATGGAACGTTAGCCCATGGACTGAAGGGTCCTGGGTTTGATTCTGGTCAAGGGCATGTATTGGTTGCAAGCTCAATCCCCGGCCCTGGGCAGTGTGTGCTGCAGGCAACCAATCTGTGTCTCTCTCACATCAATGTGTCTCTGTCTCTTTCTCTCCCCCTCCCTTCCATTCTAAAAATTAATGAAAAAGATATTCTTAGGTCAGGATTAACAACAACAACAAAATCCCCCACCATGAGTTATACATTTGTTATATTGTAATTAATGAACCTACATTGACACATTATATAATCACCCCAAATCTACAGATTAATGAATGCTCACTCCTGGTGTTATTTTAAAAAATATATATTTTATTGATTTTTTTACAGAGAGGGAGAGGGATAGAGAATTAGAAACATCAATGAGAGAGAAACATCGATCAGTTGCCTCCTGCACACCCCCTACTAGGGATGTGCCCGAAACCAAGGTACATGCCCTTGACTGTAATTGAACCTGGGACCCTTCAGTCTGCAAGTCAATGCTCTATCCACTGAGCCAAACCAGTTAGGGCTCACTCCTGATGTTATACATTCTATGTGTTTGGACACATGTAAAATGACATATAGTCTTATTACTGTATCATATGGAGTATTTTAACTGCCCCAAATCCTCTGTGCTCTACCTGTTCATCCCTGTCCCTGCCCCCATTTATCAGATTTTCATTCCTTTTTATAGCTAAATAACATTCCATTATATGAATAGAGTATAATTTGTTTATCCATTCACCTGCTGGTAGATATTTGGGCCATTTTCACATTTTGGCAATATAAATAATGCTGTTGTGAACATGGGTATATAAGTATCTGTTCAAGTCCCTGTTTGCAATTCCGTTTGATATAGAGTATATCCATTGATACCGTGCTTTCCCACAGAAAACATTAATTAAAATAAGTTTTCTGACAAAATCCATTTAATATATCCCACTAGAAAAGCTTCACCCACAGTAGAACCAGGCCTGCTGCCAGAAGAAAAAACACCCAAATTGGAGTTGATTTGTTTGCTCTGTTCGGGGGAAAAAAGGCAGTGAATATTTCCTTCTTCCCATGTTCTGAAGACCAGGCCAACAGGCCCACTCACACACCCACGACCATGCCCAGGCTGCACTCCACAGTCTTCCAAGTGCAAATCACCCATAGCCTTTAAATCCTTCATTCTAGGCTCTGAGCCCACAAACCTCTGGAGGGACCCCAGGCCCATCCTGTTTGTGTGAAAAGAACCAGCTCCTTATCGGGGCAATAAACATGTTTATAAACAGAACAAGAGCAGGGCAGGACAGCACCAACCCTCACTCAACTGGCCTCAGATTCAGGTTGAATATTAAACTGGAAACTCCAAAAGTGATTATCGCACCTTGCAAAGCTCCTTCAGACAGGACCCACAGTTCTGTTTGTTGCAGAAAGCTGCCCAGAGACACACGGATTCAGAGGGACTGAGGAAAGATCACGGGCAGGAGACCCTGAAGGAGCTTCCAGGACCCCGTAGGCCTCCTCCCCAGCCTCCCTCCAGAGAGAGAACATGCTGTTTCTGGGGCAGGACAAACAGGCTCGCAGTGACCTTCTTAGGCGTCTATAAAACCAGGTCCGGGATGGTTTTCTTAGGTTCCTTTTTACACAAATGCATAATCATAAAAAGTCAAAGAGTACACAATTACAGAGTAAAAATGTAAAATCCTGTTCTTCCCTTAATTCTTACTCCCTCTTCCACTTAAGATAATCAACCACTGCTCACATATTATATCCTACAAAGCCTTTTCTTTTTTTCTTTTTTAAATATATTTTATTGAGTTTTTACAGAGAGGAAGAGAGAGGGATAGAGAGTTAGAAACATCAATGAGAGAGAATCATCGACCAGCTGCCTCTTGCACGCCCCCTACTGGGGATGTGCCCGCAACCAAGGTATATTACATGCCCCTGACCGGAATCGAACCTAGGACCTTTCAGTCCGCAGACTGACGCTCTACCACTGAGCCAAACCGGTTTCAGCCAAAGCCTTTTCTTATATTTACATGCATATACACAGCTGACCTAGATTTTCAAGGCTGGCTACTGAGACGGGGAACTCAGGAGGTGGGAAACAGATAAAAAACAAAACCATTCCATTAGATACTCACACTCTGGAGCTTACGTAAGTTTTAGGGTTGAAGTGATGCTCTCTCCCTGTTATTCCACCTGCAGCATGCAGCCATCATACAGCACTGTCTACATCACCTGCTCCCCAACACCAAACATGGCTTCACCTGTCCTCCACAGTCCCCCAGCTCCTGACAAAGGTCAAGGGAGAGAAAGGAGGCAGGAGCACAAATGGGAAATGATCCAGTTTCAAGTCAGACAAGCCTGGCTTCAAAGTCCAGCTCTGCCACTTGTTTGCCTGAACCTCAAGCAAGCCATGGCTCTTTCCTGAAAGGCAGGTGCCTGTCTGTAAAACAGAGCTGACTGCCAAAACCGGTTTGTAGTTCTGGGTAATGTCCATTTTATATTTTAGTTGTATTTTATTGAAATTGTTGTGTGTGGCTGCAGTTGGGTGTTTACCTGTGCAGCCATCTTGGATTCTCTCCCGAAACCGGTTTGGCTCAGTGGATAGAGCATCGGCCTGAGGATCGAAAGGTTCCAGGTTTGATTCTGGTCAGGGGCATGTACCTTGGTTGCGGGCACATCCCAAGTGGGGGGGATGCAAGAGGCAGCTGATTGGTGATTCTCATTGATGTTTCTAACTTTCTATCCCTCTCTTACTCTCTGTAAAAAATCAATAAAATATATTTAAAAACAAACAAACAAACAAACAAACAAAAAAACAGAGCTGACAAACACAATCTGCCTCACCATCATCAATCCCCATGCAACACCTAAGGGCTCAGCTCTTACTTGGGGCTCACTGGCTGGGGTGTGGGTGACATCCCTCTCTCATTTCCACTCACCCCTGCCCAGGCAGTGCAGGGCAGGCAGCCAGCAGGGCCCTGCCAGCAGGTGCACTTTCCCTCGGACTCAGAGTGGGAGGAAGGGAACAAATGGTTTCTCACTGTAAACACTGCACTTACCTAAAGGTTACTCCCAAGTTCACTGCACAGGAATGGGGTGGGGGGAGGGTTAGTTCTCTGAAGTGGGAGGGGGCTGGCCCCAGCTGCCTGGAATATAGGGAAGTTCCTCTGACTCTTGAACAATACAGCTTCCAACTGCACAGTTCCACTTATACAAGGATTGTTGTTTTTTTTTTTTTCAGTATTGTAAATGTATTTTCTTTGCTTTTATTATTTCTTTAAATAAATTGCAGGAAGATCCCAAATTTATTTTTTACTTTTTTGAAATTAATATATTTTTATTGATTTCAGAGTGGAAGGGAGAGGGAGAGATAGAAACATCAAGGATGAGAAAGATCTAGGGGACCGAGCCCACAACCCAGGCATGTGCCCTCGAACGGAATCAAACCTGGGACCAACCCTTTAGTCTGCTAGCCGATGCTCTAGCCACTGAGCCAAACTAGCTAAAGCTAAATGTATTTTCTTAATACTACTTTATTTTCTCTAGCTTACTTAATTGTAAGAATACAGTATATAAATATATTTAACATACAAAAATATGTGTCAATCAACTATATAAGGCTTTTAGTCAACAGTAGGCTATTAGTAAAGTTTTTTGGGAAATCAAAAGTTATATGTGAATTTTCAACTGCACCATGGGTCCCCTGATTCTCTCTTCAAGAGGGCCCCTTAATCCCCATGTTGTTCAAAGGTCACCTGTATTTTGTGTCTTTATCCTCAGCTTTAGGCCTGGCCTGCACTTCTGGGGAAAGGGAAAAAATTCAACTCATCCAGGAACTGCAGACAGTGATCATTTTAGATAACGGGGACACCAACCACAAAGCCTGTCTGCAGGGTGGTGGGTACTTTAGCTAGAGTCGTTAGGACAAACTCTCCCAATTTGAGCTTAAGCTTAAGTGATGAGAAGGAAGCAGCCAGAAGAGCTGAGAAAAAGTCACTCTGGACAATGAGAAGAGCAAGTGCAAAGGCCCTGAGGCAGGAACAAGCCTAGTGTGCTCTGGGGAAAATAGGGCAGAGCACAGTGAGCAAGAACACGAGCAGCAGAGATACCCACGGCACGGATCATGCACAGGGAGAGATTTGAATTTTATTCTAAGCTCAGAGGGACTCAGAGTGGGAAGCAGCGAAGGGATGTGATTCAATGGATGTGTTTAAAAGCCAATTGTCAGGATTGACTGAGACTGTTTATAGAAAGCACTCAGTCTAGCCTGACATGCCAGGGCACCTCAGATGTCCCAAGAGCATCTCAGTTAGCGCTCCTTGGGGTCCCCTGACCTGGCATTGGCTCTGAGGTATCTGGGGTTTGGGCGGGTCAATGCTTGATCAATCCTGCAGAGGGCCGGAGTACCCCCTCCCACGAGAGAGGTGCAGCCACCGGAGGCCCCCACTGAGGTTCTCCCACAGACCCACACAAGTCTCTCACTGTGGCTACTCTGACAGACCTTTGCCCCTTCTGTGCTGTGCTGCTGCTTCCCACCCAGAAAGCCCCTCCCACTGACCCTCACATCCCTTTCTCTCACAGTTACTGTGTCTGTTTTGAGAATTCAGGCTACCTGATGGAAAGCAAACATTTCTTAAAAAGGAAAAGAAAAACATCCATGGAAATGAGTGACCTCTATTTCCCCAAAATATTATCTTGCTATGTCAGTGACCTCTCTGTCCAGCTCCCCATCCTGTCATGATGACCAGTGCTCCCTCTGTCCACAGTACACTGTCCTGGGTCTGCCAAGGGCAAGTTCACATCAGACTCTGATGAGACCCAGTGTATTAGGGGCTCCCTGCAGTGGCTGCAGGCCCACAGCCCCACCGGATAACTCCCAACCTGTGCCCACAGAAGGAGGTAAGTGGCCATCTGGGGTGGGAGGAGCCACGCAGCCCTGAACCTACTTGCTATGCATGCAGCCCTCCAAGGGTTTCTGATCAGGACCAGGGCTGGGGGAAAAGTGGATTCAGAAGGAAGGGCAGGACCTTACTGTGGACAGTGGGGTGGGAGACATCAGGACCAAGCAGTTGGGGTTTATCAGGACCTCTCCCACCCTGTCTTCAGGGACTGCCAAACACAAATCCTACAGCTGCTGGTTGTCAGGCGATTTAGCTTTGCATTTCTATCTCTAATTCTAAGGACAATCCCATGGCATGGGGGTTTGCTCCACCTTATAGAAGAGGAAACTGGGATACGGAGAGGTACCTGTGGGGTCCCCAAACAGAGAGAACTATCCCTGATCTGTCAGTCTCCAGAACACTCACAGTAAACCCACAGTGCCTAAGACGCCTCTCCCATGTAGGCCAGCCAGCCTATCCATGCTCCCTCTTCAGCAAGCTCAGGGCTGGCTTCTCAACACCACATGCAGCCCAGGTCTGATGAGTCATAAGACCTCTGTGTTTATCACTTCTTAAGGGGGAAACATGATTTCCCCAAACAATTGGATTTGAGAACAAATTTACTTTCATGCGATTCCACCTTAACCACCAACCAACATGGGCACTACACCTTCCGGTCACACTAACTTTCCTGGGGGTGAGAGGAGAGGAGCCAGTAACTCATCATGATCCCACTTGTCCCAAATTTTTATTGAATTACGATAAATTTGAGTTGCCTTTTCTGTGCCAGGTCCTGGGCAGGACAACTGGGGACAAGAGAGTAATGATCACAGCCCAAGCAGGAAGTGCTGTGAGGCCGGGCAGGGCCCTGAAAGACCACCAAGGCAGGACACTGACTCCACGTGAACTCTGCAGAAGGAGCAATGATATCCCAAGTGTACCATGAAGATGGGGAGTACACCGTCCAATGCGAAGGTAGAGAATGGGTGCATGAGAGAGGGCACAGCAAGCTGGGGAGCCTAAGGCAGGCGGTGGCTGAAGATGGGATAAGAGGGGGGCTGGTGGTCGTCTTTCGTGCCAGCTGCACTAGAAGACTGGATGTCATCCTCCACATTAAGGAGCTGGAGGAAAGTCTAAGCAACAGGTGACATGCATTTTAGAAAAATCCCCCTGGTGGTTCAGGAGGAAGGAGGGCAGAGTCCAGAAGAGGAGGCATGAGGAAGGCTGAGCCAAGCCTCGCCAGGGAAAATGGAGAAGATGGGGTGGACCCAAGAGACTGCACAGGGTTTGGATTCTACCAGACGTGGTGACCAATGGTGGGGGGCAGCACCCAAGCACTGAAGAGAATTTTGGCCCAGGGGCAGGGTTTTGGTGGGGCAGAGGTAGCACTCCATTTTGAAGTTGAAAGTACTCCTCAAGCAAATGCCAGAGCAGCTTAGTTTGGAGGCAGAACCCAAGGTCCTGCCCAGACACCCAGCCCTCAGCCCAGAGGCCCATGCTGGCTCCTGAACTTCTCACCCAGTTGACCTCAAAGACAGACCCCCCCCCCCCACACAGCAGGACTCTTCCAAAGCGCCAAAAGTGGTGCCGCTGGGCAAGAGGCACCCTTGTGCAGAGTGAGGTTGGCACTCCCAGGACTCCTACACACTCCTACCGCCCCCCACCCACCCCGGGCCTGCTCACCGCCCCAGCTTGGCTGCCAGAACAGCTCTCAGCTGAAGGACCAGGGCTCGGCCTGCTTGGGCCTTAGTCACTGTACCACAGGACAGGGTGGACGCTCTGTGGATGTCGGCTGCTGTGTCTCAGTTCTTCCTCTCCAGTCTGAGCAATCTTATATCCGTTTCCCAGGAGTGGAACCAGAAAACAAAGAACTAAGAGGAAGGAGGCTGCAGCTCCAGCCTGACAGATGACTGACTGGGCAAGGACAGAAAGGAGGGGCAATAAGGTGCTCTGTTCTGGCCCAAAGAGTTCCATGTGAAAAATGCACACTCTTCTCAGTTTTCCCAGACCAGAATTCAGAACATTTGTTCTCTAGGTAATCTATCTATCTATCTATCTATCTATCTATCTATCTATCTATCTATCGTGCACGAATTCATGTGCCAGTAGCTTGCCAGTAGCTCGCTGCAGCCCTCCAGTAGCTCTCCCCTCTACCCCTTCCCCCCATAGCTTGCTGCCCTGCCTCCTCTCCACCGCCAGCTTGTAGCTCGCTGCCCCACCCTCCTGCTGATCCATGATATATATATATGTAATTTCAGAGAGGAAGGGAGAGGAAGAGATAAAAACATCAGTGATAAGAGAGAATCATCTATCGGCTTCCTCCTGCATGCCCCCCACTGGGGATCAAGCCCACAATCCGGGCATGTACCCTCACTGGGAATCTAACTGTGACCTCTTGGTTCATAGATCGATGCTCAACCACTGAGCCATGCTGGCCAGAAGGTAGTCCCTCTTTCTTAGAGACCATCAATCCCCAGTGGGGTGGAGCTTGAAGAGGCAGAGCAAGCCAGGACAGAGCAGAATGACTGAGTCCTTCGACACCACCTTGGCATCAGGAGACAGGTATGCAAAGGTGACAGCACCTCACTCCAGCCCTCAGGTATGGAAGTCTGAGGATAGGAAAGACACAGCAATTACAGGGCATGTTCATTGCCTAGTAGGGAGATGCTCAGAGTGCCAGTGATGGGGCAGGTGGGGAATGTGGCAGCAAGACAGGGGAGGGAAAACAACCTGTGTGTAGGAGGGGAATGCACATCTGGATGGCTGAGTGTAACTTAGCTTGGGGGGCAGGGACCAGGGGACAGCTGGAGAGGTTTCTGTGCAGGAGAAGGTGGAGGGAGATAAGGAGTCAGGCAATATTCCTGAAGCCACCCACCTTGGACAACCAGAGGGGTGGGGACAGGCCTGGAGCAAAATGCACTCCAGTGATGTGGATCCTCCCCTATTATGTTATAAAGGAACCTTCCTCTCAAGACTGACAAGTTTGATTTCCTCACAAGAGGCCCAGTTCTCGCACCCAGTCATGGGGACAGGCCAAGGAGATGCCCAATCCCAATGCAGGAATCTGCTGTAGCCCCGAGACACAGCTTCAGGACTTTGTCTAGAACCCCAGGTGGGGGACACTCATCTCCTCACCCTAGGCCCCCAGCTGTGGGATAACTTCCAATTCGATGGATGGCTGCTGGCGACATTCACTGACTGAGGTGAGCACTGTCACTGATCCTCCACATTCCCTTGCCTTGGTGCCCTCTTTTTACCCACCTTACTCGCACCTCCCATCCTTCTCTGGAACTTGTCTGTGGGAAACAACCCATTACCTCATCCGCTCCCAGAATGCACCCTTCCTCCTCCTGCTCAGACAGCAGCCAGCTCGCCCCAGGCCCTGCCCCCTCTCTCCAGGACCTCCCCAGGACCCTGCTGGCCCCTCTCCTAGTATTTCCCCAGGACTCTGCCCCTCTCTCTCCAGAATGTCCCCAGGACCCAATCTCCTCTCACCCCAGCTCATGGCTTCCATTCCTTGGCTGCCATCACAGGGCTTGAGGGTTGAGTAGGCAGCCCTGGTGTGAAGCTCCTCACCTTCAGAAGCCTTTATATTGCTAGCATTTTATCCACAGCCTGGTCAGCCCCAGAAACTGCTGCACCCAGAGGTAGCATATCACAATCCCACTCTCTTCTAATCTTTTCCTAGAGCTCTTCGTTGCCCCCTTCCCACCCTCGTGACTCCATCTCCCTCACCTACCAGCCCCCTGTGGCTTTATGTCTTTGCCTGCTCAGCTTTATGTCTTTACCTGTTCCATCAAGCCCCTTCTGTGCTCCTGTCTCAGCTGTGGGCAAAACCCTCAGGGGACCCTCGTGCACTGCTGGTGAGAATGCAGACTGGTGCTACCACTGTGGAGAACAGTATGGAGTTTCCTCAAAAACCTGAAAATGGAACTCCCATTTGACCCAGTAATCCCACTCCTAGGAATATATCCTAAGAAACTAGAAACACCAATCAAAAAGGATATATGCACCCCTAAGTTCATAACAGCACAATTTATAATAGCTAGGACTTGGAAACAGCCTAGGTGCCCGTCAGCAGATGATTGGATCAAAAAACTATGGTACAGCCGAAACCGGTTTGGCTCAGTGGGTAGAGCATCGGCCTGCGGACTGAAAGGTCCCGGGTTTGATTCCAGTCAGGGGCATGTACCTTGGTTGTGGGCACATTCCCAGTGGGGGGTGTGCAAGAGGCAGCTGATTGATGATTCTCTCTCATTGATGTTTCTAACTCTCTATCTCTCTCTCTTCCTCTCTGTAAAAAAAGAATCAATAAAATATATTTAAAAACAAACAAACAAACAAAAAACAACAACTATGGTACATCTACACAATGGAATACTATGCTGCCATAAAAAAGAAGGAATTCTTATCGTTTTCAGCAACCTGGATGGAATTGGAGAACATCATGCTGAGTGAAATAACCCAGTCAATGAAAGAAAAACACTACATGATCTCACTCATTTATGGATAATAAAGAACATTATCAATTGATGAACAAAAAGATAGATACAGAGACAGTAAAACAACAAACAGACTGTCAAATTACGGCAGGGAGGGTAGGGAGCGATGGGGGAGATAAGAAATCAACTGAAGGACTTGTATGCATGCATATAAGCATAACCAATGGACGCAAAACTCTGGGGAGGAAGGGCATGTATGGGAGTGGGGAGGCAATGATAAGATATGTACACATATAATACCTTAAATTAAAAAAAAAATGGGGGGAAAACAGCCCTCAGGGGAAGCCAGACTGACAGAGTGCTTCTCCATGCTCCAACACCAGCTGTAGAGGGAAACATCATGCTGCCCTGCTCATGACCTGGCAGCCCTTCTCGGCCTGCCTCAGAGACACCCTCTCTCACTCCCCCACTAACTTACAGCTCCATATCCTCCCTCTCTCCTGAGAATGGGGTGCTAGGCAGGCGCTTCTTCTCCTCTCTGACCCTGTGCTTCATCTGAACCCTCACCTTTGGTCCTGGATCTCACCTCCTAGGGACCCCAACTGTCCTGCATCTTTAATGCTTCCTCTTTGCTGCTACAGAGACCCCAAAACAGCCACTCACAGAACCTGACACCCCGCTCCCGCTGCGCCTCTCCTTTCCTTCCCCGTCAAACTTCTGGTGAGAGAAGGCTACATCTGTCTCCCACCCCTGTCTCACCCCTCCCACCTTCACTGCCTGTCAGATCATTTAACTGACACCTCTGGTCCCTTATCTCCCCGAAGCACACACAGCTGGCCCCAATGCTCTCAGGGCTCCGCTCCCTGGGCCTCCCGAAACCCTTCCCTCATGTCTGTCTCCTCACCTCTCTGGCTGTAGCTGTTCCTGTTCCTCTGCCTGCCTCTTAAATGTCCCCTTTACAGGAGTCCTTCCTTTTCTCAACCTAGAATCCTCTTGTGAACTCAAATCCTGTACTTCCAATTGCTCTCCTGAATATCTCCCATTCCTCACACACCCTACGTGACTTCAAAATGTTCAGCTCTGCCGAAACCGGTTTGGCTCAATGGATAGAGAGTCGGCTTGGGGACTGAAAGGTCCCGGGTTCGATTCCGGTCAAGGGCATGTACCTTGGTTGTGGGCATATCCCCAGTAGGGGGTGTATAAGGGGCAGCTGATCGATGACTCTCTCTCTCATCGATGTTTCTAACTCTCTATCTCTCTCCCTTCCTCTCTGTACAAAATCAATAAAATATATTTAAGAAAAAAAGGTCAGCTCTGACCCCCACTGCGCTCTGCCCCACTCTCTACCTGAAATCATGTTCTGGTTCTCCAACCATCCCTTCAGGATCTGGCCCTGCCTGCCCTCCAACGGCAGGTTCAACAGCCCCGGGACACATGAACAGGGCATGTCCTCAGCTGGGAAGAAAGACAGGACACACCTGTTCTCCTTTAGGTCCAATCTACTTCAAGCCTCAGCCCAAATGCCCCCTCCCTCACCAGCCCTTCCCAACTTCCCAGGCAGGACTGAGGGGGACTCGGGCTGCTCTCTCCCCTTCCTTATCCAAATCTGTTTTAACTCTTGGCACCCCATTGTGATGACCTGCTTATGAGTCCAGCTCTTCTACTATACTGTGATTTTTGAGCCAGGGGTTTCACACTATATCTAGTGTGCCCAGGAAAGAGGAAACAAGAGAAGGAAACAAATGGAGACTCAGAAAAATCCCAAACCACTTGGGCCCAAGAGGAACAATAACAACAGGGAACATTCACCAGCTTGTTTAGGCGTGTGACCCTCCGAGCAGGCATCTTCACATGACGGGAAGACAAGCCATGCTCTGCCTCAGCCCTGAAACAGAGCACAAGAATTTCTCAAATATTAATGGCAACTGGCATTCCACAGTGACTACCAGGCAGCCAGTTACCGGGGAACTTGATAGTGGGCCCTTTGCTGGTAGCACACAATGGAGAGCACGTGCCAGCTACAAAGGGTGTAACCATTAACCATTAGGTATTAGTCACAGCACCGCAGGCCAGTTGGCTGGCCCATCTGCCTGCCACCTGTCAGAAGTTCAAATGCAGGTCTTACCCGTGGCACCTGAGCCTATGATGTGGGGCCCCAAGCAGGAAAGAGTCCCAACCCCATTAGCCACTCAAAATAGTTCCTTGCATCTCTTTCCCAAGCAGAAAACCTCTTTCGCAGCCTGGTCTGGCTCACCTACAGGCAGAGGCCGGGGTTGGAATGGGGCTCAGTTAACTTAGGATCTTTTGTCTTCTGAGCTCAGAGGTCCTCCCACCAACGTGTCTAGGAAAACGCCCCGCAGGCACAAGATGTAAACCAGCTAGCCGCACAGAATGATGATCAGAGAAAGAGAACGCGGCTGTCAGCAGCCTTAGAATTTTGACGGGTTAACATTCCAAGCAGGGTGCCTTCCACAGGTGTGCCCCAGAAGGCCGGGCACATAGCCGGTTCTCTGCAAGTATTTTTAGATCTGACAATAAAGCCAGGCCAGAGGGAATCTTTCAGGTTTAATCATTTTCATAGGCACTCAAGACACTTCCTGAATGCCAGCGTACTGAGCACTGGAATACAAAGATGCAAGGCCCAGTTCCAGCTCTCAATGAGCTTCTGGCTGTGGGGACATGGGTGTACTGGCCGTGCCAACTCAGGCACAGGTGCTCTGGCAAGAAAGCACAGGGTGTCTGGGCCGCCAGTCCCTGAGGAAAGATGGGTTGGGAGCCAGTGATATCGCGGCTAAATCCTGAAAGATGAGGTGGTCTATGTCCAGGAAGCAGCAGAAATAGCAGGGGCACGGGACAGGGCCTCCGCTACTTGGGCTGGCAAACCCTTCAGCTCTTTAAGGGGGAAGGCCGGTGAGTGCCATTGGTGGCTCAGATTAAGACAATTCTATAGTCTAGTTTCCTGGACTCCAAGATGCCAAAGGACCTGAGACAGAGGCCTCCGGGGCTCACAGTGCTGTGAAGGAAGCCAAGTACTCCTGTGTCCAAGGCGGTGGGGAAGGTTCAGCCCAGGAAGACGGGAAACATGCCAGAGGCAGGGGAGCTAATGTATCAGCCCAGGTCCACAGGTTTACCAAGGCTAGAACAACCCTTGCCAGGAAAGGAGTTAGAGGAGAATTAGGGAACAAGGGCAACATGATTCAAGGAAAGGCTGAAGGGACAAAGGTGAGGGGAGCTTTTGACCAGAAGCAGGTAATGACTTACATTTAGAAGCCCCAGGGAGGGGCTTCTATTGGTAACAGAATCGCCCATTGGTAAACAACCCTCAGTTATTGTGGTATACCCATTAGAAGTGTGACCAGTAGCAGACACACCGTTTCAGATTCTGAGACACAGGCTAAGCCATGTGTAGTGTGTCCTCAATCACCTGTAAAAGAAGAGAGCATGCCTGAGTGGGATGGAAGGAGAAACCATGATTGCTGACAGGTGACCCCTGACAGCGTATCTTTGTGCAGTACCCAGGCAGGCCCGCAGACATAACAATACAGAACAGAAAGAGATCTTATCTCACATCTTCTAAGTGAGCAGGTACCGGAGGCAAAAATAACTGCTCCTGGCCTGTGCAATTATCCAGGGGCTGGGCCAGTCCTGTGGGCAGACAGGGGCTCCTTTAGAAGTATCACCTCCAGGCCTGGGTTCCCTGGTGCCTCATGGGGTTCTGGCCCTGGGGTGTGTGCCCTGTGGCCGTAGCAGCCCCTCAGCAGGGGCTAGGGCCCTGGGGTCCCGTCTGTTCCCTGCGGGGAGGGTCGCCAGGGCCCTTACCCTGTGCCCAGCCCGGGACCCATGAATAAAGGTGGCGATGCTGGAGCCTCTTGGCAGTCTGTCCCTGCAGCCCACACTCCTGAGCCTCCCCCCCAAAAAAAAAACAACAAAAAACAAAAGTATCAGCCTTTGTCCTAGCTTGTGTGGCTCAGTGGATTGAACACTGGCCTGTGGACTGGAAGGTCCTGGGTTTGATTCTGGTCAAAGGCACATGCCCGGGTTACAGGCTCAGTCCCAGTATGGAGCATGCAGGAGGCAGCTGACGGATGATTCTCTTTCATCACTGATGTTTCTATCTCTCTCTTCCTCTCCCTTACTCTCTGAAATAAATAAGAATACATTTTTTTTTTTAAGTGTGGCAACCTTTTAAAGAAAAGAAATGTCAGCCTTTCCTTGCCCTCTCTCCCTGGCCCTCAGTGTGGGAGAAAGACTAGGGAGGAGCCACCACACACTTGGCCTCTTTATCCTTAACAGAGTCTTTCCAAAGTCCCACCTGCTGCTGCTGAGGTAGCACACAGAAACTGGGATCCTGGAAGGAGTGCAGGGGGACCCCAAAAATTCTGCAACCTTGGATTTATCTCTGGGTTTGAGAGGACCTTTTTTTCAGAGATCAAATTGTGGAATGCTCTGAGAGGGCCAATCCTCAGTCTGGAGGGAAAAGTGGTCCTTTGAGATGAGTGACAACCTGAAAGTGTCCCAAAAGGCAAATAAACATGTGAGACAAGAAAGTACCCTGAACTGATTGTGTGATTTTTGTGCCTTGAGCATTTTACATCTTGCTATTTACTCTAACCAACAAATCGGGCCTTTGTCACAGAAATTAAAAGTCCACTCTCCTGCCGAAGCTGGTTTGGCTCAGTGGTAGAGCTTCGGTCTGCGGACTGAGGGGTCCCAGGTTCGATTCCGGTCAAGGGCATGTACATTGGTTGCCGGCACATCCCTGGTAGGGGGTGTGCAAGAGGCAGCTGGTCAATGTTTCTCTCTCATTGACGTTTCTAGCTCTCTATCTCTCTCCTTTCCTCTCTGTAAAAAATCAATAAAATATATATATTTTTTTAAAAAAAAGTCCACTCTCCTGCCTCCACAATCCAAAAAAGGCAAGGAGTTATTAATGAAAACTCTGTTCGCTTATCTACTCTGTGTTTTATAGACTTAAAACATTAGGTGCCTCCAGGGTTCGGTCCTTTTTTCTCTCACTCCATACTCTCTCCTGCAAAGGCCCCCTCCACTTCTCCCTGGCTTTACTGTGACAAAGAAAGGAGTCCCCAAAACGCTCTCAAGCCCAGTACACTCTCCCTGGCTCCAGACCAACATAGATCCACCTACTGCTGGGAAGCCTTACCGGCCCTCAGCTCAACATCTCCAAACTGAGAGTCAGCACCTGCTCCCAAGCCTGTCCCCTTCCAACACACTGTGCGTGGCATGGACCCAGCTTGCTAAGTCTTCCTTTCTCCCTGGCCCTTTCCCCATCCCTTCAGCCACTAGCCTCATGGTTTTTCTCTCCCTTTTTAAAAAAATTATAATTTATTTTTATTGTTCCCCCTCCTTTGTCCCATTTCATTGCTCTCCTTTCTGTATCCTCCACAGCCCTTCATTGGTACTGGGCCTTATGTCTCTCTAGATGTGCCATGGTGGTCCCCCCCTTTTTTTAAAAAAATATGTTTTATTGATTTTTTTTACAGAGAGGAAGGGAGAAGGATAGTGAGTTAGAAACATGGATGAGAGAGGAACATCGATCAGCTGCCTCCTGCACACCTTCTACTGGGAATGTGCCCTTGAAGAGAATCGAACTTGGGACCTTTCAGTCCACAGGCCAATGCTCTATCCACTGAGCCAAACCGGTCCGGGCCATCGTGGTCCTTTAACCACCCTTGTGTCAGTGCAACCCTCCACAAAGCCATCCCAGCAATCACTGCCAGGTTACCAGTGCAGATCACAATCTGATCGGTCTCAAGACCCAAGATCCCTTGGTGACTTCCTACCACTCTCAGGGTAAAGTTCAAACTCGGGCCTGGTATGCAAGGCCTCTCCCAATCTGCTGCCAGTCTAGCTCTTTAATTTTACCTCCCTCTCTTGACTCCAACCACCAGAGCTACTCCCTGCCCTTCTCCCAACAGGCCATGCTCTTTACTTCACATACACAGTCTCTGCCCAGGAGGCTCTTTCCCTCTGATGGTCTTGCCACTCCTATTCAACCTTCAAAATTTAGCTCAAGCATTTCCCAGGAGCCCCCACCAGAGGCCAGCTGAATGCCACTCTATGCCCAAAGCAAACTCTGTCCTCTTCTGTGGGGGTGCCTCCCAGTGCCCCAGTTCACCGGCCCTTCTCCTGACTCCACTGTAAGCTCCTTAAGGGCAGAGACTCACTCAGCTTTGTAGCCACAGAACACAGGGTACAGGCCCTCCTCATGCGAATGATGATTTTAGTAAACTTGTGTGGAATTTTTAAATATCATCAAATAATGAATTGAAGTTGATTCTTAGTAAAAAGCCTGAGGCTTTGTTTCCTGGACGTTATCTCCATTTGGAAAGTAACACTTGAAACGGTCACTGAAATTGCTGTTTCAAGTTAAAAAGGGCTTCTTTCTTTCATGTACAGAGTTGTCATAACAGAAAAGGTATGCTCAAACAGGTAAAACATTGAACAGGGTAAATGTTAAGTGCTTTTTTATAACCTGCTTCATTGTCTTTATGTACTTTAAACCAGAAACCACCTAAAAGCAAACACTTAAATATGTCATCTGAGGTTGGCTTAGACTGTAATGAGAATTAGGAGCAACAATGCGTGCCCAAGGTCACTTGGCTTCTGGATTGTCCTGGCAGGTGTGGTCAGCAAGAGCTGGTGAGACCCAACTGACGGTGAACTTACAGATCCAGGGGGTGAATTTTATTATTGTTATGAAAAGCCTGCTTAGCCCAGCGACATGGTTCAGTGGCTGAATGTTGACCTGTGAACAGAAGGTCACAGTTCGATTCCTGAGAGCACATACCCAGGGTGGGGCATACAGGAGGCATTCCGGTCATGATTCTCTCACCATTGATGTTTCTATTTCTCTCCCTCTCCCTTCCTCTCTGAAACCAATAAAAGCATATATATTTTTTAATTTAAAAAAAAAAGCAAGCCTGCTTAGATTATTAGATTACTTCTACATTCCTCAGAAGGTCACCCTTACTTTCAGATGAAAACCACCACAATAGTTTTATTTAGCATCTTGGTTCACTTCAAGAGAGACTGGCCCCCATTCCATGCCAGGCAATAGGGGAGCAAAGATGAATGCAATGTGACTCTAGCTCTGCTGACAGGGAAAGACAAGCTTCTAAACAGAGCACTCACTACCAGATAAGCACTTCTCTTAAAGGTTTTATCTGAGGGCTCAAGATTAGCTGAGGAACCAACTTTCAGAATAAAAGGAAGTGCATATTCCACTGGCTATAACCTTTGTATACTGAAACAAACACCTTTGTGAAATTTCTTCTTCCTTTTTTTAAAAAATATATTTTGTTGATTTTTGCAGATAGGAAAGGAGAGGGATAGAAAGTTAGAAACATCGATCAGCTGCCGCCTGCACACCCCCTACTGGGGATGTGCCCACAACCAAGGTACATGCCCTTGACCAGAATTGAACCTGGGACCTTTCAGTCTGCAGGCCGACGCTCTATCCACTGAGCCAAACTGGTTAGGGCTGTGAGATTTCTTTATCTTCTCTTATCTGGTTTTGTTTCTCCAGGTCTATGTCCCTTAAAAAGAACCTGCATCCTTGTCTTTAAGACAATTAAGCAAACATTTACAGATGCCTACTATGTGATGGGGTAGAATGTGAAGATGGAGTCCTTACCCTCCAGTGGAGGAAAAATCTGTCCAATAATGGGATGGCCCTTTTTAAACGCAATGGCCTGGAAGTCCTTGCTGGGTCCCAAGCAAACATACAATGAAATAAGGAAAACCCCCTTTGAGCTTCTATCGGTCCCAGAAAGACAAACTAATGACTTGGAATAAGAAACTAGGAAAGACCATAACACCATCATCCCCACAACAGCCACATCAGCCACAGGCCTGTGCCTCCCAGCACACCACTAATCCAATGGTCAATCCCTGCCTCTGCACAGCCCAGCTGGTCCTTAAACTACCTGTGGCCTTTAATGTCAGCCCGGAGAGTGGTAATCCGGGAGGCCCACAACACATCTGTTTCCATCATAAGGTCACAGATGAACACCTGTGCCCTGGCCACCAGTGCCCCTGCGTGGAGAAAACCATGCCCGGATGTAGCCCCTCCCGGACCTCCAGCTGTGCTCCTCAAGGCTCCGGTAGCACGGTGCCCAGGGACCCTGTGGGAATGCTTCTGTCGCGCGGCCCAGTGGCCATGCCCAGGGGGCACCCACCGGACCGCTGAGAAGCAAGGCGACAGGTGGGCGGGCATGTCATCCTGAGGCAAGCAGAGGGCAGGGAAGGGAGTAGTTACTTGCCAGTCTTCATGGCAGAACGTTATCAGAGATTCTGTTGCAATTTCGAGTCCAGAGGAGGATTTCCTACCCCACAGCGAGACACAGTCGGAAAGCAGCCCGAGGCAGGGGTGACAGAGACAATTCCTTCTGACTGACGCCGACGGCTGGCAGGAAGGGCGCCGGTCCTGCCCCCGGGGTGAGTGTCCCGCGAAGCCGAGGTCCGCGGGGGGACGGGGGGCGCGATGGGCAGTGACAAGCAGGCGGCCTGGGCCCCAGACCTCCGTGCCGCGGCCAGCCCCCACGCCCCACCTCGGACCAAGGCCCCACCGTCGGACCCCCACGCCCCCTCCCTCTGCACACCCCCGCCGCGGTGACAGCCGGCGACCCGGCTCCGTAGCCCCCGAGGACCCGTGGCCGGCTGTCACGCCCCATGCAGGGCCCGCCGCGTACCCACCTCTGCCGCCGAGCCGCCCCGCGCCGCGTACCGCTTTCTCCTCCGCTCGCAGCGCCACTGAGCGCGGGCTTCTCTGCGCATGCGCGCGCGCCGCCCCGCCCCCGCCGAGCACGCGCCCAGGGCTGCCCACCCCGGGCGCCGCGGGTCTCAGCCCAGCGGGCTCTGGGCATGCGCACCGACGCCCCTTGGCCGGGCGGCGGGAGCCCGCGCCAGCTCAGGGCAGGTCACGGCGCGGAGCGTGAGGGGTTCGCGGGCGGAGGACACCAGGCCGAAATCGAGTGTGCGGCCGGCCACCGGGCCCTGCGGAGAGCGGGGCTGGGGGCGTCAGGAGGCCAGAGGGGCTGTTCGCGGGAGTTGCCACTCCGCCGGGTTACGCGTAGACCCAGCAGCAACACGGTGGGCAGGACGTCCGGTTCCGAGTGGGAGAAGGGACGCAGGGGATCCTAGGAGCTGGACTTTACCGGAGGGGATCCTCAAGGCGGGATCCGAGAGAGACAGCGAGACAGAGACCAGAGACAGGGACAGGGCACGACAAGGAAGAGGCCGGACGGAGGCACCGACGCAGTGGACATAGGGACATAGGGGCCCAACCGGTAGAGAAAGGTCAGGCATAGGGGACAGACGGGGACCAGAGGCCGCCGTCCTTGCCGGGGGAGGAGCCACAGCACCCTCTGCGGGTTCTGGCAGGGGCGGGGAAGCCAGTGCCGCTGAGCCCAAGGGGGTCTGCGGGCATCTGTGTGGCCACAGCTCCTCTCCGGGAGCCATAGCGCTCTCTGGCGGAAGATAGGATCCCTGGGGAGTGGAGTCACCGCGGCCCTCCCTCGGTGTGTTCTCAGACCCATAGTGTGTCCTGGGTTCACAAGGGGCTTCGTAACTGTTTGGGGGACACACAGTGCCTTTTAGAAAGGTAAGAGCGCTCTCTGATGGGCTACGGCATCACGAGGAGGCGGCCCCTGGGGTGCCAGCGGAGGCCCAAAGTGCTGGGTCCCCCCAGAAGGCGCACAGCCGCCTGTAGGTGTCACAGTGCCCCTGGGAGGGGGCAGATAACGCGGGTGGGGGGTGGGGGGTCCAAGGTCCAAGGAGTCATCCAGGACAACAGCTGCCAAAGGACGGCTCCAAGCAACTCAGTGGAGCTATCACATCCCTCCGAGTCGCAGCGTCGGTCACACCCATTCTGGGCACAGGCGAGAGGCGCAGAGGGTGCGCCCGGCGGGGGTGGGTGGGGACTCAGACGGCCACGCGCGCTCTGTGAGCAAAGACTCCTCCACAGACGGATGCACTGGTCAAACGTGCGCCTTGATGTGGGAGCAGCGCCCCGCCCAGCCCCGCCCCAGCCTGGCGCGCGAACTCAGGCCGCCCCGCAACGCCCACGCCGCTCGCGGCGCTGCAGTCTCCGGAGGCGCCGCGTCCACGCGTCGCGCCAGGGCAGCACGAGGCTCCCGCGAGCGGCGCTGAGCCCGGGCCCTCGGCCCCCCGGGTCCTCCGCCGCGGCCCCTGGCCCGCCCCCCAGCAGCAGGTAGCGGCGACCGGGGAGCAGGTGCGGGCAGCCGCAGGCAGCGTCCCGCGCGGGCACCCACAGGGCGCTGCTCCCGCGCCGCGCGCGCTCCTCGCCGCTCCGGAACACGGCGAGCACGGCCACCGGGAAGCGCGTCCACGAGCCGTGGGCCTCGCCGCGCGCGCCCACCGCCACCTGCACCGCTGCGGAGAGGAGAGGGGGCGGGGTTAGGCTGGGGAGGGGCGGGCTGCTCGGAGGAGAACCGGGCGCCAGTGGCCGGGAGGGAGGGCAGAGGAAGGAAACAGAGGACAACCGCTGGAGGGGGAGGGCACAGAGAGGACACTGCAGCGGAGGAAGCAGAGAGGTCACCAAAGGGCTGGCGGGGGCAGCGCCAGTGGCAGTGGGGCACGAGGGATGGGGCCCAGCTAGGGTCAGGGTATCCAAAGGGAAGTGGGCAGGGCAAGGGCAGAAGGTGGGGGCAGGAGGCCTGGGGGCTGCCTACCATAGTCTTTCCTGCAGAACTTTTTCAGGCTGATGCGGTAGCTGCCTCGGGTGGGTTTGCAGTGCAGGTCGCAGTCTGGGAAGGGGAGACAAGGTCGTGGGCAGACCTGCACAGATCCCCCGCCTCCTTCCCCCAACCTCTCCTCCTACCTTCCTTGAACCCATAGCACCTCTCCTCTCATGGGCATGCCAGTCTAGGACCTGATATGTGCCCACTCACCCTGAGACTCCACAGGGCTGCTCTCCTCAGTGGGTCCAGGGACAGGGGTCTCTGCAGAGAGGGTGGAAGAATGGCCTGTCTTTGAGGGAGTATAGGGGTGTCTGGAACTCTCAGGGGATATGCAGGCAGCAGCAGGGAACTGGGGCGGCCCAAGCAGGGGAGGGTCACTCACTAACGCAGGGTGCCACCGGAGAACGGCTCTGCTGGAAGCCGGGGGCGCAGCGATTGCAGGTGAGGCCAGTGACACCATCCTTGCAGGGACACTGCCCCGTGGTCTGGTTGCAGGTTTTGCCAGCAGCACCAACCGGGTGGCAGTCACAGGCTGGGGACAGAGGTGACATGGTCAGAAGCCCATCGGGGAATACGTGGAACCGGAGGGTGAGGGTACGCAGGCTCACCCCTGCAGGCGCGGCGGTCACTCGGTGCGCGGCCCGGGTCCCGGTAGAAGCCCTCCCGGCAGTAATGGCAGTGGCGGCCGGCAGTGTTGTGCCGACAGTTGAGGCAGACACCGCCGCTGCGGCGGCCGGACAGTCGGTACAGCTCCATGTTGAAGCGGCAGCGGCGGGCATGGCCATTGCAGGAGCAAGCTGCAGAGAGGGGTGGGTCAGGGGCGGGCTGGGGGGATCCAGGATCCCCAGGCCACCCTCCAAGGCCTCACCAAGGCAAGCGTGGGCTTCCCGGGCCGTGGCCCGCTGCCATGGCCTGTCGCAGTAGAAGGGCTTGCAGCGGCCACAGTCGGGGCCCTCGGTGCCGTGCCGGCAGTCGCAGACGAGGTGTCCCTGGGGGTCCAGCAAGCACCTGGCAGCATGCCCATTGCACTTGCAGCGCCCGCCCACCTGGAGCTCTGTGGCCGAGTAAGCGTAAGGGACGGCGGCCTCCGCGTCTCCGGCGTCCCTGGGCACGGCGGGCCTTGTGAGCACTATGCGGATGTCCGTGGCGGTCACCCAGTCTTGGAGCACCGGGCTGCTGTCCAGATCCAGGCCCGGCGGGCTGCTGTCCTGCACGCTGAAGGCCAGGAGACCGCCACCATTGGGCTGGGGCTGGGGCTCCGGGAAGCACAGAGCTTCGGGCCCGGGACCAGCCGGACCACTGGCCGGGGCAGGCGGGCGGCCATAGTCCAGGCCACAGCGGGAGGAGAAGAAGCCCAGCGGGACCCAGCTGCGGCCGTGGTCCTGCGACTTGAGCAGGGCCACGGAGCTGGGGGGCGCGGAGCAGAAGCGCAAGCTCACGAACACCAGCTCGAACGTTTTGCCCAGCGGCACCGTGAGGGTCACGTTGAGGGGCGCCCGGGTCAGCCAGTCGGAGCGCCAGCACACAGGGCTCGTGGTGCCCCCGGCCAAGGTCAGGAGGGTGGCCGGGTGTGCCCGCCGCGGGTCAGAGGAGTCGCAGGCCTGCGCGGGCGGCTGCCTGCATGTGCTGGACGCCAGCACCTCGCGGCCCAGGGCCGCATTCACCAAGCCGGGCACGCAGACCCGGGGGGCGCCCCCCTCCTCATGACAGGGGTCTGCAGGCGCTGGCGGCCCTGGGCTCAGCGCGGCCAGGAGCGTGCCCGCGGTCACCAGCAGCCCCCAGGGCCAGACGGGCATGGCCGGAGCCTCCGTGGGTCAGCCAGCTGGCGGTGGCCCCACGCCGCTGTCTTCGTGGGGGTGGAACCCCCGGGTCGGAGGCTCTGCCTGCCGGCTGGCTGGCCTGCAAAGTGGAGCAACCGCAGGCCCCGGGCGGCCCCAGCCGGGGCCCAGATGAGGGTGCAGCCGCGGGCACGCCCCGGCCTAGCGCAGCAGCGAGGATGTTGGCGGGTCCTCCTGCACGGCCCGGAGCGATGACAGCCTGCGCCCCAGCTCCAGGCTCCTCCGTCCCTGGAGGCCCCTCCCGCTGCCCGCTGCTCACACTCACCCACGGAGGGCCGGGTGGGGCAGGTCTCCGGGCCTCCGGGAATGGCTGAGGGCGGGCAGGCCCTGGGGCGCCAGGGCCGCCGCCTCCCGCCGGCTGCAGCGAGGGCCGCGGAGCGGTGCCAGGTGGGGGTGGGGGGCGCAGCAGGCTCAAGCCTGGGCCCAGCCAGGGGCGGGGCTGCTGGGGCCGAGGAGGAGAGAGGGGAGGAGAAGGGGCCTGGTCGGCATAGCGGGAATCAGAAGCAGATTCAGACACTGGCTGGGCCATCGGGGGAGGGGCCCGGGAGCCAGGAATTCGCAGTCGGGAGGGGTCTGGAGGGGGAACACTCAGCCACGCAGCCCGTGGGGGACCACCCAGCAGGGTTGTTGGTCCGCAGCCAGGCTTTGACTGCTCCTGGGGCTGTGTCACATGCTGGGCGGGGGTCTGGCAGGCTCCTCCCTCCAGCCCGTCGGGCAGGCTGGGCCCTGGGTCTGAAGTCTGGGTCTGGGATGCTCCCTGGTGCCCACGCAGGACATACTCGGGGCATGAGAAGCCAAGTCATGTTGGTGAGTGTGGGGTGTCCCCAGGGCAGCAGTTTGCTCTAGTAGGAAGAACCCAGAATCAGGAGTAGGTCTTTGAACCAAAGCTGCTCTAATTGCCAGCTGTGTGGTTCAGATTCCTTAACCTGGTCCTGCCTCAGTTTCCTCTTTGGCCACATGCCCGTTATGTAACATTGCTAAGTTGGGTGTAGGGGTGGGGAATTTAACGAGACCAACGCTCAACAGACTTGAGTCCCTCCTGCCTTATGTCCAGGAAGGACTGGATCCCTGATCCCTGGGACTGGCCTGAGCTTGTCTAAGGGATGAGGCTCGTATCCTCCACCCAGATCAGTCCACACTCTTGTCCCTGGTTCTCTTAAGTGTCTAGTTGCAACACCATGATGGGCCCAGTCCTTGGAGCTGGCAGGGAGGAAGTGGAAGCTGTGGAGGGAAGAAGGTGGAGGGGGGTACAGCCAACTAGGTGGCAGGTCTCCTTGGGGTTTAGGGGCTTGGTCACCTGTGGAGAGATAGGGAGTGGAGTTTGACCCATGGGGAGGGCCTGGTCACAGATGGCAGTACCCCTGAGCCTGGCCTATATACTAGCAGATTTGGACAGGGAAACTGAGGCAGAAGCCCAACTGGGTAGCCTGGACACCAGCTAGGGTTGGGGCAGCTGCAACTGAGAGTGGCCCCAGCCAAGAGGAACCAGGAATTGCTCTGAACAGAGAGACCCCTTCCCAACCACCTTGAGGTCCTTGTTGGAGGGGGACCAAGCATCGTAGGAGGGGCTGACCCCATGGGGAAAGGAAAGGCCACACAGGAACACATCCTACTTAGGACAGCTCTGAGGCCTGAAGTTTCAGAGAGGAGGCTGAGTTCAGACCAAGCCCTCCAGCCAGTGTAGGACGCCACGTGAGTGTGTCTGTGTTAGTGAAACTACCATCTTATGTTGTGCCTGAGATGCTGAACGGACCCACAAGAAGAGGATGGAGAGAAGCAGAATCCTTGTGCTGTTTAGGAGAAGAGGGCAGGAGGACACTGGAGCCTCATAGGGAAAACTGAAGGCGAAGAGGAGAGAGCAGGAGGGCTTGACTCGCACAAATGCAGGGATGTGGATGTGTAGGGACTAATGAGAAGATGGGAGACTTCGGAAGGACTCACACAGAAGAGTCCCAGGGGCTGCTGGTCTCTCCCTTCACGTCTGGCAGCAGCAGGAAGGCCATGGGTACCCCCTGCCTCACAGAGCAGGTGCTATGGAACCCTGCCCCGCAACTCCCCAATAAAGAGAGTGGGCTCCTTTCAACAAAGAGCTCTGCATGAATGAGGGCATTGGCAGGGCACAAGCACATTCTGCTCCAGTTCAGAAACAGCACCTTCCCAACCACCCTCTTCAAGGCCCTCTGGTTGCTCCCTGGGATGGGAAGAGCTTGGTGAAAGAGAGACTGGGTGCCTCAATAGATCCTTTGGGGACCGTTAGAAGAAAGGAGGTGATGCAATGGCCACGGTGGGGAGAAATGCCCAGGCCCATCGCAGGAGTTCCACAGGGCCTGGAGCAAGCCTCCAGGGAAAACCTGGAGGTCTGGCCGAAACCGGTTTGGCTCAGTGGATAGACCGTCAGCCTGCGGACTGAAAGGTCCCAGGTTCGATTCCGGTCAAGGGCATGTACCTTGGTTGCGGGCACATCCCCAGTAGGGGATGTGCGAGAGGCAGCTGATTGATGTTTCTCTTGCATCGATGTTTCTAACTCTCTATCCCTCTCTCTTCATCTCTGTAAAAAGTTAATAAAATATATTTAAAAAACAAAAATAAAAACAACCTGGAGGTCTGGATTCAGGACTCCTGCCGGGAGGGAGGAAGCAGAGATCAGGAGGAACAGCCTCTCCCCTATTTGTCAGCCTTGGAGGCTTTGTCTTCAGCCCTGCCTCCTGGATGGGATCTGCAGAACATCTGGTGGCTTCTGAGGCCCCTGGGGCTCAGACTGCTGATTATTCATGGGGTTCCGCCCTGGACCTGTTGCACCACCAGATCCCTAGGGAGGAGGCTGCAGTCAGCTGAGCCTCTTCCCTGGAATGGTCGCCTGCACACATTCTTTTCTGCTCCCTGCCATGGGGCAGCCCTGGCAGATGGTGTGATAGGAATTAGGGGGCTTTTCTCCCAGCCCCCAGCCTAGGCTCATGGTTCCTTGTGGACTCTGCCACTTGTCCCCAGTCCCTAACTAGGTCTTCTCACACCTATCTCCTCAACGGCCCTGTCCCCTTCTGGCACCTTAGAAGAGGCTCTGCCACCCCCACATCCCCCAGGGTGACAGCTGCTGATTTGGGGGAATATAGGGAATCTGTCTGGGGAAGACAGTGGGCCTGGGTCTGAAGCCTCAGGGGCTGGGGTCTTTCCTTTAAAAGGCAAACTGGCCCTATCCGGTTTTGCTCAGTGGGTAGGGTTGGCCTGCATACTTGATTCCTGGGTTTGATTCTGGTCAAGGGCACATCCATCATACCTCAGTTGTAGGCTCAATCCTCTGTTGGGGTGTGTGCGGGAGGCAACCAATCAATCATATCAATGTTACTCTGTGTTTCTACCCCTCCTTTCCACTCTCTCTAAAAAACAAACAGCCGAAACCGGTTTGGCTCAGTGGATAGAGCGTCAGCCTGAGGACTGAAGGGTCCCAGGTTCGATTCCGGTCAAGGGCATGTATCTTGGTTGCGGGCACATTCCCAGTGGGGTGTGCAGGAGGCAGCTGGTTGATGTTTCTCTCTCATTGATGTTTCTAGCTCTCTATCTCTCTCCCTTCCTCTCTGTAAAATATCAATAAAAATATATTTAAAAAACAAACAAACAGAACAATGGCTGGATGAAGATGAATACCAAAAAGACTCCCCTAAAAACAAAAACCACACACACACACACACACACACACAACCAAAATAAAAGGCCAACTGACCCCCAGCCTAGCCCAGAACTTGATATTTCCGCAAGATGCTTTCAAGCCACCTTTTGTTCACGTATCACACAAACACGTGTTTATTAAGCACCTATTATGCCTCAAGGAGCAAGGAGCTTCCAACCCAACGGGGAAAACAGACAGCTGGGAACAGGAGCAGAGCATGCTGTTCCTTGCTCTGAAAAGGGTAGCTACACAGTCTGCAGCCACTGCTGCCCTGCACCATGAACACCTGCCAGGCAGGGTGCCAGTGCTGCCCTCATACTATCCACCTGCTCTGTGCTCAAGTTGTGATTAGCTTTGTGAGCCGAGCAAAACGCTGTGTTGCAGAGGGTGGCGAGATGGGGAGAGCCCATGGGGGTGGGGAGGAAAATGGCTCAGTAACCCCTAGTCCAGCCATGCAAGGTTTGAGAAAGGAATGGTTTGGGGAATGCGACCCACATGAGGCACATCTACCCGGCCTGGGCGAGGTCTGGAGAGGAGGCTCCTGGCTCATCCAGACCTCACTGGAGACCAAGCCTCTTGAGTGGGCTCAGGGTGTTCCCAGCTCCCGCCCCTCAGCTGCTGTCACCAACCGAGCACAGAAAGGCTACAGCCAGGAGCCCAAGCCTGCTGCCCGCACTTAATGTAGCCAGCAATTCGCCCTGGGTCAGTGCAGACAGGGTCCTCGCTGAGAGGTGATGGCCACAGTATGGCGGTGGAGCCTGTCAGCACAGCCACAGCACCAAACAGTAGGACGATAAGACCCAGCGAGGTGATGATCTCCCAGTCCATGATGCTAGTGCCCAAACACAACCCGCAGGGTGGGGCTTGGGGTGGTGGGTGGGAATCAGCAGGCTCCTTGGGCTGGGAGTCCGGTGCATTCATGCTGCCCACACTCCGGTGGATGTAAACACCAGCACAGTTCCCGTTCCAGCTGGCCAAGTCAGAGCAGACTGGCAGGGAATGCAGAGAACTCCCTCCTGCCTCCTGGGGCAGGTGCTAGAGGACAGGTCTCCTTCCCTCTACTCCCCTCACTCGGGGTGCCTTGTGCTGGGGCTTACCCAGGCTTCCCCCCTCATACTCTCCATGGCACCTCCCTGCCCAAGGATGCCCAGTGGTCGGCAGGACACCACCAGTGTCCAGGACTGGCCAGGGCAGGTGGGTCTTTGGCACCCATTTGGGCCTGACTAGGGATTAAGGTGGGGCAAAGGTTCAGTATGGAAGGGGCATAAGTAACCAGTGGATACAATTCTGGTGGAAACTACCTGCTATAGAAACTGATTCTAAGCCCTTTGGCTCAGTGGATAGAGCGTTGGCCTGCAGACCGAACGGTCCTGATTCTGGTCAAGGGCACGTACCTCAGTTGCAGGCTTCTCCCCGGAGCATGTGCAGGAGGCAACCAATTGATATGCTACTCTTGCATCTCTCTGTCTTTCCCTCTCTTCCTAAAATCAATAGAAAAAATATCCCCAGATGAGGATTAAAAAAAAAAAAAAAAAAAGGTGATTGTGGGGTGGCCAGTAACAGGGTGGTAGTGGAATCCACCCTGAGGATTAAGGGTTCCACAAGACCCAAGCACCCGGGCAGCACTAGAAGCAGTAACGGAGTGGCCAGCTGTCCCTCAGGCTCCTGCCTGTTTCCCCCTCCCCACAGTTCCTGTTCTGGGCAGTGGATGGAGCTGTTCTATTCCCTGGAGGCCCCTCACCGCAATTAGGCCCCTGGTTTTTCCTTTCTTTGTCATAGGTCCCCAGCAGCCCTCAAGATTCATGACTCTATGTCCAAAGTACCAGGCCTGCTTGAGGACAGGCCTTTTACAGGTAAGGCCTCCTGGGGTTTACCTGGAGCCCCCCTGAGGTAGGTTCAACATCACCAAGTTCATTCCTCATATCTGCCATACTTCACCTGGCTCTCAGTTACCTGCCTCCTGGGCATGGGTGCCCCAGACAGAGTCTGGTGTTACCCCGTTTCAGTCACTGTCCACACTAAGGGCCAGTACCCCCGCTCTGAGCATTGTGCTCGGTCCTTGTAGGTGCTCAATAAAAGTTCATTTAAAGAACGCCCCAGCCTCCCACACCTCACCAGGGCCCAGCTCTGTGAAGCATCTCACATCTTCACCACTACCCCCGGTATGATAGTGTGGACAACACTGGGAATTGAGGCTCAGAATCCTTAAGAATCTTGCTCGAAATCCTATAGTAGCAAACAAGTCACAGTATAAACCCAAATCTGACTGATTTAAAACTAGAGGCTGTGACCTTGACCTCTACTTTTTTGCTTCCAAAGCAACGATTCTTCAATAGGGAAGGCAGGAGCCAAGAAGAGGAACAGGTGAGTGGTGTTGGGTAAAGGGCTCAGTGTGAGGAGCACACCGACTATAGCAATAGCTCAGGAGGTGGTGGGCACGGGTACCAGGACTGATGGCTGTGGGCACACAGTGCCTGCCTACTCTGATAGAGGCCTGTGGCTTTTGTGTCTTCCAATGAGCCAGGACAGATCTAGGCACCTGTGCTAAGGCCAGTGGATGAGGTGAGTCCCCACTGCAGCCCATCCTGAGTGGCCTTACCCACCTCCCACAGTGCAGAAGGGATATGAGTATTTTTAGTAGGTATACTTGATATATTTTTGGCAAACAAAGACAAATACACAACAAACCACACCTTGTTACATAATTTCTAAAGTACTTTTAATGTCACTCAAGCAGCTTTTTAAGTCTAAAGTGAGAGAAAACAGAGGTAGCTAAGAAAAATTCCCACTGGCCTCTGTTCCCCCCAGGCCCGTGGAAGGCCCAGCTGAGGCCTGACCAGGCTTAGCAGCTATGAGATGGGGCCTATTTCCTCAGGAAGAGCCAGAGGTCCATGCCTTCCTCTCGGAAACCTGGTTTCCCAGGGGAGTACCAGCATCCGGAGCCAGGCCACTGCACCGGTAAATCCCCTCAATTCCTGTTCATTTAACGCTGACCAGAGAAGGGGCGCTCTCCCCAACAGACCCAGAATCAGCCTGCCTGGTCACAGGAAGGGCTCAGTCAGCAGGTTCATCTCGCAGGATGGTGAGGAAGTGCTGGCCTCCCTCACAGAGAAGGCTGTGCACCGCCCGGCACAGTGCCAGCTGGGGGGGTCCCAGTGGCTCCTGCATGCTCACCAGCGGGAGAAGTTCTGCCATCAGGACCTGGGGGGAGATGAGGGTCAAGGCTGCAGGGAGACCTTGTCCCAGACAACAGTCCAGGGCCCCCACAGGAGGGCCCAAGGGATAGAGTAATCCCAGGAAAAGCTTTGAGGCACCATGCTCCAGCCCCTCCCTCCTCCAAAAGCTCCATTCTCCCTCCTGCTGCCCCGGTGCTGGCAAATGCACAGGCGCAGAGGCTCTCATCAAGAGCCCAGATAGGGCCGAAGCCGGTTTGGCTCAGTGGTAGAGTGTCGGTCTGCGGACTGAAAGGTCCCAGCTTCGATTCCGGTCAATGGCATGTACATTGGTTGCGGGCACATCCCCGGTAGGGGGTGTGCAAGAGGCAGCTGGTGGATATTTCTCTCTCATCGACGTTTCTAGCTCTCTATCTCTCTCCCTTCCTCTCTGTAAAAAATCAAAAAATACATTTAAAAAAATCTTTATTGTAAAAAAAAAAAAAAAAAAGGCCCAGATAGGATGTTGAGCCTCACAAGGCTTCAGATCTGGAATCCTCCCCATGACTCAGGCTCCCCTGGCACCCCGTCACCCACCCCCTAACCCTCACTCTGCAAGTACCTTCTCCAGGTGGATTTGCTGGTCCAGCATGTCCACCCGAAGCCTGAGGGCTGCCAGTGTCTGCAGCTCCCGGGTGCTGGAGTAGAGAAGCAGCTGGGGGCTCCAGGTGGGCTCCGCTCCTCCTCCACAAGGCAATGAGGCCATGGGGAGTCTCTCCTCAGGCCACGGCCCCAGCTGCTGTTCCACCACTTCCGTGAGGACAGGGGAACGTGGCCTCGTGGGGTGACAGCCAGGCACCTCTTTGTCACTCTCCTCTAAGGGGAAGCAAAGTTGCAAAGTCTCCATTTGCCTCCGAGACGAAGCCCTATTGTTCATAATCATCTCCTACAAGGCTAGGCCAGACATCTACCATACCTCTCATTCTCACATGCTACTTTTCCAATAATTGGACAAATAAGTAAACTACTTCAAGTGGTAGGGCTCTGTGTGTTGGGAGAAGGAATGGGGGTGAAGGAGCTGTCCCGATTGGTCCCACAGGACAACAGGGGAGATCTCAGAATGCAATGGAGTGACTTGGGGAGGGGCCTGCCTGCCTCTACTCTTGGGTGGTCCAGTGGCTAGAGAACCTTGACCTCCCCTTCCAGACTTTGGCACAGATGGGGGTGGGATCTCACCCGGCTGCAGCTCCCGCAGCCTGTGGAGGCACTGCCCCACAATGGCCTGTAGCCCCTCCAAGGTGAGCAGGCTACGGTACTCCTGCATCCAGTCCGTGGGGTCTAAGAAAGTCAGGGAGGGCAGGCTGGGTCCATGCTGGTCCTGCAGCACTCCCGCCCCTACCCCCACCCAAAAACCTGTATCAGAGCCCACTGACCTCTTGCGAGCTCTTCCTCCATTCTCAGTCTTAGCAGCAAGCAAGCCTTCTGCAGGCGCCCCACCTCTGCCTCCACCTCTGCAGCACTGAGCCCGGAGCTCGGCCAGCCTGACTGGACATGGGTCAGGGAAACTCCCGTGTTCAGCGCCACCGCTCACCTTCCCCAGAGATGGGGTCTGGGAGCGGCTCTGGGCCTTCTTGGAGTTGCTCCTCAAATTCACCAAGTGTAGAACCTTTACTTTTCCCTCCCCCCCCTCCAGCAAACCCAGCAAGGATACAGTCACCTGCATTTTCTGGAGGAATTGGGTTTTAGAAGACGTAGTGGCATCCATGGAGTCGCTGGTCTGTGTAGAGCTGAGCTGGGCCCACAGGCTGGATGCACACATGGGCACCCCAGAGAGAAAATATTATTCTGTCCTGCTAGACTGCATCTCAGGAAGTAGGCCAGAGCCAGAGTAGAGGCCTCAGCCTATGGTGTCTGGCTCTGCTGAGTGGTAGGAGAGGCCTTGGAATGTCTCACGGGAACTAAGAGGACACTGTCCAGAGAGCTGACCCATTCTGAGAAATACTAGGAGAGAATCTGAGGAAGAAGGGGAGAGGGGCTGGCCGTGACTGGTACAGGATGCCTGGTAAGAACTGTGGGTGTTGGCTATACCAGGCACAGTGCATAACCTGAAAGGAACCACCTCGTTAACATCTCTACAAAGCTAGTACTACTACCATCACCTGCACATGCAAGACAAATTGGGATTAAAAGACATCAAGTGTTTTGCTCAAAGTCTTGCAGTTTATAACCACGCAGCTGAGCTGGGGGCCTCAAAGCCTACTGAGTCTAAGGGGACTATGGCAGTTAGAGCTGGGCAGACTCTTAATATACAGTGTTCTCTCCTAGCAAAGAAAGCAAAGGGATCTGCTGGAAAAGTCTTGGTTTCCCTGCTCGCCCCTCCACTCCCACCCAATTGCAAGACTCGGCCTCACCAGGAGTTCTGAGAAGCCGCCTTCCTGAAGGCCATGGGCAGCCGCAGCAGCGTCCTGTCAGGAAAGCCAGTGTTCAAAGGAGCCTCGCCTCATTCTGGGACTGCAGACTCCATTCCCTGCTCAGAGCCCAGACAGGGGTGAGGCTGATCACCCTGCCATCCTCCCCCCAAACAGGGCTTCCAGAGTGACCCTGGGAGCCAACCAGTCCAGGTCTGCCTTGTCAGAGAGAGGAGAGGGTACCACAAGCAGAGACCATCTGAGCCCCTGGGCTGGGTAGATAAAAGGGCACTGGACAGCCAGGAAGGAGAGTGGGACAGGCCCTAGTACATCAAACCCAGCCAATTCAAAGCCAGCTGTTCCATCCTGCCAGCTTCAGGGCATGGGTGTCATGGGTGGTACTCCAGAACCCACATGCATCTCAATGCCCTGCCCTCCCTGTCACCCCAAATTCTAGACTCCAGCTGCTGGCTAGGGTCTGGTCAGGTAGAAAGCAGTTCCTCCAGGGAGGTTCTGAGAAACCTACCCCTTCTCCTTGAGCGTGAAAGCTTCTGGGGCCTGAGGAGCAGCTGATGGAGCTATTTGTTGGTCCCTGAGGCCTGGTCCAGGCTTGGCAGCTAGGGGCCCTCTCCCTATACAGGTCTGATCCCCCGCTGACAGAAGCTTAGGCTTAGGGAGGCCCTTGGCAGGCCTGGTGGCCTGGCGGGTACCCCTGGGGAGTTTTGTTTGAGAAGCCCGGTGTGGGGCAGCGGCTGTGGTAGCAGAAGTGGCGATGGACCCAGACTTCTGGCTGGAGGCCTTGTCTCTTTCTCCAGCCTTAGATATGCCTTTTCGCACGCGTACAGCCTTCTCCAGTGCCTGGGTGAGAAGCTCCAGCTCCTTGAGGTCTTGCGGGCTGGGTGTGCCTGCTGCAGAAGCCAATATAAGTAGTCTGTCACCACTGTCCTTCTTACCCCTGCATGCCAGAGCACAGGCCAGGGGCAGCACTTGGAGGCGGGAGGCTGAGGTTTACCTGAAGATGGGGCCTCTTCATTAGTTTCTGGACCTGGGGTTGGCTCCGGAGTCGGAGTCGGGGTCTCAGCTGGTTCCCTGCGAAGACACAGTAAACAAAACCCCAGCGTCCTCAGAGCCTTCAGGGAAAGGGGGGGGGGGGGGAAAGGCACCGACCACCGGCCCCTCGGAAGTGGGCGCTGGGCCCGGCCTCCTGGCCCGGTCTCTGAAGAGGGATTCCGAGGGCCCGGGGAAGGCCTATCGGGGGTCCCGGGACCCGCGTACCAGGTCCGTAGCAGCCTCCGGGAGACTCGCAGGCTCTGCTCCAGCTGGCGCTGCCGCTCGGCACAGGTGTCCAGGGCGTCCCGCAGCTCGGCCACCAGCCTGGGGAGGACACGCCGGGAGCTCAGCACCCGGGCCGGCCTGCATCGGGCCGTGCTCGCTCCCGACCCCGCTCCCGCTCCCGCCCTAACCCCAGCACCGGCCTCACCGGCGTGAGCAGCCGAGCGGTAGCATGGAGACGGCAGTCGGTCTTCAGGATTTGCCGCCGGCGGAAAGTCCCGCCCCTTCCGGTTTGTAAGACCGCCCCTTTCCGGCAGACTATCCAATCCGGAGACCAGAGCGCAGGACCTTCCTCCTCCCCTACACCCAGCCCATCTCCCACCCTGCTCCCAGAGCCAGGCCCCAAGGCTTCGAGGGGCGGGTCTCGGGTGCCGCGCAGGCTTCTGGTGTGGATAACTGGGTAGATGGTGGCACCTGTGATCGCTTCACAGTTGGCTTCTCCTTGTTCTTATTGAAGGCACTCTGAAGTGAGGCCCACCTGTCTTGCTGACGCCGCGATGGGCCCAATGGCTATGGACTGCCAGCAGTTGCTTGAGATGAGGATGAACTGTGTGTTGGGAGCGGGGGGGGGGGGGGGGGGGGGGGGGGGGGGGGGCGGCGGCGGCGGGGGGGGGGGGCGGGGGTGAGGAAGAAGGGGCGTGTTCGCTTTTGGATATGCAGGTGAGGTGATGACATTCAGGGGAGACATCAGGTAGGCACGTGGGTAGAGATGAAGCAGGATGGTTCAATGGGAGGCAGGTGTGCATGGACAGGGACAGGTGAGGAATAGATGTTGGAAGGAGAGCTGGAGCCCAGAGAGGTGGAGTGACAGCAGGGCCCGGCGTCAAAGCAGCAGTGGAAGACTGTCCAAGGGATGGGGGGTGGGGTCTTCAGTGACTAAGGGAACACCCAGGGTGGGAGCTGTGATGCAGGCGGCAAGAGCCAATGTAATTGGAGAAAATAATAAACAATCTTGGTTTAGGACTACAAATCTTGGGGGAGGGGAGCATGTTTAAAGCTGGAGAGCTGTCCATTTTATAGTCACTAATAGAAAGGTGGTGCAGCACAGGGAGAGAGACATGAAAGAGGGGAGTGGAAGAGGCCAGGCGCAAAGGGTTTGGGACCCAGGCAGCCGTAGTGTGGCCCCTCCATCTGCTGTGGTCTGTTTTCATGCCTAATGTGGGGAGGCTGATGCCATTGAGATTCTCTGTGAGGAAGGAGGGGAGGGGAAAACGCTTCCCATCAGCACGTAGAAGACCCCACACCAGTCATAGGGCACTGAGGTGATCATTAGAGCTTTGAAAGATTCAGACACTGTGGTCATGGAGTGTTAGGCTCAACAATTTATCCTGTACAGGTGCAGGCTGGGAGAAGGGCAAAGAACTAGGTCCACCCAGAGTTGGGATTTTAATTAAGGGGACAAGTGCCCCAATGTGACTTGGGTGACAGTAGGAAGTGACAAGGCAGTACAGATATGCACATCACTCAGCTTCCACTATTCTCATCACATTTAATCCTCACAACAGGCCTGTGAGGTAGACATTATTGCCCCATCTTACAGGTGAGGAAACAGGCTCACACATACCCAGGGGCACACAGATGCAGAATTCTCTTACAGTAGAAAAGACATACATACATGCACACACACACACAAGCATTGTAATTCGGGTTCAAGAGCATTTGGGGGACACTCCTAGCCAAGTGGTTCTTTCTGACATTTTGAGAGGAAACAAAAGTTATAGCACGGTGTCAGTGGTCAACTGCGGAGAGGTCAGGGCCACTGCTCTTGGGCAGATCTCTCAGGTGTTTTGGCTGCTGCCCCAAGTCTCTCAGTGTTATTCTCAGAAACCCACAGCAGACCCATCCTCGCCCGGTAGGCAGGGACAGTTCTTCTGAATCTTGCTCTTCGTCATCTGGGCCACACTTCAGATGTTACAAATGATTTTTTCTTGGTTAACCTCTTTAGGCAAATTCTTTCTGCATAAACAGTATCAGGATAGCTTTAAGGGGGTTTGAGTCAGATTATCTTTAGCTGTGTCTAAATAATGTTAAGAATCCCTTGTTTTAAAAAATTTAATAACTTCTATTTAAAAAGAAATGGCCCAGAAATTCAGTACAGCGAGAGATGCTCATATGGAGACTATCTGTTGGAGACACAGACAAATCACTCAGGGAAGAGGGACAGACTTCTAAAATGAGCTGGGAGGGAGGGAGCCTATGACCAAGACATCAAGGCCCTGTCCTGCAAAAAGTCAGGGTCTTACCCTTACTGGTTTGGCTCAGTGGATAGAGTGTCGACCTGCGGACTGAAGGGTCTCAGGTTCGATTCCAGTCAAGGGAATGTACCTTGGTTGCAGGCACATCTCTAGTAGGGGATGTGCAGGAGGCAGCTGATTGATGATGTTTCTAACTCTCTATCCCTCTCTCTTCCTCTCTGTAAAAAATCAATAAAATATAGAAAGAAAGAAAAAGTCAGGGCCTTCATGTCTGGTCATCACATGTAGCCCGACAATGAAAAGGGCAGGGCTCCCTCACCACGGGACCCTCTGCCCTGTGAGGGAGTAGATGACCTGGGCAGGGTGAGGTGGGCACCAGGACATACCTGTACTCAGAGCTCTCAGCTCCCCCTGGAACCTAAAGCCAAATAGACACAGGGAGTGGAGAAGCTGTGCCAGGCTACCTGACTGGGTGTTCTCAATTGTGAAAGCTGTCACTACTGTGATGGGGGTTCATTGGGGCTGGGGTTGTCAGGCCATGGGCTTAAGCTTCCCAAAGAGAAAGCAGGACAGACACAGGTTTTTTCAGGACAGAGCACAGAGAAATAGGCTTCACACAGTGTTGCTTTGAGGTTAAACTTTTCAAAGAGAAGGATCTGAGTTTTGTTCTGATTTAGACATTCTGATAGCTGGAATGGGACTCCCCTGGTCAAAGACACTCGGTGTCCTTCCCAAGTTCTCTCTTCTCCATGTGAGGCCACTGGGGTCTACACATCATTCCTCTCCAGTGCTCCCACTTCTGGTGCAGCAGCAGCTCTCCCCGCAAACATTCACCGCAGCAAACACTAACGCACTCACAGCTCCAGGAAGCCCAAGTTCGTGTCCTGCTCCTCCTCGCTGGGGGCAGATAGGTTTTTCCTTTTCACCTCTTGCCGGGGAACACTGCTCTCTGGGGAACTTGAGGGCCGACACTGTAAACACGACTTCCTGGCATGATGGTGGCAATGCAGTGTGTTCGGGTCACTGCCTGGGGAGTGTGCTGAGGTAGATTGGGGAGGGCCGCCATTCATGGAGTTTGTGGGACTCACGCTGCTGACGGAGGAGTACCCCGAGGTTGCAATGTCCTTGCCCAGTTCCCTGCTGCCACAGAGAGGGGGCTTGGGCCCTAGGGCCAGAGGTGTCTGGGTGCTTGGCACCGTGGCGTGCAGGTCCTGGCATCCCTCGTCCTCCAGGCAGGCCTCTTCATCGCTAGATTCCTGGCCACAGTGCTGTTCTGGATTGAGGTACACCACGGTGACATCAAGGACACCGCTGGGAGCCGTCACTATGGGAGAAGGAGAAGTCAGAGGAGAGGTCAGGCCACAGACTAAGCATCAGGGTGACCCCTACCAAGTTGGGACCCTAGTTGCCTAGGGTCCAACTCTCACCCAGTTCTCTCCGCTCTATATGCTGGACCTCACTAGATAGTCCCCTCTACTGATCTCTTTTGAGTTAAAGAATGGAGGATGAAATGCCTCCTTCAAGCTTGAGGGACCCAATAGGACTTGGGGGATAATAGAAAGTAACAACAAACTGGTCATCTAATAATTTACTTAATTCCCTGGACACAAAAGCTTGCAAGCAATTGGAAGATTGACAGAAACTGCTTGAATTGGGTTTTCTATGCAGACAAGTGCCTGTAAACACGAGAACAGAGCTCCCTGCAGCCTCTCCTGGACCCTGGAGGAAAGTGTGAGCCACAGAGCCACAGTGGGGGACATCTCACACAATGTTCTAGAAAGA
The DNA here is from genome assembly GCF_014108245.1 of Pipistrellus kuhlii. Lineage (NCBI taxonomy): Eukaryota > Metazoa > Chordata > Mammalia > Chiroptera > Vespertilionidae > Pipistrellus > Pipistrellus kuhlii. The sequence goes on from NW_023425540.1 coordinate 90,865,032, forward strand.
TCTTACTGTAAACTCCTGACAGACTTCCTTTTCCCCTGCCCCGGTAAGTCCCTTCCATCAACACAGGCCTGCCTGAAGCTGGACACACATTTGGCTTAAATCCTTTCTCCTCAACCACTGCTGTGGTGTCCTAGGGACTCTGCTCTCTCACGTCTACCTGTGTCTGACACGTTCTCTCGCAGGTAAAGCCAGGAGCTCTTGATGAGAGCTGCCCCTCTTCTCGCTGTCCCCTTTGGCATAGCCCCTGGTGGCTTCGTGGGCACGGGACTTACCATCACCCTCCTTCTCGCCCTCGCTCTCCTGGTCGCCCTCGTAGCCAGAGCAGTAGTCCAGGTTCCAGTCCAGGAAGCTGCCCAGTAGCGTCTCTTCCTGGCTGGACAGCTCTGCAGTGGGGGTGGTGACGAAGCTGCCCCTGTCCTCCTGGAGGCTGTTCTCTCGCTTCCTAAGATGTGGAGGCCAGGAACTCAGTCAGAGGCAGCAGCATTAGGTCCTCGGCACCTGCCTGCCCCGCCCCGTGTGCTGTGATAGAGACAACACAGCCACCCAGTGCCTGCCCTTGGCGGCCCAGAGGCAAGGCCAGAGGTGCAGTGAGAGTATTGGCTCATCTGGACTTTGCAGGATCAATATGAGTTCTTCAGGTGAGTGAGGTGGGGAAGAGAAGTTATTGCAGGTGGTACAGCCAGGACTTTTGAGATAGGAGAGACAGAAGTAAGTGGGGCTGGAACCGGTTTGGCTCAGTGGATAGAGCGTCGGCCTGCAGACTGAAAGGTCCTGGGTTCGATTCCAGTCAAGGGCATGTACCTTGGTTGCGGGCACATCCCCAGTAGGGGGTGTGCAAGAGGCAGCTGATCGATGATGTCTCTCTCATCGATGTTTCTAACTCTATCCCTCTCTCTTCCTCTCTGTAAAAAATCAATAAAATTAAAATTAAAATTAAAAAAAAAGAAGTGGGATACAAACGGAAGATTAGGATAGAGATGAGGGTACAGCTGAGGACACCCTTTAGGTTATAGCTGGAGTTAAGGGAGTGCCAGTAACACCATGGAGTTGGAGGCCCAAGAAGGGTGACATGCGACAAATGCATGGTAGGGCTAGAGCCTGAGCTGGGCTCAACCTATGTTCAAGCCCATTTTCCCTCAAAGGGTACCAGTCAAAGCAAGAGACAGCATGTTGGAGGAAGACAGCGCTGCAGAGTGCAGCTCAGGTGCAGGGGAGTGAGGCCTGAATTCAACCCAGCTTCCGTTTCATAGGATGTGTTCCTTCTCCATTATGCCGTAGGAGCTGAGCCCTCTGTGTATGAAGCCCCTCAGACAGTTACTGGCCCAAGCACACAGGAGCCAATACCGCATCACACCTTTAAGACTGGGCTTACTAACCTCTTGGTTTTCCTCGCAGAAGGAGAGCTAAGGAAGGTGTGAATGTCCCCGGAGCTGAGGAAAGACGTGGGTTCCGGGCTCTCTTGTTTCACTCCTAGGGCTGCGCACACCTGGCTGTAGCTCAGCACCTGGGAGGAAGCCGGGGTCAGAGGGAGAGAAGAGGCCCCCAGGGGCAGGCAGGGACTTGTTCCCACCCGACCAGGAGACAGGGAAGGGGGAGTGATACCTCTTCCTGGCTGATCTCTTGGTAACGCTTGTCCTCAAATCGCTGTTTGACGGCCATCAGAGAGACTTGTCTGTAGTCCTTAGGGACGTCGTCATGGAAGCTGCAAACAGAGGGACATGTGAGGGGCAGTGGGGGGCAGGTGGGGATGCGGGGCAGGCATTATCAGCACACCCAGCCCAAGAGACTCCCATTTTTAGCCTCCCTCACTGAAATGAGAGGGGACAACATACTTTCAAAAGCAGCCCAGTGATGGGAGGTAAAATAGAGTGCCACTGTGGGAAAGTCTAGCTGTTCCTGGCAGTTAAACCTTTGACTCAGCAATTCCAATCCCAGGTGAATCCCCAACAGAAATGTGAACACATTCACACAGAAACTTGTCCGTGGATGTTCATAGCAGCATGATACTTAACAGCCAAAAGGTGGAAACAACCCAAACATCCATCAGTGCACAAATTATAAACACAATATCCACAGTAGAATATTACAGTGGAAAATATAAGGGTGGAAGAGGTCGGCCACAAAAGGACACATATTGTGATTCCATTTCTATGAAATGTCCAGAACAGGTAAATCCATAGAGACTGACAGTAGATGAATGTTTGCCTAGGGCTGGAGGGGGGGAAATATGAGTAATATATGTAAGGAGTACAGCCCCCCCATTTTAAAACCATTTTTATTTTTCAATCATAGTTGACATACATTATACTAATTTCAGATGTACACTCGGATTAGACATTAACTAAGTGATCATCCTGGTAAATCTTTCACCCACCTGACACCGTAGATGGTTAATAGTTTACTATGTTCCCTATGCTATACTTTATATCCCGTGACTATTATGTATTAATTTATACTTCTTAATCCCTTCACCTTTTTCACCCATCCCCTCAAACAACCTTCCATCTGGCAAATGGCAAAATGTTCTCTGTAACTGTGAGTCTATTTCCATTATTTTGTTTTTTAGATTCAATTGTTGATAGATTTTATTGCTATTTTATTGTTCATATTTTTATCTTGTTTTTTTCCTTCTTCTTCTTAAAGAAGACCCTTTAACATTTACTGGTTTGATGGTGATGAAATCCTTTAGCTTTTTTTAGTCTGCCCTTTGATTTTAAATGATGGCTTTGCTGGATAATCTTGGTTGTAGGTCCTTACTTTTCATCACTTTGAATATTTCTTGCCAATCCCTTTTGAGCCTTCAGAGCCAAGCCAGCTAGGACCAGTGCCCAGATCCTGAAGCTGATGGACTGGGGTACAGATGACAGTCAGCTTGTGTCTGACCGCACAGTTGCTCACACTAGGAGTGCAAATAGTTGTTACCTGGTTACCAAAAATTATTGTTAGGCTGTCTCCTGTCCCCCAGGGTTTTTTCTTCCAAACCAGGTAAATCAGAATCATTTATTTAACAAACTGAACTTTTTCTAAAGTGTACAATTCAACAGGCTTTTAGTGTGGGGAAGAGAACACTAAGGCAGCATGGCCTGGTGGAGGAAGGAGGTCACTGGGATGCTTTAGTAGATAGGCATGTGGTAGGGAGGGAGTGGGGACCAGAATGAGTGGGCTGAGGAGTGGGAGGAGGGGCTGTAAGCTGAGCTAGGATGAGCTGTAGCCAGGTATGTGCCTGGGGGCCATAGTTTGTCAGCACATGAGCTACATCATGTGTCTTACACTGAAATTCCTACTAGTTAGGGAGAGTCTTATTTTTTCTATTAAGTTCTGCTGCCCATGGAATTTGGCTTGGATTGGGAGGAGCTACTATTGCACACACATCGAGTGAAATATGCAATATGGCTTTGGAATGTTTAAATGTCAACTCTGATACAACTTACTGCAGGAAAGGTCTATGTGGATTGATGGTCCCCAAGAAAGCCCCCTCCTTTTCTCTATACTTGAGGACCCAGCCTCTGTGGCAGAAGTAGGGTGGGAGAATCCATTTCCTTTTAAAGACTCACCACTTTTGGTGAAGACTCAAGACACATGGTATGAGGTCTTCACAGGAGAACCCGGTGAGGTCCCATAGCTGAGTGCTCCAGGGCTGTGCTGGGAAGAAAAGCAGGAATGTTGGGGCTGTTCTGACACCCACTCACCCTTACAACCCAGATGGTTCTGTTGTGGGATTTCCTGGAGCTCAGACCTCACATACAAAGCATGCCTGGTCACTGTCAGCAGTGTGGGAAATACAGGGGTGGACAAAAGTAGGCTTAAGTTGTTCATATGGAAAAATCTATAATAATAAAAGCATAATATACAAATGAATGGCTGAACAGCAGAACAACGTCTGGATGTCCTTCTGGATGAAGCTGGGGCTGCGAGGCTGGAGGCAGCCAGACTGCAAAGGGCTAGTCTTGCACGAATTTCGTGAATAGGGCCTCTAGTAATATAATAATTAATAAGTAATAATACAAGCCCGGCTGATGTGGTCAAGGTTCGATTCCTGATCAGGGCTCATGCCCAGGTTACAGGCTCAATCCCCAGTATCAGGGCATGCAAGAAGCAGCTGATCAATGATTCTCTCTCATCACTGATGTTTCTATCCCTCTTTCCCTCTCCCTTCCTCACTCTGAAATCAATAACATATTTTAAAAATAAATAAATAATAATACCAGAATAAGTACTCTGTTTTGGTGTACTAGAATTGTAAACCTACTTTTGTCCACCCCTGTACTTAAGCTAGGACCATCCCTAACCTCACTCCCAGAGAACGGCTTTTAATCCGTACTGGGGTTTTCCTTCTCCAGGAGAGATGGGCCCGCTTCTTTTTCTCCCCTCTCCCCACTTATTTTCTGACTCCAGGAATTGCCCAGGCCCCTGGCTCAGCCTGTGCTGAGCGGCTGGCCTGAAGAGCAGGGTCCTTACTTTGCCCATGTGTCAACCTTGCTAGCAGCAGGGCGGCTGCGGCCAGGCGTGCTGGGGAGTAGGCAGCCAGGCTGGTGTGCAGTAGGGAGAGCTCGCAGAGGAAGCTGCACAGGTGCTGGGTTCTTGGTGGCATAGGGATCAGCGTCAGCAAGATATCCTTGTAATCAACCACGGTAGGGACCTAGACAGAACCGGAAGGCAGACGTGAGGAGGGGTCTCGGCACACAGAGAGCTCATCTACCCAATCAACAGGGAGGCTGGCCCAGCACAGAGTCTGGCATGACTGATGTTCAAGATGGTTGTCAGGGCATGTGGTGATAAGATGACCTCTGGGCCCAGGACTTCTCAGAGCAGGAAAGTTCAATGCTATGAGATTGCCCTAAGATCCTGCCACTCCCTCATGTGACCTCCACTTGGATTTACAAAGAAAAAGAAAAAAGGCCACTTACTCGAATCTTCCCTTCTAGTGCAGAAATGATCTCTCCCATCATCCTCACCAGGTCCTCATACTTGTACGTATTGTCTGTGAGCCACACGGCTTCCCGGATTGTCAAGATCTCTTTGTTGATGAACCTGGAATATGAGATGGGATCTGAGAGTTGAGCTCAATTCCCTCAGTGAGGCAATCACTTTAGGCTTCAGTAAAAGAGGCTGGGGGTGGGGGGTCAAAGAATAGACCTGGATGCATGTGGCTACAGATGGGAACTGAAGAAATCACATAACCCTGTCATAAGGGGCTGGAAAGGAGGAGGGATTAGTGCCACAGACCACTGTGAGTGGCTGGACCGCCAGGCACACAGATGTTTCTGCCAAAGGCACTCATGAATGACGTGACTGGTCAATCCTCCTGGTTTTGTGTGTGGGGTTTGCCCTGCTTTGTGCCAGATTCTACAGTGAGTATAAATGGCTTAAATCTAGGAGGTAGGTGAGCCACAAAACTGAGCTAGAGGTTGTTTGAAGGTTTGTATACAGCAAAGAGTCTGGCCACTGGAAATCTGATTGTCCATTAGGCAGATGATCACCCTGTTCTCTACTCTCCACGAAAGCCAACTATCAGTGAACACACTGGTCCAGTGGCCTGCTGAGGGTGCCTCCCCTGGTGAGGGTGGGCTGGGGCCAGGCCTGTGATGGCTTTGTCCTAAGACTCTGCAGCTCCCACACATGCTGAGGAATGGGCCCACAGGTGCTGAAAGGCTGAGATGCAAGGGTAGCTGATGAGGCCCTGTGCTTGGAGTCATGGCAAGTGCTGCTTTGAGAGCAGAGGTGAGTTATCTCAGCCTCTAAAAATTTTAAAGAAATTAGCATCTCACCGCTTGTCAGTTTGTGATCCAATAACTTGGTTTCTGTGGACAAGGATGTAAGTATGCCACCTAGATACAGGAGGCAGGGGCCCTGTCTATTCAGTGCTCTCAGGTGAGGAGACCTGAAATACTGAGGGGCCCAAACAGTGTGCAGCAGTTGCCTTGCTGACCCCGAGTCCATCATGCTCCCTCCATCTGTGGTCATACGACCATGCTTTCTAGTTACATGTAGCCATGTGACTGAGCTTGCTGCAAAGGTGGACATGGTGACTTTAGGGGTCAAGGAATAGTAGAGGCAGAGAATAAGACAGAAACTAGGGTTCCTCTGTGACCTCCATGAAACAGAAAATCCACCCCAAAGACATGATGAGCCTGGATCTTATGCCTCTGAGTTATTGTGCAAAAGAAATCAATCTCCCTGTAATTCACACCACTGTGAGCAACGAGCCTGTTCCTTATTTCCCCCGAGCCTTGCAGACAAGGACATTTGGTCTGGAAAGTACTGCCCAGGGGAAATGGCAGACCATCTGGTTTAGGAAAACTAGAACACACAAAATGTATGGTGGGGCTGAAACCGGTTTGGCTCAGTGGATAGAGTGTCGGCCTGTGGACTGAAAGGTCCCGGGTTCGATTCCGGTCAAGGGCATGTACCTTGGTTGCGGGCACATCCCCAGTAGGGGGTGTGCAAGAGGCAGCTGATTGATGATTCTCTCTCATCGATGTTTCTAACTCTCTATCCCTCTCTCTTCCTCTCTATAAAAAATCAATAAAATATATTTTTAAAAAAATCAAACTGTATGGTGGGAATCACTGTTTATATTACTTCCAAAGGCAAAACTGGTGGACAGGTATTTGTTTAAGACAGCAGATTTAGGTAATAAATAAGACTAAGAAACACACTGTTGGGAACTTGATTGCCAACAAGCAATCTTTCATGATCTTCGGTGGAGGACTATGACTTTCCCTCGTTGAGTCACTCTCACCAAATAAGGCCACACTTTGGGTCCTGAGACCATGTACTGGGATGAGTGGCTGCCCACACACCCAGCTCAGCTGTCTCTGTGGGAAGGACTACGTGGCTTGGGCACTTCCTAAAATTCAAACCCCATCTAACCAAATGGGGCAATGAAGCTTTATTTCACTGAAAAGCCAGTCCGTGAACCAGGGCATAGCTGTGGGGAGCTTCTCACCGAGTGCAGATGACCATGCAGGCAATGCCCAGCAGCTGGAGCTTATACCGGGGCACCAGCCTCCTCCGTAGGTATCGGTCCACACACTCCACGGTCAGGTGAAGGCACAGGCTTGTGAAGTCCTTCATGGTGGCAACTTCTACCAGCCAGTCGATTAGAATGTACCTTTGGGAAGAGCACCACCCCTGAACATTAGAGCGAGCATTCATGAGTGTCCTATCTCCCAATCCAGATGGTCCATCTGTCTCAAGTGAGAGAGCTGGTCATCTGCACTATTGGTTTACCCAGGAACCATCCCAGGCTGAGATGCTATATTCAAGGGGGTTAGGGAGGCCCCATATCTCCTGACATTGTTTCTGGGAGGTAGGTGGGCTCATATATCCATGTCTCTGCCGCCCCCTCAGTGTCCCCCAGGACTGGAAAGACCCGATACTTACAGGTAAGGGGCAAGGTAGAGGTGAGACAGATCACAGACCCCAGGACCAGAGAAAAGACACTCAAAGGTGCGAGAGCTTTGGCCCTCCTGCAACACACCTATGGGGTCATTTACCAAAACCTTCTGCATTGGAGCAAAGAGCCAAGAACATAACTAAAGCGGAACACACTGAGCCGGCGCCTGGACTTTCTTATCACCCACCAACCCTAATGGAGCACAGAGCCAACACACATGGGGTCTTCCTCAAGAGGGCTACAGCCTGGGGTCAGGGACAAAGACATCACAAAGGAATGCTGCATGCAATGGGAAGGATACCAGAGTACGGGAAATGCCTTTCTGAATAAAGGAGAGGGGGTTCAGAGAATAGAAGAGAGAGAAAAATTGTGATTCTGCAGACAGGGTAGGTGGGATCCTGGTGTCAGCCAGGACAGAAGCATCTCTTAAATGTGGAGGGAAAGAGGGAAAGATGGGGCCAAAGCGGTGGAATGGAAGGAGGAGGGAAGCAATGGAGGTGGAATGGAAGGAGGAAAGGATGAAGGAGGAAGACAAGCCTCTAGTTTCTCCCAGGAGGAGGAAGAAAGCATGACATGAGTATCAGGTGTTTGAGGTTTAAACCAACCACTATTGAAAGAGAAGAGGAAGTTCCCCTACACAAATAGATTAACAAACTTAATCTGCTTATAAAAACAGAATAACCAAAGTATATACTTTAAAGTGGATAAATCTGAAACTAATATAATGTTACATGTCAATTATACCTCAGTAAAATAAAAGAAAAAGTTGGCAGTTGCTAGGCAGAGGAAAATGGAAGGATGCTCAACTCAAGGGATGAAATGTTATTATCTCAATAAAATTATTTTAGTTCTTAACAAGGGGAAAAAAAGTGAATTTTATTACACCCTGCTGAGCCAAAATAGCAAGTCAAAAAAAAAATAAATAAATAAATAAAAGGGCAGACTGAGAGGGGCACAAGGTGTTATCAGCATATTTCTTCCAACAGAAAAAAGGAAGAGCTGAGAGGAGGGGGAAAGGGGTTGCTGCCACCACCACAGGCAGAAAGCACAAAATCCTTGTGACATTTAATGTGGGATCTAAGGATGATGCATCCCTCACCATGTGTGTTAGACATTAATCCTCTCCAGGAAACGCTAGATCTTCCAAAACTATTGTTTACTGAGAATTTACTATGTGCTGGGCATTGTCTACTAGAGTATACCCAGAATCTGCCCATCATAAACCCAAATGTATTTGAAACCTCTTACATAAGCTTACAAAATTACTCACATTTTCCATTTCACTACCATGTTCTGTAATTAAATGTAACAAGTGCCTTATCTCTACACCTTGGAGGACAATGGACCAGCAGAGAGTGGTGGGTACTGCTGGGGTTTCAGGACCCCGGGCACATTGCAGCTGCCCCAGAGGGCACAGCTCCTGGTTCAGGCTGGCTCTGACAGCCATGGAGTTTCATATATCAAGTTAATGATCATAATGATAGCTTATAAAGAAAAGGTGGTTTGGGGGCTTCAGAAAGATATTTAAAATGGTTTTAACGTGTTCTGAGGCTTAAAAAGGAAAATTGGAGAGAGCAACAAATATTAAGGACAAATATTTTCTCTTAAAGCCCTGGATAACTTAGAAAACACACACACACACACACACACATAAAGGGGGTGATCTCAGTGGGGTTGACAACACAGAGTGCTCTGTGATAGGTGGCTCAGGTGAAACAGAATGGATAGCTCCCTTTGCACCAGAGACCAGTGGTCACTCTGCCGTCCAATCAGAAGCTCTGGCTTGAACCCCTCACCTCATCGTGTCGTTGAGTCCCTTCTGTACGGAAAAGACCTCCTGCTTATTAGCAGCGTGGGAAGCCTGAAAGAGCTGGCAGACTATCTCATTGGATGCTTTCACTTCTAGTCCAAGCTGGTTTCCATTTGCACAGGCTTTGGCTAAAGACAGCTGGGAAGTAAAGACATGCAGAATGAGCACAAAGCAGTGACTTTTGAGGTTTTCCATTTCCAAATGTGAAGAGCTTTTGAGAGAGAAGACATGTGTATACACATTTGTCCTCCTTATGCCTCAAGCCTTCTGGAACCAGTAAGACTAAGATTTTAATAATTCCTTTTGAAATAAGTAATATATCACATGATAAAGAATTTTAAAAAGGATAAAAGGTATGTAATGAAATGTTAGTCCCCTTCCTAACCTGGTATAGTAGTTCAACCAGTAAGTGTTTGGTAACTTAAAAAAAAAAAAGGTATATTCCTATTCAACTCCCAACTGTGAAAGCTAGATACTCCAGAAAGAAGCTGCATAGCAAGGTGTCAAAGAGCAGGCTGGGGGCTCAGATGACTTGCCACTAAAATCTGAGCCTGAGTGTGACTGCTGGGAAATTGGGGGACTTCTATGCCTCAGTTTCACTTTTCATGAAGTGGCATATAGCACCCGCTTTGGTAGATGATGTGAGGATTAACTGAGCTTTGCACAAGACCCACCCAGCACCCACTAAGCTCAGAAATTGGTTACTATCAACCATTTCTATGTATTTCCTTTCAGATTTTTCTATGCACCGACAACAGTGTGTATATGCATTCGTGTTTACAGTATAATACACATCTAATCTATTCTTTGCTCACCTAACAATAATAACATGGTTCCTTAGAAAATGAAATATCTGTAAACATGTTCAATTTGTTCTTTTTCAGTTATTTCTGATGAGTTTTACTATTATTTTGTAACATCTTTGTGCAGCCTTTTTAATACCTGTAACTGTCTGCTCATATGACCAGTCCACAGGAATGGCTCTGCTAAGCATTTTGCTGCTTATGTGCAAGTGCTTTCTGAAAGGCAGGACTTGATGTTCACACCAATTAATAGGAACACTATTTTATTATATCTCTGCCAGAAAAAACAGCTATTGTTAAAAATTGTCTATTTTGCCGAAACCGGTTTGGCTCAGTGGATAGAGTGTCAGCCTGCAGACTGAAAGGCCCCAGGTTTGATTCCGGTCAAGGGCATGTACCTTGGTTGTGGGCACCTCCCCAGTAGGGAGTGTGCAAGAGGCAGCTGATGGATGATTCTCCCTCATCGATGTTTCTAACTCTCTATCCCTCTCTCTTCCTCTCTGTAAAACATCAATAAAATATATATTTTTAAAAGTTGTGTATTTGCTGAAGTCATTATCTATTAAAAAGCACACATAAATATCTGCTAATGTGATCTGATTAAAATGCACTGCCCTTTCAGCCAGCAGTGATGGTAATGCTGATGCTCTGTTTCCTCAATTGTGCTTATTTCCTCTTTTCTCAGAGGCCACTGAGGCCCTGTGGACTTTATCAGGACCTTATTCTTATTGATGAGCTTGAGCTTCAAGTAGAACCACATTGTGATTGTGATGTCTTACAAATTTGCTGACTGCCTTTTTGGACATAAACATTACAGTGCTCTGTGACATGTCAGGCTGAGCCACCTACCACTTTGTGATTTCTTTCCTAGCTTTTGAGGGTAGGTGACTATCAACCATCCACTTGATTGGTTGAGCTTCTACCTGCTTGATTTTGTCTTTTTTTTTTTTTTTTAAAGTTGAAACATTTATTTATTTATTTATTTTAATTGATTTTTCACAGAGAGGAAGAGAGAGGGATAGAGAGTTAGAAACATCGATGAGAGAGAATCATCGATCAGCTGCCTCTTGCACACCCCTTACTGGGGATGTGCCCGCAACCAAGGTACATGCCCTTGCCCAGAATCGAAGGTACATGCCCTTGCCCAGAATCGAACCCGGGACCTTTCAGTCTGTAGGCCGATGCTCTATCCACTGAGCCAAACCAGTCCCGGCTAATTTTCTTTGTCTTGAAATCACGACTTTACAGCTTCAAGGAGAAAGTGCTTAAAGAACACCAACTACAAATCCCTAAGGCTTCTGGTTCTGACACTGGACAGCCTGGTGAGCAGGTCAAATAATGAGAATAAGACAGCACTCCACATGCCCACCTGCTCTAAGGAGCTTTAAGATCTGTTGCTGAGGTAAGCTTTACCTGCAAGAGAACTTTAGACTAATATGAATTTTGACAGCAAATGCAGTCCCAAGGTACTTAGAGATTAAGAGACTGGCTTAGAGGCAATGGGCTCTGAGACAATAGGGTGGTAATGGACAGAGAAGAAGGCAGCAGTTCCAGGCTCTCCTCCCACACACCCCAGAGCTAAGCTCCTTTAAGACACAACTCCTGAGTGAGCCCAGGAGGTAAAGGCCAGCTCCCTCCTCACCTGGGCCTCCCAGCAGCCTTTGGCAGCATAGTCCCTGAGTTTCCGGAAGTTGTGGAGGCATCGTCCAGGATCAGACATCTGTCAATGGAAGAAAGTCACCATGACTTTACATGGTTGTGTCTTTGGAAAAACTCAGAACTGACCTACGGGATCTTTAAATGTTCCCCCTACATCCCCAGAGGGTCTCTGGCTGCACTTTCTTCCAAGCCTTTTATTCTCCAAATGACGGTGGTCATTTTGGGACAGTGCTGAGAGTGGCCCACTAAGCAGTGGTTCCCAGGGGCCTACTAGATGAGGATCCTTCCTGTGCTGACAACCTCGTACAAGGGCCGATTTGGAGACTGTGCCTTTGGCCAACGTAATTCCTCCTCTCCCCAGACCCTGGTCCACTCACATCCGTCGTTCTGTCACTTTCCCAGAGGAGGTACGAGCTGGTCAAACATCCCTGATTGGCAGACTCTTCAAACAGATCACGCGCCTGCTTCTTTTTCTCTTCATCCTGGAATAAGTCCAAGCAGTTTATTCTTTTCTTATTCTGCTAAACCATTCTAGTAACCATCTTCATCTTTCTCCATTATCTCTAAGTGTTCCCATGCATTGCTTTTTAATAAGAATCGGAGTAGAAATGATTTCTCTAAAGACATACATTTGACCATCAATGGGGAAACTGAATTCACAAGTTCTGCTCTCACACGTTCTGTTTTCTCTTTGACCAGGTTTGTGTTTGGTTTAGCTCTAGGCCTACTGGAGGGCAAGCCCTCCACACTGAAGCCCCCTGATGGTGATGTTGGAGGCTATCAGGCTCCCCCACCTTCTCCCTCATGCTCAGTGTACCTCCCTGTTACTGTCAACGCACACCTGCCACCAGAAGCCACCACCTTCCCTGACTTTGCTGCAGAGGGAGTTCCTTAGTAACAAAGCTTGTTAAAGCTTTCTCAAACGTGGAGAGGTCTGGGTGAGGAGTGGGAGAGGCTCACCAACAGCAGAACCATGAAACAAATAAGCACACTCAGACACTCTGCCTAGCTCCATGCAGCCTCTCACAGTCAGGATCTGGCTTTGAACCCTGGAACAGCCCCTTTTGCTGCCCTTCACTTACTTTCTCATCCTTGGTGTCTGTGGCTGGCAGAAAAGTGAGCAGCATGGAAGTGAAGCTGCTGTATTCTGTATGCTCACCCAGGCTAGGTACACACAAAACTCAGAATCCAAGTGGGATGGATAACTCAACTCACCTCAAAAAGATTCAGCACTCTCCCCAAGCAGTGCAGTATGGCCGCTCTGTGAGTCTAAGAAAAGGAGAAAGAAGTATGACCACCAGAGGAGAGAACATCCGGGCTGCCCCTCCCAAGCTGTGGGGTTTGCAGGCCTGCTTCATGGAACTTCTGTCTTGCCTTCCCACCCAGCTGTCAATGTGCCTGCAGTCCAGCTCATCAGATTCCCCTGAAGCCCGGCTCTGAGGCCTCCTCTCCTGCTTGGGCATTTCCAGATGCTCCCACATCCATACAATTTATCTTCTGTGCCTCCACTGCCCTCAGGTCTCTGACTTTATGATCCACAGCATCTCTCCTCAAGGTTTCTCACCTCCCGAGGTTCCGTGGGGCTTGATCTGCCCAGCACTGCCCACCCTCCATGCGCTCCTGGCCAGGACTCACTCTTTGTAGAAGCTGGCACTCTGCTCTGAGGCTCTCGTGAACCACGGCCTTGCAGCAGCTTCCAGACACTGACCACGGCGGGCGGATGAAGAGCCAGATGAAGGGCGCAGCACTGACATTCAGGCGCTCAGCGAGACTAAAGTAGTGGGAGGCTTTCAGGCCATTCACTTCTGCACGGGCCTCATCAGACACAGACACTGTAGAGGCGGACAGAACATAACCCAGGGATGTCTCAAGGACAAATGTGAAAGTTCTCCATGATCTTTTGGGAAAGTCTAAAACCCCAAGTCCACTGCAGCGCAGAGCCATTGGTGTTTTAGGAGACAAAAGCCCTCCAGCATGAATGGCGAGCTCCTTCCCTTTCTCCCCCTACTGTGAGAATCATGTACCTCTGCCAGGATCTTCCCAGCAGCCTGGATTTTGACGGTTGGGAAGGTGCTCTCTGTGAAGGTGTTATATGCCCACCCTCCCTCCTGTTGGGTCCTGCTGGCAACCCCCCTGCTAACAAGTTTATTTTGGGGGCAATGAGAATTCCCAAAATTAGTGGTGATGGCTGCACAACTCTGTGAATGTACTAAAAATCAGCAGGCTGTATATTTGGATGGGGGAGTTGTATGGTGTGCGAATTATGTCTGGGAACTGCTATCTGACGGGAGGCTTGGGGCAGGACGGCAGCCTTTCTCAGCCTGGAGGAAAGCTCCCTGTTTCCATCAGTCACAATGGTCTCGTCAACTGACCACGTGCCGAGGCTCTTTCTCAATAAGATGCCAGATCTTTCAGAAGCAGAGAAACAGCTGTTACACTCAAATCTTTATGTGCTTTGGGAACCAGCCAGGATGGGCCCTAGGCTAGTCCTTAGTGTGCTAAGCTAGCAGGCAGGAAGTGGCAGAAGGCCACAGAAGATTCTTTCCAAGAGCACTGGCCTTTGGGGGTAAGGAGATTCGGTCACCATGCTGGCTTCGACCTGCTCGTACCCGCCTCCGGCTTAGAGCCTTGGCTACCTGTGTTCTCGATATCCTACGGAATTAGGCACACTTTGACCGCTGCCCCCGAGTTCCACAGAGGAACTGTGGCTGAGGCAAGGAGACAGTCTACACACAGGTTTTGGTGTTAACTGGACAGAGGGCAGGCAGCCAGGGAAAGGCTGCTGTCTGAGTAGCCCTCATTCTAATGCTCTGCTCCGTCATTCTTTGCTGACTGAAATGAAAAGATTTATTAAAATGAGAGGTGAGTCTTCCAACGTACAAAAATCAAACTTCATCAATGGGCTCCTCAGTAGGGCAAGAGCTCCTTGGAGAAGACAGTGAGGCAGACCTCAGAAGAGCATCTAAATTACAAACACTGAGAAGAGCTTTTGCTTGTTCTAAACCATCAATACCAAGAGGGCAACGCCAGCTCCAGCCCTCCAAGGACTTACAGCCTTCATTGTAGAGGTAGGCAATGCCTAGCTTCACAGCAGCTTCAAAATTCCCCTTTTCAGCAGCCCTACAACATTAGAACATAAAATACCACAGAATTATACTCCATCAAGGTTATGTTCCATCACAGCAATGGAAGCTAATTATTTTCTGAATAGCAACTTCTTTCTGTACAACTTCTATCCATGACACGCTACATGTATGAACCTTAAAAATATGCTAAGTGAAAGGAGCCACATGTTGTATGATTCCTTATATGAAATGTTCATAATGGACATATCCAGAGAGAGGAAACAGATTAGCAGTTTTCAGGGTTTGGGGGATTGCAGGTAAAATAGGGAATGACTGCTAATGGTTACAGGGTCTCATTTTGGGGTAATGAGAATGTTATAAAGTTAGATAGCATTGATGGTTGCATAACTGTACTATATTAAAAATCATCAAGTTGCACCTTTAAAAAGGGTAAATTGTATAATTTGTGGGTTACATCTCAGGTGGCCTGCCTGAAACTATTGGCACACTTGGACAGTGTGTTTAGTCACTGTCACACTAGGATTCACAGGCCTTAGGGCTCACACCCACTTTGGTCCTGCCTCTGGATCCCATCTCTAGCAAGGGGATGGGATCAGCCAGTGAATGAAATGCAATAAGATTTAAATCATATGATTTTGACCAAAAGAAAAGAGCTGAGTAAAGTTCCCACACACAGACAACCTGGGTTTGAGTCACAAGGGATGGGTCACAGCCCAAGAGGGACTCTTCAGAAGCACCACTGTGACTAATGAGAGTTAGGCCTGTGCTGGGGGTATGGATGACTGATGACTGTGCCGGGAGTCATGTGACTCAGTGGGTGAGGTTGCCTGCTCTTAGTTGCTTCCTTTGGGGGAGGGAGGAGATAAAGAATTGGCAGAGGCTACAGGAAGAAAATCATTCCCAGGTCAGGCCCTGAGACACATGCTGGAATATCAGGGAGGCCCCAAGATGGGAGAAAACCAAGCTATTCCCAGGGTGCAGAGGTACCTTTCAAAGAGCCTCAGGTTCCTTGGAGAAGGCCATAGCTCTTGAAAGCTGGCACATGCCCACACGCTGGCATGGCTGTCCACCAGGTACTTCAGGTGGGAGTGCACCTGCAGAGCAACGGAAGCAGGGTAGGTGGGAATTAAGGGACCTTCCAGAAACAATGCCTCTGGAGCTTTTGAAGCCAGACTGTGAGGCCTCCTGTCCCCTTCCCTACCCCAGGAGCAAAGGCCCCACTCTGTGTCGTAAAGTAACAGTGACTTTGAATAGAAAAGAAGAGCCCAGAAATAAGTTTCTCTGTGGCTCTGAAGGTGGAGACAGTGGTCCTGGAAGGGGGAATAAGCATCTGGACCAGTAGTTCTCAACCTTTCTAATGCCGTGACTCTTTGACACAGTTCCTCATGTTGTGGTGACCCCCAAACATAAAATTATTTTCATTGCTACTTCATAATTGTAATTTTGCTACATAAAATTATTTTTGTTGCTACTTCATAACTGTAATTTTGCTACAAAATTACATACGAACATACATACACACATATTACATACATACAAACGAAACTAATTTTATGGTCACCACAACATGAGGAACTGTATTAAAGGGTCTCGGCTTTAGAAAGGTTGAGAACCACTGATATAGTCTGAGAAAGGGGATGACACCTCTGTACGATATATAGCTACAAAGAACAGAAAAACCAAGTCTAACAAGAGCAGCTAGGACAAAAATCTGTTTTTTGCTGTTGTTTTAAAATTTTTATTGATTTTGCCGAAACCGGTTTGGCTCAGTGGATAGAGCGTCAGCCTGCGGACTGAAAGGTCTCGGGTTCGATTCTGGTCAAGGGCATGTACCTTGGTTGCGGGCATATCCACAGTAGGGGGTGTGCAAAAGGCAGCTGATCGATGATTCTCCCTCATCGATGTTTCTAACTCTCTATCCCTCTCTCTTCCTCTCTGTAAAAAATCAATAAAATATATATTTAAAAAAAATAAATAAACAAAATTTTTATTGATTTCAGAGAGGAAGGGAGGAAAGAGAAACATCAGTGATGAGAATCATTGATCAGCTGCCTCTTGCACGCCCCCTACTGGGAATCAAGCTCACAACATACTAGGCATGAGCCCTTCCCCAGAATCACAGCCTCCAGGGTCCCTTCAGTCGGGGTCCCTTTAGTCCGCAGGCCAAGGCTCTATCCACTGAGCCAAACCAGGAAGGGACAAAAATCCATTTTGTATTGTTCTGCCTGGAGTCTTGCAGTGGGAGCATGAATGGAGTCTAGAGGTCAACAGGGACTCTTGGAAAAGACTGACAACAGCCTCAGGTAGGATCTGGAGCCTGTGCTCTGGGTGGGAGCCCTGATCCTGGTTAGCAATTTAAGCGCTAACATTCCCACCGCCATTGGAAACTCAACACTCTTGAGATATTATAGCCCAAGAGGTGGCTTTGGGAGTTGGAAAAATGGGTTCTTGTCTTCCCACGAATTTACTGTATGCCTTGGATTAAGTCGTTTAAGATGAGGCTGCAGTTCCAATGTCTGTAAAATAACACTGAGTCCCTTTCAGTACTGAATATTACATGGCATTTGTTCTCAAGGATATACTTTTATTCTTTTTAATGATCTCTTAATTTTTCTCAAAAAATTTAAAAATTTATTTTTCAACTAAAATTGAGGTACAGTGTTAAATTTCAGATATAGTGTCTTAAGAGATACAAATTTTACTGCCATAAAAAAGTGGCTTCTCTGTTACACATTATAGTGAATGTACTACTTTTAGCTTTTTCTATGATCGGAACCAACTCAAGCATCTATTAACAATTATCATCCTTGTTTCTCTGTTCTCTTTTGAAGCCAAAGTTCTGTTCTGACATTTAGGAATATGAAACCGTGATGGAATGACCAGCAATGCTAGGGCTGAGTTATTTTCATCTGGCAACTTACGGCTCGAACGGCAAGGATGTCCTCAACAGAAAGCCATTTCAGGATGTGAAAGAGCACATCTTCTGGGAGACTCAAGATGGTTAAGTTTCTGGGTCGTCTTCTGATTCTTCGCTTGGTGGGATAACAGAAACACTTGGCACACCTACAGTGGATCACTTAAGAAAAAGAACCAGAATGGTCTCAGTGATGTGTTGCAAAGGAGCTGTACTGACACGAAGTTATATGTGAAGATGATTGAACCGTTATTGTCCCCTGTCCCACCCAAGGAATCAGCCATATTTCCAGTCCCCAAGGAAGAATAAGGGAGCAGCATGATAAGGATAACAGCATTTATTCAAATATTCAGTTAAGTATCGGTGGTGAATAAGCAGAAAGTCATGTAACCTGGCTATTGGGAAACTTTCTGATCCAGAGGCAGAGCCCAGAGGATAACCAGGAAGGGGAAACAAGCAGCCAACGGGATGAGGTCTCTCAATGAAGCCTCCCTGGCACCCTGGCTGATCTCTTTGCTCCGTTTGCATACACGACTACAATGCATGATGTTCCATAAGGATCCGTGGACTTGGGAACCACCCGGTTTTCGAGTTCAAACGAAGAGGGGCAGTTAGTTCCACAGGGAACCAAAGACTGAAACTGCAGGACAGCCTGGTTCCCCCCTCTGCCCAGGGTCCTCTCCCCCCACGGCGGGGCGTGAGGAAGGGTCACTCCGCCTCCAGCAGCTCCTTCCTCATTCCAAGCAGAGGACTGAGACACTCCCGGGCAGGAACCCCTCACCTATGACTTACCTGGCTTTCCATCCAGCACTCCGCCCCGCGCCCCGCTCCCCACCTGGGTCTCCCCATCAGCGCTTAACGTGCCGCGAAAGCCCGACTCACACTCCGGGCGACCAGCTCCCACAGATTACATGGTGTTTTTCCCCCCCACACTGTCCTCATTCCCTGGATGGAGGACAGACACGGGGACGCTTCACCGCCACGGCGAGAACCACCGGAGCCGCGGCGGCGCTCCCCGTCCTCCGCGGGTGCCGGGACCCGCGCGCGGGGCTTTCACGCGGACCCGGGCGCCGTCGGGCATTTAAACTGCGCGCCGGGCGAGTGCCGCCGGGACCCCGGGGCGAAGGGCTCGAGCCGGCCGGCGCGGTTTGGGGCCGCTCGCTCGCCCGCCCGTCGCCGCCCAGGCCGCCCGCACCCCGCGCCCCGCGCTCACCGCTGCCGCTCCCCATCGCCACCTGCGCCCGCAGCCTCCGCCGCCTCAGACTGAGCAGCAGCGCCAGCCGCCGCCAGCCCTGCGCGCCCCGCCCCACGCACGCGCAGACCCGCCCCGCCGCCCGCTCTAGTTTTCAAACGCGCCCGGCGCTTCCATTGGCCCGTCCGGGGGGGCGCGCGCCGCAGGTCTGCAGGGCCCCGCCCCCGGCCCCGCCCCTCTCCCCGGCTCCGGGAGCCCGCGATTGGCCGCGCCAGGACGCGAATTCGAACACCGGCCGTTGATTGGTGGAGCCCGTGAAGCCTCCCGGCTCCCTCGTCCTGGCGTGGGTCTGGGAGGAGCGCGGTTCTGACTCGGCGGGCTGGGGCTTCTTCATCGGTCCGACTTGGCCCGCGTGGTTCCGGGCTGATCGGTGCTTGACCCTCATTGCTGACTAGGTTGTCAGTGAAGGTGTGCGGACCCTGCGGGCGCTGCTGGGCCCCGGACGGGGTTGTCTACCTGTATGGACGCAGAAGAGCCAGCACCCGGGCTTTGCGTCCAAGTGGCCCCTGACCTCCCACCCTCACCTACCCCCAGGCTGTACGCCTATTTCCGGTTCGTGCGCCGGGCTAGGAGACCTCAGGTTGGGGACCAAGCCACTGATGGCATAGGTTGTAATGGCAGAAAGTGGAATTGGAGTTCTGGGCTCGAAATCATCCACTTTTCCAGTAACAAGGCTCACCTTGGACCCTGAGTACGTACCTGTCCCAGGACAAGCCCCAACCCTCTCACTTTGACCAAGTATCTCCCCAACTCAGTCTCCAGGATCTCCTCGCTGCCACCCTGGGATCCCTTCCTAAAAGGGCTTACTTGACTTGCTATTGCCAGCCACAGTTGGGTATTCTGCTCATTCGGAGGTTATCAGGCAGTGCCTACATGGCCTATCTTTCAGGAAGCAACTCACACTCCACCTCTTCCTTGAGACATTCTAACAAGGAAAGAAATGCAATCTCCTGGCTTGGAGAAGCGAAGGAGTCTGAGTCATGGCTCAGACCCCTCCTCCCACAGCCTCAATTAGCTGTCATGTCCCCTCTGTTCCCCCATTCCTTATGCTCCCTGAACCTTACCGTGTCCCTGCTCCATGCCAGTCTGGAGCAGGAGATGGAGCAGTGAAGAGATGGATGATCACAACAAAGGATATGAAAGTCTCAGTGGTCCCAAAATGACAAGGGGCCGAGGCCCTGGAATTTGGTGGTGGCAGAGAGGGTGGGGTGATGTGCACGGGAGTAGAATGGATGCCCCAGATCTCGCATCCTTCCTCATACCTTTCTTTTCCATTGGTTACTCTTTCCCAATGTGTTTCTTTGTTGCCCTCTTCCCCTGCATTGTTACTTTGTTACCGGTTTTCCCCAGGCAGAGGTAGTTCTTTCAGTGTTAGATTTTGGAAGCACCAGCAGGGCACTAATAAACTGGACCACCGATGATGGAGTCAGTTGTCATTCACCACTCTAACTCCCCTGTAATACTAAAACATCATTCCTGGTCACTCAAAGCTCCTCAGATGTCCTCTGTCTTGTTTTTTATGACCTTATCGCTCTCCATTCAGAAGTCAGGTTTTCTTGTTTTTCAGGAAACAGGTGTCCTCTTCTTGGCTATACTGTAGCCATACGTTCCCTAGCCCCCACCCTCTGCCCTAGCAGTAGGAGTCCCTAGGACCCGGTGGGGTGAGAGACAGTTCCAGAAAGGTGTGAGGAGAGCCCATTTGCCATTGGGCTTCAGGAGGGTGAGAGAACTCATTGGGAATGTCCAACTGTGAGGAGTTCAGGGAAGTTCCTGTTTGGAATAAGATGGCAATTGAAGGACTGGGGATGAATGAGAAAGGAATTCCAAGGTGGCAGGGTGTAGAGGGCAGAGTAAGGAAAGGAAGTAGACTGGGAACTCACAGATCCCACAATTCAGAGAGAAAGAGAGGAGTCTTCAGAAGATGCAGAGAACCAGAGGAAGCGGAGAGAGGCCATAGGGGGGGTTTGCATCAGAAGGCTGCAGGGGACATTGTGAAATGCCCTAGAGAAGTTACATGGAAAAATAAGGCAGAAACTAGTGGGTGTGGTAGCAAGGGGTGTGATCATGGTGTAATTTTGGGTACCGTATTTTTCGGACCATAAGACGCTCCGGACCATAAGACGCACCAGTTTTTAGAGAAGGGAAATGAAGAAAAAAAGATTCTGAAACAAATAGTGTCCTAAAATATTTTATGTGCATTAAAACCCAACACCACAGTCATAAACACATGTAATCAACCCTGTAAAGTAAACAGCAGCATTTAGAACCATTTTAGAGCCGGGCAAGCACACAGAGACCACACAGAGCTGGGCAAGTAAAAAAACTTTTTTTTTAAAGTATATGTGTAGGCTATATTTGGACCATAAGACTCAGGGACTTTTTCCCCCCACTTCTGGGGGGGAAAAAGTGCGTCTTATGGTCCGAAAAATACGGTAAGTGGTGATGGGAGGTAGGATGTATGGGCAAGGGCAATAGATACCACTTTCCCAGAGAAGGCTGAGAGGGAGGGAGCCAGCAATCTGCTGAGAGGGCTTTTTAGAGGGGCCGGAGTGACCCTGCTGGACAGAGAAAGGTGCTTGATGGAGCATCCTCATGACAGATCCATCCACTCAGGCTAGACAGGCAATGGGCTGGAGCACACAGGTCTTGCGTTCAATGGTTCTCACCCCTGAGCTGCATCAGAAACACTTGTTAACATGGGGCTCAGTCAGCCCGCCACTGAAAGGTCCCAGGTTCGAATCTGGTCAAGGGCATGTACTTGGTCGAGGGCATATCCCCAGTTGGGGGCGTGCAGGAGGCAGCTGATCCGATGTTTCTAACTCCCTTCCTCTCTGTAAAAAAAACCCAATAAAATATATTAAAATACAAAAAGAATAAATGCTTCCTTTATAAACAGAACAAAACAAACATGGGCTCATTTTAATGCAGATTGCTGGGCCTCATCCCAAAATTTCTGACCCAACAGGTCTGGGATGGGGCCCTTGAACCTGCATTTCCAATATGTTTCTGGATGCTGCTGATGCTAATGGTCAGGAATGCCGCTTTGAGAACCTCTCTCTGCCTGAGTCAAATGTTGGCTTTCTACCTGCTGACTGTGGAAAGTTACTGAAGTCTAAATATCAGCTCACTCCTCTGGGCAATGGTATAATGATCTCGATCACTTCAGGGGCTGGTGTGGGGTCACACGTAGGCTTACCCTAACATTTGCAGTGGCTGGGGCAGAGAGTAAATCCAGATATGTACATGCTGAAAACTGGTGACTTAGGCTGCAAACTCATCAATCTGCCTCTTCTCCTGCCTTCAGAAGCATGATGTCTTTACAGCCAGGCTCACCCTCAGCGGCTGCCCCTGGAGAGGACACGGCAGGCGTTTCTCTGAGGCCGCTTCCACAGACAGGTCTCCGTGAGGCTGCAGGCCACTGGCTGGGACTCAGGGGATGGTTTTCCAGTGACACACGCCTGGATTCTCCACTAGGCCCGCAAGGCAAATGGCCTTAGTCTGGCAGAGAGCCAACCTAGCCTTCCGCCCCTGAGCTGAGCTCACCGGGACCACCAGCTGCCTGTGCAACCCTTACAACCCAGGCAGGCGATGCACAGCTGGGCTAACCTGGCCCTGGGAAGTCTGTTTTTTTAAAATACGTTTTTATGGATTTTTTTTTTTTTTTTTTGAGAGGAAGGGAAAGGGGAGAGAGGGAGATAAAAAGAGAGAAAAACAAAACACAACACAACACCACAAAACATTGATGTGAGATAGAAACATCCATTAGTTGCCTCTCGTCTGCACCCTGGCCAGGGATCAAACCCGCAACCTGGGTACATACCCTGACCTGGAAATAGAAGAGACAACCTTTCGGTGCATGGGACGACAACCAACTGAGCCACACCTACCAGGGCGGGAATTTTTATTCTAGCAGGACAGACTGTGAGGGGAGTGGGGAGGGAGGTGGTGGTGACGAGGGGCCTGCTGGCTCTGCTTGCCCTGGTTTTCCCCTTGGGTGGGGGGCCCAGGGCAGGTGAAGCCCAGGAAGATGCCTTCCAGAGAGACCTGGCTGACTGGTCATCTAGCATGTACTTCCTGGCTTGCTCCAGAGCACCAGATACCTACTGTGGGTGGTGGGCACAGGGGAGGGGAGAGGAGACAGCAGTGGGTGGAAAGAGGGAAGGTCCATGGAGTTGTGATAAGGCCCCCTAAAGGCCCATCCCTCTTTCAGCTGCCCCAGAGCACTCCCAGCAAGTCAGCCCTGCAGAATTCAGCTGTCCGCAATCTCAGGGGAAGGGACCCTGGTTGGGAATGGTGCCAGGAAGCAGAGGCCACAGCGAGTCACTGGCTTGCTGTGTGATGCTGGGCATGTGGCCTTTTCTGGACCGGCTAACCTCTGTGAAACGAGGAGGAGCTGATCTCCAAGGTCCCTTCCAGCGCAGAATCGAATGCTCTAGGAAATCCATAGGAACGTTGCCATGGAGACATCAGAGAGGGACTGCAGCAGCACTGAACGTGGTTTCCACCCGAAAGAGAAAACACCAGCAGGCGGGTGACATCAGAGCTGTGCTCCCTCCAATGCCCGGGTATATGCTCACCTTCCCCCGGCTGAGGTCATCGCCAGGCAGGTGGTAACGGACCATCCCTTGGTGCCCATCTTCCAGGACGCTGCCTGCACAAAGGAGAGACCGTGTCCCCACGAGGGCTGGGCTGGACGGCCATAGCAGGGTGGCCTGGCCCCACAGAATTTCAGTCTTCGTCCTAGGGGCCAGGAATGCGGGACTCGGCAGGGGTGAGGCACGGATGCCGTCTGTGAAGTGTCACTCACCTGCCAAGGTCAGGTCCACAAATGCCTTGAACTCCTGCAGCACCTCCTGTTGCCTGTTGCTCCTGACCTTGGCCCGCAGGGAGTAGCCGCTGCCAAACTTGCTCCTGAGGTGCCACGGGCTGCCCAGGCACTTGATGCCAGCTGGGTGCACAAGGCCTCACAGTCCTCCATGCTGGGGAAAGGGGGCCTGATATCCTTCTTTCAGCTGCCCCTACAGCACTGTCACCTGTGTGAGCACTCGGTGGGGGAGGGATGGGTATGCTGACATCTACCCTCTGTGTCAAACGCTGACCGACGTCAACACCCAGATCAGCCTGTTCCTGATTCCCACGCTCAGAGTGTGGCTCACATGCTAGAGCCTGGGGATTCTCCTCACAGATTTTTTTTTTTACCGAGAGGAAGGGAGACGGATGGAGAGTTAGAAACATCAATAAGAGAAAAACAACCTGCTGCCTCCTGCACACCTCCTGCCGGGGATGTCCACACAACCAAGGTACATGCCCTTGACCAGAATCGACCCTGGGATCTTTCTTTTTTTTTTTCTTTTTTTTTCTTTTTTTTCTTTCTTTCTTTCTTTCTTTCTTTTTTTTTTTTTAAAATAATTTTTTATTGTTCATATTATTACAAATGTTCTTTCCCACCCCCTCTCCATTGCTCTCCTCCACCAGGTTCCCACCCCACCCTCTGCCCTTTCCCACCCCCCATTGTCCTCATCCATAGGTGCACAGTTAATGTTCAGTCTCTTCCCACATCCCCCTCTCCCCTTTTCCCCAAGAATCATCAGTTCACTCCCCTTCCATACCTCTGATTCTATTATATTCAACAGTTAATATTGTTCATCAGATTTTTTTTTAAATTTCCTTGGTTTTTAAATTCACTTGTTGATAGTTACGTATTTGTTGTTCAAAATTTTTATCTTTATTTACTTTCTCTTCTGAACGAACCCCCTTTAGCAATTCATATAATTCTGGTTTGGTGGTGATGAACTCCTTTAGTTTTTTTTTAGTTTTTTTTAGTGAAGCTCTTTATCTAACCTTCGATTTTGAGTGATAGCTTTTGCTGGGTAGATTATCTTTGGCTGTAGGTTCTTACTATTCATCACCTTGAATATTTCTTGCCATTCCCGTCTAGCCTGCATGGTTTCTGTTGAGAAGTCAGCTGACAATCGTATAGGTGCTCCTTTATAGGTAACTACCTTCTTCGCTCTTGCTGCTTTTAATATTCTCTTTGTCTTTTGCTCTTGGAATTTTAATTATGATTTGTCTTGGTGTGGTCCTCTTTGGGTTCCTTTTGTTTGGAGTTCTGTCCGCTTCTTGGACTTGTAAGTCTATCAATAATTCTTTCACTATTTCTTTCAGTATGTTTTCAATATCTTACTCTCTTTCATCTTCTGGGACCCCCATAATTCTGATGTTGGTTCGCTTGAAGTTGTCCCAGAGGTTTCTTACATTATCTTCAATTTTCTGGATTCTTTTGCCTTCTTGCTTCTGCGGAAAAGTGTCTTCTGGCTCTCTATGTTCCAACTCTTTGACTTGATTCTTGCGATCTTCCATTCTGTTTTTAGGACTCTGTATAATATTTTTTATTTCAGACAATGTATTCTTTATTTCTTGTTGATCCCTTATCATTTCTTGTTGATCCCTTATCATTTCTTGTTGATTCCTTATTAATTCTAGTTGATCCCTTTTCATATCCTCATAGGTCTTATCGACCTTTCCTAAGAAATTCTTGAAAAACCTTATAAGCGTAGATTTGAACTCTATATCCAGTCGCTTTTTGTCCTCCATTTCTTTCATTTGTGATCTATTTCGATGTCGGCATTTTCGCAGCTTCCCTGATGAGGCGGGGTTTCAGGGTGGAGCCTACAGCCTTGGCTTCCGTCAGCCCCGCCCTATGAGGCTCCTGAGTCTCAGTATTCCGCAGGGTCCTTCAGTACTCGCTGCAAGCACCTCTGAGAGAAAGGTGCCCTCGAGTTTTGCCTGCTCCCAAACAGTCTAGGCTCTCCCCCAATGAGCCCAGAACTGGGGTTCAGTTCAGTTGGAAGTGGAGTTGGAGGTGGCGTTCAGAGCAGTCTGGAGCCCCAATCTCCTTCCCACCAGGGCAATTCCACAGCACAGACAACCGTCCCTTCTCTGTGCGAAATGTGCGCGCCTCCGGGACCTCCTTTTGCTGCTCACCCAGGGTTCCACCTTACAGCCCAGCTCCCTCTGTTTGAGCCTGGGTCCCCGGGGTCTGGCCTAGAACTGGGGTTCAGAGCAGTCGGAACTGGGACCCAACACAGTCGGAGCTTTTATCTCCTTCCCGCTAGGGAACACCAGCCAGGCACTCAGCTGCCCCGCCCCTCCTCTCCGGCTCCATCCTCTCTGCACACCATGTGTCTCCGTACCTTTGGCTTTTGCCGCTCCTCCGCTCTTCCTTCTGGTTTTCTCCTTGCTTCTCATTGTAGAATTTCCAGTCAGTCGACTTTCCTATAGTTCTGGGTAATGTCCATTTTATATTTTAGTTGTATTTTATTGAAATTGTTGTGTGCGGCTGCGGCTAGGTGTTTACCTGTGCAGCCATTTTGGATTCTCCTGAACCTGGGACCTTTCAGTTCCACAGGCCAATACTCCATCCACTGAGCCAAACTGGTCAGGGTTCTCCTCACAGATTCTGTTCCAACTGATGTCAGGTCTCTCCCTGCCCAGTCCCTCCCGGCCTCTTCCTCCCACAGCCCCCGTTGCAGCTCGTCCATTGACCCGCAGAAACCCAGGCTCTTCCCATGGGAGGTGATGACAATGGCCTTGCGGGCCATTCGGACCCTCGCCACAGTGCGCCAGAGCGGGCACCGGGCCACAGGGCCCATGCCAATGGATGGCCCACCCAGAATGATGACCACAGCTCTCCCAGCAGGGCAATGCCAGGGCTCAGCTTCTGCTTGCTGCCCTGCTAGGAGCAGAGAGGAGGAAGGGTTGGGTGAATGGCAGTTGTCCGACCCTTCCTCCCCCTTTTTCTTCTCTGTCCAGAAAGTGCTCACAACCCCTGGTGGGGCCTTTAGTAACATGGCCCCCCACTCTCCCCCAGGAGGCATCGTAACTTGGCTGTCCACGCTGAGTATAAACCATTCTCTGACACAGGGTCAGTCCAGGTAAGTACATGGTCAGTGAGTCTTCTTTGATGATCTCAATGGGTGCTGGGATAAGGTCAAAGGGTCAGTTTATATATTTATTTTAAATGTGTAATTATTACTATGTAAAAGGTAGTAAAATATACAAAACAAAACTTTCCCTTTTTGAAACCAGTGTTGCAAACCCATATTATGGCTTATATATAAATACTATATTCTATAGCTAATCATTAATTTGGTGCATAAATCCAACAATGTAGCCCTCTAACTGTTAAAAAAGAACAACAACAACAACAAAACAAACAAACAAAACACAAGAAAAGTTTATCTAAGTGGATTGTCCTTCTGTGTGTTGATCCTGAATGATCACAGGGTTTTGTCAACTCTGGGAGGAATCACTGTGTGTACGAGTCTGTGTAGAAGAGTGCTTTAGACACAGTCTTCAAAGTAATTTTCTCCCCTCAGAAAACACAAATACACAAAGATGCATCCTTCATAGAAATCAAGTACAAATCAATCAATTTGAGCTATTTTCAAATACAGAAAAAAAGTATGGCTGAAACCGGTTTGGCTCAATGGATAGAGCGTCGGTCTGCGGACTGAAGGGTCCCAGGTTCGATTCCGGTCAAGGGCATGTACCTTGGTTGCGGGCACATCCCTGGTAGGGGGTGTACAAGAGGCAGCTGATTGATGATTCTCTCTCATCGATGTTTCTAACTCTCTATCCCTCTCTCTTCCTCTCTGTAAAAAATCAATAAAATATATTTTAAAAAAAAGTATGGCACATAACAGAAGCCACAATGTGCTTTTCTCCAATTATATTGAATGTCATAACACACCTTCCAGCATGGAGTCTGTTATTTGAACTTACAGGTATCTTTCCTTATTCCATCAGCCCTGTTCCAAGCATAAGAGAGAAAGTGAATCAGTCATCATCATCATTGTTGCCATCTGTTTGGCATTAAGATACAAATGGGAAAAATAAACCAGGGACACTTCCCCTAATCCCAGATCAGAATATTCCCACTGACATAACTATTCTCTTTTTAAAGGAACTGGAGTATGAGGAGGGGGTCTATTTTTAGAGAGATACAAATTTTAGAATTTGCCTGTGACTGTTCAAGAATCCAAAGGAGAGGCTCCGCCCTGCCCAGTCCTGGCCTTCACGTGGCCTTGGTCTCTTAATTCACTGCTTGGTGTTTACTTGTCCCAGCCTTGCCTCATCTTCTCATTGTGACGAAGCTGTGGGTCCTCTTGTTCTTGTCTCTGTCCCGGGACAGCTCGCTGGCCATGGTCGTAAGCTGCTGCTGCACCCACTCCTCCACGCTTCCTCCTCCTTGGCCTCGTGATCTGCCGCTGCTTGCAGTCATCCAGGATGCCCTCCCGGACAGCTCTGCACTGTAGCCCATGCACTTCCTCCTACAGATCCTCTTGGACCTGACAGCCCACCAACTCCTACACTGAAGTGTGTGTGTGTGTGGGGGGGGGGGGGGCGCAGAGGGGATGTCATAAACCAGGTGCAACTCCTTGATCTTCACCAGGCCACCCTGGGCTTCTCTGGCCTGCGCCACCACTCCTCCGCCTCCTCCTCCTGAGTCTAAGTGTCTCTCCAGGAGGGGATCTTGGTGGTGGTCTACGCAGCCAGCTGCTCCTGGCTTCTTATCTGACCCACGGCCTGCCTCTTCGGCTCCTCCTCGGCCACAGTGCAGCCAAGGGGTCCGCCTCCGGGCACTCAGCCTCCTCCTGTGTGCTTCCTCTCCTCCTGCAGCTCTGAGACCAGAGGGTCATGTCATTGAACTTCTAAAAAACGAACACATAGTGTTTACGACATGCAAGGCGCTGTTCTAGACTTTGCAAAGGTAAAGAATTTAAATTTCAAAAGACACGAGGAAATCATAAAAACCTGCTTGAAACTGAAGCCGAGAGAGAGAGAGAGAGAGAGAGAGAGAGAGAGAGAGAGAGAGAGAGAGAGAGAGAGAGAAGAACCAAGGACAACATCCCTGACCTGTGGGCGTCTCTGACTTCCCGATCCCAAGAGTGGGGGGCTGCTGTACATGCTCAGGGGTTCTGGGACTGGGGAGTGTGTGGCCTGACTTTGTTTAAACTCATTGGAGTGGGGTTCATGTCACTGGCAACCGAAAACTGAGGAACATCTCTAGGCTTTTCACCAGAATATCAACAGCTCAGGTGCCTCAGACACAGGGGGATAAGAGAACGTGTGCTTGAAATGCAAGCCTAGCAGAACTGCAAGCACCACCAGAACTTTGCTTAGTGGCAGGAAGAAAGGTCTGGCCTCATCCTGTCTGGACGATAGCATCTGTCGTGCTGCTCCCTGACCTCAGCACATTACTGCCCAGGCCGAGAGGAATCAGTGCCTCCGGGCGGTGAAGGTCACTGATCTGTTCTTACAGGAAGGTCACCTCCCTGCAAATCCACAAAGTGACAGGGACTTCACAGCTACCCCAGGCCGAGGGCTCAGGGCCTTGCCCTAACCCCAGCAGTGAGGAGAGCCAGAACAAATCTTATTATTGGCGCTGGTATGGCCGAGGGAACTTCAAATCTTACCTGTAGGTCCTCACCAGCTGGTCTGAGTTTGTGTTCATAAGTCGTCAATAATTGGGTCCACGCAGGCACTGGTGTGCACTCGGGGATGCCCACAGCCTGCGGTACACCAGCGTCTCCCAGCCTGTCATGTGGTCCAGCAGGACATCAAACGGGGGGCAACAGCCAAGCCACTTCCATACCTGAGGTTGGAACACACCCAAGTGGAAGGCACATCAGATGGAAAGCTGCCAACTGAACACCTGCCCTGGCCTTGCCCCAGCCCAGGCTCCTGCCTCTGCCCTCTGCATACCCACATTTACCACGTGAGCAGACATGTGCCTTGGGGGTTAGTGGGACAACAGAGATGTCAGGGAGCCTGGGATGCTCACTGTTGGTGTCTGTACTCAGGTGCACATGGGGCTGGAACACTGCTCACCTAGTGTGAAACCTCAGCGCCTGCTTCTTGTCACTTTTCTTTCTTTCTTCCTTCCTTCCTTCCTTCCTTCCTTCCTTCCTTCCTTCCTTCCTTCCTTCCTTCCTTCCTTCTTTCTTTTATATATTTTATTGATTTTTCAGAGAGGAAGAGAGAGAGGGATAGAGAGCTAGAAACATTGATGAGAGAAAATCATCGATCAGCTGCCTCTTGCACACCCCCTACTGGGGATGTGCCAGCAACCAAGGTACATGCCCTTGCCCGGAATCGAACCTGGGACCTTTCAGTTTGCAGGCCGACGCTCTATCCGTTGAGCCAAACTGGTCCCGGCTCTTGTCACTTTTCAAGTGTCCAGTCAATATAAGGCACTTTATTTTTCTTTTCTTTTTTTTAATTTATTTTTTTAAATTAAATTATCTGTGTACATATATCATTGCCCCCTCTCCCCTCCCATACATGCTCTCCCTCCCCAGAGTTTTGTGTCCACTGGTTGTACTTATATGCATGTATACAAGTCCTTTGGTTGATCTTAAGGCACTTTATTTTTCCTCCTTTAAAAATATTTTCTGTTAGACATGCATAGACATGAATAGATTTTTTTAAAGTCAAATATTTATACAAAGGCTACTGAACTCCCTGCTGGCCCCTGCCCCAGGCCTGGTGTGCACCTCCAGGCTTTCTCATGGACGTGTGCTCCCTGCAGAGGACTGTTTTGTGTTATTGTTGCCAGACAGTGTCATCTCATATCTTCCAGTCTGAAACTTGCTTTTCTAGCTCAACAATATGTCTTAAAGATCTTCCTCGGTCGCTAAACAAAGACCTACTCTGATTCCGTTTAACTGCTACTTAGCCATCCAGGGAAGACTTCTAGACTTTACTCAGCTGTTCATAAACAATTCAGGCACATTTGAGTTACTTCCAGTTTTTTGCCATTATGAACTTGCAGCGGACCACCCTGGTCTGTGCCTATGTTCGCACAGAACTCTGGAGTAGATGAGGAAAACAGAATGCCATTCTTGAAAGATAACTAAATTTTCTTTCCCCATCTTCTCCTCACTTGAACCAGCTGGGTAGTTCTGCGTTCAGGGTGGGGTGGAGAGACTGCTGAGAAGAAAGATGACTTGAATGAAAATGCTTCAAATATTTCACTATTAAATACAAAGATTTCTAGCCGAAACCGGTTTGGCTCAGTGGTAGAGCGTTGGTCTGCGGACTGAAAGGTCCCGGGTTCGATTCTGGTCAAGGGCATGTACATGGGCTGCGGGCACATCCCCGGTGGGGGATGTGCGGGAGGCGGCTGGTCGATGTCTCTCTCTCATCGATGTTTCTGGCTCTCTGTCTCTCTCCCTTCATCTCTGTAAAAATCAATAAAATATATTTTTTTAAAAATACAAAGATTTCTAGTAGATTTTCTTTATCAAGTGATTTTCACCCAATATTTCTTCTATTTCTAGTTTGCTAATTAAAAAAAAATCATGAGTGGTTATTGTGGTTTTTAAAAAGTGGTTATTGTGTTTTTTTCAGCATCTATTGAGAAATATTTTTTTCCTTTCATCGATTAAGGTCATGATTGATATTGTTGGGTTTTTCAACTGCTTTAAAAAATATGTTTTATTGATTTTTAGAGAGAGAGGAAGGGAGAGGGATAGAGAGATAGAAACATCCATTGATCTCTTAGTTCATGAGTTGATGCTCAACCACTGAGCCAAACAGGATTTTTCTACTATTGAACCTTATTTACATTTCTGAGGTAAACTTGAATTGAACATAATTTATATTCTTTTAACATATTACTAAATTTGTATTGTTAATATTTATTTAGGATATTTATGTTTCTATATGAAACTGGCCAATGGTTCATTTATTTTGTTTGTTTTGTTAATCCTCACCCAAGGATATTTTTCCATTGGTTTTTAGAGAGAGTGGAAGGGAAAGGGAGAGACAGAAGAAAACATTGATGTGAAAGAGACACATTGATTGGTTGCCTCCAGCACGTGCCCCAACCAGAGCCACAGATCGATCGAGGATGCATCTGAGGGATGTTCCCTCGACCAGAATCGAATCTCAGATCCTTCAGTCCACAATCCACTGAGCCACACCAGCTAGGGCTCAGTCTAGACTTTTTAAAGAAGGAGTAAGTCTTGGGCCATTATTTTATTTTTAATTATTATTATTTTTAAAATCCTTGCTGGTTTTTAAAAAATTGATTTTAGAACTAGAGGAAAGAAAGGGTGGCGAGGTAGAGGAGAGTATGGGGAAAGAGAGAGAGAAATATTGATTGATTGCCTCCCCCAACCAGGAATTGAACCTGCAACCTTTTTGGTGTATAAGACAATGCTACAACCTACTGAGCCATCTGGCCAGGGCCTTTGACCATTATTTTAATTTTATCTCTGGTTTTGGTCTATACAGGCAGGTTTTCTAATTCTTGAACCAATTTTGGGATGGAAGTCTTGAAAATATAATTTGATTTAAAGAAAATAAAGAAATGTGGCTTTTCTTACACAGCTGAGTTTGGTGTGAACCCGTTGCCATGGAGACTCATCTAGGATGGCCAAGGAGCCCTGTTCAGCATGCAGTGGCACCATGGACCAATGACAGCTTCGCAGACGAGCTAAATGATTCTGAGGCACTGAGTGACTCATCAGAAATGCATGAGGACTCAAAAGTCACTGCTGATTTTTAGAATAACAGCAGATACTGATAAGACTGTATTTTAGAAGATGTGAAAGAATGTTTAAAAATACTTATACAGAGAAAGGTGAGCACAAGGCTCGCAAAGGGAGAGAGAGCAAGGACACAGGTTTGTCAGGGTTTTCTAATGACATTAATTCAAATGCGACTTCTGGGAGGAAATAGAGAAACAGGAGCAGGCTTGCCGTATTTCCAACTATGAACCTTTACAAAACTCCAAGGGGTAATGTGCAGGTAAGTTCCAGGAAAACTAAATCTGATTTCTTGCCAGCTGGCCAGGATGAGAGCTTTGCAGCAGATGCCATTTGATTTTAAATAATACAAAGAAATGTCACATTGCCTTCCACCCAAGTTTATGGAATAAGTTCATACTTTCTTCTATGTGAACTTCAGTAAATATGTGTGGATGGATGGCTGATGACAATTAGGCTAGACTGAGGATCTGCCCAGGACCATGTGGCCTTGACCCATATTTTCTTTATTTTATTTTATTTTTTTAATATATTTCATTGATTTTTCACAGAGAGGAAGAGAGAGGGATAGAGAGCCAGAAACATCGATGAGAGAGAATCATCGATCAGCTGCCTCTTGCACACCCTTCACTGGGGATGAGCCCGCAACGAAGGTACTTGCCCTTGTCTGGAATCAAACCCGGGACCCCTCAGTCCGCAGGCCAACACTCCATCCACTGAGCCAAACTGGTTTTGGCTTGAACCATATTTTCTTTTGTTTCATTCCATTGTTTGTTCGTTCTTTTCTATTTGTAACAGTTTTATTGATACATAATTCACATAACAGACAGTTCACCCATTCACCACACTTACCCACTGATGAACATTTTTAGCATATTCAGAGTGATGGATCCATCATCACAATCAATTTTAGGACATTTCATCACCCCCCAAAAAACAAAACAAAAACAACGAAAAAACACAACACAAAACCCTGTAGCCGTTAGCAGCCACCCCTCATTTCCTCCAATGCCCCAGACCCTGGCAACCACTAATCTACTGTCTGTATAGATTGCCTATTCTGGACATTTCACATAAACAGAATCACATAATGTGTGGCCTCTGTGACTGGCTTCTTAAACTTAATGTTTTTGAGGTCCAGGGTGTATGTAGCATTATCTGTACTTCATTCTTTTAAAAAACATTCCATTAGCCCTGCTGTTGTGGTTCAGTGGTTGAGCGTTGACCTATGAACCAGGAGGTCCCGGTTCGATTCCTGGTTGGGGCACATGCCTGGGTTGGGGGCTTGATCCTCAGTTTGGAGCATGCCGGAGGCAGCCAATCAATGACTCTCTCTCATCATTGATGTTTCTATCTCTTCGTCCCTCTCCCTTCCTATCTGAAAAAATATATATATATATTCTAAAAATAAAAATATTAAAATTTAAAAAATAACTAGAAGATGTCAGAGCGAGGCTGCCTAATAGGCATGTATACATGCACGTCTGAAGCACGGGACTGGGGATGTGGCTACTTAGGAGACATCAATAAACAGAAGATAATGGGATTCAGAGAAATGAATGAGAT
Source organism: Pipistrellus kuhlii (assembly GCF_014108245.1). Lineage (NCBI taxonomy): Eukaryota > Metazoa > Chordata > Mammalia > Chiroptera > Vespertilionidae > Pipistrellus > Pipistrellus kuhlii. Next base: position 90,899,077 of record NW_023425540.1, read on the forward strand.
CAGGTAGGGACAGTGTGTATAGAATGAGGAGGACAGAGGGGTGATGTTTCAATCCTGAGGAACAACAGAATTTAATGGGCTGGATGAAGACCCACCCCAGGAGCCTCAAAAGAAGTGTTAGTGACAGAGACGAGGCAGAGGACAGGGGACCCCATAGAATAAGTCAAGGAAGGCTAGAGTTGGATAGAGGGAAGGGCCCACACTATGAAAGGCTGCAGAAAAGCAAAGAAGACAGGCCTAAAAATCAGCCCCAACTAAGGTGAGTGCAGTGGGAAGGGGCTCAGGAGAGCAGACTCCAGGCTACAGGGGGGGAGCACCCATGAGCTGCAGCTGCCTGTTCGACATCCTGCGTAGCCATAGAAGTTTGCCGCTCACTCCCCCAGGAAGTATGCGGGGAGGAGAGAGGAGGCGTTGGGTGTATGTGGACAGCTGATGGCCTTGGGGGTCCATTCAAGAGGCAAAGTTGAGTAAGCAGGTCAAATACAGGATCTGGACTCTGACATGAGGTCTAGGATGGGAGTCACAGTAAACCTGACACGTGGAATTTCCCCCAGGCCTGTGCATTTCAGTGCTCCCCTCTCCTCAGCACAGCCACTCCATCCCCAGCGTGGTGCCTCCCTCTCCCAGCTCAACAACCTAGCTTCCCCAAGTGAGAGCTGGTGCCGAGGCCCTTGACAAAGTCATCCCCAGAGGTGGCAGGCTCTTCGCCGGCCATTGATTAAAAAATGGAACTTTTCCCAGCTCCACTGAGGCCAAAAGGGCAAAGCATTCCTCTTCCTGGCAGCGAAGGAGGCCTTGTTCACAACCAGTGGGGCCACCTTCTTGGCATAGACCTGAGAACCCCAAGGCAGAAGATCACACCAAGGCCTGAGATCAGCAGCCCAAAGCCACCTGTGCTTGTCACTCATGGTTCTGGGACAGGCCTCTTTCCTTCTGTCCTTGAAACAAACAAAACTCCTTTGATGTTGCCTAAAGTTTTTGTTGTTGTTGTTTTTAGTCACTGGTAATTATAGAGAAACTAAGACAAAGACTAACAGACATAAGGAAAATGTCACAAAGTTCCTGGATGCCTGAAGGTCTCTCAACAAGATTCTGGCCGGGCCTTCAGGGAGTGTAACCAGCTTGCTTTGAGCTTTCCGAGCCTTTCCCCCACCTTCCCTCCTCCACAAGCCGTCTCCAAGGTCCAGGAGCGACTGATACAGTCGTGCCCAACTTCCAAGGCTCCCTTGCTCCTTGGGGTTCATGGCTTCCGGTGCCCCTCTCATCTCAGGCCCTCCTGGCTTACAGGGGACCCCAAAAGAGATAAGAGGACTGAGGCACTAACCGCTGTCTTTGGGTGCAAAGATGAATCTCCCTCTGAGTCTGTCTCCACTGAAACCCACTTGAGTCTTTTCCCAGCCAGCAGGCCTAGCCTGCAGCCCTCTGAGGCTGTGTCCTTAAGCAAAAGGCCCACATGAGTACTGCTCTTTGCTTTTTTAAATTTAATATATTTGATTGATTTTTTTACAGAGAGGAAGGGAGAAGGAGAGTTAGAAACATTAAATTAGAGCTGATATAACAAGTGAAGAAAAATAAATTTTATATAATAAAAGCCCAATATGCAAATTGACTGAACAGTGGAACGATGGGTCACTATGACATGCACTGACCACCAGGGGGCTTACACTCAATGAGGAAGCTGCCCCATGGTGGTCAGTGCATTCCCACAGCGGGAGCGCCACTCAACCAGAAGCTGGGCTCATGGCTGGCAAGCACATCAGCAGTGGCAGGAACCTCTCCTGCCTCTGCTGCAGGAGGGCGGTAAGGAGCAAGGGGTTCCAGACTGCAAGAGCCCTGGACTGTGAGAGGGATGTCCTGGGGGAGAGGGAGAGGATCAGGCCTAAGCCAGCAAGCAAACATCCCCTGAGAGGTCCTAGACTGTAAGAGGGCGCAGACCGGGCTGAGGTTCCCCCCCCCCCAGTGCACGAATATCATGCACTGGGCCTCTAGTGTGTGTGTGTGTGTGTGTGTGTGTGTGTGTGTGTGTATACATATATATATATAGTTCTGGGTAATGTCCATTTTATATTTTAGTTGTATTTTATTGAAATTGTTGTGTGCGGCTGCAGCTAGGTATTTACCTGTGCAGCCATCTTGGATTCATATACATACATATATATAAATATAATGAACATTGACCATTTCTGACATATAGATCAAAAGGTAAATACACGGACAATTATAAAAGTTGTATCATTATAACTTTGGTTTGTAACTCCACTTTTTGTTTTCTATGTGATTTAAGAAACTATCCTGTAAAAAATTATTAGTCTATGTTTTTGGACACCCAATACATAAAGATGTATTGTAACATCAATAATTGAAAGGGTAGGAATGGGGCTGTATAGAAGCAGGTTTTGTATGTTATTGAAATGAAGCTGGTATAAATTCAAATTAGAATGTTATAACTTTAGGATGTTAATTATATACAATCCCCATGGAAACCACAAAGAAAATAGTTATAGGATATACACAAAAGGAAATGAGAAAGGAATGATAACATTTGATATGATGTAGCTAAAGTAGTCAAATTCATATAGATAGAAAGTGGAAATGCAGTTGCCAGGAGCTGGAGAAATAGGGAGTTAGTGTTTCATGGATACAGGGTTACAGTTTTACAAGAAGAAAAAAGTTCCAGACATGGACATAGATAATAATGTGTGGAAGGCCTGGGGTGAGGCTGGGGTTGGGTGGAGGGGTCCAAAGGGGGAAATGAGAGACATCTGTAATACTGACAAAAACAATAAAAAAATATTGATTGAAAAAGAAAAAATGGTTCTGGAGATGGGTGGTGGTGATGGTCATACAACAATGTGAATGCACTTAATACTACTGAGTTGTGCACTTAGGAATGGTAAAAATGGGCCGGCCAGCCTGGCTCAATTCCCAGACAGGGCACATACCTGGGTTTCAGACTCCATCCCTAGTGTGGGGTATGCAGGAGGCAGCCTATCAATGATTCTTATCACTGATGTTTCTATCTCCCTCTCCCTCTTTCCTCCTCTCTGAAATCAACAAAAAAAATTCTTAAAACTTAAAAAGTGGGAAAAATGGGAAACTTTATAGTATATGTATATTTTACCATAATTTAAAAAATTTTCAAGGTGTTGGAGAGGATGTGGACAAATCGGTAAAATGTAAAGTGATGTAGCTACTATGGAAAACAGTTTGGTGGTTCCTTAAAAAGCTAAACTCAGAATTACCACATTACCCAGCAAGTCCTCTCTTGGGCGTATACCCGAGAGATTTGAAAATACATTCACACAAAAACTTGCACATGCATGTTCAAAGCAGCATTATTCACAACAGGCAAAATGTAAAAACAAGCCCAATGTCCATCAACTGATGAGCAGATGAACAAGTTGTGATATATCGACACAATGGAATATTATTCATCCACAAAAAGGAATGAAGGACTGGCACATGCTACAACATGATTGAACCTTGAAAATATTATTCTATGTGAAAGAAGACAGACATAAAGGACATATCTTGTGAGTCCACTTTTATGAAATGTCCAGAAAGGCAAATCTATAGAGACAAAAAGTAGATTATTGGTTGCCAAGGATAGGGAGAGAAGGGAATTGAGAGTGGCTTCTTTGGGGCCGTAAAAATGTGCTGGAATTCGCTAGTGGTAATGGTTGCACAACCTTGTAAACATACCACTGAACTGTATACTTTATTTTTTTAATTTTATTTGTTTTGTTTTTTTTAAAAAAAATATACTTTATTGATTTTGTACAGAGAGGAAGAGAGATAGTTAGAAACATCGATGAGAGAGAGTCATCGATCAGCTGCCTCTTGCACACCCCCTACTGGGGATGTGCCCACAACCAAGGTACATGCCCTTGACCAGAATCGAACCCGGGACCTTTCAGTCCCCAAGCCGATGCTCTATCCATTGAGCCAAACCGGTTTCGGCTATTTTTTTTAATTTAAAAATATATATATTTTATTGATTTTTTTACAGAGAGGAAGAGAGAGGGATAGAGAGTTAGAAAGTTAGAAACATTGATGAGAGAGAATCATCGATCAGCTGCCTCTTGCACACCCCCTACTGGGGATGTGCCTGCAACCAAGGTATATGCCCTTGACCGGAATCGAACCTGGGACCTTTCAGTCTGCAGGCCGACACTCTATCCACTGAGCCAAACTGGTTTCGGCTGACTGTATACTTTAAAAGTGTGAATTTTATATGCATTATATGTAAATAAAAATCTAATGAACAAATTATATTTGCAATACTAACAACATTGATTGCACCCAGTCTGGTTCATGTTCTTGGCGTTGTAAAACTTGTGTAGTTTAAAGTGGTAATATAAGTTAGAGAAAGCCATGCCCAGGCAGTGGCCTGGAAGCAGTAAGAACGTATGATTCAAGGACTCTGAGACTGTGGTGTGGCCTAGATCTGTGAGGGGAAGAGAAAACATTAACTTGCCCAGCCCGAGTTGCTCAGTGGTTAGTGTCGACCTATGAACCAGGGGGTCAGGATTCAATTCCCCGTCAGGGCATATGCTCAGGTTGTGGGCTTGATCCCCAGTAGGGGGCGTGCAGGAGGCAGCCAATCAATGATTCTTTCTCCCTCTTCCTTCCTCTCTGAAATCAATAAAAATATATATATTAAAAAAAAAGACCGAAGAGAGGTCGCAAACCATCAGTATTTAGTCCTCCAGCTGAAAGTGACTTTTCTTTGCTGCACTCCTGCGTTGGATGCACCCTTTTCTGGATCTTGTGTCTTCTTTCTTGCTTTACTCCTTCACTCTGCTGGTTAATTTTCAAAAAATAACAAATAAAAAAAAACATGGTGGGTAAAATTTTGATCCTCTCAGATGAAAATCATTCCGCCTCTAAAATTCCACAGGTAGTTTGTGTGAGAACTAGAAAGAGCACCACAAAACTCTGGGATAAATTCAAGATAGACACATATACAGCCCTTTAAGAGACATAATGACTCGCCCTGACCAGTTTGGCTCAGTGGATAGAGCGTCAATCTGTGGACTGAAGGGTCCCAGGTTCAATTCTGGTCAAGGGCATGTACCCTGATTGATGTTTCTAACCGTCTATCCCTCTCCCTTCCTCCCTGTAAAAAATCAATAAAATATATATTTTTTTTTTTTAAAAGAGAGAGAGATATAATGACTCACAAGAGGAAAGCAGAAGAAGCTGTTCACATATTTTTAAGTAAAAACAAAACAAACAAAAAACCCCAGCAACAATAAAACCCAAACATCAATTTAAAGGAGTCACCAGCATGAAAGTAAAGAAAAAAGAGCATTGCAGAGGTAAATATGTTTATCCAACTCTGAACCAAAGAGATTTGGTGACAGAAACAAGAAAATGTTCACTTTGAGGTATGTGGTGTGAATGATGGCCCCCTCTTCATTTTCTTTTTTCCCCTCTTTTTAAAATTGATTATTGATTTCAGAGAAGAAGGAAGAGGGAGAGAGGAACATCAGTGATGAGAGAGGATCATTAATCAGCTGCCTCCTACACGCCCTCCTACTGGAGATCAAGCAGGCAACTGGGGTATGTTCCCTGACTGGGCATTGAATCATGACTTCCTGGTTCACAGGTTGAAGCTTAACCACTGAGCCATACCTTCCAGGCTTCAGTTTCTTTTTAAACACTCTCCAAGCAGCATTCTCCCAAACTTGGCTTATTTATTTACTCATTGCCTTTTTTTGAAGCAGAGGAATAATTTATTTCAGTGAAATGCATGACCATGAGTGGACAATGAGATGAATTTTGACAAATATTTACACCTGTAAAACCAACACCCCAATCAAGATGTGGCAGGAGAGACCTAGCCAGTTTGGCTCTGTGCAGAGAGCATAGGCCTGTGGACCGAAGGGTCCTTGGTTTGATTCCAGTCCAGGGCATGTACCTTGATTGCAGGCTTCTCTCCTTCTCATCAACCAATCGATGTCTTTCACATCAATATTTCTCTCTGTCTTTCCCTCTCTTTTCCACTCTCTCTAAAAGTCAATGGAAAAATATCTTCGGGTGAAGATTAAAAAAAAAAAAAAGATATGGCAGGATAGTAAGAAGCTAGGGAAATTCCTTGACAACTGGAATAAGGGAAACTTAGACAAAATAATTAAACAAGGCCAAACAATTTTAGCAGTTTACAGCCAGCGAATGAATCAAAGGGTTTTATCTTCCCTCACCAAGGACACTTAGGAAGAGACGGTTTACACGTTCCAGACTGTCCTGGAACAGAACGGCCTCAGGCTGGGTCCTTCTTCAATGCGGCTCTTTATGACAGTCTTTAAAAATGAGACTGAGGAAGAAGATAAAGATAAAAATTATGATCAACAAATACGTAGCTATCAACAAGTGAATCTAAAAACCAAGGGAATTTAAAAATCTGATGAACAATATTAACTGGTGAATATAATAGAATCAGAGGTATGGAAGGGGAGTGGACTGACGATTCTCAGGGAAAAGGGGAGTGGGGATGCGGGAAGAGACTGAACAAAAACTGTGCATCTATGGATGAGGACAATGGGGGATGGGGAAAGGACAGAGGGTGGGGTGGGAACCTGGTGAAGGGGAGCAATTGAGGGGGGGAAGAGGATCACATTTGTAATAATCTGAACAATAAAGATTTATTAAAAAAAAAAAGAAAGAAACTAACCAGCCGAGACCTGTTTGGCTCAGTGGATAGAGCGTCGGCCTGCGGACTGAAAGGTCCCAGGTTCTATTCCGGTCAAGGGCATGTACCTTGGTTGCGGGCACATCCCCAGTAGGGGGTGTGCAGGAGGCAGCTGATTGTTGATTCTCTCTCTCGATGTTTCTAACTATCTCTCTCTTTTCCTCTCTGTAAAAAATCAATAAAATATATTAAAAAAAAATTTTTTAAAAAGAAACTAACCAGAAAATAACCCCTGACCCCTCTATCCACAAATGTGGTGTGCTTTTTTTTTCTTTTTTCTTTTTTCTTAATCCTCACCTGAGGATACTTTTTCCATTGCTTTTCAGAGAGGAAGGAAGGAAGGAAGGAAGGAAGGAAGGAAGGAAGGAAGGAAGGAAGGAAGGAAGGAAGGGAGGCAGAGAGGGAGGGAGGGAGGGGGGAGGGAGGGAGGGGGGAAGAGAGAAGAAAGGGAGGGGCCTGAGGAGAGGGGGAGAGAGATTGTGAGAGGAAAACATCTGTGTGTCTGGATAGAAACACATCCACTGGTGCCTCCCGCATGTGCCCCAACTTGTGGGTGAGGAGTAAAGCCGAAGCCCAGGTATGTGCTCTTGACTGGGATTCCAACCTGTGACCCTTCAGTGCCTGGGCCAATGCTCCCACCATTGAGCCACACCGATCAGGGCTCTATGCACATTTTGGTGACTCCATATTTTGAAGGACACACCTGGAAAACTAAGAAATATACTATTAAAATCCCCCCCTGAGATTCCAGCCAAAGAAAGATAAAAAGCCTCAAGACAAAGAGCCACTTCAAACTCTCCACAGAGCACACACACACCCACACCATGTATCTCTGTTCTTTTCTAAGGGTCCTCATGAGACTAGCAACCTGGGGAGCAATGGGCAGCAGCAGCTCATCCCGGGCTAACACCCTGAACTTATCTCCAAGGCCCCCTTTTTCTATGACTTTCTCTCTCTTGCTGCTTCTTCTACTTTAAGCCCTTCCTTGTATCATTGTCCCCAACTTTAATAAACATGCTTTCAAAATCACGGGAGTCACGTTGTGATATCTTTCCTACACACAGTCAAGAACCACTCACTGCAGGCAGACCCACTGCAGGCCCAGACCCGTCCAGTAACAAAGACACAGAACATTACCGTCACTCTAGGGCAGTGGCCGGCAAACTCATTCGTCAACAGAGCCGAATATCAACAGTACAATGATTGAAATTTCTTTTGAGAGCCACATTTTTTAAACTTAAACTTCTTCTAATGCCACTTCTTCAAAATAGACTCGCCCAGGCCGTGGTATTTTGTGGAAGAGCCACACTCAAGGAGCCAAAGAACCGCATGGGGCTCATGAGCTGAGGTTTTTCCCTCTGTTGGCTAATGAGTTTGCCGACCACTGCCTTAGGGAAAAACACTTAAAAAAACATTTTAATAATGTATTAATGTCTTTATTTTAAAATATATATATATATATTTTATTGATTTTTTACAGAGAGGAAGGGAGAGAGATAGAGAGCTAGAAATATCGATGAGAGAAAAACATCAACCAACTGCCTCTTGCACACCCCCTACTGGGGGTGTGCCCACAACCAAGGTAAATGCCCTTGACTGGAATCGAACCCGGGACCTTTCAGTCCGCAGACCGACGCTCTACCACTGAGCCAAACCGGTTTTGGCAATAATGTACTAATGTCTTTAATCTGAAGTTAAAACTTCTGGGTAAGGGTAATGCCTTACGCAGTGGTCGGCAAACTCAACAGAGTCACAGTTTGCAGACCACTGCTCTAGTGTAAAAAACAAACAAACAAACAAACAAAACAAAACACGGAGCCCAAATACATGGAGGCCCTTTAAATGGAATTAGAACTGTTATCTCAGAGGAACTGCCTTGCATGTCTTATGCCTCAAACCTTTGGAATGTTAAAACAGGACAAAATAATCTTTGGACTGAGCTCAAGCAACACTGTGTCCCAAATAACTATTTGCAAGGATAACAAAAAGCAGATATTATGACTCCTGGGCTGATGACTATCAGGCTAAAAACCAGAAATATTATTTAGAATTAACATCACTCAGCTTATCTGCACCCATACAAATGCCTTCTTCACCCCCGCTGAGTAGGCCAGTTGGTTGGATCGCTGTCCTGATATGCCTGCCACATTCGATCCCTGATCCGGGCACATATTAAAACAACCAGTGAATGCATAAACGAGTGGAACAACAAATTGATGTTTCTCTCTCTTTCTCTCCAAAATTAATAATTTTTTTGAAAAATGAAAGAAATGCCTTCCTTCTGTTAATGGAATTGTTCCCTTCCCTCTCCCATAAATAACCATCGCCTTTGTCTCATTCTTGAACCACTATTGGGGCTTCTGCCTGAATCTGTGCTTCCTAATAGGTATTCTTTTATCTCAAATCAATGCCTGTTGCCTCTCACTTTGGCCTTTTATTTTTGAGATGACACCAGGAAGCTCCCTAAGGAGGCAGCCGACTCTCTGATGACCACCCCGATCACAGGCTGTGCTGTCTTCTGCTCCACACCATGTAGTGATGTTCACCCACACTGCCCCATGGGGTGAGAAGCTGCTCCCTCTTCATCGCTGAGCACAGTCCCTTGGATGAGTATAACCACTGTCTTCATCTACGCCGCTGCAGATGTGTGTTTGGGACATGGCCAGTGTGGGGCTCTTCAGACGACAGCTGCTGAGAACAGCCTGGCCCAGGGCTCCGGCAGACATAGCATCTGTGGCTGCTGGAGGAAGTATCAGAGCTCTGTGCTGTGTATAGATCTGATGGTCCTCACCTTTTTCACTTGTGACCAAGACAAGAATAACTGGTCCGATGCTCACTTCCTGAGCGTCATGATGAGCTTAACACAAGCGCTACCCACATTGTCACAGCGGAAGCTGTCAGGTAGATAAAGGGGATGATAGTCCAGCCAAAGAGCACGAGCAGCAAGATAACAGCCAGGATGTTTTCCTGGTGTGTATTGCTTCTTCACTGCAGTATAGAAACTCCACCTTAGGGAAGGGTGGGGGGAAGAATCTGAAAAGTTCACCAAGAGTCCATCCTAAACACAGGAGAAAGAACATGATAATCTTAATTTTTAAAATGAGTTGCTAGTGCCGAAACCGGTTTGGCTCAGTGAATAGAGCATCGGCCTGTGGACTGAAGGATCCCAGGTTCAATTCCGGTCAAGGGCATGTACCTTGGTTGCAGGCACATCCCCAGTGGGGGGTGTGCAGGAGGCAGCTGATCGATGTTCCTCTCTCATCGATGTTTCTGACTCACTCTCTCTTTCTCTTCCTCTCTGTAAAAATAAATAAATAAATATATATATATATGTATATATATATATATATATATATTATATATATATTTTTTAATGAGTTGTTAGGATCAACCGAAGGACTTGTATGCATGCATATAAGCATAACCAATGGACACAAGACACTGGGGAGGGTGTGTGTGTGAGGGCATGTGCTAGGGGAAGGTCAAAGGGGGTGGGGAAAGGAGACGTATGTACTATTTGTAATACTTTAAGCAATACAAAAAAGGGTGGGAGGATAACCACATCTATCTTTTCAAGTTGTGAGGATTAAATGTGACACACTATGTACAGCACTTGGCATACTATACATTCAATAAATATTACTTCAATAATAATAATAATAATAATAATAATAATAATAATAATAAGTTGTTAGTAATACAGCCAGGCAACTCCCTTCACCCAACAGTGCAGAGACAGGAGACTCTACCTCTGGAAATCGAGGGTTCACAGGTGTTTACAAAAAACATAGGCAGAACCAAGGAGGACTGGCCTATTCTGCACAAACTAGCAGGGAGCCACCGGGCTGCATAATTCTGTCACAAATACTTGCTCCCCTCAATGCCCTGCCTAGGGAGATGTTTCTGGAATTATCTTTCATGGAGGTCAACAACGAAGATGAGTCACCAATCAGGGACTGAGCTGCCAGCCTAGCATTCCGGTCTGGTTCTGGTTCTTTGCAGGTTCCCCAAAGTACGTCCCCTGTGATGTGCAGGGAGAGTCCCAGCACCAGGCATCCCTCACTGGTGGCGGCAGATGGGGATGAGGAAGGAGATGAGGTCTCACAGTAGAGCCGAGAGCTGGAAAGTGGCCACATAAACTCCACTGATGAACTGGACGTGCCTGGCCTGGATGGATCTGTCTTTGGTTGCCAAGATGGAAAAAGAGTTAGGCAGAAAAGCTACACCGAAAAGCAAGTTGGTACGTCCTGTAGAAAAGACAGTGTATGAGGAGAGAGGTAGCAGTTTAAGTAGAACTGCTCTCAGCAACCACCTTCCACAACAACAATTTGTAATTAAAACAAAGGAAGAAATAGGTGGCGAAGGGAGGAGCACTGCAGGTGGAGAGAGAAGGTGCACATGCTCATACAGGATGCTCTCGGAGGTCTCCATGGTTGACGGAGGGTGGGGGTGGCTGAATACTATCATTGAAGCCCTGGCACCAGAAAGCAGCTTGAAGAGAACATTGTTCATCAGTGCTAGTGCCAGGGCAGGCCAAGGGTGCACCTGGTTGTCGAATGGCGCTGTCACTGTGGTTTGGTTCTTCTGCCACTAGGTCGTTCTGAGCAAAGCTCTCAGGCTCCTCTTCTGCCTTTTTCAGTGGGAATACCTCCACTGAACCTAAAAGGGAGCAGAACATCTATGTAGCTTCACCCCAGGCCCAGAGGGAGGAGCAGGGAGGACTTGCCATGGCCACTTCCACCACCAACCCCTTCTCCTCCTCGGTGTCTCATCATCAATCCTCACCCACATTCCAAAGTGGGCTCCTCCTGACAAGGCCTTACCCTCAGTTCCAGCGGTCCCATTTGCCCGCAGGGCCGCCTCCTGCCTGAATCTCATGACCATGGGACCTCAATAAATTTTGACTGGAGCAATAAAAACAAAAACAAAACAGTCTCATCTAGACCCCTTTTAAGTTTTGTTCAGCTCTGTCTACACTCCTCCATGGACTTTTCAGCCCTAATGGAGCTCCTTGCCTTCTGTCTAGCCCCTTCAGTCTCTGTGTGAGAAGACACATCTGATCACATTGCACTCCACTGAATAAATTCAAATGAGTCCTGCTGTTCTTGAGATAAAGCCAAATGCCTGCACATATCCTACAGCACCCAATTCTATCCAACTGAGCTTCCTGGCTTTAAGGTCTAGCCATGCCGAAGGACTCATGTTCCCCATGCCTGCAAATGCTCTTCTTGAGGCTTGGAATGTTCTTCCCATTCTATGGGTCAATTTCTATTCATATCTCAGGCTCTTACTCTGAAGCCTCCTCTGACTCTCCATGGCTGAGATGTGTCTATGCGATATCACAGCACTTCAATCATCATCATTATGGTCAATTCGCATTGTAACAATTGTCACGTATCTATATGACTTCTGGGTTAGTAATAATAATGTTCATGGCTGGTAATAATAATAATGTTCATCACTGTACTTCCAGCACCCGGGGCCATGATGCATCTTACATTCTGGAATCGTTAGCGCTGGCAGAGACCTTCAATCATAGCAACAACAATAATGATAATCATGCCACTGACTGAAGGCTCACTGAGTGCCACCTGAGCAAGTCCCTTGATAGATATTCCCTCATGGAATCCTTGTGATTTATTTAATATTCTCTTCATTTGCATATAAAGAAACCAAAGCTTGGCGAGGTGAGCTGATTTCTTTATTACAAAGCATAATTGCATAATGTTAAAAATCAAATATTTATACAAGCTTTATAATGAGAAACGGTAGTGCCTTGGCTTACTCCTCAGCATCCCAGTGCCGGCTCACCAGAGGCAACCACTTTCCAATCTTTTAGCTGGTGTTTCTCCAGATTGCTAGCTAGATAGCACATTTATCTAGTGACAGCCTTTCGTGGAAGCAAGGATTTTGTTCTCCATGATTATTCCTGCTCCTATGGCCTTCCCCTCCCCTCCCCTCTTTCTCCTCTCTCCCTTCTAGAGTTATATCACAAATTTGGTTTATTCATTGGTCAGTTTTGACATTATTATGACTAAGTAAAAATTTTTCACAACTGAGCCAAGTAGTATATCATATATACATTATATACAATGTCATACCCATAACTCTGTCCAGAGTTAATATCCTCTTTTTTTCTCATTTGTTTAGTTTTCTCTTCATTTATCACCAAGTCACTCAGAAACTCCCTTGATAGAAGTACAAATCTCCTCTCAATACACTCAAATATATCAGAAAATTTACCAGTTTCATTTTTGGATATGCTTTAGTCCCTAGAAAGACACAACTTGGTCCCATTTTTAGGAACCCTCCCTTTCCTGTCACTTGGGTTTGAAAGATATTTTTTTCCTCTGAGACTTCTGGCTATTCAGTCTGATTTCAGGGAGTACCGCATGCCCTGAAACCACATGGTGAGACTACAAGGAATCATGGGCCTGTTTCATGCCCCATTCTCCTGGGCTTCGTATTTATCCAGGATCTCCAGAGGAATCTGTTCCTCAACCACAGCATATCTGTTCTAAAATTTGGAGAAATAAAGATGGAGCAATAGTTTGACTGTATGTTTTTAGAGCCAGTCACAAAGGGACACTTTCCATGTTTGTTCTGAAGTTGAATGACGTGAGACTAACTATAATGATTGCCAGAGGCACCAGGATCTGTATCAATAGCATCATGATCCAGTTGCACCAAGAATATGCAACCTTTTTCAGGAGCATGGCATAGAACTGTTGGCAGAGAAGACTACAATTTTTAAAAGAGGGAGATATTCCACTAATATGGTCACAGATGAAAGTGAAGTGGCCCCTGGGTTCATGTCCAACTGTGTTCTCTCATAATTGTCTGACATTTTAATTTTGTTCAAAATTGGCTTCACGTTAAAATTCTTTGACCCAATGATTGACACTTGATGACAGAAAAAGAAGGGGGAAATTGGAAAGAGTCTAAACAGATACCAAATGTAAACATGGTACAATTATTATTATTATTATTTTATCTACCAGATTGGCAAAAATGTTAAGTTGATGAGGATGTGAAGAAAATACCACTGTTTTAATTTGGTACAAAAAAACAAATTAGCCGAAGCCGGTTTGGCTCAGTGGTAGAGCGTCGGTCTGCGGACTGAAAGGTCCCAGGTTCGATTCCGGTCAAGGGCATGTACATTAGTTGTGGGCACATCCCCTGTAGGGGGTGTGCAAGAGGCAGCTGATTGATGTTTCTCTCTCATCGATGTTTCTAACTCTCTATCTCTCCCTCTTCCTCTCTGTAAAAAATCAATAAAAATAAAGAAAAAAAGAAAAAAAGAAAACAAATTAGCTGTATGAATACAATTTAATTTACTATTCACATAGTCCTCAACCTAGAAATTCCACTTCCGGTAATGTATCCTACAGGTATACTTGTATAACTATGCGAGGCCCATGCACAGGATGTCCCTACTGCACTGATGGTAAACGTCAAGTGTGTAGTCGTTTGCACTGAGAATCCAAGATCAAGAGTTGTGCCTGGGGTCGGGCCTGCATTACCATTTGTCCACCATACAGAACTGAAATATCATTGCTGACACTTACATATAAGGAACTGTTTGACATTGAGATTGGGTCTCAAAAGAACTGTTGGCCCAGAAAGAAACTCACTACAGACTGATTCAGTTGCCTTTCAGCATAACCATTATTGCTTGTCTCATTTTCAGTTCTTATAAATGTAGTTCCAGTAGGACATGATCTCACTCATCTAGGGGCAACAGTGAACAACATAGACTGATGAACAAGCACAGACCCAGAGATAAGGAGCCATGGGTCAGACTGTTGGACCTCAGAGGGAGGGTGGGGATAAAAGGGAGATGAACAAAAGGACTTGTGTGTATACATATGAGACTAACCAGTGGTCAAGGACAATAGAGGAGTGGGGTGGGGTGAGGGATTAGAATGGGGGTTGAGGACAAATATGTGATACCTTAATCAATAAAGAAATTTTTAAAAAATGAGTTGTGTCTGGGGTGGAAGACCCTAGAAGTTAGCACCACATGTTCCCACGCAGCTTCTCTGTGGCACTGTATGAGCTGGGACAGGAAGGGGGTCCTCTAAGCCTCAGGTGCCAGTGTTCCTTGTGTGTGACTTGTCCACCCACAAGCCTTTGTGGTGGTTGAGTTTGAGTGAGGCATTCCTAAGTTTCTGACCAAGTATCAACTAATCCATGAACATTTCTATCAGTCCCCGCTTGCTACATTTGACACAATGGAGGCTACATATGCCTTAAGTATTCATCAAAGGGCAGTGCTATTGCCCGGCCGATGTGGCTCAGTGAACCAGGAAGCCACGGGTTCGATTCCCAGTCAGGGCACATGCCTGGGTTTTGGGCTTGATCCCCAGCTGGGGGCATGCAGGAGGCAGACAATCAATGATTCTCTCTCATCACTGATGTTTCTTTCACTCCCTTTCCCTTCCTCTTTGAAATTATGGGGGGGAAATTATTTTAATTGTTGACTTGTCTAGGAAGACTGCAGAACTGCCTTCAAAAGCAAAGCGTGGCCAAGTGGAGGCTGGATAGAGCCTTGCTGGGGGCAGCAGTAGTCTCCTGCAGAGGGCAGATGGCTGGCCTAGGTTAATGCCTTTTCCAACTCAGAGGCTCCATAGATGACGGCTTCCCCTTTAATATGTGACTCAAGATAACGAAACAATGAAATTAACTTCTTTGTTAACCCATGAAAATCAGTCTCGTTATTTTACAGTATTACTTGTAGAAAGCTAAATTAAGACCACAATACTCTTTTCAACATTGAAGATATTACAGGTTGGGGAGGGTGGTTTAGCTGACTGGTTCTTTCTCATGGTCTCTCTCCAGGCTGCAGTGGCGCTATTGGCCAGGGCTGTAGTCCTTGGGAGGCTTGACTAGGGCAGAAGGCTGCAAGTACTGCCAAGGTGGCGCCCTCCCATGGCTGTGGGCTGGCGGCAGTGGTGTGTTAGCTGGTTTAATGGCTAGCTCTCTTAGTTCTAACAAGGATGTTGGTTGATGTTTTAATGAACAATAATTGAGATAAAAGTGAAACAACAGAGATGGATGTCAGAACTTGATTTGTCAATGAGGTGAGCAACATTTTTGTTGAATTGAGTAAGAGTAATACTTGTTTAATACTGAAAGAATACTTCCTCAAATTTCTGTGTTATGCCCAGTCAGTGGCTCAGTGGTTGAATAAGGAGGTCAGGGTTTGATTCTGGTCAAGCACATGCCTGGGTTTCGGGCTCAATTCCCAGTGTGTGGGGTGGGCAGGAGGCAGTCAATGATTCTCTCTCATCATTGATTTTTTCTCTCTCTCTCTCCCCCTAACTCTTTCTCTGAAATTAAAAAGAAAAATTTTTTAATGAATTCAAATTTCTGTGCTATTCTATGCCCAGTCAGTGTGACTCAGTGGTTGAGTGTAGACCTATGAACCAAGAGGTCATGGTTTGATTCCTGGTCAGGGCATTTGCCTGAGTTTGCGGACTTGATCCCCAGTATGGGGCGTGCAGCTGATCAATGATTCTCTCTCATTATTGACATTTCTCTCTCTCTCTCTCTCTCTCTCTCTCTCTCTCCCTCTCCCTCTCCCTCTCCCTCTCCCTCTTCCTTCCTCTTTAAAATATATATATATATATATATTTGTGTGTGGTTTTTTGTTTGTTTTTTAAAGAATGTTGGTACACTAGTATTGTCCCAGAGGTCTCTTAAACTATCCTCATTTTTTTAACATTATTTTTTCTTTTTGCTGTTCCAATTGGGTGTTCTCTCCTACCTTGACTTCCATATTGTTGATTTAATCCTCTGTGACATCAATTCTGCTATTGATGCCTTCTAATGTATTCTTTTTTTCAGTTATTATATTCTTCACTTTGGACTGGTTCTTTTTTTTATGGTTTCTATCTTTTTCTATCTTTCTGGTAAAATTCTCACTGTTTCATCTATTTGCACTTTTTTTTTTAACCGCTTAGTTTTTTATTTCATAATCATAAACTTAACTCTGCAATCCAGCTAGACTGGGAAGGGAGTAAGGAAATGATGGAACCCAATAAACTGGCAAGAGCACATAGATTATGGAAAATTCCAAGCAAATTGGGGTGAAGGGGTGCTCTCCTGAGCTACATGGTCTGGTGGAGAAGATAAAACACAAGTCAAATTTATTAGAGTTGTCCACAGTCAGCAATGGTGATCTTCTTGCTGGTCTTGCCATTCCTGGATCCAAAGCGCTCCATGGCCGTCACAATATCCATGCCTTCTCTCCTGGCCGAAGACCACGTGCTTGCCATCCAACCACTCGGTCTTGGCGGTGCAGATGAAAAACTGGGAGCCGTTTGTGTTGGGCCCAGCATTCGCCATGGACAGGATGCCAGGGCCTGTGTGTTTCAGGATGAAGTTCTCGTCCGCAAACTTCTCCCCATAGATGGACTTGCCGCCTGTGTCATTACAGCGTGTGAAGTCACCACCCTGGCACATAAATCCCGGAATAATTCTGTGAAAGCAGGAACCTTTATAATCAAATCCTTTCTCCCCAGTTGTCAGTGCACGGAAGTTCTCTTCTGTCTTTGGAACTTTGTCTGCAAACAGCTCAAAGGAGACGTGGCCCAAGGGCTCGCCATCGATGGTGATGTCGAAGAACACGGTTGGGTTCACCATGGTTGGTCACGGGCGGCTGTGGGGTAGCGGCATCTGCAAAGCCTATTTGCACATCTTTATAACCAGTATTTTACACTCTGTATGTGGTAGATTGCTTGTTTTCATTTGTGTAGTTCTTTTTCTCATCTTGTTCTGTTCTTTCATTTGGACATGGTTCTCTCTTTTAAAAAAAAAAGTATTGATTTTTTACAGAGAGGAAGGGAGAGAGATAGTTAGAAACATCAATGAGAGAGAGTCATCAATCAGCTGCCTCTTGCATGCCCTCCACTAGGGATGTGCCCGCAACCAAGGTACATGCCCTTGACGGGAATCGAACCCAGGGCCCTTCAGGCCTCAGGCCAACGCTCTGTCCACTGAGCCAAACCAGTTTTGGCTGGACATGGTTCTTTATCTCTTCATTTTACCTGACTGTATGTTTGTTTCTATATATTATATTAGGTAGACCTGCTATTGTCTCTCAGTCTTGGCCGAGTGGCCTCATATAGTAGAGAGGCCCATTGGTGCAGTCTCCTTGATCACCTGACCCAGGTATTCTAGGGGTGTCCTTTGTGTGGGTTGTGTGTGCCTTCTATTGTCGTTGAGCCTTAGCAGCTGTTGCCACATCAGTTGGTGGGATTGACCATCAGGCTGACTATCAGGGCTGGCTGTGACTACAGCAGACCAGCTGTCTTCAGGTGTGTTGTTTGTGGAGCTGGTTGGGTGGTGCTCTCATGTGGTCTGAAACTGGCCACCAGATGCGTTGAGTTCTGGAGCCTCTGGGAGGGATCTGAGTGGAGGCCAAGCTCAGTCACCATTTGTACCATTCGTTTCTTGGTAGGAGTTACAACGTGATTTGTGATTGGTTGCTATTTATGCTGGCCTTGGAGGTGCTTGGGAGAGGCTATGCATTGAACTGAGGACAGCTGCCACTAGTATTTGGCTTGAATCCTTTGGTGGTCACCATGATGTGAGCTGAAGCCAGACGCCCTTGTGCCAAGCTTGTGGTCACTTAGCTATAGCTGTGCTCCAAGCCAACACTGACCACGGGTTATGCCAGGCTTGGTGCCACCTGATGGAATTTACAATGCAAATTGAGACCAGTTCCCACTTGTACTGAGCTTGGGACTGCTTATCAAGAGGTAGAGGGCATACCAAGGCCAGCACTGCTTGTTTGGGGTTTATGGACTTTTGAGAGATTTTAAGAAAGTCTGCAACTTTATGCCCTAGCTGGCTTTGCTCAGTGGATAGAAGGGCCTCAGGTTTGATTCCAGTCAAGGGCACATGCCTGAGTTTTGGGCTTAATCTGGAGGTGGGGGGTGGGGGATAGGGGCTAGGGCATGCAGGAGGCAGCCAATCAACGATTCTCTCTCATCATTGATGTTGCTATTTCTCTCTCCCTCTGTCTTCCTCTCTGAAATCAATTAAAAAAATATTTTTAAAAAATTGTCTGCATGCTCTAACCAGTTTGGCTCAGTGGATAGAGCATTGGCCTACAGGCTGAAGGGTCCCAGGTTCGATTCCTGTCAAGGACATATATAATACCTTGGTTACAAGCATATCCCTGGTAGGAGGTGTGCAGGAGGCAGCTGATCGATGTTTCTCTCTCATCGATGTTCCTTACTCTCTATCCCTCTCCCTTTCTCTCTGTAAAAAAATCAATAAAATATATTTAAAAAAATAAAAAATAAAAAATGCCTGTAGCTTGAGCCAAGGCAGGCTGTTCATATGGAAAAGCCACTGGAAGCAGCTCAGACAGGGCACATGAGTTGGGTCAGGCAGGGTCTCAGGGAATCAATCACCAGAGTGAGCCCAACAGTATTATTCAGGTTAATGGAGAACTCATATTTGATGCCTGCCTGCAAATGTAAGCTGGGTGAAGAGAGGGGTCAACAAAGGAACAATGGCACCTGCCAGGCTTCCATCCCCTGGGAGAGCTGTCCTGATCCCTGCCCCTCCAGCCCTTGCCTGAAGCTAATCAATCCAATTCCTCCCTGTATGTTTGTGGTGCTTTCAAGCTGCTGCCCCTTCCCTGGAACTTACAGAGAACAAGTTTGTGAGAAGTGAGTTCCTATGTGGGCCTCTCCAGAGGAATGCATGGGACTCCATCAGCCCTTTGTCTCACTCAGATTGCTGGTTTTCACAGCCAGATACCATGAGAACTCTCTTCCCAGACTGGGAAGTTGGGTGGGGGGGAGGAGGGCTAGGAACCCTCACTCATCAGAGGGCACTGTCACAGCCAAGATATCCCCCCTAATCCTTATTCACCACACCTGTGTAGGGCCTGACCAATCCATGTGTCCTCCCCTCCTTCCAGTCTCATCCTGGCTTCTTTATATTCTTAGTTAAAGGACTTCTGTTCAGCTACTCCTCAGGTGGTTCTCATTGATGGCTGCTCTACAATGTAGCTGTCACTTGGATGAGCACAGCATTTACCTGCTCTGCCCTCTTGGCTGGAAGCTCTGCAATATCTTTTGTAGGTATCAACAGGCTGACTCTGAAATCCATATGAAATGGCAAAGGAACTGGAAAAGTCAAAACATTTTGAAAAAGGAACAAAACTGGAGGACTCCTATACCTCACTTCAAGAGTTCCTAAAACTCCACTAATGAAGACAATATGGTATTGCTGAAGCATAAGCAGGCAAACTGACCCATGGGCCAAATCCACTACCCAATTTTTATAGCCTATAAACTAAGAATGATTTTGACAACTTTTAATGGTTGAAAGAACTATTATTAGTTAGCCACTATTATTGAACATTGAACAGCTTTTGAAGTTAGCTTTTACAGTGCTTATATGTGAAACATACCGTGGTACAGTCATTTTGATGACAACTAATGTTGTTTAAATCACAAGCAATAGCAAGCTGCATTAAGCACCTCCCATGCTGTCAAAAGATAAAACAAGGAGTGAAATCTTCATTCCCACACAAATTTGCAGCAGATGTATATTCCAAGCTCAAATTATTGTTCCAGCATCATTTATTTTTTTCAGACCTTAATTTAATTGCAAAGAAAATTTTCATATCTCAAAATCCATTTAATTGGTCAATTAAGGAGCCTCCACATAACCTTCAATTGGATGTGATTAATTTGTAATGTAATGACTTATTAAAAGGCAAATATAAAAGAGAAGAATGTAACAGAATTCTGTCAATGCTTTTCAAACCATAAATACATTCAATCAATATCATATCTTCAAAGTGAAATACACAAAATCTCAGTATAGATCAGCATTATGAGTTGAATATTTACAATATTTACAACATCAATTTTGATGATAGGGAACACTTTGAACCCCACCTAACAAATATGTTGTCTCATATAAAACAACTCCAGTTTTCTCATTAGATATATATTACAAAAAACTGTATTCAATTATTATATTGAATTTTAAAACGGAATCTTTATTGTTGAAAGTATGTTTTATTTCCCCCCCATTGACCTCCTCTATCCCATTCTCACCCCTCCCTGTTATATTGAATTTTACTAATAAAAATTCTGTGAAAACTTTGTCTCTTATATAACAAGTACCTATATGATATCCTCAATTTTGCCTGTTGACATGCAAAGCCTAAAATTTTGCCCTTTACAGAAAAAGTTTGCCCTTTATAGGAAATTTGCCAACCCTGGGCTAAAATTAGATCAAAGATACACAAATCAATGGAGCAGAAAAGAGAATTCAGAAATAGACCTACACAAATATAGTCAATTTTTATTTTATTTTATTATTTTTTTAATATATTTTATTGATTTTTTTTTACAGAGAGGAAGAGAGAGGGATAGAGAGCTAGAAACATTGATCAGCTGCCTCCTGCACGCCCCCTACTGGGGATGTGCCCGCAACCAAAGTACATGACCTTGACTGGAATCGAACCTGGAACCCTTCAGTCCACAGATCGACGCCCTATCCACTGAGCAAAACCGGTTCCAGCACAAATATAGTCAATTTTTAACAAAGGTGCAACTGAATGGGAAAAGATAGCCTTTTAAAAAAATGGTGGTGGAACAACTGAAATCCATGAATGATAAAAAACAACAACAACAACAACCCACTTTGATCTATAACTCAATCTATTACATGAAATTAATTCAAAACAGAGCATAGAACTCAATGCAAAATCAAACTATTAAATTTCTAGAAAAAAATATAGAACATCTCTGTGACCTTGGATTAAACAAAGATTTCTTAGCTATGTTATCAAAGGCATAAAAAATTATAGTTGGACTTCATCAAAGTTAAAAACTTTTCTCTGCTAAAGACTTAATAGAATAAAAAGAAAAGCCACAGACTGGAAGAAAATATTTGCAAAGCACCATTTGACAAAGGAGCCGTATCCAGATGTATAAAGCCCTCAAAACTCAAAGTAAGAAAACAACTCAATTTTTTTAATGAACTAAAAGAAAAATTTAAGATGTTTCACCAAAAAGAATACATGGTTGGCAAATAAGACTATGAAAAGATGTTAGTCATAAGAAAAACACAAACTTAAATCTCAATAAAATACTACAACATAGCTACTAGAATGGCCGATCTTTACTGACAAAGATACACAGCAACTGGAACTGTAATACTAGTATATTGGCAGTGACAATGCAAAATGGTACAGCTACTTGGGAAAATATTTTGGCAGTTTCTTATATTGCTAAACATATACTTCCATACCATTCAACAATCTCATCCCGACGTTTTTACCTGAGAAAAGTGATAACTTTTATTTTCAAATGTAAAAAAATTTATTTTTACATGAGAACTTATACACAAATGATTATAGAAGGCTTTACTCACTATCTCCCCAAGACTGGAAACTGGGCTCTTGCTAAGTGCCACGCACTTTTTAAAGTATTTTAAATCTTTTGATGCATTGAATCTTCACAACCCCCCTATGAAGTGGGCACTATATGATGCCCATTTTACACAAGGAAACCAAGGCACATAATGGCTAAGTAAGACATTAAGATTTAAGATTCAAGTTGAGGCTGTGTGGTCAGATTCAATAACGGGATTTAGCCACTACAATATGATGCCTCTCAATCACAGCATGAAGGAGTAAGTGTACAGCCATTGATTTAAAATTTAACCCCCAATTATATCACTGTTACTATGGAAACAATCAGAGGAGCCCTTTCTAAAACTGTGCATTGAATACCGGTAACTTGGACACTTCTGAACCAAAAACAAACAAACATATATTGGGATAGATAGGTAGATAGTATTTGTGTTCCTGCAAAAGAAATAGGAGATGACATATTGGTTTCATTTAAAAAGGCATATAGTGTGGACATGTATAGATCTATAAATGTCTGACAACTATTGTAACAACAGGGTTTATTGCCTTTTGTAAAGCCATTAAATTTATGTGCCACCATCCACTTTAACTTTTGTTATCCAGGTGGAGAAATGCCTTTGCCATGGCAACCCCAAGGAGTGTGCCGTGTAATTCCTCAGCATATATTCGTGATATAGGAATGTGAGTAATTTACATACCAGAAAGTGTGAACAAGCCCAGGAACATGAACACTGGGTTCCAGTCTCACCTGTAAGGTGTGACTTTGAACAAATTATGACCCTAACCTGGGCTTCCGTGTAGAGGGAAAAGACTAGATGGAGCATCTAGATTTGGCTTCGTTTTTTCAATAGTAGCTCTAAGCAGAAATTTGATTACGTTTTGATTGTTGTGGAACACCAAAAGTGTCCAGCCCTTTGTGGGCAGTTGTTTCTGAACAGGAGTCCAGATCCTGAACTCTTTGCACATAACAATCTTGCTTTGCCAGTGACCTTTACACCCTCCCGATCATGATTATGATAATTAATAATAATTACAGCCATGAAGACAGAAAAGAAGCAGTCCAGAGATGGAAGACACTGACGTCGCCTTGCCATACTACGGTAGCAGACAGCAGCTGTGCATCACTGTAGGTTGCCCAGGACCAAACCAGAGAGGGTCGGACCTGCATTACCACCATTTGTCCACTATCCAGAACTGAAATATCATTGCTGACATGTACACATAAGGAACTGTTTGACATTGAAATTGGGTCTCAAAAGAACTGTTGGTCCAGAAAGAAAAAAAAAAATAATAATTACAATAGCAAGCACCCTGACGTGATTAAGGGCAAAGATATAAAATTACTACTCTTTGCAATTGTCTATCTTGATCTGTGTGGTCATTCTTCTTCCAGTACCCCCACTCTCACCTTCCATCCAGGGGAAATTCTGTGTCAGTCAACTCTGGATTTGGTGATGCAGACCCAGGATCAGATTTAGAAAGGACTGGAAAGTAACTGCAAGGTGTGACCAATCGAAATTGGAAATGGCAGAGTTTGGTTCTTGAAAGAAAAAAAAAAATTGAGTGAGGAAGAGGCAGAGTAAAGAGAAGGACCAGCCAGACAGGTTCATAGAGTTTTCTGATAGACACTTTGGTTGGGAAGAGGGGGTGCAGTCTGCGAGGACTGATGGGGAGAGATAGTTTTTACTAGTAAGATGTTTACAGCACAATAATAATCCACTGCCCTACCTATCCCATAACTGCATTCATTTGTGTGGGTTCCCCCACCCCGTATGCTCATTATCAAGAGCAGGCTATATAAGTCTCTAGTTGTACTCACAATATACTGCCATTTTAAAAATATATATATTTTATTGATTTTTTTTACAGAGAGGAAGGGAGAGGGACAGAGCTAGAAACATTGATGAGAAACATCAATCAGCTGCCTCTTGCACAACCCCCACTGGGGATGTGCCTGCAACCAAGGCACATGCCCCTGACCGGAATCGAACCTGGGACCCTTCAGTCCACAGGGCGATGCTCTATTCACTGAGCCAAACCAGTTAGGGCTATACTACCATTTATTTGGCATTCACAGGCTAGGCATTGTAATAAGCACTTACACATTTTTAAAAAAAAAAATACCATTGAGTTTGGTATTATTACTATTATTGTTTTATTAGAAATTGAGATTCAGATAGGTAAAATGATATGCCTACTAGTAAAGGGGTCAGATTAAGATTTAAAACCAGGTTTTTGTGACTTTTTCATTCAACATATATTTACCAAGTGCCTCCTCTGTGCCAGGCATTCTAGATATAGCCATCAACTAGACAAAATGCCTTTCCTTATGGAGACCACCTTCCAGTAAGGGAGATAGAGGGAAGAAAAGCAAACAAATAAGTGAATACCACTTGAGATAATGACAGGTGCTATGAAGAGAATCAAATGGGGGAGGGAAGGAATAAAGGGGGATGGCAGACATATGTAATACTATCAACAAAAATTTTTTTAATTTTTTTTTTTAAAGAAAATAATCAAGTGAGGCATGGAGACAATCACTAACACATAGGGAGTCTTCGGGAGAATAAACCTGACTTAGGTCATTGCGGTTCACTGTCATCCTGAGGCTGCTGGGAGCAGAGACAGGAGCCAGCTGACCAGCAGGCGGCGCCCCAGGAGCTGGCCTGCCAGGTGTGGCCCAGCAGTCGCTCCTAGGAACTGCCCGAGGCCAGAAGGGAAGACGGGCCGAGCAGCCCACCTGCGATGTCCCCGCGGGGGTGGGGTGAGGGCGGGGGGGGGGGGGGGGGGAATCGCCAGAGGACCCTGAGTCCTGGAGACCCAGACCCTGGAGGGCCAGGCCCTGGTGACAGTTGGCCCTGCCGTCCACACTCCAGCCCAGGCCGCCCTCGCCGGCCCCACCCCCGCCAGAGACCCGCCAGAGACCCTCCAGGCCCGTGACCCATGCAGGCCCCGGAACCTCCTCAGCCCCAGGCGACCTTGCCCTCGTCCAGCGACCCTTCCTCACAGTTGGCCCCTGGTCCTGCCTCGGGACCCCATCGTTCCCACGTGACTCCCACCCCCCTCGCTCCCCTTCAGTCCAGCCCCACCCAGTACTCTCCTCCCCAGTCTAGCTTCGGAATCCTCCTCGCCCAAGGGGACCCCAACATGGCCTTGGTACCCCAACCTGGACTCCCCTGCCCGAGGTGATTCCGACCCAACCTCGGGACCCCCTGGCCTCCCCACCTTTTTTTATTTTTTATTTTATTGATTTTTTACAGAGACAACTAGAAACGTCGATGAGAGAGTAACATCGACCAGCTGCCTCTTGCACATTCCCTACCAGGGATGTGCCCGCAGCCCTTGACCAGAATCGAACCCCGGACCTTTCAGTCCGCAGACCGACGCTCTATCCACTGAGCCAAACCGGTTTCGGCACCTCCCCACCCTTTTGAACTGCGCCGTCACCGTGGTCACATCCCGGGATGCCGGCCTTCCTGCCGACCACCTACGGCCGTTTTCCAGAAAGTTCCTGGCCATCCCAGGGCCTCACCCGCCCCAGCAGCCGCCAGTACCGGGCCGAACAGGGTCCCCGACCCCAAAAGACGAGCTCGCCCACCAAAAGGGTGAGGCCGGCCGAGCTAGAGGTCCGTGAGGAGAAGGGGCACCGCATCCAACAAAAGACAGTGCTGAAGGGGCAGTGGAAGGAAGCCAACGGAAGGTCAAGGTTTCGGCACTGACTCCTTCAGCGGCTTCGCAGCCCCCAGGGATAACCTGCTGGGGGTCCGAAACTTTGCCGGGCGAGACGTGTGCGCCCCCTGCTGGCCGCGGCCCGGCGAGCCAGGCACTGCGCAGGCGCAGGCGGGGCGGGGCGGGGCACCCGCAGGGGCGGCCCAGGGCGCACGCGCGAGCCGGCCGGCGCGCCCCCTGCAGGCTCCCGAGCGCCCGGCCAGGTCTGTCCTGTGGCTGTTCGCCGGCGCCCCTTCCCCTGCGTGACGGCGTCCTCCGCGAGGCTGGAGCGGAGCCGGGAGCCGAAGGAGTGGACGCCGCGCGAGGGCAGAGCGCCGGCCGCCGCATCCCCGGTGCCGAGGGTCGGTGAGTGCCGTGGGACCCGCCGCAAAGGCGCGCGCGGCTGCGGAGCCGCTCCCCGCCCCGGCCGACCCCAGCCCCAGCCCCAGCCGCCCTGCCCCGGAGCCCCGCCGCCGCCCTGCACCGCCCCGCTCTGCCCGCGCCCACCCAGCAGGTGCATCTCCCTGCAGCGCCAGGCCGCCCTGACTCAGGCTTCCTCTCCGCTCCAACCTCTCTGGGCGTGTCCCCATCCCTGCGGGCAAGTCGCTGAAGCCAGCTGGCCTCGGAGAAACCTAAACCTTCCCGGACATTAGAATAAATAGCTGCGAAACCCTTTGTGCCCAGCCCAGAGCAGACCCGTGGCCGCGTTCATCCAGCAGGCACTCAACACCTGTCTGGTGGAGTCCTGTCTGGTGGAGTCCTGTCTGGCGGAGTCCTGTCTGGCGGAGACCTGCAGGGCCTCCGAGAATGCTGCTGGCTCATCTCTCGGTGCAGAGCCCCAATGTGGGTGGTAATCCTTCTCCGTGCTGCACTCGCCTTCCTCCCACCCCCTCAGGTCCATTGAGGATCCAGGGGTCCGCTGTTGGTTGGTGATGAGAGTTGTGTGGGGGACAGCGGGAAGGGTACTTACTCCTGGTCTAGGCAGAGAGGCCTCGACAACCCTAAGTACAACCATCTAGCGTCCGTGGTCAGTCCTGATTTGGTGTAATTTGTGTTTACACGGGTATGGGTCCTCACACAGCACACGGTAAGCTTAACGAGGTCTCCTGCAGGAGGGTTTAGGGCCAGTGTGTATTTGTACTTCCTTGGACGTGATCCAATGAAAGCTGTTGCCTTACAGGATTGTTTATGTTTGTCTGTCCCTTTGCCTCTCAAACTGGGGGCTCCTTGAAGGCCCCGATTGGCTCTTGTTTGGTCTTGCACGCCCAGCACATAGCCAGTCCCTGGCACATGCCAGGCCTGGAGGCTCAGACAAGGTTCAAGTGAAAAAGTCAATGCCCTTTTCTCCTGAGCAATGATGCCATTTGATTCCGTGTATTTGATGCTTTCGCCTTCTGTAACCTTGAAAGGATGAAGGCTGTTTTCCTTTAGGAAGTTTGCATCCCGGAAGATGTAAGAGAAAAAGAAAATGGGTAAAAATGGATGCCATGAGGATTCCCCCTCCCCCATCTTTTTAACTTCTTGGAGAATTAAAAATTAATAAACACTTGCTTATTCTATCTGACAAACAGGATGGCATCATTCCCTCTCTAAGATGCTCTACCGCCATTCTGATGAGACAGCCTTTTGGAACAAGAAAGGGTAGCTCAAGCTGTTTTTTTTTTAAAAAAGATGCTAGCCTCCCATGGTGCATTGCCAGGCAGTCTCACCTGGGAAGGCCCACGTAATACTCCTAGTTAACAGTTTCTTCTCCGGACCTGCTTCTTGAGATGGCAGTGGCCTCTTCTGCTATTGAGTCTGTTGAGGGGGGAAAGCATTCTAGAACTCCGAGGAGAATGTGGGCAAGGCTCAGTGAATGGTTGAAAGATTTCCTGGACATGGTCCCTGCCCTTGGGGACTTTAAGGTAGAGTTAAAGAGATGACTTATTCACAGGTAACTGGGACATAAGACAGGACAAGATAAGTGATACATGAGATATCCAGAAAAGCTGCTGAAGATGTCCAGAAGGGGCGGGATAGCTTTCAGCAAGAGCACAAGGTCTCAATGCTGGCTGAATGTTACAATCCCTCGGGAAAGAGCCCCATGCCCTGAGCAGAGTCCAGAATCTCCAGGGATGGGCCTCAGACGTCAGTTTCTGTCTTAAAGCTCCTCCAAAAGATTCCTTTGTTCAGCCAAGATGCAGAACCCTTGAGCCAAGGTTATCAGTGGCTGGTTGACAGAGGTGCTGGGACTGGGCTGAGAAACAATAGGTGGGATTTCAGAGGCTGGAGACAGATATGGTGGATGGTATTCCGAGCAGACAAAACCCTAGAAGGCCCAGACACCTGTGGGAAAGTGTAAGGCGTGTCAGTCCCTGTCCTGGGGGACTGGTGCAGGGTACCATTCGGCTCAGAGTTCTTTGCACGTTTGAAGAGATTTGGAGTCAACAGGCAGGTAGAACCATTGCAGGAGCTCACTAATGATTCGCGCCTCGGCCCTCACAGAAGATCCATGTTACCTCTCCCTGGGGTTCCAGTCGCCCCATGACTCCATTTCCTCACCTAGAGAGGCAGGTGAGCTAGCAGGCCTGGGAATGGGGCCGAGGCTACGGCAGGGGTTAGAAAAGCAGGCAACACTTCCTTTTGTAAAAGAATACAAATATGTATCCCCGTATATTTATTTATAAATTATAGCCATACACTACTGTCATGAATATATGGACATAGAAATATATACAATCATAGAAGTTTTAAACCTTTTTTAAAAATATATATTTTATCGATTTTCTTACAGAGAGGAAGGGAGAGAGAAAGAGAGCTAGAAACATCGACCAGCTGCCTCTTGCACACCCCCTACCGGGGATGTGCCCGCAACCATGTACATGCCCTTGGCCGGAATCGAACCTGGGACCTTTCAGTCTGCAGACCGACGCTCTACCGCTGAGCCAAACGGTTTTTGCTACAACCATAGAAGTTTTAAAGGGATGAGCAGCACAGATGTCATAGAACTCTCTCCCCATAACCTCCTTGGGCTACATCTTTGGCAAAAACATACCCTACCAACTCCCGCCAGAAGCTTTAATGTAAACTCAGAGCCACGTGATCCTGAGGAGATGGCTGCCCCCACCCCTGAACAGAGCTGGTGGTGGTGAGACCAGCACACTAGGTCTCCCCCTGCGCCTCCCAGTGCAAATGACCACAGCCTCAAACCCAGCCTGGAGGGTGTGGAGGGGTCTGAGCCTCCAGGATTTCTTCCCATCCCATTCATGCCAGGACCACTTGTGTAAATATCTCATTGTCTAAAAACTATTTTTTGTGCACTTCCTTGTGCAAAAGAATTTAAGTATGTATCCCCCATATATTATACTTATTTATAAATTATAGTCATACACTACTGCACTGATATTATGGACATAGACATATACACAAATATAGGACTTTTAAAGCATGAGCGGGAATGTGAACATAGTTAAATTTTGTCAGTGTCCTAATGCTACAAAATCTTCCCTGCCATTTCCCTCACCATCCCGCACCAACATATGTTGTTTTTAAAAGAAACCATGTGATCAAGTCTACATCTCCTTTATAAAATGGTGAGATATAGGTTCCAGCATTTGAAGGTCTGGCTCTGGTTCTGCGTCCTGTTTACTTCAGTATCTGGTTCTTGTGGGATGTGATACCACGCCGCACGGAGACATGGGGACCGTGCTATGATTCCAGTACCTGTTTTTCCATCCCACTCACCGGGCATGCCAGGGCTCCTGGATTTGAGCTGATAAACGTTCCTGGGCTATCGGAGGAGCTGGCAATCTAGTTCCCAAAGCTCGTGGCGTGCAAGAGTAGATGTTCGTGAGATGGTGCTCTTGCAGCATCCTCGGCCACACAATCACACCTCTTCCTTCGAGGCACTGATTGGAGTATGCTGGCTTGAAAGAAATGAGCTAGCTGACACATCGCTGAAGTCATTTGCCCTCGAAAAAACAGAAAAGAAAAAGGTCTCCAGATTTGGAACTTTTCGTGAAAGAAAATGCAGATTCCCTCCTTAAGTTCTAAATCCCAAGATAATCATTGAACCTCTGTGTCATAAAAGATATTCGCAGGTATTCCTGAGTCACTACAAAGTATTATAGTGGAGTATGGTTTTTGTTTTTAATGGAATACAACCATATCTTTATTTATTTATTTATTTATTTATTTATAAAATATATTTTATTGATTTTTTTACAGAGAGGAAGGGAGAGGGATAGAGAGTCAGAAACATCGATGAGAGAGAAACATCGATCAGCTGCCTCCTGCACCCCCTCCTCTAGGGATGTGCCCGCAACCCAGGTACATGCCCTTGATCGGAATCGAACCTGGGACCCTTCAGTCCCCAGGCTGACTCTCTATCCACTGAGCCAAACCGGTTTCAGCCATATCTTTTCTTTTTTTAAATAATTCTTTATTGTTGAAAGTATTACATATGTCCCTTCCCCCCATTGACCCCCTCCAACCCATCCCTGCCCCCCCCAGGTCCTCACTGCCCCATTTTCTCTGTCCATGAGCCATGCATATATGCATACAAGGTCCTTCAACCATGCTATCTTGAAGTATATAAACTCCAACATATCTTAGAGGCTTCAAGTAAACTAGTGGGAAGGGCCCACCACCACCCCCATATCACAGAACCTCTCCTCCATCAGGGTGCCCATGGCTGCTGACATACAGGCCAACAAGGGCGCCAGGGTCCATCCATGTATTAAATATTAGTAAAGTTGCCCAGGTGGTGTGGCTCAGTGGTTGAGCACTGACCCAGGAACCAAGAGATCACTGGTTGGATTCCTGGTCAGGGCACATGCCCAGGTTGTGGGCTCGATCCCCTGCAGAAGGCAGCCAACTGATGATGTTTCTCTCTCATCAATGTTTCTATCTCTCTATCTCTCTACCATCTTCTCTCTCTAAAAAATCAATAAAAATATTTTTTTAAATATTGGTAAAGCCAATTTTTCTCATTTCTAAAGAAAAATACTTATAAATAAAATTCCTCACCATTCCATGATTCCAGAAGATAATCTTGCTCACCACACTTGGAGACTAATAGTGGGTTCGCTGGCAGGGACCATACTCAGTAAACGTGCCTGCTAGTTTTAGCCTGTTTTTGACAGTGTTTATTGTTATACTAGAGGTCCACTGCATGGATTCATGCACTGGTGGGTCCCTCCGCGTAGCTTGCAGGGATTGAGCCGAAACCGGCAGTCCAGTGCTACCTGCCGCTCCTGCCTGCCACTCCTGCTCATCCTGGCCCTGCTGTGCCTGCCACCGCCATGGCTCAGTGGGCTTGCTGCCACTTTGCTGTGGTCTCCGGGGTGCAGTGGCCAGCCACGAGCCCTGCGTCTGGGGCCTTTTGGTCAGCTAAGCAGCACTCCTGCTGTTGCACCAGGGGGCAGCTCCTGCATTGAGCGCCTGCCCCCTGGTGGTCAGTATGTGCTATAGCTACTGGTCAACCAGTTGTTTGGTTGTTCGGTTGTTTGGTTGTATAGGCTTTTATATATATAGATGGGCATTTCATCTGAAGAATTCATTGAATTAGACATTTTCACATATTTCCTGTCCACTCCGCCCCCAGAAAAGGATCATGTATTAGGTATAAGATTAAGCAAAACAAAACACCCACAAGCAGCATTATTGCACATTTAGAGACTCTCTCCCTCCATGCCCCATCCCAACTTCCTTCTTGCCATAGCATCCAAGCCCTTGTTGGCTTTCCTTTCTGGATTATTCCCTGCTGTTCCCCCACCATCACCACTCCAAACTACTTGCTGTTCCACACACACACACTTTCATTTCTCTGTGATCTAATGCCCTCCCACCCCAGCTAATAAGAAACTTGAGACCAGCGTGCTCCAAATGCTGCAAAATGTGGCCCAGTGAGTCCAGAGAGCACCAGTTTTGCTATGCATATTTTGATCAGACTTTTTTTTTAGATAAATCTACCTGTATATTTATGTATGTTTGTATAGGGGGTATTTCTGCCATTTCACTTTAATTTAAAGCAGTTAAATTAACTGCATTTAATAGAAAATTTAACTCAACAAACCTTTTATTTGGCTTCATGCTTAGCAATTGAAGTACATGCAAACATTCAGACTGTGAACTCCTTGGATTAAGAACGCTGGAATTTTCATTTCCAAATCCTTATTACCTGGTGAAAGTGCCCATCACACAGTGAGCACTGGGCAAATGTTAGTTGGATTAATAAATGCCTTTTTGTCTTGTGTACCCTAAAAGGCCACAGATTCTACCAGCAAACATCCATTAAGTGCTGTCAGGCCTTCTTCAGCGTGTACACATGTCGACCCTTAATACTGCTGACTGTTACAGACCCCGTGCTGATAAAGAAGTGCTTTCCTAGCTGAGATAGATCCTCAGGAAAAAGTGCTGAGTCCTGACCAGCACCCCCAACCAGGCCATCTCTCTATCCCACACCTGTGGTGAAGAGGCAGGACCATGGTTGTCCGTCCTCTGCCTGACACCAGCAGGCATGCCTGCGGCTTTATGGAGACCCCTCCCTCCGCCCGTTCCTCCCTCCAGGCCTGTGCAGAGTTAGGTTTCCACGGAAGGAGATGCACTGAACCTGGGATATGACGGGAACATAACAGGGTGTGTGCCTTGTCCGCTTCTGCTCGCTGGTCTGGAGGATGGCTCAGCAGCGACTCTCTTGAATCATTTAACACCATTCTGTTCTGTATATGCAGAAATAAAACCTTATTTTTGCACTGGCATATATATATATAAATTGTAGGACATATTGAAGCCCATAATGAAAAAGGAAATCCCCAAAAATCAAAAAAGTGGAAGTGCCTGAGTTGCAGGCTTGATCCCTGGCCTCTGTCCGGGCACATGTGGGAGGCAGCCAATGGATATTTCTCTTTCTCCCCCTCCCTTCCTCCCTCCACTCTCTCTAAAAATCCATGGGAAAAATACCCTCAGGTGAGGATTAAAAAATAATAAACAGCCCTAACCGGTTTGGCTCAGTGGATAGAGCCTCAGCCTGCGGACTGAAAGGTCCCAGGTTCGATTCTGGTCAAGGCATGTACCTTGGTTGCGGGCACATCCCCAGTAAGGGGTGTGTAGGAGGCAGCTGGTCGATGTTTCTCTCTCATTGATGTTTCTCTCTCTTCCTCTCTGTAAAAAAAAATAAAAATATATATATTAAAATAATAATAATAATAATAATAATAATAATAAACAAATAGATAAATAACATTGGAAGTGTCTAGACTCCCCAAAACACAATAAGCAGCAGTTGCCAACCTTTCAGACCTCCGGGACCAGACCGCTGGTTGGGTGGGGACCGCTGCACTGAAGGGCGCTGCTGAGCAGTGGGCCCTGGACAGCAGTGGGTGCTCATGGACTGGCACGACCCACAGCTCTTTACCAAAAACTACTGGGAAAACCATTTTTAGAGGAATTCTCTGTGCCATCAAGAGGCTTCTCAGAAATTAGCAAGCCACAGTATGCACTCACTCTGGACCAGTTCAACTGCTCACCTAAAAAAAGCAAATATTGAAATACTCAACGGTTTGTGTAACGTTTAATATTTTAACAGTAAGCAAACAAGGCTTTTAAGTCGGGGAAAGTAAAGTCTTCCCTTCCCTTCCTGGCTCTGTCCCCGGAGGAGTGGAGTGAGCCTCTGCGGGAAGTCTTCAGATGTGCTCTTGTGGGCGGAGGTGGTGGCTGTGCCAGGGGCCGAGCGTTTGCCTTAGCGTAGAAGCCGCCTGGGTGGCTCTGGACCGAGGCCATTGCCACTTCTGGGGACTCTCGGTGCCGCCCGGGTCAAGTGTTTTAAGGAACTTGAGCTTCCTTTCCTCGTGGACATTTGCTTTTGTAACCAGAAAGCCGCCTTGGTTTTGTAATTCCGGGAAATCTCCTCCTTTAAATTCTTTTTTTACTCGGACAGAACTGACACAGATACAGCATTTAGTGCGACTTTGGATAAAGCCTGGTGTGGACAAAGCCACAAGCTGGGTGTTTTGGGGAGACAGAAATAAATAAAATACCGAGGTGGTGGGGCTCAAGGGACATTTTTCTTCTGATTTCTAATGCTGGGTTCTGGAGGCACTGTGTACAGTTTTATAAAGATGTTTACTGTCAAAACTGGTTTGGCTCAGTGGACAGAGCGTCAGCCTGTGGACTGAAGGGTCCCGGGTTCGATTCCGGTCAGGGGCATGTATGTACCATGGTTTAGGGCACAT
Source organism: Pipistrellus kuhlii (assembly GCF_014108245.1). Classification (NCBI taxonomy): domain Eukaryota; kingdom Metazoa; phylum Chordata; class Mammalia; order Chiroptera; family Vespertilionidae; genus Pipistrellus; species Pipistrellus kuhlii. The sequence continues at coordinate 90,933,107 of NW_023425540.1, forward strand.
CCCCAGTGGGGGTTGTGCGGGAGGCAGCTGATCAATGTCTCTCATCAATGTTTCTAGCTCTGTCCCTCTCCCTTCCTCTCTGTAAAAAATCAATAAAATATATTTTAGAAATAAAGTAATAATAATAATAAAAGATGTTTACTGCCTTCAGGGTACACTCGGATGTAGTGGTGTAGTAGCTGATGGGAGATTCAGATCCCGGCTCTGTGGCTTTCTTGTGGTGTGATCCAGGGCCAGGTTTTTGCTCCTGGTTTCTTTGTCTGTAAAAGGGTGAGGATACCAGAAGCCAGAGTTGAAATAAGAGACTGTGTAAGTATAAAAGTATATCATATGAAAGCTTCTTATCTTTTCATGTAGCAGGAGGGAACAAAGAGTCAGCCCTGCGGTCTGGTCTCTGTTTCCTGCGTTTGTATTTCTTTGTTTCTGGCTCTGTTCTTCCCAAAGTAACATACTTGCAATCTGTTCTGCTCTGTGGTTCTCTGACTTGGTGAGGGATGTCTTATAAACATAAGACATTTTTCACATTATCGCCTAGCACTCTCCACTTGCCCAAAGGTGCCAGGGAGTCATGCCAGGGAGCCCCGGGTCCCCCCCCCACCCCCCGATGTCCCGAGAGGCGTCAGCGCTCCTGATCTCCAAGGTCACCCTGCCAGCCCCACCCCAGAGCCCTCTGCACAGGGCTTCCTCCCCGCCAGTCCTCCCGTGGCCCCGGAGGAAAACCGCAGCCAGGAGCGAGCACAGCACTCAGGTCAGTTCCCGATACTGCCGTTCAGCCTCATAGGAAGATGGAGGGTCTGTCCTTCTGCCCCATCCCACCACCACCCGCCTTCCCACCCAGAGACAGGGTCAGGCTTGGTGATGAATCCTTCCTGGGACAGACTCTTCCAGAAAAGGAAGTCATCACCGTCTCTGACCCAAAGACCTCTGTGAGCTGTGACCCTTTCTTACATTCCCCTCTTGAGATAGAGGAAGGAAGAGCGTCTTGGCCAGGCCAGATGACTGCAGGAGGACCGGTCCCTGAGGGAGGCCCTGTCTTCCCCTCCGAGCCTGACCCACTTGTCAGAATCTTTCCTAAACCACAGGCCTCCGCCGATGAGCACTAAATCACTGCTCTCTTACTACCTGTCTGCAAGAGATTTTTAAGACAGTTCTCCACCTTGTTAATTTTAAAACAATTAGGATAACTTATTACTTTGCCGCTTAATAGCACTTTATACTATTTTAGCTTTAATGTCTTCACATGTTAACCATGTGGTTAACCGAGAAAGCCATATTTTGCATTAATTAATATATAACTTCTTGCAGTTGTGTTGTCTGTAAATATACAAAATATTTATTGACTATACTTTAAAGCATACATTTTGAATAACTATGGACACATCTTTTCTTGTGTTGTTTTGTGTGTTTTTGTGTTGTTGTTTTTTTTAAAGCAGGAGCTTACTTTAAAAAAGGGGGCATTAATAGAAATTATTTTCAACTGACTAGAGCCAAAAGTGAAGCTAGCTCTTTTAAAAAAACAAACTAGCCAAAACCGGTTTGGCTCAGTGGTAGAGTGTCGGTCTGCGGACTGAAAGGTCCCAGGTTCGATTCCGGTCAAGGGCATGTACAATGGTTGCTGGCACATCCCCAGTAGGGCGATGTTTCTCTCTCATCGACGTTTCTAGCTCTCTATCCCTCTCTCCTCCTCTCTGTAAAAAATCAATAAAATTTATTTTAAAAAAACACACAAAAAACAACTAACTCCCGTTCTGCACGCACTGGGTCTGAGGGCAGGCCCTTGGGGCAGCGGTGTGACCTGTGCTCACTAACGAATGATTGACCGGCCGTGTGAGTCTCCTGTGTGGTCGCCGGCCACTTAGTGGATGGCGTTGGGTGAATGTCAGCCTGAATGTGGAGCCGGTTCATTGAACTGAGAACTCTTCCGCTGTGAGTCACGGAGGTTTCTCCCCTCTTAGAGGACGGCGAGCCGTGAGGGGTTCCTCTTGCGCCACCTGCGTCCTCGGTGCATGGACGGCGACCAGGGGCTCTCCGGGCGCCCCCGCTGCCGTTCTCGCTGACCGCGTGGGGCTGAGCAGCCTGGCCGCACTGCAGCCTCCATGCCCGCAGCTTCCAGAACGTGACCGCCTCCTTCTCTAGCAGGTAAGCATCTGATATAAACTCTGAGCCTGGTGTCTCTGCCCATTCCAGGTGCTTCTCACACCCGAGATCTAGTACAGTGGGTTTCCTAAATTGAGAGTAGACACATATTTCTATTTATTGGTTGATTTTAGAGAGAGGGAGAAAGAAGTGGGGAGAGAGAAACATTGATGTGTTGTGTCACTTATGTCTGGATTTATTGGTTGATTCTTGTATGTGCCCTCACCATGGATCCAACCTGCAACCTTAGTGTATTGGGATGATGCTCTAAGCAACTAGCTACCCAGCCAGGGCCGAGAGAGGCCTTTCTAAACCCCACTCTTGTTTCTGCTATCTCTCTTTTTTCCTTTTTTTCTTCATTGATTAAAGTATTACATATATGTCCTTATCCCCTCCTTGCCCCTCCTTTCCTCCCCCCAACTCATGCCCTCACCCCCCTGGTGTCTATGTCCATTGGTTGGGCTTATATGCGTGCAAACAAGTCCTTTGGTTGATCTCTCCCCCTTACCCCACCTTCCCCTCTGAGGTTTGACAGTCTGACCGATGCTTCTCTGTCTCTGGATCTGTTTTTGTTCATCACTTTATGTTGTTCATTATATTCCATAAATGAGTGAGATCATGTGATATTTTATCTTTCTCTGACTGGCTTACTTCACTTAGCTCTCCAGTTCCATCCATTCTGCTATCTCTTGTGTTTCATAATCTCTCAGCAGACTTTCCCAGTTTATGTACCAGATTTAAATAGAACATTCATAGTGACACAGGATAGACTTTCTCCAAAGGAAAATGACCACTCTTGTGGGAAGCTCACATACCAATGCTCAGTTAAAGCAGGAAATGCTTCCTTAGGATTCAAAGCAGGAAGGTACAGTCCGTCATCTTGCCCATGTGTCTGCTACCTGTGTCTTGCTCCTGAGTCAACAGGGCCCGCCCGCCTGTGAGGGCCCCATATCAGGTTTCTCCTCTTCCCCTCCCTCCCTCTCTCCTTCCCTTCCCCCCTCCATCCCTCCACAGCCCTCTTCACACTTAGAAATCACCCCGAAGCCAGCACACTAAGCTGAGTTTCCTTTTGCTGGTTCTGTGCTGGTTGAGAGGAAAGCCAGTCATGGAGAGGAATTCCACCAGCCTGAGTATTTTGCTAAGAAATAGCACATTCACATGAACTACAGAGGACATCTGAATAGCTTTTTATCAAATGATAAATACCACTCCAGCAGTCACATTGCACATGAAAGCCTGTTGTTGAACTTCAGTTTCGGGAAGAAAGAAGGTCCGTTTCCCAAAGGAGTGTACTTTACACAAGCAGTAGAACTGTGGTTTCTCTCTCACGTGTGCTGTGTTGGGTGAAGATGGTATGAACAAGGGTGAGGAGGAACGTGGAGAGAAGGTTATGTGTCCCAAGACTCAATCTTCCCCTCTTTCCCCTATGCACCCCAAACTCAAAGCACATTTTCATGGCACACCCTAACTTTTTGTCCCTGGTCTGTAACCAGTGCGGAGGGTCCCTCCTGGTGAGAGGATGGCGGTGCTCAGGCAGCTGTCACTCCTGCTCTGGAAGAACTACACTCTGCAGGTAAGTGCCGCTCCCGGGCATGGCAAGAAGTGTGTGGGCACCTTGGGAGACAGGGCCTCGGGGGAGAGTGAAGCTTGGAGGGGGTGTCCCAGGGGAGAGGGGTGTCCCCAGGGAGGGGGCGTGTCCCAGGGGAGGGGGGTGTCCCCAGGGAGGGGGTGTGTCCCAGGGAGGGGGTGTGTCCAAGGGGAGGGGGTGTCCCAGGGAGGGGGCGTGTCCCAGGGGAGAGGGGGTATCCCCAGGGAGGGGGTGTGTCCCAGGGGAGAGGGGTGTCCCCAGGGAGGGGGTATGTCCCAGGGGAGGGTGTGTCCCAGGGAGGGGGTGTGTCCAAGGGGAGGGGTTGTCCCAGGGGAGGGGAGTGTCCCAGGGGAGGGGGTATGTCCCAGGGGAGGGTGTGTCCCAGGGAGGGGGTGTGTCCAAGGGGAGGGGGGTGTCCCAGGGAGGGGGTGTGTCCCAGGGGAGGGGGTGTCCCAGGGGAGAGGGGGTATCCCCAGGGAAGGGGTGTGTCCCAGGGGAGGGGGTGTCCCCAGGGAGGGGGTGTGTCCCAGGGGAGGGGGTGTCCCAGGGAGGGGGTGTGTCCCAGGGAGGGGGTGTGTCCAAGGGGAGGGGGGTGTCCCAGGGGAAGGGGGTGTCCCCCAGGGAGGGGGTGTGTCCCAGGGAGGGGGTGTGTCCAAGGGGAGGGGGGTGTCCCAGGGGAGGGGGTATGTCCCAGGGAGGGGGTGTATCCAAGGGGAGGGGGGTGTCCCAGGGGAGGGGGGTATCCCCAGGGAAGGGGTGTGTCCCAGGGGAGGGGGGTGTCCCCAGGGAGGGGGTGTGTCCCAGGGGAGGGGGTGTCCCAGGGAGGGGGTATGTCCCAGGGAGGGGGTGTGTCCAAGGGGAGGGGGGTGTCCCAGGGGAGGGGGGTGTCCCCCAGGGAGGGGGTGTGTCCCAGGGAGGGGGTGTGTCCAAGGGGAGGGGGGTGTCCCAGGGGAGGGGGTATGTCCCAGGGAGGGGGTGTGTCCAAGGGGAGGGGGGTGTCCCAGGGGAGGGGGTATGTCCCAGGGAGGGGGTGTGTCCAAGGGGAGGGGGTATGTCCCAGGGGAGGGGGGTGTCCCCAGGGAGGGGGTGTGTCCCAGGGGAGGGGGTATGTCCCAGGGAGGGGGTGTGTCCAAGGGGAGGGGGTGTGTCCCAGGGGAGGGGGGTGTCCCCAGGGAGGGGGTATGTCCCAGGGAGGGTGTGTGTCCAAGGGGAGGGAGTGTGTCCCAGGGGAGGGGGGTGTCCCAGGGGAAGGGGGTGTCCCAGGGGAGGGGGGTGTCCCCAGGGAGGGGGTGTGTCCCAGGGTAGGGGGGTGTCCCCAGGGAGGGGGTATGTCCCAGGGAGGGGGTGTGTCCAAGGGGAGGGGGGTGTCTCAGGGGAGGGGTTATGTCCCAGGGAGGGGGTGTGTCCCAGGGGAGGGGGTATGTCCCAGGGGAGGGGTTATGTCCCAGGGAAGGGGTGTGTCCCAGGGAGGGGGTGTGTCCAAGGGGAGGGGGTATGTCCCAGGGAGGGGGTGTATCCAAGGGGAGGGGCGTGCCCCAGGGGAGGGGGGTGTCCCAGGGGAGGGGGGTGTCCCCAGGGGAGGGCGGTGTCCCAGGGGAGGGGGTGTCCCAGGGGAGGGGTTGTCCCAGGGGAGGGGGGTGTCCCCAGGGAGGGGGTGTGTCCCAGGGGAGGGGGGTGTCCCAGGGGAAGGGGGTGTCCCAGGGGAGGGGGGTGTCCCAGGAGAGGGGGGTCTGTGAGCCACTCCGTGCTTCTCCATCCGCCAGCATGTGCTTTCATTCCTCCTCCAGAAGCGGAAGATCCTGGTGACGGCCCTGGAGCTCCTCCTCCCCTTGCTGTTTTCTGGGATCCTGATTTGGCTTCGCCTGAAGATCCAGTCGGAGAACGTGCCCAAGGCCACCATCTACCCCAGCCAACCCATCCGGGAGCTGCCCCTGTTCTTCAGCTTCCCTCCCCCGGGAGGCGCCTGGGAGCTCGCCTACATCCCGTCCCAGAGCGACGCCGTGAAGACCGTCACGGAGACGGCCAGGAGGGCCTTGGTGATCAACCTGAGAGGTGAGGCGGCCGGGGGACCTTCTCTCTGTGAGGTTCAGGGCCACGCAGCTCCCTCTTGTTGGCCATGCTGCCAGGGCAAGTCCCCCACCTCTGTCTCCTATCTCTCCTTTTAAAAATTTTTACTTACTGATTTAAAATGTTTTTTTTGTTGTTGTTGTTGTTTTAGAGAGAAAAGCATTGTTTGTTCCACTTATTTATGCATTCATTGTTTGATTCTTATGTGTCGTGACCGGGGGAATCGAACCTACAACCTTGGCATATTGGGATGATGCTCTAAGCAACTGAGCTACCCAGCCAGGGCTTGTAACATGTCTTATTATAGTGTTGTGAGGGCCAAATGAATTGATATGTGGCAGATTGAGCAGCAGCCAGTTACCCCCTGGGGGAATAGGTGGCCACATACCCAAAGAAAGCTCCTTTAGTTACAAGGGTAAGATGTAGTGAGAATATGGGGCCAAGAATCCTTTCTGGGGTGTGGTCCTGAGGCCTGGCCCATGGCCTGGGGTGGGCTGGAGGGAGTCAGTGGGGTGGGGTGGTATGGGGGACATATGGAATACTTTCAACAATAAAGAATTATTTTTAAAATGAATAATAATAAAAATTAAAAAAGAGCCATAGGCTCTGGCTGGGTGGTTCCCTTGGTGGGAACATTGTCCTGTACACCAAAGGGTGTGGGTTCTATTCCCAGGCACATCCCTAGTTGTGGGTTCGATCCCTGGTCAGAGGTGGGGGATGGGAAGCAGCCAATCAATCAATGTTTCTCTCTCTCTCCCTCCCCCCTTCCTCTCTACCCTCCCCCACTCTCTCCCTTTCTCTCTCTCTTTTTCTCTCTCTCTGAGATCAATAAGAGCATATTCTCAGATGAGGATTAAAAGAGAAACAAATGAGCCATTAGAGAGCCTGTCGAGGTATATTCCCAGTAAACGCATGCTAGTCCGTCTTTTCTAGCTCTTTACTTTCGGGATAAAAAGTATGATCTCTGCCGAGACCGGTTTGGCTCAATGGATAGAGCGTCAGCTTGGGGACTGAAAGGTCCCGGGTTCGATTCCGGTCAAGGGCATGTACCTTGGTTGCGGGCATATCCCCAGTAGGGAGTGTGCAAGAGGCAGCCAATCGATGACTCTCTCTCATCGATGTTTCTAACTCTGTATCTCTCTCCCTTCCTCTCTGTGCAAAATCAATAAAATATATATTTAAAAAAAAAAAAAAGTATGATCTCTTTTTCCCCTCCTCTTGATTTTGGCATCTACCTCCTGGGGCTTGTTGAATTCAGCATAGCAAACACTTAGGAGAAGATCCTTGGTCCCTCACTGATCGATCAGTAAAACCCTTTATATGAAATGGGGTCTGGGTGATAGAGAACCATTTAACAAGCGATATGTTGGTGCCTACTTTTTAAAGCACCACCATGGCTCTAAGGCTCTAAAGCACATGTGTCAAACACAAGGCCCGCGGGCCAAATCCATCCCGCCAGGCCTTGCAATGTGGCCCGCACCGTGCTGTCATCACTGCACTCCGCTGCGTTTCCATCACAATGGCAGTTTATGACTGTTCAGTAAACCATTCGGCCTGCGATTTAGGCTGGATTTTAGATTTTGGCCCCTTCTCTGATTGAGTTCGACACCCCTACTAAGGGGACTACCCCTGGCAGTGGAGCCAGGGCAGGGGGCCGCCTGCACGGAGGAGGGTAACGGATTGGCATTGCTGCCAGCCCTGCCTGCAGGCTCACCAGAACCCGGGGGCTGGCTGTGATTTTCAGGTTCTGCCTGTCTTCCCGGCAGAACTGCCTCTCTGCCAAAAACAAAAGCCCCCTCTGGTCTTAGGAAAGGTGTACACAACCCTGGAGAAACGTGTAAGTTTTCGGTCTTTTATCTGCAAATGACGGAGCCATTGAGATGTTTCACTGCTCTTCGCAGCTCGCGGCTTCGCCTCGGAGAAGGACTTCGAGGACTACATCAAGTATGACAACCGCTCCGCCGACGTGCTGGCCGCCGTGGTGTTCGAGCACACCTTCAACCACAGCACGGACCCCCTGCCCCTGGCGGTGAGGAGCCCCCCCCCCCCCCAACCAATTCAGCCTACAAAGGTGCTCTGCCGGCCTGGGCGTAAACCATCTTTTCTTGGTCCAGTATTGCCATCTTGGTCCCTACTGAGGGAGCCCTGGGGCAGTTTAACCCATCAGGCCAAGCAGTTTAGAAACCTTACCTGCTCGGAGAAAGCAGCCTATGAGCCATCACTATAGGCCCCTGTATGTCCTCTCATTTCATAAAAGGCGTTACTGGTCTCTAGGCCTCCGTGGATGAGAAAGTAGCAAATACTTGGGACTGAAGTATGATATGGCATTAGCCTGTCTGCTGCATATTTAAAACAGCCCCCTCCGAAAAGATGTTTCGCTTGCCCCATGGGATTAAGACTGGGAACCCATCAAATCCCTCTAGCGTTATTTCAAGGTCATGTAGAGTTCATGTGGGTGGCCGGCAAGAGAGGTGTGGCAAAGAACACCCACAGTGCCCCTGAGGGTTCCCTGTTACCCCTGGGGCAGGACCACTTGCCCTGACCGTGGGGGAGACACTGGGAGACACTGGGGAGCTCACAGAATAAGAGCCCCCTAACCCCTCTCAGTTGATGCGGGGGGGGTGTTCCTCTGGATCCCCCAGAGCAGTTGGTTCTCTCTGTTTCCACAGGTGAAATACCACTTACGGTTCAGTTACACTCGAAGAAATTACATGTGGACCCAGACGGGCTCCTTGTTCGTGAAGGAGACGGAGGGATGGCACACCACTTCCCTCTTCCCACTTTTCCCAAACCCGGGACCGAGGGAGCCCGCATCCCCCGATGGCGGAGAACCTGGTGAGAAGCACTTTCGGGTGGTGTTGCGCCCCAGAGTGGTGCCTGACAGTCACATGGGGAACCCACCTTGCAGTTCTCTGCAGAAATACTTTTTAGGAATATTTTATCTTCTTTGTGGGAGAAAGAAGAAGACATCTCGTAAAACTGTCTTCTGTAAAACAGCGAAGGCTCTCTTCCTGTTTGTGAAAACGTGTGCTCTTGAATGAAACATGTATATTCCCATTTTTAGGGAGCTTCCGTTTCCATTGAAGCTTTTGGGCTTGGTTTTATGTTTTCCTCCTCTTGGTTGCTGCCTCTGGATACAGTTTTATAGGCTCTGTAAGCTCTGTGGTTGTTTAATGATCTGTAATTTAATTGAGTCAGTGGAATGTTTGTAGAAGTTGGATCTTGGGTAGCAAATGGCGAAGGGTAAATATTTTTGTTACACAAAGGACTCAGCTAAAGCAGTCAGAAAAACATGCAGGCCTCGAGCAGCGTGGAAAGGACGGGAAGCTGGCACACGGAGGCACTGGGTACATTCAGTCCAGTGTTCTCCTCCAGCACACCCCCAGAGGCCCGTATCTCAGACTCCCTGATTCCCCAGATAAGAATTTAGCCCTGGAGTCATCTAACAGAGGGAGAAGATCCACAGGCACAAATATGTTCCCCGCAGCTTTACTTGTGATCACAAAAATGTCACCGGGGTGGGAAGTGACTGGTTACAGAGTGATGGCATCATTCCTCAGAGGGTTTAGCAGCCACACATATCATGAGGAGGAAGAGCCTATGATGACATGGCAAAGCCTCTCGAGAGAACAGTGTGTGAGCAGGCAGGATATTTCGTGTGTGAGGTTGTGAAAAGACAGGCTTTGAATCCAGAGACCAGGGTCCCATCTCACCTGTGCCCCGCCACCAGTTGTGTGCCTCAACTGCCCGGGTCTCAGCGGTCCCATCTGCTCAGTGGGGATATCGTGACCTCCTCTGCTGGTTTGTTGCAAAGAAGAGAGCTAACCCCCAACCCAACACAATAATGGGTGGCCTTAATGGAGCACCTACTATTATCGCAACCATAAAAAGAGTTAAATCTGAGAGAAATAGTAGAATCACACAGGTAGGGTAACCTCATGTGGGGGTATGGTTGGCATATTGCTTTTCCCTTTTCTAGCAGCTGAAACCCAGACAGTTAGTTCTGTGAGAGACACTCGTTACAGATGTTCCCAGCGTCACTGTTTTGTGAGTGAGGGTGCCCAGCTGCACCCCGTGTTCCCCTCCGTTTCTTGGGCTCAGGCCCAGGAGCTCAGGCTGCCTTTTTGCTCCTGAGGCCATGCCTCTCCTTTCTGAGGCTCAGACCCTCCCTATCTTAGCTCTGGACTGGAAGACCATATCCCCAGCTCATCACTCCTCCCAGGCCCTTTTCACTTTAGGAATTTTATTACAGACCACTATGGGGCATCTGAAAGGGCCAGCACGGAGAAACCACGAGGTACAGCAGTGGTCTTTGGTCCATGGTGTTTGCCTCCTTATGAGATGGTACCTCGAGGGCAGAGCTCTCTGGTCGGCCATAGTATGGTCCTCCGAAGATGTCCACGTCCTAATCTTCGTAAGCTGTGAATGTGCCAGGGCACGTGGAATTAATGTGGCAGATGGAATTAAAGCTGCTAACCAGCTAGCCTTAAGCTAGCCAAATTATTGTCGATTATCCCAGGGGGCCCACTGTAATCACTGGGTCCTTAAAAGTCGTAGACAAGGAAGGCAGAGGAGAGGGTCAGAGATGTGATGGCAGCAGCAGGGTCTTGAAGGGGGAGAGAGGGGCACAGGCTGGGAATCACGGCGGTCCCTGCAAACCAGGAGAGTGAAGAGGCCTCAGGGCATTGGCGATGTCGCTCTGAGGCCAGTTCCACGGGGAGGCCCAGTACAGCTCCGTGCATGTGGCTCTCTGCGGGGGCCGCACCGCCTGCTGTGGCTTTTCCAGCATGTATTTACCTCACGTGCTCGGATGTCCTGTGCTCCCACACTTAGGGTACATCCGAGAAGGCTTCCTGGCCGTGCAGCACGCCCTGGACAGAGCCATCATGCAGTACCACACCAACGCCTCCACACACCAGCTGTTTGAGAAGCTCACCGTGATCGCCAAGAGGTTCCCGTACCCGCCTTTCATCTCGGACCCCTTTCTCGTGGCCATCCAGTACCAGCTCCCCCTGCTGCTCATGCTGAGCTTCATCTACACCTCCCTCACCATCGTCCGGGCCGTCGTGCAGGAGAAGGAGAGGAAGCTGAAGGTAACCCGATTTGCACTTGGCTTTAAAACATTTCGGCAGCTGCTATCAGGCAGGGGCGGCTCACGGACGCGGGGGCCCCAGAGCAGTGTGGGATGAGGCCGGCGCCAGTGGTGGCGTTAGCCTACGTGGGGCTTCTTTGAAACCAATCCTGATAAACCCGGATTTTTAAAATCCTAAGGAAGTAGTATATTTTGTGGGCAGTGTCTGGTCTCACCCGAGTCATGCTGAGATAGTAAAACATACACCCCATTTTTGAAGACTTAGTCTGAAAAGGAAAAAAAAAGTAAACTGTTTCATTGGTACTCTCTATATTGGTTATACGTTGAAAAGACAACAGTTTGGACGTATTGAGGTAAGTAAAACACATTGCGGAAATTAATTTTACTTGTTTCTTTTAACTTTTTCTTTGTGGCTACTCTAAAATGCTAAATCAGACACGTGGCTCGCATTCTGTTTCTGTGGAACAGAGCCGCTCTAGACGTTAGCTCAACAGCGAGCCAAGATGCTTAAATATATGGCTGAGCACAAGCTAATTTACTTTGCAGATGGATCAAGGACAACTGCCGGGCACAATAGGATAGGAAATACAAACATATCAAGTGTCACTTTAAAAGGATATCATGGGCTTGATTGAGTGCACCTGAATGAGTAGTGTCACCTGTAAACCCATACCCATGACACTGCCAAAAGTGTCCAGAATTTATTTAGAGCTTCCCTTTTGGCAATGTCGCAGTGCCAGGAAATGACGTTTAGAAGACTCCCGCCAGCACCAAATCTGTGATTATTGGGGCTGGGAGAACCCATGAGGTGGGTACTCTCTGCTCGGGCACCTTAAGAAGCTTTGATAAGGTGATATGTGTGTAGTTTAAATAGTTAGCCGTGGACAAAGAAACGGTTCAGAAAATAATATGTGTACACAGGCACACCTGCAGAAACATAGATAAATCCAATGTGGCAGGATGTTAAGTGACTGTGGAACCTAAGTGGGACCTTTGTAGCAGTCCTCCCATTTTTCTGAGGTTGTGAAACTGGGCATAAGAAGAAGCTGGAAAATCAACAGCCTGGCTTGGTGCCCAGCTTATAAGAGACAATCAGTGCTGGCCCCCTCCTCCAGACTCCTGCTAGCCAATAGGACATTCCCCGATGATGGATGGACATGTCCTGTGTCCAGTACTGTCTCCACTGGGCACTGGTGCCTAGCACAGCTGAGGAGCTAAGTTTTTAATTTTATTAATTTCCATAGAGATAGCTTCATGTGGCCACTGGCCAGTCCATTGCACATCACAGCCTTATGTGTCCTGGGACGCCCTGGTCAGTGGCATAGCTGGGTTTCCTCACCATACCTCCTGACCGCCTGGCTGAACCCCCTGAGGAAGGCCTGTCCCCAACATCGCTATGCTCCTGTCCTTCCTGTAGGGCCCCTGCCCCTCACAACAATAGTCTGGACCCCTCGTTTCAGAACAGCAGGAGGGGAGGCAGTGCCTCTGGGTCTAAAGAATCCCACAGCCACTGTTGGTCCTGGAACAGCCCTGGCACCACACTTTGCAGCAAGGGCATTGGTGGGGTTGATATTAGACAGTGGAGGGCGGGCTCCGCTCGCCTGACTCAAAACCCCAACACGAGCTGCCCCACCACACACTTCTGGGGGGCAGATGGGTACCCAGAGAAGACTGGGGAGCACAAGCTAGGAGTTTGGGGCTGCTCCAGGGAATGAAGGACCGTGAGGGAGTTCGTTAGCTTAGTCCAGTGGTCGGCAAACTCATTAGTCCACAGAACCAAATATCAACAGGACAACGATTGAAATTTCTTTTGAGAGCCAAAGTTTTTAAATTTAAACTTCTTCTAACGCCACTTCTTCAAAATAGACTTGCCCAGGCCGTGGTATTTTGTGGAAGAGCCACACTCAAGGGGCCAAAGAGCTGCATGTGACTTGCAAGCCGCAGTTTGCCGACCACGGGCTTAGCCAACGCAGTGCATGGCCCCCTGAGGCCCTGACTGAGCTTATGAGGAAGGGGCTGTAATGCTGAGCAGAGGGCACAGGAGCTCCCTTGGGTGAAGGGAAAGATGCAGTAGTGGCTGGGAACAGAGAGGGCGTCTCAGCTGAGTAGCTGGAGAGTGGGGAAAGGTAGGAAGAGAAGAGATTCCTTAGGCCCGAAGGTCAGGCGCTGACACTCCAGTGCGACCCATGTCGTCTGCCTCTGGCCAGTGTGTGTTTCACTGTTCCTGCCCTTGGCCTGTGGCCCAGGTGACCCATGTCCTCTTTTGGCCCATGTATGACCCCGCCGTCCACAGTCACACCCACACACACAGGCTCTAAGGAAGATCACTGTGAGGAAGGTGCCGGGTCTGGGAACCTGCCCCAAACGGGGGTGTCAGGCAGGGGGTGCCAGGGTGTGTGTGTCTGTCAGGCCATGCGTTAGGGCGCGTGTGGGAGTGCATGCCGCTGTTCCTCCAGGAGTACATGCGCATGATGGGGCTCAGCAGCTGGCTGCACTGGACGGCATGGTTCCTGCTCTTCTTCTTCTTCCTCCTCGTCGCCGTCTCCTTCATGACCCTGCTCTTCTGTGTCAAGGTATTTGTGGTTTCAAGAGGGGGTCTGATGCCAAGAGTAAGGCATTCAATTCGATGGAAGATCCAGAGGCAGCCCTGGTATCACTATAGAGACCCCAAGATCCCACGTTTGCAGATTCCAGGGGAGTCTGCCTGGGCTCCGTGGAGAGGAGCAATGGTTTCACAGTCCTGCACTCAGTGTAGCCCCTTCACCACTCCCCACCCATTTCACTTACCGTCCCCACTTCCCTGCCGTCGCTGCATGTGCTGACCTCTGGGGGGCCACACCACAGGTGAAGAAGGACGTGGCGGTGCTCGCACACAGCGACCCCTCTCTGGTGCTGGTCTTCCTGCTCTGCTTTGCCATCTCCTCCATCTCCTTCAGCTTCATGGTCAGCACCTTCTTCAGCAAAGGTGAGTCTCCCTGACCCCGGGGACAGAGGACAGGGCGGGGGGCGGTGAGCAAACCCCAGAAAACCTGGCCGTTTCATTTGTGATAAATAGAAACTGAGGAGTTTTTGTATCGGCACCTTCCTTTGGGCTCAGTGTTCTAGGTGTTGAAGTACATCCCTGACTAATTCTTTTTTTTTAAGTTATTTTTAATTAGCATCGACAATCGGTAAGTATATTAGTTTCAGGTGTGCAGCGTAGTGATTCAGCATTTATGTGCCTTACAACGCGATCACCACAGGAAGTCTAGTAATGACCTGTCCCTGTACGTAGTTTCAGTGATGTTATTGGCTGTGTTCCCTGTGCTGCACTTTATGTCCTCGTGACTTACTTTGTAACGGGAAGTTTGTACTCTTCATCCCCTCCCCCTTTTCCACCCCACAACCCTCTCCACTATGGCAACCATCAGTTTATTCTCTGTATCTCTGAGTTTGTTTCTATTTTGTTTATTTTTTTTGTTTGTTTTGTTTTTTATATTCCACTTATAAGTGAGACCATATGGTATTTGTCTTCCTCTGTCCAACTTATTTCACGTAACGCAATACTCTCTAGTTTCAGACATGTTGTCACAAATGGCAAGATTTCCTTTTGTATGTCTGAGTAATATTCCATTGTGTGTATATGTGCCACATCTTTATCCATTCATCTATTGATGAACACTTAGGTTGCTTCCATATCTCTGCTGTTGTAAATAATGCTGCCATGAACAGGGGAATGCATATATTATTTTGAATAATTGTTTTTTGTTTTCTTCAGATAAATACCTAGGAATGTAATTGCTAGGCCTTATGATAGTTCTGTTTTTAATTTTCTGAGGGTTCTTTGTACTGTTTTCCATGGTGGTTACATTAATTTACACTCTCATCAGCAGTGCACAAGGGTTTTCTGTCTCCACATCCTCACCTTGTCTTTTTTATGATAGCCATTCTGACAAACTGAGGTAATATCTGATTGTGGTTTTGATTTGCATTTGCCGGATGATCGGTGATGTGTCTGTTGGCCATCTGTATGTCCCTTTTGGAGAAATATCTACTTGGGTCCTCTGTTGTATAATAAAATATGTTAACATTTAGATCTGCATAACTCAAGCAATATTTTCCAAATGATCAAGGAAGGCATCATGTTACAAAATCATGCAAGAAGATTAACCCATTTAAAATCATGCAAGAAGATTAACCTATACTATTACACTGAATTCCAATGGAATTCAGTGTAATATTGATAGTATGAAAAGTTCACTGGTTGATTTCATTCCATATGCACCTAACCTTTAAGAAACTACCACTTATTGAATGGTGTAGTGTCAAAAAGAATATCCACAAATATCTAAAAGGTATGAAATACCCTCCCTTCCCCAACTGCTTATCTGTGTGAAGCTGATTTCTTTATTTACTTCACCAAAAAATGTAATACATGTAGCTATGACAATTCAGTTGTAATCTAAGCCATACATGCAGAGGTTTGCAAAAATGTAACCTCTTGCTAAATGATGAGAAACAGAGTGTTTTTCATAAAAATACTTACATTAACCTATAATGGATTTATTATTTTTATTCTAAATATCTTTAAATTTTCTTAGTATCAATTTCTAATGCAGTCAACATTGATGTGTGTGTGTGTGTGTAACTCACATAAACAAAAGTTCTTTAATGTCCTTAATAATTGTTAAGTAAGTAAAGGAGTCTTAAGACCAAAGCATTGGAGGGCTGCCAGCATGGACTTCAGCCACACTGTTTTCCCCACACCTCCACCCCCTGGCCCACCCTCTCTCAGGTCTTTCCCACACGTCACCTTCTCATTAGAGCCTTCCTGGCCACCTGCTCACAGTCACAGCCCCGGTCACAGCGCGGCCTGCTCACAGTCACAGCCCCAGTCACAGCCGCAGCCTGCTCACAGTCACAGCCCCGGTCACAGCCGCGGCCTGCTCACAGTCACAAGCCCAAGTCACAGAAGCAGGCATGCTCAAAGTCACAGCCCCGGGTCACAGCTTGCGGACTGCTAACAGTCAACAGCCACGCGCCATGGCATGCTGCACAAGTCACAGCCCCGCGGCCTGCTCACAGTCACAGCCCCGCAGCCTGCTCACAGTCACAGCCCCGCAGCCTGCTCACAGTCACAGCCCCGCAGCCTGCTCACAGTCACAGCCCTGGTCACAGCCTCGGCCTGCTCACAGTCACAGCCCCGCAGCCTGCTCACAGTCACAGCCCCGCGGCCTGCTCACAGTCACAGCCGCAGCCTGCTCACAGTCACAGCCCCGGTCACAGCCGCGGCCTGCTCACAGTCACAGCCGCGGCCTGCTCACAGTCACAGCCCCGCAGCCTGCTCACAGTCACAGCCCTGGTCACAGCCGCGGCCTGCTCACAGTCACAGCCCCGCAGCCTGCTCACAGTCACAGCCGCGGCCTGCTCACAGTCACAGCCCCCGTCACAGCCGCAGCCTGCTCACAGTCACAGCCCCTGGTCTGGGGAAGGTTGTGTCCTCATTCTTCGCCTTGCTGGCTGTCTGTCCCCACGGGATTATAAACTCGGGTGGGCATCGGGTGGGGCTTTGTTTTGTTTGCAGTGTTCTCCCTGGTGCCTGCAGCAGGCCTGGCACAGAGTGGGCACTCAGTGATTATCCGTGAGGGAAGGGGAAGACCAGGCAAGAAGCAGGCTGTTGTGAGGGGCTTAGTATTAGTCATACCAGGTGTCCAATGTCAAGGCAATTGGCTGTGAAGTCTGTAGGAGAGGGCCAGAAAAATCAAGGTGTGGTCCCTGGATGAAGAGGACATCTGCCACCCTGAGCAGGATCACATTCCCTAGGGCCGTGGTCGGCAAACTGCAGCTTGCGAGCCACATGCGGCTCTGTGGCCCCTTGTCAACAGAGTGGCTCTTCCACAAAATACTGTGTGCAGGCGCACACGTACAGCGCCATTGAAACTTCGTGGCCCATGCGCAGAAGTCGGTTTTTGGCTCTGAAAAGAAATTTCAGTCGTTGTACTATTGATATTTGGCTCTGTTGACTAATGAGTTTGCTGACCACTGGCCTAGGGCACAGGCACCCAGACTAGAGAAAGACTGCAGGCCAAGCCTGGAGTGCCAGCCGGTGTCCCAGGGAGGGGGTCCTGAGGCTCACGATTTCCTTCTGACACGTTCATGCAAACTCTCGTGCTTGATTTTATCACACGTACCTTTCTCTCTTCATCTGTAGCCAACATGGCGTCAGCCGTCGGGGGCTGCCTGTTCTTCTTTACTTACATCCCCTACTTCTTCGTGGCTCCTCGATACAACTGGATGACTCTCAGCCAGAAGCTCTTCTCCTGCCTCCTGTCCAATGTCGCCATGGCGATGGGAGCCCAACTCATTGGAAAGTTTGAGGCCAAAGGTGAGTATTTTCCTTTTTCATACGCTGCCCTTGCTGATTCAGCTGCACCCACTGGGAGCCTGAGCAGAGGTGCCTCCAACTCCCGGAATAGACCTCCGGGACAGCTAAGCGGGTGATACGTTTGGGAGGAGGTTCTTGGCATCCACCACCTGGATGGTGTAGTCCTGGCTTTGAGTTCCCTCGAAGCTCTGCCTGGAACCAGCTGTTAGCGCAGGAAAGCACTGGATGTGAGCATCTGCACCTGCCGACAGGGGATTGCACTCCATTACCCCAGTCTCTGCCTGCAGCAGGAGGCATTCCGAATTATTACACTCCAGGTCTCAAAGTCCATGTTTGGTTTTTGTTTATTTTTTCAATTACAGTTGATGTACTATATTATATTAGTTTCAGTTATACAACCCAAAGATTAGGCATTTATATAATGTATTAAGTGATCACCCCCATAAACCTAGTGCTCATCTAACACCATGCATAGCTATTACAATATTATTGGCTGTGCTGTACTTTGCATCCCCATGACTATTCTATAACTACCAACTTGTACTTCTTAATCCCTTCACCTTTTTCACCCATCTCCCAAAACCCCCTCCCACCTGACAACCATCAAAATGTTCTCTGCATCTTTGAGTCTGTTTCTGTTCTGCTTGTTTATCTTGTTTTTAGATCCCACATATAAGTGAAATCATATGGCATTTGTTTTTCTTGGTTCTGTCAAAGTCCATGGGTTTTGATCCATGCCGAGTTCTCCATAAAGTGGTACAATTAGCATCTCTCCTTTCCTGGCCCCCTGCAGTGATTGGCAGTGAGGGTGAGAGGCCTGAGGGAAAAACAAGGCCCGGCCAGAACATTGCTTTCTGGCTTCACTAGCAGGAAGTGAAATGCAAACTCCCTTTCTACATGACTGACCTGTGTGTAGTTTAAGACCATCTTGGCCCTGCCCCACCCAGATGGTCTCTTTTTCAGGATGAGTGCTCCCGTTTCTTCCATCCATGCAATTCCCAGTTATTGTAGCTTCTGGTTGGGGGAAGCGGTCTATGGAAGGAGCAGGTGGAGAGTCACAGGAACCTTCAGTGTGTCTTTATCTTTTCTTGTCTTAGTGTGGCTTATCTTTACTTAGAATTTTTTTCTTCAGTTGGCAATGTCTCCCAACACTTTCGTTTTAAATGTGTGTCTCCAGTGTTTAGAGGTGTGAAGTAGACTGTGGACTTTTGATGCACAGTCCCTTTCAGGATTCAAATACTTTTAAAATATATATATTTTATTGTTTTTTTTACAGAGAGGAAGGGAAAGGAATAGAGTTAGATGCATCGATCAGCTGCCTCCTGCACACACCCTACTGGGGATGTGCCCGCAACCATGGTACATGCCCTTGATCAGAATCGAACCCGGGACCTTTCAGTCCACAGACGCACACTCTATCCACTGAGTCAAACCAGCCAGGGCTCAAATACTTTTTTAAAAGCCATTTACAGAGAAGAATATAACTGTATGGCACCTTTCATTTTCCAAAGTTCTTTACTGAATTTTCGTAAAACAGACACATTTCTAGTTGTTTCAAAGTGAACATTGACCAAGGCCAGAGAGCAGCCATTTCCATCAGAGATTCTTGAGCCAACAGGTCATCTGGCTCCATAGAATGCCAAGGTCGTTTCGACTGTGCTGTTGAAAACAAAGAGAAGACAAAACACTATGAGCACCACCAAATAGAGCTTTCTATGTGCCTAAAGCATGTTTCTGTTTTTAAAAAGACATATGAAATGCACACTGATCCAATATTGGACTTATCCCAAATCACATATATGCATGCATATGTGTGTATGTGTACTATACATGGGTGTATATATGTGTGTGTGTTTATATAGAGAGATATTTATTTATGTACATATATTGTAAATCAAACGTGAGCCTGTCTAGCCAGTTAATGAGCTTTTGCAGGTTCTATAACATCAATTTTGTAACTTACTCTCCCCTTAAAGACCTGAAGAGCCCAGCTGGTTTGGCTCAGTGAACAGAGTGTTGGCCTGTGGACTGAAAGGCCCCAGATTTGATAACAGTCAAGGGCATATGCCCAGGTTGTGAGCTCAATCCCCAGTGTGGGGCGTGCAGGAGGCAGCCAATCAATACTTTCTCATCATTGATATTTCTATCTATCTCTCCTCTCCTCCTCTCTTTGAAATAAATAAAAAATATATATATATTTTTTAAATTATATTTTAAAAAAAGACCTGAAGAGAGTCATCAGCTTGGCTATAAGAGCAGGAAGGGAGAAGTCATGCTGGCATTGCTGTTGGCGGGGAAGGAGGGCTGCAGGTCCGTTCCAGGCCCACTTCCTAGTCTGTTTTCCAGGCACGGGTGTCCAGTGGCGAGACCTCCTGAGTCCCGTCAATGTGGATGATGACTTCTGCTTTGGGCAAGTGCTGGGCATGCTGCTGTTGGACTCTGTCCTCTACGGCCTGGTGACTTGGTATGTGGAGGCCATCTTCCCGGGGCAGTTCGGTGTGCCCCAGCCCTGGTACTTCTTCATCACGGTGAGTCCTGATGCCCCTGCTGCTCATGCTGGCCACTGGGGGCGGGAGGGGGGGGCCACAGGTTTTCCCAACACTCACTGTGACGTTTGATGCCTAGTTGGGCAAGGATATAGGACCTTTCCTGGGCTCCGTTGGTGAGCAGTATATCCTAAGGGCCCTGAGGTGATCCCTGCCCTCCAGGGTCTGAGAGAAGGAGCTGGGCTGGCCCACCATCCGCAGCACCAGCACACCCTCACCCACAGCCTCTTTCTGGTCACCTGGGTGGGGTCTGGGTACGGTTTGTGGTGATAGTCTTATCCCTCACATGGCCTGTCCCTGTGAGAGCCAGACTGAGGGCTAGAGTCATCCTCTAGACAGGGCGGGGCGGGGCTTCCTCCGAGCACAGGGAGGCCAGGCCCTTTGGCTTCTCCTACATCGTTCCTGAGCTTCTGTGTGGGTGAGTAAGGGTGCAGTGGAGGGTGTGAAGACACCGCCTCCTTCATGTTCTATCCTCACCTCACTCTGGAGTGGAACATTCAATAACCTTCTGTATTAACTGTCCTTGTTTGCTTTTCCTCCATGTCACACCGGAGTTGATATGATAGAACAGTAAGCTTGTGAGTTGTCATCATGCCACGTGGCAGATTAGGAAGCTGAGGCTTAGCACTTCCCTGGGAGTAGGGGGGTGGGGGGGAGCGCTATGCTGGATCCTACCAGCTTTGGAGCTCTAAACAGTCTCTCCTCTGCACAGCATCATGGGAGGGAAGACCGAGGCCTGCCTCCTGCCTGTGTTTAGCATGTCAGCTCACTGTTGCTCTGTTTGTCACAAACACAATGACCTGATACGAATCAGCCCTCTGAGACCCATCTGCTTTCCGGTCTAGCCCTCGTATTGGTGCGGGCACCCACGAACGGTTTCAGGGAAGGAGGAAGAAGACCATGACCCCGAGAAAGCCCTCAAGACAGAGTACTTTGAAGCTGAGCCAGAGAACCTGGTGGCCGGGATCAAGATCAAGCACATATCCAAGGTGTCACACCCTGTGGGTCAGGCAGGGAAGGGGGACTTCGGAGTCACAGGTGGTAAGACCTGCTGCCCTGCCTATGGCTCTCTCCAAGCTGGTGACTGTTCTCTGGGCCTGTTGCCTCCTGGGTCCTCGGGGCTGCTCTCTGACCAGCTCTCCCAGGCACTGGCCACAGCTCAGACTCTGTGTCACCAGGGCCCAGGGTGGAGACTCAGGGTTGAGTCAGTAATGCATGCCGCTGCTCAGACTTAACCCTCAGCAGCGTTGCAGCGAGTGACACTGTGCTGGCTGCACAGCGATGCCTGGGCCTCACAAGCCTTTGAGGCCGACACCAGGGATGTTGGGGAGCTGTAGGGGGTGGAGGAGTCAGAGAACAGCGGGAGGCAGCATGGTCACCAATCAGCACTCTGTCCGAAACTTCCTCTCTGCCTGGTGCCAGTGATGGTGGGGGTGGGAGGGACCCATGGAGTAAGTCCCTGAGGGCCCCTGAAGTCCAGGCCGCTCTGCCTTTCCTGCAGGTGTTCCAAGTGGGGAACAAGGGCAAGGCAGCCGTCAGAGACCTGAACCTGAACCTGTACGAGGGGCAGATTACTGTCCTTCTCGGCCACAACGGTGCAGGAAAGACCACCACCCTCTCAATGCTCACAGGTGAGGGGCCACGTGGCCACCGTGGGCGGAGCCAGGTGACCGGCAACCCGCTCACGGCCGGTCCCTGGGTGAATCGAGGCGAGGCCGTTGCGCCTCGCGCTGGCTGGCGGGGGTCCCCCGGAACTGAGGCCTTCGGTCTTCTCCTTGGCCGCAGGTCTCTTTCCCCCGACCAGCGGGCGGGCGTATATCAACGGGTATGAAATTTCACAAGACATGGCTCAGATCCGGAAAAGCCTGGGCCTTTGCCCACAGCACGACGTCCTGTTCGACAACCTGACGGTAGCAGAGCACCTGTGTTTCTATGCTCAGGTGAGCCGGCAGAGCGTGGCATTCAGAGGTTGCCGCTGTCGTATTTGCTCCTTAGTCGGCGTGCTTGGGTTCCCCGGGCAGCCAGCTGAGCCCTAGCCTCCCGGCAAACCAAACCTGCTCTGTGGAGTGGGGGAGGGGGAGGCGGAGGGAAGCCAGGGCTTGGAGGCCCACACAGGAGAGGATGAGACAAGGCCAAGGCTAAGTGGGTCACTGGATGGCCCCTCAGAGGCCCCTGTCGAACTCTCCGTGCCCTGCTATTTCAGCTGAAAGGCTTGTCCCGCCAGAAGTGCCCTGAAGAAGTCAAACAGATGCTGCACATCCTGGGTCTGGAGGACAAGCGGGACGCACGGAGCAGGTTCCTGAGCGGGGGGATGAAGCGCAAGCTGTCCATCGGCATCGCCCTCATAGCGGGCTCCAAGGTACAGGGCAGCGGGCCCGACCTCCTGCAGGGCACGGGCCAGGGCCCCCCTCTGCGATGACAAACACTGGGGGCCGGGGGTCCAGAGGCGTTGCCCTCTAGCTCCCCCTGGGCCTGGGCTGGCTGCTGGCTCCGCCGCCGTGGCTCCGACACCTCGACCCTGGACACCCTGTCTGGGCAGTTTGGCAAGGGCAGTCCTGCTGCCTCTTTGTGGACTGGAGCTGCCTGTGCTGAGGATACAGCAGCCCAGGCCTGTTCCCAGGCTGTGCCTTGCCCTCCAGGTCCTGATGCTGGATGAGCCCACCTCGGGCATGGATGCCATCTCCAGAAGGGCCATCTGGGACCTCATCCAGCAGCAGAAAAGTGACCGCACCGTCCTGCTGACCACCCACTTCATGGACGAGGCCGACCTGCTCGGGGACCGCATCGCCATCATGGCCAAGGGGGAGCTGCAGTGCTGCGGCTCTTCGCTGTTCCTCAAACAGAAATATGGTGAGTGGCCCGGGGCGGGAAGTGGGCTGGGCCGACCCACCTCCATTCTATGTGGGGTCAGTGTCACGGACCCAGTGTGCTGAGCAAAGTGTCCGCCGTTGCCTGGGCCAGCGTTCTCAGTGGTTAGAGCATTGGCCTGTCCACCAAAGGGTTGTGGGTTCGATCCCTGGCCCCTCTCTCTCCTTCCCTCCCTCCCTTCCACTTTCTCTAAAAATCAATGAAAAAATACCCTCGGGTGATAGGCCTCTGAGGTCAGACAGGGACAGGCCTTCCCTAGACTTCTGTCTGCTGCTTCTGGGTGGAGACCCGAGGCCTCCTAAATAAGGGCAGAGAAGGTTGTAAGAGTGAAGAGGGAGGGAAGTGGAGCAGGTGGTCCTGATTGGATTTGAATAACAACCAGTCGTGGTCCGTGGAGCAGCAGGTGGGAATCGGGGCTGCCCAGAGCGGCAGTGCTTGGAGAGGCCAAGCCGTGTGCCAGTCCTGCCGCTCTCACACCAGCAAGTGGCCTACGACCTGGCCCAGGGCTGGTGGGCCGCATGTGGAATCAGGATCCTCTTTGCTCTGTAGGCACGATTTTTCTCAAGGGCAGCTCCTGGCCCAGTGTGCCAGGTCCCATCCACCTTCTGCCAGGGGGAAGGAGAAAAGACAGAAGACAAGATACCTTAGGAGTTGCACACCTTCCTTCTGTGGCTTCCCCTGGTCAGCACACAGCCCAGTCAAGTAGATGGTGACCCCCGTGTGGCCACCATCGGGCTGGTGGAGACTGGACAGGGTGGCCTCCATCCTGGGGTACCATTACTGAGAAAGCAAGGTCTTGGGGACAGTATCTACCACAGCCTCTGAGACTTGAAGTCTGAAGCCTGGTGTCACCTCCTTACCATGCTCAGCGCCCACATTTTCCAGCATCTCTTCCCAGCTAGGGAGCAGGAGGCAAAACCCTCGGGACAGGTCTGAGGAGTTCTGCGAGGCCCCTGCTCTCCAGCCCCTTCCCCGTGAGCCTGAGGACCCCGGGCAGGCCAAGAAACGTGGGCGGCGGCCTCACGCAGGGCCCCGCTGTGTCGCAGGTGCAGGCTACCACATGACCCTGGTGAAGGAGCCTCACTGCAACCCGGAGGCCGTCTCCCGGCTCGTCTACCACCACATCCCCCACGCCTCCCTGGAGAGCAGCGCCGGGGCGGAGCTGTCGTTCATCCTCCCCAAGGAGAGCACGCACAGGTACACGCCCCGGAGGGCGCGCATGTGCTGTCAGAGGATGGGGCCCGGTGGGCTCTGAGGGCTCCACGCTCAGAGCCACCCACCCTGCACCCGTCAGGCCCGGCCGCTGGGCGTCCCTCAGTCCTGGGCCTGTGTCAGTCAGCACAGTCAGCGCGGTGGACCTGCTTGCCGGGTCTAGGCTGCCAGGCCTCCCTCTGCAGTGGGGCTGGGAGAAACACCGCTCATACCTGAGAAGCAGAGAAGGGTCTCACTCGTCAAAAGGGAGCTCAGGGCATTGGTCACACCGGGTGAAGCACGCACCACCACCCATCCAGAGTTCTCTGTGGAACTGCGAATTTGTATACGCAGACATGCGAATTCGACACACGTCTCATCAGCGGTGCAGGCTTACCAGGGTGGGGAGATAAAAAACCAAACTTGATTCACATTCTGAAACTTTGGGACATAATCTTAAAAGTACTTTTAATCTTGCTTCAAGACCGATTGAGTAATGTGTTGTTGTTGTTGTTTTTAATATATTTTTATTGATTTTAGAGAAGAAACGAGAGAGAGTCAGAAACACCAACGATGAGAGAGAGTCATTGATCAAGCTGTCTCCTGCATGCCCCCTATGGGGGATCGAGCCTGAAACCCAGGCATATGCCCTTGGCTGGAATCGAACTCAGGACCCTTCAGTCTGCAGCAGGCTGGTGCTCTATCCACTGAGCCAAACCAGCTAGGGCTAGTAATGTGGTTTTAATGGCCACATAATAGTCCCTGACAAAGATATATAATAATTTGTACATAATATCTACTCTATTATCACATGCTCATGGTTTTCCAAAACAATATGCTAATGAGCATCCTTCTAAAAAACTCTTTGTCCATATATCCAGTGATCCCTTAGGATAGATTCCCAAAAGTGGGGTAAATAAGACAAATTTACCTTTTAGAAAGGTGGTATGTTTAGCTTCCCCATCAGCATGATAAAAGAGTGTCCATTTTACTCCACGGTTGCCAGGTTTGAATAAATTTTTAAAAAATATTTGTGTATCTGATGGGTGAAAAATGATATATACCCACTTAAACTGGCATATTGTATTTCTTCCATTCCTGCTGGTGGGAGGTTAAATATATTCAGTGCTAGTGTGTGTGTGTGTGTGTGTGAGAATTTATTTCAGAGTGGAAGAGAGAGGGAGAAAGAGAGATAGAAACATCAATGATGACAGAGAATCATTGATTGGCTGCCTCCTGCACATTGGGGATGAAGCCTGCAACCTGGGCATGTGCCCTTGACTTGAATTGAACCTGGGACCCTTCAGTCCGCAGGCCTATGCTCTATCCACCGAGCCAAACCAGCTAGGGCCTTCCTGGTTTTTAAGCCTTGCTTTTTCTGCATGTTACGTGTTTATATCTCTTTCTTACTTACCAGCCAGAGTGTCTTATATGTAGTTGTCCTTTGGACTACACAGAGCTTAGCAGCACTGATTCCACTACCCCTGCACATTAAGAAATCCACGTGTAAATTTTAACTTTACAAAACTTAGCTACTAATAATAGCATACTGTTTACCAAATGCCTTACCGATAACCTAAAGAGTTGATAAACTCGTGTTTCTTATGATAAATATATTACACTGTATTTGTACAACAAAGTAAGCTAGAGAAAATAAAATATCAGTAAGAAAATCAGAAGGGCCCTAACCGGTTTGGCTCAGTGGAAAGAGCGTCGGCCTGCAGACTGAAAGGTCCCAGGTTCGATTCCAGTCAGAGGCATGTACCTTGGTTGCAGGTACATCCTCAGTGGGAGGTGTGCAGGAAGCAGCTGATGGATGTTTCTCTCTCATCGATGTTTCTAACTCTATCCCTCTCTCTTCCTCTCTGTAAAAAAATCAATAAAATATATTTTTTAGAAGGAAGAGAAAATACATTTATAGAACTATTTTTTTATTTTTTATTTTTTTAGAGAGAGAGAGAGGAAGGGAGAGAGAAATATCAATATGAGAGAGGAACATTGATCTGCTGCCTCCTGCATGGACCCCACTTGGGGACCAAACTTGCAACTTGGGTATGTACCTGACCAGGAATCAAACCTGCCATCTTTTGGTGTATGGGATACGCTCCAACCAACTGAGCCACACCGGCCAAAGTTATATATTTGTTTGAAAAATTTTTCACGTAAGTGGACCCATTAATAACATGTTGGGAATTAATTTCAACCATTTTTGTTGCAATGTTTTCAATTTTGTAGTTGTCTAATTTTGTGGGGGGTTTTTTCCATGCAGATACATTACATTTTTTAAAAATTTTAGGAATGAAGTATCTGGAAAGTCATTGAGAAGGGACTCATCACTCCAAGTCTTTTTTCAGGTTTGAAAGTCTTTTTGCTAAACTGGAGAAGAAGCAGAAGGAGCTGGGCATTGCCAGCTTTGGGGCCTCTGTCACTACCATGGAGGAAGTCTTCTTACGGTCAGTAAGTGTGTGTTCCCATTAGTCTAGGACTCAGCAATGTGGATGATTTTTTTTCTACTGCTATTTGCTTATTTAATGACTAGGGGCCCAGTGCAGGAATTCATGCACCTTGAAAGGAATTGTGGGCCGGGAGGCCGTGGTGGGCACAAGGGCGGGTTTCGGCCCATTCTCTGCGCCCTCACCTAGCCCCTCCCACCGGCGCCCCTGGTCCCCTGTCTGCTGGCAACCCTGTTCCCAGCCCCATTGCTCCCACATGCTGACAGGGCCAGCCCCACTCATTTATGAGTGGGCGGAGCGATTGGGGCCAGTGCCTGCAGTGAGTGCGAGCAACAGCTGCTGCCCAAATAGCCTCTCAGGAGCTGGGGGAGGCTGAGAAGCCCTCAGGGGCAATTGGAGCCTGCAGCTGCCACTCGCACCTGTTGACAGTGTCGAGCGATAGGGACTGGCATTGTGCACTGGCAGCAGGTGCAAGTGACAACTCTGGTGCCGACAGTGGGTGTGAGCGGGGCTGGTGCCAGCAGCAGGTACAAGCACTGGATGGGACTGCAGTGTGCGGGAGCAAAGGACTTTAGTAACCACCAGAGGCTCACCCAATGACAGCAACCAGTGCCCACCTTGGTCTGGAGCCCCCGCCCACCTGCTCCATCATCTCTCCTCGGTTGATGCCCTCCATGTTTCTCACACGCCCCCTGGTGGTCAGCACACAGTTAGTGACCAATTGTTCCATTGTTGGGTTGTTCCACCATTTGGTCTACCTGCATATTAACCCTTTATTATATAGGATATTGTTTATAGTATCCTGTAGAGTTGAACCAGAAATCAGCATTACAACTTGTGAATGGATTTTTTTTTTTTTGAGTGTAATGATAAAGCAGTCATCTCAATTATGTCTCTAACACCCATCTGAGGGGGGACATATACCTGGGGTGGAAGCAGGGCAGTAAGTCAGCTATCAGAGCCTGAGTTTGAATCATAACTCTGTTATTAAGACCGTATGAACTCAGTGAGGTTTCTGACATGCACAGCAATTTAGAAAGCGGAGAGCAGCCGTGCTCCGATCCTGTTGGGCGTCTGTGCGCTTCCACCGGGGTTTCTCCTGGAAGCACCTTGGCAACCACAGGCTGGCCAAACGCCTCCCAGGTTTAGGCCGTGGTCCAGAGCGTGCCTCCATCCCTAATGAAGACGTGAAATCTAGCATTCAGACCTTCAGAACTGCAGGGTGAGCTCGCTATGACTGACGCATGTATCAGACATTTGTCAGATGCTTGTTTGACAGACATAGTGTTAAGAACTAAAAATGCAAAGAAATAGAATGTGAGGTAGGGATTTTTCCTTGAGGGCCCATGCCTAGAGCAGGCAACAGATTAAGTGGGTGTAAATACAGTGTAACTATCATGACGCAAGCCTCCTTGTGTCCCCTGGGAAAGCCCTGATTATCAATGCTCCTGTGACACTCCCCACACTCAGGCTCCCCATGAGACAGGGGTCCCCCTGAGCAGGGTCCCTGTCTGCTTGTCTTTCTCTCCTGGACTTTCCTTGGCTGCAGTAGCTGGAGTTCTGGAGGTATTTACTGATGAATGAATGCATGCACAAACCAGCCAAGGAAGCTGATGGCATTCTACTTTAGTGCCTCTGACAATCGCCCTCTCCCCCTGACCCCCACCCCTGCTTCCCTTCTCCGTGAAACAATAGCTTCTCCCTCCCTTATGACCAGGCCTCGTGTGTTTGGTGCAGGGTCGGTAAGCTGGTAGACACCAGCATGGACATCCAGGCCATCCAGCTGCCTGCCCTGCAATACCAGCACGAGAGGCGGGCAAGCGACTGGGCACTGGACTGCAACCTGTGTGGGATAATGGACCCCACTGACAGCATCGGTGCCCTGATTGAGGATTGCACCGCCATTAAGCTCAACACAGGGGTGAGTGCTGGGGCTGGAGCCAGTGCAGGAGGATTGAGAGACCCCTGAGACCCCAAGGGTAGATGTGTACTTCGGTAGGGTCAGCGTGCCAGGAAGAGGGTAGATTACAGCTCGTGCTCCCAGGGGTTGGCAAAGAGGTGGAAAACCTGGAGCATTTTTATCCAGCAGTTGTATTTCTTTTTTTTCTTTTTTTTAAATATTTTATTGATTTTTTTTTTACAGAGAGGAAGAGATAGGGATAGAGAGTTAGAAACATCGATGAGAGAGAGAATCATCGATCAGCTACCTCTTGCACACTCCCTACTGGGGATGTGCCCGCAACCAATGTACATGCCCTTGACCGGAATCGAACCTGGGACCCTTTAGTCCGCAGGCCAACACTCTATCCACTGAGCCAAACAGGTTTCGGCAAGCAGTTGTATTTCTTGATCTTCTAACTTGGCCCCTTACAGATAAGAGGGGAGTTTTGCTTATGATGCTGACAGCATTGGGTGAGGTAGAAGCAGCGCTGGCTCCATTGTATGGACAGAAAAGAGGCCTGAGCCAAGGTTGCATGGTCAGCATGCGGCAGACGTGGGGATCGGTTCCTGTGACACTCCCCACACAGGAAGACAGTAAAGGGGTGAAGTTGGGGAATATGAACAGCTGAGGGACTTTTGTGTGTGTGTGTGTGTGCAAGTGCAACCCGTGTCCTCATACCAGTAGCGAGGAGAGGCAAAGGCCTCAGCAGGAGAGCTGTGGGGCCACAGCCAGTCCCCTAATTCCTGTGATAAAGAAACAGTGCCTGCCCTGCCTCCATGGCTGTTGCAAGACCCCCTGAGGCTTACATCGGGACCCGCAGGGACACGAACACAAGTATCCTGCATGTCACTGGCTGAGCCTGCAAGAAGTTCAGGGGCCCCAGGGCACAAAGTCAGCCGAAGGCCCCAGGCTCACGTGGGAACCAGGCCTGCTGCTGGTCAGATGCTGGCTTCTGAGTGGCAGCCGTGTCATCTCGTCCCCTCTGCTGCAGCTCACGCTCTACTGCCAGCAGTTCTTGGCCATGTTCCTAAAGAAGGCCACGTACAGCTGGCGGGAGTGGAAGATGGTGGCGGCCCAGGTGCTGGTCCCCGTGATGTCCATCACCCTGGCCCTCCTGGCCATCAACTACTCCTCCGAGATCTTCGACGACCCCCTCCTGAAGCTGACCTTGGGCGAGTACGGCAGAACCGTGGTGCCCTTCTCGGTGCCTGGGGCCTCTCGGCTGGATCAGCAACTGTCTGAGCACCTGAAGGACATGCTGCAGGCTGAGGGCCAGGAACCTCGAGAAGTGCTGGGTAAGGGGCCTCCCCAGGGCTCAGGACCCAAGCT
Source organism: Pipistrellus kuhlii (assembly GCF_014108245.1). Classification (NCBI taxonomy): domain Eukaryota; kingdom Metazoa; phylum Chordata; class Mammalia; order Chiroptera; family Vespertilionidae; genus Pipistrellus; species Pipistrellus kuhlii. The sequence continues at coordinate 90,962,683 of NW_023425540.1, forward strand.
GCACTGGGAGAGAGCTGCAGATATTGGGGGTAGTTAGTTCTCCTCTACCCTGCACCACAGGCCTCCTGCTCCCCACACACCCCATCCCATCATGACAACCAGAGTAATGCCACCAGGCATTGCCCGGCTCTCCTTGGGGAGAAAATGGTTACGCTGAGTCAGAAGAAGACATGAGACAGCATCTCTAGGGCCAGATTTTGTCCATGGGGTGATTTCCTGAAGTTTTCTATTTAGGCCCATTCAAAGGAAAGATGAAGCTTCCATGTTGCCTTTTCTTTGTTGCTGGCTGGTCACAGTATGCGTTAATGTAACACAGTGTTTTCTTCCATCATCCTAAAACCAAGACCATCCCATGTCCCCAGGGGTGGCAGTGGGACACTGCCCTGGGTTTGGAGCTGGCATCACTCCAGTGTCATGAACTGTGCTTGAAGGTTTTCTCCCCTCACTGCTCCCCTCCCACTTCCTGGCCAGCTACTTTGAGATTCAGTACACTGAATGGTCACAAAATCTTTAGCTAGGTGAATGGGCAGCCTAGCATGGGCTGGCACTGAGTTGGGCACTGTGCTGGGCAGGAACTCCTCACTTGGCCCTGCCAGTGACTGTGACCCTGACTAGCCCCTCTTTGTCACCCCCTGTTCCCCGAGCCTGTTTTCTGGCTGTCACCCAGCCTGGCCCAAAGATTGTGGGGCTCTCATGGAGTGCAGTGGCTCTGGGGATTCAGGACGCTGCATAGATGCCCCGGCCTGAGTCCATCTGGAAGGTTAAATTGCCTGCTCCCTTTTCAAGTGTGGGGCCTTTTGTTTCTGACCACCTCACTGCGTGGTTTTTTACAATGAACTTAAAAACAACCGAGACCGGTTTGGCTCAATGGATAGAGCGTCGGCTTGGGGACTGAAGGGACCCGGGTTCGATTCTGGTCAAGGGCATGTACCTTGGTTGCGGGCATATTCCCGGTAGGGGGTGTGCAGGAGGCAGCTGTTCGATGACTCTCTCTCATTGATGTTTCTAGCTGTCTATCTCCCTTCCTCTCTGTACAAAATCAATAAAATATATTTAAAAAAAAAAACAAAAAAAAAACAATGAACTTAAAAACATCTGACCTTTGGTCAGTGGTTCTCAACCTTTCTAATGCCGCGACTCTTCATAACTGTAATTTTGCTACTGTTAATGAATTGTAATGTAAATATCTGAAGTAGCAACGAAAACAAATTTATGATTAAGGGTCACCACAACATGAGGAACTGTATGAAAGGGTCGCAGCATTAGAAAGGTTGAGAACCACTGCCTTAGGGAAATAACAACAGGCCTTGACGGAAGCCAATGCACATTTCGGTACTAGGATTCACTGATGTGTCCCTGTCCCCTTGCTGACCCTTGGGTCCTGCAGTATAGGTGTCATCGCTGTACCCCTTTTACAGCTGAGTGAGAGGCAAGACCAGAGCAGCGAGCCTGTGTGAGGGCGGAACAGCCCGCGGACAGTTTCTGTGCACCTGGAGGGTTGCGTGTCTTTCCCTTGGTTCCTCCAGCTTTCAGAGCTCTCAGAGCGTGGGCCGTGGGCACCGGCCGCCCACACTGCTGACTCTGCTGTTGCCCCCCAGGTGACCTGGAGGAGTTCCTGATCTTCAGGGCCTCGGTGGAGGGCGGAGGCTTTAACGAGCGGTGCCTGGTGGCCGCGTCCTTCAGAGACGTGGGCGAGCGGACAGTCATCACCGCCCTGTTCAACAACCAGGCCTACCACTCCCCGGCCACCGCGCTGGCCATGGTGGACAACCTCCTCTTCAAGCTGCTGTGCGGCCCTCGGGCCTCCATCACCGTCTCCAACTACCCCCAGCCCCGGAGTGCGCTGCAGGCCGCCAAGGACCAGTTCAATGAGTAGGTGCACTGCCCCACCACCCCTGTGTCCCGTCAGGTCTCCATCCCCATCAGACCAGACCCCTGCCTCCTCCTGTTAGGGCCTTCATCAGAACGGACCGCCTCAGCCCTGCCTGGGCCTCCACCGGCCATGGAGGTGGACAAAGCCTAGTTCATGCCCTCAGGAAGCTTCCAGTTCTTGGCCAGGGAAACCTCGTCCCCTGTCTTTCCCAGCTCCCCTTACCCACCCTTGTCTTGGATAGCAGATAAGGTGTTGAGTCTCCATGCCGCACACACTGAGGTCCCTGCAGGGAGCTCCTGAAGATGTGGAGAAAAGCCATGCCCTCTTCCCAAATCTGCACCCGGGTCCCACCAGCCATGTCCCCAGGGAATCCCAGCACACACTCATGCTCAGGGCTTTCCTGGCTGTGTGTGTTGATGGCTTGAGTCAGGGAGCCCAGTAGGCGTTTCTCTCCTTAGGCCTTGTCACGCCATCATATGTGTCCGGCTCTCAACCACATCCCTGTCACGGAGCCCCCAAACCTCTGAGACCACCCAGAGGAAGCCAAGAAAATCAGTCAATTTCAGAACAGTCACTCCATTTCAGGGCAGCTTATTAATGGGGGAGGCAGGTTCGTCTCCATCCTCCATTCCAGACTGGGCCCGGGGCCTTCCTGTGTCTTCTTCTCCCTCTGATAGCTCCCACTTCTACCCCAGTGGCAGTCACTTTCTCTCCTTGGTATATCAGAAGATGAATACTTGTGATGGAGCAGATGGCAGGGCTTTGAAATGAAACCCAAGTGCTAGGGAGGGGCTTCCCCTGGATGGAGACATCAGGAAGAGGCGGGCTATGGGGCCTTCAGCCCCGGGTAGGTCATCAGCAGCTACAGGCAGGGGCTGTGCTGGAGCACCTAGAGGGGCAGCTACTTCCTGGCGGCTCCAAACCAGGAGACCCAGAGCTCAGGCTGAGCAGGTTCAAGCGCAGTCTGCTAAGAGTGGGCCAGGCAGCAGGAATTTTTGTTTTAACAGCTTAGGAGATATTATTCACCTACCATACAGCATCCCTGTTTGTGGTACAATTGTATGATTATTAGTATATTCACAGAGTCATGGAGCCCTCATCACAGTGTAATTTTTCAATATAATTGAATTATAACATTATGTTAGTCTCAGGTGTACAGCATCATGATCTGATACATGTATTGGGAAATGGTCGCCACAATAAGTCTAGTTAACATCTGTCACCATACATATTTACAAATATATATATATTTTAATATTTTTTATTGATTTCAGAGAGGAAGGGAGAGGTAGAGAGAGAGAGAAACATCAATGATGAGAGAGAATCATTGATTGGCTGCTTCTTGCAATCCCCCTACTGGGGATCGAGCCTGCAACCCAGGACCTTTCAGTCTGCAGGCCAACACTCCACTGAGCCAAACCAGTTAGGGCACAAATATTTTTTCTTGTGATAAGGACTTTTAATATTTACTCTCCTACAGCTTTAAAATATGTAGCACAGTATTATTAGCTATGGTCACCATATTGTACATTACATCTCCATGACATATATTCAGTAACTGGAAGTTTGTACTTTTTGACCCTCTTCACCCATTTCGCCCATGCCCCACCTCTGGCAATCAACAGTCTGTTCTCTGTATCTATGAATTTTGTTAATTTGGGGTTTTGTGAGGGGATTTTTCAGATAAGTGAGATCATGCAGGATTTGTCTTTCTCTGCCTGACTTATTCCACTTCGCATCGTCCCCCCTATTGGTGTTGTCACAAATGGCAGGATTTCTTTCTTTTTATTGCTGAATAATATTGAGATACATTGCATTTCCCTTATCTGTTCACCCATTGATGGACACTGAGGTTGTTTCCGTGTCTTGGCTATTATAAATAACTAGAGGCCCAATCCACGGAATTCATGCAAGGAGCTCGGCCCTCACAGCCACGCCCCTTGCAGCCCCAGTTTCGTCCGGAAGATCGTCCGGAAGGTCGTCCGGAAGGTCATTAGGCTGTCAGGTCTAATTAGCATTCAGGTCTAATTAGCATATCACACTTTTATTATTATAGTCCTTGAAGAGATAGCTGCATCCCATGCTGTGAACATGGGATGCAGCTATCTCTTCAAGTTAGTGTTTTTATTTCCCTCATGTAAATACCCAGAGGAATTGCTGGATCATGGTGTAGTTCTTTTTTTAATTTTCCAAGGAAACATCGTGGCTTTGACTCACATTTCCATGATGATTAGGGATGTTGAGCATCTTCTCATGTACCTGTTGGACCACAGAATAATTTTATTGCACCTCTCATCACCCCAAAAAGACACCCTGTGACCACAGGCAGTCACTCCTCATTCCTCTCTGCTCCGTCTCCCAGCAGCCACTAGTCTGCTTTCTGTCTCCATGGATATGCCTGTTTCGGACATTTCATGTAAATGGAATCATATAATATGTGCCCTTTCGTGATTGGCTTCTTTCACTTTCAAGATTGATCTATGTCGTAGCATGTGTCAGTACTGCATTCCTTTTTTGGGTCAGTTAATACCCATCTGTCCCAGTTTCACATACTGAAATGGTCAGGATGGGTTTAAGCCACAGAAGAAAGCCATAAAAGCCAGTTTGTAGAAAGTGTTACTGGCAATGAAATGTGGAATGTAGAATGCATTTGATGGGGGTGGGATGGAGGGAGAAGAGCTGCTGCAGCAATGCAGGCACCCGGTGATGGGGGTCTGACAAAGACAGGACCGAGAAGCAGGCCGAGCGTCCTCAGATGTGGGAAAGGCAGAGCGATACCCGAGTGTCAGTGGGGAGTGGGTGGCACAGATTGAAAGTGACTGGGGGAGTGGCACTGCCGTCACTGGAGACAGGAAATCCAGAGGAGGAGCTGTTCTGGGGAGGGGGGGAGGGGGGGTTCCTGGTACAGAGACCACCCCCCGGCTCTGGCATTTCCCCTTAACCTGCATCACATGCTTCGAATGGTCGTTACCAAGGACCCCATCCCCCGTCTGCCCAGAGTGCTGTGCTCCATCCCTGACCTGCCCTGTCCTCCCCACCCCCGCAGGGGCCGAAAGGGATTTGACATCGCCCTCAACTTGCTCTTCGCCATGGCGTTCTTGGCCAGCACGTTTTCCATCCTGGCGGTCAGCGAGAGGGCTGTCCAGGCCAAGCATGTCCAGTTCGTGAGCGGAGTCCACGTGGCCACGTTCTGGCTGTCAGCTCTGCTGTGGGACCTCATCTCCTTCCTCATCCCCACTCTGCTGCTGCTGGTGAGGCCGCAGCTGGTGCTGGAGGCTTGCCCCGGGGCCTGTGTTGACCAAAACCAGCTCGGGCCCTACCCTGGCAGCTCAGCGCTGATTCCAGGAGGACAGTGAGAAATGCCAGGCAGCCCCTCTCATTGACCTCCATGCCCTCAGCTTCTGCCCCCTTTGGTAGGCAGGGCCTCAGAGCCAGGTGCCCTGGTGCTCTGGCCACAGTTCTGTCAGCAAAGGGGAGAAGGGGGTCCTCATGGGGGAAGACCCCAGGGCTGAAAGCCACGTGGGGAGTGACTGGGCCCGGGGGCGGATGGGCAGACCACGCCACCCTCCCGGTGCCGCTGCAGGTGGTGTTCAAGGCCTTCGACGTGCACGCCTTCACACGGGACGGCCACGTGGCCGACACGCTGCTGCTGCTCATGCTCTACGGCTGGGCCATCATCCCCCTCATGTACCTGATGAACTTCCTCTTCTCGGGGGCGGCCACCGCCTACACGAGGCTGACCATATTCAACATCCTGTCCGGCATCGCCACCTTCCTCATGGTCACCATCATGCGCATCCCAGGTGGGAGCCCGGAGGCCGCCCCCCGCCCCCCACAGCCTGGATGCCCGTGGCACCTCTGCCCGCGTGGAGGTGTGGGGGAGGGGGTACCAGTGCAGACCCTGGGCCAGGCCACTCCAGCAGCACCACCCCTCTCACTTGCAGCAGAGAGTGGCGGGGTGTGTGTGTGTGTGTGGAAGGACACCCAGTTGGTGTCCCAGGCTCACACACACACACTTCACAGGGAACATCAGGAACCTGCCTTCCCTGGTTTGATCTGTCCCTGGGGCCAGGATGTTGCGGGTCCTCCTGCACTCACTGTTCTGTGCCTTCTCCCCACAGCGGTAAAATTGGAAGAACTTTCTAGAACCCTGGACCACATATTCCTGGTGCTGCCCAACCACTGTCTGGGGATGGCGTTCAGCAGCTTCTACGAGAACTATGAGACCAGGCGGTACTGCACGTCCTCGGAGATGGCCGCCCACTACTGCCGGAAATACAGTGAGTGTCGGAGCCCCCGTTCTGGGCTCTCTCCCCAGGACCAGCCGGGGCGTCCCCAGGAGCCTTGTTCCTGAGGAGGGCTCCTCTGGGAGGCTCGGCACCGAGTGTCAGGCAGGCAGGTCCCTGGTCCCAGGACTGAGGTACCCGGGTATAAGCATGAAAAGGGGCTTCAGAAGATGTGTGCTCACCGCCCCATCCAGGGATGTGCGCCTCCTCCTTCCTGCCTGGCTGACCCGACATCTCTGTGAGATCAGCCTAGGTGGTCCCTCTCCTGGGGGGAGGAGAGAGTTTCTCCCACCCTGGGCTGGGCGCCCCTTGCTGCTTCCGCAGCACTGTCACCACACAGTCCCCTGCTTCTTTGACCAGCTCCCACCTGATCCCCCCCATCCCCACCACCCTTCTAGCTTTTGTTGACTCCTGGGCATTCTCTGACTCCTGGGCAGCATCACTCCCCTCTCCATCTCTGTCTTTATGTGGCCTTCTCCATGTGTCTTTGTATCTCAGAACTCCCTCTCCTTTGTTTTGTAAGACATTTGTCATTGAATTTAGGGCCCACCCTAAAACGCTATTTATTTATTTATTTCCTTTCCTTTTTTTTTTTTTTTTTTTTTTTTTAGAGAGAGAGAGGAAGAGAGAGGGATAGAGAGTTAGAAACATCGATGAGAGACAATCATTGACCAGCTGCCTCTTGCACACCCCCTACTGGGGATGTGCCCGCAACCAAGGTACACGCCCTTGACCGGAATCGAACCTGAGACCTTTCAGTCCACAGGCTGATGCTCTATCCACTGAGCCAAACTGATTTCGGCAAGAAACGCTATTTCTAAGTAAGATCATTCACAGGTTAAGGGGATGAAGAACTGGATGTCTCTCTGGGATTCACACACATGCACAGCCCTTCTGCACCTGGAGCAGTCTTCAGCAGGCAGCTTTGTTGTCACATCGACAGAGCCCTGCACATCCCCCTGGCAGGCTGTCTCTGCTCTGTTCCTGCCACTTTCTTACTTCACAGGACCAGCTTGGGGGAAGGGAGGCACATCCTCCCTGTCTGTGTGTCTCAGTGCAGTCCCCAGGCAAGGAAGTGAATGTATGTGTGAGTGAGTGAGGGCACAGCTCGGTCACTTGTAGGTGCCCCTTGCAAGGTGAAACTTCCCCAAAATGCAGGAAGTGTTTGGGGCTCTTGGGTGGCAGTGGCAAGCATGGCATGCACCTGGGAAGATGAGTGGACCGTGGACCTTCCCAGCCGCCCTGTAGAGGGCTGGGGTGCAGCCTGCTGGGCCTAGAGAGAGAGACTCGGGCTGGCACCCCAGTGGAGAGGCGAGGGCGGGAGGGGACGCAGGAGCAGCACCCTCTCCCTTGCCCACACAGACATCCAGTACCAGGAAAACTTCTATGCATGGAGTGCCCCGGGGGTCGGCAGGTTTGTGACCTCCATGGCTGCCTCAGGCTTTGCCTACCTCACCCTGCTCTTCCTCATCGAGACCGACCTGCTGTGGAGGCTGAAGACCTGCATCTGTGCCTTCCGGAGGCGGCGGGGGCTGGTGAGTGGCTCCTGCAGCTCTGCCCTGGGCAGCTCTCCCACTGAGGCCAGGCTTCCTGGGGCCAGCTCACAGCGAGAGCCTCAGCACCCAGCAGCGGCCAGGGTGCAGGTGCACCCAGGACTCCCCAGCCTGGAGGCGGGGTCACAGTCCTCCTGGACTTGGGGGCCTTCATCTCGGCAGAGGCGGTGCTGCCAGCCAGCGGCATGTTTATCACTTAGATCCCGTCCCACAAACAAATGAAACCTGCTGAGACCACATTGGATGCACAGAGTAACCCAGGGCACATTAGCTTCTCCAAAAATAGTAGGACTTCTCTAAAAAGAGGAGGTTTTTTTTTTTTATGTATTAAAATCTCGCATCCTTCCGTGACATTTCCTGGTTTTCTCCAAGGGTCTGCACTGTCCTTACTCCTCAGGCAGTGTGTGCCTGCTCAGTGTTACCTTCAGTCCCTACGGTCCCCTGAGCTCTCCCCGAGAAAGGCACAACTAAGCAAACACGTGAGCTGTCCCAGCCCCTCCCCACAAAGAGGAGGACCCCGCGGGCTGGAGCTCAGCCCTGCCGTCTTTTTCCGGAACAATCAGATGGAAGTGCACGAGCGGCCGTCGGCACTTCCCGAGGACCAGGACGTGGCGGACGAAAGGAATCGGATCCTGGCGCCCAGCCTGCACTCCCCGCTGAACACACCTCTGGTCATCAAGGAGCTCTGCAAAGTAAGGCGGCTAAGCCCCCAGGCCCCGGGTCTGTCCCCGCGCCGGCTGCCCGCCTCCCACCGTGACTCCTCCCTGGCCCCTGGCAGGTGTATGAGCAGCGGGTGCCCCTCTTTGCCGTGGACAAGATCTCCCTCGCGGTCCAGAAAGGGGAGTGCTTCGGGCTGCTGGGTTTCAACGGAGCCGGGAAGACCACCACTTTCAAAATGCTGACCGGGGAGGAGACCCTCACCTCTGGGGACGCCTTTGTTGGGGGATACAGCATCCGCTCAGACATCGGGAAGGTGGGTGCCACTAGGGAGGCGGGAAGAGGGGGTTCCTCATCTCTGGCTCGGAAAGTGGATGCGGCAGTGACTGTGGGCAGAACTAAGCCGGTGACGGGGTAGAGAGAAAGAATAGGGAGATAAGGGCCTGGCTGGGGGCCGAGACTGGGCCCCTCCCAGAGAAGCTATTTCTCTGGACCTGGGAGGGCATGGTGCTCACAGCACACTGTCCTGCTCAAAAAAAAATTAAAAATAGGCTCTCTCCAGTCTGTGCACAGTCATGTACAATAATGGTCCCTGGGTGGTTCAGACCAGCCATCCCACCAAGCACCAAAAGCCAGATAAAATGTCAGTCACAAACCGTATTGGCAAGAGCATGGGAGAGCGCACAGCATGGTAAGGAGCTCAGACCAAAATCCAGGAGCCCTGAGAGGCGCAAGGGCCATTATGTTCCAGACGATGGGTGTGGGTTTAGGGCCTGAGTGGAGAGGCAGAACAAAGGCCCAGGGCCACCATGGTAGGGATGTAATAGGAGACTTTCCCCATGGGGGGCTGAACCCCAAAGGCTGCCCCTCAGGGCAAGGATGAACCAGGCCAACCTCCTGCTTCCCTGCCCCTGGGGTTGTCCAGAGGCTCCCCGTGTGCTGAGCAGAGCAAGAAAAGGAATGAAGCACAGCCTGTGCGGGGCCGCAGCACACCCCTCTCCCGAGGAAGGCCTTCATCCTAGGCCTCAAAGAGACCCCAAATAGTGTCTCCAGGCCAAGGAGCAGTGCACAGCTAAACAAAGACAGTCCCTGTGACTGGAACCTGAAAATAAATAAGACTGACGATACAGAAAGTGAAAACTATAGATGTGATCCAGAAAGTGGAGAAAAGGGTGAGAATTCCTCAATATATTTCATCTAAGTTCTAGCAGGAAAGAAGAAAAGGGAAAGTTAATCACTGACAAGGTAATAGCTAGGAGTTTTCCCAGACCCATTCAACACAAATGCTGGAAGCGTAAGTACTACATCCAAAGAGGATGAAGAAAAGAAACCCCATCTTTGGCATCCACAGACCTCAGGCTCACCTGTCCCAGGCGGCAGCTGCAGGGAGGCGGGGAGATGGCAGCGGCTGTGGGGCACCCTGGCTCTGAGGAAGGTGGCCATCTGACCAGGGGGTGCCCCACCTCAGAGGTGTTGCCACTAAACCTCTCTTTCAGTAGAGGGAGAAGAAAGAAAAGTCCTACACGTTAGGTGTTTGTTAAACGTCTGATGAAGGCATGATGCATGACACACCAGCAGATATTTGCATGTGGTGATCACTTGGCATAACCTATATATTCTTGCACCAACCTGCCCCCACCCAGCCTATAGTGGACATGGCCCTGGCTCCTCTCTGACCCCTTGTTTTGGGGCAGTGTGGCTACTCGTGGCATCCTTGAGCTGGCCAAGCCCTCCTGGGTCCCTCCTGAAGTGCCGCTTGGCCAGCTTCGGCTGTGCCAGTGCCAGGCCTGTGCATTGGCTGACGGACCACCCTGGACAAATGGGCTGAGAGAAGCCTGGAGCAGCCTCCCTCTGACCTGTTACCTCCCCAAGGTGCGACAGCGGATTGGCTACTGCCCCCAGTTTGATGCCCTGCTGGACCACATGACCGGCCGGGAGACGCTGGTCATGTACGCCCGGCTCCGGGGCATCCCCGAGCGCCACATCAGTGCCTACGTGGAGAACACCCTTCGGGGCCTGCTCCTGGAGCCTCATGCCAACAAGCTGGTCAGGACTTACAGGTGCCCCTGCGCCTCGGCCCCGCCCCCGCCCCATGACTTGATGGCCCAGGGGTCTTCCCAGGATGGGGTCAGGGTCTCCATCAACGTAGACAGCCACGCAGGTCGGGAGCCAGGGCTCCCAGGTGAGAGGCACTGCCCTATTGGTTCCTGCCTGCTAGAGGCAAACCCAACCTCAGGTGAGGTCAGGACTCCCCTTAGGTGCAGACAGATGGTGATGCTCCATGTGGGGGTGGGAACTGACCCCCTGGGCTCAGCTTTCTCTGGGCCGCTAGCTCTCCTCTTCACCTGCGGTCATTGGGCCCTGTCACCCACGGACCCGGGGATAACATGCTAATAACAAGCCTTGCCCCCTCCTGCACCCCATCTAACCCAGCGGTGGCAACAAGCGGAAACTGAGCACTGCCATTGCCCTGCTCGGAGAGCCTGCAGTCATCTTCCTGGACGAACCGTCCACTGGCATGGACCCCGTGGCCCGGCGTCTGCTCTGGGACACTGTGGCCCGAGCACGTGAATCGGGCAAGGCCATCGTCATCACCTCCCATAGGTAGAGCCTGGGTCGCTGCGGGTCCGTGGATGAGCTGGGATGGGGGCTGTGGGAGGAAGAGGCCGGAGGGACAGGGTGGAGAGGACCTGACATCAGTTGGAACAGAATCTGGGAGGAGAATTCCCAGGCTCTAGCACCTGCACCACACTCTGAGCATGGGAATCAGGAACAGCCTGATCTGGGTGTTAGCACCTTCTCATCTGCACATGGAGGGTGGGTGTCAGCGTACCCCAGCCCTGAGTCCACTGCCTCTCCCCAGCATGGAGGAATGCGAGGCCTTGTGCACCCGGCTGGCCATCATGGTGCAGGGTCAGTTCAAGTGCCTGGGCAGCCCGCAGCACCTCAAGAGCAAGTTCGGCAGCGGCTACTCCCTGCGGGCCAAGGTCAGGAGTGATGGGCAGCAGGAGGCGCTGCAGGAGTTCAAGGCATTTGTGGACCTGACCTTCCCAGGTGTGTGAGCTGCACAGAGGGCACCTGAACCTTGCCTCTACCAAGTCCCACACCCCTGACCCTTGGGACGAGGGCTGAGATGCTGTGGGCCCACCCTCCCGCCCAGCCCTCGTGGGGACACGGTCTCTCCTTTGTGCAGGCAGCGTCCTGGAAGATGAGCACCAAGGGATGGTCCATTACCACCTGCCCGGCGATGACCTCAGCTGGGCAAAGGTGAGCACGAGCCCCACAGGGGCTGGGGAAGTTCCCTCCAGCAGTCTCCCCTTCCGTGGTGATTCCAGGCTCTTTCCAAGGAGGAATCACTTGTAGTTTCTAACACTCACCCTAGCATCGACTAGGTTTAGGGGTTTGTGCCTGAAATATTTGAGTTGGAAAAATATTGGTACAAGGAAGAAAACTGGCTCAGAGGGGGAACCCAGCTTGCCTTAGATCATTTTCTAAGTCAGGAGGACACCGGTCCCCCAGCCTGCTCACTGAGCACAGCTCCTCTCTTCCTTCTGGGATCTTGGCTCATCCTGTAAGGCCAACTCCCTGCGGATGCCCTGGGGGCTGGACTGGGCAGGGGTAGGATCTCTGTGGCCATACCACCCCTGACGGCCAGAGGACTCCCAGACCAACCAGGAAGTGGGGCCCTGGCCTTGTTAACAGCAGCTGGTCTACTTCCCAAAGGTGTTTGGTGTCCTGGAGAAGGCCAAGGAGAAGTATGGAGTGGACGACTACTCGGTGAGCCAGATCTCACTGGAGCAAGTCTTCCTGAGCTTTGCCCACCTGCAGCCGCCTGCTGAGGATGAGGGGCCGTGAGGAGCCTGGCAGAGGCGGGATGAGGGGCAGCACAGGTGGACGTCCTCTCCCTCCGAGCTCATCGTCTCCTGCACCTTTATTTCTAATCACTGCTTTCTATGATGGACATGGAATCAAGGCACAGTGTGGACTGGGTGTCTCAGTGTCTTCACAGCAGGAATCAGCATGCGAGCATCTGCATCGAAGGTGGTTGTCGAACCCGATTCCCAGAAGTCAAGATCCCACCCGAGAGCTGGTCCGGTCTGTGTAGGCAGGCTGCAGGGTCACTGGGGAGAACCTGTCCCAGAAGGGGCCACAGCCGACCCAGGGAGTGAACTTCCTATGAGCTCGTGAAGAGAGCACTCAGTGACACCTCCACGTTCACACGTGGCACTGAGCTTCTCTGGGTGTGAAACGGGAAACCGGCTGGACAGATGGCAGCGGACTCGCCAGGCTGCCCAGAATGGACAGAAGGGTCACCTGTTGCCATCGGTGAGGGAGATGCCAGCTGTGATTAGGCACTAAAGTCTTGGCTTCCAGGATACCGGGGGCATCCTGAGAGTCCGTGCTCCTCAGAGTGTGGACACCACACCAGGCAGAGCTGACCCTTTGTGTAGCACCTTCCCATCAGGAACTTCCAGAGTCAGCCCAGGGAGGGAAGGCAACCCTCCATTCCTGGCCCTGGCCTTCTGAGAAGCCTCCAGCCAGGAGACCAGGCAGGGACTGAGCAGTCATCTGTGGAGGCTGCACCAAACACATGGTGACTCAGTGTCCAGAAAATAAAGGCTGGAAGGGAACATGGCCACCGTCTGTGAGTCAACACAAGATGGGAGTCTTGGGCCCAATAACTCACCCCGTCCTAACACAAACTTTGTCGTTTCAGACAAACAAAAGCAAGAGCTCATTTTTCACAGCATGTAGTAAACTTACAGAACTCACTGCCATGAGATGGAGAAATAAGCCAAAAACACAAGTGCAAAAGCAGATTATATAAATAGCCAACTGACAGATGTTCGTTTACAGTGAGGAAAGACAGGTGTCAGGTTGGTGTAGGATGGTGCGTGAACAGGAGACCTCTAGCCCCAGGGCCACTCATGGGCTTTAAGCCACTTTCTAGATCATTCTTCAGCATCAGCTCCCTTTTTATTTATGTACTATTTATTTCTTAGCTTTCTAAATTTCCCATTATTTGAATCTCTGTGCCTTTTACATTCTCTTAGAATTCATAGTTTTAGAAAACACTTGTTTTCATCACTGGTTCATTTTGGTCAGTTTCAAATTTGCATTTTTATCAGTCTCTCAAAGTTTATAAACACTGCACATGGATTCCAGTAGCTTTTTTTATTCCCTTTAAAATTCTTCAAACTATCATCGTTTAGTTCCATGTTATAAAACATAAACAGGGGTGGTTGTGATCCTAAACATTGCCCAACGGAACACATCGAGAGAAGGGCCTCCGAGTTGTTGGCAGGAGCCGTGGTTGCTATGCCAGACTGGGGTGTGCTGGGTCATTGGAGGAGGGTAGAGGCCAGCACGGCCTGGCTGCATGTCCACACTTGGAAACCCTACTGCAGGGCTTCCTGGGCTGTTTCATTTTAAAATGTTTTTACTGACTTTTATTTAGCAGGAGAGGGAAAGAAACATCGATGAGAAAGAAAAACATCTATTGGCTGCCTCCTGCACGCCCCCTACTGGGCATCAGGATCAAAACTTGGGCATGTGCCCTGACCAGGAATCAAACCAGTGCCTCTCAGTGCATGGGACAACCAACGCTCAACCAACTGAGTCATACCAGCCAGGGCTCCTGGGCTGTTTGTAAGCCCATGTGTTGGAAATACGTCATTTTTCTCCTTTGATGACACAAAAAAGGATGTGAGGAAAGGTGTTTAGGACTGAAGGAACATTTAATACGTATGTGAGGCACACATATGAAATCAAGACTGCCTCAGTTTGGGGAGAGGTGTGTTCATTGACAGAAGATGAGGTACAGAGATTATTTGAAGGAGACTGGCAGGATGGAAGTGGGGACAGTAATCAGAGGTCCTTCTTAGGAAGATGACCTGGCAGCTGCGGAAAGGATGATACAGGCACAGCCGAAGCTGCAGCAGTGGGGACCAGAGGGACAGGCGCACAGCACAGTGCGAGAGAGCCCAGAAGACTGTCTGTGAGAGGAGCCCATGATTGCACCCACACATGGAGCTTGGGTAACTGCAGGGGGGACAATGAGAAGGGACCCCAGGAGCAGCAGGAAGGAGCACTGCTGTTAGAGTCCAATGTGTCCAAATCACCTACAGAGCTGCTGAAAACCTGCTGAAAATGGTGTGAAGCTGAGTGTCCTCCAGGAGCAGGAGTGGGGCCTAAGAAACCACACACGTACCCAGTCCTGATTGGTTTTAGTTGTGGCAGCTCTGAGCCCAGGAGCTGGTGCAGAGGGAGCCGTGGACATCACGCTCCCCTCCCCCCCAGCAGAAAGGTGGTCTTTGTCACCCCTCTTCCCATTCCTATCACTCTCCACTAGACCTTCAGGCCAGACAGTCCCTAGAGATGCTGGGCCCAGCTGTCACATCCTGCAGGCACAGCCCTCCAGGGGACTCCACTCCTGCCCTACCCCCAAAAGCAGTTAGGAGACCCAGGAGACGAGGTCATGCCTTCCCTGCCCTGTGTGGTCTGGTCGGGGCTCCTGAGGGACAGATACTCACATCAGGGCCGAGAGCAAGGCCCAGGAAAGTCCTGCCCAGTCCAATGGTGTGGCTCAACTGAAACAGGCAGTGGACAGAGGGACTGACAGCTGCACCCAGAATTTAGAGGGGCCTCTGACAAGGAAAGGGTAGCCATGTGGGAAGGGTGGGGAGACCCTACTGGGGGGCAGGGCTGAAGCCAAGCCTCTCCATTGCTTTTACTGTGGGAAGGGCTGCCAGGCAGTAAGCAGGTCACAAGTCAAAGGGGACCCCACCCCCCAGGTCACAAGAACAGCTTCTGCAGAAGGAAGACTTCAGCAGGCTTGCTGAGCACATCAGAAAATCCCAGACTGCAGTGGTTTAGAAAAGAGTTTATTTCTCTGCCAAGTACAAAGTCCAGGGAAGGCAGTCCAGGCGTTCTTTCCGTGGGGGAGTCAGACTCCATGTGCCTGCTGCATCCAGGTGCAGGCCTCCTTCCTCAAGGTTCTCTCTCAGGGTCCAAGGGCTGCTGAGGCTTCCAGACGGCATCATCAGAAAGCAGCGTAGGAGCAAGAGGGCACAGCTCCCAGCGATCGCCAGACACTTCTGCTTTCGCGTCACTGCCCAGAGTGCAGGCCTATGGCTGCACCAGGTGCAGGGAGCTGGGACACGGGGTAAAACCCAGACACAAGGACACAGCTACAGTTTCTGCCATGATTATAGCAGGCAGGTTGGCATCCTCAAGCTGACCCCCCCTATGTTTGCCTTCGCTGTCCACCTGAGCTCACCTCATCAAGTAAGCTCCAGAGACCAGGAGTGGCCGCACCCTAAGGCCTCTCCCTACCCATGCCCTGCCCTTTGTTTGAAGGGACTCAGAAAAACAGACAAACGGGACAGTTGCTGAGCAAATTCCAAACCCAGATCTCTAGTCCGGGATCCCTGGCCTGGTCTCACAAAGCAGCAAAGGAGTGAGCCAAGGCCACACCTGGAGGGGAGGGGAGGGGAGGCTGGAAGGCAGGTCCAAGGGCAGCCACAGGCTATCTAGGGACGAGGGGGAGAAGGTTCCAAAGGCTGGCATAAGGCTAGACAGCCAACCAGAGCAGCTGATTCCCGCTGCTCCATCTGAGTGACACCCCGTGCCAGCTGCTGTTCAGCTCACCTCTGGCATAAGCTCACCCGGCCCAGTGGGACCCCCGCTCTCACACAGATGGGCCATTGTGAAGGTGAGTGCTGCCTACACTCATCCAGAGCCTGCCCGCTGCACTGAGGGACAGAGTGTCACCAGCAGACAGAGGGACGGACGTTCCTGGGGAGATAGCCTGGGCCCTACCGGGACCCAGAGGGACTAAGTTCTGTCCACTCTTGCATCTCAGAGATGGCCCAACATTCCAAGAGGTTAAACCCCCACCCCCTTAACACCACAGTTAGGGTTAGGCTGCTCACCCCACTCCACAGCTGAGGCCAGTGGGCCAAGTGTATGATATCCCACCCTCCACACAAAAGGCCCATTCCCTGAACCCTGGCTAAGGTCTGATCCCAAACCCCAGAATGTTTAAGCTCCTGCAACCCATTTCCCTTCCCAACAGAGAGCTCTCTAGGGACCCTGCATGAGAGGGAGCTCAGGGAAGGGCCTGGAGACGACCAGAGAAGGGGCAGCAATGCAGAGGTCCAGGCACCTGAGCGGCAGGCAGGAGGCAGGCCCTGGAGTCCCATCCCCACCTGATGGGCTCACATAGTCAAGCAGAGAGGGGGAGGGGCTGAAGCGGTGGGGTCAGGCCTGGGGAGCAGGGCCGCTGCCTGCCTTCCTTAACACACGCTGCTGCCAGGCCCCACTCCTGGGTCTGGCCCATACCCCACAGGTGCTGGCTTCAGATGCCTCTGAGTCAGAGAAGCTCCAAGTTGACTAGCTGTGTAAGGCACAAGGGAAGGGGAGAGGGATGGGGGCCAGGCCACACAGCTCAAAACCAGTCAACACCACAGCATAACCTGAGGCCTACCCAGTGCTCCAGCACACCATTCACCTGCTCGGCACCCAGTTCCGGCCAGGCCCATCCTGTTCCCTGTGACCGCCCCAGAGTGGGCAGCTAACTGACTTCCTTGGGGCAGAAATGAACTTGGGGCTTTGAGCATTAAAACCAGCACAGGCTCCCAAACCCCCTGCTCAGCTGACCCAGCCCTGCAGCCCCTCCAGAGGGCAGCCTCCAGCCTCCTGGGAGAGTCCCGATTTGCCTACAGCAGCGGGACCTCGCTGGGAGGTGGGGCTCAGGGCTTGATGCCCCACATCTTGGAGACACGAACTGAGGATTCCAGACCTTCACTGGCTGGCTGGCCCTCTCAGATCCAGTCAGTACCAACTGGGCTCCTTCATGATGGGCTGCGGCATTCACCCCAGACAGGAGCCAGGCCTCAGTAACCTACCTGTCTCCTCTCTAAGGCCTTCCCCAAGGTCACCGAGCCATCACAACCGCCCTGACCCCACCCAAATCCCTCTTCCACCTGCTGGGCCACATCTGCCCTGGCACAGAGACTGCTAGCAATGGGCAAAAGGGCAGGCTTACCAGGGGTCACAGTGCCTGCTCAAACCTCCTGGGTGGCCCACCATGACTTCCAGCACAGCCCTCCCTATCTCTGACCCTCTCTGTGTCCAGGGTCACCAGCCTCCCAGGGCAGACGCTGCAGAGGTTATCAGGCCCTCAGAGGATGAAGGCAGAGGGGACAGTCTACTACTTGATGTGGGTCCATTCTCAAAGGGAGAGCAGCCCACATCACCAGCAGGTGGCCCTCAGCACTGGGAGGAAAGGGAGGGGGACTCAGGACACTGGCCAGAGCCTGCAAATACCTGTGTCTGGTGGCCAAATGCCCTGTCCACAGGAGCCCTCCCCCACCCCCTCTGTCAAATCTGGGCCAAAGATCTCCTAAAGTCCCCGAAGGCCCCTGCTCCTAGCCCTCAGCCCCCCATGGCTCAGCACGTTGGCACTGGGGCAGGAAGGGGGAAAGGACAGGGGCCTCTAGTTTCATTTTTTTCATGTTTCTTCCGAACACATTCTGCTGATCCCCAAAATGGCAAAAGCCAGGATGTTTAAATGTTAAAGCTCACCAGATGATAATGCACTTGATAAAAATCAGTAATATTTAGAAACAAATTCGATTAATTTCATGTGATAAATCATGCTTTCAGATTTTATATAAAATGTGTTACACAATATAATATACAGGTTATAGAATTGTACACCCAAAATCTGTAATTTTATTAACCAATGTCACCCAATAAATTCAATAAAAGGTCCTAATTTTTAAAAAAAAGATTAAATGTGTTAAAATTTAAATGCATGTCAAATTATATTCTATTAGAACATTTTAAAAAAGCAGACGGGGCCAAAACTGGTTTGGCTCAGTGTATAGAGCATCTGCCTGCGGACTGAAAGGTCCCGGGTTCGATTCCGGTCAAGGGCATGTACCTTGGTTGTGGGCACATCCCCAGTAGGGGGTGTGCAAGAGGCAGCTGATCGATAACTCTCTCATCGATGTTTCTTTCTAACTCTCTATCCCTCTCTCTTCCTCTCTGTAAAAAAACAATAAAATATATATTTTTTTAAATAAATAAATAAATAAATAAGCAGATGGGGCTGTCAGGCCAATGATTATTTCCCCATCCTTCTCTCCTCATGCTAGGCCTGCCCCTCCCAAACTGGGTTCACTGCCGCCCTGGACAAAAGCTTTTGAGTTCAAGGCCCTTCAGGCACCCACTGACGGTTGGCCCAGGATGTGTGGGGCCCCCGCATGCTGCCAGCCTCCTCACAGACCTCCAGGCCTGGCCCACCGAGGCCACCCCATCCCCAATGCTAACACCTCTTCACTGCCACAGGGCCAAGGCTGCCCTGCTGTCCATTTACCCTCCCATGCCTGGCCGTGGCAGATGTGGCCGTGATGCAGAGGATTTAACTTGCTCCAATGTCCCCTCATCCCTGCCATCAAATCTAAATCCAAAGGGAAGACAGTAACCCAGATGGACTCAACCTGCCAACCCAGTCCCAGGAACATATTGGTGCCACAGTGGAGGGGACTGAAGGAACGGGGGAGGGGGCAGATTGCTCCTCCCATGCCTCATTAGTCCGGGACTCCTCAGACATCCTCAGTACAGAGTGAGGTGTTAGGGGCACATTGACATCCCTGGATGGGAAACACTATTGGAGGAGGGAAAGGAGTCACCATCATTGGCTGGGAACACCAGTGGAACAAAGAGCAATGACTTGCAGAGGGCATCCACAGCACCATCCATCCACCCCACCTCACCAAGCCAGTCCTCCCTGTTGACATCTAATCCATCTCCAAGTCACACTGATCCCTTCTTCCAAAAAAAATCATCTTGGAGCTGTCTCTTCCTTACAGCACCTAACTGGACAATGTCTGGGGTTGGGTGCACATTCCTTCCTCCCACTAATAAGTCAAGGAAGGACTTCTTGCCAGACACAGAGGAGGGAGGGGGAGGGGGGCAGAAGTGGGGGGTAGCGGTTGGCATAAAAGTGAACCAAACCCAAAAACCTGGCCCTCTCAAGCGTTGGAGTTGTACTCCAACAGCCTGCTGGCTGGGTCGGGGCCTCTACACCCTCACCCCTTCTTTTTCTTCTGCCTTTCCAGTGCCTCCCAGCCTACGGGGTCCACAGGCAGGGAGGGTGGCTGGCGGGGTGGGGTGAAGCCTCAGGCGGTATCTTGCACACCCTCTACTCCCCCCACCCTCCGCCGCTTAACTGCACCTTCCTAGCCCCGGCCTTCGAGCCGCCGCGTGGGCCTCCCTTCGCTTCTTCCCACGAGTCTCCACGCCTTTGTATATGATATTCCACTGAGCTGCAGTGTCACCTCCTCAGAGACGCCTTCCCTTCTGCATCTTGCCTTTCGTATCCCGTTCGTGCTGGCCGCACGGCCCCGTCTGGTCTCTCCGGCCGAGTCCCGCCAGTGCAGAAGCCCAGTCTTCACGGCCAACACGCACTCCACGCGTGGTTTTAGCCGCACGAACCCATCCCCTACCTGCCGGCCCGCTGACCTGTCCATGCCCTGCGGGCCTCCGAGACCTGCAGCCAGAGGCCGCTGCCACCCAGGGCGCGAAACAGATCCGAAAGGAGCTTAGCGCCGGGGCAACTGCCAGGTGCGCCCAGATACCTGCACACGGAGAGGGGGCCGCGTTAGCCAAACCGGCGCCGCCCCTTCAGCTGCCCTGGCGGCTCAGGCCTTCCAGCCCCAACAAGCGGCCAATTTGTCGGCCCCCTGAGGCGCGTAGCCAGCCCAACACAACCGTGCACAGGGAGTAAGGATTCCCAAAGCGTCCCTCCACAAACCGCCTGGCCCTTTAACACTCCCGGCGCGCGCGCCCATTGGCGGAGAGGCTTACGTCATCGCCGCGCGCCGAACGGCGTCTTCCCGCTCCCTAAGCTGACAACTGAGCGTCGCCGACCTCAGTGGCTGAGGAGAGCGGGACCAAGTCGCGGTGGCGGGAAGATGTAAGTGGGGGAATCCGACCCCATCCGACCTTCGGGGGGGCGCGCCCCGCTATTGGCGGGACGCATCTTGGAGCCGGCGCGCTCCTCGGCCCCACGGTGAGGACGGCGGCCTGGCGGTGCGAGCGCGGGGACTAGGAATTGAAAGAGTGTGGCCCGGGGTGGACGGAATGGGAGGGTTCGAGGCCGCGGCCCGGAAGTAGTTGGAGCCGCGGCGGGCGGAAGGGCGGCCTCGCTTCGTCCCCTCTGCGGCAGGCCCAGCTAGGCCCACCGGACACCCGCGAGCGTGGCCTCTGCCCTCAGGACCCTCTCGCCGGGCTGAAGATCCAGGCCTGCAACGCCGGGCCCGGCCCTGGAAGCGCTCGCGGTTCGGCGCCGGGACTGGGGAGTTGTGAGTGAACGGGTGCGGCGAGGTCGCGTGCGAAGCCCGTGCCCGGTGGGTGCGGAGTTGCTTTGTGGGATAGGTGCCGACTAATCCTCCCTTCGGGGCCATCAATCCAAACATTTACCCCACGAGTGTTTACTGAGCCCCCCGTGTGCCATTCTCGGTGCTAGACCTTGGGGATACGGCCCCTGAGATCACGGAGCTCAGGTTGACGGCTTAACCCAGAAGGGAAGGTTAAAATCAATGGAGATACGTGGCCTTTTCTCTCTTTGTTGTTTTGCATGAATGGTGCCTAACATGTACTTTTAAATGGGGAAGATTTGAGCTGAACGCCATCTGCTCGAGACTTAACTAATTGTTCTCTCCTCTCTCTGACTGTTGGACGCGCACCTTTTCCGGAGGATGGGGGAGGTAACCAGGTCCTGCGCTGTTAACCCCAACTTGTGTGAGCAGAGAACCTCAACCTTTGCTTTTTTTTTTCTTTTTTTTTTAGCGTTCGGCCACACCCAACAAAAAGTTCATTTACTCTGTGGTTCTTAATTTTTAGTGTTTAAGAATAATTGGTGGTGCTTGTTTTCACAAAGTCCATTCCAGTAGATCTTTAGAACCGGGGTGGAGCCCAGGAATCTGTACACTTAAGTCATTATAGGTAGCCATTGGCCACATAGGGCTATTGAGCACTTGAAATACAACTGTACCAAATTGAGGTGTTTTTAGGCTTATACTAGGGGGTGTTAAATTTTTTACTACTAAGATATTGTACTGATTGTTGGAAAGGTAATAATTTGTTAACTTCTACTTTTTGTAATGTGGCTACTAGAAAATTTTAGGATATGTTTGGGACTCTATTGAACAGAGCTGCTCCCAGTGATTCGAATGGGAGCTGTTCAAGTCCACTTATTGAGCACTCAGGGATATGTCACTTGGAAGACAAGGGTTTATATGGGAAAAGAGCCTCCAAACATGAAGAAACAGCCTTTATTAGATGCCCAGTCTCTTTCATGAGTTAATTTGATTGATGTCCTTGATAACTATGAGGTATGTAATTGTCACCATAATCCTGGTGAGATGTTGAGGCCCAGAAAGGTTAAGTGACTTATGCAAGGTTACACAGCAAAGCTAACTCAAGCAAGCTGACTCCAGAGTCTTAACCATAATCACTGATTGTCCAAAGACACTAACCTTATCTGGTTTGCCAGCTCGGTGTCTGTAGTATATTAATGTTTTAAGGCAAAACATTGAAGATTTTACAGCCCAAGAAAAGAGCACTCGTTTGCTTGTTCAAGGCCAGGCCCTTTGTTAACCTTACCCTTAGTCTCCCCCTTCACACACGAAAACAGAATCCCAAAGGGTGTGCTATGTCCATTTTACTTACAGGCTGTCGAAAAAGGTGGGACAAAAGTAGTTAAGACTGACATCCTGAGATGTTTGCTTACAACTCAAGCAAACTGCCGAAACTGGTTTGGTTCAGTGGATAGAGAGCATCGGCCTTCGGACTGAAGAGTCCCAGGTTCAATTCCGGTCAAAGGCACCTTGGTTGCGGGCACATCCCCAGCGGAGGGTGTGCAAGAGGCAGCTGATCGATGATTCTCTCTCATTGATGTTTCTAACTTTATATCCCTCTCTCTTCCTCTGTAAAAAATCAATAAAATATATTTTTAAAAAACAAAACAAAACAAAAAAAACAGCCTAGACCGGTTTGGCTCAGTGGATAGAGCATCAGCCTGTGGATTGAAAGGTCCCAGGTTCAAAAAAAAAAAAAAAGAAAAAGAAAAGAAAGGTCCCAGGTTCTATTCCTGTCAAGGGCATGTACATTGGTTGCAGGCACATCCCCAGTAGGGGGTATGCAGGAGGCAGCTGATCGGTGATTCTCATCAATGTTTTTAACTATCACTCTCCCTTCCTCTCTGTGAAAAATCAATTAAAAAAATAAAAAAACAACTCAAGCAAACTTTACAAAATCTCACAGGAATTACTGAGGCAGCAGTCCGCAGGAAATAGGGCACAAAATGAATTAGCAATTTGTACTTGAGTAAAATTGACTAATGGCCATTTATTGAGCACATACTTAACCTGTGGTATCTCGTCCAATTCCAATGTCTATTTCCCATCCCCAGGCATTTTATTTTTTAAAGAATATAAACATACAGCAAGGTTGAAAGAATTGTACAGTAAATACATTACCACCACCTAGATTTTATTAGTCACATTTCTGCAATATTTGCTCTATCATATATGAACTAAAGTTCAATAGTTACAATGACTACTCTTTAATGTGTTGTTTCATTGCTTTTAAAATATTCTTATGGGATAATTTATCTGTGTGTGGGTAGGAAACTTCTTTTTTAAACCTCATCTGAGGACATATGTGAGAGAGAGGGAGAAAGAGACATGCCTATCAGGAGAGCTGCACACATTCACTTAGGTTTTTCTCTTCTGCATGCAAATGTGCTGTAATATTTCTGTGGAATTGTGAAGGGCTTATCGTCGAATTTAGAAGTGAAAACGGGTATTGTGCCATCTGTAAAATAACAGTGACCAGCATCACCATCTTTTCCTTAAGAAAAGACAAGCTGAGGGGACGATTCTCCTGTGTGTCCTGTGAAGATGGGATCCTCCCTGAGGAAGTGGTCCCCGGGTGTTCCTGGCTTTGTGGACACTCACTGCTGTGTTTCTTGCCGCCATCTTGTGTGCTCAGCTTTTGGCTGCAAGTAGATTTGTTGCCTTGTCAATTTGTTCACTCTGTAAATCCTTTTATCTTGTTATTAGGCTGCACTTTGGCGTAAATTGCAATCGATTAGGGATCGTTTCTCTGACTCAAGTTAGACGTGAGAGTTCAGATAAGTGAGGCCACCATTGCTGCTTTGAACACCTCAGAAGGGGAGAATGGATTTATCAGGAGTGAAAAAGAAGAGCTTGCTAGGAGTCAAAGAAAATAATAAAAAGTCCAGCACTAGGTAATTCTTCTGTCAGATTTTTCTAGTGCTACTTTTGGGGTGCTTGTTGCTAGGGATTCTGAGAAAGGGGACGATTGGAAATGTCTTACGTTGTGGAAGTGACCTAAGCCACAGATCATTCATTTTTGGTCTATGATGGCCTGGATCTGTAGCCGCATGGATCCCCTCTTTTGGGTTGTGCTGTTGTTTCTGGGTTTGATCAAAGGGGAATGCAATCTCACACTCTTCTTCACCATCCAGGGCTCCTTCTCCTTCCAAACGCAAAGACCGCTCTGATGAGAAGTCCAAGGATCGCTCTAAAGATAAAGGGGCCACCAAGGAGTCCAGTGAGAAGGATCGCGGCAGGGATAAAACTCGAAAGAGGCGCAGCGCTTCCAGTGGTAGCAGCAGCACCAGGTGGGCTGACAGGACCGTGCTGAGAGGCCTCGCTTCCCTCCTGAAGAGCCAGAGAGTGCTCGTCGTCGTCTTATTTATACAGAAATCACACTCAGATTGTTAATTGGCCAACTGGTTTGGGGTTTGCTCTGGCTATGTATAGGAAGTTGGTGTCTGGTTTTTCTTTCCTTGAGATGTTGAGGAATGAGACATCTTGGGGTATATTTTTCTCTAAAGTGCGTTTTATTCAGAGTTGTGATTGTATTGCCCAAGCCCAGAACTTTTTTCTTCCATTGAAAACCAGCCTCTGTCAGTCAGCCTGTAGTTACCTTTCACGCTGAATTGATGGCTCTGACTTGCAGGCTCCTCCTTTACCTTTCAGTAGACAGGGCTTCTGTGTCAGTAGGAAGCAGCCCGTTCTTCCTTTTTGTCACTGCACAATGTGAATGCTGTTTCCTGTTCCCACCGAGGGTTTGGGCTTGAGTGTGAGGTGGGGAACGCAGGGCCACTTGGAAAACTGAGCACAGCTACTTACTCTTGGGAGCATGGTGCAGGCTTGCTTGTGCGCTGGGGAAACATTGCTCCCCCCTGTTGTCTGTAACACCCCCCTCTGCCACCTTATTCCTCAGGTCTCGGTCCAGCTCTACCTCCAGCTCTGGCTCCAGTACTAGCACTGGCTCAAGCAGCGGCTCTAGCTCTTCATCAGCATCGAGCCGCTCAGGAAGCTCCAGCACATCCCGAAGCTCCAGTTCCAGCAGCTCCTCCGGCTCTCCGAGTCCTTCTCGGCGTAGACATGACAACAGGCGGCGGTCCCGCTCCAAGTAAGCTCCCCTCCAGCACCGTTTCTCACCAACTGTGACTCACCTGTAAATGTTTTATGTTTACAAAGGGTGGGGGGGCTATAAAGTTACTGTGATTATTCTAAAAGTAGACCCAAAGGACTCTTTCTGTCCCAGTAGTATTTCTAAGACAGGGATAATATGTATGAACTAGTAGGAAAGGTTTCCTTATTTAAAAACTCACACTAGCAGTTAACATAACAACAACTAAACTTTGGCTTGACAGAAATTGATTGTTTGGGTATTTTGATTTTTTTTCCATCAGATCCAAACCACCCAAAAGAGATGAAAAGGAAAGGAAAAGGCGGAGCCCTTCCCCTAAACCCACCAAAGTACACATTGGTAGGCTCACCAGGAATGTGACCAAGGTGAGGAATCCCAATCTAGTGGGTCAGGGATGGTATCTTTGGACGTAGCCTTTTGGAGGACTTGTGTGATGGATGGTACATGATTCAAATAGTGCACTGATTAACTCATTTTAATGGAGTATGTTTGTGTGTGTGTGACTATATCCCCCAATGCCAACACTCAACCACTGAACCACCGAGGCCGGGCAGTACTCTTTGGTTCTTAACACAAGTGACTGGTGCTTCAGCTTTAGTGACACTTCTTTCCTTTAGGATCACATCATGGAGATATTCTCTACCTATGGGAAAATTAAAATGATTGACATGCCTGTAGAAAGGATGCACCCCCATCTATCCAAAGGCTATGCATACGTGGAGTTTGAGAATCCAGACGAAGCTGAGAAGGCGCTGAAGCACATGGATGGAGGTGGGTGTGGGTGACCCTACCAGCGCTCCTGGACTCCCTCTCTGTCTCCTCTCCAAGACTGGCTACCCACCACATTGGGGACCTTTAGGACCAATTTCCAACCTGGCTACACATCAAATCTCCCTGAGCTCTTTCAGGATTTTAATTCTTACTCAGTGGGTGTGGTTTTACAAAAAACATGTTTATGGAACATTATTGAAAAAAATTAGCAGACATGAAAACATTAGCATTTTAAGAAATTTTCTTAAAATTGAATGGTGTGATTTTTATGTGGGTGTTTTTTTGTTTTGTTTTTTACAAAGAATAGATTATGGATATAATGGAGCCATTTGACTTTCGTATGGGAACGTTTCCTTTAATTCCCTGTGAGAGTCATTTTTCTATTTTGGCAACATTTCAGCATTTTTAGGATTTTTAAAATTTTCTGAATTCACAAATTTAACCCATTTTCTAAAAGCTTGTATTTTAACTGTTTATGATATTTGCAGCCATTTGGTATTGAGCAAAATGATCTTAATGTTTAAACATTTGTGAATAGTTTCAGATGGCCAGTTTTCATTTTGTCTTTAAAGAATGTATAATTTGTCTCTGTCCCAGCTCACTGAATCTGTTTCAATTTATTTAAATCCCTTTGAACTGTTTTAGGGAGTAGTATAGTTCAGAAGAAACTACATTCCACCACTTTGCATGCATCAGCTTTTGGCTTTGTGAGTTACACCTTCATATTAGAGGTTGCCAGTCAGGTTTGACAATCTGTGCACTTGCTAAAAATTCAAGAGACTTGGACACATCCAAGGTGTACCTGATTTATAAATATTCCACATTTTCTTTTTAAGATTCTGATGGGTTTTTGTGTTTTCCCATATTGTGCTATGCACCATTGAATAGAACAAGCCTACATTATCTCCAGAAGGAGAGTGAAAGGCTTGGCCTTTACTGGCAGCTGGCTAGAAGGTGTATTTTTCTCTGTTATTTTATCATCCGTGCCATGAATTCCGTACAGGCTGGCTTTGGTAGTGCCAGGGCCAGCTTAGGCTGAAAATACATAAGCCTTTCGAGTCTCTTCTGAACACAGTTCCTCATGCCTCAGTTACCCCCTCCATGCCTTTGAAATTTCCTTAAAGGTTGGAGCTGAGAAGATAAAAGTCCTCTACCCTGTGGGGTGACACACAGGAGCTGTGCGTGGTTCCCTGGGCAATTCCTAGACTGAGGTTGCAGTGTATGCTTCCCTGGGGTTCGTGGGTCTGCGGCTCGGTGTCCTTTGGTCTTTCACTGAGTCCCTGCAGGCTCCTCCAGCCTCTTTCCTAAGCTGCCTCCCCGTGAACACTTTTCTTTTTTTCTTTTTTTTTTAATATATTTTATTGAGTTTTTTTACAGAGAGGACGGGAGAGAGAGAGAGAGAGCTAGAAACGTCGATGAGAGAGAAACATCAACCAGCTGCCTCTTGCACACCCCCTACCGGGGATGTGCCCGCAACCGGAATTGAACCCGGAACCTTTCAGTCCACAGACCGACGCTCTATCCACTGAGCCAAACTGGTTTCGGCCAGGAGCACTTTTCCAAACTCTTAGGGCAGACTTGACATCTCCTGAACCTCATTTCATTTTGTCCCCTCACCCCTGAGGTGTTCTTCCCCCTGAGCCCTACTTCTTAGATAATTTATTCAAAGCCTGGTTCTGCTGATTTTATGTCCACTTATCCCTTGTGTTCTTAGTTTCCCCCTGTCTCAGTTCTTGTGAAACCCCCTCGTTGGCCTTCCTTCTCTTGCCTATTCCCTTCCCATTGTTCTTGAGAAGGAAACTCAGGTGCTAATCCCATGGCCTAGCTCAGGGCCGGCACACTCTTCCCCTCAGTTTTACAGATTTCAGCATGCTCTTTTTTTAATTATTTTTTTATATATTTTTTTATTAAATTATTATCTGTGTACATATTTTAACATTGCCTCTCCCCATACATACCCTCCCTTCCCAGAGTTTTGTGTCCATTGGTTGTACTTATATGCATGTATACAAGTCCTTCGGTTGATCTATTATCTCCCCCAGATCTCCCTACCCTACTGCTGTAATTTGACAGTCTGCTTGTTGCTTTACTGTCTCTATATCTTTGGTTCATCAGTTTATAATGTTCTTTATTATCCATAAATGAGTGAGGTCATGTGATGTTTCTCTTTCATTGACTGGCTTATTTCACTCAGCATGATGTTCTCCAATTCCATCCAGGTTGCTGCAAATGATGAGAATTCCTTCTTTTTTATGGCAGCATAGTAGTCCATTGTGTAGATGTACCATAGTTTTTGGATCCAATCATCTGCTGACGAGCACCTAGGCTGTTTCCAGATTCTAGCTATTGTAGATTGTGCTGCTATGAACATAGGGCTAGGAGTGGGATCACTGGGTCAAATGGGAGTTCCATTTTCAGTTTTTTGAGGAAACTCCACACTGTTCTCCACAGTGGTTGCACCAGTCTGCATTCCCACCAGCAGTGCACGAGGGTTCCTTTTTCTCCACAACCTCGCCAGCACTTGTTTGTTGATTTGTTGATGTTGGCCGTTCTGACAGGTGTGAGATGGTACCGCATTGTTGTTTTGATTTGCATCTCTCTCCAGCATGTTCTTTAGATGTTGACCCTGGGAGGCCATCCCAGTGCATCAGATTGAGTCCCCAGTAATGTTCTAGGCCCACTTACAGTTTTCTTTTTCTTTTTTTCTTTTTTTTTTAATTATTTTATTGATTTTGTACAGAGAGGAAGGGAGAGAGATAGTTAGAAACATCGATGAGAGAGAGTCATCGATCAGCTGCCTCCTGCACACCCCCTACTGGGGATGTGCCCGCAACCAAGGTACATGCCCTTGACCGGAATAGAATCCGGGACCTTTCAGTCCCCAAACCGACGCTCTATCCATTGAGCCAAACCGGTCCCGGCCACTTACAGTTTTCTTAATGAAACCTTCAATGATAGTAATTGTGTGGTTATTTCTGTGAGGAGTTGAGTTTGTCTTTATTCCCAGGGCCCATTTGTCTTGCCTTCCATGGTATGCCTACATCTGACGTGATTAGGGACATGTTAGATCTTTTGTGACTTGACCCTTTTTTCAACAGGACAAATTGATGGCCAGGAAATCACGGCCACTGCTGTGCTGGCCCCCTGGCCTAGGCCACCCCCCAGGCGATTCAGCCCTCCCAGGAGAATGCTGCCACCGCCTCCCATGTGGCGTCGGTCCCCCCCGCGAATGAGGAGAAGGTGAGTCAGTTTGGGGTTCCACAGGAGACGGGCGCAGTTTGGGTTTGTTTTGTGACAGTAATGACTTTGGGATTTATTCAGCCCCACGTGTACTCATGCAGGAGTGCACACACACCATGATGCGCCTTCAAAGCTCATGTTCATTACAGCAGGGGAAAGGGAAAGAGACCACCAGGTGTGGCCCTTGCAGATTGCACCGAAACTCCAAAACATCTTTCCTTTGCAAGCTTTCCTGACTCAAAGTGTTGAACCAGGAAGCTGTACAAAATTGCTCTAAAAAGAAGCCAGCGTCCAGGATGCAGAGCTGCTTCCATGGCGTGAGCTTCAGTGTCTGATGTTGTTCCTCTTCCCACAGGTCACGCTCCCCGCGGCGCAGGTCCCCCGTGCGCCGGCGATCCCGCTCCCCCGGCCGCCGCCGCCACAGGAGCCGCTCCAGCTCCAATTCCTCCCGATAAGCAAGCCGCCGAAGCTCTGCCCCGGAATTCATACCTTCCAACTCAGTCCTGTCACGTTTCTAGCTGAAGGAGAGTCTGTAGGAAACAAATCCTCACTCAGGGGCAGGCTTCCAAAGGAGCATTGAGACGTTTCCTCTGAAGGCCAAGTTTGGCTGCAGACGTGTTGTTGATTTGGGGTTGTGCCTATGAAGATGCTCTCCAGTTTCATAGCTAGAAAGTTCCCACATTTCCAGTCTCTGAGGGTCAGTTTGGTGGCAGAGCCAACAGGAACAGAGCAGGGTCCAGGGAGCAGTGCTGCCCCGCCTGGGAGCACATTTCCATTCCATAGATGACCGAGGGCCTGTCTAGTAGCCTGAGGATCCCTCGGGAAAGGACATGCTTTTGTGCAGCTGCTGTTCCTCTTAACCTGGCTGTGCTCCCCTGTTCTGACCTCTAGAGAAACATCCCGTGTTAGTTGCTGTAAATGGTTCTGTTTTCACATGTACTCATGTACATCATCCATGTGGCACCTCTGTTCTCTGAAATTGGTGAGCAAACTGAGAGCTCTGCAAGGTCATCACAGACCTCCCCCTTCGCGGTGGCTTTTGGGGTTACCTTGACAACGTGTACATTGCTTTTTCGGCTATTATTGTACAGTCAGTACTATGAATTTTCTGTTTTGAATTTTTTTGTAACTTTGTAGCATTTTAGATAATGTGTTTATACTTTGGTGTGTAGAGTGAAAGAATTGTGTTGAATAAATCTAGGAATTGAATGCAGATTGAGTGTTTGGTTCACTGCTTTCTTCCTGTCTCTTGGCCCCAAAGATAGCTAAGATTGTGAGGGACATGTGGCTGCCTAAGCTCTTAATTGGCTTCGTTTTCAAAGTCACGTTTGATTCCAAAATCAAACAAGAACACTGGTCAGTTGGGTTGCTCCTCCACATAGACATACATGAGGAAGATGTTTTATCACCTTTATATTCCCAGGAACTTCTAGTTCTGCCTGACTGGAAACATGGGTCTTTGCTGCTGCTATATTTGGTACTATGGAAAAAACTTTTTCCTCATCATAAATTGGTTTGTTCCAAGAGGAAGATTTTGAAATACCTAAGGTGTTAAAGAACAAAAGTTCGAATTATCCGATGTTGCACTTGACCCTTCCTGTGCTCACTGTGCAAGCTGAATGGTCGGAACAAGACCATGTCCTGCCAGGCGGTATAAAGACTTGCTCCCCTGCCTCTCAGATCATCTTTTTTGTTTATTGGGTATATTTTCAAGCAAATGAAAACACCCACTAGCAACCTGCCATTAGTGCCGGTTGCAGTTTCAGCAAGTGTGCTGGAGGAAGGCAGATATTCCCTCCTTAGTCACAAGGCTATGCTGATTCCCATACCTAAGCTACTTCCTCAATTTTTTTCCCACCACAGGCAGGAGGCAGAGCTCACACTTGCGGCTGCAGCACCCGGCTCCCATCTGTTTCTTGGTGTCAGTTTGCCAGGGTTCCCAAAGTCCCTATTACCCTTAACTGACAAAACCTCTCCTTGACCTCTGTGAGTTATGTGCAGTCACTCCCAGTTTCAACATTCCTGCTTTGGTGACTTGATCTTTGCCAGGTTGGGAAGCCTGCCAGCATCCCATGGGAACTTTAGGTGGTGGTGCGGGTCTGTCCTGTGGGACTTATGGGAATGGTCTGTCTTGGGTCAGCGGCCCGCGCCAGTCCTGCAACCAGCTCAGTGAAGCCCTTTGCACCTGGAAAGCCTCCAGGAGGAGGGGCTCGAGGCCCGGACCCGGAAGCTTTGCGTCCTGGTGGGGGCGGGGGCGGGGCAGGCTTGAGCCGCGGGGCGGCAGAGTGGACCTCGGCGGCGGGCGGAGGGACTGCTGGGGGAGGGGGCGTGGCCTTCCCGCCGGACAGTGAGGCCACGCCCCCGCGCCGCGGCCCCACCACTTCCAGTCAAGATGGCGCTGGCGACTGGAGTGCGCGTCCCGGCGCGCGCCCTGCTCCGCGCGTGTGCGTGACCTTCGGTGGGCGGGCTGGGGCCGGGGTGCGGGCCGGGGCCGGGGTGGGGGGCGATCTAACGGGCCTCGCGCTGCCGTTCACAGGGGCCCGGCTCCCGGGCGCGGCCCTCGGGCGGACAGAGCCGGCGGCATGCGGCGGTGGCGGCGGCGGCGGCGGCGTGCGACGCTTCGGGAACCAGCGGGTGCTGGTGGAGCCGGACCCGGCCGCAGGTAAGCGCGCCCCGCGCTCCGGAGCCCGGCCTCCTGCCGCCCGCCCGCCCTGCGCCGCGCGCCGGCCCGCAGGGTCCGAGGTTCGGCGTGCCTGGCGGCCGGGCTCCGGCGTGCGGAGCTGGTTCCTGCCACTGCCCGCTGCCAGGCCGAGAAAGGCGAGACTGAAGAATGCCTGGCAGCGCTGGCAGGGCAGGCTCCGCCAGGCAGTTTGTCCTGTTATTCTCCTTAAGGGCTTGGGGTCTGTGCCCCGTTAAGCTATTCAACTGGAAATTGAAAATAATTGGAAGTATTTTTGGAATAAAATATTTTATTTTTTCTTAATACTTTCACTTGGCACAGAACCCAGCAGATATTGCACTAATTAAAGCCAGGATCCACTAGTGGAATCACCCCTAATACCGCTCTCCAAAGGGGATAGAAAAGGCACTTTTGAAAGAAACACCTGGGCAATCCAGAGCTGGGTACAGAGAAAGAAGGCTTGAGGTCAGAGATGGGCAAAGTTTTGGATTTTAGGACATGAAGGCCTTAGCCATATAAAAAGTGCAACAACACTTTTTAAACTTTTGGAATGGATGGTGGTAAAGGCTGCCACGCCCCTTAACACCACTTTAAAAATGGTTTAAATGGTAAATTTTATGTTGTATTTAAAAGGTATTATTGAGGTAATTTTTTACCCAAGTGTATTCCCACCCCACCACAGAACTCACTAGCTTTGTTCGCTTGTTAGAAAGTCAAGTTTGGGGTCTTAAAGCTAGAGCTGGTTTTGTCCTCACTGCTAGGCCCAGTTAGCTTTCAGAAATCTGGAGGCTTGGATGAAGGAATGCAGTAAAAGTGCCTTTAAAATTTTTTATTTAAGTGCTGCTACTGAACTGGTCTTAGATTCGTTTGCAATATTTATTTTAATAATCACCCTGTGCCAGGTGTGTTGTTACTTATCTCTGGTTCATCCAAGTTCATCCAAATTTCTCTTCGTTACCTCCT
Organism: Pipistrellus kuhlii; assembly: GCF_014108245.1. Classification (NCBI taxonomy): domain Eukaryota; kingdom Metazoa; phylum Chordata; class Mammalia; order Chiroptera; family Vespertilionidae; genus Pipistrellus; species Pipistrellus kuhlii. The sequence goes on from NW_023425540.1 coordinate 90,995,248, forward strand.
GTTCACCCTTGGCCTCTTTACCTTTCCCCCAGTGTCCTGAATTCTGCCCTACCAGCTCCACAAAAATCCAGGGTCACCTTCAGAAATTTTCTACTGAACCAAGTGAGTTTGGGTAACTCACTTCTGGAAGTTTTGGTTGCTTCTTGTATGTAATAATTACCTCTTCCTCCTAAATTAGAGGCTTCAAAAGATTCTTTAGGACTTAGTCCTTACTCTTGCAGAATGGTGTGTGTTGACGGTCCAGAGATTTCCAAGGCCCTGGCCAGGCAAATGCACCAAATGAACGGGGCCATATTGGAAGTCCTTGGGGGCTGCCCTTGCTCAGGCAGTGAGAACAGATGCTCCACCCCCCACCCCCACCCCAGGCTGGCAGCTACACTGTCCCCGAGGGCAGGCAGGCCCTGTCCATCCTGCTTTTCCTGCTGCTGGCATTATGATTGAATGAAGAACATCTGACACCCCTCCCCCCAATATTTTTTGCCTCTATCCTTAGATAAGCATAAACAAAAAAAGGGGGGAGGTCCCTCCATGTTATTTTTTTTTTTAATTTTTTTAAACAGTATATGATTATATTTAATAACAAGTTTGATACAACCAAAAAGTACTCCATGTTATTTTTTGAGGTAACATGGACAGCCTGGGGATTATGCTAAGCAAAGTCAGTCAGAGAAAGACAAATATCACATGGTCTCTTTTATATGTGGAATCTAATTAACAAAATAAACTGACAAACAAAATAGATCCAGAGATATGGACGCTTGGGACAGACTGATGATTCTCAGAGGGAAGTGGGGAGGAGGCAGGAAGAGAATAACCGAATAACTTACATGTCTATGTATAACCCATGGACACAGACAGTAGGTGTGGTGAAGGCTTGGGGAGGCGGCTAATGGAGGGAAAAGAGGGACAGCTATAGTACTTTCAACAATAAAGACAAGTTTAAAAATAAAATAAGTGAGAACCAGAGTACCTCCCTGGATTCCTCCTTGCACATCTACTTCTCAGAGTTGCTCGCTCACTCCTCAAGAAACTATCCTACTCCCACGAAGACAGTAGACTTGTGTGGAAGGAAAATTTGTACGTGAAAGTTCACAGAAGCATATTCACAATAGACAGGAGGTGGAACAACCCAAGTGTTCATTAGCACGTGAAAGGATAGACAATGCAATGTGCAGCGGGATATTATTTGACTTAAAAAAGGAATAAGGCTTCCCTGACATGTGGCTCAGTTGGCGCATTTTCCCATGCACCGAAGGGTCGAGTGTTCAATTCCCAGTCGGCACATACCCAGGTTGTGGGTTTGATCCCTGGTGGGGCGCATACAGGAGGCAACCAATTGATGCTTCTCTCTCTCCTCTCTTAAAATAAAAAATAAAAAAAGGAATGAGGCACTGATACCTGTTACAACATAGGTGAACCTTTAAAAACATGTTAAGTGAAAAGAAGTCAAACACAAAAGGTCACCTATGATTTCATTTATATGAAATGTCCACAGTAGGCAAAATCATAGCAACAGAAATACATCAGTGGTGGCAAGGGGCTAGCACAGGAGGAATGGTGACTGCCCTGCCAATCGGTACAGCACTTCCTTTTTAGGTGATAGAAATTTTTTTAATATGTTCTTATTGATTTCAGAGAGGAAGGAAGAGGGAGAGCGAAACATCAGTGACAAGAGAGGACCATAGATCAGCTGCCTCCCGCACGCCCCCACTGGGGATGCACCCAAGGCATGTGCCCCCAACCAGAATCAAACCTGGGACCCTTCAGTCCACAGGCCGATGCCCTATCTACCGAGCCAAACCAGCTAAGCTAAATTGTTCACTTTTAAAGAGTTAATTTATGTTATGCAAATATCACCTCAATTTTTAAAAACCATGTAACTTCCCATGGCCAGGTTGTGGGTGCAGGGCAACGAGGGGCACCTTTCCAATGCTGGACATGAGCTGCCTCTTCATTTTCACACTAGGGATTGCTGTAATGAAGTTCAAGAACCCCCCAGTGAACAGCCTCAGCCTAGAGTTTCTGACAGAGTTCGTCATCAGTCTGGAGAAACTGGAGAATGACAAGACCTTCCGAGGCGTCATCTTAACTTCGGTGGGTGCTTGTCCCTGCCTTGTGTCCCTGATCAAAGTGAGACCCTGTTACCAGATCAGAGTCCAGACTCCGAGACCATCTGTATGTCACAGTCTGGAATACCTAGGCAGCCGTGGATGCAGATGTCACAAGAGATTTCTGGGGATCGTGGTCTGAGCAGGTGATGTTTTTGCAGGCACAATCCTGAGCCCTCGTTGATTCATGAAGTCTAGACCTGTGCAAACTGGGCAGTGGATTCCTGGGGTGCCCTCCCTGAGTGGTCCTCAGAACCTGGGCTGGTTTTAACACCCAGACCCACAGGACTTGGCATCTCATGTGTTCCTACCCTCCTCCAGTTGGCATCAGGCTTACCTGCTCTGCCAGGCACCAGAGGTGCCAAGAGAGGACACAAATAAGACCAGGCCAGGGAGGTGAAGTGTGGACCCAACTTAACAGGCCATTTGTCAGATCAGGAAGAGTATTAGGGTCACCTTTCAAGTTAGGAGGGTCCCCAAAGCTAAGTGCCACCATATTAGAGACCTGCCATCAGTAGTAAAGGTGCCCCAGCCTCTTTCAGCCAAGATTTGGAGCAACCACTGTAGGTGTACATCTGCTTGCTTATCCCTCAGGTTGTCCCAGGGGTAGCCTGGTATTTTTTTTTTTTTAATTGATTTTTTTTACAGAGAGGAAGGGAGATGGATAGAGAGCTAGAAACATCAATGAGAGAAACATTGATCAGCTGCCTCCAGCACGCCCCCCTCACCGGGGATGTGCCCACAACCAATATACATGCCCTTGACCGGAATCGAACCTGGGACCCTTCAGTCCACAGACCACGCTCTATCCACTGAGCCAAACCGGCTTTGGCAGTATAGCCTGGTATTGTCAAAGCTCTGAGGAGCCTGCTGCCTCTGACCCTGGAGGAACAGCACTGTGCCAGCAACAAGGACCAGGAGCTGGGTGTGTATACCTGGTGGATACTGTGAAGCTGGGGTTTGTAGAACAAAGCGTGGCCCATGCCTTGGAAGAAAGATGATCCCATGTTTCTCCGAAGGTGGGACTGATATTGTGGGTGTAGATTGTTGAGGGCCTGGTGACCGAATCCCAGGGAACTTTTGACAGTCGCAGCAGAACTTTCTGGAGATGCTAAAATTGCCTGGGAACTTTTCACCCTGGGTAATTTCTGAAAAGACTCCACTTAAGATGTCATATCATAGAATGGCATTTTCTTTATTGTGCTCTAACATGAGGGAACTGTGTGTCCCATCTTTTATCTGCCTGCTCTTCACAGACAATGGTGGTTGTCATTCTCATAAGCGCTGTGGTTCCCTTCAGTTCTAGTCAGCACCAGCCTCAGGCATCCCATCCCCCAGCGATGGGAATGTGGGAGCATCTCCTTTGCTCAGAGGTGCTGTGCCCACATGGGAGCCCCTGGGTGGGTGTTTCCAAGTGAAGGCTGTGAGCCATCCTCCCTGTCTGTTCTTGGCAGACAGCCCTGTGAACACCCAGAACTTGGTGCCCTCTGCTGGAAAGTGCCATCGTGCTGCAGCCCCTTATTTCAGCCTGTCACTCCTCTGTGTTTGCTCCCCTTCCCTTCCTCGGCAGCTGTTTCCTGACCTCGGGCATCCATACAGGACATATGTCATTCCCCAGGCTTCTGTCTTACATGTGACAGCCCAGGGCAGAGGTCTAGCTTCTTGACTGGTCACTGCCCCTCTCCTGACCAGACAGCAGCATCTTCCTGTCCGCAGCAGTCGGCAGCAGTACATCAACAGATGCCCAACAGACTGTCAGAAGTCCTCCCCAGCCCCTTTAGTTTTCTGCCTGGATAACACATAGGTTTGCACAGAGCCTGGGGGATGCCTGACCCCGCCTGCCTATTCTGCCTTTTCCAGTTTGAATCTGGAAAGGGAAGAACTTCCCAGGACTGAGAAGGAACTGAGCCTCAGGGAAGTTGAGGCTGAGTCCTGGAGCCCCAGCTCGGGCTCCTTGGGGCCCTGTGCTGCCTCCCCCTCAGCCTTGCTCCCCTTGGGCACCTGTGGGCTCCTGCTCCGGGAGCACACTGCCCTGGAAGGGGGGCTCTGAATGGCCCTGCTCCCTCCCTCACCCAGGACAGCCCCGGGGTCTTCTCCGCTGGCCTGGACCTGAGGGAGATGTGCGGGAGGAACCCAGCGCACTATGCTGAGTACTGGAAGGCTGTGCAGGAGATGTGGTTGCGGCTCTACATGTCCAATCTGGTGCTGATTGCCGCCATCAATGTGAGTGTTCCCACTCTCCACTGGCCTTGCTGACTCCCTGGAGGCTGGGGTGCGGGGGTGGTTAGGGGGGAATGCAGATGTGGCCCTGCCCTCGGGAAGCCCTCAGAGGGGAAGGGTGCCTTGGGGAGAGATGTGCACAGGTAAGCATGCCATTACAGATCACTGTGACATGTGACAAACAAGGTAGGGGCCACAGGGTCAACTCACTCACTGGGGTGGGGGCAAGGCCCAGGATCCAAGGGCTATGTGGGGAGCAAGTGGGCAATTGGATCCACATTTTGAAAACATCATTTGGCCTGACCTGGGGAAGGCAGGGACAGACCGGTAAGGTAAGGTGCTGAAGCTAATGCTCCAGAACTAGTGCCCTGAAGAGATGTGGTGACAACCAGGGTAAGGTGCCAGGAGAGCCCGAGCTGGTGGAGGGAGGGTGGCAGGGTTAGGTGGGTGTGAGAGCTCACACCCTGCGGGCATTCCTCGGGACCCTGGCTCTCTGGAATACTATTGGGACCAGCAATGCAGCACCCGGAGCCCACTGGTCTTGCCTCCCCTGCAGGGAGCCAGCCCTGCTGGAGGCTGCCTGATGTCCCTTACCTGTGACTACCGGGTCCTGGCTGACAATCCCAGATATGCCATTGGGCTGAATGAAACCCTGCTGGGCATCGTCGCCCCTTTCTGGTAAGGCCAGGAACTGCACCCATTTTCCACTTGGCCCAGGGATGAACCAACCCTCCGGGGAGCCCCCAGCCCCAGGTGAGTGGGTGTCTGCATTCCAGGTTCAAAGACACCCTTGTGAACACCATTGGGCACCGTGCCGCAGAGCGTGCCCTGCAGCTGGGGTTGCTCTTCCCGCCGGCAAAGGCCCTCCAGGTTGGCATCGTGGACAAGGTGGTGCCTGAGGACCAGGTGCAGAGCACAGTGCTCTCGGTGATGGCCAAGTGGATGGCCATTCCAGGTGAGGAGCACAGGGATGGGCAGCCACTGTGGGCACTGCTGAGCAAGCAAAGCCCCCTTCCCCGCCCAGCCCGACCCTCCTGGTGAGACCAGGAGGTTCTCATGTGAAAGGACACATGCAGACTGCTTAGTGCCCTGGGCTCACTACAACTAATGGTCACAGGTGGATCATTTGTGCTTAAAACAAACGTGTTCTTGCAGAGTGGAGACCAGAAGTCCAGAACCAAGTTGTAAATAGGGCCACAGTCACTCCAGATATTCTAGGGGGGGGGCTCCTTTCTTCCTCTCAGTTTCTGGTGGCTCCAGACATTCTTTGGTTTGTGGCCTCATCACTCCAATCTTTAATTCCATCTTCCCATGATCTCCTTTATTCCAAATCTCCCTTTCCTGTCTTTAGAAGGACCTCATCTTAATTGCATCTGCAAAGACCCTTTTCCAAATAAGGCCACATGCATTGGTTCTAGAAGGGTGGTGAGGACTTACATCCTGTTTGTCTTATCTATAGAAACAGGGCAGGTTACGTCAGCTACATAGGGACCTGGGTCAGCAGACCATGACAGAGCCAGGTGGGTTTCTGGCTTTGTGGTCAGTCTCTCACACTGTGGCACAAAGGCAGCCACAGAGAGTATGTGAACTAATGAGCATGTTGATGTTCTGATAAAACTTAGGGCCACTGAAATTTTATTTCATGTAATTTCACATCGCAACATACTACCCTTTTTGTGGTTCAACTATCTGATGTAATAAAAGGCTAACATGCAAATTGACCGAACAGTGGAGTGACCTGATGTGCACTCACCTCCAGGGGGCAGATGCTCGACACAGGAGCTGCCCCCTGGTGGTCAGTGCCTCCCACGGGGAGCGCTGCTCAGCCAGAAGCAGGGCTCACAGCTGGCGAGGGCAGAGCTATAGCAGGAGCCACTCCCACCTCTGCAGCAGTGCTAAAGATGTCCAACCGAGGGCTTCCAGGGGTCCTCAAACTTTTTAAAGTGGGGGCCAGATCACGGTCCCTCAGAGAGCTGGAGGGCCGGAGTATATGAACTACTAATTCCTACTGTAACACCTCGGCTGCGCTCACTGCCCAAAAAACCTGGCGGGCCGGATCAGACTCCCGCGGGCCGTAGTTTGAAGACCCCTGGTAGGCCATCCTATAGGGCACATGTGTCAAACACAAGGCCCTCGGGCCAAATCCGTCCCGCCAGGCCTTGCGATGTGGCCCGCACCGCGCTGTCATCACTGCACGTTTCCATCACAATGACAGTTTATGACTGTTCAGTAAACCATTCGGCCCGCGATTTAGGCTGGATTTTAGATTTTGGCCCCTTCTCTGATTGAGTTCGACACCCCTACTCTAGGGAGTGGGCCTAAGCCTTTGGTCAGACATTCCCCAAGGGTCCTGAACTGTGAGAGGACACAGGCCGGGCTGAGGGACCTCCCCTTTAGAGTGCGCGAATTTCATGCACTGGTCCTCTAGTATTTCAATACTATATAAAAATGTAAAAATTCTCAGCTCAGCCATGGGATGACCGAATATTGTGCAGCTGTTACCTAGGATAGGATATTGAGTGACTTGGAAAATATTCTTGATAAGTCCTGGCAGGTGTGACGTAGTTGGTTGGACTTCATCCCATGCATTAAAAGGTTGCTGGTTTGGCTCAGTGGATAGAGTGTTGGTCTGTGGACTGAAGGGTCCCAGATTCGATTCTGGTCAAGGGCATGTACCTTAGTTGCAGGCATATCCCCAGTGGGGGGTGTGCAAGAGGCAGCTGATCAATGATTCTCTCTCATCAATGTCTCTTTTTTTTTTTTTTTTTTTTTAATATATATTTTATTGATTTTTTTACAGAGAGGAAGGGAGAGAGATAGAGAGCTAGAAATGTCGATGAGAGAGAAACATCGACCAGCTGCCTCTTGCACACCCCGTACCGGGGATGTGCCTGCAACCAAGGTACATGCCCTTGACCGGAATCGAACCCGGGACCTTTCAGTCCGCAGACCGACGCTCTACCACTGAGCCAAACCGGTTTTGGCTCATCAATGTTTCTAACTCACTATCCCTCTCTCTTTCTTTCTGTAAAAAAAATCAATTAAAATATATATATATTTTTAAATGTTAAAAAAAATAAAAAGATTGCTGGTTTGATTCCCGGTTAGGGTACATGCCCAGGTTGCCCGCTAGATCCCCAGTTGAGGGCATGCATGAGGCAGTCTCACATTGATGTTTCTCTCTCTTTTCCCTCTAAAAATAAAAAAATGAAAATAAAAAATCTTTAATAAAAGGAAGATCTTCTCAATAATATAGTTGAGTGAAAATAAATAGGCTAAAAATGCAAATTATTTTTTTATTGATTTCAGAGACAGGAAGGGAGAGGGAGAGAGTCATGGAAACATCAATGATGATAAAAAAAAAAAAATCACTGATAGGCTGTCTCCTGCACAAACCCAATTGGGGATTGTACCTGAAACTGGGGCATTTGCTGTGACTTGGTTTGTAGATTGAAGCTTAACCACTGAGCCACACTGGTTGGGCTAAAAAGGCAGTTTATACAAAGTTTGTGTTGGAACTCTCAGGAAGGTTGGGAATTATTTTTCACACATGGACCCTGTTATCTTTAGATCACGCTCGACAGCTGACCAAGAACATGATGCGAAAGCCCACTGTGGACCGCTTGGTGAAACAGCGTGATGATGACATCAAGAACTTTGTCAGTTTTGTCTCCAGAGACTCTATTCAGAAGTCCTTGCAGATTTACCTAGAAAAGCTCAAACAGAAGAAAGGCTAATGGCCGCTGCCCACACAGGTTCTAGGCTTACGCACCGTGCCTTCCAGGGAGCTCTGGTCTCAAGGGGCTTTAAACAAGCTATTTTCCGACCTAAAAATCCTTCCAGCTCTTTGTTTTGCTGATCTCACTAGGAGGGCCTGTTCCTTGTAGCCAGGGCCGAAGACCCACCACCACCTTACATGAGTGCATTTTCTGCCTGGCAGGTGGGCAGAGTGGGCTTGGCGGGCAGTATCTGGATTTGGGAATTGTGAACTGACAGGCGGAACTATTCTGGACCTGGGCAGTGTCACCACTGAGTTCCTCCTTTCCAAAGAATTGTGACTAAAGCCCTGGCAAGTGTGTTTCAGTGGTTAGAGTGTTGGCCCGTACACAAATGGTCACGGGTTCAATTCCCAGTCCCTGGCGTGTGTAGAAGGCAATGGATCAATGTGGGAGGGACACATCAAGGTTTCTCTCTCCCTCCTTTCCACCCTCTCTAAAAATTAATGGGGAAAATGTCCTCAGTTGAGTTAAAAAAGACTTGTCACTAAGTTCTCAGGTTGTCCTATCCCTGGCCTCTCGGCTGCCTGATTGCTAGAAGCATAAGAGAGACATGGGTCCTGATGATCCACACAAGATACCTCCCCTCTCCTCCCACACTCCCCCGCCCCGAGAAAAACCCTTTGGCTACCACATTTGTTCATTTAGATGGAGGGAATGTATGACAGTTCAAAGAAATCAGGGAACTTCAAGGGTCAAGAGAGGCATTATTTGAGAGGCATTCTATGTTGCAAGTGTCCTAGATCTGAATTTTAAAGACTTGTCCAGAAAAACCTATTGACAAAAAGGCTTTTCCTCCCACCATACAATTCGAGACAGTTATCAAATCCTGCCGAAAACCAGAAAGCTCATCAGGCGCCTGTCAGTTATGCTGTGTACTCCAGCTCTGCTTGTTCCCGATCCTCCGGTGATGGGTTTACCTGGGATTCGGGCCATGTCCTCCTGGACCAGTCCTCGCCCCGCGCGGGGCTCCTGAGGAGAACCTACCAGGGAAGGGCGCCGTTCCCGGCAGGATGTGGAATGGGCAGCCAGACAGCCTGTCTCCTAAGCAGCGGCCGCCAGCCGCTGGTCCATGAGGCCCAATAGGTTGGCGATCGCTGCCCTAAAGAACCTGCTGGGCTGCCGGGAGACAATCCTAAGAAGACACGAAGGCCTCTAAGCTGACCTGATTGTGGTCCTAGCTGAGCTCTTGTTTATTGAGCAGAGCCACACTCAGTGCTCCCGGTTGCTTCTCACACCTTGTGAGGTAGGTAGTGGTAGGCCATTTACAGGTAGGAGGTAGGCTCAGTGTCCCAGTAACATGTCAATGGCCACCTGTCCGGGCCCAGCTCACCCTGCCCTGCAGCCTTGCTGAGGGCACCTTAAAGGAGTCCCGTGGAGCTGTTCTTCAGCCAGTCTGCGGCAGCATGCCCTGGCCAGTCCTCGGAGCTGTCAGTGGGACTTGAGAGTCACCTCCACAGGAAAGTGGTCACTGATGGCAAGGGCCTGGAGGGAGAGGGGCCAAGTCTCAGTGGCCCTGCTGGGCAGCCTGTCCTTCCCGAGGCTTCACCTCAGAGAAGCAGCCCCCACCTAGGATGAAGCCCACTGGGTTTGTAGAAAACCACTGCATCTGGGGGAGCAGGCCAGTGAGGCCTGGGCTATGCGTCCCTGCTGTTGCCTGCAAGCGGGGAGTGGGCACAGACTCAGACCCTACCTCTGGGAGAGGCAAAGGCATCTTATTCTGCCCTCCCAGGCTTGTCCCATTCAGTCAGAACTGACCCTGCAGGGGCCTTTTCCAGAAACCAGGGCAGGGAGGGGGTCGCCAGGTGCCCTGAGGCTGAGCCTGGGCCTGTCTGCCAGTGCAGAGCAGCCTGGGGACATCCCCGCCCCATGGAGCTCAGCACTCACCTGAGTCTGGTCCAGGCCAAATGCCTCCTGGAAGTTGTGCACCGTGGCCGAGTGGGGCTTCAGGCTCTTGCGCAGGTGGGCACCACAGACCACGATGCGGTCGTAGGCGCAGTCCGAGTTGCCCACGGTGGTGTCCGCGCTGTCCGGGATGAGCCACTTGAACACCTCGCTGCTGCGCAGGCGGATGTCCGCCCAGTCGTGCTCCTTCACGTAGCTGCAGTCCGCGTTGAAGTCGCCCAGAAACAGCATGTCCTGCGGGGGACCAGGGTCAGCCAGCCCGGGCCTCCAGGAGACCCAGGGCTGTGCGGGCCTGCCTCCGGGGACCCAGGGCTGTGCGGCGCGGGCTTACGTCGCTGCCCCACTTGTCGATGATGTCCAGGTACACGTCGTAGAGGGCATCGATCTCCGCCACCGCGTGGTGCGGCGCGGCGTGCAGCGGCACCAGCACCAGCTCCTTGGCGGCTGTGGGAGAGGCGGGTGTCAGGCGGGGCGGGGCCTGCAGGGGGCGGGGCTGCGGCGGGGGCGGGGCCTCACCGGAGCCGGGAGCTGAAAATTTGACCACGAAAGGTTCACGACTGAAGGCGTCCTCCGGGTCCGGGTACTGGTACGTGTCTACCACCGACACCGCATCCTCCCTGCGGGCGAAGGGCGGGTGGGTGCGCTAAGCCAGCAGCCTCCTACCCTACACGCTGCGACCCTCCTCTCACCTGTAAACGAACAGGTACATTTCCTTGTACTGATCCCGCCCCAGGGGCTCGCTGCTCACGTAGCTGTACTGGTACTTAGACACGCTGCGGAGATAGGACCAAGCCCCGAGTCAGCACCGCTCCGAGGCCTAGGACGCCGCCGGAGCTCCCCGCTGAGCCCTGCCCGCCGCACCTGTTGATCTGCTCCATGAGCGCGGTCACTGCGCTCAGGTCCGGGTCTCGCACCTCCTGCACGAGCGTGATGTCATAGCCTGCCAAGATCTGGGGGAGGGGGAGAGGGGAGGCGGGGTCACGCACGGCAGATTGCACCCGCAGAGCCCAGAGGCAGCAGCCCCCCCAGGCCCCGCTCACCTGTGCGATGACGCTGCCACAGTCCGAGTCCAGCACTTTGCTGTCACCGAAGCTTTGGATGTTGAAGGCTCCGATGCGCAGCGCTGCTGCCCCGGCAGCCCCCAGAGCCCAGAGCGCAGCCAGCAGGGCCCGGGGCCGTCCCATTGCTCCGAGGTAGGGGCTGGGAGGGACGACACAGCCCTGAGCACCCACCAGGAATGGGACTCACCCAACCACCCGTCACCTCCCCAGGCCTGGGGCCTGACAGGGTTTGCCACCCCATGCTGGCCAGCACCAAGGCACGGCCTCCCCTGTGCTCTCCCCAGGGTGGTGTGCTGGGTTCGTGGCCCTTCTACACCATGGGAAACTGAAGCCCAAACAGAGGGACCCCATTACCATCCCGCCCCAGACTCACCTGAGATGTGGATAGGGCAGTGCCAGAGGCTCAGGATTTGGGCCCAAATAAGGGTTTGAGGTCCAGGCTGGGAGTGTGTCCGTGGTACCAGACTCCAAGGCTCGGTCGGACAAAAGGTCTGATGCCTGGGCACTCAGGTATTTGAGGCCCTGGTCCAGGGAGGGGCCAGCTGTGTTGGGTCCCGCCCCCTCAACAAAGTTGGTGCCAGAACTCCTGGCTCCCATTCCCACAGAAACCCTAGACAGGAAGGCAGCAGGGGATCCACCCTGAGGCTCCAGCCCCCAAGTCTGTCAAAATCAGGACTCAGAAGCCCCTGCCAACACCCCAAGAGCTTCATGAGCAATGAGGGAGGTGGCCAGCCAGGTCCTTAATCCAGGCCTGTTCTTATCCCCACCCCTTGGAAACTAGGTCATCCAGAATCTCCCTCCCAGGACTGCATCCCCTCAGGGAAACCAAGGCAGTCCCATCAGGAAAGCCCCTCATTCTCGGCCCCACATCCACCAGTTTCTGCCGCACATTGAGCTCCTGGTCTCCTGGCCTACGTCCCTTGCCCCAGGGCACCACCTGGGGCCTCAGGAAGCTGGGGTCACAGATCCCAGTGGGCAGGGCACCAGCAGATGGCTGCCTGTCCACATGCCAGTGACGCCCACACACAGCCAAGGTGTCGCCAGCCCCATCAGGAATACTGGGTGGGGTGGCCAGGCAACAGCGTGGCCTGGGCAGGCAGGTGCTGCCACGGGAGAGCCTGCCAGGGTGCCCCGGCCGCAATATCACAAGTGGTGGGTTTTCATGTTTTATTGTAAAGCAACAAAAAAACTCTTATTTACACGCCCACGTCTGAACATCTGGATTCTGTGCGTGTCTCGTCCATACCAGGCCAAGCAGGAGTGGGAAGGTCGCTCAGGTTCCTTGTCCCTGAGGCCGCCCCGCCCAGTGGGATCCATGCTAGACGATGACAGTCTGCACCTCGAGCTGGCCCTCTGGCGAGGCGATGACCAGCTCGCCCGCATGCTCCAGGATCTCAATGTCCTCCGACGAAACCATGGTCACCGTAGCCTGTTCGGTGCCGTTTGCACCCGCACGGGCAGTAAGCACAGTGCCCTCGCTGATGGCTGAAGCCAGCGTCATGGCCACCTGCTCTGTCAGGCTTTCGGGGGTGGCAATGGTAATGGTGTCCGCAGCAGCTGCTTCCGGACCCAGCCCCGCCTCCTGGTCCATGGTCACATTCTGCACAATGATCTGGTGCCCGGCACTGGCCTGGTGTACGATCTGCTGCACCACCTTCATGATGTGGCTGTCCACCTGTGGGTGGCTCACAGCTCAGCCCACAGGGATGGGTGAGGGCGCCACACCTCCCCTCCCGCTCTCCCCCAGCCCCTCACCTCCGTCTGGGTGCCCTCGATGATCTCTGTAGCTTCACTGGTCTCCGCGTCATCCGTGGTGGCCTGGAAAGAGGGACAGAGGTCAACCCTGCCTGCCCCTGGGCCACATCCCAGCCCTGCCCTACACCCACCTCAATGATGTACTCCTGGGTGTCGGCCACCACGGACGAGAATTCAACCAGCACGGTGTGCGGGTCTTCGTCCAGGACAGCGGCAGCTGCTGTGGGGCTCTCCTCAGACACCAGCAGCTCCTCCACCTCCAGCAGGCAGCCCCCTGGCGGGAGCTCAGTCAGGGCCGGCCTCCTGCTGCCCCTCCCCTCCCTCCCCTCTGCCCCCCACCAGCTCCAACCTTTGGTGCGCAGGTGCCGGTTGAGCGTGCCGTGCTCGGCGAAGCCGCGGCCGCACTTGTAGCACTTGAAGGGCTTCTCGCCCGTGTGGTGGCGGACGTGCCGCACCAGCGAGCCCTTCTCCCGGAAGCCGCGGCTGCAGTACGGGCACACGTGCGGCTTCTCCTCCAGGTGCGTCCGGAAGTGCACCTGCTGGGCATTCTGAGGAGGCCCACTGTCAGGACAGCCTGGCCTTGTCCACACTAAGACTGAGGCTTTCCCAGGGAAGGGGCGGGCCTCACTGGCCAGCAGCGAGGGTCCGAGCCAACGCTGGGCAGAGGGGTGACGGGGAGGGCTGGGGCAGAAACAAGCGGTGGAGCTGGCCCCGAGCGGGGAGCTCAGGGCTGGGGGTCAGAAGTCAGGGCTGGAGGGCCCACCTTGGTCTTGTAGCGCTTGCCACACTCGGGACAAGGGTAGGGCCGCTCGTCTGAATGGACACGCCGGTGGCCGCGGACGTGAGCGATGGTCTTGTAGAGCTTCCCACAGTCCCCACAGCGGAAGCGGCGCTCGTGCACGTGGACCTCCTGGTGCTTCTTGAGCAGGTAGGCCTTGGGGAAGGCCTTGCCACACTGCACACACGTGAACAGCTTCGGCCCTGGGGCCACAGGCAATGTCAGGCCACGTCCAACCCCCAAGGGCCCCCCACAGCTCCCTGCTGCCTGCCCTGACCACCTCTGCCCAAGGGACCACCCTGGCCACTCAGATCCTCCACTGACCAGGGCCCCACACTCCCGCCACCCACCTGCGTGGCTCCTTCGGTGGGCCTCCAGGGTGGCAGCCGTCGGGAAGGTTTCGCTGCACTGAGGGCACAGGTGGGTCCTGGCTACTGCTGAGGCTTCACTGGCCACCTGCTGGGGGACCACAGCACATTTCCAGGATCCCCTGCGGGCTGGGCCCAGCAGTACCAAGGCCAGACCCGTAGTACCCCCACCCTTTTAGGCTCCGTCATGGGCTTAGGGGTAAGCAGATCAGGGACAAAGTCACTGCAGAAAGGGACAGCAGGGAGGACGGCGAGGAGGCTGGCGGCCAGGCCAGTGTAATGAGCAGCTCCATCTAAGGTGCGGCCCCCAGGAACGAGCACACTGGCAGCACAGGTACCTACTGTCTCCACCTGCTCCACCTCCAGCAGCGGCAGTCCTGGGGGACCATCTCCTAGGGGCTGGGCACTGGACGCAGCGGGAGGGACTGGTTCCAGGGCCCCCTCCTCCCCAGTGACCCGCTCAAGGACAATGCCCGAGTTCTGCATGGCCTGGTGCAGCAGGTTCTCCCGACTGTCCTCGCCGGAACAGGGACGCTCCTTGGGAGCAGGGGGCTGCGGGGGAGGTGGAGGGAGGGAGGGAGGTTGGCCGGGCGGCTCAGCACATGGCACCCACCCGAACCCGCCACGCAGGAGAAATCCAAGGGGCCCCAGGACCACTGTGCACACCCAGTATCTTCCCTCAAGAATGCCCCCGGGAGCCCCGCGTCCACGCCCACCTGCTCTTGCCTGCCCCATCTAGGGCAGCCATTGGTCTTTCATCACCTCTGCAACCAGACAGGGTGCAGGCCCAGTCAGTCCCATTCCCACCGGAGCCGGTGCCGGACAGAGCCAGCCCTGTGCAGCCAGAGGCCACGCCCCAGGCGGCCCCCACCTCTGGAGTCAGGGCTTTCATGCCCAGGGGAAGCTCTTGCATCTGGACATGGACTTCATGAATGACAGTGCCCTTGGCATCTGTCACCAGGTGGATCACGGGCGATGTCTCCATGGGCTCTCCTATCGCCGGTGACGATGGAACGGTCCCCATGGCGGAGGCTCCGGGCCCTTTAAGGCAGAACCAGGAAGAGTCCGTGAAGAAGCCTCCCTGGCCAGCACAGCTCCGGGGCTGGAACAGGGAGCCCTCGCCGTGCTGACCTGCATGCGCGTCCTCTTTGCCAACAACCACGTCCTTGCTCATGGAGAATCGGATCTTCTCAGTGCACGGGGTGAGAGACTTGAGGTGCCGGGTCAGTGCCCCTGACTCCCGGAAGCTCTTTCCACACTTGGCACACTTATAGGGACGCTCATCTGCGGGAGGGAGCCAGCTTTGGGTAGAGAAGGCGGCCTGGCGCCACAGCCTCCGCCGGGGGCAGGCGGGGGCGCCCCGCGCGCAGCTCGCTCACCTGTGTGCCGCCGGTGGTGCCGGACGAGCGAGCCCTTGGTGCGGAAGGAGGCCCCGCACAGCGTGCACTGGTGGTCCTTTCGGCTGCCGTGGGTGGCCGTGTGGGCCTTGAGGGTGCTGCCCTGGGGGGAGGGGCAGCGAGGCTCAGGCAGCTCCCTGGGCAGGAGCTGGTCCCCTCAGCCGACCCAGCCAGGCCTGGGGCTCACCGTCTTGAAGGTCTTGTGACACAACGCACACACGTAGCGGCCATCCTCGTTCACCAGCAGCTTGAGCTGGGCCTGTTCCCCCTGCCCGGCCAGCCCAGGCCCCTGATGCTCAGGGCTGCCTGAGGCCTCTGCCATCTCACTGTCGTCTGGATCCACCTCAGCAGCCACAATGACCTCTTTGATGTGTCCATTGTCTAAAGGAAAGCAGTTCAGCCTGAGTCTCAGGATGCCGTGGGCCCTACCGCCTCCTGGGATCCTGGCCCAGAAGTACAGCTGGGGTACCCCGGAGCGGTCTAGAGAAGTCCCAGGCCCCCAGAATGCACCCAGTGGAGCCCACGGCGAGCAAACGCCCCCTCCCCTAAGCCAACAGGGGTCCTACCACTTCTAAGGGCGATGGGGTACCCAACACAGAGCCAGTGGGCAGGCCAACCAAGCTCACTATAATCTCCCCTGCTTGCTGCCCCCGCTCCCACTAACATAAGAAAATGCCTCCGAGTGACCCACTACATCCGTTTTGAAGCAGGCAGGCGAGGAACCAGCCTGAAAGTGAATGTTCATGAGACACCTGGGACAGCCTGAGGTTCCTGGACCTGTTGAGAGTGTTGAAGAAATCTGACAAGCACCCTGGCCGGTAGCTCAATTGGTTGGAGTGCCATCCAATGTGAGTTCGATCCCCATTAAGGACACGTACAAGAATCAGCCAATGTGCCCTGTCTAGTGCAGCTCATCTCTTGCCCTGGGAGGTCGCCAATTTGATCTTGTCAGGGCACCTGCCGGGACTGGGGGCTCGATCCCTGGTGGGAGTGTGCAGGAGGCAGCCAATAGATGTTTTTCTCTCACATCAATTTTTTCTCTCTTCCCTCCCTTGCTCTCTTCTCTATAATCAATAAAAACATATTTAAAAAAATAAATCTGACAATGTGTAAAGCTAAGCTGTAAACACTTCACAAATTTCTGTTCATAAAAGTGACAGTTGGAAATGGTTGTGAAACTGCTTCTTTGAAGCCTCAATCAGGCTGACACCATGTTTTGACAAGTCATTCCCTCCAAATAGAACAGAAGCACAACAAATAAGGAACTAGCCCATGTGGCTCAGTGGCTGAGCGTCAATTTCTAGTCCAGGCACATGCCTAGGTTGCCAACTCCATCCCCAGTAGAGGGTGGGCAGAAGGCAGCCAATCGATGATTTCCCTCATCATTGATGTTTCTCTCTCTCTCCTTCCTCCGCTGAAATCAATAAATATATTAATAATAATAATAATAATAATAAGACGATAAAGCATGCCTGATGCTTTATCCTTCCTCTGCCCCAGAATGTATCATACAGTAGACCAAAGGTTTAGGGAAGCGGTAACAAGTGAAATGCAAGGTTAGCCCTGACCAGTTGGCTCAGTGGATAGAGCGTCAGCCGGCAGACTCAAGGGTCTCAGGTTTGATTCCAGTCAAGGGCATGTACCTTGGTTGCAGGCACATCCCCAGTGGGGGGGTGTGCAAGAGACAGCTGATTGATACTTCTCTCTCATCGATGTTTCTGACTCTCTCTCCCTCTCCCTTCCTCTCTGTAAAAAGTCAATAAAAAATATATATTTTTAGAAGAAATGCAAGTTTGTTTCCCAAGAAGAGGCAGGAGTGGGTATCTATCTGCCCCCGCTGGCCATGCAAGGACACAGAGCTCCCAGCCCTGGGAAAACAGCAGGTGGTAGTTTAGAGTCTGGCCAATCCTGGGCAGCTAACACCAAGGGGACATTTGGGGCACTCAGGATGTCTGCAAAAAGAAACCCCAAAGGTTGTAGGAGAGGCAGGGGGTGCCCAGAGAGGAGCCCTCAGAGCTGCCGAGCTGAGGCATGGGCAGGCTGGAGGTCAGGGTGGTGGGAAGATGCCTGACTGGACAAGCATCTGCAGCCCGTAGATGCTACCCAATCACAGAAAATTTGTTTTTCTTTTTTCTTTCTTTCTTTCTTTTTTTTTTTTTTTGCTGACTTTTTTTAAAAATATATTTTATCGATTTTTTACAGAGAGGAAGAGAGAGGGATAGAGAGCTAGAAACATTGATGAGAGAGAATCATCGGTCAGCTGCCTCTTGCACACCCCCTACTGGAGATGTGCCCGCAACCAAGGTACATGCCCTTGACCGGAATCGAATCTGGGACCCTTCAGTCCACAGGCCGACGCTCTATCCACTGAGCCAAACCGGTTTTGGCATCTTTTTTCTTTCTTTTTATTTTTTTAATCCTTACCCAAGGATATGCTTTTGATTTTGAGAAAGAGAGGAAGGGGGAGAGAGAAACATCAATGTGAGAGAGAAACACTGTTCAGTTGCCTCCCGTAGGTGCCCTCACCGGAAACAGAACCTACAACCTTTTGGTGTACAGGACAGCACTCCAAGCACCCGAGCCACCCAGCCAGGGCAGGGAACTTGTTTTTCTACCCACCCCAGAAACCAAACACCACGCCAGCGCTGGAGCACGGCCCCACCTCCCACATGACATTCCTGTGCCAGAGTGGCTCCAGATGAACCTCCGTGTCCACAGGAACCTCAGGGGAAAGAAAGCACGGAGACAAGGACAGGTGTCCCATCTCCTCCGTGAGGTGGGGCCTTGGCAAAAAGCCTGCTCCCTTCCCCCACATCTCCTCCACCACCAACCACTTCCTTCTACCCCAGCTGGTCCTAAGAGCTTCCCAAGGGCAAATTCTACCTGTTGCCCAAACTTCCTGTTTAACTCCTCAACCCACTCATGCACCTGTCAAAGTCTCTGCCCAGCAGGCTCCCCAGGTAACCACCATTCCCTTCCCAATTTTCCCAAGGCAGCAGGCTCAACCCAGCCTCCCTCCACTGCTGTGCACATACCCAGCACCTCCCCTCCCCCACCCTTACCCTCTTCACCCCCTGCCCCGCCCCAGAGCTCTACACCTGCCCCAGCCCTGGGCTTCCCTTTGAATGTCCCCCTGCATTGGCCTGTCCCCAATTAGTGAGTGTGTGATCCAATCCAAACCTTTCAACACCCCTCCCCTATGGTAACTTTAAAAAAAGCCATCAAAGAGGCTGATTTGGCGTTGTATGCTCATAAAAGCCTTGTGAGAATTAGGTCAGGAATCACTACCCCCACAAGGAGTGAGCACTGGGGAGTAGAAGGCCGAGGTCAGACAGCAGGTCATGGCCGAGCTGGAGCAGCAGATGCACCCCATGCATACCCACCCGGAATCTCCAAAGCCAACTGTGGGGGGGGGAAGGAACCCGGGGGGGAGCAGAAAAGTAGGGGAGATCCTAGGACAGCCCAGGCAACATGCTTCCCCTTTTCCGGCTGGGGAGGGCCTGATGCTCAACCCCCCGGGGAAGGAGCGCCCGAGGCCTCAGTTCCTCCTGGGCCAGGCCTTGCTCTCGGGGGAGCAGAGGAGCGTGGGCAGCAGAGGTTCCCAGCCTCCAGCCCTGACCGCTGATGGCTACCAGGTCAGCGACACCGCAGGGCTAAAAGCCAGGAGCGGACATGCCCAGTGGGGCCAGCTTACCAACAATATCCGGCGTGTGGCTGATGTCCGGTGTCAGAGCGGCTGCCTCCACCACAATGTGGGCCACAGTGATGGGCTCCTCCGGACTTGCCCCGGCCGGGACCACCTGTCAATGGCGAACAAGGCACCAAAGGAACTCATCTGTGGAGCTCCGGAGCCCCCTGGTTTGGCGAGTGCAGGCTTGGTTTTATGTCCCCGCAAGATGGCTGGGTGGAGGCGCTCCTCTCCCCCAAGGGAGTCACTACTCCGAGCCCAACTCCCAGCCTGGCCCAGGGTGCGGCCCCATCACTCTAACACCTTCGGCCACTGAGGAACACGGAGCACCAAGCACCCTCAGGGAGCACTCCGGAAGGAAGTGATCAGAGCTCCGGCTCGAAGCTCAGCTGGCTGTGCGGGAACGAAGATGGTGAAGGAAAGCAATTGCACCCACCAGCCCCCGCCAGCAGTCAGAGGAAAGGGCTCTGGGAGTGTGGGTCCACGGCCCTTCCTAGAGGAGAGGGCACTTCTGGGAGGGGCACGTTCGGAGCACAGGGCCGAAGTAAGACAACTCTGGGCCCACTGTCCTCTAGGCTACTCCCTGGAGTGACCTGAGGCAACTGGCTTGTCTTGGAGCCTCCTTTCCCGCTTCCCTCGAGGGAACAAGAGCGCCCACTGTGCAGGGCGCTGTGGGCCTTAACGTACAGCCCCAAGCATACATGGGGTGCAACAAAGTCGGCCACTTTTACTATGGGTGGCAGGATCCAAAGCCATGCTCTGTTTGTGGGATCCACAAGAACTATGTGTACAGGATAGAAGACAGGCCAAAACAAAACAAAACAAAACAAACCATCATGATACCCCTGAGCCAAGACAGAACTTTGGGCCACAAGAAAGGAGGGACCACAGGCCCCACTGCATATGCTTCGGCCAGCGGCTGCTGAGAAGGCCAGGCCAGGCCGTCCAGGAGATCCTAGAGCCCCACCAGGCTCTTGGTAACAGAGCCAGATCCCCCCACCCCGACGGGGCAGTCATCTCAGAGCCACAAAGCCGGATGCCTGCTCTCTGCCTGCCCCGGTACCACCGGGAACCAGCTGCACAGGTCTGTCCCGCAGGCCTCCTCCTCCTCACCCTGCGTGTGTGGGTGGTGGGCTTACCTCCTTCCTTCTAAGTACCGCGCTAACCGATTGCGCCACTGGAGCCCCTGGGCTTACCTCCTGACCCAGCAGCGCGGCAGCCGCAGGGGTGGCAGGCAAGGCCTCCTGGGGAGCCCGCTGGCAGACCTTCTGGAGCTTGTGCTGAACAAAGTCCTCCAGAGCCGTAAACTCTGCCTGGCAGCGGCCGCATCTGTGCACATCGTCCTCATCTGTAACGAGCCTGAGGTCAGTGGGGCTTGGCAGGGCTTCCAGGCCCAGGCCAAATCCACCCAGGGTGGCATCAGAACCAGAAGCGCCCTCCCTGGCCCTCCCAGAGGGGCTGAGAGCCCTCTCCGGAGCCCAAGGTGCAAGCCCCCCCTCTGGAGGTCAGCTCCACAGTACCCCTGGCTGCAGGAATCCATGAGGCCGTCGTGTCCAAAGCCCCCACCTCAGAGATGAGGGGAGGGGAGCCCAGAGAGGCGGTCGTGAGGCAGAGGCATTTGACCAACCCAGTTTGGGGACAGTGGTGTACAGGGTTTGCATGTGACCTTGGGTACCTCAATGACCACATCTGGGTCTGTTCCCTCAACTGCAAAATGGGCTGACCCAGTGCAGAGTACAGCAGAGGGAGAAGAGGTGCTGGTGCCCACGGGGCTCTGGCTAAGAGGTCGGCCCTTAGCAAACACAGAAGAGGGGGCACCCTGACCCACAATTACTCTTCACTCACTCTGACGTGGTGCTTCCTTGGTCCCAACAGGCAGCACCCGGGAGGGGCTCCAGGCCTTCGGGCCACAGCACCCGAGCCCCTCACCATGTGGAACAAGCAGCCAGTGCCTGCCCCTCCTGCTCACTGAGTCCCTGCCACATGCCAGCACCTCCCTGGGGAAATGGAAATCACCATTTCCACTCGAGAAAAGCAATCTGAGATTCAAGGCCACCCAGCTGGTGACTGTTGGGGTGAGCCTGAACCTGAGGGTCCAGAAATCGGTTTATACGAAGGGATGGGGAGGTGTTCCCTCCGCTTCCACAGAAGCCTGCTGGTTTCCATCACCTCCTGTGCAGTCCCACATTCGGGTCAAACCCAGGCCTGGTGCACAGGGGCGGTCAATGTCTATTGAATGAATGAGCAAAGTGCCAAACTCCAGCCATGACTCGCCGACGGGCCACCTGACAGAGGGCAGTCCCATCCAGATGGCTCAGAGTCACAAGCCAAGCACTGAGGTGTCCGCCACCCTTTTAACTTGCCGAGTCTGACTCGGCACCAGGGTATCGCGGTTGAAGGAACTCTGCTGCAGAAGGGGACACACCCAGCCCATGTGATGCTGAGACAATGCTGATCTCCAGAGACCTCTCTTCAAGCTGGCCCTGCCCTGCTGGTACTGTCCCTCCCCAAGCTGGAATAGGAGTAAGAAAAAAACTGCCAGGAATACGAATGCTGTAGGGACAATGACCATCATCCCACTATCACTAGCCAATCTCCTCCTGTCTGGCCCAGTCTACAGCTGCATGGGACAAGCTCAGAGGGCAGAGACCTCAGTTCTATCTCCAAAAGCTACTTCTCTGTGAATGAGCCCTCAGTGTGTCCCAGCACTGATTTACATGCTCTATTTCCATTCTCACCGCCGCCCTGTGCAACAGCAGAACGCAGAAGCTAAGGAGTGTGTTGAGCTGTCTCACATTCCTGGAATCCAATCCAGTCCTTGCTACTTACTAGCTGCGTGACCTGGTCGCTTCCACATTTCTGAACCTCAATATTCCTCCCTCGCAACATGGGAATAACAACAACAGTAATAATAGTGCCCAGAGTTGGTTTGAGGGTGAGAAAAGCTGACACGGATTAAGTGCTTGATACCGTGTTATCAGCAGCACCCCCATTTGTAACAGGAAATGGAGAGGGAGGTGTGCGGTCACCTGCCCAGGATCAAATAGCTAGACACGGGCAGGTCTGGGACGGAGCCCGCAGGCTGGCGGCAGTGCAGCGGCTCTCCTCCCCAAGCGCCAGCCTAAAGCCCAAATCCTGCAGAAGCCCGAGGCCCCGCCTCCTGGAGCCCCCGGCACAGCCCAGCCAGGGCCCTGGCGGCCCGTCAGGTGCCGAGGGAGGGGGCCCCGGGGAGAGCGGGGCCGGGCCCAGACAGGAAGCAGAGGGGCCGGCGGGCGGCGGGGCTGCGGGCAGGGCTGGCGGCGGAGGCGTTCGTGGAGGTCTATGTGCGGACGGCCACGAAGGCTTGGGCAACTGTGAGGACCCCACAGTAAGCACCGGGACACGGGGAGGGCTGGCGGCCCGCAGGGGAGGCCCCAGAGTCTGAGGAGCCCGGGGACTCGTGCAGGTGTCAGAGGGGTCCGTGAAACCCGGGTCTGGGGAAGGCAGCGGCGCCTGCAGCTCAGGCAATCGGAGCCTCCGCCGGCCCCGGCAGAGTGGCCCCCACCCCGGCCACACCCCGCCGCATCCGGCCGTGTTACCTTCCTCGCTAAAGGGCGCCGGGAGGCCGAGGAAGCCGCCAGGGGCCAAGGCCGCCGCCGACGCCGACTCGACCCCGCCCTCGCCCGCTTCCCTCCTGGCTTCGGCCCGGGCTCCTGCCGTATGCGCGGCCGTCACCCGCACTGCCATTGCGCCCTCCATGTCGCAACGCGCCGCAGGAAGATGGCGGATTTACGACCGTGTCGTCATAACAACGGGCCGCGCCGGAGCGAGAAAGACGACGCCGGGATGGCGGGGCGGGGCCATGTGGGTTTGATTGGCAGGCGGGCGGAGCTTATAATGGAGGTGATGGGCGGGGCTTCTTCGGGGTGCTCGGTTTACAGTGGAGCGACTTTCAAGCAGCGGGCTGGATCCAGAGGAGGGCTCTTTGGTTTGGTTCCGTGCTAGAGGAGAACGGAAGGCCGGGGCGGGACTGGAAGGGGCTGGGCTCGGTTCCGAAAGCTGCATCAGGACTTGAGAGCTGGAGTGTAGGGGGGAGGCGACCCGGCGGCGCCACCCGGCCAGCCTTGAGAATGTGCTATGGCCCTGGGCACCACGCCGATCCGGGCTCCGGATCTCAGCTGCAGAGAGCCCTGTGGTGCCCTCCGGTCACCGAACCCCACCAGGTGTCAGAACGTCCCTTGTTGGTTGCCCGGGTCATGGAGTAAAACCGAGTTTGGAATGGCTCACGCGCAGCTAGCTTCACTAAGCCTCTTATTCTTTTGTATATATTTTTTAAGTTGTGATAAATACACATAAAATGTATCATTAGCGACAGTTAGAACATTCGCAATGTTGTGCAACCATCGCCATCATCTAATTTCAGAACTTTTGTCATTTCAAAAGAAAACCCGTACCCATTAGCAGTCACTCTCCATTATTCCCTTACCCCAACTCCTGGCAACCACTCTGTTTCTATGGATTTACCATTTCTGGACATTTCATAGAAATAAAATTATACATGTGGGGTCTTTTGCCTCTGGCTTTCTTCCTTCCTTCCTTCCTTCCTTCCTTCCTTCCTTCCTTTCTTTCTTTCTTTCTTTCTTTCTTTCTTTCTTTCTTTCTTTCCTTTCTTTTCTCTTTCTTTCTTTCTTTCTTTCTTTCTTTCTTTCTTTCTTTCTTTTCTTTTCTTTTCTTTTCTTTTCTTTTCTTTTCTTTCTTTCTTTCTTTCATTGATCTCCAAGAAGTAGGGAGAGGGAAAGAGGGAGAAACATCAATGAAGAGAATCACTGATGGGCTGCCTCCTGCACGCCCCCTCCCCACCCCATTGGGGATGGAGCTGGCAACCCAGGCAGGTGCCCTGACTGGGAATCAAACCGTGACCTTCTGGTTCATAGGTCAGTGCACAACCACAGAGCCGCTCCAGCTGGGCAGCCTCTGGCTTCTTTTGCCTAGCATAATGTTTTCAAAATTCATCTGTGGTAGCAGTGAGACATGATCAGAACAAGGGGCTAGGTCCTGTAAGTCACCGGGGCGGGAAGCCCTGGGTGCCAAGCAGCAGACAAAGCTGGAAAAACAAGGACCTTGCCCTCAAGGTAACCTTTCCTCCCCTGGCACATTTCTAATCATGCAATTTAGACCCACTGACCTTCCATATCACTGGTCACACTGTTTGGACCCTGCCCTGACCTTGCCTCCCCTGGCATGTTGCTAGTCATGGGGTTGGGAGTTGGGGGTGAACAAGGGGACTGGAGAATAGCCTTTAAGCATTAACCCTGAGGGGTAACATCTAGGCTTCAGTTGTACTTCAGTTACAGAAAAGCAACAAGCCCAACCGGTTTGGCTCAGTGGATAGTGTCGGCCTGTGGACTCAAGGGTCCCAGGTTCAATTCCAATCAAGGGCATGTACCTTGGTTGCGGGCACAACCCCAGTTAGGGGGTGTACAGGAGGCAGCTGATCGACTCAATGTTTCTAACTCCTCTCTCTCTCTCTCCCTTCCTCTCTGTAAAAAATTAATAAAATATATTTTTTTTATAAGAAAAGCAACAAAACCTGGCAGCTGACCTCAGGACTAGCTGCATTTACTGATGATCCCATGCCCAGACACCAGCCATTCAGTGGAGACCATGACCCTGAAAAGATACACCTGGAGCCCTAACCGGTTTGGCTCAGTGGATAGAGCATCAGCCTGCAGACTGAAAGGTCCCAGGTTCCATTCTGATCAAGGGCATATACCTGGGTTGCGGGCACATCCCCAGTAGGGGATGTGCAGTAGGCAGCTGATTGATGTTTCTCTCATCCATGTTTCTAACTCTCCCTCTCCCTTTCTCTCTGTAAATAAAATCAATAAAATGTATTTAAAAAAAAAAAGATACAACTGTCAAGTTGATGAATATTTTATAGGGATCCTCCCCAAGGATTGCCCCTAAAATTCCCACCCTTAAAGCCCTTAGGGTGGGGAAAAAAGCCCTTAGGATGGAGGACCCTGCTTGCTCTCCCTCCCCTGAGCACACCCTCTACCTTCCCCCTCCTATGCCTCTTCCCTCCCCCACAAGGCATGTTACCTCCTGAGCCCATTTCTTCTGCCACTCACTTCTTCCACCTCTGAGATTTTCTAAAGAAATGTTCTCTTATAGTTTGAGTTTTGGCTCGGAATTCTTTTCTAGCCAGAACTCAAGTACCAAGGTGCAGTCTGACCCCACCCACCTAACACCTGGGGCCATTCTTGCCACCACCAACACATCCAGGTTGTTGCATGTAGCAGTACTTGATTCCTTTTTGTGGATGAATAATTATACGGATACATCACAATTTATTTATCCATTCATTACATTTGGGTTGTTTCCACCTTGTGTGGTAAATGGGAACATGGGCCGCTCCCACCCTATTGGAAATAGAGTGACGACCACCTGTAAGTGGACTGAGAGGCCTTGGGAACCTGGCTAGAAGGAATGCCAAAGAGAAACTGCTTCTAGATTGTAAACAGTTAGTGGTGTTTTGGTTGTTGTTGTTTTTTTGGTTAATCCTCACCCGAGGATATTTTTCCCATTGATTTTTAGAGCGTGGAAGGGAGGGAGGGAAAGGGAGACAGAGAAACAGAGAAACATTGATGTGAAACACAGCAATTGATTACCTCTCGCACTTTCCCCTACTGGGGCCGGAGAATGGGCCTGCAACCCACGTACATGCCCTTGACTGAGAATCGAACCTGTGACCCTTGGTGCGTGTTTTTGTTTGTTTGTTTTAATATTTTATATGTTTTTCCAATATATTGTTGATTTCAGAGAGGAAGAGACAGGTAGAAACATCAATGATGAGAGAATCATCGATTGGCTGCCTCTTGCACACCCCTCAATAGGCATGTGCCCTAACTAACTCTGATCTCCCGGTTCATGCTCAACCACTGAACCACACAGGCTGGTAAACAGCTAGTGTTTTATCTCACACAGGCCTGTCCCTCCCGCAGTGCATGCCCTGTTTTTCTGTGTATTTTATAGAACCTTGTGTTGGGAAAGTCTGGTGGCAGTGAAACAATAGCACATCAGGCTGCCCCGGTGCAGCCCCTCACAGGGGCAGCTGGTGCGGCAGTAAACTTAACTGATTGGCCACCACCAGTGTTCACATAAGTCCTGATAAACCCATGTCCTTCACAGCCAGCCCTCTGGTTTCTTTCTTTCTTTGGAATCCACGAACAATATGCTGAGGTTTTCTGGGACCTCAGTACTTTGCATAACACACCTTTTCTACTATTGTGAATAGTGCTGCCATGAACATGCTCAATGCAAGGTTTTTTAAATTTTTTTTCTTGATTTCAGAGAGGAAAGGAGAGGGAGGGAGAGATAGAAACATCAATGATGAGAGAGAATCATTGATTGGTTGCCTCCTGCAAACTCCCCACTGAGGATCAAGCCCGCAACCCAGGCATGTGTCCGGGAATCGAACCGGTGACCTCTTGGTTCATGGGTTGATAATTAACCACTGAGCCACACTAACCAGACACACACTGTGTTTTATGTGTTGACTTTGCATGCGCAGAACTCCATCATCTTTATGATGGCTGCTCAATCTCCTTTTTTTTTTTTAAATATATTTTATTGATTTTGTACAGAGAGGAAGGGAGAGAGAGAGAGTTAGAAACATCGACGAGAGAGAGTCATCGATCAGCTGCCTCTTGCACACCCCCTACTGGGGATATGCCCGCAACCAAGGTACATGCCCTTGACCGGAATCGAACCCAGGACCCTTCAGTCCCCAAGCCGACACTCTATCCATTGAGCCAAACTGGTTTCGGCTCAATCTCCATTTTCTGACTGAACTTTTATTTAACCAATCCCATGTTGAAGAATATTTTGGTGGAATATAATTTTTTGCCACCTGAGTCTTTTATCAATGACCCCATTTTTTTGCTTAGCTCCTCAAAGGTGAAAATTCAGACTCATTGGCTACTTGTATTTTCTAGTACAATTTAAATCCATGCAACACTATTAAGATTAAACAGTGTTGTCCTTATGCCACCTATATCCATGCCCAGTTCCTCTTGCAGTGTGGCATTCCTGACACCATTCATTTGTAGGTAAAAACTGAGCACCTACTGTGTGTTGAGAACACATCGTGGTTGTGATTTGCTCCTCTCCCATCCAGTGGCAGGGCACCTCACCCAAGGTCAGTCCTCTCCAGTAAATGGCACCAGCCCTTCTAATCTTCTCCTGGACCTGTCCACACCATCCACTACGTCTCAATACCAACTGTTACACCTCTCCCACTCTGCCACCTCAGTCCCCACAAACTACAGGGGATGTTAGACCAAACAGGTGCAGCAGAGCTCAGCTTTGGGGTAAGGTGAGTTTAATCCTGACTCTGCATTATCAGGGTGGTGATTCCCTGTAGCTGGCTTTCCTCGTCTATAAATCAGGATACTAATAGCTTCTGCCTCTCAGGGCTCTCCTGTGGTTCCAACAAGGTAATGCAGATAAGGAGCAGTGTTCAGTGCATAGATGCTTTCCGAGTGCCCAGTAAACCAAGGCAACTTGGCAAGTATTGTATGAGCCAGCCTAGGGCTGCACAGCAGCAGTATTTTCCATTCTGGTCAGTTTACCACATACACAGGGTGTTTCTGGGAGCTTAAACAGATGTTTGTGATTTTCTGTCAAATCCAGTTCCTCCCCAAGGTCAACTCCACCCCCAAAACTAAGCAGGAAGACACAGGGAGGAAGGTACTCCCTTGTTGGGTCCTGGTGTACCAGTAAGGAACACCCACACTGCCTTTGTGGGCCATGGCCCTGTCTTTCAGGGGCTCCCAGGCCAGCAGAGACCAACTGAAACCGGTCTTATGAAAGCAGGCAGGGCTCAGCTGATGTGGCTCAGTGGTTGAAAGTCAACACATGTCCCGAGAGAGCTCATCAGTTCGGTTCTTGGTCAGGGAACATATCCGGGTTGAGATCGCAATCCCCTGTAGGACTTTCAGTAGGCAGCTGATTGATGTTTGTCTTTCATGTCGATGTTTCTCTCTCTTTTCCTCTCCCTTCCTCTCTGAAATCATTAAAATACATTTTTTTAAAAAGAAGCAGCAGCAGCAGCAGCAGCAGAGGTCTTAGGACATCAACTCTTTCTTCTTCTTCTTCTTCTTCTTCTTCTTCTTCTTCTTCTTTTTAATATATTTTTAT
This sequence comes from Pipistrellus kuhlii, assembly GCF_014108245.1. NCBI lineage: Eukaryota > Metazoa > Chordata > Mammalia > Chiroptera > Vespertilionidae > Pipistrellus > Pipistrellus kuhlii. The sequence goes on from NW_023425540.1 coordinate 91,023,484, forward strand.
TGATTTTTCACAGAGAGGAAGGGAGAGAGAGATAGAGAGCTAGAAACTTCGATGAGAGAGAAACACCGACCAGCTGCCTCCTGCACACCCCCCACCATGGATGTGCCCGCAACCAACGCACATGCCCCTGACCAGAATCGAACTTGGGACCTTCAGTCCGCAGACGCTCCACCACTGAGCCAAACCGGCTTCGGCTTCTTCTTCTTCTTCAAGGCCAAATAGAAACTGCTTCTAGATGTGAGCCTGGATTTTAAATAGCTAGTGTTTTGATCTCACGTAGCACATCCTCCTTCCTGTGTGTGTCTTGTTTTTCTCTGTGTTTTTTTTTTTTGTACTCCATAAAACCTTGTGTTGGGAAAGTCTGGGTGGCAGCAAAACAATAGCACCAGTTGGCCAACCCCCAGTGTGGCCTGTCTGCAGGCCAGATGGGACTTAGTGGGACAACGTCACAGGTGGCAGCCAGTGTGGTGGCAAACTTCACTGATTGGTCGCCACTGGTACACACGTTAAGTCCTAATAAACCCATGTCTTTCACAGTCAGTCCTCCCAGTTATTTCTTTGGAATTCACGAACAATATGCTAAAGTTTTCTGGGACCTCAGCACTTTGCATAAGTAGCCCCAAAGTGGAAACAACCCAAATGTCCATGAACTGGAGAAGAGATCAGAAGGAGAATAGTATTACAATATTCCACAAGGCAACTATGGACAAACAGGGGCCCTGTGTTAACCTGACTAGCTCAGGGAAGGCCTGCATGGTGGCCTTGCAAACTCAGAGACCTAAAGTAACCAAAAGGTTACTTTGTGATAAATACACATTAAATTGTATTTATCGTAGTCTGAAATTAAAACATTTTAGCTAAAAACAGCGTATGGTGGGTAGTCATGTCCTAGGCCAGTATCTTCCCTGACAAAGGTCAGTCTTTACCCTAACTGAGCCTGTCATTGTCTTTTTGCATCTGTGATAACTTATCGTTGGAATGTCAAAGTAATTTTCCTTTTTCCGGACCCCTTAAAGCACGGGCACCTGCAGTAATTGGGGACCAAGACCATAAATCCCCTGTTATTGAGTTTATTGTTGACTGTTAACTATCCTATACCCACCTATATGTAAAAGAAGTATGTGTCTATCATTTTACTTTTTATCCAATCCCAGAGGTTTCTCCTCCTCCCCTGGCTTTCTCCTGCCTCCCTAATCTATCACCAGTGGATTTCATATACATCTCCTCTTTTGATTGTAATGTGTAAAATAAAGTGCAAAACTGCCATTCTCCAGAGCATTACCTCAGTCCGTTGAGATTTTGCTTCCCAGCAATTGTTGACAGTTTGGCTCAAATAAACTCACAAAAATTCTTCATAGGTTTGAAAGTTTTTATTTTTACGTTGACACAACTAAAACGAAACAAAAACACTAAGAAGGAAGCATTTCACAGACATGTTGATCCAAAGAATCAAGAGCCAGAAAATACACACAGTAAGATTTTTTTATTATTATTATTGATTTTGTACAGAGAGGAAGGGAGAGATAGAGAGTTAGAAACATCGATGAGAGTCATCGATCAGCTGCCTCTTGCACACCCCCCACTTGGGATATACCCAAAACCAAGGTAGTACATGCCCTTGACCGGAATTGAACCCGGGACCCCCCAGTCCCCAAGCCGACGCTCTATCCATTGAGCCAAACCGGTCTCGGCACACACAGTAATATATTTTTTTAAGATGGTCTGGAACAGGCCAAGGAAGCCATGACTTCTCGGTGATAGTAGTCAGGAAAGAGGTTGGTGAGGGGTGTCCGCTATTGGCTGGATGGTGAGGTGAGGGAAGTTTGGAAGTGATGGGAATATTCTGAATCTCAATCTGGGTTGTGTTTAGGTGTATAGGAATGTAAAAATGCCATCAAGCTGCATACTTAAGATTTATGCACTTTATTATACATCACACCCCAACAAAAGATAACAAGAACCTAATAATGATGATGATGACCAAATAAGGACCCTAATCCCACTGCCTCGAAATTACTCGTTCACAAAACCACGAAGACCGCGGGGAAAAGCATTTTGGGAAATGACAACGCAAGGCTTGTGAGGAAGGAGTTCCGAGGTGGCTCTCAGGACTGGCCGTAACCTGTCCGCGCGCTGACACTGTGTGCGGAGACTGCCCAGCGGGAAGGACGATGCCGGGCTCAACCCAAGCAAAGGTGAAGGAAGACGTGACTGCCTCCGACAGGGGGGCAGCACCCCACCCAGCCAGTCAGCAGCCTGCCCGATTGAGGGTCACTCGATTAAGGGTCTCCGTCACCTAAGCTGACCACGCGCCTCCAATGAGCGAGCTGCCCGTTGAGCTGCCCAATAAGCAGCGGCCTTACGTCCCAAGCCGGCTCCCCGGCTCCGCAGCGTTTCCGCAGTCAAGGCTCCACTCCGAATGCCGGTTGGCTCCCTGCCAGCCAATCACCGAGGCGGCCCTGGACTTACAGCCAATAGCTGTCCCCTTCCCTGCGCCGGCCCGTGACGGTTGGCGCCGAGCTCCGGCAACCTGAGGTAGGCAGGGGCGGATTGGCGCAGGCGGCGTCCAATGGGTGGCGCGCGTGCGGCGGGGGGGCCAATGAGCACGGCGGGGGCGGGGCGGACACTGTGGCGGGCGGCTGTGAGGAGAGGCCGGTGGCTGCCGGTGGCGGTGACGGCGGCAGGCGGCCATGGCAGAGGCGGAGGCAGGCGGCGACGACGCCCGCTGCGTGCGGCTGAACGCCGAGCGGGCCCAGGCGCTGCTGGCCGACGTGGACACGCTGCTGTTCGACTGCGACGGCGTGCTGTGGCGCGGCGAGACGGCCGTGCCCGGCGCGCCGGAGACCCTAACGGCGCTGCGGGCCCGCGGCAAACGCCTCGGCTTCATCACCAACAACAGCAGCAAGACCCGTGAGGCCTACGCCGAGAAGCTGCGGCGCCTGGGCTTCGGCGGCCCCGCGGGACCCGGCGGCAGCCCCGAGGTCTTCGGCACGGCCTACTGCACCGCGCTCTACCTGCGCCAGCACCTGACCGGCTCCCCGGCTCCCAAGGCCTACGTGCTGGGCAGCGCGGCTCTGGCGGCCGAGCTGGAGGCCGTGGGCGTCGCCTGCGTGGGCGTGGGGCCCGATCCCCTGCATGGCGACGGCCCTGGCGCCTGGCTGGACGCGCCCCTCGAGCCCGATGTGCGCGCCGTGGTGGTGGGCTTCGACCCGCACTTCAGCTACATGAAGCTCACCAAGGCCGTGCGTTACTTGCAGCAGCCCGGCTGCCTGCTCGTGGGCACCAACATGGACAACCGGCTCCCCCTCGAGAACGGCCGCTTCATCGCGGGTCCGTGCGCCCCGGGGTAGGGGGTTGGAGGGCGGCAGCGGCGGGCCCTTCCAACCCTCTGACCTCGGGCGCTCTCCCCCACCCCCTCTCCGCCCCTCAGGTACCGGTTGTCTGGTCCGAGCCGTGGAGATGGCCGCTGAGCGCCAGGCCGACATCATAGGGAAGCCCAGCCGCTTCATCTTCGACTGCGTGTCCCAGGAGTACGGCATCAACCCAGAGCGCACCGTCATGGTGGGAGATCGCCTGGACACAGATATCCTCCTGGGCGTCACCTGTGGCCTAAAGACCATCCTCACCCTCACTGGAGTCTCCTCTCTGAGAGACGTGAAGAGTAATCAGGAAAGTGACTGCATGTCTAAAAAGAAAATGGTCCCTGACTTCTATGTTGACAGCATAGCCGACCTTTTGCCTGCCCTTCAAGGTTAAAGATTTAGCATCTTTAATCTTCAGAATAAAAAAAAAAAATTGAAAATCACTTAACCAAATTAATAGGTGGGGCTTAAGCACTTGCTCAGCTAGGAGGCTTTAATGGTGATGCTTGGAGCTAAGCAAAGGCACTGGTAACCTTGGAAGTAAAGGTTTGGGGGGTGATTTTGTTAGAGGTGTTTATAAGTTAAGATGCATTTTTTTTTTTTAAGAGAGTAAAGGAGAGAGAAACATCAATTTGCTTTTATTTATGTATTCATTGGTTGCTTCAAGGTTGTGGGTTCTGACTGGGGATTGAACCCACAACCTTGGCATATCAGGACAACCCTCTAACCAACTGAGCCACCTGGCCAGGGCCTAAAATGCACTTTTAAATTTGGAGGCCATTGTGGGGGGGATTCTGGGCCTTGGTTGCCATTGGCAAGAGCAGGCTTCACATCTGTCCAGAATTCAGATAACCTAAGGGCCTGCTGATGGGACTGAGGTAGGTCTAGGGGGCTCATATTTCATTGAAAATTTTATTCAGGGATCAAGTCCCCTTGTTGGGCAAAGGGGAGAAGGGATTATTTTGACTAGCAGGAGAAATGTACAAACCAACCCATGACCCCATGGACGGGGTCATCAGCAGAGGAGCTTGCTGCTGTGTTCCATCTCCTTGCCTGCAGGGTGGGATGGAGGATTGGGTGGTACCCTGGTAGTGTCTCCCTGTCTTTGGGGTGTGGAGAGCAGTCCTTTCCACCACCACTCCATATTTCCTTACAAACCACCCTGCCATAGTGAGAGTTGTGTTTCAGATGCTCAGGGCTGCTGCTCCTCATACATGGTTGTGCAGCTCTGTCAACTCACCCCAGCTAAACCACAGCTTTCTCAAATGTGCATTTAAACCCAAGTGACATGGAGGGAGCATATTGTTGGCTGAGTAGCCAGGAGGACATGGGTGCCTTTGCTGAACTTTGGCCTGCTGTGTAGGGAGCTCAGAGCAGCATTGTTATAAAAATTATTTTTTTAAAGTTTTGAACAGCTTTGTCAAGGGGTGGGATTGAATCTTAAGCATGTTAATAGCTGTGCTCTGTCTTGTAGGGCAAATCACACTGAAGAAATCTCCAGGCCCCGCAATGAGCAGCAGGGCTAAAGTCATATGCAGGCCAAGGAATGCCTGTTATCCAGGGTGCCCTTTGGGTGGGAGAGGAAAGAAGTGTCCCCAAGGACAGGAAAAATGGTTCCTACAAAGCATCCAGCCTCTCCCTGGCCTCCATACCTTCGGCTGAGTGGGGGTTAGATGCCAATGGTCCATGAGGCCAACTGTCTTGGCTCTGAGTCCTTTGTCAGTGGCCAGCTGGAGGACTGGCAGGGTTCACCGGCGAGCCACAGGTTCTTGGTAGGGAGCCCTGCCTTTGCCTATTCCATAAGTTGCTGACCTTTGGGAACAGGCCTGATAAGCAGACTTTCCAGCTGCACTTGTAGGGTAGAGCCTTGGAAGCTGTTCCTTTGGGCCGACTCCTTCCTGGCGCCTTGCTCTGCACCCAGTGGGGTCTGCCTACAACCTGTGGCTTCTCTCCTAGTCCCAGAGTCCCAGCACCCTCACTTCTTTCTCTGAGTTCTCAGTAGCAGAGGGTATCCTGAGCCTTAGCTCCTCCCAGGCCTGGAGTGTTTGGGGTTTGGACTCTGTCAACAACAGCAGGGCAGCCGGTGCCTGTGAGGTTGGTGGTGCTGACGTTGGCTCTGCGAGGTCGGCTCAAGGTGGGTCTGGATATTGAGCAGGCCTGTCAGGGCGTTGTCACCCACACCAGGAGCACGCAGCAGGTGCGGCAGCCAGCGACACCTTCCTCTTCTGCGCCCCACCTCTGCCCTTCTCGCACTGTGTGAACTCATATGCACATTAAACTCTCAAACCCATGCTGACTAGCGTTCCTTGCTCTCGCCTTGACAGCAGCCTTCACACCCAGGCTGCAGCTGTCTAGCCTTCATGTGGGTATGGGGCGGGAGGACTTAGTTGAAGGCTTTTCTGTTCCAGAGCTGGAAACAACCGCATCTCAGGTTCATAACAGAACAGGCTCTGAAGATTCAGGGAAAAGGAAGCACAGCGAAACCAGAGTAGGACAGGGCTCCTGGTGAGGACACCAGTGTTGTGAAAGCTGCCTGGGGCAACCCACAGTGTTAAGTAACTGGAAATGCAAGCTAGGAGCCAGGGCCATAGCACAGAGAAAGCCATGCTGGTCAGGGCAGAAGCTGGTGGACACAAGGCTGACCTAACCATCTCAGAGTGCAAGGGAGGTTCAAGTAGGCTGCAGCAGAGCTTCCTGGTGTCGGGCAGTCTCTGGGATGCTACCCAACCCAAAATTGCAGGGGTTGGGAAGTGGGATGGCAGTGCAGAATACCAACCTTTCATGGGCATTTATTGACGGTTTGCTGTGTACCAGGCCTTATGCCCAGCCCTAGGAGTCTAGGTAACCCAGGAGACTAGAAACAGGCCTCTTGAGGAAAAACTAATCTGCCCCCAATGAGGCTGCAAAGCTGCTCTTGCCAGGCCTGGGCTGCCCTCCAGCAGGTCTTGATTTCCACAAAGCCTTGCTCTCATGCCCTACCAGGTTTGTGTTCTCAGGTTGGCACAGGCCAGGTGTGAGGAGGGCCAGGCTCCGTGACAAGTTCATCCCCCCTCCAGGTGGAGGGGAGAGGGCTGTCTTGGCTCAGGTAGCTGGGCTGGGGAGGAGGCAGTAGGGTCAGGAGGGGAGGGGGCCAGGACGGTTGTTTGGCTTATCAGCGGCTCCTGAGGTTTTCCTGGCTGACTCCAAGGAGTGGCAGACAATCAGTGCATTGTCACCAGGGCTGCATCATGGAGCAGGGGAGCTGCTGTGCAGAGGACTCCGGGCCTGGGCCTATCAGGGTGAGTGCCTCCCATCACCCAGGGCCCACTCCTGGGACAAAGACCCAGGGCCTGCCCTGAGCAGGGGACAAGAGGGCAACACCCATCACCCACACCTCAACCCCTACCTCCCCTGAGCCAGTCTGCTCTAAGCCCCACTGACTGCACTGTGCCCTCAGGTGAAGACCAGGCCCTGCCATGGGGGCTGGGGAGCCCTGGGCCTGCTGCTGCTGCTGCTGCTGGCACTGGCCACTGCTGGGGCTGTGGCTGGAGGGCTTTTTGGCTTTGCTCACAGCCCTCCCAAGGTGAGCCTCCTCAGGACCTGGGCAGGCACGCACACTAGGAAGGGGGAGAAGCCAGCATATCCAGCCCTCCAATAAATCCAGGGCTTAGAGCTGAGCTTACAGGGGGAGGACAAAGGAGTGGAGGAGTCAGAAGCTCCGAGAAGGGCTGGGGAAAGAGGGTGAGGGCAGCCCTCGCCTGCCCAGCTAAGCTCTGGCTTCCCACCCAGCCACTGCTACAGACGTTCCGTCTGACCCTCCCGAGCCCCAGGGTGTACCAGTTCAACCAAACTGCCCAGGTGGACGTGGCCGGGAATGTGGCAACCATCAGGGTAACGCCGACTCAGAGTAACCACAGCTGGGCGGTGCTGTTCGATGGGCAGAGCGTGAGTTGACTGGTGGGGATGGGGGCGGGGAGGGGGGTATCACTGTCAAAAGGTGTTCAGATTGACTGTCCTTACCTGCCTGCCTCCCCAGGGCTGTGTCTGTTACCGACCTGCAGAGCACCGGGCCTGCTTCCTCCACCTGATGGAGCCCAGAGATCGAAAGACCCTGCAGCTCCTGGTGAACACCTCGAAGGTGAGCAGCCTCCATACTCGCACAATCAGACTTTCCAGGCCAGGGGCCAGACAAAGGGTCCTGTGTGCAGCCTGGGCCCGGTGGGTTGGGCTCTGGTTTCAGGGGAACAGCAGCTCTATCTTCCCTTTGCTGAGGTTGCTGACAAGAACTGAGGGCGTGGCTGGCACACTGCTGGCATGTCCACAGATTCATGGGCCCTGCCCAGCCGAAGGCAGTGCAAGTATCCCTGTCCCAAGGCCCACCAGAGCCTTCTCTGCAGACCCAGGGGTCTAACAGCCCCAGCCAGGACACCCACTATGCTCAGGAGCTGCTGGCCGTGCTTGGGAGCCATGAGGTGGACCCTGCCCAAGTGGGGGCTTCAGTCCGGCACTTTTGCTCAAAGATCCCCATTTACTGGGCCCGTCGAGCAGAGGGTGAGTCGGGGCAGCTATGGGGAGAGGCCTGGGCTCCCATGGACATTCTGGGAGAGGGAGAGGAACTCTTTTGGGGTTCATTAAGACCCTTTCCCACAGGGCCCCGGAGGCAGCGGCTGATCTATCTATGCATCGACATCTGCTTCCCAAGCAACATCTGTGTGTCAGTCTGCTTTTATTACCTCCCAGACTGAACCCCCAGCCCCCCCAGCCCCACAGGCCAGCCCGCTGGACGGCCCTCTCATCAGTACCATGGAAGGCAGCCACCAGCAGGGGCTAATAAACCCCTCCACTTGGCCATGATGGTGTCTTCTGTGGTCTTGAAACATATAATGGGTGGGGAGGGGAAAAGCACTGGCTTGGGGGTGGGCAGCAGCCAGGCCGCTTGGGTCAGCTTCCTGAGACCTGTCACATCCAGATAAGCAACTGGAGACTAAAAGAGCCCCCAGGCAGACCAGCTGGCATCTAGGCTGGCCAAGGGAGCCAGGGTAGCCAGTCAGGTCCAGCTAGCCATGGCAGAGGCTAGCCTGAGGAAGGGTTCACTCTGACTCGGCAGCTGAACAGTCACATCGAGCCAGTGCTGCCTGACGGCTGCATGCAGTCCCGGCGGGGCACAGGCTAGCCCAGCACACTGTCATTGAAGGCCAAGCACACCACGGCTTTCTGGTGCCCGCCGTATTCTCTCTTGATCTCTCCCGTCTCCACGCACCAAAGCCGGGCCAGGTTGTCAGAGGAAGCTGCGTGGAGGGAGGATATGGGTAGCAACTCAGGATTCGGCCCCACACTGGAGGCTGGCTCCCAGGTAGCAGGGAAGCCCCAGCAACCACCCTGGGCTAGCAGGGCAGGGGAGCAGGGTAGGTGGGACTCACCCGTGACAATGTACTGGGAGTCCCCAGAGAAGGCACAGCCCCACATCCAGCCTCGGGATGACTCTCCGGGATTGCTGCTCTTGATGCTTAGCTCCGTCATCAGGGAGAAGTTGGACGTCCTCCAAATCTTGCATGTCTGGTCAGCCGAGCAGGTGGCGAGGAGCCTAAGGGTGTGAGCATGGTGGGGATGCCGTCAGCAGTCACTCCAATGCTGCATCCCCTTGCCATCCACCAAGCAGGCCCAGATGCAAAAAGCCCCCAACCCAGGCAGGTCCCTTCCTCCCCAGAGCCACAGGAACTCCTGGTCCACCAGGCCCCGCACACACGTGGAGTCTGGGCTGAAGCGGCACTGCAGGGCGTAGCGGGTGTGTGCTGGGATCTTGGTCTTGGGGATGAGCTGCGTCACCTCATCGCCAATGCCCCCGGTCAGATTCCAGACATAGCAGTTCCCCTGCGGGGTAGGAGGAAAATCATGGGGGACCAGAACCTCCAGTCTAACACATGGGGATGGATGCCCTAGCAGGTAGACCCAGATCCAGGGTCTGCCATCCAACACTGTGGTTGTACATGGGGGATCTGGGGCCGGGAACATATTGCAGGTACATCAAGTCCCATCTGCAGGGAGCACCTGGAGGCCTGGCCCCAATCAAGGGCTACACCAGGTGGGCTCAGAGCAAAAGGCTATATCTACCTTTCCTGATGCTGCTGGCCAACCAGAATGCGAAGAATGAGATGGGCCCTGGTTAGCATGGGTCAATGGTTGGAGCATGGCCTGCATCCTGAAAGGTCACAGGTTCAACTCTGGTTCAAGGGCACATACCTAGGTTGCAGGTCTGATCCCTGCCCCCAGTCAGGGTGAGTGTGGGAGGCAAGCAACTAATGTGTCTCTGTCACATCATGTTTCTCTCTTTCCTCTTCCCTCCAGTCCTTCCCCCCACCCCATCCTCCCTGCCTTCTACTTTCTAAAATCAATGGGAAAAAATATCCTCATCCCTTGGGTGAGGATAAAAAAAAAAAAAAGAGAGATGAGAGGAGGGCACCCACAGTATCTTGAGGCCATAAGGAGCCAGGGTCATCATTGGATTTATGCAGGGAACAATGGGATCAGGCTGGTACTACTCAAGAATGCCCTGGTGGCAGAGAGAGAATGGATTGGGATGGGGGGGTCAGAGAGAGGCCACAGAGAAGGGGAGGCAAGGGAAATTTGGACAAGAAAATGGGGTGAATGGGACAGATTCAGGATAGATTCAGGAAGTGGGGACTGATGGGGCTACAGCAGGCAACGAGAGGTGGCATCTTGACTTTGGTGATGGTTGGAGCTGGAGTACAGGAAGGGAAAGCAGACAGTGGGGTAAGGGAGACACCTGAAGGGAATACAGGGACAAGGGGCAGGGCGCGGAGTTGGTCTCCCCTGATACACACACCCCAGCACTCACAGTGCTATTTACTGCCGCCATGTAGCTGGCGTCCGGGTCAATGTGGGCAGATGTGATGGAGACCTCAGGCTCAGGGATCAGCTGCTCGTTGTGGTCAGTTTTTAAGTCCCAGATGTGGATAGCACCGCTCTGGTCACCCACAATGAGCTCTGCCTGGGGTGCAAGGGATAAGGTGTGAGATAAGGCAGGACCCCTGTCCCCCAAAGCCCCAGGGTGCCCAAACCTGTGCACATCCCTCACCTGGTTGGGGTGCAGGCACACACAGTTAATGGGTGCGTTCACCTGGAAGATCCGCTGACACTGCAGGTTGCGGGACCTTTGGGGTGGGAGGCAAATACTGTAGATGCTGTTGGTGCCCCTCCCCCCCATGCCCTTTCCCTGGCCATTTATCCTTGTCCCTCCGCTGGTAAGAGCTGCCCCACAGGAAATACTTAGGAGGCTCACACTCACCAGGGGCAGTCTGAAGCCAATGATTGACTCAGAAGGGACATAAAGGCCAGTCCCCTGCCTCAAGGCAGGACTTTCTCTTTGATGCATTTTATTCTCCAGAGTTCCCTGTGGGATCAGGCTGAGACTGGACTCATCTTTGTGAGGCTTTATCTCTTCTCTAACCTGCTTTCCTCATTGCTCTCAATAAATCACCCACATAGCAAACCCTGTCTCTGCTCTGCTGAGAGGGAACGCTCCAGGTTGACCCTCACTCCCATACCCCCAGAACCCTTACACATCCAGGCAGCTGGCCCTCCTGCCTGGCATCCACACCTGAGGTCCCAGATCCGGGCAGTGCAGTCCTCCCCACCCGTGTACATCCAGCGGCCATCCTCATGGAAGCCCACAGACGCGATGTTCTTATTGACCCCATCATAGCTGATGATGGGGTTGGGGTTATTGGAGTTGAGATCATACATGCGGATGTGCTGGTAACCTGTGGGCACAGACCAAACTGAGGTTCGGCTGGGCCTAGATCAAACCACCAAGAGGTTAGGGGTCAGGTTGAGGGTACAGGTACCTGCAGCAGCAATCATACTGCGGTCGGGCGTGATTTCCAGTGCATTCACCTGCTACGTATGCTAAGGATGAGGACCAGCAGAGCCCTGGAGTCAGGAGCCCTCAAGGCCTCCACCATCTGGCTCAGCTGCTGCTGTATTCTCCCCACCCCAGGCCTTCGCCCAGGCTGCCAACCCCACCAGGGATCCTGTCCAGCACCACCTCCCCACCTCCCCAGCAGAGGATACAGAGTCCTGGTGCTGCACCGTGCGGGTGCAGATCCCGCTGTGGGCCTGCCAAAACCGCACGGTGTGGTCATAGCCCGCAGTAGCCAAGATGACCGGGTCACTGCCCACAGTGCCTGGGGACGTGTTCATGTTGTGGCTGCTTGGAAGCCTCGGCAGGGGTCAAAGGTCAGAGGATCTGGAAAATAGAAAGGTGAGTATACCCTTTATGTCCTAAACCAGCGATTTCCAATCTTCTACATCTCATTGCACACATACACTAAATACTAAAATTCTGCGACACACCAAGAAATATTTTTGCTGATCTGACCAAAAAAAAAAAAAGTTATAATTGTGATTCATTCACACTGAAGGGCTATTGTTGTGTTGGCTGTTATCGTTTTGAAATTTGACAATCTAATGGAAAAGAGGTCAGTGCTCCTGACTAAATGGGAATTGCACGTTTTAAAAATTCTTGTGGCACACCAGTTGAAAATCGTTGTCCTAAACAGATTATAGGTCCACTCGGGAATATACATATTACCATTTTAGAGATGGAGAAACTGAGGCACAGGGATGGTAAGGTGACCAGACGTCCCGATTTTTAACAATTCTTTCCAAAAACCGGGACTGTTTTAAAACGCCGCGGGACAAATTGTTAAAAATCGGGACATCTGGTCACCTTAGCTAGGGACACGCACGGCAACCGGCAAGAGGCAGCCTCCCAGCCAGCTCTGCAGGGTACTCCCGTGGCGGCCCCACAGACACGCCGCGGACGCCGCCACCCGCAGGGGCAGCTGCGCCGGCGCCTCTCGCGCCCCATGATGGGTCGCGCGTGCGCAAGGCGGCAGAGAGGGGCCGACCGGAAGCCGAGTGCTGCGACTGCGCATGCGTAGCAGGCCAGCGGCTAGACCTGATGTGAGGAGTCCCTCTGAGGCGGGGTCCTGGCGCTCCCTGGTTCTCTGCCGGCGGCCGGGCTCTGTCCCACGGGGCCAGCTTCCCCCGGGTGCGCTCTCCGGGCCACACGGGAGCTGCTTTCTGGTCCTCGTCCCGCGACCTCACTACCGTCCCGGCGGCTCGGCGCTCCGCCGCAGTCCAGGGCGGCGAGTGGAGGAGTGAGTCGATAGAGTCTGAGGCCGAGCGTAGAGTTATCGATGGGCCGCTCGGCGACACCACGGGGCATGCCGGGGTGGGTGGGACGAGACCAAAGCTCTGGGGCTGTGCGGCCAGCCCCTCCCTGGGAGAACCAGTAGGGGCGTTGGTGCTGGCTGGCGGCGAGGGGTAGATGGAGTGGTGCCTCAGCCTTCTCTTCACTCGAGCGCCCCTCCCTGGTGGCACTCATTTTCCATGTGTGGGTCCCGAGGCCAGTCTCTTCCACCCCCTTCTCCCCAGGCCGGGGCAGGATTCCCAGGTAAATTACCACCAGACGCTTAGTTACATTTGAATTTCGCATGAGCGGCAATACCAACAACAAAAAGTCCCAAAGATAAACTAAAAAAGTCCCATGAGATAAACTAAAAGGTTTTCGTTGCTTACGTGAAATTCAGATGTAAATCGGCGTCTTGTAGTTTTATTCGCTAAATCTGGCAACCTTAGTCCGGGCACGTACAGGGCTTTGTAGACCCATCGAAGTCTTCTTCACCCCCTTCCCTATCCCCTAACTCAGCCTAGTGACCTCTCCAAAACTGGGGTCCTTCATACTTTATTTTCCATTCTCCACCCCACACATTCCAGGCACATAGTCTCACCCTTTTTCACAGAAAAACAGCCCTTAAGTCAGGCTCTCCCACTGTTTGTGCTGCACCTTCACCCCCTTCCTTATCCGGCCCTTGTACTAAGGCCACATCCTCCAGCCCATCCCCCCAGACCCTGAGTCCCAAGAACCTTCTTGTACCTTCCCCACTTCCCCTTCTTTCTTCTCCCCAAACTTGAAACTCCATAAAACAACCCAAAGCTCTACTTCCAGCCCCCACTCTCTCCTTCAAAGAGCTGTCTTCACCGCCTTGCTGGTTCCACATTCTCGCTTTCCACTCCTCTTGCTGTCAGGAATTCCCGGCTATCCAGTTAAAATGCCACAAGGTCACTGCCCTTCTCATGCTGCCAAACCCAGTTGATAATTTTCTTTCTGGATCTTGACACGTTTGCACAGTAGTTGACAGTACTGCTCCTGAAAAGCTCCTGTTGCCTAGTTTCTTGGCCAGGCATTCAGCCTCTTCCCCTATCCCTAAGGCTGGTGCCCTTCAGAGTTCTTATCTCTGCGCACCACACTGTCCCTGGGGTCTCCAGGGCTTCTAATACCGCCATCCCTCCTCCCGGGTCTCCAGCTCAGACCTAGCACCCTGGGAGACACACTGTCCCTGGAAGGCCCCACGACATCTCTACTTTTCACAGCCAAGACAGTTCGCTATGGACTACTCCTCTGTGTGCGGTGGCTACTTGGGTATTTCAACTAGTTATGTATGATCCAGGTGCCGTCACTACCCACTCTCCCATAACATTCTCCTGGCCTGCCTTCCCACACCACTCTGCCCCCACCCCCCCTTCAAGCTATCGTACACATTGGGAAACGGTCTCTTAAAAACCTAAATCTGTTACAAGCCTTCAGGGGTTTCCTGTAACCCTCCAGACCCCTGGGTCTGGCCTCTACAGACCCCACAGCTTTCTCCCCGTCTCCGCTCCATGAGCCACTTGCTCTGGGCTCCATCTGCCAGAGGAGATGATTTGCCACCAACACACTCCCTTCTGAACCTTTCCCCATACCTAGGATGCTTTCCCCTCCACCTCTTTACCTATTGAACTGGTTTTCAGCACCTTTCATAGCATTTTCAAGGCTTATTCTGTGTGAGGCATTACGCTGTTTTTGTTTTAATTGAGGTCAAATTCACATAATATGAAATGACCTATTTTCTTTTTTTGTAAATATATTTTATTGATTTTTTTACAGGGAGAAAGGGAGAGAGAGAGCTAGAAACATCGATGAGAGAGAAACATATATCAGCTGCCTCCTGCAAGCCCCCCACTGGGGATGTGCCTGCAACGAGAGTAGTGACCTTGACTGGAATAGAACCTGGGACCCTTCAGTCCGCAGGCTGACGCTCTATCCACTGAGCCAAACCAGTTTTGGCTGAAATGAACTATTTTCAAATTTTGCGGCACTTCGTACATTAAAAGGTGTGCAACTACCACTTCTATCTACCGTGTTTCCCCGAAAATAAGACATCCTCCGAAAATAAGACCTAGCGAATGGAAAGATAAGACATCCCCTGAAAATAAGACCTAGCGCAACTTTGGGGGGGAAAATTAATATAAGACACTATCTTATTTTTGGGGAAACAGGGTAGTTCCAGAACATTTTCATCATCCCAAAAGAAAACCCTATATCCATTATGCAATCACTCATCATTTCCACCCCACCCTCCCTCAACTTTCCCAGCTCTTGGCAACCACCAATCAATCTACTTTCTGTCTCTATGGATTTGCCTATTCTGGGTATTTCTTTTTTATATAAGGGGAGAAGTCCTCTCCCCTTTAAGCATGAGCTTGTTCCCAGTGTGTTTCTGTTTTGTTTATTCCCTTGTTTTGTTTTTAGGTTCAACGTATAAGTGAAATCATAGAGTATTTGTCTTTCTTTTGTCTGGCTTATTTCACTTAGCATAATGCCCTCTAGGTCCAACCATGTTATTGCAAATGGCAAGATTTCATAATTTTTATGGCTGAATAATATTCCATGTATATATATGTATATATATACATATATGTATGTATACACACACACACACACACACGCACGGTGTGTGTGTGTGTGTGTGTGTATACATACATATATGTATATATATACATATATATGTATATAACATCTTCATTATCCATTTCTCTGTTGATGGACATCTATGTTACTTCCATACATTTACGATTACTAGTGATGCTTCAGTGAACATAGGGGTGTGTATATCTTTCAAATTAGTGTTTTTGTTTTCTTCAGATAAATACCCAGAAGTGGATTTGCTGGGTTATATGGTAGCTCTATTTTGAATTTTCTGAGGGATCTCCATACTGTTTTCCATGGTGGCTGAACTAGTTTACAGTCCCATGAACAGTGTATGTGGGTTCCCTTTTCTCCACATGCTCACTAACATTTGTTGTTTATTGATGATAGCCACTGTGACAGGTGTGAGGTGATAGCTCACTGTGGTTTTGATTTTAATTTCCCTAATCATTAGTGATGTTGAGCATCTTTTCATATATCTGTTGGCCATCTGTATGCTCTGTTGGGAGAAATGTTTATTCAGGTCCTCTGCTCATTTTTAAAAGTTTTTATTTTTCCCTTAAAGTTGGCATTCAACATTATTTTGTACTAGAGGCCTGGTGCACGAAATTTGTACACTGGAGGGGGGGATTGTCCCTCAGCCCAGCCTGCACCTTCTCGCAGTCCAGGACCCTCTCTCCTTATGCCTGCCTACTTGCTGCTGCTTAGCACTGCTGCAGAGGCGAGAGAGGCTCCCGCCACTGCACTTGCCAGCCTTGAACCCAGCTTCTGGCTGAGTGGTGCTTCCCCTGTGGGAGCACACTGACCCCCAGGGGGAAGCTCCTGCATTCAGCATCTGCCCCCTGGTGGTCAGTGCACATCACAGCAACCAATTGCTCTGGTTGGTCTGCCAACTATTGCTTAGGCCTGTGGTCAGCAAACTGTGACTTGTCAGCCACATGTGGCTCTTTGGCCCCTTGAGTGTGGTTCTGCCACAAAATATCACGGCCTGGGCAAGTATATTTTAAAGAAGTGGCATTAGAAGAAGTTTAAATTTAAAAAATTTGGCTCTCAAGGGAAATTTCAATCATTGTACTGTTGATATTTAACTCTGTTAACTAGTGAACGAGTTTGCCGACCACTGGCTTAAGCTTTTATTATATAGATTAATTTCAGGTGTACAGCATAGTGGTAAAACAGTCATATACTTCATAAAGTGATCACCCCAACATTTCAAGTACCCACCTGGTACCATACATAGCTATTACAATATTATTGACTATATTACCTATGCTGTACTTTTGCATCCTTGTGACTATTTTGTAACTACCTATCTGTACTTAATTTTTGTTGTTTTAATTGTTGTTTTTGTTGTTCTTAATCCTCACCTGAGGATATTTTTGCATTGACTCTTGTTTTTTAGAGAGTGGAAGGGACAGAGAGAAAAACATCGATTGGGTACCTCCTGCACTCACTCTGATAAGGGTCAAGGATTGAGGCTGCAACCAAGATATGTGCTGGAATCAAACCTGGGAACCTTCAGTCTGAGTGCCCATGCTCTACCCACTGAACCAACTGACTAGGGTCCAATTTGTACTTCTTCTTCTTCTTTTTTTTTTTTAATATATTTTATTTATTTTTTACAGAGAGGAAGAGAGAGGAATAGAGAGTTAGAAACATCGATGAGAGAGAAACATCCATCAGCTGCCTCTTGCACATCCCCCACTAGGGATGTGCCCGCAACTAAGGTACATGCCCTTGACTGGAATCGAACCTGTGAGACCTTTCTGTCTAAAGACTGATGCTCTATCCACTGAGCCAAACCGGTTTCGGCACCAATTTGTACTTCTTGATCCTTTTACCTTTTTCACCTACCTGTGCCCATTTTTTTTTTTAATTGTATTTTTTTGCTGTTAAGTTGTATGAGTGCCTTATATATTTTGGACATTAGCCTTTTGTGAGATGTATCATTTGTGAATATCTTCTCCCATTCAATAGGTTATCTTTTCATTTTGTTGATGGTTTCCTTAACTGTGCAAAAACTTTTTAGTGTGATGTGACTCCCTTTTTTCTCTTTTTTCCCCTTAGTTGAAGAGACATATCCAAAAAGATACTGGTAAGAATGATGTCCAGCCGAGACTGGTTTGGCTCAATGGATAGAGCGTCGGCTTGGGGACTGAAAGGTCCCGGGTTCAATTCCGGTCAAGGGCATGTACCTTGGTTGCGGGCATATCTCCAGTGGGAGGTGTGCAGGAGGTAGCTGATCGATGACTCTCTCGCATTGATGTTTCTGACTCTCTATCTCTCTCCCTTCCTCTCTGTAAAAAATCAATAAAATATATTAAAAAAAAGAATGATGTCCAGCCAAGCCGGTGTGGCAGGGTGGTTCAGCATCAACCTATGAACCAGGAGGCCATGGTTCAATTCCCATGGCACATGCCTGGGTTGTGGGCTTGGTCCCCATTAAAGGGCATGCAGGAGGCAGCCAGTCAGTGATTCTCATCACTGATGATTATCTCTCCCTCTCCCTTCCTCTCTGAAATCAATAAAAAAATATTTTTTTTTCCAAAAAAAGAGTGATGTCCAAGAGATTACTGCCTATGTTTCCTTCTAAGAGATTTTGGTTTCAGGTCTTACATTTATTGATAAGTCTTTAATCCATTTTGAGTTTATTTTATACTAGAGGCCCAGTACATGAAATTCCTGCTCAGAAATTCCCCAGCAGCTACCGGCTTCTGGCGGGCCTCCCTTCCCTTGCTGCCTGCCACCACTGCCCCCTGGTGGTCAGCGGACGTCTAACTCTGGTCAGTCAAACTCTGCCCATGGGGACAATATGCATATTAACCTTTTCTTATATAGAAGATTGCCAGTGTGCATCCTATGTACTTGCTGGTTTGACGGGTGGACAGTCAGTCACTTAGCCATATATATATATATATATATATATATATATATATATATATATAGATAGATAGATAGATAGATGTAGATGTAGATATAGATAGATAGATAGATAGATAGATATAGATACAGATAGATATAGATATAGGTAGATATAGATATAGATATAGATATAGATAGATAGATAGATATGGTGTAAGAAAGTAGTCCAGTTTCATTTTTTTTTTGCATGTATCTGTACAGTTTTCTCAATTACTTATTGAAGAGATTGTCTTTATTCCATTGAATATGCTTGCTTTCTTTGTCATAGATTAATTGACTATATAAGAGAAGATTTATTTTGGGAATCTCTATTCCATTGATCTGTATATTTGTTTTCATGCTAGTATCACACCGTTTTCATTATTGTAACTTCGTAGTATAGTTTGAAATCAGGGAGTGTAATCGCTTCCACTTGGTTTCCTCCCAAGATTTCTTTGCCTGTTCTGGCCTTTTGTGTTTCCATGTAGCTTTTAGAATGAGTTGTTCTAATTCTGAGAAAAATGCCATTGGTATTCTAACAGGGATTGCATTGAATCTGTATCATCTGTATATTGCTTTAGGTAGTGGACATTTTAACAATTCTTTCTTTTTTAAAAAAATATATTTTTACTGACTTTTTACAGAGAGGGAAGGAGAGAGATAGAGAGCTAGAAATGTCGATGAGAGAGAAACACCGACCAGCTACCTCTTGCACACCCCCTACCGGGAATGTGCCCGCAACCAACGTACGTGCCCTTGACCGGAATCGAACCTGGGACTCTACCACTGAGCCAAACTGGCTTCGGCAAGATATATTTTTTCTATAACCATTCTGTTGACTTTTTCTCATAAAGGGATGTTTAATTGTGTCAAATGCTTTTTCTGAATCTATTGAGATGATATATGATTTTTATCCTTAATTTTGTTAATGTGATTTATCACACTGATTGATTTACAGATGTTGAACCATCCTTGCATCTTTGGAATGAATCCCACTATGTTATGGTGTGTAATCCTTTAATGTATTTAATTTATTGTTGAATCCAGTTTGCTAGTATTTTGTGGAAAATTTTTGCAACTGTGTTCATCAAGAATATTGGCTTGTATGGGTATTTCATATAAATGGAATTATATAATATATGGCTTTTTGTGTACGGCTTCTTTCATGTTCTCAAGTTGCATCCAGTTATAACAAGTATTATACTTCTTTTGTATTGATTTTAGAGAGGGAGGGAGAGGGAGAGAGAGATAGAAATACCCAAGATGAGAAAGAATTATTGATCAGTTGCCTTCTGCACACCCCACACTGGGGATTGAGCCTGCAACCCAGGCCTGTGCCCTGACCAGGAATCGAACCGTGGCCTCCTGGTTCACAGGTTGATGCTCAATCACTGAGCCACTCTGATGGGGCAGTACTTTTTTCCTTTCTATGGCCAAATAATTTTCCATTGTGTAACTAGACCACATTTTATGTATTAATTCAACTTAACTTGTTTCTACCTTTTGGTTATTTTGAAGGATGCTGCTATGAAAATTCCTGTGCAAGTATCTTTAAAAAACAAAACAAAACAAAACATGTATTTTTATTGATTTCAGAGAGGAAGAGAGAGGGAGAGAGAGAAACATCAGTGATGAGAGAGGATCATTGATCGACTGTCTCCTGCAGGCCCCACACTGGGGATCGAGCCTGCAATCTGGGCCTGTGCTCTGACCAGGAATTGAACCATGACCTTCATAGGTTGATGCTCAACGACTGAGCCATGCCAGCCAGGTTATACAAGTATCTTTTTGAGTACCTGTTTTCATTTCTCATATACCTAGGAGTAGAATTGTTGGGTCACGTGGTGACTATTTAACTTTTTGAAGAACCACCAAACCGTGCTAAGCATTTTAACTACATTATGCATCCGGTTTTCGCAATGGCTCTACCAAGGAGAATCCGCCCCATCTTGGAAACAAGAACACTGAGGCTCAGAGGTGTAGAGTCGTGTGTCTAAGTGCACACAACTAGGCCACGATAGAACCCATCCTGCTGGGCTCAGCTCTCCCCTGGTCTCCCTGCTTCTGGCTATGGTGACTCCTCTCTGGGCAGCCCCCTGCATTTCATATGTCCTCCCCATGTACCTCTGTAAGTGCAGGAGCTATCCTCCTCCTCCGGGCAGCTCCACCAGGCTCCGAGGCAGCTCTGGGAGCCGCAGCTGAATATGCAGGGCCCAGAGGCTGAAAAAGGAAGAGTGCTATGAACCCCAACATTTGAAGGGTATCCAGAGCCAAGCGGCAAAGGAACCTGAAAGCAGGACAGAGGGAAGGGGCTGAGGGAAGGTTGGAAGCCTTGGCCAGGTGTCTATGGCGTCGTTCCACTTTGGGCTCAGGAGACGGGCTCTGAGCTATTTGCCTTTGTGAGGGGGGTCTGGGTAGAGTGTGGCAGCTGCCCATGCTCCATGCCTAGGGGTAACTGGCAGACCAGGCCATTCTCCCTGCCCAGCCTGAGCAGCTCCAGCATCTCTGCTGGACAGGAAGCGGGGGCAGGATGCATGGATGTGAATCCTCTCTTATGTATCAAGTATCCAGGAGAATGATAGGCACCATAGTAGCTAACATATACTGCATGCATGCTCCCAAGCAGGCCATGGAGAGAGTATATTCATCATGTCACCCCCGTTTTACATATACGGAGCAGGGTTCTAGGGCTCGGGGGCTTGGAGAAGGGCCCTCGGGAGTGCCTGAGCAGGCGTATAGCCGGTGGGCAGAAGCAAGGGCTGGGCCTGCCTGCCGTGGAGGCGGTTGTGCAGTGGGAAGGGGGCCAGCCCAGGCTGCAGTGAAGTGGCCGCCAGCTCTGCTCCAGGCTGAGCCTCAGCAATTCTGCTGGCTCAGCAGCCCCTCCTCCCAGGGACGAGATTGGAGGCCTGGCTTCCTGGAGGGCTGCCCAAGCCCCACACTTCTGCATCCCAATCCCTCCGCCGGGCCAGCTGGCCTGCTCTGTGGCCCCCAGCCCCGGGGTTGGGGGATCCCTGAACATACACGTTTCTGTTTTCATATGGATCCTCCCATCAGCCCTGGGCTTCAGGCAGAGCTGCCGGCCCATTTTACAGATGAGGCAGCTGAGCATCAGGCGCTTGTACAAGGAGCTAGCCAGCCACAGATCCTGGCC
Organism: Pipistrellus kuhlii; assembly: GCF_014108245.1. Taxonomy (NCBI): domain Eukaryota; kingdom Metazoa; phylum Chordata; class Mammalia; order Chiroptera; family Vespertilionidae; genus Pipistrellus; species Pipistrellus kuhlii. Next base: position 91,044,710 of record NW_023425540.1, read on the forward strand.
CTTTCTAGGGCAATCGCCTCACTGAGCAGGTTGAATCTAGGAGAATCCATACAGCCCTCTTCCCGGGTCTGTCCTCCTGAAGGTGGACTACACAGCAAGGTGCCCACCCCTGGGCGTGAGGTGTGACTGAGGGGTAGAGATGGAGCTGGAGCTGGGCAAAGAACAGAGGTGCAGCAGCTGCAGGCAGGGGCCAGCTCATTACCCAGAGGAATCAGAATTCTAAATTGGAATTTGGCCTGCCAGGTCATGATGAAGGTATATTTGTCAGAGTAGGATGATTGAACATATTTTATTGAACAGGTTATTAGCACGATTTATAACATTTAAATATTTAGACATTCACTGTGTGGGCGTCTGCTTGTACTCTGGCCCAAGGCCCTGTGAATGTTAGGCTCAGGCCAGAAAGGTTTACCTTAGCCAGCCAAAAAAATAGAAATAATAGTAAGAATGATTGCAATCTTTGTACTTTTTTTTTTTTTTTTTTTTGTAGTGTTCTTATGTGCTACACTGAGGGGGTCTGCAGTCACAAAGATGAATAAAATACATGTTTCTCAGATAGTCCAGGTAGGGAGACATAAGAATATCACAATAGTCACAGCAACTATTGGTTGAGCACTTAGTAAGTTCTACTGCAGAGTGCTTTATTGATTGTATCATAATGTCTCCGCAAATAACCTAAAGGGGATCGTTCCTTTTTTTAAAAAAATTTTTGATTTTTAGAGAGAGGAAGAGAGAGAGAGAAACATTGATGTGAGAGCAAAACATCAATTGGTTGTCTCCAGCAAGTCCCCTACTGGGAATCGAGCCCACCACTCGCATGTGTCCTGGTGGGAATCGAACCGGAGACCCTTCAGTGCACGGAATGATGTCCAACCGACTCAGACACACCAGCCAGGGTGGGAATATCATTCTTACCACATTGTATGGAGGGGAAGCTATGACTTGGAAAGACAGAGTGACAAAAAACAAAACCCAAAACAATAAGGGGCAGAACTGGGACAAGGGCAGCTAAGACTAATGTGGGGTCTAAGCAAACACTCATGACCTCGATACTTTGGGACTGTAGGTGAGTGGCTTGGCTTCTCGGAGCTTCAGTTTCTTCATCTGTAAAATGGACACAAGCTCATCTCTGAAGTGACTGGCACAGTTCCTGACTCAGCAGGTGCCTAGGAATTGGTCACCATGAAGGATAGGAGAAAGGGCCCTTGCATTTAGCGGCCCCTCTGGCAGGCCAGATCCAGACCTGCTCCCGGAACTTCATGGGAGACCCCACTGGAGAGGGGGAATGATCAGCTGCTGGTCACCTTCCTCCTGGAGGTGCTTCATGGTCTGGGCTATAGGAAGAGGGGCAATTGTATGTGCCAACTCACCAAACTGCCTTGCCCCACGGGGTAATAATCTTCCCCTCCCTGCCAATGAGCCAACAGCCTGAGCCAGGAGACAGACTTCAAGACTGTTATCTTTGGAATGCTACAGCCATTTCAAGGTGAGGGGCTGAGGCTCAGGAAGTCTGAAGGGTGAGACCTGTGTGTGTGTGTGTGTGTGTGTGTGTGTGTGTGTGATGTAGGGGAGTCAGCATCTGTCATGCAGCCCCTGTCTAGGGCTGCCAGAGTCTGAAGCCCAGGCCTGAGAGCGCACAGGCTTTGTGGGGGGCTCAGATTGGTGTTAAGCGGGCCTGTGACCCTGTTGGTGCTGGAGATGGGGGATTGAGGACCCCTTGGCAATAGTTGGGGGCCGCACCCCAGTTTGGGGTGCTTCCCTGGGGTTGGGGTCCAGATTGAGGCTTGGAAGGGAGGAGCTATTGCCCAGATTTGTGGGGAGAGCCAGAGAATTCCAGGGAAGAAGGTGCAGGGCGCAGGGCGGCGCGGGGGTGGGGCGGTGCAGGTTCCCTGACACTGAATTCATTATGGGGAGATTCCCCTTCACCATCCCTGACACCTCCCACGGGAACCACAGGCCAGAAATGTGTGACAGCCTCCGGCGCGCCAACTCCCCTGGCACAGCTGGTGCTCTGGTCCCTCCGTGTCTGGGTCTATGCCCGGGTACCCGCCCGCCCCCTGCCGCCGAGCTGCTCCCCCACCTGGGTCCGCAGCCTCTGGAAGCCGCTCTGAGGCTCAGCCTAGCGGCTCAGGGTCCATCTCCCGCTGCGTCCCCCGCCCCCGGCGTCCCGGGGCAGCGGGGGATTCGCTCAGGCCCGGCCTGACCCCGCGGCCCGCACGTGGGGAGGGGGCGCCGGGGCGGACGCGGCCGGTGTAGGGGCGGAGCCAGGAGCCGGGCGCGCGGCCGGTGCGGCGGGCGGGCGGGCGGACGGAGGTCAGCGCCGCCGGAGAGGGACCCAGGCGTCCCGGAGGCGGTGCCAGGTGCCGCGCCCCCGCCCCGCGCCCCCCCGGCCCCCGCCTCCGGGCCGCCCCCCACCCCCCGCCCGTGACGCGCTCCCGCCCCATCCTCGCCCGGAGCCCGAGCGGAGCCGGCGCCGGAGGACGGCGAGGGGCGCGGGCGGCGGAGCAGGCGGCGGGGGAGGGAGGGGATGCGGCCGCTCTGAGCCGCGCAGGGCGCACGGAGCCAGCGCTGCGGCCCGGCCCGCCATGGGGAAGGAGCAGGAGCTGGTGCAGGCGGTGAAGGCGGAGGACGTGGGGACCGCGCAGCGGCTGCTGCAGAGGCCGCGGCCGGGGAAAGCCAGTGAGTGCGGGGGGCGCGGGGCGGGGCGGGGCGGAGGGGCCACCCGCGCTGCCCCTCACCCCCTGGCGCGGGAGGGGGATGCTGCCGGTCCCCGGGGGCGGGGCGGGGCCGGTCCACACCCGCACCCCCGGGCGCTGACGGAGGGGCGGCGCCGAGAGCCCGGCCGTCATCCCGAAACCCCAGCGGGCACCGGGCGGCACCCACCTGCCCGGTCTCGGCATCGGCATCCCTCCCTCCCTCCCTCCCTGCCTCGGTCCCTTTCTCCCCCCTCCCCGGGCTGTGGGCTGGCAGCGGGAGGTCTCCGCTGGGCCTTTAAAGGGCAAGGCGATGCCCTCCCCTTGGCGAGAGGGAGGGGCCCCTGGCGGTGAGGGGCATCCAGGCGCCTGATGGTCCCGGTCAGACCCCCCTTCCCTCCCCATGTTCAATAACGCGCTTTTCAGGGAAGGGGGGGGCAGGTCCATGCTGGGGGTGTGGCTGCCCGGGCATGGCTGGGTGGGGGCCATTTGCTGCCAGGGGCGCAGAGGCCCAAGGTCGCCCAGCCCAGGCCAGGCTGAGCTCCAGGCGGGCGCAGACCCTGCAACAGATCCCAGCTCACTCTGGCTCCCCTGCCGGGAAGGAGGGCTGTGGAGAGGGCCAGGTCTCCCACCGGCCATCCTGAGCTGGAGCCGGGGTACCCCAGGGAGGGGCTGGGAGCTTGGAGCCCTGATCCCAGCACTCATCCCAGCTCAGCCGGGAGCCTCCCTGGGGGCCGCCGGAGACGGATGGATGGATGGGCGTGTGGACCACATGTGCGGCTGCGCACGTAGGGCTGTGTCAGTGTACCGGGGCACCTGTAGGGGCGCGGGCAGGGCTCTGCAGGATGGCACGTGGAGTCTGGGGTCCCCACGCCCTACACCACCCCCAGGAACGGCATGGAAGCCAGGGGGGGCCCCCTTCCCCTCTCGCCAGGAAGGATGCTGAGCACTGAGGTGGGAGGCATGTCCTTGAGCCCCAGAGGGACCCTCCTGCTGCAGAGCCTGCTCGCCAGCTCGTCTGCTCTGTGCAATTAGAGCCGCACGTCTGAGCCTGGCAGGCGCACAGACACAGGCCCGCCTGGCCTTCCACGGCCTCAGCGGGGCTGGCTTCAGGGTCTCGGGATTTCGAGGAGACTGAGCCTCGAAAGCAGGTGGAGGGACCGAGACGTGGAAGGCAAGGTCAAGACTTCCACCTAGTGGTTGTGCCACCTCGCACATAAACAACTCACTCCCCAGGCCGGTCTGCGGAACGGAACGGGGATGGGTGTTCCCGGTGCCTGTCTCCTGGCCTCCTGGCGTGGTTGTGAGAACAGTGGGAGAGCGAGCAGGAAGCCCGGGCTCTCAGTGAGGCTCCGTAAGCACCGACTGGGGCCATTTCCTCAGCCCAGCGCGGCAGGCCAGGAAAGTGGGGGCGTCAGATCTGGTGGTTCCTCCGCCCGTCTGGACTCTGGCCCCTTGGGGGGAAGGTGCGGGGACTTTTCCCTTTACCTGGGTCTCACCTGGATGTCACCACACACCCCTGCCTGCACTGGGCTCTGGGCTCTGACTCACCGGAGCGGGCTTAATAAGTCAGACGGAGAAATCCCTCCATGAATTGGCTCAGTCGTCATGACAACGCTGGCCTGCTTTGGAGTAAGATGTATTTTGATTCAGCAAAGTACAGCCGGAGTTTGGGCCATGGGGTGGGGGGTCCCCAGCAGTGCTCCGTAGGGCCCAGAGGTGTCTCCAGGACCCTTGTTCCCACGATCTCCTTCCTGTGCGGGCACCTTCCCGTGGCCCCAGGCTCTGTCAGCCCCACACCCCACCTTGAAGGGCACCTCCCTTTCCACACACAGGAACTGGCACCCTCAGCAGCTGTCTCTGAGGGGGAGAAGGGAAAAGCCTGGATGAGGGCCGGCCTCATGCTGGGCGGGGGATGCCCTGCCCTTCCCCCTGGCCCACGTGCCCTCTCTGAGTTTCCTGAGGACGACAGGCCAGTGCTCCTGTGTTCTCTCACTGTGGCCCACTGACGGCTCCCCTCCAGCCTCTGACCCAGAGCCACCGGCCTGGGGGCGGCTGGGAAGAGACGGCACTGGCCCTGCTTCCCGGAGAAGCTGGGTGGGCCCCGCCCCCCGCCCCCCGCCCCCCGCCCCTGCCCCACGGAGGCCATGGGCCCAGCTGCTCTGAGATGAGACGGGAGGAGGGGAAGAGGAGCTCTGAGGGGCTTCTGGGCAGAGGGGTGCGGGGAGGCCATGGGGGGAGGGCGGGGGAGGGGCCGGCCTCTGCAGCCTCGAGGTTGGAGCTGACCTCAAAGGTAGAGATGGTTCCGGGAGAGCAGTTACAGGTCAGGGTGGGTCAGAGACGGAAGAGCACAGGTCAGGGGGGTGGGAGTGAGGTGGGGTGGGGATCCGGGTGGCGAGGTTTACGCGCTGTCACTGATGCGGAACCCATAGGCTTGGTGCTCTTGTGGGAAGGGAAAGGGGCTCCTAAGACTTCAAACTTGGTCCCCCACTTGCCCCCTATCCCACCCTTACCCAGCCCCCCCTCCCCCCATGCTCTGCTCCAGCTTCATTCAGAGCCCCCGTCTCCGCCTGGTTCCGCCTCCCCAGGCCTATGCAGATCCAGTCCTGGGACCTCCCTCAGGGCTCAGCGTCTCCCAGAGGAGTCAGGGGACTATTCCAAAACCTCCAGCTGTTTCCTCTGTGAGGAGACCGGTGGCAGGGAGAAGGGTGAGATGACTTTACCATGAAGCCCCTCTTCATGGGAGGAGGGGTCCCCTTTGGGATGGAGACTCCGCCTCCACTGGCGACTGTGTCACTTCCCGGGCCTTGACCTCCAGCCCCTCTGAGATTTCAACAGGTGTGGGCCAGGGGAGCAGGCGGGCCTGGCTGTGGGTGCCGCTCGGAGCATCTGGCTCGGCGGCTGCTTGAAGGCATCTGCTGAGGGAGGGAGGAAAGGGGGCTGGACTGGGAAGTCTTGCTGGAGAAGCTGAAGACTGGGTACTAAGAACTGAAACTAAGACAAGTGGTAGGTGGCAAACATTAGAATTGTGCAAGGTGTGTATGTGGGGTGGGGGGGGCGGGGGCGGGATTGAAAATGTCCTGAGTGTGATCCTGGACAGGGTGGGAGCTGCTATAGACAGCCATGTCTCAATCTCTCTCTCTCTCTCTCTCCCTCTCTCTCTCTCTCTCTCTCTTCTCACCTGAGGATATTTTTTCCATTGATTTAAAAAAGAGCAGAAGGGAAGGAAAGAGGGAAGGATGGAAGAAAGGAGGGAAGGAGGGAGATAGAGAAAGAAAGAGAGAAAGAAAGAGAGACATCGATGTGAGGCACATCAGTTGTTTGCTATTGGCATGCACCCAGACCACTCTAGCCACTGAGCACCCTGGCCAGGGCATCACTGTCTTTGGTGTAATAAGGAACTGCAGCGTAGGGCCCAGTGCAACTGGGTGCCTTGTCCAAAATTAAGAATTGAGCCGAAACCGGTTTGGCTCAGTGGTAGAGCGTCGGTCTGTGGACTGAAAGGTCCCAGGTTCGATTCCGGTCAAGGGCATGTACATTGGTTGCGGGCACATCCCCGGTAGGGGGTGTGCAAGAGGCAGCTGGTAGATGTTTCTCTCTCATCGACATTTCTAGCTCTCTATCCCTCTCTCTTCCTCTCTGTTAAAAATCAATAAAATATATTTTAAAAAAAAGAATTGAAAATAGCAGTTTGAATGAACAGATGTAGATATCTATATTAATAAAAGGATTATATGCTAATTAGACCAGGAGACCTTTCAGACGCCCTTCTGGACAAAGCCATGGTGGTGGGGCCGACGCAGAGGCAGTTAGGGGCAATCAGGCCAGGAGGGGAGGGCAGTTAGGGGTGATCTGGCTGGTGGGAGCAAGCAGGCTGGCAGGAGGGGCAGTTTGGGGGTGAGAAGGCCGGTGGGGGGGCATTTTGGGGCAAGCAGGTTGGCATGCAGAATGGTTAGGGGCGATTAAGCAGGCAGGCAGGTGGGCGGTTAGGAGCCAGTGTCCCGGATTATGAGAAGGATGTCCGACTGCCTGTAGGTTCGGGCCTAAACCAGCAGTCGGACATCCCCTGAGGGATCCCAGATTGAAGAGAGTGCAGGCCGGGCTGAGGGACAACCCTCTCCTGTGCACGAATTTCATGCACCAGGCCACTAATGTGTTCTATAAAAGACCAGAAATAAGGGAGGTTTCAAAGTTAAGGAATAAAACATCTCATCATTTGTATTGTATCTCTTTAGTCAAAGTTATCCTAATATACTTGCACCTTGTGGCTTCTAAAAAATGGTTCAAAGGATTAAAGAAATCATCCTGTAAACAGATAAAAGAATGGAACATAATGTAGGCTTAGGAATCCCATAATATTAATTAGGAAAAGATTAGTACATTTTTCAGCGATTTCCCTTTGAGTCAGTACAATTTTTCTATCGGGACAGCAACAACAACACAAAGAATTTAAGGTGACGAAGAGCAGAGCGTCCAACCAGATGGGGGGCCTTCTGCGTGACTGCAGGCCACACGCCTGAGACTGGGCCTGGCCGGGGGACGGGGTGTGGGACTAGCATCTGACCTCAGCCTCTAACTTACTGGGCACCTTGTATGGCACTGTTTCAGCCACCAAGGGGACAGCAGTGAGCCAATTGAAGCCCTGGTCCCCTTGGAGCTAGCAGTGTAGTGATGGAGATGGGCCATAAACAAGTCAAAGGCGGTGATGGGGGTTACTATTTTATTTTATTTTTTATATATATATATTTATTGATTTTGTACAGAGAGAAAGGGAGAGAGATACAGAGTTAGAAACATCGATGAGAGAGAGTCATCGATCAGCTGCCTTTTGCACACCCCCTACTGGGGATATGCCTGAAACCAGGTACATGCCCTTGACCGGAATCGAACCCGGGACCTTTCAATCCCCAAGCCGACGCTCTATCCATTGAGCCAAACGGGTTTCGGCGGGGTTACTATTTTAGATGGGCAGACCCCGCCGGGGACATTTGGATAAAGACCTCAAGGACATGAGGTGAGGGGTCGTGGGAATAGCTGGCGGAAGAAGAGCCTCACACGTGTGTGTCACGTGTGCGGTCTCAGTGGAGGGCGGCCGGGGTGTCGGAGTGCCAGGATGTGGCTGGGACGGGCGCTGGGGAGGTCCGGGGCCTGCGTCGTGCAGAGCCACTGTCCAGTGAGACAGGTGCTGCGGGGGGTCTTCCCGTTAGAACCGTGTCTGACAGGGTCCCCGCGGGTGTGGGGGGGCCCGGGGGACACGAGGGCGAGGTGAGGGCAGTGGTTCCTCTAGAGGTGCCGGCCCGGCCCAGGCTGGCAGCGATGGCGGCGGTGAGCGGTGGTAAGACCCTGGGTGTGCTCTGAGCGTGTCTTAAAGCTAGAGCCCACGGGGCTTACCCGTGGAGAAGATTCACGGTAGTCAAGAAGGGACGCCGGCTGACTTCCGGGTCTTGGCCCGGACCACCGAGGGAAGGATGGCATTGCTGCTCAGACAGATGGGTTTCAGCACCAGCGGGGGCTGAGCAGAGGGCCGGGGCCGGGCGGGGCGATGGCCCTCTTCCCGGAGCCTCTGCTCGGAGCAGGAGAAGCCCCCCATCCCTGGAGGGTGTGGGTGGGGTTCCCGTAGAGCTAATATCAGTCATCGCTACGCACAGCAGGCTCCTGGCCAAACCCTCTCTGCTTTACGTCTGGAAACGTCCTTAGGTCTCCAGGGCCTGCCCTGCGAGCCCCCTTCGAGCTCGTTGCGAGGCCACAGGGGTGGCGTGAGGGCTGGGTGAAGAGTCGAACTTGGGCCTGTCGGACTCTGTGCGCTTTGTGGGCCATCGGGGGACCCGCACCCCGCACTGAGCTGCCCTTGCCGCAGCCCCTCTGTGACTCAACTCCCTTGGTTCCCTGCCCTCGGGTCCCCCTGCCCCCATCCCTGTCTTGGGCCTGGACAAAGGGGCTTCTGTCCTGCCAGCCCCTCCCTCCCTCCCAGAGCAACTGACCCACAAATAGGTTATGTAACCATGGCCTGGACAGGCAGGGGCTTGGCCTGAGTCTGGCTGGACCTGAGCCCACGGGGAGCGTGTCAGGGGGCCCCCCCCCTTCGGCAGGCAGCTCCTGGGGGCCCGGAGGAGACTGCAGCCCCGAGGGGAGGATGGGCCCTCGGGTGCAGGTGGTTAATCCTAGGACCTGCGTGTGCCCCTGAGCATGTCTGTGAGGCGGCCCTTCTCATGTGGTCACTCCGAGGCGCTGGCCAATCGCCGTCCTTCCCTTCCTGCCCCGCTGAGGAGGGCTCCTCTCTCCTGGCCAGCCCCAAGGCTGGGCTCCGGGAGGCTGCATCGTGGAAATGCAGATCTTCCCTCAGAGACACCCTCGTTTCTGGGTGTCCCAGCCTCCCCGGGCCACCCCCGGCCCATCTGGGTCCTTCTGAGAGACAGATTGGGCCGGCTCTCTCCCTCCCACTATTGGCTGGGGATACGTTTGCACATGTGTGTGCCTGTGTGGGTGCCCATCCCCGGCTCCTGTCTACAGGCAGGGACAGGCCTGGGGACCTTGGACCTGCGACCCTCCTCCCAACATCTTAGTTTAGTGGGAAACCAAGGTCTAAAAAGCTGGGGCTGAGTGCAGGGAACAGAGCTGAGTGAATGAATGAACGAACGAATGACTGTTTCTAGACTAAACACATAGATAGCGTTGGCTCTGAGCCAGCCAGGGAGCCAGCTAGCACCCTCTGCCTGTGTTGAAGCTGCTGGAGTGGGCTAGGCCCCAGGCAGACCCCCTCACTTGTGTCTGCTTCCCCCTCCCAGAGCTCCTGGGCTCCACCAAGAAGATCAATGTCAACTTTCAGGACCCGGATGGGTGAGTCCTCAGCCAGGGCGATGCCATTTGGGATGGGGGCAGAGGGGGCTTCTGGGGGAGGCTGGGTGCTGAGTCCCTGCCCCTATGTGTTTGCCACCTGCCCCAGCTTCTCTGCCCTGCACCACGCGGCCCTGAATGGCAACACGGAGCTGATCAGCCTGCTGCTGGAGGCCCAGGCTGCCGTCGACATCAAGGACAACAAAGGCAAGGCCTGGCCGGGACCGCAGAGCAAGGGGAGGGGCTGAGGTCAGGGGTCCCTCGAGGACTGGATGGCTCTTCAACTGAGGTCTCCACCCGGGGCCTCAGGCCGGGGCCAGGCAGGTCCTCCTGGGACCTGCACCCCGGAGGTCTGGGGTGGGCTCGGGGTGAGAGGCCAGCTCCCAGTGGCTCCTGCCTGCCCCCAGGCATGCGGCCACTGCACTACGCGGCCTGGCAGGGCCGGAAGGAGCCCATGAAGCTGGTGCTGAAGGCGGGCTCCGCGGTGAACATCCCGTCGGACGAAGGCCACATCCCCCTGCACCTCGCGGCCCAGCACGGCCACTATGACGTGGTGAGGACCCCCCCCCCACCCCCGGCGGCGAGTGTGGGAGGCGTGAGCCTGGCAGCACTGGCTGACGGCGCTCTGCACCCGCACGCAGTCCGAGATGCTGCTGCAGCACCAGTCGAACCCGTGCATGGTGGACAGCGCCGGGAAGACGCCCCTGGACCTGGCCTGCGAGTTCGGCCGCGTTGGGGTAAGCCTCCTGGGGAGCTGAGAGCCGCTCCCGTCTGCTCTGCGGCCTCTTCTGGGGTTGGCGTCGGGGACAGTCCTGCACCCACCCCCCGGCCTATTTCTGGGTGTCCCCTCCTCTGACCCCTCCTTCAAGGTGGTCCAGCTGCTCCTGAGCAGCAACATGTGCACGGCCCTGCTGGAGCCCCGGCCGGGGGACACCACTGACCCCAACGGCACCAGCCCCTTGCACCTGGCGGCCAAGAACGGCCACATCGACATCATCAGGTATGGCTCCGCGGGGGTGGGTCCCGGCCTGGGGCTCTGCTCCGGGCTTGGTGACAAGATGGGAGCGGTCCTGGAGCTGTGTGCCTCCGGACGCCACAGGCACCTCCAGCTGCCTGCCTGAGGGATGTGCTAGAAGGGGATGGGGCGTGGGCATCCGTAGCCACAGAGCCCGGGCTCTGTGCAGTCCTGTCACTTGCTGGTGACTCCGTGGATACACTTAACCTCTCTGAGCCTCAGCTCTCCCATGGGCGTCACCGCAGTCCCCATGGGAGCAGACGAGATAGCCGCTGGGCAGGGTTAGCACAGGGCGGGCACTGCCACAGGTGCTTCCTCGCCGTCAGGTATGTCGTCAGGGAGACGGGCAGGGCTGGTTAGTCCTTAGGCTCTTGGACATCGGGGCTCAGCTCGGGGTGCCGGGGCAGAGGGCTCCTGCAGTAGGCCCCGCCTGCTCCCCCCGCCTTCCCGCCAGACTCCTGCTCCAAGCTGGTATCGACATCAACCGCCAGACCAAGTCTGGCACGGCGCTGCACGAGGCCGCCCTCTGTGGGAAGACGGAAGTGGTTCGGCTGCTGCTGGACGTGAGTCGGAGGCCCGGGGGGCGCGGGATCCAGGGCAGGGTTGGGGGGCAGGGGACGGGGTGCTCCTGATTGACCTCACCTCCCGGTACACGCAGAACGGGATCAACGCCCACGTGAGGAACACGTACAGCCAGACGGCCCTGGACATCGTGCACCAGTTCACCACGTCGCAGGCCAGCAAGGAGATCAAGCAGCTGCTGCGAGGTGGGCCCGGCTGGGGCAGGGGGTCCGGAGCGGGGCCCGGGCCGGGCTGGTTGGAAGGACTGGGGCGTCTACCTCCTGTGTCCCCAGAGGCCTCGGCGGCTCTGCAGGTCCGGGCGACCCAAGATTATTGCAACAATTATGACCTGACCAGCCTCAACGTGAAAGCCGGGGACATCATCACAGTAAGGATGGCCGGGGGCCGCTGGAGCTGGGATGTTCACCCCACTTTCCCCCTCAACCACTGGGGAGCCAGGCGGTCTGGGCACAAGGCCCAGGCCACCCACCCGCTTGACCCAGCAGTCTCCCTGCGTGTGCTCTCCCCGCCTCATCTGGCCAGGTCCTTGAGCAGCATCCAGACGGCCGATGGAAGGGCTGTATCCATGACAACCGGACAGGCAATGACCGGGTGGGCTACTTCCCATCCTCCCTGGGCGAGGCCATCATCAAGCGAGCAGGCAAGTCCTACCCAGGTCCGGGCTCGGGGGCCAGAAGGAAGTCAGTGCCCAGCGTGCGGGGGATGGCAGGGCAAGGACCGAGCGCTAGCCATTGCTGGGGGTAGGGTCCAAAGTGGTGCTCAGAAGCATGTCCTGCCAGCTGTCTCCGCACCAGTGTCCTCATGCCCATCCTTCAGTTATTCAGCCGACCTTGCACTCTGACCACTGGGAATAGATGGTGACGCATGGACGTCAGTCCTGCTTTCAAGGAGCTTGCCCCGAGGGATGGAGGGGAGCAGGGGACAGTGAAGTAAACATGGAACAAAACATACCAGCCGATGGCAGAGACTGTGGGTGGAGACAGGGTGGTCAGAGGAGGCCCTGAGGAGTGGGAGGGACTGGCTGCAGGCAGAGCAATCCGGGCAGCGGGAACCACGCATGCGAAGGCACTGAGGCCGGAGAGAGCGTGGTATGTGTGAGGGTCCGCAGGAGGCCAGCATGGCTGGCGCAGAGCTAGGGAGAGGGAGAGAGGGGAGGGCGTGGCCCCAGGGCCATGGAGTGGTTTCAGGCAGGGGACTGGTGAGATCACAGTGGGGGACAGGTGGGACCGAAGAGAGAGTGGCCCAGTCAGGTGATGTAGCTAGTCCACCCATCTGACTGGACCACTAGCTTTCCTGGGGTGGAGAGCCTCGTCCGGGCTCCTGGGCGCCTCTTTCCTCCGCCCTGTTCCCTGGCACGGAGCAGTTTCACCCCTGCAATCTGCACCTCTCCCCCCAACAGGACCACAGGGCCGTGGTAAGCCGGCAGGATGGCCAGGCTTGGGCTCCTCTGCCACCTTCTCCCGCTCTCCAGTGTCTGAGGGCCTCTCAGGGCGGGAGGAGACAGTGTGCTGACAGGACTGCATGTGTTGGGCCTCCACCTAGGCGCGGGGCTGGGCCAGGGGACGCCCTCCTCTCGGTGTCTGGCTCCCAGGCTGGGCTGGTCCGATACTCAGGGAGGCCATGGCTGGTCCACAGGTCCCCGAGCAGGTGCTGAACAAAGCTCCCCTCAGGGAGGCGGCTTGCCGGGAGCCGCTGCGCCGCCAGAAGAGATCTGGGTGCTGAGGAAGCCTTTTGCAGGTAGGCGGGGCCTCTGGAGGGCAGGGCCAGCAGGCGGCCCCCGGCTCGGCAGGGCCGGCGCTGGCTGATGCTCCTGTGTGTGGCAGGTGGAGACCGCGGCGGCAGCTTGAGCGGCGTGGCTGCTGGCCGGACCAGCGGGGCCCACACCCTGCATGCAGGCTCTGAGGGGGTCAAGGTAGGTGGGGTGTGTGTGTGTGTGTGACAGGGCCGGGGTGGCCTGGGCCCAGAGCAGCGCTGGCCAGCTCACCTGTCTGGGTTGCAGCTCCTGGCCACAGTGCTCTCCCAGAAGTCCCTGTCCGAGTCTAGCCCCGGGGACAGCCCCGTCAAGCCCCTGGAGGGCTCAGCAGGTGAGAGCAAGGAGGCAGCACTGCCGTCCCGGCCGACAGGTAGCCTGTGAGCAGCCCGTGGCCCACCAGCCCTCTCGTCCCCAGGGGCGGCCAGGTCCCAGCCTCCAGGGGCCCATGCTGGGCAGGTGTACGCGGAACTGCCGTCCAAGAAGCTGGAGTCGGCATCGGAGGGCAAGGTACAGGGCCTGGGCCGGCAGCAGGGAGGGGTGCCTGGGGCAGCTTGCCTGGCCTGGCCTGGCCTGGCCTGGCCACAGCACAGCCGGGGGCTCTGGACAGGCTAGCACCCTCCTTCTGTCTGTCTCAGTCTGCGTGTGTAGGTGTTGTCTACTGTGTGGGCCGTGCGTGTGAACCAATACATGTAAGAAGCGTGCACGGGTGTGAGGCGAACCAGGGTGTGCGTGTGCGTGTGTGTGGTGTGACTGTGAGGCGGGCACGTGTGCATGTGTGCGTGTGTATGAAATGGCACGTGTGAGACAAGACAAGCTGTGTGCGTGACGTGCGTGCGGGGGAAGCGGGAGCTGCTGGCTGAGACCCGGGCGTGCGGGGCAGTGCTGGGGCCACACTGAGGGTGTCCCCGGTGCAGGAATGGGGGGGATGGTCAGGAGCCGCCGAACCTTCCCGGTGGAGAACACAGAGCGAGGCTGCAGTGCCCTGCGGAGCTCAAGACGGCGGCACCAGGACCGCAGAGTGAGGAGGGAGCACCGGTGCCAGACGACGGGGCCTGGCTGCGCGCGGACCCGTGGACGGCAGACGGAGCTCGCACACCGGAGGCACCAGGCGGCTGGGGCCTGCGCCTGGCGGGTGGGCGGTGGGCGGGCCTGCAGCGGGTGCCTTGTGTCTTGCAGAGCGCCGAGGCCGTGAGCCAGTGGCTCGCCACGTTCCAGCTGCAGCTGTACGCCCCCAACTTCCTCAGCGCCGGCTACGACCTGCCCACCATCAGCCGCATGACCCCCGAGGTGAGCTGCCCGAAGGCCGGCCGCCAGCTGTGACCCTGACAGAGCCCCCACCCACAGCTAACGGGCTCCTCCTCTAACCAGGACCTCACGGCCATTGGGGTCACCAAGCCCGGCCACCGGAAGAAGATCACGGCAGAGATCAGCAGCCTCAGCATCCCCGACTGGCTGCCTGAGCACAAGCCCGTAAGGCTCCCCGCACCCCGAGGCTGGGCCCAGGACGGGCAGGTAGACAGACAGACTGCCTCCCTGGCTCTGGCCCTCCGCTGCCCTCTGGCGCTCCAGGGAGAGGAGGCCAGAGGACGGCCCCTCAGCAGTGGCCCCCCTGGACGGCGACTGTCCATCACGGGCACGGGGACCAGCCTTCCCGGGGCAGGAACGGGGGTGACCGCCTGTGAGGCCGTCAGGGTGCGGGGAGCACACCTCTCTCCACTCCACGCTCCTGCAGCGACCCCCCCTCCGTACCCAGGCAGTCTCACAGGGTCACCGGCACCCCTACCCAGACACCAGAGGGGGCCTGCAGTGACGGGAGGTGCGTGCACGCCATCAGGCACACGCGTGGGGAAGATGCGTGAGTGAGCATGCGACACGTACACAGACAGCACACGCACACCAAGCATATTCCAGGTGCCCACTGACGATGGCGGGCGCACCCCCCGCCCACTGAACCGCACGTGCCAGCTGTGTTGACAGCTGTCACCGCTCTGCCTGCAGGCCATGCTGCTGCTAACAGGCAGGCATATGGTGGAACCGGTTCTGGGCCAGGAGAAGGCAGGCTCAGGGCCTGTTGCCTCAGTGCTGCCTCTGGTTCTCATGCAGAGCTGTGACTCCCCGTCCTGTCCCTGGCCCCCGGGCTGTGGGTCAGGGACAGGTAGGTTGGCACCCATCTGCCTTGCCGCACGCGGTCAGCGGCCCAGCGGTCCTCCCGGTGAGCACGCCCGGGCCCACGGGTCTCACCCTGCTCTTGCGGACGTGCTGTGCGTTGGGGCATCGGCGATGCCCCTGCTGGGAGTGTGGACGGGTGGATGCCGTTCAGGAAGCCACTGGGTGGTCCTGGGTGAAGGCTCCCGTGGCTGTTTGCACACACGTGTGGTGTGGCCGTGTGACTGTGCCTGACGCGGTGGGAAGCTGTGAGAGGGTGTGAGCGTGACACAGAGGGGAGTCGGTGCCCGTGTGTGGCTGTGATCCAGGGTGTGCGTGCCCACGCATCTGATCGGTGGTGCTGTGTGTCTGCGTCCACGCTGTGTGGTGCGTGTCCACTGGGTGCCGTCCCCGTGGCTGCCTGGACAGGTGAGGAAGTGCGGTCTTTCTCGAACAGTGTCCTCAAGCTAGGGCTGCCCTGTGTGTGTGCGTGTGTGTGTGCACGTGCATGTGTGTATGTGTGTGTTTGTGTGTGTGTGTGCATGTGCACATGGGCTCCTGCTGAGGCTGAGCTGTCTCCAAAGCTGACACTCCTGTTGGTTTGTCCTCTGTCTGTCTGTGCCGGGCTGGCCCGAGGCCCCTGCCCCAGCAGCTCCCAGCGGCCCACAGGCCTTGCGTGGGGAGCCAGCACCGGCTGCCCTCTGTGTCCCCTGCTCTGCGTCTAGGCGAACCTGGCGGTGTGGCTGTCCATGATCGGCCTGGCCCAGTACTACAAGGTGCTGGTGGACAACGGCTACGAGAACATCGACTTCATCACCGACATCACCTGGGAGGACCTGCAGGAGATCGGGATCACCAAGCTGGGTGAGGCTCCCGCCCCCCACCCCCCCACTTCCTGGTCCTTGCCGCTCTCCCTGGCCTGACCGGCCCCCCGCCCCGCCCAGGACACCAGAAGAAGCTGATGCTGGCGGTGAGGAAGCTGGCGGAGCTGCAGAAGGCGGAGTACGCGAAGTACGAGGGGGGGCCTCTGCGCCAGAAGGCGCCGCAGTCCCTGGAGGTGATGGCCATCGAGTCGCCGCCCCCTCCGGAGCCTGCCCCGGCCGAGTGCCAGTCTCCCAAGATGACCACCTTCCAAGACAGCGAGCTCAGCGGCGAGCTGCAGGCTGCCCTGACGGGCCCGGCCGAGGCGGCCGCCACCCCTGCGGCTGCTGAGAAGCCCCCCAACCACCTGCCGCCCACCCCGAGGGCCTCTGCGCGCCAGGAGCCCAGCCTGGGCGGGCGGGCCCGGCACCTGAGCAGCTCTCAGGAGCTGCTGGGCGATGGGTTCCCCGGGCCCAGCGGCCCCATGTCACGGAGCCAGGAGTACCTGCTGGACGAGGCGCCGGGCGCCGGCACTCTGCCCAAGGAGGCCCGGCCCGGCCGCCACGGCCACGGCGTCAAGCGGGCCAGTGTGCCTCCGGTGCCCGGCAAGCCGCGGCAGGTCCTCCCGCCGGGCGCCGGCCCCTTCACGCCCCCCCAGACGCCCACGAAAGCTCGGCCGGGCTCCCCCCAGGCCCTGGGGGCGCCTCACGGCCCGGCCCCGGCCACGGCCAAGGTGAAGCCCACCCCACAGCTGCTGCCGCCGACGGAGCGGCCCATGTCGCCCCGCTCCCTGCCTCAGTCGCCCACACACCGGGGCTTCGCCTATGTGCTGCCCCAGCCGGTGGAGGGCGAGGCAGGGCCCGCCGCCCCCGCCCCCGCCCCCGCCCCCGCCCCGGTGCCCGTGCTGTGTCTGCCCCCCGAGTCCGAGTCCGACGTGGAGCCGGGGCGGCCCAAGAAGCGCGCCCACAGCCTGAATCGCTACCCGGCGTCCGACAGCGAGCAGGAGCGGGAGGAGCTGCTGGTGCCGGCCGCCGCCGGGCCCTACGCCACCGTCCAGCGGCGCGTGGGCCGCAGCCACTCGGTGCGGGCGCCCGCCGGGGCCGACAAGAACGTCAACCGCAGCCAGTCCTTCGCCGTGCGGCCCCGCAAGAAGGGGCCGCCGCCGCCCCCGCCCAAGCGCTCCAGCTCCGCCATGGCCAGCGCCGGCCTGGCCGACGAGGCCGCGCCCGAGGCCGAGGCCAGGGCGGCCGGGCCCGCGGACGGCCAGCTGGCGGTGCGGGCACAGCGCCGGCGGGCCAGCGACCTGGCCGGCAGCGTGGACACGGGCAGCGCCGGCAGCGTGAAGAGCATCGCGGCCATGCTCGAGCTGTCCTCCATCGGGGGCGGGGGCCGCGCCGCCCGCAGGCCCCCCGAGGGCCACCCCGCGCTGCGCCCCGGCAGCCCCGAGGCGGGCCGGGTGGCGACCGTGCTGGCCTCCGTGAAGCACAAGGAGGCCATCGGGCCGGACGGAGAGGTGGTGAACCGGCGCCGCACCCTCAGCGGGCCGGTCACCGGGCTCCTGGCCGCCGCCCGCCGAGGGCCCGGGGAGCCGGCCGGGCCCGCCGACCACGGCCACTTGGCAGAGGATGGCACCGCCCGGCAGAGGCCTCGGGGTCCGGCCAAGGGAGAGGCGGGCGGGGAGGGCCCCCCCTTGGCCCGGGTGGAGGCCAGTGCCACGCTGAAGAGGCGCATCCGAGCCAAGCAGAGCCAGCAGGAGAATGTCAAGTTCATCTTGACCGAGTCTGACACCGTCAAGCGCCGGCCCAAGGCCAAGGAGCGGGAGGCGGGCCCAGAGCCGCCCCCGTCGCTGTCGGTGTACCAGAACGGCACCGGCACCGGCACCGGGCGCCGCAGACTGGGCCCTGAGCAGGCCGGGCCCCTGGAGCTGCCCCCGCCGCCCGCGCCCACCGAGCCCCTGCCCGCCGACCTGATGCACTTGCCCCCGCTGCCCCCGCCAGACAGCGATGCCCGGAGACCAACCAAGCCGCCCGTCTCTCCCAAGCCCGTCCTGGCTCAGACGGTACCCAAGATCCAGGGGTCACCCACTCCCGCCTCCAAGAAGGTGCCGCTGCCAGGACCCAGCAGCCCAGGTAGGTGAGGGGGCCGGCTGGGGAAGGGTCTCCGCCCCACCTCCCCACTCCGTGGTCTGAAGGGCTTTTCTCTACTCGGATTTGATGGCAGCCGGGTGGAGTAGGGTGGAGTGTCCTCAGACTGTCTCATCCATCCACCCAGAGGACAACTCTGCCACCCCAGAGCTGGGAGGAAGGTGGCTGGTCCTCGAGTTGCTCGGTGAAGGAGGCACAAACATATTAACAGTAGCACCAGGGGAGGGAGGACAGGTGCACGATGCTGCGTTAGAGAGGGCTCTGACCCAGCGGAGAGGAACCCCAGCACTCAGGAGGGAGGGGAGAGGCTTCCAGGCAGAAGGATCAGGGCCGCACCTGGAAGGGGATACAGTGGGGAAGGGGGACGGGCCCGGAGGGACTTGGAGACAGTGATGCCGCCAGGGTTTGTCCCGGGAAGCACACCCCTTGGTTGCCAGGGAGGCTGGGGTGGGAGGGGCAGTGGAGAGCTGTGCTGAGGACCCTGCGTTTCCGCTCCTGGGCGGGAGGCGGGGTGCTGCGGCGGGGCTGGCGCAGGGGTGCGCTGCGTGCACCTCCCGCAGCGCGCGCGCCCCCTCCTCCCCGCAGAGGTGAAGAGCGCCCACGGCACGCCGCCGCCCGTGTCTCCCAAGCCGCCGCCGCCGCCCACGGCGCCCAAGCCGCTCAAGGCCGCGGCGGGGCTGCAGCCGGGCAGCGCCAACCCGTCGCCCACGCCCTCGCCGGCGCGCCAGCCGCCCGCCGCCCTGGCCAAGCCCGCCGGTCCCCCGCCCGCGCTGAGCGCCAGCCCCCCCAGGCCGCCGTCCCCCGGCGCGCCCGCGCCGCACGTGCCCGCCAAGCCGCCGCGCGCCGCCGCCGCAGCGGCCGCCGCTGCCGCCGCCGCGGGGCCCCCGGCCGCACCCGAGGGCGCCTCGCCGGGGGACAGCGCGCAGCAGAAGCTGGAGGAGACGAGCGCGTGCTTGGCGGCGGCGCTGCAGGCCGTGGAGGAGAAGATCCGGCAGGAGGACGCGCAGGGCCAGCGGTAGGTGCGGGGCGGGTCCGGCTGGGCCTGGGTTAGCGAAGATGTAGGGAACCGGCTCGGGCTGAGATGGGGTGGGGAGGACGTGGTCTTGGGCACCTTATACAGCGGGGCGGGGCCTGCACACCACCCAGTCATTCACACTGAGGCGGCTGCGCTCCGCTGGGATTGGGGGGGCTGTTGGGGGTTAGGGACCTTGGAGCGCGGCCCCGCCCACGCACTGCTGATTGGAATGGGAGGCGTGGTCTGTGCAGGGACGGGGCGTGGCCTGTGCAGGGACGGGGCGTGGTCTGTGCAGGGATGGGGTACGGCCTTTTTCTGCCGACCCCACCTCGCCCCCCTCTTCTCACACCGCGCCCACCAGCCCCTCCGCCTCGGAGAAGAGCACGGGCAGCATCCTGGACGACATCGGCAGCATGTTCGATGACCTGGCGGACCAGCTGGACGCCATGCTGGAATGACGTGGCACACGTGGGGCCCTCCTATGCTGCCCGGGCTCTGGCTGCACAGACCTTTACCTCAGGATGGGCATTTCTGGGCGCAGCGCAAGTGGGCGGCCGAGGGGGACGGAGTGCGGAGGACAGCCTGCCAGGGCCACCAGGTGGGGGCAGGTCGTGCTGCCCTGTCCCTGCATAAGCACAACTCCTGCCCCCTGGGCCCAGGCAGGATGCCCGGCGCGGAAGACTGCCTGGCCTAGGGACCCAAGGGCTCTGGACAGATGCTGCTGCTCTGTGGGTGCCTGTCCCTGTCTGCTGCTCCCTGTGCAATAACTGCTGGGCCACCTGCCCACCCACCACCAGGCTCTGCCCAGTGTGAAGAGAAGGGGCAGTCCCTGGCACCCCTGCCCTGAACCCACGTTGGGCCCACCTTGGGAGGTAGTGGGAGGGGGGGCAGCCACGGCAGCCCCCTCCCCGATCAGTGGCAGAGCACAGGCCTATGCCCAGCACAGAACTGCCCACTGGGGACCTCTGCCAGCTGCTCTGGCACAGCACAAGGGGCAGGGGGCAGGACCCCTGCCCTACTCTACCCCACAGAATATAAGCTATTGAGAGTATTAATTTATTGGGAATAAGCTGAGGCAAATTTCCCTAGAGAAACAAAAAGGTATAACTTTAACGAATATATATTTAAAGAAAGAAAAAAAATATTATTGATTCTATAGAAAACCATTTACCAACCGCAAGGACACTGGAGTCTAGCTCGAGGCAAAAGCTGTTACAGGCCCTGGCACCTGTCTGTCCTCCCCTCTAGCCAGGAGCGGCCAGACCCCTGGGCCCGTAGCACAAACAGCAGGCTGGGGTCTGTGCCCCACAGGGCCTCCCTCTGCTCTAACTTCTGTGTCTGAAGAACTCGAAGGATGTGCCTTGCTGCTGGGCTGTGTCCTCCGTGCCGGAGACGGGGGGCTCCCTCCTCTCTGGGGGATGCCGCGGGGAAAGTCTGCCTGGGTTTGGGGGAGCCACGTGCCCAGCGTGCAGCGGAGTCGCCGGAGGACCGCAGTGGGTGCGGGTGTGCATGCCAGGCTGCGTGTGTGCGGCGAGTGCCGGTGTGCCTGCCCCTCCCGCCCAGGCTCCAGCAGGCAGCCAGCCCACCCCCGTCTGAATCCCCACGGATGCTTCTGCTCGTGGTCCAAGGCTGTGTCGTGTGGTTGTTCTCGCCTCTCCCTCCTCGCCCCTCCAAAAAAGTTCTGACCAGCCTCCTCTCTTGTGTTTGCTGATCCACGTGTGTTGGACACAACTTTGACATTTCTTAAAAAAAAAAAAAAAAAATTCAAAAATGCCAAAAACCAGCAATTGTGACGCAGGTGGGTGGAGGTGATCAGCCGAGGCGGCATCGAGGAATGCGAGGCCCCTCTCAGTGGTTGTGTGATGGCGCTTTCCCTATGGATTCACCTGGTCGTCTGCCTGGCCTCTCCTTAGCGGGCGGCCGGGGCTGGGGCTCCAGCAGGTCGGGAGGGGGGTCTGGGCAGGGAGGCACTCTTGGCTGTCAATAAACAGCAGAAAATGGCCTGGCTCACTTTTTGGTGGTGTGTGTTGGGAGAATGGTGGTGGTGCTGGTGGTGGGGAGGGGGGGAGGGGGAGGTTTGGCCTGTCCATGGAAGGGAGAGGAAGTCAACCGAGAGGGCTACATCCTGGGGTCAACAGACAACAGGAACCCTTTCTGTGACCCCTCCCAGCTTCCCTCCCTCAGGCCGCTGGTGCCTGGGCACACCATGTTCCTGGGCAGCTTCTCAGTCACCCCGGGACCATCCCTGCTCACAGCCACAGTCTGTGCAGCTTTTATTTCAATCGGAAGTAATCAAATCTATGTACAGTCTAAAAACAATAGAAAAGGTGAGTAAAAAGGTCCTGCAGTCCATCAGGAATGGGGATGGAGGGTGGACCGGGCGAGCGTTATACCTGGAGTGTAGAGAGGGTCTGGGCACTGTCCTGGCAGCAATGGTGACAGAGCCAGACAGACCGAGACTTGCCGGGTGCAGGATCAAGACAGCGCCTGGCCAGGTGAGCCTGCCCGCCTGTCCCCTAACGGGCAGGCAGAGACCCCGAGCCCAGCCGGGCTTCCACAGGCCGAGGGTGGGCCCGGGAGAAGCCAAGGCCTGGCCTGGATTTTGTCAGCAGGTCCAAACCTGTGGAGGAGGGGCTCTGGTTCAGGTGCCTCCCGGCTGTCCTGCCCCAACACCATCTGCCATTCAAACCTGCCCGCCACTGCCACTGCCCCCAACACCCTGCTCTCCCTGTGCCTCAGCCCCTTGGGATGGCCCCGGCCAAGGCCCTGACCTTCACAGTGCTGTCCACAGCCCCTGAGAAGAGCCGGCCCCGGGACACGGCCAGCGCAGTTACACTGCCCTGGTGGCGCAGCAGGGTCTGTGTGCAGATCATGTTGTCCATACTCCAGACCTGGGGGCACATAAGACATGAGGACTGCCAGGCCAGGCTACCCGCCCTGAGCCTCCCACTGTCACCAGGCCAGCACAGACCCTGAGAGACCGGTCATAGGATGCACTGAAGACTTTGGTCTGGTCTGGGGTGGAGATGACCGCCAGGGCATACACAGTGCCCACGTGGCCCGTCAGGGTCCGGACCTGCTCCTTGGACTCGATGTCCCACACCTAAGTGATGGCACAGGCACGTCAGAGACAGGTGGGAGAGGACGGGGGCCCAGGGTCAGGCCCTGCCCCGGTGTCCACCCTTACGTGGATGAGGTTCTCGTAGGTGCCACAGACAATGTGGTGATTCGTCACGGCGATGGAGTACACACTGCCTCCAGACGTCTGCAGGACGTGGATGCAGTCGAGGGTCCGGATATCCCAGATCTGTGGGCAAGCGCAGACCGCTTGGTGCTAGGCCAGGGCCTCTGGGGCTTCAGGCATGTGGGCAGCCCACCCACCACCCAGGTTGTGTGCGAGGATCTCCCTGCCCCGGTGGCACAGGGAGGGGTCCTGCCTCTGGGAACGTGGCCAAGGGGTACCTTGATTGTCTGGTAGGAGCCACTGTACAGGTAGCTCTGGGCAGCCACCAGGGCCCGCACCCAGTGGTTGAGGCCTGTCAGCTCCTTCTTCAGCTTCAGCTCAGTGCCCACAATGTCCCAGACCTGTGAGAACACTGTCAGCATGGGCTGGGTGGCCGGGCATCGGCACCCTACAGCCTGGCGCACACACGCATGCACGCTGCCTTGCCTGACCTTGATGGCCTTCAGGGACCCGCTGAAGAGCATGTTGTGAGAGGAGACCAGCGTGCACACCGGGTTGTCATGGGCCCGGATCGTGTTCACCTTCTGCAGGTTCTGGATATCCCACACCTGGGGGTGGAGGACAGGAAGCCTCAGCACCCGCCCTGCTGCCCCCGAGCCCAGGCCCCAGCGTGCCTGGTCCTCCCACATGCTAACACGTGCCTGGCCCCTCCCATGCGCCCTACTCACAATGATCGTGCAGTCTGCTGAGCCGCTGTAGAGCTTGCACCTGGGGAAGCAAAGCTAAGGTGTTGGGGCAGAAGGCACTGTCCTCACGGACATGGCCCTGCGGTGAAGGGAGCACTGGCCACCAGGAATCGGCAGCTTGGGGCAATGCCAAGGCCACTGCCGCTTCCGTGAGCCCGGGCTCAGTATTTCGGTCTCAGGGAGGGATGCTGGAAGTGGAGGCCCAAATCCTGGTACCTGCCTGGCAAGCGCTGAGCTGGGAGGTGATCACCCAGTTAGCACTGCTGGCAGTCAAGCTGCTCCTTCTTGTGGCTGAGAATCCATCCCCGTCCCTCCCTTACTCATGCCCAAATACAAAACCTCATTGCCCGGGACAGAGGGAAGGTCTAGAAAGGGCCGCCCGGCGGCAAGGAGGGGGCTGGGCCAGCTGTGGTGTGGTCCTGTCCCCAACCCATGCCCGTGCCAGAGGCAGCTGAGCTCCTGCCTCCACTCTGAGAGTCCCACCTCTGCCCTCCAGCTGCCCGAGGCATCCAGGACCAGGGCTATGCTCTGTGAATGTGCATCGTCAGAGACGGAGGGCCCTGCAACCAGAGATGCCCCCCGCTCAAGGTCATGAGTGCCTCACGGGAGAGGCAGACACAGCCACATGTGGACATGGGGGCTATACGGGCTTGGGCTCACCGTCCCTGGGGCAGTAGCATGGGGTCGCATGTCCCCAGCTCCAGGAGGGCCCATGGTCAGTGGGTACACACATACACTCACCCCTGGATGCAGAGTGCCAGCACAATGCCATCATGGCCCTCCAGTGTCTTCTGACACTTGTAGGTAGTACACGTGTCCCAAACCTGCAGAGACCGGGATCAAGGTGGGTCCCACGAGATCAGCCAGGTCCCAGGGGTGGCGTCGGGGGAACGAGGAAGCTAGCCATCCTCAGGAAGCCCTGCGTGTGAGAGGAAAACCCGCCCATGGCCAGTCCCCACTCTTCACCTGCCGGGCTACAGGGCCCACCGAGGCAGGGTCCCACCCACCTTGATGGTCTTGTCAGAAGAGCCACTGAAGAGCAGGTCCCCCATGGAGTAGACACACAGGCACCAGACAGGGCCCTGGTGGCCCACAAAGGTCCCTTTGCACTTGAAGATCTGCTGCGGGTCATAGGCTGCAGAGACAGGAGTGGGTGTGAGAGGCACGGGGAGGCCTCGGGGACAGTGGTGGGAGTGGCAGAGGGCCCATACTCACATCCTAGGATGCCCATGTTCAGCCGTGCATTGATGTGGGACAATTCATCCTGCAAGGCCGAGAGTGGAGGGCATGTGGCTGTGGCTCCACAGACCCCCTGCCCACCAGCCTAAGCGTCGCTGGTACAGGGCAGGGGGAGCAACAGCCCTCCCCACCCCAGACACTTAATCCTGAGCAGGGCAAGCCTCCTGTGGGGGCCCAATTGGAGGGACAGTCCTGTGTCCCCCACACCACCCAGCCTTCCTGCTTATGTCCATCGCCCGCTCACGTTCAACATGGACGCGTCCCTCCGGAACTCCATGAGGTCCTCGCTCAGCTTGCTCTGGTTTTCGTCCAGGACATCTGCGTGGCAGGGCAGAGGGTGTCAGGGACCAGGAGAAGGAGCTGCCCCCCATGCCTTCTGGGCTGGGCTCTCACCGAACTTGAGCTCCAGGCTCTTCTCCAGCTGGTCAATCTTCTCGGAGAGCTTGCCCAGCATGGAGCGCAAGAAGGCGATCTCCTGGTCCTTCTGGGCCAGGGCCACGTGCATCTCGTGGAACCGGTCGTCCGTCTGCTGGAGGAACTCCTTCAGGCCCTCAAAGCGGCAGGTCTCCAGGTGCGTCTCATACGTGTCCTGGTTCCCGATGAACGTGCACCTGGAGGGACAGGAGAGCTGCCTGCCCCTTTGCTCACTGCCCACCCATTAGGACCCTCCCCTCTGCCTAAAAATCTCGCTTGAATCTCACTTTTGCGCTCACTGCAACCCAGATAGGCCACCATCCTCTCCACACCTGCACGCCCACCCATCTCTCCTGCTCCCATCAGCACCCAGCACCCGGCAGGCCACTATGCAAAGACTATCCAATCACTCTACTCCCGCTCAAAGCTCTTAAAGGGCTACCCACACCCCTCCTCAGCGTGCCTCTTTCCCACTCCATCTCTCCTCTGCTCTCAACTCTGGCCATTGGTTCAAGTCCACCCCTGCTGGTCCAGCTGTGAGGAGCCCTTGCCCTGGTCTTTGCCTGGCTTATGCCCACACATAGGTCAGTTGTCATCTCACCCCTTCCCTGACCACCCCAACTCCCCAAATGTTCCAACCCCCGTGTGTTCCCATGGGACTTTCTCTCCTTCACAGCACCTGTACCTCAGTTTGCAATTACATAGTCGACGGTGTGGCTCCGCTAGGGTCCATCTCCCCAGGGACCCTGGCTGTCTCCCCAGTGCCCGGCACACAGGTGGATCTCAACAAAGGTTTGCTGAAGGAGGGACTGTGAATGCCAGCCCAGGCCCACCCACCCTCCTGCCCACCCCTCCTGCCCTAGGCCGGCCCCCTCGAGCCCACCCCCGCCCACTCACCCGTACTTGGAGTGGGGACACTTGATGTGCTCGCACTCCTTGAGGTGGGCCTCCAGGTTCATCTTGAGGAGGGGCGGGCAGTTGGGGTTGTTGGGGCACCGCACAGGCCTGTAGTCACAGCTGCTCTCGTGGTCCCTGTGGGAGACAAGACACAGGACAGTCCAGTCCCCAGAGGCACCTTTTTGGCACCCTGATCGGTGGGGAGCTGGGGGCCATCGGGGCACTTACTTCCGGGCACTGAGCTTAATGGTGAAGGGGCACCCTCGGGGGTCCACCTCAAAGACAGTGGGCTTCCCGACCCCCGCTGCTCGGCAGCCATGCTTGCAGTGGATGGAGAGCTCCCCGATCTGCTCGGCCACGGCGATGTTGTTCACCACCACGGTCAGCTTGGCGTTGTCCACGGGACACTTCTCTGGAGGGGAGGACGTGCTGACCCTGCGGCCGCCCAGCCAGCCCCCTCCCTGGGAGCTCTGCCCAGGGCACTGTGGCCGGGCTATGCAGGGGCGAGGGGCTTGGAACCTGCTCCCCCAGCTGGCGGGCTGAGCCTGCCCTCCTGAGGTGCCGGAATAGGAAGGGGGCTGCCAACAGTGCCCACTGGCTGAGTGAAGGCCTCTCTGCTGACCCGAGTGTGGGACGGGGCCAAGAGGACTGGGGGCAGAGCAGGAGGGACCCCACCCCTGAGCCCAGGAGGGATACCCAGATGCTACTGAAGTCCGAGACTGCGAGGCAGCAGCCCTGACAGTAAGGGCGTCCTCCTCCGGGGAGAGGGGTGCAGAGCCCTTACTGCCCTGCTTGCCAAGGCCTTGAGCCTGGCCCCGGGCAGCCAGGGGCCGCCGCCCACAGCGGAGATGCTCTGTGCGGGACCAGGGAGAAGCTGCCATGCAGCCACCAGCGCTCGGCCTGGGCTGGGATTCCCTAAGGGGCCCTCCCGCCGCTGGGGAACAGGGTGGCCGGGCCTGGGCCTGAAAGGGCCCTACCTGACTTCAAGGCACATCTTCGACAGAACGTATGCTGTGGAGACAATGGGGAGAGTTGGGGCATGGCCGTAGCGGGCCCCTCCCCGTGCCCTGCTGGGCGGCCAGACGAGGCACGTGACCAAGGCCCAGGTTCCACATGGACGGGCTGGCAGCCCACCCAGCCCCACGGCGGTGCCCAGGCCAGGGAGGGGACAGCAGGCTCACCCCACAGGTGGTGATCACAGGGTCCTTGAACACACTGCAGCACAGCTGGCAGCACAGCTTCACGGAGAGCTGCTCCGCGAATACCAGCGGCTCCTGGAACCAGGGAGGGCAGGTGAGGGCGGGCCCGGGGGTGCTGACCTGGTCAGGGAGCCCAGTCTCCCCTCCCCCACAGGCCTGGGCTGCCCTCTCAGGGTAGAGGCACCACAGCTGGGGTGTAACCCAAGGGGAGCCTGCTAAGGCTAAGAGCTAGACCTGAACTCGAGGGTGGCCAAGCAGGGAGGACTCCTCTGGCTGTGTCCCCGGCCTGCCAGCACCTGTCCTCTACGTGGGGTGCAACAAGAAAGGGCCGCCATGGTTTCCTGAAGCTGGTCCCTGGCAGCACCCGGGGGTGGGGCCCGGCCTGGGGTCCTTGGTGTGGACCAGAGAAGCGCAGGGCTCTGACGAGGCCCTACCACCCCCTCACTGTGCCTAGGCGGAAAGTGCCCCTGACCGCTGTCACAGGACAGGAAGGGTCCTTGGGAACCATCTGCACCGAGCCCACCCTGCGCCCACCACACCTACCGGCTCCTCCTCCTCCTCAGGCAGCGAGAACGTGGAGCGCAGGGACATGCTGGACTCGGAGTGCAGGGAGCGGACGGAGATGGCAGAGTCCGAGCGGCGTGGGGTGCTGATGGGCGGCTGCAGCATGGAGACAGACAGCCGTCAGCCAGGAGGAGGGCGGGGCTGAGCCCCGGGGTGCACTGAGGGCAGTGGGGCCCCCAGGGCCACACCATCCTAGTGGGCGCGCACTCAGGCTGCAGGGCCTGCGGTGTGGGCACAGGGAGCCGGAGCAGTGCCCAGGCCCCCTCCTGCCCAGCGGCCCTGGCCCCGCTGTGCGGCCCACTCACGTCTGCCAACTTTCTTTGTGTAAATGGAGAGACTTCCTGCTATTCAATTCTGCGAGGACAGGCTAGCCCTGCTTCCTGCTTCCCGTGAGGGACTGTGGGCCGC
The DNA here is from genome assembly GCF_014108245.1 of Pipistrellus kuhlii. Lineage (NCBI taxonomy): Eukaryota > Metazoa > Chordata > Mammalia > Chiroptera > Vespertilionidae > Pipistrellus > Pipistrellus kuhlii. Next base: position 91,072,403 of record NW_023425540.1, read on the forward strand.
ACAGGGGGCACCGCCAGCAGCCAATCCCGGCAGCGGCAGCCCGGACTGCTGGAGCGGGGGGAATGGGAGGCTGGCCGGAAGAGGCTCCGGGCCCGCCTGGCCTCCCTGGCCGGGGACATGGGGCAGCAAGAGGCTCCAAGGGAAGTCGGACATCCTAACTCCCTGGCCGGCCTTCCGAGCGCAGGAGACGGCCTCGGTGCCAGCCTCTGCCAGAGCCACCCGAGGTGAGGATGGGGGGACTCCTGGGGCGGGGGCTGCTCCTTCCTCCCCTCCAGGCCTGGAACCCTCCAGAAGAGATCCTTCAAGAGCCCCTGCTCCCCCACTCCTCCCCTCATGCTGAGAAGCCTCATACATGAGCCACAAACGTGCCTCCACAGGCCCCTCCCTGTCCCGGCGGCTCTGGGGCCCCGTTGCCTGAGCCTCTGAGGGTGTGGGCGCTGTGGGAGCCGTCCCCGCCCCAACAGCCCAGGGGGTCGGACCCCCCAGGGGCAGAGGGAGGCCCGGCCAGGCCCAGGGCGGTTTCCCACGTGAGGGCAGCAGAGCCCCGTGTCCCTGGTTTGCCCACAGAAGCACCTCCCTCACCGGTGCTGTGCCCACCTCCCTTCACAGCGTCCCAAGTGGCAAGTGTGCATGGAAACACCACATGAGAGACCAGGGGAAAGTCAGAGGAAGTGAGTCAAACCACCCCCACGGGCAGCGTGGAAACCAGAGAGCAAGAGCAGGTCCAGACGGGAGCGGAGCCAAGCAAGCCGGGCCCGGCCTGGCTCCGCTCTCCACGCTGCCTGCCCTCCTGAGTGAGGGGGCTGGCACTGCCAACCCCCCAGGGCAGCGGAGGGGCAGCCTGCGGGGGCCCAGCAGCCAACAGAGAAGGTGCCCAGGTGGCCACGGCCTCAGGGCCCTCACAACACAGTGCCACCTCTTTCGAGCCTCCAAGTGCTAGGATCACAACCACACACACAGGAAAGTTGCTTCCTTGGAGGCCTGGGAGGGGAGGCCTTCGGATCCCAGCCACACTCCCCTGGGCCAGGCGGGGGTTGTGCAGACCGAGGCGGGAAGCACTGGAGGGAGTGGAGCACGTGGTGTGACTTGTCCTTGTGAAGGCCTAGTGCAGTGCCTGGCACACTGGTGTGTCTGCTCGTGTAACGGATAGAACTCCTCTTATCACATGGGCCTGGCAGCTCAATGCGAGAGGCTGGGAGAGTGGGGCACCAGGAGGGTCTGTCAGGGGCCACCGCCAAGGGAAAGCAGAAAGCAGGGCACCGGACAGGTCAGTGGCAAGAGGGCTCAAGCATCTTTGTGTCCCGCCCAGGGGGGGACTCTGGACCTGCCTTCCCCAAAGCAGGTCCAGAGCCCAGCACCAAGTGTCACTGGACAGACAGGAGGGCGTGTCCACTATGATCCCAGCCATGTGACTGGGTACCACAGCAAGGTGCACTCTGCCTTGAAACCTTTTCTCCTTCTGCAGGGCCAGCAGTAGGGGACTCTCTGGCTTCCCCACAGTCAGGCCCCTCTGCTGACCTGTCTTCCTTTCCCATCTGCTGGGGCCCATCTCCCTCAGCGGAGCCCCTTCTCAGGGCTCCTGCCTCTTCCTGGCAACCCACCCTTCGCCCTCCACTTGGGCAGCTCGGGGGCTTAGAAAATGGAGATCAGACTGAACTTTCCGTGGCTCCCACCCACTCCAGATGGAGTCAAACCCCCCACCCCTCTGGTCCGGCTGTCCCTGGCGGCTACCTCTCCGTTAATCCAGCCTTGGTGCTCAGGTCCCGGGTCCACACACACTAGCCCTCCGTCCCACCAGCTCACTTCCCACTGCGGACTGTGGCCGAGGGCTCTGGAGGCTGAGCATCCCACCTTCAGCTTCTACTGGGATCTTGCCCTGGGAGGGAGGGCATGGTGTGAGGGGGGAGGAAGGAGTGTGACCCGGACCTACCATGCTGTCCTCCTCATCCCGAGGGGAGTAGGCAAGGGTGCTGGAGGAGGAGGGCGTCCTGCGGTGCTGTTTGTATGTGCTGGTGCCATCCGCTGCCAAGGAGAGAGGGCCAGGATGCCATGAGTGTGGGCCACAGAGGGAGGCCTGACTTACCGTGCCCAGGCTGGCTCCCACTGCCTCCTTCTGGATTTGAGGGCAACTTGGCTAGGGCTGGGCCGGGGGGCAACTAGGAAATACACCGGGCTCAGCATGAAACGGCCCTGAGCCTTCAGGGAGCGCCCGGCCTGCTCTGTGGACCATCACTAGCTCTCAGCCCTGCCCAGTGCCGGGCGGGGGGGAGGGCACAGGCTCAGGTGGCCTCTGCAGGTCTAATCGCTGCTGCTTCCAGGCAGACTGGGGGTGATGCTGGGTCTTCTCTCAGGCTCTACAACCAGCTCCCAGCACCCCGCCCGGCCCTGGGGCCACTTTGCCCAGCTGAGGCTTGAGGTAACACCTGAGTGGCCACACCTAGGGTCAAAGGTAGGAGCTGGGATATCGTCTTATCTGACCCTCGAGGTAACTCTGCCGAGTGGGTTATCTGACAGCCTCAGTCCATAGAGGAAACTGAGGCGCTGAGGTCTGAAGCTCCTCAGCGGGCACACGGAGAGGCCAGGACGGCAGCTCATTCCTCACCTCCTCCCCTGGCTCCACCACCACCCGGAGCTGGCCACCAGCCTTCCTGCTTCCTCCGGGAAGGCAGCGGGAAGCTCTCGCCCCCCTCCTCCTCCCGTCACCTGGCTGCCCTCAGAAGGCACTGGTCAGGGGTGGATGTGGGTGTCAGAGAGAGCCCTGCAGGCGGCAGCCAGAGACCAGGAATGGCAGCCTCTGGCCTCAGGCCCCAGCCGGGCCCAGCTGAACCAACAACCAGCTCTGAAGGCCCGGGCTTATGATACAGGCTTCGACAGGCTACCCTGAGCCTGGGCCTCACCCATCTGCAGTGAGAGGGCCAGCTCTGACCCACCCCTGCCACCGAGTGGGGTGCTGGGTGGGAAGGAAGGGCCAGGCGGGCCTGTCATTCACGGCCGGGGGGGCCGTCTCCACAGGTAGGTGGGGAATTAAGAAAATGACTGGGTGATGAAATTAGAGGCGAGTTTATTTTTTCCCTCAGGAAAAGTGTCTGAGAAGAAAAGAGGGCTCCTTCAGAGGCTCTGAGGATGTCACCAGTGACAGAGGAGCTGGCGTGAGCAGGTGTATGCGGTGGCCCTGTGACTACACGGCCACACGCATCAGAGGAAGCCAGGGAGAAGCAATTTAAAACCAATTAGCAGCTGGTGTGCTCCTGCGAGGGGCCAAGTGCCTGCCAGGAGGGGCCCGCCACCCTCGTGACTGGGAAGGAAGCTGTACCCTCATGTGCCACGACCTCCTTGGACACACTCACTGTGGATCGGACCTGAGGAAGGACCCAGGAGCACTTCTTGTCCCCTACCCGCGCCTGCTGGGAGCTCGGGGCAGGCATGAGCGGGGTCACCGACAGGGCAGGTGAGCATGGGGTGCCGGGGAAGCTGGGACAGCCCTCCCTAGAGAGGTGGTGAGCAAGGCACCAGAAAGGAGGAGCAAGGGGAGGCGGGGGAGGGCACCACAGCCAGAACAGAGCCACAGGGAGCAAAACATCTGACTCCTGCCGGGGGAGGGGGCAGCTGAACACCCCACCCCACCACAGGGTGCCCAGATTCTGCCCCGCCGGGCTGGCCTGGCTCACAGGCTCACCTTTGGTGATCGTGGTGACAGCTGAAAAGGCGGGCCCGAAGGTCGTTTCCATTCTGGTCTGGAAAGAGAACTGATGAGACTGGTTGGCTCCAGGGAGAACATGGACACGGGCGGACATGCAGTGACACGCTTTCACACTCACACACCCTGTGTGCACATCACAGACACACCACCCGCACACACATCCCCAGCCCGCCCACGGGACCTCACGGAGGGAGCAGACGCTGACTCACGGGGAGTCCCTTACCCCGGCGGTGGCGTCCGGGGCGGGAAGGCTGGCAGGTCCCCCCGAGAAGCGGTTAAACCAGGCGCCGTTGCCCGAGCTCATGCTCTAGAGAGGCACGTAGGGCCCTCCGGCAGCGCCTCCTGCGTGAGGAGCACAGAGGGGCCTGAGAGAGGGCGGCCGGACGCCCGTCAGCTGGCCAGGCCTGCTCCGCACAGCAGCCTGCTCTGACCGGCCCACCGCGCCTCCGCCTTTCTCCATCGCCAACGCCAACAAGGGCAGTCCATTCCGGCAGCTCCTTCCCGCCCGCCCGTCCCAGGTGTGACAGGCCCGAGGGAGGGAGGCCCTGGGCGCAGGCAGGCAACTGGCACTCAGTTTTACTTTCCTTTAAGGTAGGGGTGTCGAACTCAATCAGAGAAGGGGCCAAAATCTAAAATCCAGCCTAAATCGCGGGCCGAATGGTTTACTGAACAGTCATAAACTGTCATTGTGATGGAAACGCAGCGGAGTGCAGTGATGACAGCGCGGTGCGGGCCACATTGCAAGGCCTGGCGGGACGGATTTGGCCCGCGGGCCTTGTGTTTGACACATGTGCTTTAAGGCTTAACCCTTCGGAAATGCCCACCCAGATTCAACCCGGAGGCGGAGAGCCCCCCACCCATGCTCCGTCTGCTCCTCGGGTCTGAGGGCCAAATGTCCCTGGGGCCAAGGCTGGGCTCGCAGAGTGGCCAGGTTACACGCCGATCTCCTGCCACCATGGCAGACACTGGCCATGCGCCAGAGAGCCCACTGGATGATGTACCCGGAGCCCAGCTCCTCACAAGCCTCATCCCAGAAAGAAAGCCCCGCTGGGCAGGGGCGGGGAGGGACCCAGAGAGAGGAGAGCCCTCTTCACTGCGTGCAGGTCCCCCACCCTGGAAACAGAGGACACCCTCTCGCCCCCCAATTGTGTGGCTCCGATCTCAAGGGTTGATGGCAGGGAGAAGGCGAAGTGTGAGCCATCCCTGGGCTCCAACGGTTCCGCCCCCGGAAGAGGGACCAGAGGGGCCCCGGAGCCCTGGCCAGGCCGGTGTGGGCGGAAGCGGGGAGAGTAGACACCGATGACAGCGGAAGAGCTGCTCTCCTGGCGACGGCCCCATCAGCAGGGGCCCTTCCTACGGCCACGACCCACAGCCCCCCTGCCCCTGCCGGGATAGTCGGTGGTGCTGAGCCACGGGGCCTGAAGCTGCGCTCCCCACGGGAGGGCGGCTCACTTTGCTCCTAGAGGTGCTGTGGGAGTTGGGAGGACCCACTCTGTGCTCTCGAAGCCCCACAGGACTAAGCAGGGCTCCGGGTGGGAGACACTCTCTGCCCCCTCTGAGGGGAGTACAGCCAGGAGGGCAACTGCACAGTCCAGCTGGTTCTGCCATTTTCTCCAGCGGGCCCTCCTGACAATGTCTCCCTCCCTACACACCACGGCGATGCATGGGACCTAGGGTCCACCCAGTGGGTCTCAAGCCAGCCTTCAGGTCTGCAGGGAGAGGGCTGGGTCCTGAGCCCTGTGTCCTCACACTGTGCTCATGAGCAACCTGCCACCCCTGCTCTCTCCTTGTCCCTCTCTCCCCATCTGCCCTTTCAAATGCCGCCTGCAATGCCAGCCTCCCAGCCTTCGTGCCTCAGTCCTCATCGGGAAGGCTCCCAGACCCTACAGTTGGCATTGGCACCAGGCACTACCCGATTGCCCTTTGGGTCCAGTTAGATAGGGAGTTTGGCCAAAGCCCCCCAACTGCTGTGACTTGAGGGGTTTGACTCTGTGTCCGTCCTCTGGGAGAAAGGCAGAGTCTCCTGAGAGTGGGCAGTGCGAGGCTGTCCGGGAGCCTCGCCTCAGCACTGCTGCTGGTCTCCACACGAAGAAGGAAGTTCTGAGGGCCACCCTGCTTTGTGTAAGGGTGAGGCCCAGAGAGCTCAGAGCAGGAGCTCCAGGACTCCACAGCCGGTGGAGAGGCTCCGCCTTCTCAGGAAGCCCAAGGTTCGCTTATGTCTCAGCGCCAAAGGGCAGGGAGGAGGGTGGACTCACAGGGAGGTCACCAGCTGAACCGACCTGCATTTACAATCCATCTGTTCCCTCCACTGCAAGCTCCCAGGGCTGAGGCCAGCTGATGGCTCCGGTGAGCGGTGCCTGAGGCCTGGGACCAGGGCACCAGCAGGCATTCCCCCTGGGACCACGGCCAGCCCACCAGCCCCTATGGGTCCAGCCTGCCCAAGTGCAGTCTGGGAGAGCAGGCGGCTGGCGGTCCCTCACTATAAAATGAAGTAAACAGAAAGGCATGCGGGGCTCATGGGAAAGTCCCGGGAGGCCAGCGGCCAGGCCCACAGCCCTGACACGCAGCCCGGTGAGGGGCCTGCAAGACTGGCCCACCAGGCAAGCTGAGCCAGGGAAGGAGGGAGGGAGCCATTTCCGGGTTCACACGGGTTCAGCACACAGCCCCGGCCAGGGACTGGGGTGGGGGACCCGTGCTGCAGTCCAGCGCCCCTCGTCAGTACGCCCCACCCAGCCCTGAAACATCTCAGAATTGAGCAAGATGCTCTCAGGCCGGTCCCCGGGGGCTGCGTTTTGCAATAGCAGTCTTCCCCTTATGGTGTCTTCCGGCCCTGCAGGCCCCAACCCCAGCTCAGGGAATGCTGGGCCCAGCTGTCCCAGGGATGTGCTCTACGCCACCCCCAAGGCCATCCCAGGGCAGCAGACTCTCCCCCACCCCATAGTCGGCCTGAGGCTCCCAGGCAGTCAGAAAGCGGTATCTAGAGCAAGAATCCTCACCTGCCTGAAGGCCTGGTCTCTGCCAAACTGGGAAAAGCCTTGGGCTGAGCAGGCTAGGGAAACCTGGGTGAGGGTGCAGATGGGGAGAAAGGCTTTCCTCCCCTCAGCTCCCTCCAAGCCTCCACCCTGCCTGTTTCGAGAGACCGCAGGGTAGCCCAGGGGAGGGGCCCAGGGATCTTGGTCTACCCGTGTCCATATCCAAGGGGCTCCCGGACCCTGTGGGGATTGGAGGGCCTGGGAGTCCCTTAGATATGGACATAAGAAACCAGAGCCACCTGCAGTGCTCTAGCCCCTCTTTAGGCGAGCCCCCACCAGACCCCTTCGCTGAGCAGCCTGCATGGGAGGCTGCCCACCCCCCAGCCCACCCCCTGGAGAGAGCCCATGATCTGCTGCCTCCACTTACCCTCAGGGGGCCTGTGGATCGGGTGTCGCTGGAGTTCCCGCCCACTTGGATCCTGTGATAGTAGCCAGGGGAGTGGGGAGGCCCAGGCTGGCCATGCTGAAGTCACGGGCAGTGGGGTGGCCACATGCAAGTCCCCACTAGGGACCAAGCCTTGCCTGGAGGCAGGTCCTCCAGCACATCTTGCTCCCTCTGCCTGGCATGCTCTTCAAGCAACTTCCGGGACAGTCCGCTTTCTATAAGTCCACCAACCCACCCCAAACCTTTCCGGAGCCTTCAGTCCTCTCTCAGCGCCCTGCTTCGTCCACAGCACCTACCCCATTCTTCGTGAATGTGTCTGTACATTATCAGCCCTACACCCTGTCTAGATCACCGGTTGTCAAGTGGGGGGGGGGGGATTTTTGTCCCCCCAGGAGATGTTTGACAACATCTGGAGACGTTTCTGGTTGTCACAGCGGGGCTGGGAAAGGTTACTGGCATCCACCGGGTTGAGACCAGGGATGTGGCTCAACATTCTAAAAGGCACAGCAGAGGAGGGTTGGCGCTGAGTGTCCACAGTGACGGGGGTGAGCAATCCATCCTACACCAGAAGAGCCTATGAGAACCGCGATCACGCTCTCCATGATCTTCCGGCGCCTACCCCAGTGCCGGGCACACCGGCGGCGCTCAATAAATGCAGGAAGAAGGGATGAATAAAGAGGAAGAGGGGGAAAAAGAATGGAGCGCGCGACGGGCCAGCTGACAGTCAAAGAAAGGGATCGGAGCGGAAACCCCTTTTCCTCTCAGCCCCGCCCCCCAAGGCTCAACCCTTCGCCGACCCCAAGCACCTGCCCCCGCCCCACCGCGCGGCTCCGGGGCGTGAGCCCCCCGGCCGGCCGCGCCGCGGGGACACTCACCCGCCCGCCGCCGCCGCCCGGGAGTGGCAGCGCCACCCGCCCTCTTCATCGTGCCCCCGCGGCCGCCGGCTGGGAAAGGGACTGGGCGCGCGAGCCGGAAGTGCTCAGCGCAGAGCACGTAGGGAGTTGTAGTTCTCCGGCTCGCTCCCGGCCCGCGCAGACGCCTCCGGAGCGACTCTTCAGAAACTACGACTTCCGGCGACTCAGATGGCGCGGGATTGGCAACTTCAGAATCATTCTATGTATCAGGTAGGAGTCTGATTGGATCGTTGCACCAGTCACTCACAGGTTTAATCTCTTCAAATGGGAGGATCGCTCCCCAAAAAGAAATGCTATGGCGCTATTGGGGGAAACAAGTAGAGAGCGGAGCCTATCAACAGCGGGGGTGAAGGAGGGTACTTCCGCTTGGATTGGCCAATCGCTGAGGTGGGGCAGTTTCTATAAAAGGTTGAACCTCAGCCTTTCTCTTTCTTTCCGGATAAATTTCAATGCTGGGCGGAGTGTTCTCTGTGTGCTACGCTTGGAGAGGAATTGAGCACCCAGTGAAGCTGCGAAGCTGCGGGGGTCGCCCAGCCCGGGGGCCAGCCGCGGCCTGAGCGCCTCTGTGGCCCTCGGCATTGTAGCGAATTCCTTCCCTGCTCCCCTCCCCAGTTCCGGCAGAGAAGTCGGGACCTCAGGACCTACGGCTCCCTACAAGGTAAGACTGGGCCAGACCTGGATTTCCCAATGCCGCCTGAAGCCTATGATGAATTGCTTTAATTTCTGACACCTCGTATGAAAACTGCACGTGCAGTCTGATTATTTTGCAAGACTGAGGCTTCGGGCCCCCGCTCGCCATTGGCGGGTGGGTCTGGGGGTGAAAGCACATGGGGTTGAGTGGGCTTCTGTCTAAATGTCACACTCTTTGTCTTTCAGTGCCATCGGTGGCCTGGTTGGAGACTTTGAATGTAAATCAACATCAATCAGTTCAGGGACCTGGTGGTAAGTAAAGGTGGAATAAACCTGTGAGAATCAAATGATCTTTTCATTCGAAGATATAACCTAGACAGGCGGATGCCATTTTGTGACTTAACCTAACGGTCCGTATCTACCCGAAGTGCTTAGCAATAAAGCAAAAGTGGTATGAGTTAATTGGGGTGCAAGAGTCTTTATTTTCACACCAAAGGGGACTCCATGGGAGGACTGGCTCAATCCTGGGCGACCTTGGGAAGGGGTAGAGGCATGAAAATGAAACGTAAAACTTGCCACCTGCTGAGACTACCGACCTCCAAAAATAGGTTTTGTGTGCCTTTTGCCATAGTTGATTTCTTTTTTTTCTTTTTTTTTTAATACTGTATATCATTGACTTTTACAGAGAGGGATAGAGAGTTATAAACATCAATGAGAGAGAAACATCCGTCAGCTGCCTCTTGCACACCCCCTACTGGGGATGTGCCCACAACCAAGGTATATGCTGTTGGCCAGAATTGAATCGGACCTTTCAGTCCGTAGGCTGACAATCTATCCACTGAGCCAAACCGGTTTTGGCCATAGTTGATTTCTTGAATGTTTTTATTGATGTGAGAGAGGGATAAAAAGATAAATCATCGATGAGAGTGAGAAGGCTAATTCTATAACAGCTGGTTTCCTCAAGTGAAACAAATTAACCCAGATGGGAAAATATAACCTATTGCCCCTTTTCCTATAGTCTGAGCTAGCAAGATTTGTTGCCTGTTTGCTCACATGTTAGAAAGGCCATAAAACCATAACCCCCGAGAGGCCTGTCAGTGCTGGCACCATTTCATGCCCTTACATATGGTTTCACGACCCCTATCCCCACACAGGCTTTTTGCAAAGCCCCCGAAAGGTCCAGAAGCCCCATCCATTTTTGTGGGACAAAGAAGCTGAAAGGGTATAAAGGAAAAGCTTCCACCAGATTTGCTCAAACACTGAGAGGTACTCCTCTGAGTTCACCAGAGTGATAAAGCTGTGTAACTCCATTTCTTAAGCATTTGGTTTTTCTCCAGTCTTCCAAAACAAGAGAAACATTGATCTGTTGCCTCCTATTCGCCCCCACACTGAGGCTGGAGCCTACTCCTTATTCCATGTCCCATCTCTTCCAGGTCAAAAAACCACCTTTGGCTCCACAACATTTACAAAATAATTTTGATATCTTTAACTCCACTTGAAGCATAGTAACCTCCATCTGGAGTAAAAACTGAAACTACAGATAACCTTTAGAAGTAGTTAGCCATGCTCAGTTTAGCTTCTGTTCAAACTGCCTTTGCAGTACAGTTCCTCATTCTGCTGCTAGGGATGTGGTTTGTGCCTTTTTCAGTTTGTTGCTGTACTCCCTTGAGGCTGTGAGATTTGGAGAGCTGATGCCCTCTCATAGCCACTGGCTTTTAATTAAATGCTCCATAATTTGATTCTTTGGCTGAAGGCATTCTCTTTTTTTTTTTTTTTTTTTTACGTATTGATTTTACACAGGAATTGAGAAGGACAGAGTTAGAAACGTCTATGAGAGAGAAACACTGACCAACTGCCTCTTGCACACCCCCCACTGGGGATGTGCCCGCAACCAAGGTACATGCCCTTGACCAGAATCGAACCCGGGATCTTTGAGTCAAACAGGTTTCAGCTGAAGGCATTCTCTTTCGATTTGCTGGACACTGTACAACATTTGGAGTTTCTTTTCCTTTAACTTTGTGTGAATAGATTCCTGACCTAACATATCAAGGTTCTTTGAGGGTCTTCACCCCTCCTGAGTTGACTCTCCACACTTTCCTCTTAGTGTGTGTCCTGTCTCTCCCTGACTAAGGAGAGATTTTTCCCCCCAGGTCAACACTGGACTCCAGGACGACCTTACAACCCCTGGCTGACCCCGCAAGCAATTTTACAGTATTTTCCGGCGTATAAGACGACTTTTGGGGGGAAAAAAGTCAACCGAAAATCGGGGGTCGTCTTATACGCCGAGTATATCCCAAGAAACGTCTCAATATGCCGCTAAACGAATTTTCCTACTCGATCCCGGAAATCGTCTGGATATGCCGCTAAACGAATTTTCCAACTCCATCCTGCACTAATCACTGCAAGGCTGCTCGGACCGCCTCTCTAACTCAGCCAATCCAAGCAGGCTTTTTATGCATGCAAATTATATATGTTCTGTACCCGAAGCTACACTGTGTTCTAGTAAAAAGCCTGCTCAGATTGGCCAGAGTCAGAGAGGTGGTCTTTATAACCTTTGAACCTTTGCTTGTTGTGATTGGCTCCCCGGGGTACATACAGTTGCAGCACAGGAACGTTCTGTGTAGCCAAAGCTGCTGTATCAGGACACATACAGTGAGTTAAAAGGTACCGCAATAGAACATTCTGTGTGTAGCTGTAGCTACAGTACTGTATAACCCCGGCCTAAAAGATTAGTGGGTGTACAACAAATGGCTAGTAGAAAAGAACCCATCATGGCTCCAGCAAGAAGAAGAAAATTTGAAGCCAGTTTCAAACTGAAAGTTATAAACTTTGCCAAGGAACACAATAACTGTGCTGCGGCAAGACAATATGGAGTAACAGAAAAGATGGTCCGAGACTGGAAAGCAAATGAAGATGCATTAAAGAGTATGCCAAGGAGTAAGTGTGCACTAAGAAGAGGCACCCCTTATTGGCCAGAACTCGAAAAGCATGTAGCAGACATGGTTCTTGAGCATCGTCAAAATGGTTATGTAGTGACACGAAACAAAATACGTATGTTTGCACTTCAGTGGGCCAAATCTAACCCAGATAACAGCAAAGGATTTAAGGCCACTGTATCCTGGAGTAGTAGGTTCTTGGAAAGGCACAATCTGGTACTGAGGCAAAAGACCAAAATTGCACAAAAATTACCTGCAGATCTTGACGGCAAAGTAAGTCTTTTCTATCAATATGTAATACAACAGCACAAGAAACGTGGCTATGCATTACCGTATATTCCGGTGTACAAGACGACCCCCTAATTTTACGGTTAAAACATAGGTTTAGGCCTATATTCACTGTATAAGACTACCGCCCACTTCCGAGGCAACACCAGTTCTTTTTTTAATAGACCGCCTCTCTGACTGGCCAATCTGAGCAGGCTTTTTACTAGAACACAGTGTAGCTTTGGGTACAGAACATGTACACTGTTAATGTTCTCTTTTGGATTTCTTGTTTCTCGGTCAAGTTCATGGCATTGCCATTTGTGAAGAGACCTTCCATTTATCGTATCAATGTACGGTATATTACGGTATGTTCGAAAAATGTCATTCATTAAAAATTTAAAGAACTGGTGTTGCCTCTCCAGCGCCAAGTAGACTCCTTAGTAGAAATGGTATTGCAAGATAGATGAGGACTTAGATCTGTTCATGAAACAAGGATTATGTATGGCTCTAGGGTAAGGTGACCAGACGTCCCGCTTTTGGTGGGACAGTCCCGATTTTTAACAATTTGTCCTGTGGCATTGTTAACCCTTTGCACTCCACTGTCCCCTCTCAGGGGACATCGGAATTCTAGCATATCACTCGGACGTCCCCTCTCAGGGGACATTGCAGTTTATTAGTGATTACGGGGAATTGAGTTAATTCAATGCACGTTTCCGCCGTTAGCATCGAGTAGCTGGTAGCCAATGTCCAGAATGGTTCGGAGTGCAAAGGGTTAAAAATCAGGCTGTCTGGTCACCTTATTCTAGGGGAGACTTGCTGTTTTTATGCCAACAATTCGGGAGTAATCCTGGAAAGCCTATCGTAGTAAGAAAGAACATTGAAGAAAGAGACAGAAAAAGAAAACAATCAGGGACTTTGTTCCAAAGTATGTTTGGTCCCCCTGGCTTACAGCTCTCCTGTCCTCCATGACAGGCCCTCTTTCTGATACTGGCCCTATCAGACTTTGTCTTATTAATTAACTTATTAGAGCTATACAGAAAAGAATCAAAGTACTTGTAGTCAGGGGCCGGTTCAGTCCCTGTGCAGATGAGGGAAATGAGTCAATGCTTTGACTCATGTACATGGAACCAGTGGGGAATGAAGCATAGGAATCTCCATCTTGGGTAAAAAACTGCTGTTTAAAATTTTAACCCTGCTACTCTGGCTTCTGTAAACATTTGCTTGCTTAAATAATAGGTAGTTACTTTGACCTCCGTTTCCAGAATGAGACCTGGAAACGCATAAATCACTCCATTTTGTTTGCCCGCCCCTTTGTAGTTTTACAAAAGATATTCTTGTGTGCCTGAGAAACAACCGCAAAAATGTTTTCCGTTGACTCTGGCTCTGGAAACAAACTATAGATAACCTTTAGAAATAGTTAACCGTGCTCAATTTAGCTTTTATACAAACTGCTTTTGCAGTATAGCTCCTCATTCTGATGTGAGGGATGTGGTTTGTGCCTTTTTCAGTGGCTGTGAGATTTGGAGAGCTAATGCTCTCTCTTGGCCACCGGCTTTTAATTAAACGCTCCATAATTTGATTCTTTGGCTGAAGGCATCCTCTGTTGAACTCGCTGGGCACTATACATTACATTTCTAAAGAAATAGGCTGGCAGCTCATGCCGATGGTCTCCATTGGCAAGATAACCAGCAGCTAGTCGGACAGGAAGTCTCCCCCAAAAAGAATCCTAAGCGGGAATACCATGTAGACTCCCCAGGCCTCTGTCTCCGAGCCCACATGGTAACGTGCCTCCTGCTAGGGCTCCACACACAGTGCCCACAGGCAGTCAATGATGAAAAATTTCGAAGGCATTGCCCAAGGCCCAGAGGAAAACCCTGCCCTTTTTCTCTCAGCCTAGGGACTCAAAAAATGTATCACCCTAGATCCCAGTTCTAGGGAAGGACTCATTTCTAAACAGGAATTTCATCTCAATCATCAGATGCAAATTACAGAAATTAACCCCACAAAAGGACCTTTTAAACAGCCTTTAACCACTGAGGGAAGGAGGTCAAAGTACGGAAAAGAGAGATCGAGCTTCTTCTCTCAGGGTTAAAAGTCCCCAAAACATTCTAATGTAATGGCTGAGGCCACACTCTTCCTGGGGCTCTGTCCCTGCCGTGATAAAACTGCCACTGAGCTGCTACCATGCCCCCCAAGGCAGGGCTATATCCCTTCCTCCAGGACATTCGTACCTCCGTTTACCCAGCCTCCTAGGCTTGGCCAGGAATGACTGTTGGGACCCCAGGGTATCGGGTAAAAAATCTCTGATGATATGGAGGCCACTTATTCCGCCCTACCAGAATTTACAAACTGTAGGGAGAAGTTATAGGGTTAAGCCTTTGTCAGCAAAGCCAAAAACAAGTCCCAGCTTAGAGGGCACAGCCCTCTTAGCATAATTAAACTTGATCTTGTGATACTCCCTAGATCTTGCCCGGGTAGCTAGTGGGCTGTGGGAGGTGCAGCAAGTGCTGCCAAAACAAGTGAAACTCACAGAACATTGTAAATTACCTTGCTTACCTCTGACTATGAAATAAAAGCTCAGCTTGCAGTCTGGATCTGTTCTGTGGTCTCAGCCAGGCACAGAAGATCCACCTAGACCCAGCCCTTTCTCTGTATCTGTCTTCTCTTCAGTTTTCGCTGGCTCTCCCTCAGGCTCACGGAACCCTTGGCTGTGCTGGCGCAGCACAACAAGCCCTGCTTGCAAGTCTATTGTTGGAGTTGGCCTACTTTCTAAACCCCTAGCCACACCTTTAAATTGTCTCATAAGGAATCCCTTTAGTCACTCCTAATTTTCCCAAGTGCTCAACCCCCATCCTCTGCTGAGACATTTTGTCCATCTCCCACTCCCTGCCTCCCCAATTAACATCCCCTGTCCCAAGAGCAGAAAGGGCCTCCAGTCTGTCTAATCTCTCCCCAAACATAGTACCCCACCAACTTCACACACAACACCCCATTGTACCCATCAAAAAACCATGTAGCTCTTACCACCTAGTTCAGGATCTTTGGGTCATCGATCCTGACCTCCCACACATCTCAAGGTGCCCATCACCTCTCACTTCATGGTGCTGGGCCTGAAGGATGCCTCTGTACCATCCCTGTACACCCAGATGCAAAATCTCTGCCTTTGCTTGGGCTGAGCCCACAACCCAATAATCCTGTCAGCTCATATGGAGGGCCTTCCCCAAGGCTTTTGAGACAGCCCCCACTTTTTCAGACAGGCACTGGTGTCAGACCTTCCCAATCTCAATCTTGGCCCCAGCATTCTCCAATATGTAGACTTCCTCCACCTCTGTAGCTCCTGCTACTGCCAACATACTACTACTCTCCTCAATTGCTTATCAGAGAGAAGATACCGAGTCTCAAAAAAGATTCTACAGTCAGCTTCTCAGGTCACTTACTTGGGTCTCACCATAACTCCCCAACACCATGCTGTTACCCTTTCTCCTCCCTCCTTAAAACAAGACCTCTCCTTGGAACTTCTAGGATATTTCTGCATTTGGATCCCCAATTTTACTGTCCTTGCTCACGCACCTAAAGGTCCATTGACAGAACCTTTAGATCCCACCACGAATACCCCATATTTCAAAACTTCAACAAGCTCTCATTTTGGCTGCATCTCTCTCTCGGACTTCTCCAAACCTTTCAACTAATGAAAGCTAAATGCCAAACACAACCGTGCCACCCTCACCTGTTCCTAACAAAGATCTCACTGTTGTGGGCGACCCGTGAATGACGACCACCAGTCGGCCAATTTGGAATTTAGGAAGCCTTTATTGCGAACTCGAGTCTGGGCTCACCAACTGACACAGCAGCGAGCCACGAGAGTCCCGAACCCTGACAACAAGCACTTTTTATCTCTAACCTAGGGGCTCTGGTATTCTCTGATTGGTTCTAACTTATAACAAAAGAATAAAGGAAGTATCAGTTATACAAGCAGTGGAAAGTTTTAAAAATTTCTTTTTTTAAAAAATATATTTTATTGATTTTTATACAGAGAGGAAGGGAGAGAGATAGAGTTAGAAACATCGATGAGAGAGAGTCATTGATCAGTTGCCTCCTGCACACCCCCTACTGGGGATATGCCTGCAACCAAGGTACATGCCCTTGACCGGAATCGAACCCGGGACCCTTCAGTCCCCAAGTGGACGCTCTATCCATTGAGCCAAACCGGACCCAGCTAAAAATTTCTTAAGCCATAACACCTGGTCATGGATCCAAGCTTTGCTTCAAGCAGTTTCTGACAGCCTTGCGGTTTCAGCAAAAACGGCTTCTGCAAAGGATGCTCTCGGGGAGGCAAGGGGTTCTTCTCAACACAGGAGTGTCATCCCACATCCTCTAGCAAGGGGCTTGGGCGCCCTAGGGGCAATGCTGACCCTGGCCATCACATCACATTCACGCAGAGAAATTCCTGACTTCAAAAAAGCAATTTCTCAAATATGAATCAGCCTTTATCTAATACTAATTACACTTGGTTTATTGATGGTAGCTCCTGTTCCCAATGCTGCAGAATCACTCGATGGAGTTGTTGAGTCAGAGTCTCTTCCCAAAGGTACTATCTCCCAGAAGACAGAACTGATTGCCCCAACGGGTCACAATAAGACTGTCAGTGTAGACAATGGTTACAAATATGTCTCACATCATACATTGTCATGCCTCAGATCTGGGAAGAAGGGATTCCTTTATAAAAATATTTTTTTATTAATTTTTTACAGAGATGAAGGGAGAGGGATAGTTAGAAACATCCCAATCAACTGCTTCCTGCCTGCCCCCTACTGGGGAATGATCTCACAATCTGTTGACTGCCATTGAAACCTGTTCAGTCTGTGGGCTGTCTATCCACTGAGCTAAATCAGGGAGGGGTTCTTTTATTTATTTTTTCCTCACCTGAGGATATTTTTCCATTTATTTTTTTAGAGAGAGGGAAAGACAACTTTTTTACAGAGAGGAAGAGAGAGGGATAGAGAGTTAGAAACATCGATGAGAGAGAATCATCGATCAGCTGCCTCCTGCACACCCCCTACCGGGGATGTGCCCGCAGCCAAGGTACATGCCCCTGACGGGAATTGAACCCGGGACCCTTCAGTCCGCAGGCTGACGCTCTATCCACTGAGCCAAACCGGTTTTGGCAGGGAAAGACAACTATTAATGTGAGACACATCGACTGGTTGCCTCCTATACATGCCTGGAGTAGGACCTGAGCCAGGGAGGAGCCTACAATCAAGGTCCACACCCTTGACCAGAATTGAACTCAGGCCGATGCTCTATCCACTGAGCCAAATGAGCTACGGCAGAGAAGAGATTCTTAACCACCAATGGCTCTCCCATAACCATGCCTCCTTAATCCTCAGTCTCCTACAGCAGCAGTAGCCATACTCTGTGGGCAGTGATCCCATAACACGGTGGACCAGGAAGCTGGAACAGTGGCCCCCCTCCTCTCAGCTCCTAGTTACTTATCACCACCACACACACCGAAGGAACTCGAGTCCCTCCTTGCTCTCGGAGTCACCCAGGACAACCCCTGGATAACACTTTAGGGCAAATATGTCCTCCCCCATGGACAAGCCCACAATATATGATGGGCCATTCATGTCTCCTTACACATAGCATACAGACCACTGTTACAGCTTTTTTTTATTTTTATTGATTTTTTATAGAGAGGAAGAGAGAGGGACAGAGAGTCAGAAACATCGATGAGAGAGAACACATTGATCAACCGCCTTCTGCACTCCCCCCACTGGGGATATGCCTGCAACCAAGTTACATGCTCTTGCCCAGAATCGAACCCGGGACCCTTCAGTCCACAGGCCGACGCTCTATCCACTGAGCCAAGCCGGTTTCGGCTGTTATAGCTTTTAAGACCTCTTATTGCATGTCCTAACTTAGCTTCCTTATTACAAGATATCGCCAAAGCTTGCTCTGTCTGTTGTACAGTATCTCCTGCACTCACCAGGCCAGAGGCCAGATTCCTGGACAAGACAGGCGAAATGATTTCACTCATATTCCTCCTATTGAAAGAAGAAAATCCTTCTACTCCTGGAAGATACCTTCTCAGGCGGGATAGAGGCATTCCCTACCACATCTGAAAAGCCATCCGGTCACACAAGCCCTCATACAGCATAGTCCTTGATTTGGACTGCCCACCTCATTACAGTCAGACAAGGAACCTGCCTTTATATCCCAAATAACCCAAGAAATCTCTTCTACCCTGAATATCCAGTGGAACTTTCATACCTCTTACCAAACCTAATCTTCAGACAAAGTAGAAAAGATCAACTCCCTAATTAAATCCCATTTAACCAAATTAAATTAAGTATTGAGACTAAGGAACCTTGGACCTCCCTCTTACCCCTCCCCCTCAAGTGCATCTGAGCAACTTCCCGGGGCCCCATCCTTTCTCAGCCCCTTTGAACTCGTGTGGAAAGCCCTTCCTAGTAGGAAATTTACCTTCCAAGGAAACCCCTTTAGGAGATTATGTATCTACTAGAGGCCCAATGCATGAAATTCATGCAAGGGGCTTGGCCCACACAGCTCTGGCTTCATCCGGTAGATTGTTAACCTGTCCTGTCTAATTAGCATATTATGCTTTTATTATTATAGATCCTAAACCATGTCAGGCAACTAATGAGTGCATGCAGACCAGATTCTTTTTAATATATTTTATTGATTTTGTACAGAGAGGAAGGGAGAAGATAGCCAGAAACATCGATGAGAGAGAGTCATCCATCAGCTGCCTCCTGCACCCCCTCCCCCCACACTGGGGATGTGCCCGCAACCAAGGTACATGCCCTTGACCGGAATCGAACCCGAGACCCTTCAGTTCGCAGGCCGACGCTCTATCCACTGAGCCAAACCGGTTTCGGCAATGCAGACCAGATTCTTCCACAATCCTTTACGGGAGAGATCCCTCCCACTCTACAGCCAGGGGACTGGGTCCTACTGAAGGAAATTCATCCATCAAATAATTAACAGCCCTGTTGGCAAGGCCTATAGCAAATTCTTCTAACCACTCCTGTGGCCACTAACTGCACAGCCATCCTACAGGGTTCCACTTTTCTAGATTAACAGGTCCCCGGAACACCATCACCACAGAACCCCCTGATATTGAAATCCCCAAATACCACAACCACCAAGTTAGACCCACGAAACTTCAACTCACCTGCCTTCCAGAGGAAGACGACAAATGAGAGCACCCTGCACATGTCCCCTCTGTACAGCCCTCGATACTTCGGAGCCCCCTGAAAGCTTACCACCTTTCCCCAACAAGTCCTCTCCTCTTAGCCACGGCCCCTCTCCTCTCCATGCCTGGATTCTAACCTGTGGGACCATGCAACAAAATCTCTCCCTACCTGGATCCAGAAAACGCCCTCATTTGCCCTTGAGGGAACCCGAGCCCTGGAAACTAGGACTAGCTCTCCTCCTTTTCCTCTGCCACCCCTGTTCTCCCACTCCCCTGGGATACTTTCTTACCTCAATTCTCTTCACCTCACCCATTCTCTTCTAAACAAGTCACTCCCAGCACTAGCTCAAGACTGTGGGCTTTGCCTGTTCTTTTCTTCTGCCTGCATTGCTATCCCGGTACCACTCCTTAAGTGGAATCAGGCAAAGGCCACTTTTACCTATAAAAAAGGGAAAAGGAGTCACTTTCTAAATAAAGCTAATACTCTCCTAGGCAACTATCCTCCCCTCAGGCCAATCAGGCTTCTCTGAGACACTTACATTCAAACCCTCGCCACTGTAGCTCCCACCTCCATACTTGTCACAGGCCCTGTCAGCCTACACACCCCACTAATTGCCCAAATCTCTTTATGCTTTACAAAATCACAGGGCAATATATCAACAGGCCATCTTCCATCATCACCCTGTGACACCACAGTTACTCTAGTGAGGGAGAATATAGGGGGTACCGGGGTGGGGGTGGGGGCCTAGCAATCTGAATCTGTGTCAGTAACCAGTATCCTATTGCACATTTTTTAAAATATATTTTATTAATTTTTTACAGAGAGGAAGAGAGAGGGATAGAGAGTTAGAAACATCGATGAGAGAAAATCATCGATCAGCTGCCTCCTGCACACCCCCTATTGGGGATATGCCCGCAACCAAGGTACATGCCCTTGACCGGAATTGAACCCAGAACCGTTTAGTCTGCAGGCCAACTGCTCTATCCACTGAGCCAAACCGGTCTCGGCCTATTGCACATTCTTGTTAGCCTATAATTCAATGCCTCTTCCTTAGGCAATAATCTGTTTTTCTAAATACTCCCAGTTTACAAAGGCCATAAACCAAGAATTTAACAGCTTAGCCAGAGGGGAGGTCACGGGCAGCACCGAAGCCAGGCCTCTGGGTGTAATCTCACTTTCCCCATCCCAACTCAGAGGGACTGCAAGGCCCACAAAACGTCCGGAAGCCCGGTCCATATTTGGGGAGACAAACCAAAGGGATAAATGGGAAGGACCCTCTGCGTTCAGTACTTGAGCTTTGGAGAATAACTCCCCTGAGTCATCATACTTGTATCTCTGAAAATAGTTTTTCCTGAATCTTCCAAGTACCCATTATGTGTTTTTTGATTGCCTGGTAAATTCTGAAACACTAAAACTTCTGATAGGCCATTCATCCCAGTCTGTCAATTATCAGGTCTCATCAGAGGTCAGTGGTCATTTCCTGCAGCCTGTCTTCTTTACTGCCCACCTAGTCATCCAAGCCCAGGGTTTCACCTGCTCTTTCCTTTTCCTCTTGCCTCTCCCCTGGGTAGCAACCCAGTCTAGCATTCCGGCCCACTTTCACTGCACTAAAACCTCAGCCACTCATCCGTCACTCCTTATCCGCAGCGCTTTGGCGACCACCCTTAAGATTTGGAGCACAGAACCAGTAAAACAAGGGAAATCCATTACATACCCTCTAGTCCACCTTTTTTCTCTGCATTTCTCAGTTTGCCTGATTTGGGATTTTTCTTCCTCTGGAGGGATAATGCTTACATCTGCCTCCCAACTAATTGAACAGGAACTTGCACCCTTTCTTATCTCTTCCCCAGTGTAGATATAGCTCCCAACAGCCATTCTTTGCCCGCTCCCATAACCTACACATTCGACATAAAAGGGCAACACAGATAGCTCCTCTCCTAGTAACCCTGGGAATCACCCCCGGAGTCGGGACTGGCATAGGAGGGCTGACTACTGCTCTTTCATATATTTTTTTTAAAATATATTTTTATTGATTTTTTACAGAGAGGAAGGTAGAGGGACAGAGAGCTAGAAACATCGATGAGAGAGAAACATCGACCAGCTGCCTCCTGCACACCCCCTACCGGGGATGTGCCCGCAATCAATGTACATGCCCCTGACCAGAATCGAACCTGGGACCTTTCAGTCTGCAGACCGACACTCTATCCACCGAACCAAACCGGTTTTGGCTGCTCTTTCATATTTTGAAACCCTATCCTAGGACTTACAAGAGAGCTTAGCCCTAGCCAGTTTGGCTCAGTGGATACAGCATCAGTCTGAGGACTGAAGGTTCTGGGGTTTGATTTTGGTCAAGGACAGAGGCCCACATTTCGAGCTTGATCCCCATAGGAGGTGTGCAGGAGGCAGCCAATCAATGATTCTCATTATTGATGTTTCTATCTCTCTCCCTCTTTAAAATCCATAAAAATGCATTTTTTTAAAAATAGGGCTCAGACAATATTGCTGAAAGTTTAGTTAAAATCCAAGACCAAATTGATCACCTTGCAGCTGTAACATTACAGAACAGAAGAGGCTTAGACCTGCTGACAGCTGAGAAAGAGGTCTTTGTCTCTCCCTGGTAGAGCACTGCTTTTACATTAACCGGTCAGGACTAGTCAGAGATGCAGCTCAGAAGTTGACAGAAATGGCTACTAAAATTAGAGAATGTCAGTCCAACACCTGGGACTCAGCTAAAAAGTATAAATCGGTATACCTGACTGCTTCCTTTTATAGGTCCATTCACATTCATATTCCTTAGTCTTGCCTTTGGCCCCGTTATTCTGCGCCACTTTTCTTTATTTCTCCAGGGCCATTTTCAAGCTTTCACCAACCATACAAACGGAACCAGAACCTCACCCAGACGGCAGGGGACCAATACCTCACTCGGGCTGACTACTACCAAAATCTGCCCCATTTCATCTTTGGCGCCCCCAGCCAGCCTGAAGCAGACACAGAGGAAACAACCTCTACCCCCATTCCATAAGCAAAAGATCTGGACAAGCAGTGAACCAGACTTCCTTTAGACATCCTCCTTGACTAAATGCAGTAACTTTCCATCATATACCCCCTCAGAAAAAAACCCACCCGGGGTCCTATAAAGGCCCCGACTCCCCGACCACTCAGGGGAGATGCCATTTTGGGACTTAGCCCATCTGTTTGCAGATGCCTTAATACACTTAAAATTCTTTACTTCATCTGGCTTCCTCCTCCACCCATCTAACCCTTACTGACAGGATTAATTGGCCACTGAGAGCTGCTTCGTTGGGTCTTGTGGAGGGAAGGTGACTGCCCAGATTGCCATGTGCTCCTTGGATGGCACGGAGGTTCCCAGCAGCCCTGCTCTGCGTTCTTCCGTGGGCATGTTCTTGGGTCTCCACCTGGTTATGAGGGAGTACCACCAGGATGCGGGCTCTGCCGAGAGCTCTACAAGGCGATTTAAACAGACGAGACGGGCACTCCAGAAAACACAACTTTATTCGCTAGGACTGAAAACAAAGGCTGTCTGTCAACAAGGCTCGAAGATTTCAGTGTAAGGTGTAGTGCGTCATCAGCCCTCTCAGCTTGACCTCGCCAAGTCCAGTCCTCAGCCGTGCGAAGACGGCACCTTCGTCCGCAGGCGAGGGCTGGCGGTCCTAGTTTACCCGACATTTTTGTGATTTACCACATGCTCTTCCTTGTGTTACACAAGCCATCGTCTTGGCATTCTCCAAGGGCACAGGAGAGAAGATCCTGTTGATCGAACCAGAGCCTCCCAGTGGGCGGGCTGGGAGCACGTGCCCCTGGTCCATGGCACAAACGCATGTGATTCTCAGGGAAGTCCTCTGCTTGGGGCATGGTCAGGAGTCCTGCCATTCTCTGCCTGGGCAGCAAGCATGAGCAGCTGAAGACATGGCTTTTTAAGGGGTTAGAAACTGCGGCCTACTGGTAAAAACCGAGTATGTCCAGGAGGGGGCAGCAGAGGCACCAAGTGCCCTGCACAGTGCATCCCTTCCTAGGTAGCTTTTCCGTGAAGGCCTTGGGGGTAAGGCTCTCAGGCAGCAGCAAGAGAAAGAGGGCTGCACACCCGCTAGCTCCCTGGAGCCCATTTGTTAGGGCTGAGGTTATACAGATTGCAACACAGACAAGGGAAGGGCTAGGCCGGTGGTCGGCAAAGTCGTGCGTCAACAGAGCCGCAGTTTGCCGACCACGGGGCTAGGCTCAGCCTGAGAGTCCTGGAAACCTGGGGTTGACGGCTGGGTGACAAGTAGAGGGCCCGCCGACCAGCTTTCCCTGGCTCAGGGTCTGCAGCAGGAGGCCCTGCGGCCCTCCCTCTGGACATAGTCATGCAGCTGGAAGTGGAGGTCGCTGGTGCTCTTCGTGGAGCGCTGCTTCAGCTCCCTGCGGGACAGGGGGAACCATGGAACCGGGGGGCCAGCACCCCCACAGGGGGTTCAGATCCCGGGTCTGAATCTGGAGGCCTTCCCGGTGACCGCGAGGACTTACTTTGCTATCGCTGTGAAGGCCAAATCCACGTTGAGGCCCAGCTTGGCGCTGGTCTCCATGAAAGGCAGCCCACACTCCTGCAAAGAGCTGCTGCCAGCCAGGTGGCAGCCTGGTGGGGACAACCCAGGCCCTACAGCCCCAGGGGGCACCCCTAGCCACCCACCTCGCCCAGACTCACCTTGGCCAGCTTCTCCCCGTCCTCCCTCTTCACCACACGCTCCTGGGCAGAATCCACCTGCCACGGGGATCTTGGTGAGAGCCAGCCTCAGGCTCAAACCCCCCCCCCCCCCCCCATAGAGCCAGGGGAAGGGGAGAGGCGGGGGTGCCCACCTTGTTGCCTAGCAGCATGAGCACCACATCACGCTGGGCATACTCTTGGATCTCGGTCAGCCAGGCCTGTCATGGGAGAGCTGAAACCAGACTGGAGGCTGGTGTTCTCCACACCCCTGGCTTCTCCCAGCCACACACACCCACACTGGGCCTCTAACACTGAGACACTCCTGACAATATCCAAGATGGTTGGGCTAATGGAGCTGGAAGGTCACCCAGGCCGCCTCCAGCTCATACTCTAAACCGGGCCACCAGGAGCCCAGAGGGGCCCTCCGCCCCCCTTCCTGCTGTCAGTAGGGTCCTCAGACCATCTACCTAAACGAGTCTGGAGTGGAACCAGGACTCATCATGGCCTCTCACACCACACACACACTCACCAACCCAGGAGGAAGCAGCCACTGACCTGGATGTTGTCAAAGGAAGCCTTGTTGGTGACATCATAGAGCAGTAGCAGTGCTGGGGGCAGAGGGCCAGTGAGGACACCTCCAGTCACCCACAACCCTCCTCTGAGCAGAAGCCTAAGGGAACAGGGCACGCACAGACACAGACCACAGCCCCGACTCCGGGGCCTGGGACCCTGCCCGTGAGCTCACCGTGTGCGTCACGATAGTAGGCGTGGGTGACGCTGCGGAACCGCTCCTGGCCAGCTGTGTCCCAGATCTACAGCGACAGGGACAGGCCGGGGGTCAGGCCTGCCCGGTCCCTCCTCCGGGCCCTCAGCTCACCCTCCCCCAGGTGCCTCACCTGCAGCTTCACCTTCATGCCATCCACGTCCAGAACTTTGTTCTGAAACACAACCAGCCAACTCCAGTAATGGGCCCAGTGCCATGTTCTGGCAGGGGCTGAGGGGAGGGGGAGGGGAGAGGCAGGCAGTGCAGGGCCAGGGACTGAGCCTGAAGTTGATGAGCCCCTGAACTGGCTCTGCCCCCAACGCCCACGTGGCTCACCTCCCTCTTTGCACCAGGAGGTAACACTTCCCCTGGAACCCGAGTCCGAGAGTCAGCCAGCTCTCCCTGGTGCCTCTGGGGAGCCCCTCCTGATAGTCCATGCTCGGGGCACCGGCCTCTCTCCTGCTCTGATGGCCATGCTGATAGACTCACAGGGTGTCTAATCCTGGGCCAGGCTGTCCTTCCTCTGCCCACCGTGCAGCCTGGCACATGCCCCGCCAGCTCCACGGCCCCTTGCCACCACCCACCACAGTCACTCACTCCAGTTGCTCTGACCCTCTCCCAGCACCTTGCAAGCCTAGCCCCTTCACCCTAGCCTGCCCTCCTCGCCCTGGTACCTACCGATTCAGCCTCACCCCACACTCCTGTCCCTTACACGCTTTCTGGAGTGTAGACCCCAGCCCCCTTACCGAGGACTGGCATCTCTCAGCTCTGCAGGTGCTGCTCCTTTGGCTTAAAGCCATTTGCGTGATATTGGGAGTCACCCACCGTGTGATCCCAGGACCATGACTAGCTCTCTGTGCTTCAGCTCTCCCACCCACACATGGCGATAACAGGCTCCCATCCCAGGCTCCGATGACTTTGTGAGTGACTATGTGCAAGGCACTGAGAACTGTCTGGCCCAGAGTGACAGCTAAGAGCATTTGTTCCAATGTATATAATTTAACGTATTTATTATTGATTTTAGAGAGGGAGGGGGGAGGGAGGGAAACATCAATCAGTTGCCTCCCAGACGCGCCCCAGCTGAGCCTGGGCACCTTTGTTCTGACTTGAAAGCTGCTCTCCACATGGCAGTTCTCTGAGGACAGGGCCCAGGGCAGTAGACGGAGTGCAGAGCTCTGTCCCGTACACAGTGGGTGCTCACTGTGTGTTCGCTGCCTGGCCTCGCTCTCCAGTCAGCCCTAGAGGTGGTGGCCCACCCCTGGTTTCCACTCGCTGGGTGGGATGAGGAGCCACTGTCTCCCTTCTCCCAAACTGCTGCTGTCAGGCGCTTCTGTGTCTCCAGGGAACCGAGCCCGGCCATCTGCCAGGCTGCGGAGGACACCCCGCCTCCCCTGACGCCTGGAACAGAGGTATGAACCAGCTGCCTCACCTCCCTCACCGCCTGCCCTGGAGCCAAGAGGGAGGGCAGAAGGGGGAAGCAGGGCCAGAACAGGCAAAGGTCCGCCTGCCCTGGGCCCACACAGCCCCTCTGACACCTCAGCCTCTACGCTTCCTCCCAGAGGATGGAGGGGCCTTGTCCCCCTAAAGAGAATGGCTCCCAGACTGGAGGGAACCCCCCTTTGCTATCCCCAGAATAGGCCTCCCTCCCAGCCTCAAAACAACTGGGTCTAATTAAAGGGTGAGAAAGATGCAAATTCAGGATTTGCAGGGAACACAGCAGCACTTACACAGCACCTCAGCGCTGGCACCGGCATTTAGACTGATGGGCAGAGGTGGGAGCCCTGAGGCTGGGGCCCTGCGAGCCTCAGACCCTGGTCCCCGTCGTTTCCTGCTGACCCCATAAGCAGCCTGGGTGCTGTCAGGGCTTTGGAGCCAAGAATCCAGGGGCACCCCCAGAAGAATCCCAGGACGCAGCCCTCCTGCTAGGGGTGGTAAGGGGGCTGGCAGGGGAGATGAGCTGGGTAAGAATATTTCCCATGAGCCTCCTCACCCAAGGGCAGGGACCTCTGCCCTAAGCAACCCCTCCGTCTCTAGATAATACCCTTTCCTCAGCTGCTGGACGGGTATGTGTTCAAGGGCCACAGCCACCCGTCCTGGATGGCCTGCCTGGCACCTCCGTGGGGCAGCAATGCTGGCCTCCCAAGTGAACATGGACCTTGAATTCCCGCTGCCAGCTCTGGGGGCACCAGTGACCACCTCCCCAGAGGCACAGGTCAGAGCCGCACGGTGTGCCAGCCCCGTGCACAGGGATGCCATCTCTGCTTTGGTTGGATGGAGCCACCATCTGTCTCCGACAGCCTAGGATTTTCAGAAGGCAGGCAGCTTGATGGCTATGGCATTCCACCTCCACCCTGACCTGGGAGCCAGGGGTCCCTCTGGGACCTCCCCCTCGGGAGCCTGGAGTATGGAGGACCAGCTGCCGGGGAGGGGTGCTGTGAGAACTCCATGAGCTGGTGCTGGGGGCCCAGGACACCAGTCTCCACTCACCCGGAAGTCGATGCCCACGGTAGAGATGAAGGTCCCTGCTAGGAAAGCCCCGTCCTTGAATCGCACCAGCAGGCAGGTCTTCCCCACGCCCGAGTCCCCCACCAGCATGACCTGAGGGGAGCAGGAGGGGCAGAGGTGTTAGGACCCAGGGGACCCGCGTGCAGGCCCACTCAGAGGGGTGTCTAGTCCTCCCTGAGCTGGCCTCGTCAGAGGGAGGCTGAGTGAGGGGCGGGAATGGAGAGGGGCATCCCAGGCCCACAGGCGGGCCCCAGGACTTGGGTTTAGGATGCGGGTAGGGGTGGGGGGCGACACAGCAGCTATGATCCCAGCTGGCCTGCACCTCCAGCTTCTACCTGCATCTACAGGTCCTGCCCCTTCTACCCCGGAAAGAGGCCGGTCTCCATCAGGAGGGAGTGGGGGCAGATGCCTCCATCCAGGCCCTAACTGACCCCCACGCCCGGGCCCTGAGCACCATGCCTGATCTAGAAGGGAGTGCCTGGGGAGAAGAGTCTGGGGATTGGTGCCTGGGGACATCCTAGGAGGCCTGTGGGGGCGTCTGTGCCAGAGGGTTTCCGATCTGGACCAGACTGGGAGGAATGTGCCACTTGAGGGTCAGATCCTGTCAGAGGGGCCTCAGTCAGGTCTGTGGACAGGAAGGGGCAGTCAGGCCTAACCCCTCCTCCACCCCTTCAGTACCCCTCCCCATCCTGCTGCCAACGGCCCCCCAAACCCAAAGATGGTCCTGCCACTCCCCATCCCTGTGCCACACACACACACACACTCACACACACGCACACACACTCTTTCACAAGCTTCTACATTCCCCGGGGCCAGGGAAAGCAGCATATGGTAAATAATGAGACTGGGGCCCCAGCGGGGGAGGAGACAGTGCGGGGCGGGTGGAGAGCACCTGGATCTGACTTCCGCAGGACCCCTTATCCCGCCCCGCAGTCTGGGGGTAGAGTGGGGGGCAGGCCTGTTGGGTATCCCAAACCCAGGTCTGACAGCTGTGTGTGTGTGTGTGTGTGTGTGTGTGCTGCGCTGTGCCAGCCGCTCCAGCCCCGCGGGGCCGGGGATCCGCAGGGCCCTGCACCCCCGCCCGGCAGCCTCCGGACCAGCTCCCGCCAGACACCACCTGCTGCCGCTCGCATGGGGGGCGGGGGTTTGCCCGGCTCACCTTGAAGGCGACGTCGTAGAAATCGCCACCGCCGCCCAGGGAGGGCCGGCCGGGCGGCGGGGGCCCGTTGGGCGGCCCCGGGGGGCCGAGGCGCGCAGTCCCGGGGCGCGCCGCCCGGGGTCCGTTGGCGGCGGGGAGCACCGAGGCGGGGGGCGCGCTGGCCCCCTTGCTCTTGGGAGTCTTCTTCCTGGACATGGCCTGCGGGGGGCACTCAGTGCTCTCCCTCTGCGGTCGCCGCACACGCACCCTCGGCCGCCCTGCTCCCTGCTCCCACGGAGCTCGTCCTGGACCCGGACCCGGACGCGAACCCGTCCCGCGGCGGCGGCCGGGGCATCCTGGGCGCTGGGCTCTCCACCCCCCGCCGCCCACAGCCCCGCAGCCACTCACCCCCGGCCTCTCGCCGCCGCCGCCAATGGCTGTGCGGAGGCGGGGCCATGCAAATGAGCCGGCCTCCCGGGGGCGGAGCCATATGGACCCCCACATCCCCCCACCCTCACCGCGCCACGCCGAGCGAGTGGGTCTGTGCGCTCTGCCCGGGGGCGCCGCTCCGGGGCCGCCTGTGGCCCGGGCCGCGGTAGGGGGCAGGGGGCCCGGGCCGCGGTAGGGGGCAGGGGGCCCGGGCCGCGGTAGGGGGCAGGGGGCCGGGGCCGGGGTAGGGGCAGGGGGCCCGGGCCGCGGTAGGGGGAGGAGGGCCCGGGTGAGGGGGCACCCGGAGTCCTGTGTTCCTCTGCGTGCTGTGAGCCCCTACTCCCCGCGCCGCCTTTTGCCCAGGGACCTCCTCTGGACCATCTCCCGGCCTGGGACAAGGGGAATACTTGGAGGTAGAGGGCGCGGAGGCAGTGGGTCTGCATGGCGGGGTGGGCACCCTGGATTCCGTTTCTTCTCAGCCAGAGATGCCACCTGGCCCGTTGCAGAGCCCCCCTCTCTCCAGGGCAGGCGGGTCCAGGAAGCTCCGACACTTGGTCTTGGCAAACAAACGCCGCCCCGTGTACCGTGTACCGAGGGCTGGGGCTCAGGTGACAGCTGGTTATCAGAGGCAGAGGCAGGACTTAGCGGCACCGCGAGCGTCAAGGCTGAGCTGGCAGGGCCCTCCCCCACAGCTCCTGCCTGCTCGGCTGAAGTCGTGGGAAGTCAGCGGTGTCGCAGCCAGCAGCAGGGCCTCTGCTCCCAAGCACCTGGTGGATGAAGGGGGCGGGAGGCCCCTCCCCCAGTGGCTGGCCCTTGGACCTCCATCGCCAGGTTCTGGCCCCAAGCAGGCCCCAGATGCTGATGATTGAAACCCCGCACTGGTCCCTCTCCAGGGTCTGACACCTTCTCCCACCTGGGCTGCTTAGAGTTCTGTTCGGGACCTCCGCCTTGGTTTTGAGAATGAGGCTGAGGTGGTAATGGAATCTAGAAATAGTAAACCAAGATGCCCCTCCTCCAGGGTTTGGGGATAGTTGGTGCAGACAGAAGGGCAATTTCTGTTCCATACTCTTCTGGGAGCTGGAGGGATGACCTTGCTGTCCACCCCTCACCCCCCAAATGTGACAGCTGTCCCTGGAACCCTGGGTCCTTCTGAGCCCCGAGCCTTGTCAGCTGGCAGTGCCCCAGCCTTGTCAGCTGGCAGTGCCCAGAGCTCAAATACTTATGCTGCTCACAGGCTCAGAGATCCAGGAAAACACAGATGGAGGGATGCTGTCCAACGGAGCGATTCCTCCAAAGGACCTGGCAGGGACGTGCCGGGAAAAGGCTGTGGAAAACTGTCCTTCACTGACATCATCAGGGGCCAGGCACAGGTCATTTTCAAAACCGTCCACGAGGCGGGTGCTGCTGCTGCCATCCTCAGTGTTAAGAGGGGAAAACAGGCCCAGGGAGAACCAGGGTTTGCATTTGGGAGCTCCGGTTCCAGGGTTCCAGAGAGCATAATTGTCCATGGCAGGGTGGAGCCAGGCCCCCGGGAGACCCCCCACCCCTCATGGCCCTGGCATAGCTGGGTACAAACCTGAGGAAGCCCCTCCTTTCCTGACTCATTCCTCTGGCCTCCCACTGTTTCCAGACCAATGAGTGACCAAATATGAGGGCAGTGGGGCTTGGGGCGGGATTGTTGGGCTCCCACTGCTGTGCCCCTGGGGATTCCAGGTGTCTCCCTCCCCCCCCCCTCCCCTGCTAGGAGGCCAACTTCAGGGTGGCTGGCCAGGTCTCAGCTCAGCTAGCCAAATGTCCACTGGCCCCAGGGTCCTAGGTAGTGGGCTCCCTGCTTCCTTCCGACAGCCACTGCCCAGAGTGTCCCCCCAGGTATGGAGCCATGTGGAGTTTGGGTGCCCTAGAGGTGGGGGCAGTCTGAGTTGGGGTAAAGGGGAGTGTGTGCTGATGGGGTGACCTGGAAGAGAGGAGGTAGGCATGTTAGCGGTTGGAAGGGGGCGGGGAGAGGCTAGGAGGGGAGGAAAGCTGAGAGCAGCAGAGCAGAAAGGCTTGATCTTGCCACCTTTAAAATGAGAAGAATAGCCCTAGCTGGCTTGGCTCAGTGGATCATTGGCCTGCAAACTGAAGGGTCCTGGGTTTGACTTCGGTCAAGGGCACATGCCTGGGATGCGGGCTCAATCCCTAGTGGGGATGTGCAGGAGGCAGCCGATCCATGATTCTCTCTCATCACTCATGTTTCTATCTCTCTCTCTTTCTCCCTTCCCCTCTGAAACCAATAAAAATATATTAAAAACAATAAAATAAAATTAGAAAAATATATGTACAGCTCCAGGTCTCTGGGCCCCTGCATCACAGCACCCCCTTGCTTCTCTCCCTCTTTTTTTCATCCTCACTTGAGGGCATGCTTAGAGGAAGGGAGAGAGAGAGAGAGAGAGAGAGAGAGAGAGAGAGAGTAGAGAAATATCAACCAGTTGTCTCCCATGTGTGCTGTATGCACCTGCACACCCTGTATGTTCCCCAACTATGGATCAAACCTGAAACCCAGATATGTGCCCTGATTGAATTCGAACCGGCAACCTTTCAGTGCACGGATGATGCTCAACCAACTGAGCCACTCTGGCCGGGGTCTCGGCCTCCCTTGCCTCCAGCAGTCCTCCCAGTCTGTGATCGTGGTGTGTCTCGGTGCCTCTGTTTGCCATCTGTAGCGCCCTCTGGAATGTCAGCGCTCTGGGCACAGGAAGCCTCTTGTCTTAGTCACGGCCGTATCCCTGGCAGCTGGCCCTGGGCCTCAGTAAACAGTTGTTAAATCGGGGAAAGAAATATGAGTTAGAAACATGGCCCCTCCTTCAAGAGCCATGTGTCTAATAAGGATTGGAGGCAGAATGTGCCTCCCCTCACAATGGAAAGACTGGGGTGAGCAGGCTTGGTGGAGCAGGGGCATTTTTTTAAGGTTTGTAAGGTGGAGCAGAAGTTTAACAGAACAGGAGTCAGAGAAACTTGCCGGGTGGAGGGCGTATGTGCAGGCTCAGCGTGCCATTAGGTGGCCACTTGGAGCAGAAGAAGCCACAGTGTGGTCCCGTTGCTTGGAGGCAATGGCAGTCCAGTTGGGGACAGGAGGGGGGCCTAGATTACATGGCAAATGTGAGTAAATGTATTTCCTAGGAGCTTGGAAATTGTTCAGCGAGAAGTATTATAGGGAGCCATGCATGGTTTCTGAGCAGAGCAACAGAGAAAGGACACGGCTCTGGGAATACTGGAGAGCAGCAGAAAGGAATGGGTGTGGGCCGGGGGCTAAGCATGGGGGGATTGCAGGAACCCAAGGGGAGGTAGTAGGGACAGGGGGGACCTCCGGGAGAGACAGAATGCAGGCCTGGAGGTGAGCAAAGAGGGAGAGCCCACTGGGCAGGGACAGGGGAGTGCTGAGATGGGCTGGAGATGGAAAACTCCTTGCTGCTCCTCCGTGTTCCCTGGCCTTGGGTGTGGGCAGGAGTTGTGATTGCTTTACTGGCAGGAGTGTCCCTGTGTCCACTTGTGGGCTCAGAACTTACATCCTGGCAACTCCTCCTTCCTGTTTCCTGGGACACTCATCCTTGGCATCCAGCTGCCATACTGTGAGAAAGCCCACGTGGAGAGATACCCATTTGCCAACCCGCTTTATGTGAGTAAAGTAGGCCTATTGGCTGGCGGTGGGTACTCTCTGCTGGCAGGTTCCATGCAGAGCAGTTACACCATCCCACCAAGCCCTGTCCAAAATGCAGATCTGTGAGCATTTGGGGCATGTTTGTTACACAGCTATGGTGAACTAGCACAGACTGCCAGCTAAGGGACGGGAAAGGGCCCAGTTGGTGGGGAAGGTCAGGAGGGCAGCCCTGGGTGGATGCCCAGAATCTCAGCATCTGCAGACCTAGAGAAGAGAAGACCCCCTCCCCGCCCTCTGGTGCAGGCCAGGTTCCCGTGGCAGGCCATGAGTTGTGAGCCATAGGGCCGAGCAGTGGAGGGTGAGGACCATGTCCCACTGGGGAGGGGGGCCTACAGCCCTCAGTCCTGCTGGCAGAGGGCCGCTCTGCTGAGCCATGGAGCGTCTACATGTGTTCATGACCCAGAAGAGGGATGGAGCAGCTCCAGCCTCCTTGCCCCCACCCCCTGGTCTCATTCCTGGGCCCCCACCCCAGCACCCTCAGGCCCTGATCTCTGGCCCCTCATGCCTGGGGCCTCTGGCTCCTGCACAGCTGTCCTTAGCCTGCCCTTCTGAGTGTCTTACCCTCTGGTCTGGAGCAATAGGTGCCAGGAGTCCCAGATACAACAGCCCTCGAGGACTCCCTGGGGCAGTGTCTCTCTGGATTCCAGTTTTCCAAGTCCCCAGCTTCACCCCCACATTTCACTCACAGGGAGGGATTTGCCCTCAAGGCAGGCAGACTCAGGAAGGACTGAGAATCCTCCTCTACCTTCCAGGCTCGGCTTAGAGCCCACTCTTCCAGGCAGCCCTCTCTGACTCCTTCCCCCTTCTTGCTCCATAGACACTCAAATTTCCTGTTCAGTAGTACCCTCCCGGTGGATGGGGGGAAGGTAGGGGGGAGGGCAGGGGCACTGCCTTTCTCCCAGCCTGTGAGACAGTTCCCATCCTGCCCCCACCAAGCACTGAAGACAGAGCTCAGTGACCGAGCAGGACAGAGGCAGGCTGGACGTCAGGAGCCCTTTAGCAAGGGGGACACGGCAAAGCCACCAAAGATTTTGCCCCCAGCGCACCTTCCAAGAAGTCAGTGCCACAGAATTCAGCTGTCTGCTCTGTCAGGGAAAGGAGCCCGGCTGGGAGTGGTGCCAGAGGTAGGAGCTCCCACTGGGTGCCGGCTCGCTGTGTGACTGGGGGAACGTGGCATCCCCTCTCTGAGCCTGTCCCCTCTGTGAAAGGAGGCTGTGGAAGGAGCTGATTTCGGAGGTTCCTTCCAGTTCAGACACCTTATGTTCTGTGAAAGCCACGTGATTGTTGCCATGGAGACATCAGAGAGGAACTGTAGCAGTGCTAAGTGCAAATTCTGCCTCAGAGAGAAGAACCGCCCTAGCCGGTTTGGCTCAGTGGATAGAGCTTTGGCCTGCAGACCAGAGGGTCCCAGGTTTGATTCTGGCCAAGGACACATGCCCAGGTGGTGGGCTTGATTCCCCCCGAGTAGGGAATGTGCAGGGGGCAGTCAATCAATGATTCTCTTTCATCATTGATGTTTCTATCTCTCTCCCTTCCTTTCTGAATTCAATCAATTAATCAATGCATCTGTATTTAGTATTAAAAAAAAAAGAGAATAACCCACATTATCCCAGAAGCAAGTGGTGTCAGAGATGCGCTCCCTCATTGCCCTCAATGCCCCAGTGTAGCCCACTTACCTTCGTGTCCCGGAGGCCCTGCCCAGCAGGTGGTAAGGCACAAGTGCCCGTTCCTGCCTGAAGGAGAAAGGACCATTCCATGGAGGGTCCACCCTGGGGCATCACCGCTCACGTCAGCTCAGGCCCTCACACATGAGTACTCTGGGCAGTCTCAGGATGCAAAATGTGCCAACTGTCGAACGGGGAAGGTGTTGTTTTTTTGTTTGTTTTTAAATATATTGATTTCAGAGAGGAAGGGAGAGACAGAAACATCAATAATAGTGAGAGAGAATCATTGATCAACTGCTTCCTGCACGCCCCCAACTGGGGATCGAGCGGGCAACACGGACATGCGCCCTTGACTGGAATTGAACTTGTGACCCCTCAGTCTGCAGGCTGACGCTCTATCCACTGAGCCAAACTGACTAGGGCTCAGGGGAAGGTTTTAATAGATTTATTGAAGTGTTTGTATAGAGAGGTCAGGGGTTATTTTCTGGTTAGTTTCTTTTTTATTTTTTTTTATTTTTAAAAATATATAATTTATTGAATTTTATTTTTGTTTTTTTAATATATTTTATTGATTTTTTAAATATTTTATTGATTTTTTTATACAGAGAGGAAGGGAGAGAGATAGAGAGTTAGAAACATCGATGAGAGAGAGTCATCAATCAGCTGCCTCTTGCACACCCCCCACTGGGGATATGCCCGCAACCAAGGTACATGCCCTTGACCAGAATTGAACCTGGGACCCTTCAGTCCACAGGCCAAGGCTCTATTCACTGAGCCAAACTAGCTAGGGCTACAATATATGTTTTGACAAATGTATACACTCATGAAATCATCACTGTAAACAAGATAATTAAGATAGCCATCACATTGCCAAAACCGGTTTGGCTCAGTGGCAGAGTGTTAGTCTGCGGACTGAAAGGTCCCAGGTTCGATTCCGGTCAAGGGCATGTACCTGGGTTGCGGGCACATCCCCAGTAGGGGGTGTGCAAGAGGCAGCTGGTCGATGTTTCTCTCTCATCGACGTTTCTAGCTCTCTATCTCTCTCCCTTCCTCTCTGTAAAAAATCAATAAAATATATTTTTTTAAAAAGATAGCCATCACTTGCACATTTACCGTCCAATTGCCTCAATTGTCAGGATATCCACCCTTGTCCCCAGGTCCTCGGTAGACAACTTTTTACTCTGATGGGCATCCCTGGGCTAGGGTGAGCTTTGCTGTGGGCTGGACTCAGCTTGTGCTGTGCCGAGCAGGTGAATGGACCCAGAGCGCCTCTAGGGGGCGGTGTTGCCTAAGGCCAGTTTCTTGCCTAATCATTTCCCTTGACCTTGAAAACATACTGTTACATAAAATAGAACTTGTTAATTGTGCTGTTCAAATAATCTATTCGGTGATTTTTCAACCAGTGTGCAGGAAGAACTTTTTTAAAAAAAAATGTATTTTATTGATTTTTTATAGAGAGGAAGGGAGAGAGAGAGAGAGACCTGGAAACGTCAATGAGAGAAACATCGACCAGCTGCCAATGTACATGCCCCTGACCGGAATCGAACCTGGGACCGTTCAGTCCGCAGATGCTCTACCACTGAGCCAAACTGGTTTCGGCTAAAAATATATATATTTTATTAATTTTTACAGAGAGGAAGGGAGAGGGATAGAGAGTTAGAAGCATCAATCAGCCACCTCCTGCAGAACCCCCACTGGGGATGTGCCTGCAACCAAGGTAGATGCCCTTGAC
The DNA here is from genome assembly GCF_014108245.1 of Pipistrellus kuhlii. Classification (NCBI taxonomy): domain Eukaryota; kingdom Metazoa; phylum Chordata; class Mammalia; order Chiroptera; family Vespertilionidae; genus Pipistrellus; species Pipistrellus kuhlii. The sequence goes on from NW_023425540.1 coordinate 91,108,111, forward strand.
TGGGATCAAACCTGGGGCCCTTCAATCCGCAGGCTGAAGCTCTATCCACTGAGCCAAACCGGTTAGGGTGAGAGAGACACATTTACTGTTTGCCTCCTGCATGCCCCTGAACAGGGGCAGGAAGCAAACACAAAACCTAGGCACATGCCCTTGACTGGGAATGGAACCTGAGACCTTTGGGTGCCCAGGGTAATGTTCTAACCACTTAGCACACTGGCCAGGGCAGGTTCAATTTTTAAAAATAGATATTTATTGATTTTTTTTTTAAGAGAGGGAGAGGGATAGAGAGATAGAAACATGATGAGAGAGAAACATCTGATCAACTGCCTCCTGCATGGCCCATACTGGGAATTAAACTCATAATCTGGACATGGACCCTGACTGGGAATTGAACCATGACCTCCTGTTTCATGGGCCAGCACTCAATCACTGAGCCACACCAACCACGCTCAAATTTTTAAAAAAATTAATATTGCCACATTCTCCTTATTTATCTTTTTACTTTCCTATCTTTTTAAAAAATATATATTTTATTGATTTTTTACAGAGAGGAAGGGAGAGAAATAGAGAGCTAGAAACGTCTATGAGAGAGAAACATCGACCAGCTGCTTCTTGCACACCTCCCACTGGGGATGTGCCCGCAACCAACGTACATGCCCTTGACCGGAATTGAACCCGGGACCCTTCAGTCCGCAGACCGATGCTCTACCACTGAGCCAAACCAGCTTCGGCTATCTTTTTATTCTCAGCCTCCTGGGTTATTTATCTTAGCTTGTTCCTGTAAACAGCATTTAGTGTGTTTTCTTTTTTTCTTTTCTTTTTTTTAAATATATTTTATTGATTTTTTACAGAGAGGAAGGGAGAGAGATAGAGAGCTAGAAACGTCGATGAGAGAGAAACATTGACCAGCTGCCTCTTGCACATCCCCACTAGGGATGTGCCCGCAACCAATGTACATGCCCTTACCGGAATCGAACCAGGGACCTTTCAGTCCACAGACCGACGCTCTACCACTGAGCCAAACCGGTTTCGGCTAGTGTGTTTTCTTATGTGAGAATTTTTGTTCTTGAATAGGGAGTTTAACTCATTTACATTTTCATCCATGTGCTTGGTCTTATTTTTGTGTGTTTTGATTAATACATTGTTTCATTTAAAAAAATTTTTGATTTAAAAAAATAAAAATTATTGATTTTAGAGATGGAGGAATGGAGGAAGAAAGAGAAAAAGAGAGGAACAACCATTTGTTGTTCCACTTATTTATGCATTCATAGGTTGATTCTTGAATGTGCCCTGGTTGAACCTGCAGTCTTGGCAGATGGGATGACACTCTAACCAACTGCGCTACCCTACCAGGGCTCATTGTTTCATTTTTGTTTTTTTCATTTTTTATTTTATTCATTTTAGAAGGGAGGAAAGGAGATAGATAGATAGATAGATAGATAGATAGATAGATGTGAAAGAGATACATTGATTGGTTCCCTCCTGGTTTGCGGGGGCCAGGGATTGAACATGCCCTAACAGGGAACTGAACCTGAGATCTTCGCGTGCACAGGGATAATGCTCCAACCAACTTAGCCATACCGGCCAGGGCTCATTGTCTCTTTTTTCATCCTTTCCTGGACCAATCACGGGTTGGTTTTTTGTTTGTTTGTTTGTTTGTTTGTTTCTCCCTTTCCCGGTAGTTTTCCCCTTTATTTTATCCTACTAGTAATAGTTATCATTAACTGCTAATAAAAACCTTAAAATCAATATGTGATCATGAATTAAGCATTTCTCCAATGGCCCCCTCTCAGAATCAAAGATCTTTGGTAAATTTTATTTTCTTTGTTTTATCACAAAGTTTGTTGAACTAATCTGGAGTTTCGATTTGAAATTATTAGTTTCTTCTTTAAACGTATCTATTTCCACTCTGGCCAGTGTGGCTCAGTTGGTTGGGCATCAGGCTTTGCACTAAAAGTTGCTGCTTTGATTCCTGGTCAGGGCACATGCCGCGGTTTCGGGCCCAAACTCTATGAGGGCATGCAAATGGCAGCCTATCCATGTTCTGCTTCCAGTGTTTCTCTTTCTCCCTCTGCCTTCTCTCTCTAAAAATCAATAAACTATTAAAGAAAAAATATGTATTTTATTTTTTAAAATATACATTTTTTATATTTTATTGCTGTTTTACAGAGAGGAAGGGAGAGGAATAGAGTTAGAAACATCAATGATGGAGGGTTGTGGACAAATATGTGATACCTTAATCAATAAAGAAATAAAAAAAAGAAACATTGATGAGAAACATCGATTACGGTAGCTGCCTCCTGTACACACCTCCCACCAGGGATGTGCCTGCAACCAAGGTACATGCCCTTGACCAGAATCGAACCCGGGACCCTTCAGTCCCCAAGCTGATGCTCTATCCATTGAGCCAAACCAGTCCCGGCTATTTTATTGATTTTTTACAGAGAGGAAGGGAGAGGGGATAGAGAGTTAGAAACATCAATGAGAAACATTGATCAGCTGCCTCCAGCACGCTCCCTATTGGGGATGTGCCCACAACCAACGTACATGCCCTTGACCAGAATCGAACCTGGGACCCTTGAGTCTGAAGGCTGATGCTCTATCCACTGAGCCAAACTGGTTAGGGCAAAATATGTATTTTCTATTTCAGAAGTAATTCCAAACAATTGCATTTATTCCACAACCACATTCAAACAATCATTTAGACTCGATTAATCTTCCCCTCATTTTGCACAATTGTTTTTTGTATCATCCCTCATCTTGAGTTCTTTGTCATTTGTCTGGATTTAACAGTTTGGGTTTGGAATATAATCCCCGTTTTGGCATTCACCTGCTGTGTGACATGGCAGATTTCTTAACCTCTCTGTGCTTTTAGTTCCATCATTTAATGAAGAGAATAATAAAAGCGTCCACATCCTAGAGTCCTGAAGACTCAATGGAATGAGGCAAAGAATGAATGGATGGGGAAATGACTGATGTGGGATTCCTCCCTCCTATCTCTTGGGGGAAACTATCACTAATTGTCCCACTCGCTGTGCCTAATGATGGAACAATTTTTAATTAAATATTTTTATTATTTAATTTTTATTGAGTTTTAATAAGGTAGAGGGAAAAAGAGAAACATCTAGGTGAGAAAAAAAACATCAATGGGCTGCCTCCTGCATGCCCTCTACTAGGCATTGAGCCCACAACTCGGGCACGTGTCCTGACTGGGAAAGGAATCAGCAACCTTTTGGTGCAGAGGACACCCAATCATTTGAGCCACACTCACAGGGCTGGAACAAGTTTATTATGTCTTCATTATTTAAAAAATTGATATATAATCCACATACCATCAAACCCACCCTTTTAAAAAATAGATATATATTTTATTGATTTTTTACAGAGGAAGAGAGAGGGATAGAGAGCTAGAAACATCGATGAGAGAGAATCATCGACCAGCTGCCTCTTGTGCACCCCCTACCAGGGTTGTGCTGCAACCAAGGTACATGCCCTTGACCGGAATCGAACCTGGGACCCTTCAGTCCGCAGGCTGACGCTCTATCCACTGAACCAAACCGGTTTCGGCCAAACCCACCCTTTTAAGAGCACAATTCAGCGACTTAAAAGTATATTTACAAGACTGTGCAACCATCATCGCCAATTCCATAGTATCGTCATCCCCAAAAGAAACCCCATATCCATTAGCAGTCACTCTCCATCTACCACACCCCCTGGAGCCATGGATCTACTTCTGTCTTTATATAGATTTGTCTAGTTTGGACATTTCCTGTAAATGGAATCATAATAATAGGTGTCCTCTGTGTGGGACTTGTGGAGTGTTTTCAGAGTGCATTCACGCTGTTAGGCGTGTATTGTTCCCACCGCGGGCGTTAGTTTGTAATTAGATCTCTCACACACAGAGGAACAGATGCCTCCTGTGCAGAGCCGAGTTCGGGGGACTTCGTGGGCAGGCGGCGGCCGGAGGGGGACGGGGCGCCCCGGGAGCAGAGCGCAGTGCTCTGTCTGCCGGCAGGCGGGCGGCGGAGATGCCGACGTCCACGGTCCCAGGCGAGGCCGCTTTGGGCGGGCGTCACCTTTGTGGCTTCGGGGACTCGCGGTCCTGCCTCGGCGGCGCCCTGGCGGGGCTCCGGGAGGGGACACCGTGCATATTTATTGAGCGTCTACAGTGCGCCAGGTTTTGGGGTACCGCGCAAATCGAAATGGACAGAGGCGCTGAGAGTGGATGAGCAGGCACAGCAGGCGCCCCGAGATCTCCCTCCGGAGGTTGTTATTGCTGTTGTTATTGTTATTGTTATCGTTATTGTTATTGCTGGTGCTTTCCGTGTTGTGACCGTGGAGACTGCGCTGGGCTGAGAGGCCCGGTAGCGACCGGGAACTGAGGTGAGCCCGCACTATGGAGAGCGCGAAGGGGGCGTGGCCTCAGGACGCCCCGCCCCTCCTGCCTCACCCGCGGGCGGCGGCCGCACTCCAGAGCGAGGGGCGGGGCCTCCAGACGGTGACGTAGGGGACGGAGCCTGTGGACGCCCCGCCCCCGCGCGGGGAGGAGGAGGAGGAGGAGGAGCCGGCGGCGGGCCGCATTGCAACGCGAACGCGCGAGCGGGTGGCGGTGGACGTTGCGCGTGGCGGGAGCGGGCGTCACGCAGGCAGACAAGCCACGGTCGTCCCTGGATCCCGCCCCGCCATGCTGTCCGCAGGCCCCGCCTGAGTCACGGCCGCCGGCGCCGGGCGGGCTCGGGGTCGGGGCCATGCGCGCGCTGCCCTGACGATGCCGCCCGCCCGCCTAGCGCTCGCCCTGGGCCTGGGCCTGTGGCTTGGGGCGCTGGCGGGGGACCCCGGGCGCGGCTGCGGGCCTTGCGCGCCCCCTTGCCTCTGCGGCCCGGCGCCCGGCGCCGCTTGCCGCGTCAACTGCTCCGGCCGCGGACTGCGGACGCTCGGGCCCGCGCTGCGCATCCCCGCGGATGCCACCGCGCTGTGAGTAACCCGCCGCCCCTCCGTGCGGACCGGACAGTTGCCATGGCGCCGGGCGGGCGCGAGGACATGGTTGGGAGGTGGGGGGCCGAGCGGGGAGCGGGACGGGGGGAGGCCGCCGCGCGCCTGCACCCTCTTGGGAGAAGCTGGCCGGGCAGGCCGCCGGCCTGGCGGGCCTCGCAGGGCGTGGGCGCGTCCCCGGCCTCTGGAAGGGGAAACGGAGCGCGGGCCAGGCCTTTCCCAGGGCGAGGCTCCAGCGCAGTGAGGTCGGCCCAACTAAATAAGGAAAACCTGGGACCGCGGCCGGCTGTCAGCCCGCCTGGCGTGAGCCAGAGGGAAACAGAATCATCTCTGTTTCTGTGAAAGCAGAGACATCCCACCCGGTGGGGCTCTGCAAACGCGGGGAGGAGGGGGGGGGGCTGTGGCAAGCGTGCGGGGGCGGGGTGGGGCGGTCTCCGAATGGAGACTTGCAAACACTGAAGCCCTAATTAAGGACTAATAGGATTCGGCCGGCCGGGCGTGGATACCCAGCACCTTAGAGCCCCAAAGGAAGCTAGGAAGGTGGAGAGCTCTGTGTGGGATGGCAGAAGGATTCCCAGTAGGGGTGTCTGGACAGGGATTTGATGGTTGTGTAAGAATTGGCCTGAAACCTAAGGATGGGCAGGAAGGTGGGTCTAGGGCAGGGGTGGGGAAACTTTTTTTTTTTTTCTGCCGAGAGCCATTTGGATATTTATAACATCATTCCATCATTCGTGGGGGCCATACAAAAATTATCAACCTAAAAATTAGCTTAGCTATATTTGGTGGAACATTTAATTAACTCAACCCTAGTGCCTTGGCAGGGCCAGATCAAATGATTTCACTCTCCGAGGGCTGGACATTCCCTACCCCTGGTCTAGAGGAAGGGAGGAGGGAACCATGGATGCAAAGACCTGGAGGCTGGACTTGGTTGTGTGCAGCTGCAGGGAAAGTGTGAGGGGATGGGGGCACCAGGGGCCTGGGTCCTGAAGGGCCTCAGGTGCCCCGTCTTAGGGCTCTGATGTTATTCTGGGAACAGCGGGTGGGTGGGGTTTACAAACACCAGAGAGCAGTCAGGTTTGCATTTTGGAAGTAGTAATGGGTCGGCCTTTATGGAGAGCTTGCCTTGAGTGAGGTGCTGTGTGCCAAGCTCTGGTTGTGGTTGTCATGCTTAACCCTAACCCTCTGAGGTGAGGGTAGAGTGAAGATCCCCATTTTACCGATGAGAAGACAGAGATGCAGGTGGTGCATCTTGTCCAAGCACAGACACCAAGTAGTAGCCAGTACGTGGCAGAGCTGGTTTGACTGAGGTGCTCAGCATCCAGAGCTGGAATAAAAGGTTGCAGGGCACCAAGACTTGCAGACAGTTTCCCCTGGGGTGGAGGAGGCTCAGGGCCTGCTGATCCATGTCTCTGTGCTCCCGTTTGGATTTCTTGGGCGCTCCCAGGCACCGAAGGCCGGACCTTCTCTCCTTGGACGAAGATTGTTGAATCTGGGGTGGGCTCTGGCATTCCGTTTTGTAAAATTGTTCCCTAGGTGACTGCAGTCACCTTCAGTTAGGGGGCCTGATGGTCAGCGTTTGGATGTTGGGGGCAGGGAGTAGGGGTGTGTGCTGCTCCTGAGCAATCCAGATGTTCTTGGGGCTTTGCCAGGTGGACGTGGGGGTGGGGGAAGGGCAGGTTCTCCAGGGCCAGCCAGGAGCTGTGGGGGCTGCTCTGGGCCTGTTGTCTTGCTTCATGCCCACGAAAGCATTTGCCATCTCTGCTGTCTCTGTGGAGAGGAGCTCCCACCTGCCACCAGTGCTCACATCGTTGCATCAGACCCACCCTATCCCTTGTTTCTCGATGCTGTGGGTGAGATTACTTTAATCCCTGGTGGGCTGGGAGTTGCTAGGGATCTGGCCCGGCTCCTGCTGGCTAGTCCCAGCTGGCTTCTGGGAAGTATCCAGGGAATAAACAACGCTGGTGGGTCCAAGGCCAGCAGCAGGGCCCTTGCTCAGGAGGCTCTAGGAGACAGTGATGGGGCCCAGGCCTGTTGCCTTGCATGTGTCCCCTTAGGCTCTGCTCCTGGGCACTGGCAGTCTGGCCCCACCTGACCTGGCAGAATTCCAGGCTTGTTGACCCCTTTGAGTGTGTGTGACAGGACCCTTGGAGGCAGGTGGATGGGGAAGAGAGGAGACTTCATGCTCTTTACACCCTCGAGCTGCTTCTGGGAGATTTCCAGGAGGCTGAGGGCTAGGACTCAAGGGAAACTGGACCCTTGGGTGCAGATGGTGAGGCCCCGCTGGCTCCCCATCTGCACTCTGTGGGCTGTCCGTTCTGCCTGTCCAACCTGCAAATCCCCTCCTCAGGGAGAGGGAGATAGATGAGCCTTCTCTTCTCCAAGGGAGGTAGGGCCGAACTTGGAGAAGCCAGGAAGCCTCTGGGCGAGCCAGGGTGTGGATGTGCTGGGACCCGGCAGCCCCTTCCAGGAGGCGTAGGCTTGGTGCCTCTGCTGCCAGTGTCTTGCAGCCACCCCTCTATTTGAGACTCCTTGGCAGGACCTGGGTGAGAGTGTGACCCATGTGGGCTCCCGAAGCTCCAGCTTTTCTTGGGTTAACCAAGCAGCCTGAAAACGGTGATGTCACTCAGCAAAATGCTGCTGCTCTCCTTGTAAAGCCTTATCGTGGAGAATTTGAACGTATATAGAGGCAGGCAGAATAGCCTGGTGAACTCAGCGACCCACTGCTCTGGGCCTGATCTGCCCCTCCACACCCCTACTCATTTTTTAAACAAATCTAGCATCCTATTCTTTGATCTCTAAGCATTTTGGAGTGTATGGCAACACCATGATTATATCTGCGACACATGTCCATTGTGTTCAAATTTTTGGTTGTTTCAGTTGTGTTTTTTTTTATATATAACTGATTTCAGAGAGGAAGGGAAAGGGAAAGAGAGAGAGAGATCGATGATGAAAGAGAATCATCAATCAGCTGCCTTCTGCACACCCCCCTACTGGGGATTAAGCCTGCAACCCGGGCACTTCCCCTTGACCAGAATTGAACCCAGGACCTTTCAGTCCACAGGCTGACATTCTATCCACTGAGCCAAACTGGCTAGGACAGCGGTCGTCAACCGGTGGTCTGTGAGGTCCGAAAGGTTGGCGACCACTGGGCTAGGGTGTCTCAGTTTTTTATAGTAGCTTGAGTTAGGATCCAAATAAGGCCCACACAGTGCAATTAGTTGGTGTCTTTTCTTTTTTTTTTCTTAAAAAAAAAAAAAGACAAGTCTTTTTTTATTCCAATTAAAATTTTTTTTAATTGATTTTATAGAGGGAGTGATACATCGATATACCCATCAGTTATCCCCGCTATGAGCCCAGTGTGTGCCCTGATGGGATCAAACCTGAGACCTTCCTGTCTATGGATGACATTCTCCAGCCGACAGCCTCACCAGCCAGGGCCGTCAGTGTCTTTTAGCTCTCTTGGTGGATAGGTTCCCTTTCATCTGTTTCTCCTTGTGCACTTCATTGAAGAAACGGGCTTGACAGTCCCTGGGGTTGGGTTGTGCCTCTGCGTCAGCTCTATGGCATCATCCAACATACCCCGCTGCCCTCTGTGTCCTATAGGTTGATAGCTGGGTCCAGAGCTGCATTATGTGGCGAGTTATATGTCAAGTGCTCTGGAGCCAGGTGGCTACTGTGTTGGGAAGGTCAGCACAAAGGATGTTCGTTGCCACAGAAAGTTCTAGATGTGACAGCTGCTGCTCCAGGTGTGGTCAGTCAGTTAGTTTCAGGTGTGGGTGGTTTTGGCTAACCATGTCTCAGGTATTGTGGCTGCTAATGTTGGCCAGGGGCCCTTCCTGGGTTTTGTGTACTGTCTTGTGCATGTTTTGTGTCTGGGTCTAGGCTAGGGACAGGGACTCAGTGGGTTTGCTGATTGAAATTTTGGGGACCTTAGGATCATCTGTTGGCTGGGAGCACTCAGGGCCTCACCCTTCCCTGCCTGTACCCCTAAATGACAGGAGAGTGTGGGGGAGGCTCAGCCCCTGCTGTCTGCACAGGATGTGTGTGAGGGAAGGTGAGCAACTCCTGGGCTTGATCTGGCCTGATGTGTGTGTGTAACATGTCAGACTTAAGGTGCCACATGCGGTGCTGTCTTAAGGGCAGGCTCAGTAACAGAGGGTTCCTTCCATGAGCCCTGGGCATGACTTCTGTGTGCCAGCCCTGTGCCAGGGTCTTCAGGACCCACCTTTTAGAGGCTCAGTTATGAGGGAGCCATTGTTAAATCATGGACAGATAATGGGGGGGGGGTCGTTTGGAGGGTCTGCCTACACGGTCCCCCAGTGTAAGTGACATTGAAGTCTTCACAGAACTCATGTAGGGGCTGGTGAGAGTGCCAGCCTGGCAGAGTCTCAGACGGAGGGGTGGGATGTGGGGCCTTTATTGAGAGAGCAGGTGGGGCGGCATTAAAGGATCTAGGAGGAAAGTGGCATGGTTGGCGTCTTCTAGAAGGAACACTGGCTGCTGTGTGGAGACAGATGTCCTAGGAGGATCTGTGTCCTGCACACTCCGCTGGTCTCACTCTCACATTTCCTGAGCTGCACGTGATAGTTGGCACTTGGGAATTCAGACTGTAAATGTGTGTGTAATGTTAGTTTCCTGATGAGACGTAGAATGCAGGTTTGCCAAAACGGGACAGGAGGGCACACACCTCCTGCACATGGTTCCCTGAATGGAGATCGGGTTGGAGAAAACGTTCATGTCATCTATTTGATGAGGGACTTGTAGCCAGAATATATATTAAAAAAAAAAAAAACCCTTGTAACTCAATGCAAAAAAAGACAAATGACTCGATTAAAACGTCCACTGGGATGACTAACACCAAAAAGACAGACAATAACAGGTATTGATGAGGATGTGGAGAAATTGGAAACTTCTTCCACTGCTGGTGGGGACGTAGAATGGAGAAGTCCTTTGGAAAACAGCTGGGCAGTTCCTCAGGAGAGTAAACACAGAGGTACCACAGGTCCTAGCATTTTTACTTCCCGGTATCTATTCACAGGGAATGAAACGTACGTCCACACAAAAACTTGTATGGGAATCGAACCTGAGACCTTCCAGTGTGGCTCAGTTGGGTGGGCGTCGTTCCATGCACCAGTGGTTGCTGTTCAATTCCCTGTCAGGCCATATGACCTGACAGGGGTATGTAGGAGGCACCTGATCAATGTTATGCTCTCACACATGGATGTTTGTCTCTTCTCCCTTCCTCTCTTTCTACAAATCAATAAACTATTCTTTGAAAAAACAAAAAAATACATGTATACAAATGTTCAGAGCAACATTATCCTTAGAGCCAAAGGTGGAAACAACCCAACTATCCCATCAGATGAACAAACAGAATGTAGTCTGTTCAAACAGTGGAATATTACTCAGCCTTAAAAAGGAATGGAATACTGGCACATGCTACAATCAGAGGAATCTTGAAACCTTAATGCTGAGTGAAAGAAGCCAGGCACAAAAGGTCACATACCGAATAATTCCACTGATATGAAATGTCCAGGGTGGCCAAATCCTTGGAGGCAGAAAGCAAACTAATGTCTACAGCTAGGGTGGGGGATGAGGGTGGGGGGATGATGGTCACGGAGTGTGGTGATGAAAATGTTCTAAGAGTAGATGGTGGTGATGGTTGCACAGCCTTGAGAATATGCCAATCCACTGAATTTATACTTTAGAAGGGTGAACTTTATAGTATGTGAATTATGTAGAAATTAAAAGACAAATCTCTGAAGAAAAAACCCACCACTGCCTGGTCCTACCCCTCTAAAGCTGCCAAGTTCTGGGCTCTGTATTAGACCCTTTCTGACCTTTATATCATGGTGTCTTACAGTGCTGTGGGGTGGAACCACTCTTAGTCCCATGTTACAGACCAGGAAGGACACTGGTCTCCTGGAGTTTGAATCACTTCCTGGGGTCATGTGACTGGTGTGTTGTGGCAGAGGTGATTTCAAACAAAGCCATATGTTTCGGGGCATATCCCCACAACTGCGTGCGGCAGCCTGGGGTGCAGCACCAGCCACCTGGCTTGTAAACCACAGAGAGGTGGCAGTCGGGGTGTCCTGAGTGGGACCAAGTGGGCTCTGGACTCAGGCCCCCGCTGCTTGCTTGGCCCTGCCCTTCCCACCAACTCCTCCTCAGACCTCCCTGTGCCGTTCCTGTTCTAGTCCTTTCCATCGACTTCCTGTTTGGTTTTAGAGGGCAGCATGAGAGCCCAGGAGTAGGGAATTCAGGCCCTGGGTCAAGCCTGGTTCGTATTCCCGCTCCTATACTTCTGGTGTGACCTTCGCCAAGTCATTCAGTCTCTCTGAGTTTGTTTTCTCTCCTGGGAAATGGGTACCATGAGTGGATACATCTCATAGGCTTGTGGGGCCTCAGAAGTAAAAGTGTATGGCACGTCCACAGGAGTCAGTTGCTGGTGGTCCCAGTGATGGAACTGTTGCCAGAGTGGCCTCTTCCATCCGTTCCTCTTCATGTTTGCAGAGCCCATTAGTGTGTCCTAAGCACTGGCCACCAGGAGATGGGTCCCTAGGAACTTCCCTGCTGCAAAGCAGACAGAACTCAAAAGCCTGAGTGGAAGTGCCCCTGCGCTGGTGCATGTGTTTCCATGACTTTGTTGCTCAGACCAAAAGCCTCAGCTGACAGGAGAAACACAGGTGAGGCTGAACAGGCAGACTCCTATACACTCAGCACTCGGGCTGGGAGACCACATCCAGAGCCTGGTCTGACCTGGAAGTGCCTTCAACACAGAGCCAACAGCTGGTGGAATCGTCTTGCCTAGGCCCCGCACATTCCTCTTGTGTTTTTATCTCGTTTTAAGCCTTTGCTTTTGATGCATTTAGTGGGGATATGTAAAACGGTGACGTTATGAGGCATGGATAGAGTGCTTGAACTCCCGGAGCACCTTGTTCTTGGTGTGGAACCCACATGCTCAGTGTCCCCCGGCACGACGGCTCTGCTGCCACCTCAGCTGTCCATGCTCACCCTGTGCTTTCCCTAGGGGAGCTAGCTTGTTACACAGCTGCTTTAAGGGAAGGTGCACCTGGCTGTCCCCAATCCCAGACTCAGTTTCCTTTTCCCAGTTCTCTGTAGGCTTGGCCTGCAGTCCATGCCTCCACCTCCCTTCCCCAAGGCCAGGGCATCTCCTGGTGGACTTCCTATTAGGACCTCTCTGTCCTCTCTTCAAAAGCCATGCCTGGGGGCCTCCATCATGTGACAGCTGGCTGGGCTAGTTGGTACTGCCAGATGTGGTCCTATCCTCAGCCCCGCTCAGCTGCCCCTGTGCCGGTGGGGTAGGGAGTGTGGGGAGAGACCCTGGCCGGGCTTGGTTTCCAGTAGGAAGCCATTTTGGATGGAGGTGCACATTTTCCTTTCTGGAACGTTGTGTGGTGGCAGTGCCGCAGCGAGAGCCCAGGGGGCCCAGCCTGCCGAGCGCTCTGGAATGAAAACATCCCGTTTCCCCTGCCACCGTCTGGGGTGGTGCGGTGTCTGGGCTCCAGCACACCGGGGCCTGGCCTGCCTGCCGGGCGTCTGCGCCTCCAGCTGGCCAAGGCGGCAGCGGAGCTGCCAAGTGAAAGGCAGCTGGAAAATGCAGCTCATGTCCTTTTTCCCCGGAACACCTCGTTCTTTATGGTTTGGCAGCCATCGCCGTCAGGGGGCCCAGTGATGCCCAGCTGCTGATGTCAGGGAGGAGGCTGCTCTTTCTCTTCCTGAGGAGCCTGTGGGCCCGGGCCTGAAAGAAGGGGAGTGCCCCCAAATTTAGCGGCCCCCATGCCCGGAGGCACGGCCCCCCCTCCTGCATCCTGGGGCCACTCTGGAAAGGGCTTTGTACCAAGGCAGAGCAGAGCCAGTGGAGATGGGGAATGGCCGGGCTCAGGGCCAGGCTAACGGCACTGGAGGCTCAGGGCCCCGCTGCTCTGTGGCCCTGGCTTCGGGCTGCATCTGCCATTGGCTGTGCCCAGCAGCTGAGCGGGTGCTGGGATTGCCGGCCTTGCTGGACTGATGCTTCTGCCCTGTGCTGGCCCCCGGGCCAGGTTGGGAGAGCCCCGCTGCCTTCTTCAGATTCTGAGGAAATGATGGTGGGTGAGGATGGTGGCTGCCCTGAGCCTCAGCATTCTCATCTGTAAAGGGCTGGTGTGGCCCTGCTCTGGCTGGCTGTGACAGGCGAGCGTTAGGGGGACATGCCTGGGGGGCACCCACGTGCTGGTTCTTTTCTCCTTAACTTGGAAGGGGGATCCCAACTCTCCATGGGGGCTGCAGGTGGAAGGTGAGCTGGGCCCCTCTCTTGGGCAGGCCTCCCTCTTTCCCAGCCCCTGGCCCTGACAGTGGCTGGTCTCCAAATGCACCTCCTCAGGGCTGGGCTGCGTGGAGGACACCCCACAGCTTCATCTGCCTGTGGTCCCAGGGGGACCCTAGCCAGTCGGTGTTACTGTTCCAGACCCCCATGGCTCATCCTGGTGACAGCTTAGTAACAGGAAGGCAGAGCTCCTTGAGGGAGCCCCACAGAACACCCTGTGAAATGGGCACGGCCTGCTGTTCCACGCCCTGGCGCTGAGAGCTGTGGCCGGCTCTCACTCTGGCCTTTCCCTCTAGTTTTTAAAGCTGAGACGCCCCCCGCTCCCCCCCTTGCTGATTGCCTGGGCCCTGGTTTAGAGCCAGGTGGGGGCTTGGGCACAGAGCCAGTGTGGGTCTGCCCCTTCCTGCCCCTCCTCCCTGGCAGGCCTGCCTCCTGCCCACCTCCCCAGCTCATCCTCTCTGCATGTTTTTCTTCAAATCGGCTCTCTCTTAAACTTGAATTCATTAAAAGTCATCGTTTCCGGCCCTGGACGCCAGCCTCACTCTCCACAAATAGAAGGGAATGAAAACAAAATGAGGTTATTAGACTCAGACTGCGCAGGCAGGACTGGGCTCCTGACTGCCTGTACCCAGTGCTACAGGACCCATTAGTGAGCGACAAGGTGGCAGGCGGGAGGCTCTGCCTGGCCTGAGGGCTGAGGGGGGGGCAGGGGTCCCCTGAGGGCCAGGACCAGCACTGTGGCCTTTCTCTCCTCGGCCTTAGCCTGGCTTCCAGGGGCTGTGTGTGGCGTTCCCCTTGTGGGCGGAGCCTGTGGCACCTCCAGGGAGAGGACAGGCTGGCCCAGCAAGACCCTCTGACACTGTATTTCCAGGAGCTCCGAGCGTGGGGGGGGAGTAGGGTGCCTTTTCTGCTCCTGCTGTGCTGTGCTGTGCTGTCCGGCGGAGGGAGGAGGCAGCTGCTGGCTGGGGAGGAGCAGGTTACATAACATGTGCAGGCGGCCTTCTGGAGCCCATTCCCCTGAAGCCCTGTATCCAGCACAGCGGCCAGCACTGGGGTGGGGGTGCTGGGCTGGGCCTGGCACTCACCCCCGCCACTGACCACATGTGTCTGGAATGTGCAGATGTTTCCTTGGGGGCTCTGACTGGCCCCCAGACCTCGCCCGGCATCTGGACCGGGGAGTTCTAGACTGGAGAGCAATCCCCTGGTGGCCGAGGAGAAAACAGGCAGCTCTGGGCTGCAGGGCAGCGCCCAGACCTCTGGGCTGCGGGGCAGCTTCCCAGCTTGTCCGGGCGCTATTTCCTCAGCTCCAGGAGGGACTGCCCTTGGAGCCACCCAGGGACACTCCAGCCGTGCTTCACAGCAACCTCTCTCCATGGCCTTCACTTCTCCACCCACTTACCTTTACACTCAGAGTCCCTCTCCATCTCTTTCTGCTCTGGTCTGGGACGCCCTTCCCTTCCCTTCTCCTCCCCTCCCCTCTCCCCCCCCCCCTCCCCCCCCACAGCCACCCCTCCACACTGCAAGGCTGGGGTGTGAGCAGGGGCACAGCCCTGTGTGGGCAGGGCGGGGGAAGCTGCCTTTGCCCATTGGATTGGGAGGGCCCTCAGCCCCTTCTGCGGGCACCGCCAGCTTGGTGGTGGAAGCAGGCATCCCCCTTCCCTCATCCCACCCTCTCTCTTGCTCGGAGCAGGAAAGATCAGAGCCAGGGGCACAGGGATGTGCTATTGGGTGCTCAAACCCTGAAGACAAGGATGCAGGCCCAGAGGAAGCTAGTGGTCTTCCCCTTGAGAAGGTCTGATTTAGAAGGCAGGGGGAGTTGGGACCAGCTCCGTGCTGGGACAGACTGGGCCTCCCAGTGACCGCTGGGGCCCTGTTGGGGGAAGAGAAGGAGGGCCAGGATGCATGAGGAACACCAGGGATCTTCCCTTCTTCTCCATCACACGTGCCTGTCTCGGAGAGGAGAGGGGACAGCAGAAGGAATGGGCTGGGAGTGAGAGTCCCCATCTCTGTGGGGTTCGTGTTCAGTGCGCAGGAAGTGGGGGCCCCTCCCAGCCCTGTGCCTGGGGAGGTGACACATGTCCTGTGCTGTTGTGGGCGTGTGCCTGTTCCCAGGTCACCCCCTTCTCCCCAAGCTGGCCTGATCTCTCCAGCCTTGGCATCCCTGGAGGCTGCTGGCTTGGGGTTTGCAGGGACCTGGGATGGTCCAGCGAGCGCAGAGGGTGGGCCTGCTTGGCCTAGCGTCTCTCAGGGTCTGGCTCTCCTCCACGGGTCTGGCTCTGCCGTCTCTGCCCACTGTGTGGGCTCCTGTAGGCAGCTCCGTGGCCTGCTGTGTCTGTGTTTCCCCCGCTTTCTCAGGGCCGTGGGGCACTGAGTGTGGGACGGAGTCAGATTGCGATGACATCACCTGGGGGTGCAGAGGAAGCTGAGGGGCTGGAGAGGGGATGGGGCTGGCCCGGCGCCTTGGCGTTCCCCCAGAACAGTGATGGCAAAAGCAGACGGAGATGTGGGAAGTGGCTGTTCGGGCCTCGGGGCTGTGGGGCTGGGTGAGGACTCTACCCGCGCCCCCTTCCAGCGATTCTCCTTTTGGTGGCCCTGCCCAGGGCCCTCCAGCGACCTCCGCTCCAGTGTTTTCTCTGCTCCCACCCTTCCCGGCGTCCACTGAGCACAAATGGGTAGTGCTGCCCTCTGTGCCCCCGGGAAGGAAGTACATGCCCCTCCACGTCTCCCAGACCCACTTTTAAAATACATGTATTTTTATTGACTTCAGAGAGGAAGGGAGAAGAAGAGAGGTAGAAACATTAATGATGAGAGAGAATCATTGATTGGCTGCCTCCTGCACGGCCCGAACTGGGGATCAAGCCCACAACCAGGGCATGTGCCCTTGACCGGAATGAACTGGGACCCTTCAGTCTTCAGGCTGACATTCTATCCACTGAGCCAAACTGGGGAGGGCCCAGACCCACTTTTGTGCATGTACCTCTGCTTACCTGATGGCAGCTGCCAGTCTGAAAGGAAAAGGCCTCCTCCCACCCCATGTCAGAGGGAAGAGGGAAGCTGGGATCAGATGGGAGAGCAGAGGTGACCCTGCCGGAGGCCCCATCTCCATGTCCCCTAGCCCACAAAGGCTTCTGCCCCTGGAGTTCTTGGGACTCACACTCTGGGCATGGGTCCCTGTCCACAGACCTGCATGTGCGAGCACACACTCCCCTTCCCGATGGAGAATCTCAGGTCTTGGTGAGAGCGGTGGGCACCGAGCTCAGAGGCAGGGGAGGGTCTGACCCTGAGGCCACAGTGGAGTGGAGGAGGCCTGAGTCCTGAACCCCTGGCTGGAGTGGCTTCTGACTATCCTTGCCCACCCTCTTGCCATCTGCTCCCCCGTGAAGGCCCCTCTCCTGGCCCTGCCAGCCCCCGTTCCAGGCCCCCTCGGGCAGCCAGTCCACTCTGCACTGAAGCTTCCACATCCTGTTTCTCCTACTTCAAGAGCAGAACGAGAGTGGAAAATCTAGGGTACCTGCCTGCACCTGTGTTTCTCGCGCCTTTGTGTGCTGAGGAGGCACCAAGCCACACCGCTGATGGGCTCAGGGCTCTCAAACTAAATCTCCCCTGTGTCTTGTGTGTGGCTACACTGGTTCCCAGAGCAGTCAGGCTCTCAGGGTGCTGGTGGCATGACTGCATGAGCTGGCACCTGCACTGCTAGTCGACCTTCTTGCTGGAGGAGAGCCTTGCCAAGCTAGGTGTGCTGGCATCCTGCCTGGTTGGGCCACTCGGTCAGAGCAGTGGTGGGGCCGCTGTGGGTCCTCCTGGCGGAAGCCCCGCTCGGTCTGGTCCCGCAGGAGCCCCGCCCCCGCCCTGAGGGACCCAGTCCAGTTTTGCAGAGGCTTTACCGCCGGGAGGACCTGCCTGCCTTTCTGCCAGCCTGGCCCCTGTGACCGTGTTTGGAGTTTCTCTCACAGCCCCTCTTGCTCTCTGGAGGACCGTGTCCTTGCTCACTTGCTGCCTGTACCCTCTGACTGAGGCTGCGCTGGCCTGCTGCCCACCCCCGGCAGGCTGAGGCCATGCAGTGGGGCTCTTCAGGTCCATGTGCTGCCTGCTCATCCAGACCCTGGATGATGGCTGCTGCACTTTGCAGAGAGACAGACAGGCACCCAATGTTAGCTGACTGCATCTACAGTTCAAATTCCCTCACCCCCTTAGTGGAAGCCACAGGGGGATTGGGCCAAGCTCCCTACATTGGTCACTCAAAGGCCAGTAGTGCCCCCCAGACCTCCTAGGTAGCCCCCTGGCTATGTTGGGAGCTAGGATAGTGGGAGTAGCCTGGCTGAGACCCAGCCTTCAGAGCCTGTCTTTGGTAGGTGGCCAGCATTCAAACATTGGTTGCCATGAGCTCCCGTGTGGCCAGCAGGTCTCCAGGGAGGAGCAGTGGTCAGAGGCTGGGTGGGGGTTACTCCTGAGACTGGTTCCAGAGGGGGTCCTGGTTGTGGGGAGCTGAGCAGGTAGGCTGTGCCAGGCATCCTAGTCTGCCAAGCCCTGGGACCTTGTCTTCCCCTCACCCCCATGACCTTGGGGCCTGTGTGTGTGGAGGCCCAGAGGCCTGGGCTGGTACTCGCCTCCAGGAGGACCTTGTTTCACACCAGCCTGTTCTTACTGAGCTCCCGTGGTGCTCAGAGCAGGTTGGAGAAAGCAGAGCCGGAGGGTGACTGATAGGAGCTGGGCTTCAGGACACTCTCCCCCCCAGGCTGCGTGAGAGCTTGGGCAGGAGGGCCGTGGTGGCGGGGCCAGGGCCAGGGGTGGGGGTAGGATCGGGGAGGCTGTGTGTTGTAGGAGCTGGGTTGGCAGGCCTGGAGGAGGCATT
The DNA here is from genome assembly GCF_014108245.1 of Pipistrellus kuhlii. Lineage (NCBI taxonomy): Eukaryota > Metazoa > Chordata > Mammalia > Chiroptera > Vespertilionidae > Pipistrellus > Pipistrellus kuhlii. The sequence continues at coordinate 91,126,281 of NW_023425540.1, forward strand.
GATGGACCCCAGTCTCTGCTTGGCTGTGTGGTCACTGATGGAAGACAGGGTTGGTGAGAGGCGTTCTGAGACATCGGAGGGCAGAGGCTTATGGGTAGGAGGTCCTTTTAGAGACCATGGTCTGGGGTACACAGACCTGTGGGAGCCTGGGGAGAGGATGAGGAGGATAGGGTGGTTAGGTGACTGGGGGTGTCTAAGTGGTCCATGAGTTCCCGTCCCAGGAGATAGATGGGCAGAGCGACTATGATCTCCCCCTCTGGGCTGGGAGGGAAAGTGGGATCATTGGCTAAGTCCTTGTGTCAGTCTCGTCTTTCTTTGCACAGATTCTTGTGGGGTCACAGTCTGTTTCAGGAGATTCCCTTGCTCTCATCTGTCAGTTCATCCATTCCTACATAGGTAGCATAATTTAACATAGGGTCAACTCATGTTTCACCTTTTCTTGGTGGTTCTTGCCCAGTTATGCTTGTCATTGAATCTGTGTTATCTTGACTGTGTGGGTTCATGTTATTGAAGTGATGTTAACCTTGAGGTTTAATAGGGGCTGTTACCGTCACTGTGGTGCTAGGTCATCCACTAGAGCCCTACCCCTCTTCATCTGGACTTTGTGCCCCCCTGTGTCTCAGGGACCTTCAGAGGCCTCCCCAGTGGCAGCAGCTGGCTCCTGTGTGGAGCGGGGTGGAGCCTGCCCTCCATGGTGTGGGATGGCCTTGCTGGGCCAACGGGAAGGGGACTGGGCAGGTCTTTGGATCTGCAGGAGAGGGGGCAGGGCCTGGGTGGAGCTTGAGGGGCCCCAGGCCTCTCCTGCCTTGGTTTCCCCAGCTGAGAGTTCATTCCGATTCTCCATTCTGGCCCTCGGGATAGGGCGCTTGGGAGTGGGGTACCGGGGAGCTTCCAGGATGGCCTTGTGTCCTGCCCCGGGATCCAGTGCTGACCTGTGGCCGCTTTGTTTCCTAGAGATGTCTCCCACAACCTGCTCCGGGCGCTGGATGTTGAGCTCCTGGCGAATCTCTCCGCGCTGACAGAGTTGTGAGTATCCGCTTTGGCTCAGCTGTGGAGGTCCCTAGGGTGGGCAGGTGGTGGCAACTTGTCACCACTGTGGTTATGGGGGCATCCCTCAGAACCTGCCGAATCCCCTCTTTCTTTCAGGGACATAAGCAACAACAAGATTTCTACATTAGAAGAAGGAACGTTTGCTAATTTATTTAATTTAAGTGAAATGTAAGTTGCATTTTAATATATATATTTCTATTGATTACAGAGAGGAAAGGAGAGGGAGGGAGAGATAGAAGCACCAGTGATGAGAGAGAATCATTGATTGGCTGCCTCCTGCATGCTCCCCCACTGGGGATCGAGCTTGTAACACAGGCATGTGCTCTTACTGGGAATTGAACTGTGACCTCCTGGTTCATAGGTTGACTGACGCTCAACCCACTGAGCAACACCAGCTGGGCTAAGTTGCATTGTTTTTATTTTCTATTTATTTTTTTGTTAGTTTTCACCCAAGGGTATTTTTCCATTGATTTTTTTAGAGAGAGTGGAAGTGGGGAGGAGGGGAGGGGGAAAAAGAGAAAGAAACTGATTGATTGCCTCCTGCATGAGCTTGGATCAAGCCTGCAATCCAGGTACATGCCCTTGACCGAAATTGAACCTGGGTCCCTTCAGTCCGAAGGCCAACACTCTATCCACTGAGCCAAACCGGCTAGGGCTAAGTTGTATTGTTTTTGATGGGTGTCAGTGGCTTGGCCCATGGCCCCCCAGCAACAACCCTGCCCTCCTGACCTGGCCTTCATACTTGCTTCCTAGTTTGAGACCAGACTCTGAGAGGCCGTTTGTTCACTGGTTGGGGGTTGGGGGCTGACCTCCCTGAGATAAGGACAGCCTAGACTCTCCCTCAAGGCCAGGCTATACCTGCCCCACCACACTGAGTGCCTGGCCCTGCTCCTCCCACAGAAACCTGAGTGGGAACCCGTTGGAGTGTGACTGTGGCCTAGCTTGGCTGCCGCGCTGGGTAGAGGAGCAGCAGGTTCATGTGGTGCAGCCAGAGGCAGCCACTTGTGCGGGGCCTGGCCCCCTGGCTGGCCTACCCCTCCTTCGAGCCCCCTTGTCTGACAGTGGCTGTGGTGAGTGTGGGCAGGGCCAGCTTCGTTTCTGTGGTACAGCCCTTCCAAGCCTGTCTCCGCAGTGCTCGGTCTCCAGCCTAGATGGTAGATGGGGACCTGGGGAGCAGGGCTGAGACAGACTAACCCGGTCAGGAAGGCCCTCGGGAGCAGGGCGTGGGCAGGATGCGGGAAGACCAGCACGGGGTGGGCGGGGTGATCTGGGATTTGGAGTGGGGGCTGAGGCAGCCATCTGCCCCTTGCAGGTGAGAAGTATGTTGCCTGCCTCCCCAACAACAGCGCGGGGGCCGTGGTGCTGGCGGCCTTCTCGGTTGCTCAGGAGGGTCCACGGGTGCCCGAGGCCTGCAGTGCCTTCTGCTTCTCCGCCGGCCAGGACCTTGCGGCCCTCTCAGAGCAGGGCCACTGCCTGTGCGGGGCTGCCCAACCCCCCAACACCTCCTCCGCCTGCCTGCCCTTCTGCTCCAGCTCCCCACAGCCCCCTGCCCCTGCCTGCGGGGGCCCCACCATCCTCCAGAATGTCTTCCCTGCCTCCCCAGGGGCTGCCTTGGTGGGGCCCCAAGGACCCCTGGCCTCTGGCCAGCCAGCAGCCTTCCACGTCACTGCCTTGCTGCCCGTCAGCTCCACCCACTGGGACTTTGGTGACGGCTCCCCTGAGGTGGACGTTGCTGGTCCGGCCAGCGTTCACCACTATGTGCTGCCTGGGCGCTATCACGTGACAGCAGCGCTGGCCCTGGGGGCTGGCTCAGCCCAACTGAGGACAGAGGTGCAGGTGGAGGCGGCTCCCGCTGCCCTAGAGCTCGTGTGTCCGGCCTCGGTGCACACTGATGAGACCCTTGAGCTCAGCATCCGAAATCGTGGGGGCTCAGGCCTTGAAGCTACCTACAGCATCATGGCCCTGGGCGAGGAGCCAGTCCAAGGTGGGTGCCGCCCTGGGCCCGGCTCACCACTCCTGTTTCTCACCCCAAGTTCAGGGGTGGGGGGGCGGAGGCCCAGGTGGGCACTCATTAATGTCCTATCTCTCTCCCTGCCGGCCCTCAGTGGTGCATCCGCTCTGTCCATCTGACACTGAGATCTTCCCTGGTAACGGACACTGCTATCGCCTGGTAGCAGAGAAGGCAGCCTGGCTGCAGGCACAGGAGCAGTGCCAGGCCTGGGCTGGGGCCGCCCTGGCCATGGTGGACAGTCCTGCCGTCCAGCACTTCCTGGTTTCCCGGGTCACCAGGTACCTGAACCCAGCCCTGAGAGGCTAGGAGGTTGAGGTGGCGAGGCTGAACACTGGTGGGGACAGAGCCTGAGACAGGAGGACAGGTGGGAGTGGCTGGAGAGGCTCAGTACCAGCCAAGGCTGGCACTGGGGCCAGATCCCCACCTCCTGGGTTCCCTGAGGGAAGAGCCTAATTAAGACAGTGAAATCACGTCCTGGACATTCTCAGTGTACAGAAGGGGAAATCAGTTGAGGGCCAGAGTGGTCAGAACCATGCCCAAGATCATTGGTTAATATGTTTAGCTCCAGTCCCTGGCTCTGACCACAGCTCCTCATTTCTCTCTCTGTGTCTATCCCTGTCCCTCTGCTTGTCCTTGTGCCTGTCCCTATCCCTCTGTCTGTTTCTGTGTCCATCCCTAGTTATGTGTCTATAATTCTTTCCTCTAAGAGAGTCTTCCTACCTTGACAGAGCTATGGAGAATAAATATCCTTTGGAAACTGATATGTGGGTGTCATGGTCCCCAAATGCCGTACCCTGAGCTTCCCCACAGGACATAGTGCTGGTCTGGTTGAGGCAAACTCCTTTGGCTGGGCCCTTAGCCCCATGGTGAGGGCGGCTGGATGGGAATTACTAAGGGCCTTGCCCTCCAGGTCTGACCCTCGGTTTCCCATCTGGATAGTAGGGCAGGCCCACCTGAGGGGCTGCTATGAGAAGCCTGCCCCTAGAGAGGATGAACGGAGTGGCACTTGTCTTGGGAATCCCCCTGAGTCCCCGCCCTCCCCATCCTCTGCAGGGGCCTGGACGTGTGGATCGGCTTCTCGGCTGTGGAGAGCGCTGAGGCGGGCCCGCTGTCTCAGGGCGAAGCCTTCAGCCTCGAGAGCTGCCAGAACTGGCTGCCTGGGGAGCCCCATCCCGCTACTGCAGAGCGCTGTGTGCGGCTTGGGCCCGCTGGGCAGTGCAACACAGACCTGTGCTCAGCACCGCACAGCTACGTCTGTGAGCTGCGGCCTGGAGGTGTGCTGGGCTGCTAGGGGGTTGGGAGTGCCTTCTGCCCTGGGCCAGGACAATGCCCCCCCCCCACCGCCCCCAGCTCCTTTCTTAGCCAGTCAGTGTTCATTAGGTGTTTGCTGAGCACCTGCTGTCGTCCTGGGCTGGATGTGCACTGGAGGAAACAAAGATAGAGGAAGCTGGGTCGGGGAGGGGTGCTGCTGCCAGGTGGCTCAATCCTGCCCTGGCCCCTTTCACTCTCCTCTTTGGCCTGGACCAGTACTTCATTGCACATTTGCCACCCCAGGCCCCGTGTGGGATGCGGAGAACTTCCTCCTAGGAGCGCCCAGCGGAGACCTGCAGGGACCACTGAGCGCCCTGGCACAGCAAGAGGCCCTCTCTGCCCCCCGGGAGCCCATCGAGGTAGGCCAGCCAAGATCCTGCTCCCGGACACAGATCACCCTCATTGTGTGTCTTTAAAAACAAGCTGTTTTTTTTTTGTTTGTTTGTTTGTTTTTAATTTATTGATTTTTTACAGAAAGGAAGAGAGAAGGATAAGAAACATCGAGAGAGAGTCATTGATCAGCTGCCTCTTGCACACCCGCCACCAGGGATGTGCCCACAACCAATGTACATGCCCTTGACCGGAATTGAACCTGGGACCTTTCAGTCCGCAGACCAATGCTCTATCCACTGAGCCAAACCGGTTTCGGCCAAGCTGCTTTTTAAGGGTCCTTTTTAATTTCCTATGTGCCCAGTATAGATGGTTTAGAACCGAGGTCGCCAACCCTTCGGACCTCATGGACCGTCAGTTGGCGACCGCTGGTTTAGAAAACCCGCTGCTGAGCAGGGAGGAGAAGCCCCTGGCCTGGTGTCCAGGAGAGTTCTGAGCTCCTGTGCCTTTTCTCTCTGTGTCTGTGGATTAAAAACCCACCACGGTGGGTCCTGCTCTCACAGGTGCTTATGAGGCCCACTTTTCCTCCCGAGCAACGCATGTGGGGCCCTCATAATGCCCGTGTCGTGGCTCCTCCTTATCCCTTTCCACTTCACCAGGTGATGGTGTTCCCTGGCCTGGGCCCGAGCCGTGAAGCCTTCCTCACCGCTGCCGAGTTTGGAACCCAAGAGCTCGGCCGGCCTGCCCAGCTGAGGCTGCAGGTGTACCGGCCCATGGGAGGAGCAGGTGGGACCCTGTCCTGGTGGTGGGAGTTGGGGGGCTTGGGTAGCCTCTGTGCGTTGTCATGTCTGTTGATCTCTTGACCACTGGACTGGTCTCCAGCCTCAAGGTGGACAGAATGGTGTCCACAGGGACCACTCGTGCTGGGGTCCCAAGGACAGATTAGGTAGGGCTTGCCCGTAAAGCAGGACCTGTGACACCTTCCTCTCCTCACAGGGGGCCCAGCAAACAACAGCGAGCCTGAGGGAAGGTCCCCGGAGAACAGGACTGAGCTGGCTCCTGACTGTACACCAGAAGGTGTCTGGTGCCCCAGAGCCAACATCTGCCTGCCACTGGACACCCCCTGCTACCCTCAGGCCAACGGGTCCACGGCAGGGCCCGGGCTCCCAGGGGCCTCCTACACACTGTGGAGGGAGTTCCTCTTCTCTGTGCCCGCGGGGCCCCCTGCCCAGTACTCGGTGTGTGTCCCTGGCCTGGGTGCCATCTGCCTCCCCTCAGCCACCTGGGTCTGGTCTCCCCATTAAACATAGACAATATGCAGATTCTTCCAGAGTCCATGGGCCCCCTGCCCACCCCCCTGCCCACCCCCGGCTTGTCAGAGCCCTTGTTCATCTCCCAGCACAAGGAGCTCCCGCCCAGGACCGTTACCCTCTGTGCCCTCTAAGGGGACTCCAAACCTCTTGGCTTGGCCTTTTCCTCCCCTTCTTCAGGTCTTGGCTGCAGTGTCCCTCAGAGGTCCCTCCCCGTCTGGGAAGCCCCACTCTGCCTGCACTCTCGGTCTTGCCTTGTGCATGTTCTGTTTGTCTGAGGCCGTCCCTCTGTCCCCACCACGAGTGCCTGGGGCCCTATGAAGTCTGGGAGAGTGTGAGTGACTGATGGGTGTTGGGATCCATGGGGAGGAGTGACTCCAGGTTACCTGCGAAGGCCCTACCTCCCCGTTGGAGCCCTGGCCCAGTGTTCTCCGCAGGCCCTGACCATGGCCCGCTGTGAGGCCCTGACATAGCCCACCTCCCTCTCCTGTAGGTCGCCTTCCGTGGCCAGGATGGCCCCCTGCTCCCTGGTGACCTCATAGGCTTCCAGCATGATGCCGGCCCGGGCGCCTTCCTGCGCTGTACCCCAGCACTCAGCCAGCCTGGCCCCGAGGTTCCTTACTTGTCTACCAATGCCTCGGCCTGGCTGGGCTGCCTGCCTACCCAGCTAGAGGCCAGCCAGGCTGGCCAGGCCTGTGCCCTGCGGCTGCTCACTGCCACGGAACGGCTCACCCCCCTGCTGGGCCTCACGCCTAACCCGGGGCTGAGGCGGCCGGGACGCTATGAGGTCCGGGCCTCAGTGGGCAACAGCGTGTCCAGGCGGAACCTATCCTGCAGCTTCGACGTGCTCTCCTCAGTGGCCGGGCTCCGGGTGGCCCACCCCGCCCCCCATGACGGGCTCCTCTATGTGTCCACCAATGGCTCGGCCTTGGTGCTCCAGGTGGACTCGGGCGCCAATGCCACCGCCACGGTGCGCTGGCCCGGGGGCAACATCAGTGCGCCCTTCGAGGCCACCTGCCCGGACTCAGTGGCCGCCCTGGTGCCAAGCTGTGCCCATGAGGCCAACAACACCCTGTTCTCGGTGTTGGCACTGCCGAGACTCAGTGAGGGCGAGCATGCAGTGGAGGTTGTGGTGGAGAACAGCGCCAGCCGTGCCAACCTCAGCCTGCGGGTGAAGGTGGAGGAGCCCATCTGCGGCCTCCGAGCCGTGCCCAGCCCCGAGGCCCGCGTGCTGCAGGGCGTCCTGGTGGTGAGTGTTGCCAGCAGGTCTGTACGACCTCCCTGAGATAAGGTGCCCGGGCAAAGAGTGGCCTCTCGCCGATGATGGAAGAGCTTGGCTGGCTAACGGGCAGGTCCTGTCAGGTGGCCATTTTTCCTAAATGATTGAGAAGTCACTTCTCTGTGCTGCTGCAGCGGGGGCTCTAAAAACGCGTTTTCCACCCTCATGTTTCACACTTCTGACCTCATTAACCCTGGGTGTGTTTTCAGGCCCCAAGCACTCTCTGAGAAGGGTCTGACGCCACCTGGCCACGTCAGCGCCTCTGGGAAGGGGCTGTCCCTGGGCCTGGGGTGCCACCTGAACAAGGCAGCCACCAGCTCTTCCCTCTGCACAGAGCTTGGGAAGGGCGGTTTCTGACAGTCCTGTCCTGTATAGTTGTCCCCCAGCCTGCCCAGTCACACCTGTCTGTCAGGTGACGCGGGTAAACAGGCATGAGACGCATTGAGACTCACGTGCCTTCCCAAATGGCACTGTGCTGTCCAACCAGGGGGCTGGAGCAGGAGCCCTGGAGGGCTGTGCAGGTTCAGGGATGGCAGGTGGGGAACTGAGGTGCAGAGAGGTCAAGGAGTGACTAAACCCAAGCTCAGCCCCAGACCATGTGGCTCCTTAGTCGAGGGTGAGCCCTGAGCCCTCCTCCCCCACTGTGTCTTCAGGTCCTGCCCCAGGAAGCCCCACAGGGAGTGTATCGGGACGGTAGACGTGGGCTGGGGGCAGAGTTGGTCACCGTGGGCTGACGCTGTGCCCTTTCCTCAGAGGTACAGCCCGGTGGTGGAGGCCGGCTCGGACGTGGTCTTCCGCTGGACCATCGATGACAAGCAGTCGCTGACTTTTCACAACGTGGTCTTCAACGTCATCTACCAGAGCGCTGCGGTCTTCAAGCTCTCGGTGCGTGAAGGCGCCGGAAAGCTGCGGGCGGGCGGACGACTAGCGCTCGCCCTTGCCTCTGTTTCTGCTCCGCGCTGCTCCTGACCCCCCTGGGGGAGCCGGGGGTGAGTGCAGAGTTCTGCTGGCTCCCTGAACACTATCACCCGTCTCCACAGCTCACAGCCACCAACCACGTGAGCAATGTCACTGTGAACTACAACGTCACCGTGGAGCGGATGCATAAGATGCGGGGCCTGCGGGTGTCGGCAGTGCCCCCTGTGCTGACCCCCAATGCCACGTTGCTGCTGTCGGCTGAAGTGCTAGTGGACTCGGCCGTGGAGGTGGCCTTTCTGTGAGTGCACTGGGCCCAGCAGGGGTGGCAGGTTCTCTCAGCTCCCCTTCCCCAGTCCCCTCACCTGTCCGGAGGTGATGGGTACGTAGGATCTAGGAGGGGGCAGGGGCTGCAGCAGGGCTGGGTGGTACCCTGAACGAAGCTACAAGAACAGTGACTGTAGCCAGCAAGGATGCCGCCTATGGGAGCGGCCAGCCTGTCCCACTCATTGTCCCAGATGCTCACTGCCTGCCTGCTGCCCCGGCAGGTGGACCTTCGGGGATGGGGAGCAGGTGATCGGCCAGTTCAAGCCTCCATACGACGAGTCCTTCCAGGTCCCCGACCCCACGGTGGCCCAGGTGCTAGTGGAGCACAACACCACTCACACCTACACCGTTCCAGGTGAGGCGGGCCCACAGCCCTGCTGGCCCCACTGGGCAAGCCCTGCTTCACTGGTAGCTTGGGGTGATGGCCCAGGGCCTTCCTAGGGTGAAAAAGGGGTGCCTGGGGGTGAGGGGTGGACTAGGTCACTGAACCCCGTGAATTGAATTTGCTGAAAGGAGACTAGATCTTCCTATGTCCTTCCCTGAGCCTTCTTTGGTAGAGAAGGGGTAGAGGGTTACTGTTTAGTTACTTTCCAAATTCCAGATCCTCATACACAACGCAGAGTAAATAGCAGGGTTCCCACAGTCCTTGCTTTGCACTGGCTCGCTCTCTCTCTCTTTTTTTAAAAAAATATATTTTATTGATTTTTTACAGAGAGGAAGGGAGAGATATAGAGAGCTAGAAACGTCAATGAGAGAGTAACATCAACCAGCTGCCTCTTGCACACCCCCTACCAGGGATGTGCCCGCAACCAATGTACATGCCCTTGACCGGAATCGAACCCGGGACCCGTCAGTCCGCAGACCGACGCTCTACCACTGAGCCAAACCGGTTTCGGCTGGTTCACTCTCTTACCTCAGTGAAGTCTTCTTTAGAGACAGTCTGTTCCTCATTCAAGCTCTGCTGTAGCGCTGTGTCTTGCTCTGTGTTGATGGCACCCTATTCACACCTTCTAAGAGGTTCCGGGGCACAGCAGCCCTCGGGGTTGGGGAGGGGTTGTGCTAACAGGCGACAGAGTGGCCACAGTGCCATTCCCACTCCGGGCCTGTCCCCCAGGTGAGTACAATTTGACCCTGCTCGTGTCCAACGCCTTTGAGAACTTGACGCAGCTGGTGCCTGTGAGTGTGCGTGCCCTTCTGCCTGTCGTGGCCTTGGCTGTGGGCAGCCCTGTCCTGGTGGCTGGCCGGCCCATCACCTTCTCCCCACACCCACTGCCCTCACCTGGGAGCATCCTGTACACGTGGGACTTTGGGGATGGCTCCCCAACCATGGCACATCACCAGCCAATGGTCAACCACACGTACACCTCGAGGGGCACGTACCACGTCTGCGTGGAGGCCAACAACACAGTGAGCAGCACGGCGGCATGCACTGACGTCCGCGTCTTTGAGGAGCTCCGTGGCCTGAGCGTGAGCCTCAGCTCAGCTGTGGAGCAGGGCGCGCCGGTGGTGGTCAGCGCCGCCCTGGAGTCGGGCGACAACGTCACGTGGACTTTTGACATGGGGGATGGCACGGTGCTCACCGGCCCGGAGGCCGCGGTGGAGCATGTGTACTTGCAGGCTCGGAACTACACAGTGGCCGTGGGCGTGTCCAGCCCCGCCGGCCACCTGGCCCAGAGCCTGCCCGTGCGGGTCTTTGTCCTGGAAGTGCTGTGGATCGACCCTGTGGCCTGCATACCGGTGCAGCCGCAGGCCCGGCTCACGGCCCACGTCACGGGGAACCCTGCCCACTATGTCTTCGACTGGACCTTTGGGGATGGCTCCTCCAACACGACCATCTGGGGGGACCCGACTGTGACGCACAACTTCACTCGGAGTGGCACGTTCCCCCTGGTGCTCATCCTGTCCAGCCACGTGAACAAGGCGCATTACTTCACCAGCGTGTGCGTGGAGCCCGAGGTGGGCAACGTCACCCTGCTGCCCGAGCGGCAGTTTGTGCGGCTTGGGGACAAGGCCCCGCTGGTGGCCCTCGCCTGGCCCCCGTTCCCCTACCGCTACACCTGGGACTTCGGCACGGAGGATGCACCCTGCGTCGGGGCCCCCGAGGCCACGTTCACCTACTGGGATGCCGGCTCCTACCTGGTGACGGTCACTGTGTCCAACAACATCTCGGCTGCCAACGACTCCGCGCTCGTGGAGGCGCAGGAGCCCGTGGCGCTCACGGGCATCAGGGTCAACGGGTCCCGGGCGCTGGAGCTGCAGCAGCCTTACCTGTTCTCCACCGTGGGCCACGGGCGCCCTGTCACCTACCTGTGGGAGCTTGGGGACGGCGCCCGGCTGGAGGGCCCTTCGGTCACTCACGTCTACACCAGCACAGGCCACTTCACCATCAGGGTGGCCGGCTGGAACGAGGTGAGCCGCGGGGAGGCCCAGCTGAACGTCTCGGTACAGCGGCGCGTGCAGGGGCTCAGTGTCAATGCCAGCCGCACGGTGGTGCCCCTGAACGGCAGCGTGAGCTTCAGCACCTCGCTGGAGGCAGGCAGTGACGTGCGCTACTCTTGGGTGCTCTGTGACCGCTGCACACCCATTCCCGGGGGCCCCACCATCTCCTACACCTTTCGCTCTGTGGGCACCTTCAACATCATCGTCACCGCTGAGAACGAGGTGGGCGCTGCCCAAGACAGCATCTTCGTCTACGTCCTGCAGCGCATCGAAGGGCTGCAGGTGGCTGGCGGCGGCGGTGGCTGCTGCTTCCCCACCAACAGCACCCTTCAGCTACAGGCCGTGGTCAGGGACGGCACCAACATCTCCTACGGCTGGACTGCCCAGCGGGACGGCGGCACAGCCCTGGTGGGCAGCGGCAAAACCTTCTCACTCACTGTGCTCGAGGCTGGCACCTACCACGTCCAGCTGCGGGCCACAAACATGCTGGGCAGCGCCTCGACCAACCGCACCGTGGAGTTTGTGGAGCCTGTAGGGTGGCTGTCTGTGGCTGCCTCCCCGAGCCCGGCCCCTGTCAACGTGAGTGTCACCTTCTGCGCCGAACTGGCTGGTGGCAGTGATGTCATTTACACCTGGTCCCTGGAGGAAGGACTGAGCTGGGAGACCCCAGAGCCATCCACGACCCACACCTTCCCCACTCCCGGCCTATACCTGGTCACCGTCACGGCCAAGAACCCGCTGGGCTCGGCCAACACCACCATTGAGTTGGCCGTGCAAGTGCCTGTGAGTGGCCTCAGCATCAGGGCCAGCGAGCCGGACGGAAGCTTTGTGACGACTGGCTCCACTGTGCCCTTCTGGGGGCAGTTGGCTTCTGGCACCAACGTCAGCTGGTGCTGGGCTGTGCCAGGCGGTAGCAGACACGGCCAGCACGTCACCGTGGTCTTCCCTGAAGCCGGCACCTTCTCTGTGCAGCTCAACGCCTCCAACGCGGTCAGCTGGGTCTCCGCCACACACAGCCTCGTGGTGGAGGAGCCTGTTGTGGGGCTGGTGCTGTGGGCCAGCAGCAAGGTGGTGGAGCCGGGGCAGCCGGTCCACTTCCAGGTCCTGCTAGCCTCGGGCTCGGCCGTCAGCCTCCACTTGCAGGTTGCGGGGGCTGGCCCCGAGGCGCTCCCCGGGCCTCGCTTTTCCCGCAGCTTCCCCCGGGTCGGGGACTACACGGTGAGCGTCCAGGCCGAGAACCACGTGAGCCGGGCGCAGGCGCAGACCCGCATCCTGGTCCTGGAGGCCGTGGGCGGGCTGCAGGTGCCCAACTGCTGCGAAGCGGGCATCGCCACCGGCACCGAGAGGAACTTCACGGCCCGGGTGCAGCGGGGCTCCCGCGTGGCCTACGCCTGGTACTTCTCCCTCCAGAAGGTGCAGGGGGACTCGCTGGTCATCCTGTCGGGCCGCGAGGTCGCCTACACCCCCGTGGCCGCGGGGCTGCTGGAGATCCACGTGCGGGCCTTCAACGAGCTGGGCGGCGTCAACCAGACCCTCGTGGTCGAGGTCCAGGACGTCATCCAGCACGTGGCGCTGCGCAGCAGCCGCTGCTTCACCAACCGCTCGGCCCGGTTCGAGGCCGCCACGAGCCCCAGCCCCCGGCGCGTGGCCTACCGCTGGGACTTCGGGGACGGGGCCCCGGCGGAGGACACGGAGGATCCCTGGGCGGACCACTCCTACCTGCAGTCCGGGGACTACCACGTGGAGGTGAATGCCTCCAACCTGGTGAGCTTCTTCGTGGCACAGGCCACGGTGACTGTCCACGTGCTGGCCTGCAGGGAGCCCAAGGTGGACGTGGCCCTGCCCCCTCAGGTGCTGATGCGGCGCTCCCAGCGCAACTACCTGGAGGCCCACATTGACCTGCGCGGCTGTGTCAGCTACCAGACGGAGTACCGCTGGGAGGTGTACCGCGCCGCCAGCTGCCAGCGGCCGGGGCGCACGGCCCGCGTGGCCCTGCCCGGCGTGGACGTGAGCCGGCCCCAGCTGGTGGTGCCCCGCCTGGTGCTGCCCGTGGGCCACTACTGCTTCGTGTTCGTGGTGTCGTTTGGGGACACGCCCCTGTCGCAGAGCATCCAGGCCAACGTGACAGTAGCCCCCGAGCGCCTGGTGCCCATTGTGGAGGGCGGCTCCTACCGAGTGTGGTCAGACGTGCAGGACCTCGTGCTGGATGGGAGCAAGTCCTACGACCCCAACCTGGAGGACGGCGACCAGACCCCCCTCAGCTTCCACTGGGCCTGCGTGGCCTCCACGCAGGTCAGGCTCTGGGCAGGCAGGGCGGAGGAAGGGCGCCTTCCGGTCCCCTCGGGTGTGCACCACCGAGCCCAGCTCGGGAGAGGGTTCATCTGCTGGCAGGGTCCTGGTGGGCTTGGTCCCAGCATGGGGAGGGGCCCCTGCTGTCCTCCGGGTCAGGCTCTGCTTTGAGGGGGCCAGGTCTCACCGCCCCTGTTCTTGGCCGCAGAGCGAGACTGGCGGGTGTGTGCTGAACTTCGGGCCCCGCGGAAACGGCATTGTCACCATCCCTCGGGAGCGGCTGCAGGCTGGCGTGGAGTACACCTTCAGCCTGACGGTGTGGAAGGCTGGCCGGAAGGAGGAGGCCACCAACCAGACGGTGGGTGCCACCTGCCCTTGGCCTGCATTGGGGGTGGGGGAGGGCTGCCTCCTGCAGAGAGCACCAAGCGCCCTTCCAAGGTTTTCTGTGTTTGAGAACTTCCAGAGGCTGGCTGTCCTCTGAGTCACTACTTTCGATACAGATGTCTAACAACACGCTCTGCTTCAGCAGCATCTCCTCCCGAGCCTTAGGGGAGCCAGGCAGCTCCTGTGATTGGTGAAAAATAAACTGTCCCAGTGAGGAAACACACTCTCCTCAGCGCGGCTGTCCTGGTTTCCGAACAGGGAGGCCTGCTCTTCCCTCCGTGGGCGTTGCTCTGCTCCCTCCCCCGGACTGGCCGGGCCGTCAGGACCCTGTGCAGTGACCCATGTCAGCCGCTCCCGCTGCTGCAGGGCAGGGCCTGCTGGTGGGAGCCAGTGTGCCAGGCTTTGCGGTGCCTGGGTTAGGTGTCTGTCCCCAATGCCAGGCCTCTCCCGATGGCCTGCTTGGGGGTGTCTGGGCAGGTAGGAGCCCGCGCAGGGTCCAGCACAGCTGGGCTGTCTGAGGGACCCGCCCCCCAGGACAGCAGGCCCCTCCACAGGGGCTGTAGACCAGCTGTCCTTCCTGTGTGCGTTCCTATGGGCACTCACCAGGCGCCACCTGTGGGACAGGCCCAGGATAGGCACTGGAGGCTGCAGTGTGGTCTCTGCCCCTTTGGATGATCCCTGCCCCCAAATGGGAAGATCCAAAACCCGATGAATGTCCGGGGTGAGGGCCCAGCTCACTGTCCTTTGGGAACTCGGACTTGGGGCCTAGAGGGAGCTCCCCGTCTGGGGCAACGGCACGTGCAGAGGAAGCGGCCCTTCTCCTGGGCCCACACCCACCGACCTGGGCAGCTTCTGGCTCAGAAGCAGAGGCCTCACCTCAGGGCCTGGCCTCCTGTAATCCCGCCCCGTCTCCAGGTGCTGATCCGCAGTGGCCGGGTGCCCATCGTGTCCTTGGAGTGCGTGTCCTGCAAGGCGCAGGGCGTGTATGCCGTGAGCCGCAGCTCCTACGTGTACTTGGAGGGCCACTGTGACAACTGCAGCGAGGGCTCCAAGCGAGGGGTGAGCTGGGTGGGCCCGGGGTGGGGGCAGGGCTGGGTGTAGAGTCGGGCTTAGGTGGGGACGTGTCCCAGCCTCGAGGGCTCAGCAGCCCCAGTCCCGCCCCTGAGTGCCCATCTGCCCCCACAGCTCTGGGCCGCTCGCACCTTCAGCAACCAGACGCTGGTGCTGGACGAGGCGAGCACCTCCACGGGCAGCACGGGCATGCGGCTGGTGGTGCGGCGCGGCGTGCTGCGGGACGGCGAGGGCTACACGTTCACGCTCACGGTGCTGGGCCGCTCCGGCGAGGAGGAGGGCTGCGCTTCCATCCGCCTCGCCGCCAACCGCCCTCCGCTGGGGGGGGCCTGCCGCCTCTTCCCGCTGGACGCCGTGTGCGCGCTCACCACCAAGGTGCACTTCGAGTGCACGGGTGAGTGCGCCGGGTGGGAGGCGGGAGGCCGCGTGACGCCCACGGGGCCTGCGTGGAGCGGCTGAGGTGACTTGTGCCCGCAGGCTGGCGGGATGCGGAGGATGCGGGTGCCCCCCTGGTGTACGCCCTGCAGCTGCAGCGCTGTCGCCAGGGCCACTGTGAGGAGTTCTGTGTGTACAAGGGCAGTCTCTCCACCTACGGGGCTGTCCTGCCACCCGGTTTTGCACCCCACTTTGAGGTGGGCCTGGCCGTGGTGGTGCAGGACCAGCTGGGTGCTGCCGTGGTCGCCCTCAACAGGTGAGCAAGGGCCCCTGGGAGCAGGGCCTCGGGGATGGGAGCAGCGGCTGCTGCCTGTTCACCTATGACCTCTGCACAGGTCTCTGGCCATCACCCTGCCAGAGCCCCCAGGCGACGCCCTGGGCGGCCCCCCAGAGCTCGCCCCGTGGCTGCACAGCCTCACGGAGAGTATGCTGCCCAAGCTGCTGAGACAGGCTGACCCCCAACATGTCATCGAGTACTCACTGGCCCTCATCACTGTGCTCAACGAGGTCAGTCCCGGGGCGCTGGGGGCTGGGCCGTTTGCCCTCAGCGGTTGGGTGCTGGCCCAGAGCAGTACTCTGACTGGACTCTCGATTCTTGCCAAGGGCTTGTCCCTGGCTCCCGACAGACAAAATCCCTAACCTCCTTGAAATGGCCTCTCCTCTCAGCAGACCCTCCTGGGACCCTCCCCAGTGTCAGACCCCCTGCCTTGCTTCTCCGTGCACCCCAGAACCTCAGGAGGGCCCTTGAAGAAACAGGGTTTGAGTCACTGCCCACATTCTGCAGCACCGGAGATGTCTGCACTGTGCCCACAGCATGGCTGCCTGTTGTCCACTGATGGCTGCCTTGTGCCCTTCACCACAGCACGAGCAGAGCCTGGCCGTGGAGGCGGAGCCAGACTTAAGGTGGCAGCTGCAGGCTGAGATACGCAAGAACATCACCGAGACCCTGGTCTCCCTGCGGGTCAACACCGTGGACGACATCCAGCAGATCGCAGCCGTGCTGGCCCAGTGCATGGTAGGATGGGACCCAGGCTCCTGGCAGCACTGGGCCTCCCTGCCGAGAGTCTGGCTGGCCCTGTGCCCTTCCTGGGGGAGCCCAGCCTGAGCCGTAGGCGCCCCCCAGGGTGACCCTGCAGGACGGCCCAGGGCAGAAGGAGGGCCCCGCTATGGAGAGGGCTGACAGGGTTTCTCCAGCCCCGAGGCTGCCGCCACCTCACCGGGGAGCTGGGAGCTGCTGGGCCGGGCACGTCGCGATGGGGGTGGGGGCACTGAACTGGGGTGCCAGGGCATTGCCACAGAGGCCTCAGCAGAGGAGCAGAGCGCCTTTGGGAGTCTCCCTGTCTGCCATGTGGCATTTGTGGCGATTTGTGGGCTGGGGTGGCCAGGAGGGCCATAGTACCTGGATTTTGTTGCAGAGAGGGAGGAGCCCCAGAGAGGCTGTCAGCGTGGGGGGAGCTTTGTTTGGGGTGGTTTGAGGCACCCGATGGGAACAGGCAGGCTGTGGCCATGGAGGGCACCCCAGAATCACAGCGAATGGGATGGCGTTAAGCTGGGCCAGGAGCTTAAGGGAGCTACCAGACTGGAGCGAGGCTGGACACGGCCCGGGTTCCCTCAGGTGTCCAGCAGGGAGCCTGTGTGCCTCTCGTGCCAGAAGAAGACATTGCTCAAGCTGGAGGCCATGATGCGCGTCCTGCAGGCCGAGACCACTGCGGGCACGGGGACACCCACCGCCATTGCCGACAGCATCCTCAACATCACAGGTGTGGGCTGCGGCCGGGACCGTGGTACCCCCCAGCCCGCCGTCCTTCTGCCCTGCCGCTGCTCCACCTCTCTCCCCCAGCCTCTCTTCCTTGTCACATTTCTCCCGCCAAGCTCTCCCCC
Source organism: Pipistrellus kuhlii (assembly GCF_014108245.1). Taxonomy (NCBI): domain Eukaryota; kingdom Metazoa; phylum Chordata; class Mammalia; order Chiroptera; family Vespertilionidae; genus Pipistrellus; species Pipistrellus kuhlii. The sequence continues at coordinate 91,143,313 of NW_023425540.1, forward strand.
AACCCTCCCACCTCTCCTGCCAACCTCGCCCCTGTCTCCCCATCCACAGGTGACCTCATCCACCTGTCCAACTCCAACGCGCGGGACCTGCAGCCCTCAGAGCCGGGGGCCGAGCTGCTGCCACTGACGGTGGCATCCACGGCCTATCGCCTGTCGTCATCCCTCATGTGCATCCTCATGCGCTCCCGTGTGCTCAACGAGGAGCCCCTGACCCTGGCGGGCGAGGAGATCGTGGCCCAGGGCAAGCGCTCCGACCCCCTGAGCCTGCTCTGCCAGGGCAACGCCTCGGGCCCCGGCTGCCACTTCTCCATCCCCACTGCCTTCAGCGGGGCTCTGTCCAACCTCAGCGACGTGGTGCAGCTCATCTTCCTCGTTGACTCCAACCCCTTTCCCTTTGGCTACATCAGCAACTATACTGTCTCCACCAAGGTGGCGTCGATGGCCTTCCAGACGCAAGCCGGCGCCCAGATCCCCATCGGGCAGCTGGCCTCGGAGCGTGCCATCACCGTGAAGGTGCCCAACAGCCCTGACCTGGCTGCCCGGGTCCACCGCATCCCTGCTGGTTCCGCCACCGTCCCGCCTCGCGCCTCGGTCAGCGCTGTGGTCACCCCCAACCACACCAAACCTGAGGCCGGGCTGCACCTGCAGCTCACCTACACGGTGCTGAACGGTGGGTGCCGTGGCCGGGCGGCGGGCGGAGGGGCAGCCGGGAGGAGCAGGAGCTGTTCCCAGCACGGAGGCTCCCGCAGGCTGCGGGAGGGCGGGTGCCAGGGCTCTCGGGGATGTCGCCCAGGTGGGTGGTCGTCTGACCCTTTACATGCCGCCCCCAGAGCACTACCTGTCTGAGGAGCCTGAGCCCTACCTGGCCGTCTACCTGCACTCGGCGCCCTGGCCCAACGAGCACAACTGCTCAGCCAGCAGGAAGATCAGCCTGGAGGCGCTGGCGGGCGAGGACCACAGGCCCTACACCTTCTTCATCGCCCCGGGGTGAGGACGGGGTGGCCCCCAGGCTGGGCACCGGGTCTGACACCAGACCAGGACTGGTGGGCATGGGTGGGGTAGTCTCTGAGGGCGCTTAGGCTCCCTGTGGCAGCACGTGTGCAGCAGAGTGACGGGGCGTGGCCAGGCTGGCCTCGCATGGTGAGCGTGGCTGTGGCTGAGAAGATTGCTGTGTCCTGAGCCGAGGGGCTGGCAGGCAGGGTGTGGCCGTGACATTCCCCCTGCTCCTAACAGGACCAGAGACCTGGGCGGGAGTTACTACCTGAACCTGACCAGCCACTTCCGCTGGTCCGCGCTGGAGGTGTCTGTGGGCCTGTACACGTCCCTGTGCCAGTACTTCAGTGAGAAGGAGATGATGTGGCGCACGGAGGGGCTTGTGCCCCTGGAGGAGACCTCGCCCAGCCAGGCCGTGTGCCTCACCCGCCACCTCACGGCCTTCGGAGCCAGCCTCCTCGTGCCGCCCAGCCACGTCCACTTCATCTTCCCTGTGAGTGCGGGGCCAGCTCCATCCTGAGCCTGAGGCAGGCCGTGCTTCCCGGGCCTGACGGCTCTCTCCCCAGGAGCCGGCCTCGGCCACGAACTACGTCGTCCTGCTGACGTGCGCCGTGTGCCTGGTGACCTACGCGGTGATGGCCGTGATCCTGCGCAAGCTGGACCAGCTCGACGTCAGCCGGGTCCGCGCCATCCCTTTCTGCGGAAAGGGGGGCCGCTTCAAGTACGAGATCCTGGTCAAGACCGGCTGGGGCCGCGGCTCAGGTGAGGGGCCCCTCCCTTGGCTCCGGCCACTCTCCCTAACCGTGATTGTAGACAGCACAGGACAAGGGCTCATTGACCAGACGCTGTGTGACTGTGGACAGGCTGTCACTTCCTGAGGATGAGAGCAGTCGGGGCAGCAGGTGCCGTCAGCCTGGGTGACGGTCTCTGTACGGCCATACGGGACCTCCCAGTGTGCGCAGGCCCTGGAAAGCCAGCTTAGTGATCAGAAGGGGAAATTATTTTGTTATTTTTTTGTTAATCCTTATCTGAGGATATTTTTCCATTGACTTTTTTTTAGAGGGAGATAGGAAGGGGGGGAGAGAAACAAATTAATTGGTTGACTCCTGCTTGTGCCTTTACTAGGGCTAGAGAATGAACCTGCAACCCAGGTCCATGCCCTTGACCAGAAATTGAACCTGTGACCCTACGGTCTGCAGGCTGATGCTCCAACCACTGAGCAACACCAGCCAGGGTGGAAAATGATTATTAAATGATAATAAATCATTGTAAAAACAATAAAGATTATTTCCAAGATGGTAAAAATCAGTTATAAACAGTATAGTGTAACTTGAAACATTTAGTTAGTACAGCTTACTTAAAACAGACACACTGGGAATTAAAGTGTTTTATTTCTTTGTGAAAAACTTACCAAGAATAGTTTGTGTTCTCTCATGTAACTCACCATGTGGAGTGAACATCTTACTGTGCCCTGGCGAATTGCCAGATTCCAGCATTTCTTGTTTGCCCTCTCCATATCATGAAATACCTTGGAGGGTTCTTTTATTTTTTATTTATTCATTTATTTATTTATTTATTTATTTTTTAAATATATTTTATTGATTTTGTACAGAGAGGAAGAGAGAGGGATAGAGAGTTAGGAACATCGATGAGAGAGTCATCGATCAGCTGCCTCTTGCACACCCCCCACTGGGGATGTGCCCGCAGCCAAGGTACATGCCCTTGACCGGAATCGAACCTAGGACCTTTCAGTCCCCAAGCCGACGCTCTATCCGTTGAGCCAAACCGGTTTTGGCGAGAGTTCTTTTAATATGAAACTCTCGCCCCCGTATTTTTGTTCTGTAACCTCGTTGTCCATTTTGTCACGGCCACTGTCCTTACTTATGCGGGAAGTTTGTCACTGACGGCTTTCTGGAGTCTCTGTCCGGGTCCGCACTCCCATGGCTGCTGCCTCAGTGGTTCATTTACCTTTGGTTCAGAATCCATGTCCAGCGTGATTACCGTTCCTCATGTATTCGCTGTGCTTCCCTCTTTGCCGGCCAGTGCCCCGCTCTGATGGCCATTCTTGTAAAGCATGGGGGAGACGGGAGGCAGCACCAGCGCACGCTGGGTGGTCTGTGGAAACTGAAAGATGCACCGTGACCCAATCAGCCAGCTTTGGAAGAAGTGAGCGATTGGCTGCTGGTCAGGCTGTGCATCCTTATTTACATAGTGGACTGAGAGCTAGCAGCCACGTTTATATTTCACACAGTGACAGTTAATGTACCATCATAACTAACACATGAATCATGTCATTGGGGGCTGTGTTTAACAAGTTAGGTAACTGAGATCTGTGTTCATTCGAGCTGAGCAGAGTGAGGACCGCCTGTACTTGAATGAAGACAGGAAGGAAATGGCTGGGTCCCATGGCTGGTGGGCAGCAAACCTAGAGCCATAGGCCTCCTTCTGTCCCCCAGGCACCACAGCACACGTGGGCATCATGCTGTTCGGGGCGGACAGCCGGAGCGGCCACCGGCACCTGGACGGGGACAGAGCCTTTCACCGCAACAGCCTGGACATCTTCCAGATTGCCACCCCGCACAGCCTGGGCAGCGTGTGGAAGATCCGCGTGTGGCACGACAACAAAGGTCGGCGCGGCACCTGCCCCCGCCCCCCTTTCCTTCCTGCTGGCACTCTGCGCCCTGACCGCTCCCGCCCGCCCCTCTGCAGGGCTCAGTCCCGCCTGGTTCCTGCAGCACGTCATCGTCCGGGACCTGCAGACCGCCCGCAGCACCTTCTTCCTGGTCAACGACTGGCTGTCCGTGGAGACGGAGGCCAACGGGGGGCTGGTGGAGAAGGAGGTGCTGGCAGCGAGTAAGGCCCGCACCCCGCACCCCGCACCCCGAGGCCGGAGGAGCAGCCGCGCCGCTGGCCTCCGGGACCCACGGTGCCCTCTCTCCAGGTGACGCGGCCCTGCGACGCTTCCGGCGCCTCCTGGTGGCGGAGCTCCAGCGGGGCTTCTTTGACAAGCACATCTGGCTCTCCATGTGGGACCGGCCGCCGCGCAGCCGCTTCACTCGAGTCCAGCGGGCCACCTGCTGCGTCCTCCTCATCTGCCTGTTCCTGGGCGCCAATGCTGTGTGGTATGGGGTCGTGGGAGACGCTGCCTACAGGTGGGTGCCTGTGGGGGTTCGGATGTGCTCCCTATGCCCAGCCCCTCCTGTGCCCCCTCCCGGCCTGACCTAGCCAGGTCTCTCCTCTCTTGTCACGTAGCTCGGGGCCCGTGTCCGGGCTGATTCCGCTGAGTGTTGACACGATCGCCGTGGGCCTGGTGTCCAGTGTGGTTGTCTACCCCATCTACCTGGTTATCCTGTTCCTCTTCCGGATGTCCCGGAGCAAGGTGGGCTGGGGCCTCGGACTCTGGAAAGCAGAGCCTCGTTCCTGTGTAGAGGGCTGTGCTGTCCAATATGGCAGCTAAAGAGGGACAATCAGCAAGGCCTTTAGCTGAGAAAAGGAGAAATACAGCTGTTGAAATGATGAATGAACGAGGCAATGTCACTACCCACAGCACAGAAATTAACAGGACTGGTAACTCAGAAGAAACAAGTTCCTAGAAAGACAAACTACCAAAACCACCTCACGGAGAAACAGAAAACCTGAGCGCACATGTAGCAAGTATAGGATTGAATTTAAAACCTCCGTGAAGGGAAGCCCAGGTAGCCGCACTGGTGATTATTCCAAACAGTTACAGAAGCAGCAGTTCTTCCCAGTCTCACAAACAGGAGGGCAAAAATAAATACATTAAAAAAAAAAAAATCCAAGAGGGCACACTTCCTAACTCCCCCCACAGCCAGACGGGCACCACAAGACGAACCACAGACCCCTCTCAGGAATATGCAGGCAGAAACCCTCAACAAAATAGCAAATCATATCCACATGACCAAGAGGGATGTACTCCAGGAGTCCAGTACGTGATAGGAGCATGTGCAGCTGCTTACATTCAGACAGTATCAGCACCTCGGTCCTTAGCTGCTCCAGCTACAGTTGAAGTGCTCCCTAATGTCAAAGGCCAACACAGGCCAAATAAGGTTTAAGTTTATGTGGGCCACAAAAAAACAAAAGCTTCAATTTTCATAGAAACGTAGGTTTATTTCGATAGAGACATGCTGAATACAAAGGGCTGAAATAAATGAGTCATCATTAACATAAAACAATAGAACATCTTAATAAAAATATTTTTTCTTAAACATTAACTTACCAGACACTGAACAACTACACAAATTAAGTGTAATGCAAATAAACCTATTTTTCTTGTTCTCTGATAGCGAAATATTTCCTGTTGAGCACACCAAACAAGTCAGTACAAGACTAATGACATGGCAATTGGCTGCTAAAATATTCACTGCTAGTATTAGTGGAGAGAAATGGTGCACCTGTGTGTAAGGGAAATGAATGCAACACGATTAATCAGTCATTAGCGGATGTTGTAGTTTGTTATTAATTATGTATAACAGGATATTGTAAAGGTTAAGTTATGAAATTGTTATTAAGACGTTTCTCATATACAGTTATACTGGCTGGGCCACAAAAATCCTCTAAGGTTGGTGGGCCACGAGTTTGACGTGCTTGGGCTGTGGTGACAGTGCAGGTATCGAATGTGTGCATCATTCTAGAACATTCTCTAGGAAAATCTAGTCCAGACTCCACATTCTCAGGAGGTTGCATGTCTCCCTGGAACAGGAGCGAGAGCTGCTCCTGCTGACTACCTGCCTCTCCCTGCAGGTGGCTGGGGCCCCAGACCCTACCCCCACAGGGCAGCAGGTCCTGGACATGGACAGCTACCTGGACTCTTCTGTGCTGGACAGCTCCTTCCTCGCCTTCCCTGGGCTCCGGGCCGAGGTGAGGGCTCCCAGGGCCCTGCCTGGTGGGGTGGGTCCCACTGCCTCCGGGCAGCTCAGTCAGAGGCTCTCTCTGTACTTTTCACTAGGCCTTCGCTGGACAAATGAAAAGTGACTTATTTCTGGATGATTCCAAAAGGTGGGGGCCCCTAGAGAAAATGTGAATCTTGTTGAAGGTCAGCTGCGTGTGCCATGTCATGGTTACCTGGGCTGCGTGTGTGCCATGTCATGGTTACCTGGGCTGCGTGTGTGCCATGTCATGGTTACCCGGGCTACGTGTGTGCCATGTCATGGTTACCCGGGCTACGTGTGTGCCATGTCATGGTTACCCAGGCTGTATGTGTGCCATGTCATGAGTGTCTGGGCTGCATGTGTGCCATGTCATGAGTGTCTGGGCTGCGTGTGTGCCATGTCATGGGTGTCTGGGCTGGGTGTGTGCCATGTCATCTGTGTCTGGGCTGGATGTGTGCCATGTCATGGTTACCTGGGCTGGGTGTGTGCCATGTCATGGGTGCCTGGGCTGGGTGTGTGCCATGTCATGGGTGCCTGGGCTGGGTGTGTGCCATGTCATGGGTGTCTGGGCTGCGTGTGTGCCATGTCATGGGTGCCTGGGCTGGGTGTGTGCCATGTCATGGGTGCCTGGGCTGGGTGTGTGCCATGTCATGGTTACCTGGGCTGTATGTGCTATCGCGTGTTCTTGTCCAGTATTTGTTGGCCCTTTGTGTTGTTACACATGTTCCAGGGGGGTGTTTGCTCAGAGGCCCCATGTATCCGTGTGTGACTGGATGTGCAGACGAGTTTCCTTGGGCTCCCCTTGCTGACCTGTGTCTCCACAGCCTGGTGTGCTGGCCATCCAGCGAAGGCACGCTCAGTTGGCCAGACTTGCTGAGTGACCCATCCATCATGGGCAGCACCCTGCAGCGGCTGGCACGGGGTCGGATGGGCCACATTCTGGGCCCTGAGGAGGACAGTCTCTCCCTGGTCAGCCCCTCCTCACCCGCCAAATACTTCTCCGCTTCAGGTGAGCAGGAAGGGGACATCCGTAAGTTCTCCGCGGAGGGTTCTGAGGCTCAGGGTGGGAGGAGCCCAGGCCTCCCTGACGGCACATCCCGCTTTCTTTAGATGAAGACCTGATCCGGCAGATCCTGGCCGAAGGGGTCAGCAGCCTGGCCCCCACCCAGGACACGCAAGTAGAAACGGATCTCCTGACTGGCCTGTGAGTGCCCAGCTCCTGGGGGTGGAGGCCAGTGTCGGGGACCCAGGCCAAGAAGCCCTGCTTCCTCCATGGGACTCAGTTGTCCAGCCCCGAGCCCCAGTGTGGAGCTGGGTAACATTTGACCTCTGCGTCCCTCACTGGTTGGAAGGACTTCCTGGGGTCAGCCACGGCCCAGGAATGTTCCCGTTATATAGGAGCAGGAAAGACATTTGAGGAGCAGAAAGGGTGGCTGTGACGAAGAGTCATTGTCAGGTTTTTAAATATCCCATTTCTTTATTTTGAGACTATTTGTTTCCAATTTAGTAACAAGATTCATTAGGAACTCCCTTCTATTCTTTGTTGTTGTTAACCCTTAGATGTTTTTTTTTCATTGCTTTTTAGAGAGAGTGGAAGGAAAAATGGGAGGGAGGGAGGAAGGGAGAGAAACATTGAAGTGAGAGAGACACATCGATTGGTTACCTCCAGCAAACGCTGCGACCAGGGTTGGGGATCAAACCTGCAAACAAGATACTCGCCCTTGACTGGGAATCGAACCTGGGATCCTTGGGTGTGCAGGCTGATGCTCTAACCACTGAGAAACACCGGCCAGGCACTTTCTGTTTCTGTATTTAATATCTGTATTTCTATTCCTTTAACTCTTCTAATTTTCAAGCAACCAAAAATGACTGAGATGCACAAATTGTCCCAGACACAGGGGAAAAGGGCAAATTTTTCCAATCATTTTATGAAGACATAACCATGACATGATGGCATTTTTATGAAGAAATTATCAGTTGATTAAACACTGTAACATAGGGAGATTCTGGGGTAGTAATTATAAGCTGACCACCCCAAATACCTGCAGCAGCACACCCCCTGTGGCTCCCTGTTCAGACACTGACTGTCTGCCTACACGTAGGGGTGTCAAACTCAATCAGAGAAGGGGCCAAAATCTAAAATCCAGCCTAAATCGCGGGCCGAATGGTTTACTGAACAGACATAAACTGCCATTGTGATGGAAACGCAGCGGAGTGCAGTGATGACAGTGTGGTGCGGGCCACATTGCAAGGCCTGGCGGGACGGATTTGGCCCGCGGGCCTTGTGTTTGACACATGTGGCCTACAGCATCTCAGGTAGTCAGTGTGCAGTGCAGACTAGCAGCATGCACAGAGCACTGATTTCTCACTGAGACGTTTCCACCCCCAGCCAAAAATTGTAGGTTGGTCCTTGACTCCTTTCTGCATCCTTCCTCACAGAAGTCTTTTCTCCACCTGCCCTTGCCCCTTCCATCCAAGCGTCATCTTCTGCTGGTCCATTCCTGGGCCACCTTAGCAGTCCTCCATCTGCATCAGAGAAAGTCTGCTTCCTGGGGCACGGTTAGCTATGGCTGCCTAATGGGTTACCCCGAATTCCAGGCTTAGCTCAGATGACAGGCATCTTGGTGGGAGGCCTCAGCTTCGCCTGGACCACACCATTGAGCTGCTCAAGTGTCCTTGCAACTGGTGGCCAGTGTCCCCAGAGTGGACAGTCCGTTCCCTTGATGGCTCAGCCTCGTTAGTCACACACTGTCACTCCACAAGATCCTCTTGGTTTCTCCATGGGAGGATCTTATTCCCAGGAGGGGAATGTCATCGGGGCAACTTGGAGGTGCCCACCAGGGTGGGTGCACTCCCTCGTGGCCCACCAGCCGCACCCAGGCAGGCCTTTCGTGCCACCTTCTCTCTGTTAACCACTTCCTTTCCGCTACAGCATCCCTCACTCTTCTGCCTCCATCTTTTGTATCTGCTGCCTCCTCTGCCTCGCCTGCTCCTCCCCAAGATAAGAGCTTCATGGTCTACTTCCTTCAGGTCTTCACCCAAAGCTGCCTTCCTTCCTGCCTTAAGCAAAGGCAGTAAGGTGCAATAACATGAACCTGTGCACCTGTGCACACATGTACATGCATACACACACTTAGGCCTCAGTCCCCTCCCCTGCTTTCCATACATGAAGCAATGTTCATGCTTAATGTTTGCTCCCCCCACTACTGTGGCACATTATAAGTGCATGGACTTCCTTTCACTCAGTGCTTAGAGCAGTGCCTGTATTTGTAGGGGATTAACAACTTGGGTGACTGAAGGAACCAGTGAATGCTGTCCAATAGTAAACATAGTCTTTGCTGTCATGCGGCTTAGAGTTGAATGTAAAATTGTGTGTATTCTATGCTGGATCCACTATATGATTTGATACAATATGTTTATACCCACATGTAAAATATAAACATGAACAAATAGAAAAGGGACTAGAAATAATTATACCAATACTGCTCCTGTCATGATGGAAATGCTGTTCTCTCTCTCAAAATTCAAGTGTTTAATGAACTGTGTAGGACTGGGGTGGGGTAAATTTGCCACATGTTGGGAACAGCACGGCTGGGCCCATGATGGTGGCTGGACTTGCTGCCTTTGTGGGTGTGTGTGTGTGTGTGTGTGCACATGTGCACGTGCCAAGATCATTATAGAACTGTACAAACAGCTTTCTGAGCGGCTGGAGTGGTGGCCTCGGAGCCTTCTCGGTGTCCATCATTGAGAGGTGACTCAGCTGTCAGCATTCACCATCTTCATGGGCTTGTTTCCTTCCAAAGGTCTCAGTACATGGTCTCCCAGTGCGGCCCAGTGTGTGAGTTCTGTTTCCAAGTGGCTGATCTTGGCCATTTTCGGGGTGAACTCCTGGCACCTTTTCTGATGATCTTGTGGCAGTTATAAAGCTGGTGCATCCTCTCCTCCAGCTGCTCTCAGGCCCAAAACCCTGGTCTCGAGGCTGTGCCTGAAGTTGGTCATGAGTTCATGTCCTTCTGTCTGCTCTGGTGAAGTTGGTCATGAGTGCATGTCCTCTGTCTGCTCTGGTGGATGTTTTCCATCAGCTGCCGGGCCCTCTCCTTCAGGGTTTTGATGCTCAAGCCCAGAGAGGAAAAGTGGGGCCCTGACTTCCCATCCACCACCGTCAGCTGGCGATGGCACTGAGGCAGCAGTAGGGCTGGAAACCCGCCTCCCGGCCGGCCCCACTGCCTTCCTCCTCACGGCCTCCTCCTCCTCCTGCTGCTGCTCTGCTCTCCTCCAGCGGCTGCGGCTCCTGGTCCTCACACTCTGTGGGGCATGTCGCTCCCTGTCCCTCCACCTTGTCTTCTGTTCTCTGTTTATTATCATCCTACTTCCTACAAATAGCTGATGCTACTTTTATAATCAGAAAAGTCACTTTCAGGAAAAGTCGGCACTGCTCTCCTCTGTAATCTCCCCTCCCCTGACAATGTTGCCTTTTATTCTCTCGGAGACGCACAAACTGGAAATATCTAGGGCAGCTCCATGGCAGGCAGGTTCTGAGATGCTGGGACCTGTTCTCTTCTGTTCTGTAATCCCCCTGAGGGGTGCACTGCCTTCCAGTACTGCCTGCCCGGTCCTGCTTCCCTCCCTCCCTCCTCCTCCTCCCCTTTTCCTCTCATTCCCTCTGCCCAGGGTGGCAGCTCTGGGATGGGCAGTGGCACCATGAGAGACACGGTGTCTGGTCCCACGGAGTGCTGGGCACTGTTGGAATTTGGAAAACACACGTCCTTGTTAAAAGTCAGTCAGGTTACAGAGGCGCGTGAGCGCAGGGCTCCTCTGGGCACAGGTGCGGCCGGGAGGCCGGGAGGGAGGCCCGAGGCGGGGAGTGGTCGTTGGCTGGTGTGAAGTCCTGCTGGGAAGGCACGGCTGCTGCCGTGGTGGCGGGACCGGAGGGGCCGCAGGTCACGGTCTGGGGCGAGGTGGATGGAGTGAGCGGGAAGTGGGGGGGTGAGAGAGACAGGCTGCGGGACCTGGGGTGGGGTGAGGAGCAAGGCCCAGAGAGGCTCAGGAACTGCCTCTCGGGTGAGTGGACGGTGTGGCTGCCAGGCGAGTGCCCGTGCCCCCTCCTGCCCTCAGGTCCGGCCCTCCTGGGGAGAGGACGGAGGTGCTGCTGCTGCGGAGACTCGGGGGGAGCGGCCTCCCCAGCCCAGGCCCGACGTGGGAGCAGCCCCAGTCAGCACGGCTCTCCAGGGCAGGTGCGCTCTGTGCCCCCGGATGCCCCCCTCCCCCCTCCCCTCCCTCCGGGCCCCCCTCACCCCTCTCTCTGCCTCCCAGGGCTGGTGGAGGGCCTGCGGAAGCGACTGCTGCCGGCCTGGTGTGCGCCCCTGGCCCACGGGCTCAGCCTGCTGCTGGTGGCTGGCGCCGTGGGAGTCTCGGGGTGGGTCGGGGCCAGCTTCCCCCCTGGAGTGAGTGTCATGTGGCTCCTCTCGAGCAGCTCCAGCTTCCTGGCCTCCTTCCTCGGCTGGGAGCCTCTCAAGGTGAGTGGGATGCAGGGGCCAGGCTGCCAGCCTCTGGCACCCGTGCGCCTCGCTGATGCCACCCCTGGCGCAGGTGCTGCTGGAAGCCCTGTACTTCTCACTGGTGGCCAAGCGGCTGCACCCTGACGAGGATGACACCCTGGTGGAGAGCCCGGCGGTGACGCCTGTGAGCGAGCGTGTGCCCCGCGTGCGGCCCCCACACGGCTTTGCGCTGTTTCTGGCGAAGGAGGAGGCCCGGAAAGTCAAGAGGCTCCACAGAATGCTGCGGGTGAGTCAGGCTGCATGGCCAGTGCCTGCCCACCCGCGCTCTCCTCGGCTAGTGCAGCCTCTTCTCAAACCTCACCCCTACCCCGTCCTCCCCAAAGGCCCAGTGCTCTGCAGCCCCCCTCCCTCCCATCCCCCAACTCCTGATGCCCCCGTCCTTGCTCTGCCCCTTGTACCCACCTCCATGCCTCCTCCTGCCTGTTACGGCAGGGCCCTAGGTGTGGCTTCCTCGGCCTTCCGAGAGTCACGTCTGCCCCCAAGTGGGGCCCTGCTGGGGCGTCTGTGCTGCCCTTTCTCAGTGCTAGGCGCCCTGGCACGGGCAGTTTGCTGTCCAGACCTTGCCCTGATTCGGCAGCTGGGCTGGGCATGGCTGACACTAGGCCGCCCCTGTTCCCCAGAGCCTCCTGGTGTACATGCTTTTCCTGCTGGTGACACTGCTGGCCAACTACGGGGACGCCTCCTGCCACAGCCACGCCTACCGCCTGCAAAGTGCCATCAGGCAGGAGCTAGACAGCCAGGCCTTCCTGGCCATCACCCGGTACGGACACCCTGGGGGCATGTACACACCTGTCTGCTGGGCCAGGGTGGTGCTGATGCCAACCAGGGTTCACCTTGATCCTGCCTTGGTCCAGCTCAGCCCCCAAGGGACATTGAGAAGGGTCTCGACACATTATTGGTTACCAGGACTGGAGTGGGTGCTGCTGGCAATGGCAGCGACCGGAGATGCTGCTAAACATGCTACGGCACCCAGGACAGCCATAGAGTTCGTTATCTGTCCCCAGAGGACAGTGAGCCATGCCTCATCCCCTCTGGCGCACTGACAGCCTCATGGCTGGGCCGGGGTTGCAGGAGTTGTGCTCCCTGGACCTCTGACCCCTGGCAGCGCGGGGAGCTGCGGGGTGGAGCGTGTGACCGTCTCTGTGCGGACAGGTCTGATGAGTTCTGGCCGTGGATGTCCCATGTGCTGCTCCCCTTCGTCCATGGGAACCAGTCCAGCCCCGAGCTGGGGCCCCCGCGGCTGCGGCAGGTGCGGCTGAAGGAAGGTGAGTGGGGGGGCGGGGGCCTCTGGCACTTGTCCTGCTCTTTTCCGGAGAGAAGGCTTTGGCAGGGTTTTGATTCAGCTCCCTAGCCGTGTGACCTTCACCCTCTCCCTGGCTCATTTTCCCCATCGGTCAGTCAGTGAGGCAGGACCGCTGTCCTCAGGATTCTGGGAGGGTTTTGGGGGAGATCATGTGGAGCTGGTAAGCGGTAAGCTGTCCTGCTTTGGTCATGCTCAGTCCCCAGCCCTCTGATTTCAGCTCTCTGCCCAGACCGGCCAGGCTCAGGGGCGCACACGTGCTCAGCAGCTTCCGGAGACTTCAGCACCAGCGACTATGGCGTTGGCTGGGGGAGTGCTGCCCACAACGGCTCTGCGATGTGGGCCTACTCTGCGCCAGACGTGCTGGGGTGAGCACAGGAGGGGCCAGGGTGTTCTCCAGAGGAGCCTCCTCCCTGCCAGCAGGGCTCCCAGGCTGCTGCAGGGCTGGGCTGGCTAACACTGCCCCTCACTTGCAGCGTCTGGTACTGGGGCTACTGCTCTGTGTACGACAGCGGGGGCTACGTGCAGGAGCTGGGGCTCAGCCTGGAGGAGAGCCGAGAGCAGCTGGGCTTTCTGCAGCTGCACAACTGGATTGACAACAGGTAGGCACTCGTGAAACAGGCTGCCTCGCTCTGCCGGTCCCCTGAAGCCTCGGTGGCCCCCTCACCAGGGATCGCAGTTCACTCCCACTCCCCGGCTTTGCCGCTCCAGATCAGTCACTACTTCCTCCCCAGTCCACACAACGCCCCCCCCCTCCATCAGAGGCTCCTGCCTTCTCACGCCCCTTCATCCTGTCCCTCATCCTCTTCCTCATCCCTGCCGTCTGAGAAGGAGCCGCGCTGTGTTCGTGGAGCTCACACGCTACAGCCCGGCCGTGGGGCTACACGCCGCCGTCACACTGCGCCTCGAGTTCCCCGTGGCTGGACACGCGGTGGCCTCCCTCAGCGTCCGTCCATTCGCTCTGCGGCGCCTGAGCACGGGCCTCTCGCTGCCTCTGCTCACCACGGTAAGCCCCGCCCCTGGTCCCGCCCCACACAGCACAGCCCGCCCACACCCTCACCCGGCCCCGCCCACACCCTCATCCAGCCCCGCCCCCAGCGCACCCTGGCTCCGCCCCGCACAGCCCAAAGCCCGCCCACACCCTCACCCGGCCCCGCCCCCAGTGCCCCCTGGCCCCGCCCCGCACAGCCTGAGCCCACCCACACCCCTCACCCGGCCCCGCCCACTGGGGTCCTGACCCGCCGGCCCCGCCCCCGCAGGTGAGCCTGCTTTTGTTCGCGCTGCACTTCTCGGTGGCGGAGGCGCGGGCCTGGCGCCGGGAGGGCCGTGGGCGCCTGGCGCGGCCCGGGGCGTGGGCGCGGTGGCTGCTGGTGGCGCTGACGGCCGCCGCCGCCCTCCTGCGCCTGGCCCAGCTGGGCGCCGCCGACCGCCAGTGGACGCGCTTCGTGCGCCGCCGCCCGCGCCGCTTCACCAGCTTTGAGCAGGTGGCGCAGCTGAGCGCTGCGGCCCGCGGTCTGGCCGCCTCGCTGCTTTTCCTGCTCTTGGTCAAGGTGAGGGCTGGCCCCGCGGGCACGGGGCTGGGCAGGCTGGGCCAGGGCTTGTCGGCTGACGCCCCTTGCCCACAGGCCACCCAGCAGCTGCGCTTCGTGCGTCAGTGGTCGGTTTTCGGCAAGACGCTGTGCCGGGCCCTGCCGGAGCTGCTGGGGGCAGCCTTAGGCCTGGTGACGCTGGCGGTGGCCTATGCTCAGCTGGCTATTCTGGTAGGTGATGGTGGGGCTCCGGGGGGGGGGGGCTTAGCTCGGGCTGCATCCCTCACTCATGCCACCTTTCCCGTAGCTGGTGTCCTCTTGCGTGGACTCACTTAAGAGTGCGGCCCAGGCCCTCTTGGTGATGTGCCCCAGGGCTGGTTGGCCAGCCCTGTGCCCCGAGTCCTGGCGCCTGTCCCCTCTGCTGTGCACGGGGCTCTGGGCCCTGCGGCTGTGGGGTGCCCTGCGGCTGGGGGCAGTCCTCCTCCGGTGGCGGTACCATACTCTTCGCGGGGAGCTCTACCGCCCAGCTTGGGAGCCACAAGACTATGAGATGGTGGAACTGTTACTGCGCAGACTGCGCCTCTGGATGGGCTTCAGCAAGGTCAAGGAGGTGGGTACGGCCCAGTGGGGGGGAGAGGGGGCGCCCTGGGCCCGGGTGAGCCCAGGGTGCAGCCGGACTGACCGCGCCCCTGTGCCGCCCCCAGTTCCGCCACAAAGTCCGCTTCGAAGGGATGGAGCCGCTGCCCTCTCGCTCGTCCAGGGGCTCCAAGTCGTCCCCAGACGTGCCCCCGCCTACCGGGGACTCCGATGGCTCCCGTCTCTCAACGTCCTCTAGCCAGCTGGAGGGGCTGGGCGCGGGCCTAGGCAGGCCGGGGCCACGGGTGGAACCCGAGCCCTCCCGCCTTCAAGCCGTGTTCGAGGCCCTGCTCGCCCAGTTCGACCGCCTCAACCAGGCCACGGAGGACGTCTACCAGCTGGAGCGAAGGCTGCAGAGCCTGCACGGCCGAAGAGCCAGCCGGTCCCCAGCCTCGCCTCCCGCGGGCTCGGGCCTGCAGCCCGCCTTGCCCAGCCGCCTGGCCCGGGCCAGTCGAGGCATCGGCCTGACTACAAGCCCCAGCAGGGCTTCCTTACGGGCCAAGAACAAGGTCCACCCCACCAGCACTTAGTCCCAAGGGGCCTGAGCTCATGCCTTTTCCCCCGGCCCTCGGGCCCAGGAGATAATGCTCAGTATTACTTTCTGCCACCCTCAAGGTCCAGGGCCAGGCAGAAGAGCTGCATGCAGCTCCCCAGAGAGCGGCAGCACTTCTCTCTGGGCTTCAGCACTTTAAAGAGGCCACGTGGCCAGTCAGGACCCAGGGTCCCCTCTCCAGGCCTCTGTGGGAGGACACAGCAGTATTGGACCGAGCGCCCGGCCTCTGAGATATTAATTTATTTCCCAAGTCCTCAGGTACAGCGGGCTGTGCCCGGCCCCACCTCCTGGGCAGACATTTCCCTCTTGCTAAGGATCCAGGCTGCGGGGAGGGAACCTGCACCCCTTATCCTCCCCCTAAGTTATTACCTCTCCTGTCCCCTGCTGAGTGCACTTACTTCCAGCTGCCATCTATGTGTCTATTGTCAGTAATTTATATGGGGTTAAAAATGTATATATTTTTGTACGTCGCTGTTTTTCACTAGGGCCAAGGGGCCTGGTGGCTGCAATGGCCTGGTGCCCACTGTTGCCTGCATTGAGGGGGAGCTGGGCTGCAGAGCTGGCCTCCTTCCCTTAGACACCTGCCACATGGCCAGAGCCAGGAAAGGGACAGCTGCTGCTGGTTTGAGTCTGGCCTGGGGCAGGTGCTGGGACTTCTGTCTGGGGCAGGGCTACTCCCCAGGCAGTTCTTATCACCACCATGGCCTTGTCCCCTGCCCAAGGCCAGGCAGCGAGAGGCAGGGCCCAGGCCTGCGGGTGTCGGGTCTGAATGATTCGGGAACAGCACTACTGTGGGGGAAAGACCCCTCCCTGGGGCTGGCTCCCGGGGCTGGGGAGGGGAGTGTGTGAACACGCGTGAGGCTTTCCTGAAGGGGGGAGGCCTTGAAAACAACCTGATGGGCCCCCTTACCTCTGTGGGCGTGGCCAAAGCTTCAGCCTTGATCCTGCCCCTCTTCTCCTACCCCCAACAGACAAAGTCAAATAAATGAGTTGGCTGACTGCTACCTGTGTCTGTGTCCGAGCATTGAGGGCCAGTGGGCACAAGACCACTTTATTCAGTTGCACAAATAAATGCTGCCTGTAGGGGGCACGGAGGGTCTAGCAGGGCAGCTGCAAGGAGCCCTGGGCATGTCCTCGGCATCTCGGTGAGCACCACCACTGGGCCCTGCCCCAGCTGCAGCCTCACACGAACTCTGTGAAGTCGTCCACGGAGGAGATGAGGCGCTTCCGCTGGCCTGTCTCGTAGGTGGGCATGGGCTCGGCAGGGGCCTGCGCCGGGGCTTTGGCGTGGCCCTGGGGGTGCATCAGGGGCAGGCTGGGGTTCGAGTAGTGGGCTTCCTCACGGATCTGAAGGGAGAGGAAGCCTTAGCGTCAAGCCCAGAGGGCAGCACCCGTTTTCTCCCAGGTGGCTATGGGCGCCCACCCTGGCCGGCCACCGCCGCCTCTGGGGGCCTCTGCACCAGGGCCCGCCCTGCCTACCCGGTGGCGGAGCCTCTTGATGTGGCGGAGCCTGGCGATCCACTTGGAGGGGTAGATGTCAGTGGGGTTGGAGCGGCTGTGGTGCACCTGCGAGGCCATCTGGGCAGGGTGCACAGACAGGTGAGTCCTCTGGGTGGTACCTACAGCCCATCTCACCTGCCCAAGAGGCCGCCTCTACTCACGTTTGCATGTAGGGCCATCTGGCGGGCCACGAAGGGCAGGTTGCGGTCAGACACGATCTTGGCCACGCTGGTGTCCACAAGGCCCTCCATGTCTGGGGGGAGCACAGCGCTCCCGTGGGGCTCAGGACCCTGAGCCTTCCCCCCCACCCCACCCGCCAGGCCCCGGGCCTCACCTTTCCTGCACTGCAGCGACACCAGGTTACACTCATAGTCCAGGGGGGTGATGATCACATGGACAAAGTTGAACTGGCCCTGCTCAGACAAAAGCAGGGTTACCCCTGCACCAAAGGCCACTTTCTGCCACTTCCTCACGAGGGGCAGCAGTGCATCAGTGCCAGCGGCTCGCTAACGCCATATTGTTTTGCACACTCCCTCCTGTCCAGCCTGCAGACGGGGGCTGATACATGCCCTCCTGGCTGCCTTACATTCTAAAACCCAACTTCTCCACACCAGGATCCCAGCACATGAATTTGCTGAAGTGTAAGTTCACAGTCATAATCATGAATAGTAACAGAGCTCCCCCCTACACACACACACACACACACACACACACACAACACAACACACTGCCTACGGCACCTGCTGCCACTTGCTGAAAACGGCCTCATTGTCAACGGAAAGCAGCACGTAGCTCTGCGGGCTCCCAGCCCCTGGCTCAGATGCCCTCCACACTCTGGCAGCTCCCACGAGCCTCCCAGTGGCATGCCCAAGCACCGCACACCCACCAGCAGTGCGCCAGAGCGCCTCACCTCAAGGAGCAGCCGACCAGCCTCCACAGGCACTCCGGCTCCACCAGGCTTTCTGCCCGGAGCCTGTGTCCATAACCTCCAAAGCCTCCGGTGCACTGAGGATAAGTGCACCCCTCTGAGCACCAGCACCTCAGACACTTGGGCTGCGCTGGGCTTCCCTCCCTGCTTGGCCTTGCCTCTGTCTTCCATGTCCCCACTCTGACAAGCTGCCAGGTCTGAGCCCACCTCTTCCCCTTAGGTCCTGGAGCCCAAGCACATGTAAAGGGAAGGGAATCCAGGGCCTATCCCCACCCCCACCACTCTGCAATGACAGGAGGAGGTAGCAAGGGAGCAGGGCTCACAGCATGAGCACACTAAGCACTTACTACATGCCATGCACCCTGCTAAGCACATGTGCATTGCTATCCTCCCAAAACCACAGCCATGTGCCATGTGCTCAAAGAAGGAACTGACAGGGTTGTCATCCTCATTACAGAGAAGCACACAGGCTCAGAGGGGGGACCTGGTCACCCCGGCTGGCAGAGGGGGACACTAAAGCTCCTGCTTGTCACCACACTGGTCTCAGTGGCGCTCACTGCTTCCATTCAACATGTACCAGCAGACACTTCCCCAGAGATGCCTCCAGCTCGGAGCCCGCCGCCCTGAAAGCCCTGCTCACTCTGATGGTCCCCAGCTTGAAGTCCTCGCCAGAGTCGTTGTAGACAATGGACACAAAGTCGTTGCCCAAGTGGCGCTTCTTGTCACAGCGGTGCTTGTCCCCGTCCTTGGTGGGCATCAGGGTGGCAATGTGGAAAACAGCTGTGAGGCAGAGGGGAAAGCTGCAGGCCCGCCCCGTCCAGGCAGGGGGCCGGCCGGGGGCAGAAGGGCCCAGAGGCTCTGGGCCTGCAGGAGCCATGTCTCTGGTGCCTGGCCAGCAGCACTTGGCTCTTCTCTCTGAGGGCAGAGCTGCTGGA
Source organism: Pipistrellus kuhlii (assembly GCF_014108245.1). Classification (NCBI taxonomy): domain Eukaryota; kingdom Metazoa; phylum Chordata; class Mammalia; order Chiroptera; family Vespertilionidae; genus Pipistrellus; species Pipistrellus kuhlii. The sequence continues at coordinate 91,162,134 of NW_023425540.1, forward strand.
AGCAGAGCTGCAGCCCAATGTGCCTCAGTGCTCAGGCTGATGACCTCGGGCCCTTGGACACGTCCACTGCTCCCCCGAGGACAGGCCAATAGGAATGAGGTTGGGGGGACACACGCCCGGGAAGGCTCACACCTTGCATGATGTCGTCATGCCAGCAGTAGGTGAACTGGCCGTCCTCGCCACACACGTCCAGGCCACCCAGGTACACCTTATCCGGCTGACAGTCCTTGAGCTCGATGAGCTTGCCCAGGCCCGTCAGGAACTCCGTGTACCTATAGGAGCCATGCTCGTTGGACAGGATGGCGAGTTCACTGTTGCTCTGTAGAGAGAGAGAAGCATGGTGGCACCTCTCCCAAGTCGCCCCCCATCCGTATACTGTCGCCCCCTGAGCACAGCTCCCAAGGGCCCTGGGGGTTGCTGGGAGCCAGGGGGTGGTTGGTGGGGGGTGAATGGTGTCACTTGGCAAAGACGCCCACTTCTGTCATCAACCTGGACGCAGTGCAAGGTACATTCATTCCAACAGCTGCCCAGGTGGCATCCCTGACTTTCCCTTTCATAATTAGCCTGCCAGCAATTAGCTCAATTGTCAAAACACACCCAGAACCCTAGCATTCCTCAGCACCCTCTGACCTACTCCTCAGACCTGCACCGCTCTCACTTGGACTGTCACTATCCCACTTCTCTGCTCAGCAGCCAGAGCGATGCTTTTGAGGTTTGGGCATAGTCATAGCAAACCCTTGACTCAAAACCATCCAAGACCTTCCCTCCTCTGGGAACAGAAATGCAGCCTTACAGCGACCCACGAAGCTCTCGCCGATCGGCCCCTCCCCGTCACTTCCCCAGCTCTACCTCCACCCCCGCCCAGAGCTCACTCAGGGCCAACCTCGATGACACGGGGAGTGCCTCTCCCCAGGCCTGTTTCTACAGTGGATGCTCCCACACACGCCTGCACACATACCAGCTCCCTCGCATCTCTGCTCAGCATCACCGCCCTTGGATCACCGACAGCACCCTGTTCACTCTCAGGCTCCTGGGACCTGCCCTTCCCCTCCACAGTCCTCAGCACTCTCACCAGTACATGTGCTTACACACTGACCCATCTTTCTCACTCGTGTGTCCTCACATCAGAATAGTACCTGGCATGGAGCTCAATAACCACTTATTACTCTAGCAACTTACGCGGTAACAGCTGTGGAGGACAAAGGCCCATCCTCCCAACCCCCGCCCCGAGTAGGAAGGCCGCCCAACTCTGCCCTGGCACTGGGGGTAGGCCCTGCCGTCCCAGCAGCCTCACCTGGCCTTCTCCCACGTACAGGACGGCGATCTTGTGCGTGTCGTATGACGGGATCTGGTCGAGGAGCTGCACTGACCGCTCGAAAGACTACAGCCAGAGTCCGGCCTGAGTCCAGGGCAGGGGCTTGTCCCTGCCACCAGCCCTGCCTGGCCAGGCTCAGCCAGATGCCTGCCCAAGGGAGGGCTCTCCCCGCCCAGGCAGATCCCCACAGGCTGCCGCAGGGAGCTGAGGTGCAGCCCTCTGCAGGCCTGGGTGAAGGCCACCACTACCCAGAGCTGGGCACCCCCCTGTGCCCTGACCCCAGGCTCCAGGGAACCCCTGAAGGGGAGGAAAGGCATGCCCACCTCGTTGGGCAAAAGGATTGGCTTGTTGGACTCGTCACCAAAGAAGGGCGAATGGTAGAGCTGCAGGAACACAAAGCTGCAGAGGGAAAGATGAGGGCTGAGCGTGGCACCGCAGGTCCCAGATCAAGGTCCTGGCGGTGCGAACACGCCCACTGCCCAGGACTGCCCGCTCCTGTGACTGAACAGCCCAGGAAGAGGATACGCAGGCCTATACCCCAGCCTTTTCACCCCGGGCGATGAGATGCCACGTGGCCAGAGGCGTCCTGTCCGGAGCTCCAGCCCGAAGGGTGAGCTCACCTGGGGTTGATACCTGGCACCTTCTCGGCGTTGGAGGCTCCTGCTCTGCTTTTGAAGGAGTCCTTCTCCACCCGCTTGCCCCTGCGAGACGGGGCCGAGTCAGAGATGGTGTAGCCTCGGGGCCGCAGGCCGCTGGGGGAGCGGGGACCGCTGGGAGGCGCGGGGCCCTCGGCGTGGGAGGGGCCCCGGCTGGCTTCGCCTGGGGCTGACCAGGCAGCGCCTTCTCCGTCTAGGATCCCTGACTGTGACCGGGCCTTAGCCTCCGGGCTCAGCCGGCCAACATCGGCCTTGTCCCCGGGGTCCCCGAGGATGTCCTGCAGGGTCTGCAGTTCCGGTGAGGAGCTGGACTTGCTCAGGGGCTGCGAGGGCTGGAAAGAGAGGTCCACGGAGGGCCGGGCGGCCTCGGAGGAGACCACCCGCTCGATGGGGATGCCCCCAGCAGGCAGCTCCTCTGCGCGGAATGACTTCTCCTCCTGGCTGGAGGTTGAAGATGACTGGAAAAAACATTCCCAAGAAAACACTGTCACTGAGCCCACCTGGGCTGTGGGGTTTCCCCAGAGGCAATGAGGCCCCACATGTCCTCCTGCCCTGGGCCACAGAGCCACCAGCACCACCTGATGATCCCACCTCCCCCAGGACAGCCCCTTCCTGTGCAACACGCTGGGCACAGGAGCCAAACCCCACACCCAGAGGCTGCACGGTGAGGAGCCACCCAAGACGGAGCGCTTAGAAATCCCCGCTCTGAGCTGAGGGACTGGGAGGAACAGGCAGCCATTTCCAGATGAGAAAGATGGGCTAAAAGACTTGCCCAAACCCTGGCTGGTTTGGCTCAGTGGACAGAGTGTCAGCCTGTGGACTGAGGGTCCCCGATTCTATTCCGCTCAAAGGTAGTACAAGCCTGGGTTACGGGCTTGATTCCCAGTGGGGAGTGTGCAGGAGGCAGCCGGTCAGTGATTCTCATCATTGATGTTTTTCTCTCTCCCTTTCCCTTTCTCTCTGAAATGAACAAAAACATATTTTTTTAAAAAGTTGGGGGGAAATAGACTTCCCTAAGTTCAGAACCACAAAGCTTGAGAACAGAGAATCCCTGCATCCGCTTGCTGAGACCCTACCCCTTTGCCATGGCCCTACCCCTGCCTCAGCCGGCCCTTCCCCCTCAGCCCCTGCCTCCGTCTCACCCGCCTCCCACACCCCTTGGCTCAGGCTGAGACCTGACAGCAAGCGTGGCTCTGAAGGCCCAAATGGAGACTCCCCACAGGGCCTCAGGCCAGCGGCTCCGGTGCGCAGCAATACTCACCCTGCTGTAAGCCTCAGTGTGCCGACAGCGCCTGTCTGTGCCCAGTGCAGCCTCAAAGTCCTCCAGTTCTGGGGGCAGCAAACTAGCCTCATCTGGAGCTCCCTCCTCTAGGACCACGGCTGAGTCTGGAAGACACACATGGCTGCTGGGTGCTAGTCCAGCCCAAGGAGCTCATGTGGCCTCAAAGGCACCAGCCTTTTCCCCATGACAGGGCACAGCAGAAGCTGACCCGAGGCCCTCCTATGCCACCCCTCCCACCAAGCGGGCTGGAGTGGGTGTGATCCCTGACACGGGGTGACTGCTACCTGGGCTCCAGGGGGTCAGGATGAGGGGTCACCTGGCTTCTCTAATCCCCACCCACCCAGCCAGGTATCCGGAGAAGCACTGCTGCTCCTGCAGCAAGGCAGGGAGGCGAGGGCAGGAGCACCTGGTCCCTGAGGAGGGGGAACACCAGGATGAGGCCCCGCTCAGGAGGAGGGGCTGGACCAGCCCCAGGAACGGGGGAGAGAGGCCTGAGCTCCTCCCTGCCTGGACCGGAGGAGAGACCCGGGAGAAGCAGACGCTTGCCTTCCCATCCAGGCCAAACTGGAAGCCAGGTGTGCTCGGAAGGCAGATGCCCAAAGCAGTGCTTCCTGCCAGTATCAGGGCCAGGGGCAGCTCGCCCAAGGCCGCCTGCAAACAGCCCTGCACACGGCAGGTCATCAGCTACCTGCCAGAGCCCCCGCACAGCGTCCTTTCCACACCGGCCCTGCCCACAGGGGATCCAGACCAGAGTGCTGCCAGGTCACACCCTCCCCGCCAGGGCCTGGGGCATCAGAAGCCCATGGCTACAGTGAAGGCACACAGCCCAATCTGTGAGTCCACAAAGCCAATCCGGTCACCAGAGCCCAGGGCAAGGTCAGCTTGGCTGAGCTGCCAGGGCCAGGCTCAGCCCCCAAAAGCTGTCCCCTGCCAGCATCTGTGGCTCAGCTCCCCGATGTCACCTCATCAGCCTGGGAATAAAGCTCAGCCACAAAGGCTGGGCAGAGGGCAGGGCCCTGATCCTGGAGGGTGAGGAGAGGCGGACACGATCACGTAGGGAGAGCGGAGGAAGGGCAGTGAGAACAGCATCCATGAGGCAGAGCAGGGCTCTGCAGCAAGCACTAAGGAGACGCACGAATACCTGCCCAGGAAATGCTCCTGCACAACTTTCCTTGGCAACTGGACTGGTACAGGGACGAGAAAGAGGCCACTGCAAGGGAAGCCAGCAGAGGAGACTGCGCGGGCTGAGCGAAAGAACAGGCACCACTAGACCCGCACAGAACCAGAGCCTGGAGAAAGGGGAGAGCCAGCGGCACCCGGCAGGCGGGTGTGCATGGGTCTCAGCTCTCTAAGCTGCTGGGGTGGGTTTGGGGGAGGGGAGGGCACCCCTCCTCCTCAGGAACAGAGCTCAGCCTGAGCCCGAGCTGTGGCCAGTCAGGCAGGGGCATTAGAGCTCACGGGCAGGCTCAGGCTGTGCTTGGCGCATCCAAATCCACACCCCGACAGAAGTGGGGCCACCCCTAAAGCCTCGCACACTGAGCACCCCGAGGAGGGAGCCCTGCGCACATCCATCCCGTGAGCTGGACCAGCTGAGGGGACAGGAGGTCTGCGCGCCGCCGGGCCCCGTCTCTGGGGAGAGCCCTCCTCAGGAGCGAGTCCTGTTCCCCAACATCAGGGGGCAGCACAGGCATCCTGCCTCAGGCTGCCTCCTGGCCAGGCCCGAGGCTGGCAGCACCAAGGAAGGTCTGGGCCCCGTTGGGGTGGGAGCCAGGCAGTGCTCACCTGTGTTAGAGCGTGGGGGCGGGGGAGGCCTGGCGGAGCTGGCGGCCGGCACGGACAGGGACTTGTACAGGGCCGTGTCGCGGCGCTCCTTGAAGCGCTCCGCGGCCATGAGGGCGTTGGACAGCTCCTGCAGGGGCATGTTGTTGATGTCCGAGGAGAAGGGGCTGAGAGGGTTCTCCAGGCTCATCAGCCAGCTGGTGTTCCCTGAGGGAGGCAGCACCCCTCAGGCTGCAGGTCCATGCAGCCAGCCTGTCCCCTCCCTGGGCGGCCCCCGGCGCACTGTCCTCAAGGGCACGCGCGGGGCCCTTCAGGGAGAGTGAAGGGCCCAGGATCCCCAGGCCGCAAGGTCGGAGTAACACCTATGTGTGGTCACCCTTCCCAGTGACGAGCAAGCCTCTGCCCAGGTCAGCTCTTGCACCCAGACCAGGCTCAGGAGGCTTTTCAAAGCAGCAGCCTCTGCCAGTGGCTGGACGGGGCCTCGTTTCAGAGGCTCTGGGCTGTCCTCCGCACACAGGCTCTGATCCTGGAGGGTCATGACTCGACCTTCCTGAGCCTCCTCACGTCACAGTATCCCACCTGACCCCAACCCACGTCCTCCTACCTACCTGGCCCTCTCTCACCTGGTCTCCGCCTCCCGACTGCCCTCTCCAACGGGAGCCCGGGGGTCTGGGCTAAAAACACCAGTGAGGAGCCTCTCCGAGCCCCCATCTCAGGGCCTGGCGGCCCAGCTTCCCACCCCCTCACCGCTTGGTCACCATCAGCCCAGACCATGACCGAGGTGCCTCCTGAACCCTGCGCCTTGTCTTATAAGTCCCCCTTTGACCTGAAACACCTGTTACAGTCTGATTGTCTCCCTGAAAATCATGTTGAGTCTTAGCCCCCAGGATCTCAGAATGTGCCTCTATTCAGAGATGAGGTCTTTAAATGGGTGAATAAGGTAAAATGAGGCCGTACTGGTGGGCCCTATCCAGTCTGACTGGTGTCCTCCTAAGCGGCGATATGGGAACAGACACATAGGAGGACATCAGGGTGGGGACACAGGAGATGACCATCAGTAAACAAACCAAGGCCTCAGGAGGAACCAGCCCTGCCGGCATCTTGATCTCAGACTTCCAGCCTCCAGGACTGAGGCCACACCTTCGTTACGTAAGCCCCGTCTACGGCGCTTTGTTCTGGAACCTGAGCCGACTACTATGTTCTCACAGAGCCACCAGCATCTCCCCACTGTTCACCTCTGCAGACTTGGTCCAAACGCCCTGTGGCCCAGCCTGCTGCTGCTCGCTCCCGTTTCCCCTCACGGGTAACTGTCCCCCCTACGTGGTAAGAGACCCAGCTGGCCACGCACAGGCCACCCTCAGCACCTGTGGGCCTCCGGACCAGGATCTCTGCCCAGCCCTGGGTCAGCAGGGGCACGTAGGCCGCCAGGTTGGTCTTCTTCTGCACCGGGAGCGGGGCGCTGGCCGAGGCCCTCTCAGGCTTGCTGGCGGGCGCAGTCTGCGGGCCCGGGAAAGCAGGGCTGCCTGGGAAGTGGGAGGCTGGAGGGTCCAGGGCACCAATGCGAAGGCCGTGGCCCCCTGCAGGGGTTGAGGGCAGAATGGCTGGTGACCACCTCTTGCCCAGTGCAAAGCCACCAAACCACCTGGCTGCTCCACCCAAGGCCCATCTAGTCAAGAAGCCCCACGTCAGTGCCCAGCACAGCACAGCCTCCCTGGGCATGGCCCTCTGGAATCAGCTTTAGCGGACCCAGGACCACAGGAAGGGCCCAGCACCTGTCCCACAATCGGACCATGGCTTATTCCAGCTGCATCTGCAGAAAGCCCAGCGGTGAGCTGAGCTACGGGCCAGCTGCTAAGGGCTCACAGGAACACTGGCCGCGAGAACAGAACCCTCAGCAGCAAAGGGGCCTGTGTACAGCCGTGTACAAGGTACACACCCTCTCCCACCAGATGCGGGCCCAGGAGACAGCACCTCCCTTATTCAGGAACTGGGCCCCTGGCTCTCAGGGGCCTTGCTGAGCTCAGGGACCTAGAGACGTGTCTGAGGGAGTGGGGTGGAGGCTCACCGGACATGGAGCGGACCCGGTCCCGGGCCCCGAGGCACACCTGCTGCCCAGTCTGGGACTCCAGTTTGGCTGGGGCCTCCTTTGTCTGTCTCATGTGCATGCTGAGGTCAGAGCTGGAGACAGAGGCCCATACAGAGTGTGACCAGGGTGCCCCATGGGCCCCAGACCGGCACAGCACTGTCCATGCAGGCGTGGGCACTGGCAAGGTTGAGCAGGCAGGGGGCTCACCTCAACTCTGGACTGCCCTCCAGTTCTCCTGAGTCCAGGCCCAGAAGCGACCGGGTTCCAGTCCCCACACTCGTCGTCACGGTGATGAGCTTATTCCCAACCAGCCAGGTTTTGGTCCTACCTCCAGCCAGGAGGAACTCTCCCACGGGGGACCTGAAAGCACAGGAGCAGAGGCCCTGCCACTGGGCACACCGGCGGAGGCTCTGGATGGGCATCCTCAGGCACGCAGAGCGGCCCTGCCTGGGCCAACCCAAGGGAAGGAGCCCCACAGGCCACACCTGCTGCCACTACTTTGACCAAGAACAGTCACTTGGTCAAAGCAGTGGCAGAAAGGCTGGCCCTATGCCCACCTGCCCCACCCTGGAGCCCGGCCCACCTCTTAGGGACTGCCGTGAAGTTGGAGAACACGTATCTGGCCATCATGTCCAGGCATGTTTCTGTGAGCTCCAAGTGGAGGTTTTTCAAGTTGTCATCGGCCTGGGCCATCGAGTTCTCATCTGCAGACCCCAAGCTGGCGCTCGTGAGGGATGTCTGGATCCTGCTGGAGGGAGGGACCATGGCAAGGTCAGGGCACTGGGCAGGCCAAATTATCTACCACTGGGGACCAGAGATGGAGGCATGCATGTGCTGAGGGGGCCAAGCTCAGAAAGACCCCGCCAGTGCACATGGCCACTTGAGCCACAGCTTGGCTAACAGAGTGGACAGTCACCCCAGAGAGGAAGTGCAGGAGCTCATGGGAGACCCAGGCCCACTCCGGGAGCAGAGGATTAGGAGGCAGGAGAGAGGGCCGTCCCCTCACCAAAGCACGGGAGTTAGGCGATGGCTTCCTGGCAGCAGTTTAGTCATGCAGAGACAGCGAGACCACGGGACGCACGCGCAAAGATTGCATTCTGCCCACAGGGCCTCCCATCGAGGACAGGAAGGGTCTGGGCTTCAAGTGTGGCTCTTCGCCCTCACACTCAGGTCACCCTGTGCTCCACATGCACCCCAGTGACCAGGAGGGGGGCTTGTGCAGGTATAATTCTGATACAAATTCCACATCACCTTTGCCATGTTTCGTGCATGGAGAAGAGCTAAGAGGGAGCCTCACTGACCACTGCCCCTCCCCGAGCCAAACCCCGTTCAGGGGAGGCCAGCCTGAGGCTGGAGCCCAAGCCGGGCATCAGGGAGGAGGTGGGTCTCCAAGCAGCAGGACACAGGTCTGAAGGGACTCCCAAGTGAAGAGGCAGGTATCCCCTGCTTAGTGCAGCCTGGCCTGGTCAGCACAAACAGTGACCCCAAGAACCAACACCTGCACCCCAACACAGCCGGGAGGAGACCGAGACTTCATCTCTCCGAGTCCAGGCCTCCCCTGCCCCTCCCAGGCTGGCTCCTACCCCTATTGCCCTACAAACACACCCCTTCCTTTCTAGAAAGCAGACCTTTTCTAGAAAGCTCAAGAACGTTCCCTAGAGAGGATATGAAAAGCCAAACCCTGGAGAATGTGTTCCCACTGCTTTAACTTGCAAAGGCTCCTGATCAGTGGGGACAGGCCTGCAGGAGGCTGCCAGTGGACACTTGCTTCTGGCTCCCAGACGGTCCAAGGAAGCCGTGTAGCCAGCCCGTGCTTGTTCGAGGCTTGGGGACAGAATGCAACCTTCCCACCCCTCACTGCCAGGCTCCCTGGACCAACGGCTGGGCTCAGCAGGACAGGCCACTGTGGCCAGAGGTGCCACTTGGGCTCTCCCCCGGCTCCAGCCAGGGAGGGCATGGGTAGGCAACGAAGTCATGCAAGCAGCCCCATGCACCGCCACCCAGGTGCTCCCGCCTGGCAGCGCCACTTCACGGGCCAAGCTCCAGGTCTGAGCCCCCCGCCCAACAAAGCCCACTACCTGCGGACCACATGTTCAGACACACTGATGCTGCGGCACCGGAAGGCATCGGCTGCAGAGCTCTCCTTGAATTCTTTGACGGGTGGAGAGTTATTCAAGCCTTGTTTGGGGGGTCTGGCTATCCTCAAACTACCAGGTGAGGAAGGAAGGCCCAAGCCCCAGGGAGCCCAGCTCCCGGGAGGGGAGAGCAAGCCATTGGAGGGATGAGGAGGAAAGGTCACAGGCCACAGGGTCAGCATGGAGAGCCCGTGGGTGAGATGAACAAAAAACCATGCCAGAAGCCAGTTAGCAGGGGGAAGAAACAGAAAACAAAAACGCATGAAAATACATCTTGTAAACATGACAGAAAAAGGTTTCACTCGTGATACCAAAACAAAGAGCACCAGTGCAAACTAAAGGGGTGTGGATCTCACCGCACGGCAGATTCCAGGCTGAGGACCAGGTGTCCGCGCCCTGAGGAGGGTCAGCACCTCCCAGCTCAGGGACTAGGAAGAGCTGAGGCCCCGAGGGTAACTGTTCAGAGTGGCCAGTTCTTAACGAGCGGCCCCAGCCACCAGAGGCTAGAGAGAACAGCTGTGACTTTAGGTCCCACTGACCTGGTCATTCTGGAAAATGCCGTATTCCCGCTTAGGGAGAGCCAAAAGCTTAGGCAGGAGGTGGGGGCAGAAGGGGGTAGCTGTTCAAATGAAATGCAAACGAGAACACAAGGCCTAGCACAGATCTTTTCAGGTTTGGCAGAAGCGGCTGCGATGGTAGAGAAGAACATGTTCCCTAGTTGGCCAAGGGCTGGGAAGTGAGTTTGGAGAAAGGGCACCCGGCCTGAGGCGGGGCTGACCACAGGGCCCTGGTCCCCAGGGGAGGGTGCTGGGGCCCTGAGGCTCCTCCCCACCCAGGCCAGGTGTTTGGCTTCTCAGGAGTCACAGATGCCCTAATGCAACCCTGGGCTCGTTCCGTAGTCAGACCCAAACACAGACGTCCTACTTACTGCTGGCACCCACCCCAGCTCAGCACCTCTTGCACGGGCCACCCAGGCAGACCACACGGCCGCTTGGTGAGGAGCTCTGGGCTCTCCAGCTGAATGTGGAGCACTAGTGGCCCTCACAGGCCCTGCCCTGCCTCACACCCCAGGGCACCGTGGTGCCCAGCACAGCCTGCATAGGGGCCTACCCTCAGCCACATTTCCATCCATTAGCCTGGGGGCAGCCGGGCGGCCCCAGGCCCTGCATGCACCATGCTGGTTACAGGTCACAGCTCAGCTCTGCCCTGCCCTGCCCCCCAGGACACCAGGCACACCCATGACAGGCTCCACACCTCTTGGGCCTCTCGTTGAGGCTGGTGCTCCGTGCTCTGAAGCTGTCCTTCTCGGGGGTATCATCAAAAGACCGGAGGACGTTGGAGCGCAGGCCCTGTCAGTGGAGCAGATCTGAGCTGGAACTGGGAGAACTGGCCCTTGAGGCACCCAGGTGCTTCTTCCCTGTGCACCTATCAGCCCCACCCAGGTATGCTGCCAACCGGGGATAAGCTGCAGGTCTAGGACAGCGGTGGCAGCTCCTGCCCCCATGCCAAGTGTGTCCCAGCGGGCCAGGCTCAGCAGAGCAAGTCCTGAGCATCGTAAGCACAACCGAACAATGCCCGGCCCCATCACCATCTGTCACCCTGCTCCAGCATGGACAGCAACAGCAGAGCCGGTCCCAACCTAGCTCTGGCTTACCTTAGTGATGAAAGGAACAAAGTCTTTCCGGAAGGGCAGGCGGCACCTAATGAACCACATGGCTATGACGTGATGGGCCAGGCACACAATGTACTGGTTGAACCTGCAAGAGGAAAGTGCAGGAGCTCCATCCTGGCACTTAGGGAAATGCCCGGGCACTGGGAGCAGACCATTCTAGGCACTGAGGTCAGCGTGGCTCTCTGCTCCAACAGGCCTGGCCTCCCCGGGCACGCACACCGGCACTTACTTGGAAGGGTTGGTATATGGCAGGGAGATGGCAAACACGCTCGCGTACTGCTCTGCTGCAAAGTTCCTGTAGAGATGAGGCAGCCTGGCCAGAGCTGCGAAGCAAGGAGACAGCCAGTGAGAGCGCCCAGGCAGCAGCGGGCACTGATGTTACCAGTCCTCGGCTGTTTCTGAAGGCCAGTGCTGCCATTCTGACCCAAGAGGGCTGCAAAGGAGTAAAGGTCACAGCCCACCAAATAGGACCTTCCAACTGACCCTTGGCCCTGGCCCTCTATAACCATGGCTGGCAAACTATGGTCCCTAGACCAAATCTGGCCAGTGTCCCACATTTGTATGACCCGTGAGCTAAGAATCATTTTTACATTTTTAAAAGGATTGTAAACAAAATGAATGTACAACAGAGGCCGTATGTGGCCCTTTGCAGAAGTACTGGCCCCATTTGGCTTCTGTTGTCCACACACCTGAGGGCTTACTTAGGCCAAACGCACACTAGGATACTAAGAATGAAGGGCTGAGCGAGGCACCCCTGAGTTCCTGGAAGTCACAGTCTGAGAGGTGAGTCAGCAAAGCCCTCCAAGCTGTGGTGTGTGCTTTGAGGGGGAAAAGAGGAGGCTGTGAGAGAAGCTTGCACAGAAGCTTCCTGTTACCTGGCATTGGCTCCTGCAATCAGCTTGGCTCTCACAGCTGATTGCAGGAGCGAATGTCAGGTAACAGGAAGTTTCAGTGCAATTTAAACTGACACTGAGTGGGGGAGAGGAGCCAGCCACTCAAAGACCAGGAAGGAGGAAAGCATTCAAAGCATAAGTGCAAAGGCCCTGAGGCAGCGAGGATGGCATGTCCCAGGAGGACTGTGCACCTACATGCAGCCATAGAAAGGTTACGAGATGAAGTCAGAGAAGTCAGCTCAGGGCATTTCAGGCAGGGCAGGGCACAGCCCCAAACTCAAGGGTCCACCCTATACTCACACATGCATGCACATGCGTACACATTCACACACATGGAGGTACAGACACTTACTTGACAGGAACTCAAGCAGTGGAATGGCCATACTGGCCGTGGCCGAGATGTGTGTGAGCTTCACCACCAGGATGGGCAGAGCTTTGATCATGATGTCGGGCATCTCCACGCTGCAGATGGTCAGGGCCACCACACACTGGCTGGCGCAGCGGTAGATGAGGCCTTGCTCCAGGCAGTACACCATCTCCCGCTGCGGACAGCACAGATGCCTCAGCCCCAGCCCCGGGCAGGCCAGCCCTGTCCCCTCCTGTCTCACAGCTGTTCTGGTGAACCAGGCGGTGTCTACCCTCACCCGCTCTACAATGTTCTACACAGAACGTCAAGGCTGATGAAGATTAAGTGCCTGTCCCAGGTCTCTGAGCATCTAAGTGGCAGAGCCACCAGCAGCTGACCTCCCCAAGCTGACTGGATATCAGATGCTTCCTGACACTTCCCCACCAGCCAACACCTGGAGCCAGGACATGCTGGGCCCATCATCCCCTTGGCTCTGGGACCCCCAAATGGTTGGCCTACATCACCAAGGGGAGGGTCTGCCTGACACAATAAGGCTGCGAGGCCCACAGGGAGCCTGGCAGTGTCCTCCATGAAGACAGTGAGGCTGGGCCACAGCCTCAGCACAAACCACCTGGTGGCTCGAGGCCCCATGGATGATTTTGATTCCCTGCAGCTGCCTCAGAAATGTTTTGGGCCTCAAAGTTCTCAGGGAACCTTCAGCCCAGCATAGCCAGCTGCCCTTTTGGGGATATGAGGAGGGAATGAGATGGGAAATGTGAATTCCCAAGAGTGCTGTGGTGATCAGGAACTCAGAAAGCCCAGAGTCTGAGTATAAGCCTCTCTCCTCGCTGGCCATGACTTTGAGCATGCTGCCTGACCTCTCTAAGCAAGGTTTTGACAAAGAAAGGTGTCAGGAATTTATTGTATCATTATTATTATTTTTTTAATCCTCACCCAAGGATACGTTTTTATTTATTTTAGAGGGAGCGAGAGGAAGAGAGTGAGAGAGGGAAAAACAAACATCAATTTGAGAAAGAAACATCAATTGGTTGCCTCCTGTATGCACCATGAACAACCAGGGATAAAACCCACAACCTGGGTACGTGCCCTGACCGGGAATGAAACCCACAACCTTTTGCAGTATGGGATGGTCTCCAGCCAAGCTATCCTGGCCAGGGCAGGCGTCGTGAGTTTAAATGAGATAGTAGTAAATGTAAGGGCTCAATGTGGGCCTCACTTACAGCAGCAAAGAATAAATAAACCAGGCATTGCTATTCATGCTTGCTGTACCTGATGACAGATGTGGAGGCAGACGGAAGTCAGGGGGCCCTCGGCCCAGCCACACTTCCTCTCAAAACAGGGCCAGCTCTGCCAAGAGGCTTGGCCACCTGTCCTAAAGCCGTAGCAAGGACAAGCCAGGCAATATTCCTCAAAAAGACGCTTCTGCCTGGCCGGCGCAGCTCAGTAGTTGAGCGTCGACCTGTGAATCAGAGGGTCACGGTTCGATTCCCAGTCAGGGCATATGCCCAGTTTGCAGGGTGTGCAGGAGGCAGCCAATCAATGATTCTCTCTCATCATTAGTTTCTCTCTCTCTCCACCTCTCCCTTCCTCTCTGAAATCAATAAAAACATATTCTAAAAAAAGTAAAAATAAAAAGACGCTCTGGGTGTGTGTTGGCGGGGCAGGGGGACAATCAGGTGCTGCATTAAGCCCACACTCCCCAGAGGAATGCTCAGGAGAGCCGGGGAACTCAGCTCTCCGCAGTGCCAGGGAGGGCCACAGCGGGGGACCCAGTGGGCACTCAGGGAAGTAGCCAGGCCCCTGTCCTGGCCTAGCAGCCACAGGAAGTTGGGGGCCCATTTCCCTGAAGCAAACACCTGAGGATCAGACAGGCAGCACCAAGATGGACTGTCACCCTCCCATCCGGTACCTGTCTGGCTTTGTCCAGGTAGTTGTGGTAAGAGATCAGTGCCGTCAGCACAGGAACCACAGCCAGATGCAGGTCGGTTCTGGAGAACCCTTCTGGGGTGCCTCGAAGTCGTTCCAGGGTCTTGGGTCCTGAAAGCTAACACACAGGCCGGATGTGCAGCGCTGCCTGGTGGCTAAGTCAGCTGTCGGTGGCCAGAGCACAGGCCCCGTGGGAGGAGGGTCAAGAGCCCCAGGGCCTTCCTACTTCTGTTTCTGGCCAAAGGCCTGCCTCCTCAGGGAGAGACAGGAAATGTGGTGATGTCCCTATCACAGGAGCCCCAGTGAGGCAGAGCCGTCACACTCAGTATCTCCAGTTCTAGCTCCCATTTCTGCCCCATAAGCTGGGGAAGGATGGGTCCTGGAAACATGGTCTGCGCTCTGGACAGAGACCACATCTCTGAAGGAAATGCTCTGATCATGATGTTGGTTTCACCACACCGCCCAGGGCCTTAAAGCCTTTTGGAGCGAAAGGAACTATGCCGCAGCACCACCACCAGCGGCACAGGAACCCTTCAGTGAGTGGCACAGGAAGCAGCATGTTACCATGGAGCACAGAGCAGAAGACAGCTGGTCCACGCTGCACGGAGAGGTGAAAATGAGGACCTTGTACCGCAGCGACTCCGGCAGCTTGCTGAGCACAAGCTTCAGCACCTTCCAGTCAGTCTCCTGCAGGAAGAGGGGTCAGTCAGGGGGAGGTCTGCACCCTGGAGAGGGGAGATGGAATTCCAGTTTGAACTGCTGGTTGGAGCTGAATAGCTGGTGGGGGTGGGGTTTGTGGATCCTCCACGTCTGGGCAGGGCAACAGCTGCCCTTTGCCAGGCTGAGTGGAAGCCCAGTGCAGAGCCAATACTGCCTTTTTCTTTTTAGCTGGATCTGGAACTTCCACACACCTGGCTCCATCCTTCCCATCTGCCCAACAGAGACCACGGGACTGCCTGCCTACTGCCCAGAACCTAAGGGGCCTCACGGATGCCCACTCAGCATGATAGACACGGTACAGCAGGAAAAAGCTATTACACCAGCTCCAAGGGGGCAGCAGCAAGCATCCCTCTACAATCCACGAGCCCGGGTAACTGTTGCAGGACTGAAGTCAACCCAGGGCCAGAACAATGGGAGGACACAGTCATGGCACCACCAGACCCATTGGGTGGCCCTCCCAACCTCCATAGAGGTGACCACTGCCCATGAACAACACCAACTGCCACAAATCCTGAAGCCTTCCTCAGACCCCATCTGTGACACAGAGGCCTTGACAGTCACGGGAAATCGCGGACGGTCCCCTTTACTGCCACCGTCAGGCACCCCAGCGATCGTGCCCTGCCCTCCGCTGTAGCCCTCAGGAACTCCCCCAGCCCATTACAGGCTGTCCTGCCCCACCTGCCCTGGCACACTGCTGGCCACTCTTTCTCGCTGGCCAGTCAGGAAACAGGCCTAAACTCTTCTGCCTCCCCATCTCCACCCAGCTGCATCTCTGCTAACAGAACTGCACCGACCCTGCTTCAGAGCTTGCTTACTCCTGCCTTTGCCTTTCAAAACGGACCTTACTTCCCCTCCAGGTGCCCAACCGGATGTGACTGCATCCCTTGCGGTCCCACAGGCCATCTGCGCTCCTGAGGCCAGCCCTGCCCCGGGATTCCAGCTGTCTGTCTAGACACCTTAGTCTTGCACCAAAACCATCTCCTGGAGGCAGGAACGTCTGCACACCCCGCTCTGCACACAGCAGGTGCTCACACACAGTTACAGAACTGCTGTGGAACCTCAGGGTAGAACCTGAAAACCAGCAACGAACTTCCCAAGGCCACTGGTCCAGAGAAAGGAACTGTACGGCACTCTGGCAGCACCGGCCATTGCTCAGTCTGCCATTAGGGAGCTCAAGGGACCAGGCAACTCACCTGCTTCAAGCACTGCAGGAGGACACGGAAGACCAGGGAGTAGGGCAGAGAGCCAAGCCGCACGGCGGGCCCTGCAGATGCTGGGCCAGACAGCCCGGTGGGAGGTGACAGGGGGCCACTGGCCTTCTTCTCAGAGCCTCTCTCTGTCTCCCTGTGGAAGCAAACGGGAAGGGCACTGAGGCTGAAGCCCCCGATCCATGGGGTGAAAGACCCACTGGGCCCTTCAGACACACGGCAATCCCTGGGGTGAAGAGCACGCGCTCCGCCAACCTGCCCCGTAACCTGAGCGCCGTGGAACTGGGGAAGCGGGTGGGAGAGTGGCAGGGGGAGGTCAGCCACACGTACATGTAGTCACAGAGGCAGTACGGGCTGAACCGCACGACGCCATCCTTGGTGGGCAGGCCCAGGCGGTGCAGTGAGTCGGCCCGCAGCAGCAGCAGGAAGTCAAAGGCCTGAGGGAACAGAAAGCGCCATCCACAGAGCAGGACCGTAATGGACCCATGCCCCAGGCCCACTCGTTTCTCAGGAAAGGCTGCTTCCACTAACAGCAAACACACCCCAACTTCTCCACGCAGGCAGTGGCTGGTGGTGGGGGCAGCATTCACGGCCCTCTCCCTGAGCCCAAGGCTCTGTGACATCCCACAGCAGATGGCGGTGCTGGGACTCACACCACAGGTCCACCCCTAGGACGAAGGAAAGGAATGCCTCTCATGCTGGCTGGGTAACACTGCTTCAGGCCTGAGTGCCGGAGAGCAAACTTCTGCTCAGGACACTCACTTCCTACAGTGACAGTGGAGGAAGGTCCCTTAACTGGGCTCCCTGAATGACAGAGGGAGATGCTCTGGGGAGGGCTGGGCTTCTGTCTGTGACCTCGGCTCAGCCTGGTGTCAGCATGCACAGTGGGAGCTCAAGGCAGTTTGTCCTGCCAAGCCCCCGACCCCACACAGCCACAGCCTTTGCTGTAGGTTGCTGACAGACTCTGAAGCACCAGGAATGGAACATATGCCTCCCTGTAAACTGCTGTGATACCCTTTCTCTGTCCCCATCCCAGGCTGCTGTGTGACTGGACTGACATGCCACAGCAGCTCTCTGGCTGCACGCAAAGAGAAGGCAGCAGGTGCCACAGCTGGTACTAACAGAGGGGACAGTTTGCTGGAGAACCCCCCCCCCCACACACACACACACACTTGCCACCAAGCCTCCTGCTAGAGGTCACTATACCACCATGACTGAGGCAGCTGCTGGGCCCCCGGGGAGTCGACCTCGAGCCAGCCCGGCAGGCCCATCATACCTGCAGCCGGATGCTGCTGGCAATGGGCAGGGTGTAGCTGTGCTTATAGTGGAGCTGGATGTGACTGACGAGCATCTCGTACACACGCATAGCGTGGCTGGCAGGCAAGGTGTACAGCTTGGTCTGCAGAGAAAGAATGCTGGTCACCAGGAGGGCAGGAGGCCACAGTGCAGCCAGGAGAGAAACCAGAACAAGCCTTAGAGGCAACTGGGTAGCATCTACCATTTAAAATGCATAAACAATTCAAAGTCTCTAGGACTTCGCCCCTCAGACATCCCCACACGCAGGCATGCAGTAATAGCAAAAAATCAGAGCCAGCCTCGTCCCTGTCATCCACAGGGAATCAGTTACTAAACCAGCAGAGCGCCACGCAGCCGTGTGAGAGGACACCCTGCGGGCTGAAAGAGCACACTCCACACACACAGCGGAGGATAAACCAGGGCAGGACAAGCACACAGGATGCTCTGTGAGGGGTATAGGGCAGTGGTCGGCAAACTCATTAGTCCACAGAGCCAAATATCCACAGTACAACGATTGAAATTTCTTTTGAAAGCCCAAAATCGACTTCTGCGCATGGGCCACAAAGTTTCAATCGCACATGGTATTTTGTGGAAGAGCCACACTCAAGGGGCCAAAGAGCTGCATGTGGCTCTGGAGCCATGGTTTACTGACCACTGGTATAGGGTATCTTTTTTTTTTTAATTGAGTCCAGAGAGAAAGCGAAGGATAGATAGAAACATCAACAATAAGAATCACTGATCGGCTGGCTGCCTTCTGCACACCTCCTACTGGGGAATCAAGCCCACCACCCAGGTATGTGCCCTGACCAGGAATTGAACTGGTGATTTCTTGGTTCATAGGTCAACATTCAATCATTGAGCCACATCAGTCGGGTACAGGTGTCTTTTGATGTGATAAAGGTGTTCTAAAAGTATCTGTAGTGATGGCTACACAACTCTGTGAATACACTGAAAACCACTGTTCACTTTAAACAGATTAATTGTATGGTATGTAAATTATATCTCAATAAAGCTTTAATAAAATAAAAAACCTTGGGGACAAATGGGTGGCAGCCCTTCCCTCCTCTACTGCTGGGAGAGCTGAGGGCATTGTTGGGCAATGACTCAGAATGGCTCTGCATAGTATGGCCCTGACCAGGCCGAGCCCACCCTCTCCATGCGGTGACAAGTCAGAATCACACCCAGGCTGCCTTCTTTGACCCCATGGAGCCCAGTTCTCCAGGAGATGTGTCCCCTAAAGATCAGCACTCCAACAGGCACAGCTGGCCACCACACCCCCTCCCGGAAGAGTGGAGGCCCACCTGAAGGATGACCAGGAGCCCCAGGACAGCAGTCTTCACATCCTCCAAGGAGGCAGAGTATGCCGCCATGTCTCTTTCCTCCAGCTCTGGGGGCGGAGAGAGGGAGCGGGCAATCACCTTTGGAGAGAAGATTTGTATTTCAATCCCGATTCCAGAGCAGATCTGCAGACAGCGCCCATCCCTGCTGGGAGGGAAGCCCTGCCCCTGAGAGACCCAGCCAGGCCTTCTGCAGAGGATGGGGACAGAGTCCAGAGCACGCAGGGCCTTGCCCCAAACAGGAGGGGTCCTTCTGGCAGCCCAGGGACCGGAGCCCCAGCAGCTCTCACCTTCTCAATGATGTCCAGCAGGCTGTTGAAGTGGTGGGTGTGGCAGCCTTCGGCCAGGTCCACCAGCAACTGGGTGGCCAACTTCCGGACCTGATGGTCTCTGTCCTCGGGTATGTGGGAGAGCTGTGAGATGACCACCGTGTTGATGAGCTCCTCCTACAGCAAGCACAGTGGAGTGAGGGGCGCTGCCTGCAACAGAGCCTGGGAAGAGCTAAAGCACCACTCCAAATGGGAAAAAGCATGGCCGGGATGGGTCAGCTGTGAGAGTCCCTTCCAGGGTGCTCTGCCCGGCCCCTCAGTTCGGGAAAATGGCAATGGTTACAGGATGGCCCAGCACAGGCACAGGCCCTCAGGCTCAGACATGATGGAACAGTGAATGTCCTCACTTGCTCTTTGTCACTGACCATCACAATGAACATAATCTTACATGGAAGGCCCTCTGTGTGCGTGTCTGGGGTATGAAGGCTTGTCCCTAACATCACAGATCGACCTTAATAGGACGGCATAACGAGAGCTTTTGGGAAGGCAGGGCAAGACTGGCCCTGATGTGAGGGACCCGAGAACCCAGTGTGGCTTCCTAGAAGAGGGCACTGAGCTGGACTCAAGGGACTCAGGGAGAGGGAAGGCTGAGAGGGCAGGAGGAGCACCGGGAAGGCCCAGTGGCTGAAAATCAAGGGGAACACACCGAGCCTGAGGTGCATCTGCTGGAGAAGAGCATGGTGGGCAGCTCTGGCCACAAACCCAGGGAAAGATGGGCTGGAGGGAGAAACTGGCAGTAGAGACAGGCAGGGCCTGGCACTACCCCAGCAGCTAGTGGTCGGGCTGGGGTCCACAGAGTGAGTGTGATTACAAAGACAAAAAGAAAGAAAACATCCCCATGCAAGACTCTGCAAAAAAACCTCTTAACAGGACAGAAACTGTGCCCTCCTGCCTGCTCAGCCACACCTCTGAGCCCAGCTCAGGCCTGGCAGAGGATACCATGGAATATATGGATGGATGGATGGATGGATGGATGGATAAACAAACAAGGGAGAAACAGACAAAGCCTAATGAGAAAACCTACCACAAAGGAGTGTGCCAGATCCCAAGTCCCGGGCAGATCCCGCAGGCTCTCAGTGCCCGTGAGGGCCATACAGGGCCTCTAGGGCCAGCCTCCCCCTCACCCCTGATGCCCCAGGGTGCCCCCGCCAGCCACGGGACACACACCTCATAGAACTGCCTGTTGATGAGCAGCACGAAGGACAGGACGTCCAGCACCTTGATACGCACGGCACTGCGAGATTCATTCCTAGGGGCAGAGGCACACCTTCTGGGGCCTGGTGGGAGCACCACTGCCAGCCGCACCCCTGCACCCGGCAAGCTATGCCCAGCTAACCCTGCACCCCAAACTCCGAGAGCTCCCCTGGGAACCCAGACCCCAGGCACTGCAGGAAACTAAGACTCCCCTTCTGCCCCTCCTCCCCCCTGCCACAGCCTGGGTGGCAAGGCACTGACTTTATTTCTCTCTGGGTGGGACCCAGCTTTCCAACACCCAAAGAATGGGGGAACGAGACACAGAACTCAGTCCTCAGAGAGGCATCTTTCTATATAACCACTCCGCAGCAAGCAGCAGAGGCCTATTCTGCCCTACAAGAAAACATCTTTTTTGATTCTTGAAAGTAATCATTCTCAATGAATAGGAAAACATTTTCCTGTTCATTGAGAATGATTACTTTCAAGAACCAAAAAAGATATCCTTGGATATGAGGGCGATCTGGCTGCAACATCTGTCACCCCATTGATCGCCAGGGTTGATTCGGCTAATCTGGCTGGCTAGGCGGGTGTCCCTCTCCTCCCTCACCGATCCATGTGTGTCCCTCCCGAAGCTGCGCGCTCGGTCGAAGAGGATGACTTTCCCCCAAGAGGAGAGGACCGGTCTTCGGTCAAGGGTATCCGAGTAGCTGCGCTCCCCTGCTAGAACCTCCAAACAAGCTCTCAAAAGAGATAGCCTTCACTCTTCCTGTCCTAGACCCCAGCCCAAGGCACAGACACAGGGGCAGGTTCCAGGGCCCAAGAGGTGTCCAGAGTCTCCCTACCTGAAGAATTTCTCCATCAGTAACTGCAGGTTGTGAATCCAGCCAACCTTTGCCGGGTAGATTGACTGAGCCCTGTAGGTTATTAAGTTTAAGAGGGAGGACTCCTGTCAAAAGAAGAAGAACCTGCTGTGAACCAGCCACTTTGCTGCCTCTCCCTCCGGAGACGTTGTAATGAGCACACCCTGTGCTAATGGCCGCGCAGAACAGTGAGACCAGCCACTTCAAGGCCTGGGAGGGGGCTACCAAGACAAAGCTTTACTGGCAGCAGCGAAAACTCATTTAAAAGCACATGTAAAGCCTTGGCATCAAGCTGAGCATTTCTGGCACAAGGACTGCTGCCGCCCGGAGAGCAGACATGCTAAGCAACAAGTCCCCGCGGCGCTGGCCAGCACCTTCCCCCGCACAGGTGGGAGGAAGCTGACAGTCAGGCTGGCACTGTGCTCTGAGCCACACATTGTTTTCTGACACCTTCACAGACGTCCCTGCTGGAGTACAAATCTCAGGAGAGCAGGAGCCTTTATTTCAAACACTGTCTCAGACCCACGCAGCCAGGGTTCCCAGAGCGAAGCAGAGCCCTCCCTACAAGCCTGGAGGAACCGCCCTCCTGCCTGAGCAGCAAAGGCCCCCAGGTTTCCGAGAGGTGGTCTTACAGGTCTTTGGTCTGCGCATCTCTCAATGAGCTCGAAGTATCTCTCCTGGGAGCCATGGAACTCGTTCTGATCACATAGCTCTTCCACTGTGGTCAGCAGGTCGTGGACAATGGCCCTGAGCTCTGGGCTCTCCAGGCTCTGCAACACAAATGTGCAATTACACAGGAGTGACGTCTGGCTTCCCTCAAGGACTCAAGACCAGCTGCATCCAGATCCCCCCATGCCCTTCCATGGACACGGGGAATGCCCCCCGTGGTGCTGGGACCCAGGAGGCAGCCGGGCTATTCCTGCTCATTCACCACCCCAGGAAGTCCTGGCTGTGCCCACACAGGGACCAGCCCCCAGTACTTGACACTGCCCCAGGCTCAAACACCTTCTGAAGACCCCAGGGAATGGTCTCCAGCCTGCCCCTCTGGGATGAGGAATGAGAATCCAGTCCTTCCTCCCCTTGGCTGGCCACCTAAACACTGGTCCACGCTGGTCCCCAGAAGACCCAGCTCTGAGTCCTTACTAGACACTTTGTGATCTCTGCAGCCCCCACACCAGCATGTCCCCCTTCCTGCTGTGGTCACACTGTCCTCCAATATTACACCAAGGTTATGGCTGGCTTTCCAGATGCGGACAGAACTGTCTTCAGGGTCCACTTCCAGGCCATAAAGGTGATCTGATCTTGATCAATGCCAGCACTGCCCCCTTGAACACCTGCTACATATTCCTGCTCTCAATGATGGGGCGCACTTGGAAAACCCAACTGTCTTTAAGGGATGGTGAGCTGACACCACTAAAAACCAGCAGGGATTGCACCAGGCAGGCGCAGAGGGAAGGCCTTATGAGAGCTATCATTCAGCTGCAATGAACCAGCCACCCCACCGGCCCAGGCCCTGGTCCCCAGGGAAGGGCCCCTGGGCCTGCCGGTCCATGGTCTTGGTCCTCCCTGTGCCCAGTCTTCTCGCTGGCCTGACCTGCAGCTGCTGGAGCAGGCGTTCGATAATGTTCAGCAGAATGTCCCACGTCACAGCCTGGAGCTCCCTCTTGTACTTCTTGATGAGTCTGGTTATGGAGAGGACGATCTCATAGGACACCACCTCGTTCGGACAGGTCATGGCCTGGAACAAAAGGCCCGGGGAGCAGGCAATGGTTAGCCACAGGAAGCCCCCATCATGTCATCCATGAAACACACGCTTATCTCACAGGCCACCCAAGTATCATAGGAATCCAGAAGTGTTTTCTACACTGGCTCAAAAAGGCCTGACTGGCTAAATTTCAGGGCTCTGACTTACTGGCCTAGAGGAGCCTAAAAGCTGCCCTGATGCAAGCTATGCCCAAAGCCCCATACCCACTGCCTCATGAGGGATGGGCAGGGCAGAAAAACAGCCCAAAGGAGATTCTTTGTTGAACCTGTACACACACAGCTCGTCGGAGCTGCTCTCCCTGTGGGAAGTCGCAGTTGGTACAATGGCCCCGCTCCCCGGGTGCTGTGATAGCTACGTGAGAAACATACACAGGAAGCACTCCAGATACAGCCAGGCACCATGGAAACAAGCCCATCACTGGCCTCCATTCTAGGGCGAGTGATATCACCAAATAAAGTCCTCACCAGTTAGTGTCCCATCCCTGGCAGAGCCTTGGACAGTCCTAACGATAATTTTCAAGATACAAAATCTTAAGATACACGCTTTGCTTGAGGAAGGGACATTCAAACGGCCCTAAACTTCATTTCCAGTTGCAAAGCAAGTAAGTGACTGGAAATATCCCCACAGTCCCTGCCACAGAACCCGGACAATGGTCTGTTCTGGCCAGTCAGGAAACCCGAATGAGGTGAGTTCTCTGGCTCTCACCAGCTCCTGCGGCACAAAAAACGGGTTACCTCATAAAATGATGGCAACACAGATGTCGGGGAGTTCTTGAGAGAATGGAGTCGGTGGGCTCCCCAGAGAGCCATGCCAACGAAGAATACAGCTCCTCTCAGCAGCGGGGCATCTTCCATGTAGGCTCTGAAAATGTTCCCCAGAAAGACGAATGTGAGCAGAGCCTAGGGCCAGTGTCGGCCTGCTGCAGGGTCCAAGAGTAGGCTCAGGGTGGCCCAGGCTCCTTGTGGCCTCCCCAGAGGTCCTGCACTTATGGGGCAGAAGCAAAGCTAGTGAGAAGTGCTGGTCAGGGAACACAGAGGCCAGGGTCAGCAGCAACCATTCGATTCATTCACACATTGCTCACCACGGAGCCATGCCAGATGCCAGGGCATGGAGGTGAAAGGAGACACAGACATGAACCAAAGAGCCACGTAAGGAAATGCCAAGTTGCCACCTCAAATCACAGCTAAGAAGGAAAATCACGGGATAGGAAAACAAAACCTGCTTGAGGCGCTCAGGGAATCAACAATGGCGCCTAGATGTCAAGGAGCACGTAACCAAGGTGAAAGGTATTCCACAAGAGCCAAGGACACGTGCAGAGGCCATGGCAAGATGGAGGGAATGAGAAGCTGTGGCTGGGGCAGGGCCTGAGCACCCAGGCCTTGCTGCAGGGAGGACTTTGGTTTTGATCTGAGAGCCCTGAGAGCCACCGTAGCTTCAGGCAAAGGATGACAGAGATCTGTGCTGGAAAAAGAACACGTGCTGCCGTGTGGAGGAATGGACTTCAAAAGGCCCAGAGTGGGCAGAGGAGTCCATCGAGATGAGAGCTGAGGGGGAAGGGCGGAGGCCCTTGATTGGACAGATGTAAGCCTCCTCTAAGGGACAGAAGCAACAGGACTGATAATGGTTTGGCTGTGAGAGGTGAGGGCGAGGGCCTCAAAACAGGATCAAAGGTGAGGCAGCCAAATATGGGAGGGAGATTTCGAGTTCAGTTTTGAATGTTCTGATTTTGCCCGCAGAAGTTGAAGAGGAGAGCAGATCAGGAGCTTTAAGATGTACGCTCTGGTTTTAGCACAAGCTTCTGGAGCAGTCACCCCAAAGGAACAGGAAACCTCCCCGTTCGCCTATACCGGGCAAGACAACCTCCTCACGAAGGCTCTGCAGCAGCCGATCCAGCTGCTTCACCCTCACCTTCTGCAGGCCCTCACCACACTCACCTGTCCTCCATGATGCGGCACATGTTGTAGATGGCACTGTGGCCCAGGTGGGTGCCCAGAAGGTTACGCATCAGCTGGGAAACAAAACACACCAGACACCATTGGCAGACACGAGTCCCATGACCCCAAACTCTGGCCAGCCCTGCACAGCCACTGCTCCAACACCCTTCATGTCCAGCCATTTTCTTCCATCTCTTCCCAAACACAGAGGCCACAGAGTTCCCCAAATGCCATCAAAACCCTGACTCAGCTCAACCACCTTGGGGAAATGTCACTGGACTCCCCTTAACAGGCCATGTGTGGCCATTCCAAGAATCAGATGGCCATTCATTAAAGACAAGGTGGCCCTTGTCCTGCCCATGTGCCTGGCTTATAACTTCATCTAGGGAAGGACTCTCTAGACAACAGTTCAGACCCCCACCTTCCAGCAAGGCTCACAGAGCTCCTTGACATTGATGGTGCGACAGAGAGTGACGATGAAGAGGGGGAGGCTCTCGGCTGGCAGGCAGTTGTAGCAGACCACGGCATCCAGCACCTGCAGAGACACCTGGTGGGTGGAGAGGGGGGTCACACCAGCCCTGCCTCAACTCCCGCACAAAGGGAGGTAACATCCCAGCCTCCTTCCCACCCTCCTTCGGTCAGTGACTATTGCCCTTCCACTGCCAAAGCAGCCTTCCTCAAAAGCACAAGAACAAGTGAGTGTCTGGGGGATACTTCATTATACATCCCAAACACTGAACTATGACCCCACAACGGCCGTCACCCAATCACCTTTACTTACAGGAGTGTGAGGCTCAGAGAAGCCGAGCAGCTGGCCTGGAGCCACATGGTCAGTGAGGGGACTTAATCCCAGAGCCCACCCAGACTATCCAGGAGGGTGAAACAAACTGTCTGAGAGGGCAGCTACTGACCTTTATGTCGTTGAAGGACACAGTCTGCACACACAGCAGGCAGATCATGCTGTTGGAGAAAGCGCAAAGTCAACTGAAAGGCTATTTCCCAGAGGCTGCATGGCCCCAATTTATTTTCTTTTTTTCTTTAATATATTTTATTGATTTTGTACAGAGAGGAAGGGAGAGAGATAGTTAGAAACATCGATGAGAGAGAGTGATCGATCAGCTGCCTCTTGCACACCCCCTACTGGGGATATGCCCTCAACTAAGGTACATGCCCTTGACCGGAATCGAACCCGGGAACTTTCAGTCCCCAAGCCAACGCTCTATCCATTGAGCCAAACCGGTTTCGGCCCAATTTACTTTCTGATACTCCACAGAGTCAGTTACATGGGGGGTTCCTCCTCCCCAGGGCCCCACTCACCCACAGACAGGCAGGTGTTGCCCCTGCCCTCATGGGTTTCACAGAGTGTTTAGAAAAAATGACAACAAGTAAGTAAAACCAGAATATATTATATTCATTAAAAATAAAATACTAGGTCAAGCCTCAAAATATCAATTTAAGTAGCAGGTGGCTACGGCCACTTCTAACTTCTCCACTAATTTGGTGGTTTCAACAGCTGTTCACCCTACAGAGCTGAACTAAAGACCCAAGACAGTGGGACTAGGATCAGAGTAACATTATTAGAATTCTTTTCTTACTGGACCATTGATGCAATATATTCATCGAGGTAACAGCTGTTGAATTTGACCAAGTTCACAAGCACCTGAAGGAATTCTGAGGACAGGCCGATGTCCATCCACTGCAGGACAAACTCAGCTGGGGAGAAGAGGAAGAGAGCAATGTACTTCCCCCCACCTCCTGCCCAGGAAAACACATCCCATCCCTTCAATGCTGGGAACCCCATCACCAGTCCCCATGCAATGACAGGCAGGCCACGCATGCACAGAGTCCAGGGAGGCTCAGCTGGAGCCTGAGCAGGTCTGCATGTCACAGACTCTGGAATTCAACCCCCAGCATGCACTGAGGGAGATCTGGGCAGAGAATCGGTAGCAGTCTGGAAGTGCTTGTGCATCTGAGGCTCAGAGACCTGGCCCAATGCTAGAGGTGTCAGCGTCAGCAGGACACATGTTTAGGAGGCAGATTCCTGGCCCCCCCCCCAGCCCCAGAAAGAATCTCTCAAAGGAGACACGAGCAATGCTTGGCGTTAGCCAAGTAAACTTAGACAGCAAACCTGACCATGACCCCATCAGCACCCGTCCTGGGGGCAAACTAACAGCTGAGGCCCATTTCTGACCAATACAACAGCAAGGAATTTAGTCCGATATAATTCTTCCTCCTCCTTTCCCTCCTCCCCTGATCAGTGACATGAAATCTCAAGACTCACAGAAACCTCACACCATCAGAACAACAAGCAGAAAAGCCAGCAAAGGGGAGAGCTGGAGGTCAGACCCAGGGCACGAAGAGGGCAAGGAGGCAGACCCTGGCCCCCCAGAAACCTCAGGGCACTCTGGGTATGACACAGTCTAATGCCCAGTTCAGCATCCTGCACTTCCTACAGCGGAGTGCAGACCACCTCCTGCCAGCCTGAGAGGCACAGTGAGACACATTCCCCAGGAGCTCTGAGCCAGCGGGTCTGGAGAGAAGCCCAGGACTCTGCATTTTTAACAAGCTCCCCCAGGAGATTCGGTGGCTAACCCAGGCTGTATGTGAGTAAGCAGAGCTGTGTGACGGAGCGCTGACTGTAGGCCATTCCTGCACACTGCAGCGCTCCCTCAGGGCCCCGGCGGCTTCCACATCCCAGATTAAATTTGATCACCAAGGCCAGAGAAACCTCACACCCAGAGTGGCACCCACCCAGTTCTTCTTCCAAGTAGGTAATGTGTCTCCCATCATCCGTTAGGGCCTTGAACACTTCCAGTCTTTCTTGGAGGTCTTCATTGGAGGGATAATCCTTGATGATCTTGAAGAAGAGGGCCCTGAGAACACCCAAGCGATCCCCCTGAAACAAAATCACAAGGTCAGCAGTCCTGCTTGCATCCCCTGGTCACCTGGGCTTCTCGGCAGCTGGAAGAAGTCCAGGAAGTCCAGTAGGCTCCAACACTCCCAACTCTGGGCCCTTTTCCCTTCCCACAGGAAATGGCTATGAGGGACAAACCGGGAACATCAGAGCAGTTCGGAGTAGGGAACCAGACGTACTGGTCATCTGACCAGCATGTGTAAAGCACCCACTATGTATTTAGCTGTGGGCACACAGTAGGGGCAGTGCAGTTCCATACCCCCACCTCTACCACACTCACAGCCCAGGGTGGACACATCTGTGCTCACAGCACAATGACAACGATCTAACTGCACTGACGGTGATGGGGCCTCTGGGGCAGGTGGGTGTGAAGGAGGAAACAGAGGAGGGGAGGAGCCTTCCAGGTAGCAATGGCAGAAGGCGGCCTGAGTGGTCCAGGAACAGCAGAGACCAGTGAGGCCAAAGCACAGTGAGTCTGGGTGGCCCAGAGAGAGGGAACGAGGTCAGCAAGAGCAACAGTAAAGTGGTGCATTCGTGCCAGGCACCGTCCTCACCTTTGTGCATAAACTGCCTCATTTACTCCCTAACTTTCCAGAGGAGGCAGGAGCCACGGGCATCCTCTTCATAGGTGAGGACACGGAGGCTCAGGGAGCCCCAGAGACTTGCCCAGGGCCCCAATGATACAAGAGGCAATGCCAGGATGCCCACTACGGCCGTCTAGCTGCAGAGACCTTGGGAACTACAGGCCCTGGGCCTGGTGACTTCGTCAAAGACAGGAATCCAAGTGGGACCAGCAGGAGCAGTCAGTGGGTGGCCCAAAATCATCCCGCACCCATCCTAGCTCCACCTGAGCAGACCCAACACCCTTACCTGTCCCTGCACGATGGCCGTCAGGAGAGCCAGCACTGCGTGGCGGGCCTCTGGGGGCCGTTCCGGCTGCAGCAGGTCTGCAACTGCCTTCCAGAGTGCTTCCACTGCATGCTGCCACCAGCAGAGAGGGGAGAGAGATTAGGGTGTGCTGGATCCCTCAATGAGAGCAAAGGGCAGAGCAGAACACCAGGGTCTTTTGACTTAGATCTTGCATCATTCAAGCCCACATCTTGTATGCCTGTCACAGCCACAGTGACCATGAGCCTGACAAGGGGAAGCTGCAAGCCACTTCAAAACCCTCACCAGTCCCCAGGTTAGGGGAGGGAGAGAAGGGCAGGCAGGACAGAGAAACCGCCCAGGCTGCCTCCAGAGATCGCAGGGAGTCCACCTTAAAGCTTGCTCGGACTCTTTTGGGAAAAGCCAGTAGAAGAGGCTTAGAACAAGAAGCACCACAGTACTCCCTGGGCCGGTAGCCTGACATAGAAATCCACCCCCTGGCTTCCTCTGTGTAATCACACCAGCCCAGCTGTGGGCCACTCAGTGCCAATTCCCTTCCCCACCTCTGCTGCCTTGCTTGACCTGTCAAGAACTCTGTGCAAGCCTGGCCAGTGTGGCTCAGTGGTTGAGCATTGACCTATGAACCAGGAGGTCACAGTGTGATTCCCAGTCAGGCCACATGCCCCGGTTGCAGACTCGACCCCGAGTAGGGGGTGTGCAGGAGGTAGCCAATCAATGATTCTCTCTCAATCACTGGTGTTTCTAATCTCTCCTCCCTTTTCCCTTCCTCTCTGAAATCAATAAAATAAGTTTAAAAAAACACAACTCTGCACAAGTTTCTGGAATTTGCCTCTAAATCCACTAGCCCATGGGAGACCTGACTCTTGTTCCCTACAGCTACCTAGTAGCTCTCATCACCTTCCCTTCTCTACATTAACCATCCCAGACTCTCTCCAACCAGGGTTTTCAGACGACTCACCCTTTCCTGAGCTCACTCCTTTTAGGAGAAGGACTAAAATGTCTTTTAGATCTTGTCTGACTAACATTCTGACCAGCTCAGCATACACTTAAACTTTCACCTCCTTTGCCCCACGCACAATATTCCCACAAATACAACAAAGGACACTGAGCCCTATCCAGGTCTGGCTCAGTATTACAGCATCGGCCTACGAGTTCGAGGCCCAGTCAGGGCACATACCTGTTACAGGTTCGATTGCCAGCCCAGGTCTGGGTGCGTGCAGGAGGCAACCAATCTTCTGTGTCTCTCTCACATCAATGTTTCTATCTCTCCCCCTTCCTTCTACTCTCTCAAAAAATCAATGGGGGGGGACACAAAACAACAATAACAAAAATGGACGCTGAATCTGTAGACTATCACAGCCTCATAGACCTATGTCTATTCACATGTAGCAGCTTACCACATTTCACCTTTCAGTACCTATAAAGGTAAGTTTATGAACACAAATACCTATTTTCACTTTTTAAAAAAGTGTCTTTATGTTGAAAGTATTACTATTTTCACATTTACCCTTAGCAATGTGCAGCCTGCATGTTTCAGACAGCGGTCACTCTCCCCCTCAGCAGATCTGAATCTGCGAGGTGTGAGGGCCACAACTCCCCGACTCACACAGACGCTGCGCAGGGCTAGAGCAGAGCGCTGGACATCAGGAGAGAGGCCGGAAAGCGCTGGCTGAAGTAAACGTGCCTGTGTCTGTAAGGCTGCTAATTCCACCATCCACACTCCTCTCGCCAAAAGCCAGACTGGTGAAACCCACACTCTTCCCTGATAAACTCTTTTTCCTTCCCCCCAATCCGTAATAAGAGGACAAGTAAGAACCCAAGATGGCTGCTTAGGTAAACACAGCTAAGCTGCTGCCATGCACAACAATTTCAAAACTACAACTAAAAGACAAGACGTCTACCACCCAGAACCACAGGAGAGCTGGCTGAAAGGAAGCTCTACAACTAGACTGAAAGAGAAAGAAGCACTCAGGGCACAAGCGCTGAAAAACTGAGGCACAGGGGCGAGCGCGCGATACAGGCAGGCAGCGGGTCCTGGCTGGCGGAGGGTGCTGCTTTCTTCAACCCGAAGAGACAAGCTCCCAATCTCTCCGTAATCGTTTCTGGGGAGAAACTAGACTGCCATTAGGTTGGAAAGTGAGGGTGGCATGCTTGCAGAGCTGCATGCAACAATAATTGTTTGCTGTGCAGGGAGGGCTGACAGGCAGCCATCACTGTTGGCCATGCCCCAGCCTAGTGACACTCTGAGACTCCACCCTGAGACTCCACCCCGCACAACCTACAAACACACCCAAGCTCCAAGCAGCAGCTTTTGCATACGAATGGCCTTCACTATTGCAGTTTAACCTAGCAAACTTGCAACCTGGTGCAGACAGCTCCAAAGCCTCCAAGCCCCAAGCAGGGAGGAGAGGACTGGTTCTCGCTGTAGCTCCTGCAGGGTGGCCTCAGACAGTAGCAGAACTGCACCCCATTGGAGATCCAGAAGCCAGTGTACCTACTGGTCAATGTGAGACACCAGATTTCAACTCCTCACATCCATAAGTGACACGTTTGGGAGGTGGACTCAGTGAGCACCAAAGCCCCACTGAAACAAGGCCTGCACCATAAGCATGTCTGCAGCACAGCAGTTCTTCCATTATAGATACAATGGGTCCTCACAGCCAATTTGCCTGGAGGTCAATTGCTCCCAGTGTTCCAACAGCAATCAAGGCTTAACTAAACCAAGATATTGCACTCAGCCCACAAAGGGGTATACCAAGAGCAACCACCTTGGGTGATTAGGAAGTTGAGCTTCTGGATCCTATAGATCACACAAAGCTACTCCATCAACACAGGGAGGCAACCAAAATGTAGAGACACAGAAGCATGTCACAAATGGGAGAGATGGAGGAAAGTAAACTACTGGACGACACAGTTCAGAATCACATTTATAAGGTTACTCAAGAATCTTCTAAAAACCACTGAGAAACTTGAAGAGACCTTCAAGGACCTTAATGAGAATAACAAAAAAAAGGAAAAGGACCAGTTAGAAATTAAGCACACACTGTCTGAAATAAAGAATATATAGAAACTCAACTGTAGATCAACATACACCAAGAGTCAAACCAAAGATCTGGAATATGAGGAAACAAAAAACTCCCAACCAGAGAGGCAGAAAGAAAGAAGAATCCCAAAGTGTGAGGATAGTGTAAGGAGCCTCTGGGACAGCTTTAAGTGTACCAACATCTGGATTTTGGGGGTGCCAGAAGAAGAGAGAGAGCAGGATATTGAAGGCCTATTGAAAGAAATAATGACAGAAAACTTCCCCCACCTGGTGAAAGAAATACACTTACAAGTCCAGGAAGTGCACAGAACACCAAACAAGAGGAATCCAAAGAGGACCACACCAAGACACATCATAACTAAAATGCCAAGGGCAAAAGACAAAGAGAATCTTGAAAACAGCAAGAGAAAAACAGTTACCTACAAGGGAGTACCCATACATCTGTCAGCTGCTTTCTCAACAGAAACTATGCAGGCCAGAAGGGAGTGGCGAGAAATATTCAAAGTGAGAAGGGCCTGGCTCAGGCTCCTCTCCAGGGCCAGGGCGGTTTTCATGGCAGCTGCCTTGGCGTCCTGAATTTTGTCCACTCATCTTGGGAAGCTTCAGCACATCCTGGAAGAGAATGCGCCCCCCGTCCCGTCCCCCCCCCCCCCCCCCCCCCAGTTTTGCAACTTTAGGAGATGCTCAGCTCCCTCGGCTTCTCCTCCCATGGAAGAAGAGACTTGTGCCCTCGGGAGCCACATCTTCGTGGTCAAAACAGAAGCCCGGAGAGAGTACTATGGACCACAGTTCTATGGGGAGAACCTGTCAACTTCCATCGCATGGAAACAATGATCATGACTGTCAGAAGAAAACAAAAATGAGACACATTTTTACTTCCTTGCACCTGCACCCCCAATAACTCTCAGGGTCATTGGAGATAGCAGCCAAAGAAACAGCAATTAAAACCTTCCTAGGACAATGAGGGATGAGATGCAGAGGACCTTGAAAATGTGGTCTCTGGATGGAACCCAAATATTGGTGAAGACTTAAAGAAGGCACGAAAAAGAGGAGAGAGGCCAAATACTATGTTGCTGATGGCCCCACTACCCAACTCATTGCCTTTCTCCTGGAGGACTTCTGCTGAATTTTCTTGATATTTCTGGTATGTGGACAAGGCTAACTTGGATTTTCCCCATTCATATATTTATTTGATCCTTTTGATGGGAACTTGGGAGACGGGAAACCAACAATGATGTCTTGCTGGGAGAGAAATCACCCTTTGCAGAAGACAGATTTGCTATTTCCACTTCCTCAATCTCACATAATCTTAGCATGTGCTATTACACTTGTGTGACTTTATTCTAGCCCTGAGCTTTTTTCAAATCCCCTGCCACATTTGACACACTGATCATCTACTCTTTATTTGTTTACTTATTTATTTAGCAAATGTTTTATAGTGTCTTATGAGATATTTTCCTTAGGAAGAACATTCACATCCCTTGTCAAAAAAAAAATGTCAGGCCGAAACCGGTTTCGCTCAGTGGTAGAGCGTTGGTCTGCGGACTGAAAGGTCCTGGGTTCGATTCCGGTCAAGGGCATGTACCTTGGTTGCGGGCACATTCCCAGTAGGGGGTGTGCAAGAGGCAACTGGTTGATGTTTCTCTCTCATCGACATTTCTAGCTCTCTATCTTCCTTCCTCTCTGTAAAAAATCAATAATTTTTTTTTTTTTAAATGTATGATGATGGTTGAGAATTTTTGGTTTGAAGGGCTAAAGGACCATAAACTTGATAGATTGTGAGACCTACATGACCAATGAGATGTCCAGAAATTGGGATACTCTGGACAATTAACATTGTCATGTGCGCCTTGTTAAAACTTGAAAAAAAATATTTTCAAAGTGATGAACAGCAAGAACCTACAACCAAGATTACTCTACCCAGCAAAGATATCATTCAGAATTGAAGGTCAGATAAAGAAAAAACTAAAGGAGTTCATCACCACCAAACCAGGATTACATGAAATGCTGAAGGGTATTCTTTAAGAAGAGGAAGAAGAATAAAAAGGTAAAGGTAAAAACTATGAACAAAAAGACATCAAATACATACCTACCAACAAGTGAATCTAAAAACCAAGTGAATAAAAAACCTGAAGAACAGAATGGACTGATGAATATAACAGAATCAGGGACATAGAAAGGGAGTGGACTGACAATCCTCAGAGGGAAAGGAGTCTGAGGGGTGCAGGAAGAGAATGGACAAAAATCTTACGCCTATGGATGAAGACAGTGGCAGGGGGTAAGAGCATGTAGTGGGGTGGGAAATCAGGTGGAGGGGAGCTTTGGGGGGGGGGAAGAGGGAAAGAGGAACACCTGTAATAAACTGAACAATCAAGACTTATTAAAAAAAAAAAAAAGAGGACAAGTAAGGCCCTAACCAGTTAGGCTCAGTCGATAGAGCGTCGGCCTGTGGACTCAGGATAGAGGGTCCCAGATTTGATTTTAGTCAATAAGATATATATATTTTAAATGATACCTATTTAAAGAAAAAAAAAAAAGAGAACAAGAACATTTCTAGAAACTACTACAACCCCTTTCTCAAATCTGCTGAGAAAGACTTAATCCCTTTGCTCTCCATCTCCAGAGGATTGGTCCCTCAGGGTTGTGCTCAGGGCATTTCCAGAAGCTTCCCGGTCATTAACATGAAGTAACCCAACTGAGACAGACCTACCTCTTCAAATTTTTTCGTTCTTGCGAATTCACAGACCTGCCCTATCGTCCGAATGCGATTGTTGAGGCCACATTCAACACTCAGTTCCTGGAAAAAGTAAAAGACGGAAAAGGGGCCGTGTCAGGCAACTGCTCTCCTCGCGGCCAAGCACAGACACCCTAAGAACTGTCCCCGTGTTTCCCACTCCGGAGACTTGCAGCAGACCTTCTGAAATTAGGCATTACTCCATTCAGTGGAGTAAAACAGACTTTTTTTTTCTATCATTGCATCTTTTTATTGTGATAAATTCACATCATATAAAACTCACCACTTTCAACCATAAATTAAGGCTCTGGCCGAAACCGGTTTGGCTCAGTGGATAGAGGATTGGCCTGCGGACTGAGAGGTCCCGGGTTCGATTCCGGTCAAGGGCATGTACCTTGGTTGCGGGCACATCCCCAGTGGGGGGTGTGCAGGAGGCAGCTGATCGATGATTCTCTCTCATAGATATTTCTAACTCTCTATCCCTCTCTTTCTTCCTTTCTGTGAAAAATCAATAAAATATATTAAAAAAATAAAATAAATTAAGGCTCTGGTGGGGTAGCTCAGTTGGTTAGAGCTTCAGCCCGATATGCCAAGGTTGCAGGTTTGATTCCCGGTCAAGACACATACAAGAATTAACCATGCCGAAACTGGTTTGGCTCAGTGGATAGAGCGTTGGTCTGCGGACTGAAAGGTTCCAGGTTCGATTCCGGTCAAGGGCATGTACATTGGTTGCAGGCACATCCCCGATGGGGGGTGTGTGCAGGAGGCAGCTGGTCGATGTATCTCTCTCATCGATGTTTCTGACTCTCTATCCCTCTCCCTTCCTCTCTGTGAAAAATCAATAAAAAATATATTTAAAAAAAAAAAAAGAATTAACCAATGAATGCATAAATAAGTGGAACAACAAATCAATGTTTCTCCCCCACCCTTTATTAATAAAAAAATTAAATCATACAATTTATGTTTTAGCATTCATATCTGCAATGCTTGTAACCACCTCCACTAATTCTAGAACATTTTCATTACTTCAAAAGGAAACCTCAGCCGAGGTCGGTTTGGCTCAGTGGTAGAGCGTCGGTCTGCGGACTGAAGGGTCCCAGGTTCGATTCCAGTCAAGGGCATGTACATCAGTTGCGGGCACATCCCCGGTAGGGGGTGTGCAAGAGGCAGCTGGTCGATGTTTCTCTCTCATCGACGTTTCTAGCTCTCTATCTCTCTCCCTTCCTCTCTGTAAGAAATCAATAAAATATATATATTAAAAAAAAAAAAAAGGAAACCTCATACCGAAACCTCATACCCCTTAGCAGTCACTCTCCATTCCTTTCCCCACCCCGGCCCTGACAAAGGCTAATCTACTTTCTGTCTCTATGGGCTTGCCTATTCTTGATATTTCATATACATGGAATTATACATTATGTGAACCTTTGTGATTGGTTTCTTTCATTTAGCATGCTTTCAAGGTTCACTCATGTTGTAATTAACATGTATGAGCACTTTGTTCCTTTTTTGTCATGCAATACTCCTTTGTATGGCTGAATCACATTTTGTTTATACAGTTGGCCCTTGAACAATGCTGGGCTTGAACTTGAGCGTCCACTTACACATGGATTTTTAAAAACCTGGGTTTAAGGAGGCTTGACTTGTGGTGGTAAACATGCAATATACAGATGATGTATTATAGAAATGTACACCTGAAACCTATATAATTTTATTGACTAACGTCACCCCAATAAATTCAATTTAAAAACATACACACATACAAAATTTGCATTTAAGTAGACATGTGCAATTCAAATCTGTGTTATTCAAGGGGTAACTCCCCATGTGATGAATATGCGTTCTAGTTCCTGAATGGGATACTTTAAAAGTGCAAAAGCTGCCTTGTCTGTGTGGCTCAGTGATTGAGCATCAACCTATGAACTAGGAGGTCACATGGTTCGATTCCTGGTCAGGGCACATGCCCAGGTTGCTGGCTCGACCCTCAGTGGGGATGTGCAGGAGGCAGCTGATCAATGATTCTCTCTCATCATTGACGTTTCTATCTCTCTCTCTCCCTCTCCCTTCTCT
The DNA here is from genome assembly GCF_014108245.1 of Pipistrellus kuhlii. Lineage (NCBI taxonomy): Eukaryota > Metazoa > Chordata > Mammalia > Chiroptera > Vespertilionidae > Pipistrellus > Pipistrellus kuhlii. Next base: position 91,198,534 of record NW_023425540.1, read on the forward strand.
CTAAAACCAATAAAAAAAATTTTTAAATAAATAAAAGTGCAAAGCTAAGTGCTGGCTGGGTAGCTCAGATAATTAGAGCATCATCCAGATATGCCAAGGTTGTGGGTTTGATCCCCAGTCAGGGCACATATAAGAAGCAACCAATGAAAAAAAAAAAAAAGATGCTGAAGCCGGTTAGGCTCAGTGGTAGAGCATTGGTCTGTGGACTGAAAGGTCCCAGGTTCGATTCCGGTCAAGGGCATGTACATTGGTTGTGGGCACATCCCCAGTAGGGGGTGTGCAAGAGGCAGCTGGTCGATGTTTCTCTCTCACTGACGTTTCTGAATCTCTATCCCTCTCTCTTCCTCTGTAAAAAATCAATAAAATATATTTTAAAAAAAAGAAGCAACCAATGAATGATATAAGTGGAACAACAAATTGATGTTTCTCTCTCCCCCCTACATATACACTTCCTCTTACTCTAAAATCAATAAATGTTTTTCAAAAATAAAAATAATAACAAAAGTACAAAGACAACATTTATTTATAGATAAAGTATGGTGTCAGGAACATAGGGAGACTCAAATAAAGACGAAAAATAAAGACTTCTCACAGGAACTCACAAATTACTAGTTGACACATGGTCATAACCCTAGTCACCTGTGGAGACCATGGCACTCATATCCCATATCATAAAACAGGTTTTCTCGAATTGACATTGGAATACTAATTCAGGTGCTGAACCAAGTCATCAAGATTCTGACTTCCTAAATCTCCAGGAAAAAAAGCCATGGAAGCCTCCCTGGTACTGGGGACAGCAGCCCCATACTGCCTGTCACCAGCAACTCATCTCCCTCAGAACCTGTGGACAGACCAAACCCGGCCCTCCTTGCACCTCCCAGGCCAGCAGGGAAGACACAGGCAGCTCACTCACTCTCAGGATCTCCGCTGTGATGACAAACTCTGTTTGCTTGCCCTCTGCAGACCTGGGATTTGGTCTCGAAGTCCCTAGTCCCAACAGAATCTTGAACTTCTCCTTCAAGCCTGAATCTTTGCCGGTTGGTTTGGCCATGGTGGGTAGGAAAGCAACATGGGACTCTGTGCGGGGGAGCAACAGACAGGGATCTCACAAACAACTCCACACACCTGCCCCTGAGGACCTACAGCCACCCGGAACCCTGGCTTTCTGGTGGGCACCTTCCCTCCCACAGCCTCCGAGGAGAACCCAACCGCAGCCACAGTGCCCAAGCCAGAAATAAACGTAGAAACGCCAGGCCGCCCGCCCCTTGGTGCATGGGGTGAGGAAGGGGAACTGGGAGTGAAGGGTGGGCACCGCGGGTCCTAGGAAGCCCTGACATTAGCCCTCTCTCCCCTCCGTGTAAAGGACTCTCGGAGGGACGCGGGAAGCAGGAACCCCCTTTCACCGGCCATGACTTAAAACCATAGAGAGCTTGGAGCTCCAGGGTCAGGCTAAGGGGGGCGCGGCCTAGACCCGGACTCGGGCCCTGGCCACCGCGGGGGCCGCCCCCGCCGCCTCATCACCTAGTAGGCCCGGCGCGGCCGCCTCCCCTCGGGGCCGGGCCACCCCGCGGTCTGGGCGGGCATCATAGGTCGGGGAACCTCGAGGCACTCACTCCAAGCCGCGCCCGCGCGCGCGGGGCCGGGCGGTCCCGGCGCGGAGAAGGTAGCACACACCCCTGCCCCGACCTGCCGCCGGAAACGCGCACTGACGCAGCGGTCGGCGTCCGAGGCCGCCGCACGGCTTGCTGGGAGTCGTAGTTCCAGTCTTCCATTGGCCAAAAGAATGGGTGAGGCACGAGTCACATGACAGCGCCGCGGGGCCGCCGGGATGTGTAGTCCGCAAGAGTTCAACATGAACACCGCAGGCACGAGGATGGTGACCCGCAGCTGGAGCCGGGGACCTGGGGTCGGGCTGAGGGGGAGTGGGGAAGAGGCCGTGCCGCTCCCAAGGGGAAAGTCGGCTGCAGGTAGCGCCACGACGCGGCCAGGGAAAGGGAGGAGGGGAGAGGGAGGAAACTGTAAGGGACCGAGGGCTGGAGTCCCGAGCCGCCCTGGAGGGCTCCGAGCTGCGCGGCGGGGTGGGTTCCGGGCATTGAACGCCAAAGACCCGGCGGCAGCAAGCAAGTTCCTCGGCCCTACATGCTGCTGGGTTCCCAGGAGCACCCTTTTCCCAGGAGTCACCCTTTTCCCAGGAGTCAAGGGCTGGGTTCCAGGAGCTCACACTACTCCGACCCTCATCCTAAACTAGGACTTTCTCTGGGTGTCAGCAGCCTGACCTGGAATGGTCCACTTGCGCCAAAGCTCTCTGTGGGGCAGATTGGCCCTATTGTCGTAGCTGCTTACCTCTCAGAGAAGTCAGGTGCCCAAGACATCCTTAGCCAGAAGTTCTCTCTCCTTGCTAGAGAGTGATGTCTGCAGGATTGGCCAGAAGGGGATTCCCATAGGCACCCAAAGACCCCCGGGGTAGTCCAGAAAAGGATACCCACCAGAAGCACAGCTGGAGGAACTGGGGCCAGAAGGAAGAGGCAGGGGACAAGTACAGCCAGATAGGCAGGAGCTTTGATGCCAGGACAGAGTTTATGTTCATTATGAGCACAAGGAAAAACCAATGAGGATTTTAACACAGGAAGTGACACAATCCAATTTTGATCTTACAAAGTTCTCTCTGACAGTGTGGAGACTAGATTAAGGGGCATCATGGTAGAGGCTGTTAAACCAGAGTTCTCATCTGTTAACTTGGACTTGGAAGGGGGGGGGGGGGGGGGGGAGCGGCACAAAGAAGGCTGACTTATCCCGGTGTGTGCTACAGAAGACAGCATACCCCCTCCCCAGTAGTAGATGATGGATGATGGATTCTTGTCAAAAGAATGATGAGATGATGTGCCAAAACTGGTTTGGCTCAGTGGGTAGAGCGTTGGCAGACTGAAAGGTCCCAGGTTCGATTCCAGTCAAGGGCATGTACCTTGGTTGCAGGCACATCCCCAGTGGAGAGCGTGCAGGAGGCAGCTGATGGATGTTTCTCTCTTATTGGTGTTTCTAACTCTATCCCTCTCCCTCTCTGTAAAAATTCAATATATATATATATATATATATATATATATATATATATATATATATATATATATATATATAAAGAATGAATGATGAGTGATGAGAGAGCAGTTAGGGCAACACCTTATCCTTACCTATGTCCGCCACTGAAGCGACATCTTTTTGCAGAAGGAAGGAAAAGCCACCACCCCATGAAGCGTCAGCGGAAGGCACAACGCCTGAAGGTGGCGTATGAAGCCTCAGATGGTGAGAAAGGAGAGGGCTTCAAGGTGCCAAGCTGGGAGCCTCAGGACTGGCAGCAGCAGCTGGCAAACATCCGCACCATGAGGAGTGAGAAGGACGCACCTGTGGACCAGCTGGGGGCTGAGCACTGCTACGACCCCAGTGTTCCCCCGGAGGTAGGGAGGGCCGCGGCTGCCTGGTGACCCTCTTCTGAACAAGACGCTTGGTTCCTTTCAGGCCTGACACCTGGCAGCTCTTTGCTGACACCACCCTGAGAGGATGCACACCTGGCACCCAGGGCACTCACTGGGCAGCATCACCTGCTTCATTGTGGCCAGTCACAGGTCAGGGGGCCCTGTGGCATGAGGCCTCGTGCTCTGCCTTCTGCCTGCACTGTATTCAGTAAATTTGCTGATAGAGAAAGAGTTTTTTGCACTTCTTTTTTTTTAATTTTTATTTTATTGATTTTTTTTTTTTTTTTTTTTACAGAGAAGAAGAGAGAGGGATAGAGCGTTAGAAACATTGATGCGAGAGAAACTTCGATCAGCTGCCTCTTGCACACCCCCTACTGGGGATGTGCCCACAACCAAGGTACATGCCCTTGACCAGAATTGAACCCGGGACCTTTCTGTCCGCAGGCCGACGCTCTCACCGGTTTTGGCATTTCTTTAGCCCAGAGCCTGGTCCTTTGATCAAGGTGAATCTAATCCCAGTTCTTTCACTGGGTGACTTGGGCCTCAGTTCGCTTGTCTGCAGAAATGGTTAGTAGCATCATTCACATAGAGATAACAGTAACAGCCAGTGGTTGCTGCACTGACTCTGTGCCAGGTACGCGTCTGAGTGTAGTGAACATTCATTTACGCTTCACAGTGATGCTGAGAGGCAGGTGCTATTATTATTGTCCCCATGATAGAGATGAAAAGCAGGCCCAGACCAGACCCCACACATCTCCCCGCATTGGCCAAGGTGGAGAGGAAGCTGGTGTCCGGTCTGTTCCCACGTGGGTAAAGGACGTGGCTAGAGCCTGGCGCACAGTGAGCACCCGGGACCGACCATCTTTCTGGTCCCTGTCACTGTGAGCAGGTGCGGAGGTACCAGGTGCTGCTGTCCCTGATGCTGTCCAGCCAGACCAAAGACCAGGTGACGGCAGGTGCCATGCAGCGGCTGCGGGCCCGCGGCCTGACGGTGGATAACATCCTGAAGACAGACGACAGCACCCTGGGCACACTCATCTACCCCGTGGGCTTCTGGAGGGTGAGCCCAGCCTGGGGCAACCGGGGCCAGGGTTGCCACTGGCCTGGAAAAGACACTGGGGCGCTGAGGGCGGCTGGAGGGCGGCTGGGGGTGGCAGGAGGCTGGGTTGGACATTTCTGGCCACAGGGGCCTGAATGTGAGTTCTCACTGGAGTTCCCCCTGTCCCTCTGAGCAGCCCGCGGGGGGCCAGGCAGGGGGGCCTCAAGTCCAGGCCTCGGAACTCCTTGGCCTTTCCTGTTTGCAGCCCACCCCTTCCTTCCTCCACCTCCCCACCCAGCTGCCCGGCCCTTCCCTTTCTCACTGAGGCTGCCCGTCCAGCGTTCCCTTTGTTTACTCCGAGCTTCCCTGGAGTGTCACGCCCTCCCCTCGAGAGGCTGCAGCCCAGGATGGCCAGGGAGGCAGCTCTGTTGAAGGGGGCCAGGCGGGTGTGGCACTTCCCTAGGCACTGGTGCGGCTGCAGTGTGTCAGATGGGTTTTAAATAGCCCTGTCTGCTCAGGCACAGGATGGGAACCGCCCCGCTGGCCTGTTGGCAGGCAGGGAACCCCAGACTCCAGCCTTCCTTCCTGAAGGTCCAGGTGCTGCTGAGCCCAGCTTCTGGCATGGCCGGGCCTGCTTAGCCTGCCTGGGCTCTGGGGGTAACGATGGGGCGGGGGGAGCCCAAGCTGGACCCCAAAGATATGCCATTGGCCCAAACAGGTGGAAGGCAGGCAGGCATTAGGCCTCCCTCAGGCTGCCTGTTTCCTTGGTTCATTCCTACCTCCTAGGGCAGTGGTCGGCAAACTCATTAGCCAACAGAGAGGCAAACTGCGGCTCGCTGTCCTAGGGGGACAGGTACACACTCTGAGTGTGTCCTGGGAAGCTTTGGGCACCTGTGGTTCTTCTTGGGGTCTTGTCCTCCCAGGTTGGACTCCACTCCCACCTCCAGCACTTGACCCCCTCCCCCCATTTTTCAGAGCAAGGTGAAGTACATCAAGCAGACCAGTGCCATCCTGCAGCAGAAGTATGGTGGGGACATCCCAGCCTCTGTGGCAGAGCTGGTGGCACTGCCAGGCGTGGGGCCTAAAATGGCGCACTTGGCCATGGCCGTGGCCTGGGGAACTGTGTCAGGCATTGGTGAGTGGCATGTGCCCATGAGGAGGGTGGGGCCAGCTCCGAGCTCTCTGACTGCTGTCAGGGTTCCCCACACCCTCTGACCGGTAACCCCAGTTCAGGTCTCCTCACCCACCACTCAGCCCAAAGGGTCAGAAAGATATTGCCAGCACCGAGCTAGGCCTGTCCCGCCTGAGATGAGCACGAATCCATCTGCTGAGCACCTACTCTGCTGGGCTCTGGGGGTGGACTCGGTGTCTGGGGATGCGATACTCATCCAAGAGCTGAAGGGTAAGGCGGGGCCAAGAGAAAGAGCAATGTTCCAGGCAGAACAGCGTCTGTTGAGCCATGAGGTGGGAGAGGACCAGAGCAGGAGGCTCTGGAATGAGTGTGGGCTATTAGGGTGATGCTGTGAAGACAGGGGAACCCAGGGAGAGGAGGGGTGGGCTAGGCCAGTGGTCGGCAAACTCATTAGTTAGCAGAGCCAAATATCAGCAGTACAATGATTAAATTTCAAACTCAAACTTCTTCTAACGCCACTTCTTCAAAATAGACTCGCCCAGGCCGTGGTATTTTGTGGAAGAGCCACACTCAAGGGGCCAAAGAGCTGCATGTGGCTCGCGAGCCACAGTTTGCTGACCACGGGGCTAGGAGGATGGGGAGGAGAGCTGGGAGCGGGGGAGCCCCTTCCTGGAATCCCTCTCCTGGGCCCGGGCCTAGCAGCCCGGCATCGGAGGACCTCTGGATGGAGACAGGATCTGGGTCAGGGTGCAGCGGCTGCTTCCTGAGGTCTTTGCCCAGAGAGTTGGGGCTTCTGAGGCCCCAGCAGCAGGCCCGGCCCGCCCAAGGCTTGACCCGTAACCTCTCCGTGCGCCCCAACCACAGTGCCTCTCTGGGCCTCCAGAGGCGGGGCTGGGACTCCCCTCAGCTTCCACAGCCTGTGTAGCCTGCCCCCTGGGTGGGGGCCCTCTTCCAGCACTGCCCACGAGGAGACAGGAGCGAGGGATGGCAGCCCGGAGAGCCAGGGCTGGGCCGAGGAGGGGGCCGGGCAGAGCCTCCCCTAGGCTTCTGAAGATGCCAGCTTCTCAGCAAACCCTGAGCTTATCTGGGCTGCCGTCCTCAGCTGCTCTTCCCCGGGAATGGTCTGGCAGGTCTGTGGGTGAAGGGCCCCCTGCCGCCGCCCTAACCGGCGTGTCAGAATGTCATCCTTTCTGGTCACCCAGGGGGAAACCCTGGGGAGAGCAGGCTCTGCCTCCCAGGGGCTTCCCCAGGAGAAGCTGCCTCATGAGAAAGCTGATCCCAGCTCTGCCTCCCCACCTGGGTGGCCTTGGGCAAGGCGCCTGGCCCCTCTGAGCTTCGGCCACAGTTGCCCTCCTGGACCAGCCCACAGGAGGCTCCCACAGAGTGGTGTGGCCCTCGGTTGGGCCTCGGGAGCACAGTCACCTCCATGTAATGGAAGGGGAAACTGAGGCACGAGGATCCAAGGGAGGAACCCTCTCCCTGGGCTTGTTAGCAGCAGGACAGAAAGCTGATACAGGGACCGGCTTTCTCCTTGACATTAGGAGGAGAGGGATGGCAGGTAGCTGGGCAAGGGGGCCTGGGTGACTGGGTGCCCAGGCTGGGCCCTGGGGTGGCTGTGCAGGGGAGCAGGGGCTGCAGCTGGCCTGGCTGGGCTGCCCCCTCTGTTCCTTACAAGTGCTGGCTCTGCAGGCAGTAGCCTCCTGCTGGCACCACAGCCAGCGGAAGAGGCACTGCTCCCTGCACCCCACATGAGGGCCCACGCCCTCCGGTACCTGGCTGCAGCCCCTGCCCAGCAGCAGTGGTGGCCTGGTGACCCACCCTCACGTCTGGCCATTGCTGTGTAGTTAGGGGCCCTCAGAGCTCTGGGTGGGAAGCCAGGGCCACTCACCAACCTGGGCTCATGGGTGGGACCACGGGCAAGAACGGGGTGTGTGGACCTGCCCCACACTCACCCCACCCTGTCTCCAAGCAGCAGTGGACACACACGTGCACAGAATCGCCAACCGACTCCGGTGGACCAGGAAGGCGACCAAGTCCCCGGAGCAGACCCGTACAGCCCTGGAGGACTGGCTGCCCAGGTGCTGCTGCAGGGAGGGTGGGCTCCCCTTTGGCTTCCCTCCTCTCTCTCTCTCTCTCTCTCTCTCTCTCTCTCTCTCGCTCTGCATTAACCCTCTCCCCCCCACAGGGACCTGTGGCATGAGGTTAACGGACTGTTGGTGGGCTTTGGCCAGCAGATCTGTCTGCCTGTGCGCCCTCGATGCCAGACCTGCCTCAACCAGACCCTGTGCCCATCTGCCCAGGGACTCTGAAGCCCTGAGCGCAGCTGCACGGGACTCTGAGGGCCACGTCTATTTTGCAACTTTGTGGGGGAGCTGTTCCTAATAAAGTTTGGGGTTTTGTAACAGTTGGGATCTGTCTGACTCCTGCCCCAGGGAGGCCAGCATGTGGACGTGACAGCCTGGGCTGTGGACGTGGGGGTGGGCGCAGGAGCTCCGGCTGGAGAGATGGATCATGGGAGCCAGCCGGGGCCAGCTGTGGAGAAGCTGCTGGTGACGCTGGAGGCCTGGGCTTCCTCCCTCCCTCAGCTGCTGGCGGAGGGCCCAGAAACACCCCTCTCCTGAACTCACCCTGAGAGCCTGCCGCTGCCGGAGGCCCTGTCCCCAGTGCTCACCGAGCCACCTGGCCTCTAAGAACACCGGGAAGCCAGGCTGGGTGCCACGGGGCACGAGGCCTGACCTTTACCTGCTGGGGGCTGTATGAAGGCAGGGGTGCCAGGGGCCCAGAAAGCATCACAGAGGAGGTGCTGGCAAGGCAGCTGGGCCTCACCAGGAAGAGGAGGTGAGCAAGGGCCTCGGGTGAGAGGAGGGCAGGGCTCCAAGGGAAGGGATCCCAAGTCCGGTGAGGGCAGGGGGAGAGGGAAGCAAGAGCTGAGAAGAGTTGGGACTTGGCTTCGAGGTGGATGGATTCAGAGAGAGGAGGTTTAAGAATGAGACCTGTTGCTCAGTGGTTAGAGCAGCGACCCGCAGACCAATGGGCTGTGGGTTTGATTCCCAGTCAAGGCCATGTACCTCAGTTGCAGGTTCCCCAGGCGGTAGGGGCCTGTGCAGGAGGCAACCAATCAATGTGTCTCTCTCCCCCTCCTCCCTCCCTTCTACTCTAGAAGTCAGTGGGGAAAAAATATCCTCGGGTCAGGATTAAAAACAAAGTACGAGACCTGTTTCCAGCAGCTGAGATTCAGGGCTGGGGCTGCTGGGCTGCTACCTTCCTGCGTCCCCCGCCCCCCGAGGAAGCACAGAGGCAGCCAGGGTGTGAGGAAGGCGGGTTTATTCCGAGGGCGCCGATGCGCTATGGCTTGCAGGGCAGACAGCAATGTCGGCGGGTTTCAGGGCAGAGTCTGTGGGGTCTGCGGGGGGGAGGGTGCCAGGCAGGGGCCAAGCCCAGAGCCTGGAGTCACCCCTGGGGTGGGCTCTCCCCCGGCCACACTCCCCGAGCCTGGGGGCCGTGGCAGAGGAGCAAGGGGCCTGTCCGGAGCCTGCCCTCTTCCGGGGCAGGAGGCCTCCATCCTCAGGCCCCTCCGAGAGCCCAGACCTGCCTCCCGGGCCCCCGGTGTGGTGGGGACCTGGGGGACCTGGCCTGGTGAACCCCCACAGCAGAGAAGGCAGAGACGAGGCTGGGGGAAGCTTCTGTCGCCACATCTGGCCCCCAGCCTCACCTGAAGCCCCTCCATCAGCCTGCCCACTACCGCAGCCCAGGAAGCTGCCGGGGCTCCCACCGGCACGGCTGCCGCCAAGAAGGAAGGGTGGGGAGGAAATGGTCTGTAGAGAAAGGTTTGTTTTATTGCGATTATTTAGAGAACATGTCCTGGCGGGGGCGGGGCTCTGGTATTAAGTGAAAACATGTGTGGAGCTGGAGCTCCTTTTGGAAAAAAAAGCAAAACCACAAATTCCTTTAAGTCAGCAGGCCCCGGCAGAGCGGCAGAGCCCGGCCCCGGGTCACGCCGCTCCTCCCTCAGCGTCTCACACCGGGGCTCCCTCTCCCCGGCCTGGCTGCCGCGCGCCCCCAGCACCCACGAGGACGGCAGGGGGCCAGGACAGGGACTCACTGGGCTCGGGTTGGTTCCTGGGTGGCGGTGGGACCACCACGGCTTCTGGGGGTGGCGGCGGCACCTCCTCCAGTCCACTGAGGCGCGGGAGCTCTGGTCCGAGGAGGGAGCCCGAGGTCCGTGCAGGGAGGAGGCCCGGGTCCAGCGCGCAGGCGGCGAGGGGCTCAGAAGTTGCTGAAGATCTCACGCTTCTGGTTCCAGTCCATCTGCGGGGCCCGCTTGTTGATCCTGGTGGCTTTCGCCTTCTCCTTGGCCTCAGCCGCCGTGGGGCTCAGCTGGAGGCCGCCCTCCTGGAAAGGGTCGTGCTTCCAGCCGCTGCGGCCCTGGGGCGGGGCGGGCAGGCAGCCAGGGTGAGCCCGGCCCGGGCCCCCACACCGATAACCTTTCCGGGGAGCTCACGCCTGAGGCCGCCGGGCGGGGCTGAGGTAGCGAGCCCAGGAGGGCTTCCTGGAGGCAGTGGCCCCACTGCCCCGGTGCAAAGCTCCATTCATACCCACCCCGAAGGCCTCTCTGGCCCCCCCAGAGTGTGAGCACGGCAGAGGAAGTGGATGGACATTTGCTACCTCACTGTCCTCGTCTAAGCCAGGCAGATCACTTCGGGATAAACTCACTGAGCCACCATTGAGCTGGGAAACCAAGGGCAAGGTGTGGTAGCTTCAGAGGCCCTGCCCTGTCCTGTCACTAGCGCGCACACATCCACACACACTCACACACAGACACGCACACACGCACACGCACACACACACATGCACACACAGACACAGAGCTGCATTTATCCCTCCATTCGGCAGTGGGCACCGAGCCTCTGCTGTGCTCCAGGCTTAGTGTAGGTAGGACACTGGGCACTAAAGGGTGCACAGGCAGGCGGCCCTGGCCAATGCACAACGGGGAGGAGCTATTTTGATGCATGAATCACCCCCATGCGCGGTACCTGGGGCGAAGCCAGGGAAGCTCCCTGAGGAGAGACGGACTCTCCAGGTAGCCAGACCGCGCTGGGCAGAGGGAACAGCCAGGGCAGTAGCCCCGGGGCCGAGTGCCGTGTGGGGCTGGGGTGTGGCCGGCCCAGGACAGGATCCACAGAGGGCGTTACAGCCGGGAGTGTCCGGCCAGATTGGGCGTCACAACCTCACATACACAAGGACAAATGTGGGGGAGCTCTGTCAGGCTTGGGGACCCCTAGAGGGGTCACTCCAGTGTCCTGGACCCACCAGCCCACCCCACCCATCCTCTCACCTGGGCAGGGCTGGTCCCATTGGTGACAGGGGATGGCAGTGGACCTGTGGGGGGACAGTGTGTCAAGGGCTGCCCAGCCCCCGCGCTCCCCCTCCCACCCGGGACCCCCGGGGCAGCACCCACCGTCCACGTGCTCCTCCGTGGGCGTCACCCGCAGCCTCTTGAAGTGCTCGTCCGTTTCCGGGTCCACCACCAGCAGCCGGGCCTCATCCTCTCGCGCCTTGATGCTGGCAACCACCTCGGCGTGGCGCAGTCCCTCCACGTTCTGCCCGTTCACCTGCCGCCGGCAGCACAGGGCAGCCTGAGGGCGGGCCCCCACCAGCCCCCCAGCCGCCCGGCCAGGTGTGGCATCAAATATTCATCGATGTTGTCACCAGCCACGGCAGCAGGAGGAATGCCAGCTCAAGTTCCCAGAAAGTCCCCTCCTCCCAGGGAGGACCTGGGGCCCGCACACACACAGGGGACACGGGCACAGACATGCACACACATGGGGGACACGGGCACAGACATGCACACACATGGGGGACACGGGCACAGACATACACACAGGGGACACGGGCACAGACATGCACACACATGGGGACACGGGCACAGACGTGCAAACAGACAGGGGACATGGGCACAGACATGCACACACATGGGGGACACAGGCACAGATGTGCACATGGAGGACATGGGCATACACATGCACACAGGGGACACAGGCACAGACATGCACACAGGGGACACGGTACAGGCATGCACACACATTGGGGACATGGGCACAGACATGCACACACACAAGGGACACAGGCACAGACATGCACACAGGGGACACGGGCACAGACATGCACACACATGGGGGACACGGGCACAGACACGCACACGGGGGACACCGGCATAGACATGTACACACACAGGGGACACGGGCACAGACGTGCACACGAGGGACAAGGGCACAGACATGCACACGGGGGACACGGGCACAGACATGCACACACATGGGGGACACGGGCACAGACACGCACACGGGGGACACGGGCACAGACACGCACACGGGGGACACGGGCACAGACATGCATACAGGGACGCAGGCACAGACACGCACACGGGGGACACCGGCATAGACATGTACACACACAGGGGACACGGGCACAGACGAACACAGGCACCAGCCCCCCCAAAGCCTTGGGGGTGGGTACCTCAATAAGTCGATCCTGGGCACGGAGGCCGGAGTGGGCAGCCGGCGAGCCCACGTCCACTGAGCGAATGTACTGTCCTGGCCGGGACTTGTCGCTGTGCAGGTTGAAGCCATAGCCCTGAGGGCCCTTTCGAAGGTGGCAGAGCCTCGGGCGGAGCTCCCTCGGGGGCCCATTGACCTCCTGCAGGGACACGGGACAACCTTCCGCTCCGGTCTCCCTCCCCAGAGGCCACTGACACCCCCAAAGCCCCTGCCCCCCTCCGCGCCCCCCCCCCCCCCCGTGTGCGGCACAGCAGTGTGCTGGGCTGGGCATCTGGCCCTGCACAGTGGCAGAGACAAACACCGCACGCCCACACCCGGTGGGGGGTGGCATGAGGCTGCCTGTGACTGAGCTCCAGCTGCAAAGTCTCAGTTCCCAAACCCCAAAATGACCCGACAGGGCCAGGGGCCTTAGGGACGATGGGAGAGTGAAGAGGCCAGGGCAGCACTGAGCTCAGGCCAGCGTCCTAGGAGAGGCCAGGAGAGACCCGCTGCCACTCAGCTCAGTGTCCCAGTTCTCCAAACAAGCACATGTTCGCAAACATGCTACACAGACACACCAGGCCGTCCTCACGGGCCCTGCCTGCAGCCCCCTCCCCCACTCCCCCTGCGAGTGCAGGGCTCGCAGAGTCCTCAGCTCTCGGCAGTTTTGTTTTCTCTCCCACAGGCTGGTGGCAGTGCGACTGTGTTTGCTTTCACATTCCAGAGCAAGCTGGAGCCACCCTCACCTCCACCCTACCCCCTCCTCGCCCAGAGACGGAGGATGACCGGCTGGGCTGCAGCGGCAGGAGCCCAGGGACAGGCCCGAGGCGGGGCCTGCCCTGCGCCCTCCCTGCTGAGACCCAGGGGCCTGTGGTGCCGAGGGTCCCCCACCGACATCCCAGGGCCCTGCCTCGCTTTACCTCTGGCATCCTGCAGGAGGGCTGTGGCCAGGCCCCAGCACCCCCACCCCGTGGGGCCCGGGGCCGTCAGGGACCACAGTGCCGAGTGGCCAGCGGCGACCAGCGCTCAATTAAACATGGCGGTGGCCGGAGTGAGCGGGCAGGCGGCGGCTCAGGTTTCCCCGGATGCTCGGGCTCCAGGGCGGGTGCCGGTGAAAGGGTGCTCACCGGGCCCCTCCCTTAAGGGTGCAGGGGGGACCCTGGGTCAGGCTGGGCGGTGACCCTCAGGGAAGGTCTCCAGGCCTTGGGTACCTCCTCCCCTACAGCCCCGCCCACCCCCTGGGCCATTCCGGCCTCCGGGCCTGCAACCTGACTCCAAACCCCAAATCTGACCGTGAATGCTCTGGCTTGCCAGTTGGTGGCCACCCAGCTGTGGGAGCAAAAGTGTCGTTCCTGCAGGCACTGCCTGCCTGTCAGGCGCACCCTCTTCCTGTCCAGCCTGTGCCCTTCCTCCAAGACCCCTTCCCTGACCCCCAGAGACTGCCTAGAGCCCCCTGGGGACCCCCACTGCAGGCCAGGGACAAAGCTGCTGCTCCTCAGCGCCCCGGGGCCTCAGCTGGGCAACAGGGTCTGAACTGGAGGGTGGGAGACTCACAGACACACCTCGAGGTGCAAGTGTGCAGCTCTGAGGAGGGCCCACGCCTCCCCAGAGGCGCCTCTAAGTCCAGGCCGCTGAGCACGGGCCCCCCAAGGCTGGCTGGGACAGAGTAGGGCCGGGGCCAGGGCCAAGCTTGGAGCCTGGACGTGGGACATGACCGTGCCTGGAGTGTGGGCACGGGCCCAGGCAGCAGGGGCACAGCCCACGGTCAAAGAGACCAGACACCCAAACACATGTTCGCCAACACGCTATACAGTCACATAAGGCCGCCCACACCTGTGAAAGGAGGGCCCCGTGCTGTGGGGCCCTGTGGCCTCTTCCTACACCCCCCACATGAACCTCCAGGGAGGGATCTGTCAAGGCCCCCAAAAGTAATTGGGAGGGGGCACAGATTTGGGGGCATCCCGGGCCAGAAGGCCAATCTGAAGTCACATCTGGGTTCAACACCATACCGGCCATCCCTACCTCAATCCAGCACAGCTGCCTCTCAGCACTCAGCCAGGAGTTTTCTCCGAATGTCTAGCTCTAACCTCTCTCCTAATGAGAGACCAGGGCCCACGGAGCCCCAAACCTGGCACTGGACGCACACCCAGGGGCTGCAGTGCCATGACCTGGCAGGGGAGCCCCGCGGGAGAGCAGCCACAGTGGGTCTGGAGGGGGCGCAGGCGGCCGCGCATTGCTCGCATTCCTCACTCCCAGCCCTGGCTCAGAGCACTTCCTGCCCTCTCCCAGCCAGGCCCTCAGGCTCCCACGGCTCCCACGGCTCCCAGCAGGGCCGCCCCAGAACTGGACAAGCCCTGGCCTCCCAGCTGTGCCTGTAACCAGACAAAGAGGCTGGCCTGGGGGTACCCCAGGAGCCAGGCTGTGCCCCCCCCCCCCCAGATGGTGACTCACCAGCACTGGCTGAGAAAAGCCCCATTGTTCAGGGTCCAGCGTGCTCACAGCAGGGTCCCCTCTCCTAACCCTGGGGGACACAGGCTAAACGGGCTGCTGGGGTCCTCACTGCCCCCCCGCCCCCACCACCCCTAACCTGCACAAGCCCCTGGGCTGGGCTCGCTGGAGGGGCTCCTGAGACCTGGGCGGGCGGCGTGGAGTTCCAGGAGTGGGCCATGGAGGCGGGATGGAAGTGGCCGACGGTGAGCATCCAGCCGGCGTGGCCTGAGCTCTCTGGCTGGCCCGGGCTGCCACCCCGTTTATCTACCTCCCACTGCGGCCCAGGCTCCCCAGGGACAGGTGGGGACAGGGGGCTGAGTCACTCTGGGGAACAGGGTGGTGGCGGAGCCCCCCTCCCTGATTCAGGCTCCAGCCAGGCCCCACCCCCCCACTGACTAGGTTTCCGTCCCGTCCCGAGAAGGGAAGGAAGTTGCTGAAAAGCCCTGCCCAGCTCCCTGGACTCACGGCTGGGGAGACAGGGAGGTAAGAGAAGAGCCCGACCCAGAACAGGAGACAGTCCTGCTGCAGCTCCGGGCGGAGGCAGGAGCGAGGAGCCCTCTTGTAGGACACGGTCCCCTGCCGAGCAGCCACCACTCACTCACGCTCAGCCCCCAAGGGCCTCCAAACCAGAGGGTGGGGCCCAGAAATCCTGCGAGGACGAGGAGGGCCAGGGTCTACCAGTGCCCCCACCTGGCACCACTGGTTGCTGGTTGCCCTGGCTTTTGGGGGGCTGTCCCCTCTCATCACTATCGGGATTGGCTGCACGGAAGATGCAGCCACCCCAGCCACGTCTGGCCTGGGACCGAGTCACCACTGACAAGGCCCCGACAGCCCCCGACAGCCCCCATTAGTGTCCTCCCCGGCTCCGGCTCTCCTCCCCGCCCCAGGACAGGAGGTAACCGGCTGACAGGGTATCCGTGGCCCTCCAGGGCCCTGCCTCCAGCTCAGCCCTCACCTCCCAGGGCACGAGGGGTGGGTGGGCCCTTCATCCTGCACCGAAGCAAACCCCACACTTCCCCTCACCCCCTGAGAGCAGAGCCCACAGCCCCACCCACACCCCCAGGCCCGGCGCCTCCTTCTGAGGACCCGAGTTCAGCCAACAAAAGTGGGGTCTCCATCCTCCGGCCACAGAGGAACCTGCCGGTCAGCCCCCTCGGCTCCTCTAAAAATACACGCGGAGGAAGCCCCCTCCCAGGCTTCCTGCAGCCCCAGCGCCTGAAATAGCAGCGGGGAAGGCTCCACCCGGGGACTAGGTGGGCCACCCCATCCTGGAGATAAGGCTGAGGGAGAACTTTTTCCACAGGAAGGTGAACTCAGCCGTTTGTGTCCGAGTCAATGGACAAACGTCTGGAAGGAGGGGCACTTCCTGGGGGTGGCGTGCGAGCATGCCCTCCCAGGACCCCCCCGCAATCACACATCTGACCCTAACACCCCCTAGTCCAGCGTCCGCTGGCCCCAGGTCAAAATGCAAACTGCAGGGCCTGGCACCATACGCCCGAGACAGCCCTCCCCTCCAGCCCGCCCAGGGGGTCTCTGTCCCTGAGCACACATACCCCTTTGGAACAAAAAGGCCCCGGGCACAGGGTCAGGCAGGCGCGGGGATCCTGTGCACACCCAGAAACTTCAGCTCTCACACCCCCACTGGGCTTAGGCCAGTGGTCTTCAAAGTGGGATCTGGGGAACCCCTGGCCTTGAATCTCCTAAAGGGACTGATTTTTTCTTAAAAAATAAAAACGGGCCGGGACCGGGTTGGCTCAGTGGATAGAGCGTCAGCCTGGGGCCTGAAAGGTCCCGGGTTCGATTCCAGTCTAGGGCATGTACCTTGGTTGTGGGCATATCCCCAGTGGAGGGTGTGCAAGAGGCAGCTGATCGATGACTCTCTCATCGATGTTTCTAACTCTCTACCCCTCTCTCTTCCTCTCTGTGAAAAATCAATAAAATATATTTTAAAAAATAAATAAAAGAAATAAAAACGGGAGAGAGGACATGAGAGACACTCACATGGGGTTTCCAGGAGGGAGGACTAGCAGCCCCAGGCTCTTCCTCCCAGTGTCCGGATGCTTCCCAGACAGGGTCACCGCGCCCCGCTCCCCCACCCTCACCCCCCACACCCCAGGCCCAGAAACCTAGAAGGAGGTGAATTCTTTCCCAGCTCTTCCCGCCTGAGGACGGGAGAGGGCAGGGAGAAGAGGGGGGTGCCCAGCCTCTAAACCATCAGATGAGGACTCGGCTTAGAGAGGAGACTGCTCTGGTGCCCCCAACCCCCTCCCCCAAGGCCGTCACAGAACAACCAGGTGCCCGGAGACAGACACAAGGACAGAGCCGGACGGAGAAACACCAGACGCAGGCTCAGAGCTGGGCTCATAGTCCCAGGGCATCCGAGCAGCCCCTCCCCTGGTTGGTTTTTTAGCCCCTCCACGGGAGGGGGCCTTGTCAGAGGGGCCCCGACCTGGACCAGGCAGCTCTGAGCATCCTGGAAGAGGGCAGGGGGGCGAACGGCCAGGCTGCCCGCATCCTACCCAGCTGACACAGACAGAGGACAGCCAAGAGGGGCGGCACCAGGGGCAAAGAAGGGCCCTCAGAGGCAGAAGGGACTGAGACAGTGCCTTCTGGAGGGAACCGGAAACAGAGACTGCCCTTGAGAGGCCAAGATGGGGCTGGGAGAAGCCAGGGTGGTCCCTGTGGGCAGAGCCTTACCATACCTTCTGGCCATCCGTGGAGCCAAGGCTGCCTGCGCGTGTCCAGCCCGGCTTGGGCTCCCAGGGGTCATGGGCGGGCGGAAGCCCGCGCTGGGCCATCTCCTCGGTGCAGGTCAGCTGCCGCCGGCGCAGCTCCTCGTCCGTCTCCTTGTCCACCACCAGCAGCCGGGTCTGCCCTTCCACGGCCTTGATCCTCTGGACCACCTGGGACAGGCAGGTGGCGGTGGGTCAGCAGCCAGCTCTCCGGGCGGCACATGGACAGTGGCACCACCCAAGGCTGGCCCGGGCTGACCCACTAGGGGTGGGTGGGTGGCTGGACCAAGAGGCCTGCCGGCTCCACCCCCCACCCCCGGCCTCAGCTGCTCCCTCCCTCCTCTCCCGGGGCTCCGGACAGGAGGGCCCAGGCGACAAGGGCCTCAGTGTGGTCCCAGGCCGTGCCTCAGCCCAGGGTCCCTCCAGGAGGGGTGGGAAGCTGGGTGAGGCAACTGTGCAGGCGTGTGTCTATCTGTGTCGGTCTGTCCTCCGTCTGGGTTTCAGAGAGAGGCATCTCCCTGGGTGTCAGTCTGGGCGTGTCAGTGCCCATTTCTGTTTTTCTCAGCGGTGGAGCACGGAAGTCTAAATCCCAGCTTCTAGGCCCTCTCTTTGCTCCAGACCACGAGCACAGATCCATTCCCGCTGGACCTGCAGGCAAGGCACGGCTCAGGCACCACACAGGATGCTGTGAGCAGGATTCAGACCCAGCAGGCAGAGGTGTGAAGGGGCTCTGTGTGGTATGTGGCCCACCTGTGTGTCTGTGCGGGCCTGTGTGTCCAGAGCATGCGGTGTCCATGGGGCACGCAGGCCAGTGTAAGCTTTGCGGGGAGAGGGTGCACTGCGCAACCCCATCCCCACCCCAAGGCCTGGGGAGGGCAGACGGGGCTCCCACCAGCTGCCTGGCAGAAGCTGTCAGCAGGGAGGAGGGCTGAACCGGACCCGTGTTTCCCTCCCCTCCTCTCTCCCCATGAGCACCCTGCTGCTGCCCAGCTGTGGTACCGGAGTCACTCGACATCTCCAGGCATCAGCTTTCTCATCTGTAGGATGGGAGCTATAACTGCATGTCCTCCTTCCCGGGAATGTGTGGAGTTCTAAATTGTTTTAAATTTTCTTAAAATTCATTTTCAGAGAGAGAGGGAAAGGGAGAGAGAGAGACATCAATTGGTTGCCTCCCGCACGCACCCCCACCCGGGATCAAGCCCACAACCTGGGCACATGCCCTGAGCAGGAACAGAACCAGCGACCTTTCAGTGCAACCAACTGAGCCACACCAGCCAGGGCTGAAGTACTTATTTTTTATTTTATTTGAGAGAGAGGAGAGAGATTTTTTTTTATCTCTGCTACCCAGCCAGGGCTTGTGAAGTTGTTAGACCAGCACCCAGAAGCCTGGGGCAAGCAGGGGCAAGGGTGCAGTTGACTGTTCAACAGAGATCAGGTGCCACCTTTGCCAGCCTCTCCCTGTGGTCTGTTAAGCCAAGCCCTCTAGCCCTGACCCCCACCTTCCTTCAGCAAACAGCCTTATCAGGTTGACATTCTGGGCGGAAGACAGGACAGCAGACAGATGGATAGACAAGGGCCCGGGAGCTCAGCTCCCGTCCCAGCCAAGGACCAATATGTTCATCTCTAGCCCCCAGGGCCGGGCACCCAAACGGATCATGGATGCCGAGGTGCAGGGGGGACACGGAGGAGCCTGTACACAAGCTAGGTGGGTCCCCGGCCATGGGAGATGGCCACCCTCGGGAGTCAGAGCCTGCAGAGAGGGACCCTGCCCCCCTCCGGCCTGCATCTCCAGCTGCAGGAGGCGGGGGCTGCGGCCGGTGACACCTGCAGGGCCAGGCAGCCTCCAAGGAGAGGAATGTGCTGTCACCAGCAGTGATTCCCGCTGGGATCCAGGCACCATCGGCCCAACACACCCACGAGTGCCCTGGCTGCCAACACACACTGACGACTCCACACAGCCAAGCGGGTCAGCCTGCAGGCCCGGACACACACACACACACACACAGTGCAGCTCACACACATGTCCAACACACATCACAGCTCACATACACATGTCCAAGCAAACAGACCTGTCCACGCACACACACACACACACACACACACACACACCTAGGTGCAGACCTGTCGTATATCCACATGCACACACTCCAGTCCATACACATGCACTGATGCAGGCACACACAGGTGTGCCCCCTTACTGTGACACTTCCTGGGTCCACGTACTCGTAGATAGTTGTCTGCCCACATGGGGGATCCTCTGAGAAACCTGCACCCGCACACTCACACTCGGATGAGTGTACAAGCTTGTTGTACACAAGTTGCCCGTCCCCTATGGTCCACCCAGGCCAGCACAAGCCCAAAGATCCAGACCGCAGTGCGGGGCCCTCCCTGCCAGGATTCCCCTTCCGAGGTGCAGGACTGCTGAGCTTAGGGGGTGGGGGCCTGGGAAGGAGGCCGGCGGCCACGGCCTCCGTGGCCCCGTCGCCCACTTCCTCCGGCGGGGATGGGGGGGCAGCAGGCCCCGGGGAGACCCCCTCCTGGCCGGGCGCAGGGAGCGGAGGCCTGGGCGCGCGCCGGTGGCCCCGGGTACCTCCAGGGTCGCGCTCCCGGGGAGGGGCCCCGGCCGGCCGGGACGGGGCGCGGGCACCCACCTGGTGGTGCGTTTCGCCCTCCACGTTGACGCCGTTGACCTCGACCAGGCGGTCCCCGGCGCGCAGCTCGGCCGCCTCGGCCGGGGAGCCGGGCTCCACGCGCCGGATGAACTGCCCGCGCCGGCCCTTCTCGCCGTGCAGGTGGAAGCCGTAGCCCTGCTCGCCCCGCACCAGGCGGCACAGGCGCGGCCGCAGCGGCTCCGGGGTGGCCATGGCGCTGCTCTCCGCCGCGGGCCGGGGCTGGCCTGGGCGCTCCCAGCCCGGGCGGCAGGCGGGGGGCGCGGGCGGCTCGGAGGCGACGGCGGCCGGCGGCGCTGGGGACCCGGCGTTGGCTTCCGCGCCTCCCGATCGGCTCCCTCCCGTCGCCTCGGGCTGGGGCCGGAGCTCGGGCTGCGACACCGCCCCCGCACCGCCCCTTCCCCGCCCCCTCCGCCCCCGCCCTGGGCCCAAGCCATCCTGGCCTCGCCCCTATCTCGGCGCCCTGCCAGGCCTGGGGAGCCCGGGGGAAGGCTGGCTGCAGGAACGGGGGGTTCAGAATCCCCGGGAACCCCGCTGCCTCGCTCCCACTGCGGACAGCCTCCTTGGCGCCAGCGCCTTTGCCTTCTGTTCCAGGCGCATTTATTGAGCACCTACTGCATGCAGGGCACTGCACCAAGATAGGGAGGTGGGAGAGGGATGGAGAAGGCTCCTAGGGCCCAAGGAGTCCCACACAGGAGACAAAGGGTAACAACAAGGGTCACAGCTCTGCCCACCCTCCTTGGGAAGCACCCTGAGCACCGATGCCCGTGAATCTGGGCCCTCCCGTGCCCACAGCTGCCCTGGCCCAGCGCAGTCCAGGCAAGAGGAGAGGTTTGGAAGTGCCATGACGGCCTCCCTATCTACGGAGGCCAGTACCTGAGTGACTGCCTGGCCCTCCCCAGGAGTGTGTGCCCTGATCTGTGCCGTGTGTGTGTTGACTCGGATGCATTCCCAGCATCCTCTCCCTGTGCCAGGACCTCGGCCCGTTGTCGGTGGCCGAACAGGTGGGGTGAGGAAGTACCCTTGTCTGGCTGCGGCGAGAAGGTCTGGGTCTTTGCTGCCCCCTCCCCATCCTGGCCTGGGATATAAGGTGCCGAGGACTTGGGTGTCTGAGCCCTGGCCGTGGTCAGCACCCACAGGAGCTGTGTTCATTCGTAGGGACCAGTGAAGCTCCCCCAGTCCTCCCCGCCTCCATCCTCACTCTCCCCAGCCTCTGCCTCCTCCCAGAAGGAGTGCCCCCTTCTGCCAACCTAACAACAATGGTCACAGTGGAGAATCGTTGCCTCTGAGTGCATGTTACCTGGAGCCTCCCTGCACGGCCCAGGCCATTTTACAGGCCAGGACTGAGGTCGGAAAAGGAAGCGTCTCAGGCCGGGTTCCCCAGCTCCTCTTGAGCCGAGGGTTCAGAGATCCCGAGTCCACACTCTTCACAGCTTCAGATACTGGAAGACAACTGGCTCCCCCTCCTCCGGGGACCCCTCCCCAGCACATACCTGGTCCCCAGGAGTCAGGCACAGCCGGCCCGCACAGCTCCCCATGGGGCAGGAGCAGGCTCCTCGCAGGGCCAGTCCTGCTGCTCCTCCGGCCCTCAGCCCGGGTCCCGCTCCCACCCAAGCTCGGCCCGCCTCTGGGCAGCCTCCTGGCCAAAGCCCCTTGGGTGTCCACACCCCAGCTGCTGCCCATAAAAGCCACTTAGGCCAAACCTTCATGGCTACTCCCCACCCCCACCCCGGCTCTGAGCTCCTGGCTGATGCAGCCACAGGCTCCCATCCGGCTGGTTCCCACCTCCATTTGTCTGTTTGCCTGCTCAGAGGTTGTCTGTCTGGCCGCTGACTGGTTTCCCTGTACTCAACCTAGTGCTGCTGCGTCAGGAGGCGGTGAGGATCCGGGTGGGCAGTGCAGTCTACCATATACCACCCCAAGGGGTTACCCCAGAGCAATGGGGACCATCCAAGACCTGACAGTCTGTAGCTTTGGGGCCACGTCAGAGCTGAAGGAGGGGGCCCAACGGGAGACCCCCGGACAGGGTCCCTGGGTCAGAAGGCTCAGGGACAGAAGTTCCTGATCAGCCTTGGGCCTTCTTTTACCTCCCACAGCAAAGGACTCGGCCTGCAAGGGAAGGCGGATGGGGAACAGCCCCGCTGGAGGGAGGGGGGACAGGGCATGTGGTCACAGCCAGGGCCCAGGCACAGATGCTGGATCCAAGAGTAACAAAGGAGGCCCCAAAGCCGGAAAACGCAAGGGAGGGTAACAAGAGCAAGGAAGGGGGTGGGTAACAAAGGAAGTGGTTAACAACAATAAATAAAGGCGCAGGGAGGGTCTGTGCAGGTAAAAATTCCAAACGGAGGACAGGAATGAGGGAGAGAGAGCAGGGTGGGAGTGGAGGGCCTCAAGTAAAACAACCAGCAGCTCTCCTGGGCAAACTCTTCCCCAAGTTTCCTGCAGCCTGAGCCTCGGGCGCTGTGATGAAGGCAAGGAGAGACGCAGAACAGGCAAAGGCAGAGGCCCAGGAGCGTGGCCGAAAGGTGCCCAGCAGCTGTGCGCTGTTTGGGGTCTCTGGGGAAGGAAGAGGGGAGGGGGGCGGAGAGGCGGGCAGCAGGCGGAAGGAAGTCAGGTTGGAGGTGGTCTGGGCGGTCCCCTCCCCCACGTCCTCCCCCTCTCCCGCCCCCTAGCTACGGGGACTTTGCGATGGAGGGCCAGGAGACCTTGCGGTCCGCCCTGGGCAAGGAGGGGCCTTTCCTCCGAGCTGGGAGTCCAGCTCCCCGCTGCAGCACCCCGGCGATGGGCGGAGCCTGGGCCGGGGCGGTGACTCCCATGGGGTGTGGCAGTGGGGAGAGGCCTGGTCACAGGCAGAGGATGGGTTCGTGCCTCTGGGGGGAGGAGGTGCGGGGGGGGGGGGCGGGGGGAGAGGGAGGAATGGCCGGGAGTGTCTTACGCCTGTGCAATGGCCCAGAGCTTCCTCGCCGGCGCCGCCTCCCTCCCTAATGGCAGTGATGGCCCCGCGGGATAACTGGGACCTCAGGCTTAGGGCTCCCCCGCAGACCACGCCTGGCCTCTCTTCCGAGCCCAAAACTGAGCAGCGGGACCAGAGTGACGGGAAGAAATTGGGACGAGACCGACGGAGAGAGAGAAGGGGAGAACCTGGAGTGCCAAGGAGGGCGGTGGTGCGGGAAGCCCACCGAGGACGCCGGACCGCCGTGCCCGCCCACCCCGCAGGGTCCTGCCGGGGACTCACCCCAGGCGCCCGGCCGCTGGAGGCGCGCAGCGGGCTGGAGCCCAGAGCGCAGCCGCGCAGCGCCACCTGCCGGCCGTGCGTGGGACTGCGTGGCCCGAAGGGCCGCCCCAGGCTCCGCCCCTCTGACGCCCACAGGGTCCAGCTCTGTGAAGCGAGGAGGCTGCTTGCAATACAGGGACTGAGAGGTGCCATGTGAGTGGTAGGCAGAGAAGCGTAGACTCTGCAGAGCCCCGAATGGGCTCTACTCCCTCACCTTACCTAGCACCAACCTCTCTGGGCTGGGATACCTCAGGCAACAGGAAATCTGGCCTTCCACCAAGTGCTCCGGCACTTGTGACCAAATATTTGCTGACCACTAGATGCCAAGCACGCTGAGCACTGGGGAAACATCCCTGAGACCCATGGCAACGGGGATTTGTGTGCACGGCAAGGGGAGGCGAGGCCCAGGGCTGGGGAAGCCCCAGGGAGGGGCATTGAACCAGCCTGGAGCGGGGGAGTCTTTCAGGGTGGCCCACGGGGTTGTGTCTGGAACCTGCCCAGAGTCTGCAGGCTGTGTGGGGAGGGGAGGGAGCATTGAGAGTGGGGGACTGGTCCAGCCCTGTGGCCCAGACCCAGAGATGGATTTCACCCCACCAATGGTGGGGAGCCGTTTTAATGTGTACTGGGTGTGACGAGGTCAGTAAGCCCATGGTTTGAAAGAGCAAGTTCAAGGAGGAACAGGGGCAGGAGTGGGCTCAGAGAGGGGACCTGAGAGGCCTGGATCCATCCCTTCTGCCAGTGTGGATCCTGAGGCAAAAACAAGCAAACAAACAAACAAATACAAACACCAACTGAGTGGAATCAGTGGAGTTAAAATGGGCGCCCACATTAGGGGATCACGTGCAGAGGATGCATCCAGAAGATGAGGAGGAATCGCCAGTGAGGAGAGAGGAGGGCTTCCAGAGGCCAAAGGGGCAGTGTGGGGGCTGGTTCCACACGGGCATCCCAAAGCCAGATCATCACCGACCGCCGCTCCTCCAGTCTTCGCTGGGTGTCCCGAGGGGAGACCCTGCAGAAGGGCCCCGAGGGCAAGCAGCAGGGAGCACAGTGGCCAGCGAGGTGCTGTGAGGGCCAGGGCAGTCCTGGGAGTCCGAACCCACACTGAAGAGGAGTTGAAGAGAAAGTGGGGGGGGGGGGGGGCGGGCAGATACTTGGGAAGGAGGAGCTGGAAGGGACCAGGTAGAGGAAGTCTTGGCCATCCAGGGTGGCAGGCACATTGCCGAGGGGGGCTGGAGCCAATAGCGGAACGCAGAGGGGAATAAGAGGCGAGGGTCCTTGAGGAGGCCAGGGGACTCAGTGGTGGGGCTCCTTCTCCCTCGGGGGAGAGCAAGGCTGTTAAAAGGGCAGGGTTCCCACTTTCTCTCCAGAAGCCTTCTGCTGAGAGGAGGGAGGGGTTCCTAGGAAATCCAGGTTTGGAAGGAATGCTGGAAGATAGGGAAAGGTTGGGTGGGCTGCCAGGTCTTGAGACTCCACCTCTTTGGGAAAGATAATCTCCCCAACCTGGCCAGGGGGCAGAGAGAGGGAAGCTGAGGGCGGGGTGAGGGGGGGGCGCCCCATCTCAGTGGGTGAGGTATGAGCGCCTGCTTTCCTCACACCTTAGTGAGTGACGGCAGGATCCCAGGGTCTGACTTACCCCCCCAGGGCAGACCCCTCCCTTCCTGAGGACCCCAGGGCCTGGCCTGATGACACCCCCCACCACCTCTGAAACAGGAGGGGCACACTGGCAGAGAAGGGAGAAGGGAACCCAGGCCCAGGTTGTGTTTCTGTGTCTCTCCCCTTCCATCCTTCTTGGACATACAGATCCAGGCATGGGGGTGGGGGTGGGGGCGCCGGGCGGGAATGGGGGGTATCAGATTCTACTGGGCAGCGAGAAAGCTCCTGACATTTTCCAGGGCGTGGGCATGGCTCTTTGCACCCCAAAGCTAGATGGCAAAGTACACATAGCACAGGAAAAGGGTCACATGCAAGGGGCAGGAACCAGGCAAGTTTGTGGTTTTTTAAAAATATTTTATTGATTTTTTTACAGAGAGGAAGGGAGAGGGATAGAGAGTTAGAAACATCGATGAGGGGGGTGGGGGATTGGAATGGGGGGAGGGGTTGAGGATAAATATGCGGTACCTTAATCAATAAAGAAATTTAAAAAAAATAGAAACATCGATGAGAGAGAAACATTGATCAGCTGCCTCCTACACACTCCCCACAACCAAGGTACGTGCCCTTGACCGGAATCGAACCTGGGACCTTTCAGTCCACAGGCCAACGCTCTATCCACTGAGCCAAACCGGCCAGGGAGAGGCAAGTTTTATTGGTCAAACAGCACGGCTAGGCCAGAGCGTCTCGCTCTGCAGACCAAAGCTATCTGCCTGCGCCAGGCTCCAGGGCGCCAGGCGCCAGGGCTGAGTTCAGGGCCGCCCTCCCGCGGAGGCAGTGCGCTGCTGGGACCGAGGCTGAGCGGAGACTCTAGAAAGAGCACAGCAGGGCCGTGGGGAGAGGGCCGCGGGTCTTCCGCTACCCACCCCACCCCACCCCTCTCCGAGAAAGCCTTCCTCCGCTGGTAGTGAGGGGTGCAAAGGTAGGAAGGTGTCATTGAGCTCAAACCTCCGAGCCCGCTGCCGGCCCGGCCTCTCGCCTTCGCTGGTGCCTGGCTGCCCCCGAGGCCCAGGAACCGGCCTCCAGCCGCCGCTTGGTTTCGGGCGCAGCTCCAGGGCGCCTACTGAGTCTCAGGGATCTACTGCGTCGCGCCTCCCATGGTTTCTGGGCCCCAGAGGGGGCAGGACAGCTTGGCGGCGCACTGGAGCGGAGGGTGTCTGTGGCAGTGGCTGGGGCAGTGCGCTCGCGGGCTGGAGAGCCAGGCAAGGGGGCCGCGGGGGGCGCATGCCCTCCCCCCGCCCCCAGCAGACCAGGGGCCGGCCCCCGGGGCCGCCGGGACCAGCTTCAGAGCTGGCGCCTGCGGGCAGCGGCCCCGTACAGGCAGGGGGCTGGCTCAGCTGGATCGGGGTGTGAGGAGGAATTGGGGTATCTGGGAGCCTAAGTGCAGAATCTCTGGAGGGACTGAGCCTATAACTGCTCCCTGGCCCCACCCCTGCTCACCCCGCGGATGTGAGTAGGAATGGGGGAGATGCAGGGAGAAAAGGAGCCCAGGTTGCTGTGTCTGGGTTACTGGAGCACTCTAGCTGAGTAGGCTTTTATTTTATTTATTTATCTGTTTATTAAAATATACTCTTATTGATTTCAGAGAGAAAGGGAGAGGGAGAGATAGAAACATCATTGAGAATCACCGATTGGCTGCTTTCTGCACGCCCCCTACTGGGGATCGAGCCCGCAACCCAGGCATGTGCCCTTGACCAGAATCAAACCTGGGACCCTTCAGTCCGCCAGCAGACACTATCCACTGAGCCGGACCAGCCAGGGCTGAGTAGGCCTTTAGACAGAACTTAAGTTGGTGCTCCCCTAAGGGGCCCCTCTTCCTGCCAAAGAGTAAGTGCCAGGGCACAGGGATGGGGGACAGGGGCAAAGAAATAATTTTTGCAAAAAGCAAAATACTGATTTCAGAGAGGTAGAGAAACAGAAACATCCATGATGAGAATCATTGATCGGCTGCCTCCTGCACGCCCCACACTGGGGATCCAGCCCATGCAACCCGGGCCTGTGCCCTGACTGGGAACCTAACTGTCCATAACCACTGAGCCACACCGGCCGGGCCCAGAGCTCGCTTGGGTGGGGCACCCGCAGAGCAGACAGGGAGGCTGGCAGAGCCCAGGGTGGGTGAAGTAGAGCTGATGGGTGGGGGGCCCTCTGCACCGTTTAGACCCCTCTGTATATCCTCTCCCCAGGGACTGTCTCTTATTTTTAGGTAACACAGCTCTGAAATCTGTTCTCACACTCCCCTCCCACTCCGAGCCTCTCCCCACAAACCCGTGTCCCAGCTGCTGCAGAACAGATGCTCGAAACCACAAGTGTGGCCACGACAAGCCCTCCCTAAGTGGCCCGTGGTTCCCCAAGCCTTCCAGAGTGGCCAGACCCTCCTCATACGCAGCCCTGGCCTGGGCAGCATCAGGGCCTGGCAACCTCCAGCCTCCTCTGTAGTCACGATCCCCTAAGATTTCTTGGGCCCTGGCTGGGTAGGTCAGTGTCATCCCTACACACCAAGTGTGCGGGGGCATGTGGGAGAGGAAGCCGGGCTGGACTGGGGGAATAGAGGGCAGAACAGCTTGACGAACCCCGGGGGCTCCCGATTTGGAGTGCAGAGGGGCTCCGCGGCCTGTCCAGCCTGGAGCCAGGGCCTCAGTGACAAAGCCCCTGCCGCCCCTCCCACCACCAGGGGCTGGAGCCAAACTCCCCGACAGGAGGGCAGGCTCCCACTAGCGCTGAGAGCTCACCTCTCCTCCATCCACACACAGGCCCTCCTAGACAGCGACTGATCGTGGCTGCAGACTGCACACCCCTTTCCCCCAGCACACCAGCCCCCTCTGCACACCCCTTCCCCCCAGCACACCAGCCCCCTCTGCACACCCCTTCCCCCCAGCACACCAGCCCCCTCTGCACACCCCTTCCCCCCAGCACACCAGCCCCCTCTGCACACCCCTTCCCCCCAGCACACCAGCCCCCTCTGCACACCCCTTTCCCCCAGCACACCAACCCCCTCTGCACACCCCTTCCCCCCAGCACACCAGCCCCCTCTGCACACCCCTTCCCCCCAGCACACCAGCCCCCTCTGGCTGGGACCACGTCTGCTTCGCACGCATGGCCCCAACCCCAGGCACAGAGCCTGGTTCCCAATTTGAATTCCATCCTAATGACACAGTGAATGAGCACATCTCTCCATTTTGTCATTTTTAAAAAAGAATAGTTTATTCATTTCAGAAGAAGGGAAACATCTCTGTGAAAACCCAGCACCCACTGGCTGCCTCCTGCATGTCCCCCTCCCCTGGTGCGCGCGCGCACTCACACACACTCACACACACACTCACACATACACTCACACACACACTCACACACACACACACTCACACTCTCACACTCACACACACACACACTCACACACCCACTCACACACACATACACACACTCTCACACACACATACACACACTCACACTCACTCACACTCACACACACTCACACACACACACGATGCCCAACTGAGCCAGCGGAGCCAGAGCTCCATTTTGTCATTTTTAAAATTATATATCACACATGAAATTCTAATATCAGAGGAAAAATAAAATGTCCCCACGCCACCCTTTCACATGCCAGTTCTGCTTTCCAGGGGCAACTGCTTTCAACTCCTAAAGCTGTTTCTTCTAGTACTTACTTCATTTTATTTTATTTTTAAACAGCACTAATTTTTATTTTATTTTATTGATTTTTTACAGAGAGTAAGGGAGAGGGATATAAAGTTAGAAACATCGATGAGAGAAACACCGATCAGCTGTCTCCTGCACACCCCCCATCGGGGATGTGCCCACAACCAAGGTACATGCCCTTGATGAGAATCGAACCCGGAACCCTTCAGTCTGCAGGCCGATGCTCCATCCACTGAGCCAAACCGGTTTTGGCATTTACTTCATTTTAAAACCAAAGACTTACCTGCTATTAAGATTAGTGGTCTTTTTAAAGGTGGTATAGCACTTTTAAGTGCATGCATCTCTTATAAAATGTTTTTATTGATTTTTAGGCGGGGGAGGGAGAGAGAGAGACTGATAGAAACATCGATGAGAGGAACATCATCCATTGACTGCCTCCTGGGGACTGAGCCCACAACCCAGGCCTGTGCCTTGACCTGGAGTTGAACCAGTGACCTCTTGGTTCCTGGGCCGAGCCACAATGTCTGGGCAAAGTGTGCACATCTTAACATGTTACATATGTGTGCACCTATTTGTACACAGCCCAGATCAAGATCAATTTCGGCTCTCAGGAGTGCTCCCTTTGCCCACTCCCAGAAGCCCCACCTATTGCTTTAGCACTATTGACATTGGTGGGGTTGCACCGAGCACTGTGGGATATTGAGCAGCATCCTTGGCCTTTACTCATTGTGTAGGTAGACTAACCCCTCCCTCAAAGATGACTTACACCCTAAGGTGTGGATAGTCACTTTACATGGTAAGAGGGAATTAAAGCTGCAGATGAAGATACTAATTAGCTGGCCTTAATCTGACAGCCCAGTGAAATCACAAGGGTACCTCCGTTTGGAAGGAGGCAGTCAGAGTGGTGACAAGGGAAACAGAGGTTGGAGGGCTGCATCTTGCAGATGGAGGGGCCACACAGGGCACGGAATGCAGAAACCTCCAGAAGCTGGAAAAGGCAAGGACCTGGATTCTCCCCTAAAGCCTTCAGGAGGAATTCTGGCAGCCTGCCCTGGTCGGGTCGCTCAGCTGGTTAGTTTGTCCTGATACTCCAAGGTTATGGGTTCGATCAAGAGCCAACTTTTTCTGGCTCGGAGCAGCTCAGGTGCAACCTTCTTCCATCATCGCAAATCAGGTTCACACCAACTGCCTCCACCATGCAGCTGAAATTCGACCCCAACAAAGTCATATACCCGAGGTGCACCATGGGGGAGTGGGCGCCACATCTGCCCTGGCCCCAAGATCGGCCCTTGGGCCTATCTCCAAAAAAGGTTGGTGATGCCTGGCCAGCGTGGCTCAGTAGCTGAGTGTTGGCCTATGAACCAGGAGGTTGCAGTTCGATTCCGGGTCAAGGCACCTGCCCAGGTTTTGGGTTCAATCCCCAGTGTGGGGCGTGCAGAAGGCAATTGATCAACGATTCATATTCTCTCTCTCTCTCTCTCTCTCTCTCTCTCTCTCTCTTATTTTATTGACTTTTTACAGAGAGGAAGGGAGAGGGATAGAGAGTTAGAAACATCGATCAGCTGCCTCTTGCACACTCCCTACTGGGGATCATCAAAGCCCTCCCTCAAAGAATCTCCAAGAGACAGAAAGGAGCAAAAAACAAAACATTAAGCATAGTGGAAATATCCCTTTTGCTGACACTGTCATCACTGCCCCACAAATGTGGCACTGATCTTTAGCTAGAGAACTCTCTGGAACCATTCCAGAGATCCTGGGGACTGCCCAGCCTTCTAGCTGCAATGCAGATGGCCGCCACCCTCATGACATAGCAGATGGTATCAACAGTGGTGCAGCGGAATGTCCGGCTAGTTAAGAACTACAAACGAAAATGTTTCCATTAAAGATTATTAGATAACAACAAAAAATCCACAAAAACAAACAGTACATAAGGCAACAGGTAGATGTTTCTTTCTTCCTCTGTCTCTGAAGTCAGTAAAAACATATATCTGGGTAAGGGTTAAAAACATAAAAATCAATGTGAGAGAAACACTGACTGACATGCACCCCGGCCAGGACTCAACTCCACAACATTTTGGTGTATAGGATGACGGTTACCGAGCCACCCGGCCAAGGCCTGTCATTTCTTTTATATACTCACTAGCGGCCCGGTGCACAAATTTATGCACAGGTAATTCGTGCACAGGTGGGGTTCCTTCACCCTCGCCAGCGATTAGGGCCAATCAGGGGGCTGGCAGGCTGGGGGGAGGAGAAAGGGGGTTGGGAAGGGGGAAGGAAGTGGGGAGGGGCAGGGAGGTTGGCCAGCTGCAGGAGGTTGGCTGTGGGAGCACACTGACCACCAGGGGGCAGTTCCTGCATTGAGCATATGCCCCCTGGTGGTCAGTGCACATCATAGCAGCCAGTTGACCGGTTCGGTTGCTTAGGCTTTTATATATATGGATTTTGCTATTTCCCCCCAAATGCTATAAGAGATATGTCAAATTCCTTGCAATAAATTTTCCTAATTCTCAAGCAAAAAAGTTCACCCATCATCCGTTCAGTATTTACTCTGGAGACCTTCCTCTGGGAGCTGGTGGGCTCCTGATCCAATCTGGACATTCACTTTCTTTTTTTTAACTTTTATTTTTTAAAATGTATTTCTCCATTGATTTCAGAGAGGGAGGAGAGAGAAATAGAAACACCAATGGTGAGAGAGAATCACCCATCGGCTGCCTCCTGCATGCCCCCCACTGGGGATCGAGCCCGCAACCCAGTCACGTGTCCTTGGCCAGAATCGAACCTGGGACCTTTCAGTCCACAAGCCGATACTCCATCCATTGAGCCAAGCCAGCCAGGGCTGGACATCACTTTCTAAGCCTCTGCACAGGAACTTCACAAATGGGGACATGGGAGACAATTTGTTCTTTTTATGTTAATGACATTTTGTGCTGGATGCAAGGGTTTTTTCTGAGCACAAATCTGTATGAAAATCATATTCCCTCAGAAATCTGAGGAACTTCTAGCTTTCAGCATTCCAGGATTGTAAGTTATTCTCTATCCTTTTTATAGGTTGGAATTGGAGTCCCAACATAGGAGGATCCCTCACCAGTAAGCAATTCTCAGATGCTAGCAGGGAATACAATAACTCAGCTAAATTCTGACACTACCTGAAGACAGAGATGATTCCACAGGTAGGGCTCGGTCCTATAAGACCGCTCCCACCCTCAACATACCTCAGAGGTTAGCCAGCTGCCAAGCCCAGGTATTTCTTTTTTTTCTTTTTTCTTTTTTAATATATATTTTATTGACTTTTAGAGAAGGGAGAGGGAGAAAGAGTTAGAAATATCAATGAAACATCGATTAGCTGCCTCCTGCACACCTCCTACTGGGGATGTGCCCACAACCAAGGTACATGCCCTTGACCAGAATCGAACCTGGGACCCTCCAGTCTGCAGGCGGACGCTCTATCCACTGAGTCTAACCGGTTAGGGCAAGCCCAGGTATTTCTAACCAGAGCTGGCTCTACTGCTAGTAAATCAGATTCCCCACAACCCACTCTCTGGGCTTGGTTCATTTGCTAGAGGCTCACAGAACTCAAAGCATGTACCTTTCTAGATGACAGGTTTATTATCAAAGAATATGACTCAGGGGCAGACAGAAGAGCCAGCGAAGGCAAGGCACCAGGGAAGGGCAGGCAGCCCCTTGGCCCCTCGCTCCCCACATTTCCACGTGCTCAGCGACCTGGAGCTCTCACAAAATGACCAGCAAACTGCTCCTCTGGGTTTTTATGAAGGCTTCATTAGAGTTATGATTAAGTCATTAGGAATTAATAATTGATTCAATCTCTACCCACTCCTGATGTATGGGGATGGGACACAAAGTCCAACCCTCTAGTCACATGGTTGGCTCCACTGGCAACCAGCCGCCATCCTTATGTGCTTCCAAAAGTCACCACATTAACCCAACAGGATACACTTGAGAAATTCCAAAGGTTTAGGGCAGTGTTTCCCAACCTTCTCTCATGATGAGAATCACCTGGTGGAGTTGTTAAAACACAGATTCCCGAATCCCAACTAAGAAGTGCTAAACTAGAATTTTTGAGAACATATAGGTAAAATTGCATACCTAACTTAGTGTTCTGTATATAAAATCTGTCTTAGAGCACTAGTTAAGTATACAATTTTACCTACATGTTCCCAAAAATTCTAGTTTAGCACTTCTTAGTTGGGATCCGGGAATCTGTGTTTTAACAACTCCACCAGGTGATTCTCATCATGAGAGAAGGTTGGGAAACACTGGTTTAGGGAGTAGTGAAGCCAGAAACTACGAATGAAGACTGAACATCTTATAAATCACATATCACAGTCCAACCTCTGGTCTTTGAACTTGGATCCCTCACAGCAAATTACTTAAGTCAAAAGATACTGGTCTAGCCAAAACCGGTTTGGCTCAGTGGACAGAGCGTCGTCTGCGGACTGAAGGGTCCCAGGTTCGACTCTGGTTAAGGCCATGTACATTGGTTGTGGGCACATCCCCGGTGGGGGGTGTGCAGGAGGCAACTGGTCGGTGTTTCTCTCTCATCGGTGTTTCTAGCTCTCTATCTCTCTCCCTTCCTCTCTGTAAAAAATCAATAAAATATATTAATAATAAAACAAAAAAGATACTGGTCCAGTCCTACAGGTGTGGTTCAGTGGTTAGAGCATCGGCCCACTCACTGAAGTCTCAGTCAAGGGCACCTACCTGGGTTGTATGTTTGATCCCTGGCCCCAGTCGGGGTGCATGCAGGAGGCAACCAATCAGTATGTCTCTCACATCAATGTTTCTTTCTCTCTTCCTCCACCTCTCTAAAAATCAATGGAAAAAAATATCCCCAGGTGAGGATTAACAACAAAAAGATACTGGTCCAGCCCTAACCAGTTTGGCTCAGTGAACAGAGCGTAAGCCTGCGGACTGAAAGGTCCCAGGTTCGATTCCGGTCAAAGGCATGTACCTTGGTTGCGGGCACATCCCCAGTGGGGGGAGGAGGGGTGTGCAAGAGGCAGCTGATCAATCTTTCTAACTCTCTATCCTTCTCCCTTCCTCTCTGTAAAAAAATCAATAAAATAAATATATATTTTAAAAATAAATAAAACGTTGGATTTACATTATTGTATAACCCAATTATTCATCCCTTTGTCCTATGCTATTATTGCTCCTTCTCTCCATTTGTTGTTTCTATTACCCAGACTTTTCCATCCTTTGAAGATAGCAGGCAGCCACACTAGCTTAGCCAGTGCCTCCCCCGAGGCACTCTCACCCAGACAGGCCGAGGTCACCTGTGCAGAACTCCTGGGCTGCCCGAACCGCTATGCAACACATCAGCACCCACTCAGCCCCAGCGCTGCCTGATGGGGTGGAGGCACAACCTAACCCATCAAGCCCTTAGGAATTCTGACATAAAGGGTTTACCAGTAGTTACAGTTTCTTGCTTAATAATCCTCCCTGCTTCCAGCACCCGAAGTTGTACCCCTGGTCCTGGGACCACTGCCAGGTAGGGGAAAAAGCGGCAGTAATGTGGGCAAGAGCCTTAGTCACGCCAGCACCCCCATCCCTTTCCCAGCACATTCAGCCCCCCTCAGATTGTGAGCACACATTGCAGAAGCCACGTAAGCCAGCCCCTCATGTCTTTATTCCTGCCGTTTCCGATAACCAATGTTTGAACTGCCCACTTAAATTCTCTGTCAAACTCGTACTCTGCCGATTGTGGGACATTGCTGGCGGTAAAGTGTGTTCCTTGGTTCCAGGAAATGTAACCTGGTGGTACAAACAAGGACAGTACTTTCCGTTCCCATTTTTGAACAGTATTTTGTGCATTTGTATCTGCCATTGGGTAGGCAAAACCCAGTCTGGAGTTAAATGTCTACTCCTGTAAGGACCCAGTTATAGCCCCAAAGTGCTACTGGCATCGGTCCAAGGTCCCACTTCCCTGGGAACTCTTTCCCAGAGCCACTTCTTGCAGCCTGTCTCTTGTTGACAAAGTTCTTGTGCCTTGCAAGGTGCAAGAGAACTACGTCTAGATTCGGTCCCTCTCTGTATTGCTGCAGCCACCCCCATCCCCCCTCACCATCATGGGCCCAGGCACTACACCGGAGCACACCAGGGTCTACTTGGCGCCAATCACCTTCTGAACTTGGAAGATGGGCATCAACTTGTCCTATTGTAATGTACCCCTCAAGTTCCCACAGGGACTTCGGCATCCATTGCCCACACATCCATTGCCCTAACACCTGACCATCGGCCACTGCCCATGACTGAGTGAAAACCCAAAGGAAGGAGCTTTATATATATATATATATATATATATATATATATATATATATATATATATATATATATATATATAAAATTGATTTTTCACAGAGAGGAAGAGAGAGGAATAGAGAGTTAGAAACATCGATGAGGGAAAAACACACACACAAAAAAACACAAAAAAAATACACATTGATGAGAGAGAATCATCGATCAGCTGCCTCTTGCACACCCCCAACTGGGGATATGCCCGCAACCAAGGTACATGCCCTTGACCAGAATCGAACCTGGGACCTTTCAGTCCGCAGGCCGACGCTCTATCCCCTGAGCCAAACCGGTCCCAGCAGGAAGGAGCTTTTACTACTGTTCGATTCTTCTGTCACTCCTGGAAAAACAGCAAGCGATTCAGCCCATTGAACTGACCTGCTGTTACCTTCTTTGATCCGCGTTGTGCCTTCCAAACAGGATGCTGTCCGTTTACCTTGGAACTGGAGCCCACAGGCCAAGCAGCTCTTTGTTGGTCAGCCAGGTGCTATTTATAGGGCACCGTGCGGTGACAGCAGAGCGAGCAGCTCCTCACAGCTCCTGTCTGACGCTTCCTCCTCCCATCTCCTTGCTATCGCCAGGCAGCATGGTCTTGTATACATCACTTCCACTGTATTATCTTACTCTTCTGGGCCCTGCAATACCTATGAGAGCATTTTTCTGTCATCATCCAAGTCATGGTGGGAATTTCAGGTTTCAAGATCACATTATGTCCTTCTGGCATGAGTAGCTTCCGTTTATGTCTGATAGCAAGGTAGGGAGTGCTCCACAGATGAAAATTCTCTTGTCCAATGTCCCCGTAGTCATCGGTAGGAAGTGCTCATGAAGTGCTGCCAAGCCCCAGCCCACACCCACATGGGCTACCGCACAGGGCAGTGGGCCACCGTCTCTCCCCCCGTGTGGGCTCAGGCTCCCAGTCAGCATGCCCAAGTAATACAAGCCTGTTTTACAAGACGAGGCAGGGAAATGTTCCCCAGTCATATACCATGTCCATCCCCGTAACACAATCAGGTGAGGGACGCAGCTTCACGTAAAGCCTGCTCAACTGAACTGATCTGTTTTCACCTTCTTTGATCATAGTGGCCAGTTCTCCTACTAACTTTTATCTGAATTCCATCAATTCTCACATTTCTACCTGTAGGCCCTATTGGGACTTACTAACGGGTCTTGGTTTTACATTAGTAGGTAGGGGAAGTGTGCCCCAGCAGGACATAATATCCACTCCCATGAAACATTAAAGGAGAAACAACTTTAATATATTTAATATATATTTTTTATTTCAGAGAGGGCGAGAGAGAAACATCAGTTATGAGAGAGAATCACTGATCGGCTGCCTCAATGGGGATCGAGCCCACAACCTGGGCGTATGGCCTGATTGGGGAATTGAACCATGACCTCCTTGTTCATAGGTTGATGTACAACTTCTTTACATAAAGTCTATTTAAATATTTCAACTTTCAAAATCTACCAGTCATTAGATTTCCATGTTCTCTCAATCTCTTGTAGTCAGATTATTCACCAAAGGCTTTGGTGCCACAGTTCACGGGAATGCCATTACCAAGGAATACATACCCAGAAACTTCTCTTTTCCATTCCGACCATTTTACCCACTTTTGTGTAAAAGGCTTTCAGTCCCAGAGTTAGAGGCAAGGGGCCTGGGCCCTTTGGCCAATCCTTGACTTGCTTAACTGGCCTAACCACTGTCCTGGGCCAGCTGTTCGCACAAGCCTCTTAGCCTTCCAGGTTCTGCAGAGCCTTCCTTCCTGGGTGGAAGCTACAGGTGTGCTGGGACACCTAGCCACTCAGGAGTTACATCATCTACTCAAGACTGGCTGGCAGGGCAGGCTCTGGCAAAGCTGGGAGGCGCCCTCTGAGTAAGCCCATAGTTCCCCGACTGCCCACACCCCACATCCCTCCCAGACCCAGTCCATCTCTGCCCACCCATCACAGACTGACAGCATCCCCAAGTGGCTTTTTCTGATAGGGCACAAAGTAGGTGCCCACAGAGTACTCATGAGTCACAGAACCCACTTGGCTCCTTTGACATCAATGACTACTTTAAAAAATAGAAAATAGAAAATAAGCCGAAGCCAGTTTGGCTCAGTGGTAGAGCGTCGGTCTGTGGACTGAAGGGTCCCAGGTTCGATTCCGGTCAAGGGCATGTACCTGGGTTGCGGGCACATCCTCAGTAGGGGGTGTGCAAGAGGCAACTGGTCGATGTTTCTCTCTCATCGACGTTTCTAGCTCTCTATCTCTCTCCCTTCCTCTCTGTAAAAAATCAATAAAATATATTTTTTAAAAAAGAAAAAGTAGAAAAAAGAAGAATCCTATTCCCCAACAGCGCCGTTTCAGTCTCACTTCCAGGAAGGGAAAGTCAGAGTCCCTGGCAGATGTCACCAGCCCAAGCTTTCCATGAACAAACCAGGCAAATTTCACAACGCTGGAAGCAAACAGATCTCAAAGGGCAGCGAACCATGGGAGCCACGGCCAGCAGCTGGCATAGCGGGGAAGGAGGGGGAGCTCCCTGACGCCCTCTGACTCTTCCAGAGCTTCCCAATCAGGAGAGACTCAGAAACTCCCCCATTCATGCCAAACCAGTTTGGCTCAGCGGATAGAGCGTCGATCTGCAGACTGAAGGGTCCCAGGTTCGATTCCGGTCAAGGGCATGTACGTTGGTTGCGGGCACATCCCTGGTGTGGGGTGTGCAGGAGGCAGCTAGTCGATGATTCTCTCTCATTGATGTTTCTAGCTCTCTATCCCTCTCCCTTCCTCTCTGTAAAAAATCAATGAAATATAGTAAAAAAAACCAAAAACATAAAAACCTCCCCCCTTCACTAGAGAGCTGAATGAGCCCCCAGTGGGAACTGGCAAGAACTTCACCGAGTTCTCCATCTACCCAAGCACCCCGAGGAGACTTCAATGGGCCTGTCTTCCCCTCTGGTGGGCACCAACAGATGAAAAAAGCCAGTCTCAGTACAGCGCTGGGGTGAGGGTGGTGGCAGAAATACAGCTAGCCAGGTTTGCTTCTAAAACAGACTGCTCTTGCCTCTGGAGGTGCCCATTTGCCCTGTGCCCCCACTAGAACTGTAGCCGAAGAGGCAGTAGCTTGTCGAGAAGAGAAAGCTTCGCTTTGGTGAGGAAACACACTGATCATGACTAAAACATGAGAGATGGGAAGCTGAATGTGCCAAACCTGGAACGGTCCAGTAGGCAATTTCAGATGTCCAGGAGCAGAGTGAACAGGCTTTCCGGGTCCTACTGTGGACGGGTGGGAAAAGGCAGATGCTTTCCACAGCCTTATTAATATTTCCCCACCAATACTGATTCATAAATGCTACCACTTTGTCAACGGACCAATGGTTTAATGCATGGCAGTGGAAATTTTAGTCTCCATTAGAACCGAGTCCAAACGAGAGCTTTCTCCTTTTATTTTAAAAATATATTTTATTGATTTTTTTTTACAGAGAGTAAGAGAGAGGGATAGAGTTAGAAACATCAATGAAAAAGAAACATCGATCAGCTGCCTCTCCTACTGGGGATGTGCCCGCAACCAAGGTACATGCCCTTGACCGGAATCGAACCTGGGACCTTTCAGCCTGCAGGCCGCCGCTCTATCCACTGAGCCAAACCGGTTTCGGCATCCTTTTATCACACCAACAATTATTGGATTTCCAGTTTTGTTTTTCTTTTGCTAGAGCCACGTGTTGGGTGTCTCTAGCCCGTTTTCCTACGTCTCAGCTGTGGAAACAGCCCTTGGGACCATGACAGAAGTCTGACTAGTGCTGGTTCCCTTCAGGGCAACCTCCCTCCTGGGAGTGTCAGGAGGGGATGCACTTTGGCTTACAGAGGATCCAGTTCAGAGTGCCCTGGGCTCTTAAGAGGTAAAGCAGCAGGCTCAAGTACAACATCCCATGATTCCCAAACACAGGGCCACTTCTAGTTTTATTTGCACTGGCATCCAGCCTGCTGTGAAGTAGCCTGGGTTAAAATGTTGCCTTCCTGATTTCAAAAGAGGTTTGGCTTACCCAGTACAGGACTTACAAGTTTCTTTCTTTAAATATAAGCTGTCTGTAACCCATGAGCAATCAGCATCACCCAGAGGAGCCTGGAGGAGATCCTCGCCAGACTCAGGAGCTGATCCATCAGCGCCCGCGGTGGCACTGGAGGGAAGAGCGGCTGGATGGAAGTTCCTACGTGTAAGTTACGTAAGGTGGCTCAGTGAAAGATGCTGAGTGCAGTGAGAATCCAGGAGAGCCTCTACAGCGTGGGGTACAAAGATGGTTAAAGGGGATCCCACACTTTCCTCGGTGGTCTTAACCAGAAGGGTAGTAATGGTTCTAAGAGGGGTACTGTCCCTGAGCCACAGGGCCAATGGCTGACCAGTGTCCTAGGTGTCTATGGAAACTCCATGTGTCCGGATGAGTGCTGCAAGAGCGTTTCCTTCCTTAACATGCACAAAAAGTAAAAAGGGAACCTGATAATCTGGGTGCCCAAGAGCTGGTGGGTTCATTAAACTCTCCTTCAAAGATTTAAAGGCCATGTTGTCTTGTGCTTCCCATAAAATTGGGTCAGGACTGTCATTCTTTTTTTTCTTTTTTTAAAAAAAAAATATATATTTTATTGATTTTTTTACAGAGAGGAAGGGAAAGAGATAGAGTGTTAGAAACATCGATGAGAGAGAAACATCCATCAGCTGCCTCCTGCACACCTCCTACTGGGGAAGTGCCCACAGCCCAGGTACATGCCCTTGACCGGAATCGAACCTGGGACCTTGCAGTCCGCAGGCCGACGCTCTCTCCACTGAGCCAAACAGGTTAGGGCAGGACTGTCATTCTTTAGTAAAACATACAGAGGTTTTGTCCTAAGAGATTTGGGATCCAGGTTCAACTATAGCTGAGTAGCCCCAGAAAACCTTGCAACTGATGCTTAGTTTTGGGCGTTGGGAAACCTAGGACATCATGAAGCCTGTCTGGACTCAGGGTAGTCCTTGTTCTGATATCAGATGCCCCAAAATCTGAGTTTGGACAAACTGTAATTTTTACTTAGAGATGTTGTATCCCTCTAAGGCACATGTGTCAAACACAAGGCCCGCGGGCCAAATCCGTCCCGCCAGGCCTTGCAATGTGGCCCGCACCGCGCTGTCATCACTGCACTCCGCTGCGTTTCCATCACAATGACAGTTTATGACTGTTCAGTAAACCATTCGGCCCGCGATTTAGGCTGGATTTTAGATTTTGGCCCCTTCTCTGATTGAGTTCGACACCCCTACTCTAAGGCCAAAGTTCTAACAGGTGTATGCTGTCTTCCTGCGAGGCCTGGGAAGAAGAGCAAAGTAAATCATCCACTTCCTGCAATAAAGTAGAATCTTCAGGGAAAGTTACGTCATCCAAGGCAGCCTTCAGGATTTGTGAGAAATAGAGGGCTTTCGGTAAAACCGGAGGCATTACTGCCCAGGTAAATTGTTTTCCTTTCCAAGTGAAAGCAGAAAGGTATTGGCTAGCTTCATCAAGGGAATTTTTAAAATGTCTGCATAAATAAATTGCCATCAAGAATTGACGTCCACCCTAATTGGTTTGGCTCCGTGGGAGTGTCGGCCTGCAGACTGAGAGGTCCCAGGTTCGATTCCGGTCAAGGGCATATACCTTATTGCGGGCACATCCCCAGTAGGAGGTGTGCAGGAAGCAGCTGATAAATGTTTCTAACTCTCACTTTCTCTCTGTAAAAAATCAATAATATATATATATTTTTTAAAAGAATTGATGTCCACCCTAGCTGGTTTGGTTAACTGGTTAGAGCCGTGGTCGGCAAACTGCAGCTCTTGAGCCACATGTGGCTCTTCCACAAAATACCAAGGCCTGGACGGGTCTATTTTGAAGAAGTGGCATTAGAAGTTTAAGTTTAAAAAATTTGACTCTCAAAAGAAATTTCAATCGTCGTACTGTTGATGATATTTGGCTCTGCTGACTAATGAGTTTGCCGACACTGGGTTAGAGTGTCAGACTGAGGACTGAAGGGTGCTGGGGTTGCAAGCTCGGTCACCAGTTGAGGGGTGTGCAGGAAGCAGCTGATCAATGATTCTCTCACCACTGACATTTTGATCTCTCACCCTGAAATCAATAAAAATATATTAAAAAGAAAAGAGAT
Source organism: Pipistrellus kuhlii (assembly GCF_014108245.1). Lineage (NCBI taxonomy): Eukaryota > Metazoa > Chordata > Mammalia > Chiroptera > Vespertilionidae > Pipistrellus > Pipistrellus kuhlii. The sequence goes on from NW_023425540.1 coordinate 91,239,633, forward strand.
GTTTCTATCTCTCTATCCCTCTTTCTTCCTCTCCCTAAAAAAAAAAAAAAAAAAAAAAAAAAAAATTTAAATAAGCAATAGGACGCTGAGGGATAACAATGTTATTTGCCCCTCAGAGGTCGTGAACAAAACACCAGCCTTGCCAAAACCGGTTTGGCTCATTGGTAGAGCGTCAGTCTGTGGACTGAAAGGTCCCCGGTTCGATTCTGGTCAAGGGCACACACCCTGGTGGGGGTGTGCAGAAGGCAGTTGGTTGATGTTTCTCTCTCATCAATGTTTCTAACTCTCTATCCCTCTCCCTTCCTCTCTCTAAAAAACAACAACAACAAAAAACACCAGTCTTGGATTTTTACAGGTAAAATGGGAGTGTTGATGGGATTAGTGTAAGGAAAAATGAGGCATAAGTGCTTTTTTAAAAAAACGTATTTTTATTAATTTCAGAGAGGAACTTTGGGGATTGAGCCCACAACCTGAGCATGTGCCCTGACCAGGAATTGAACCGTGACCTCCTAATTCATAGGTTGATGCTCAACCACTGAGCCACGCCTGCTGGGCAGAGGCCCTGAGTTTCATAACCTACCAGAGGACCAGTGCACAAATGTGTGCCCGGGTAGGGTGCCTAGGCCTGGCCGGAGAACAGGGCAGACAGGGGCTTTCCGGCTGCTGGCCAGGGCTTCCTTTGTCCTGCACCACCCAATGGTTGTCAGCACATCATAGCGAGCAACAGAACTCCCTCCAGTCTCCCGGTCAAACTCTCGAGGGAACACTTTGCATATTAGCTATATATATATATGTATGTATATATGTATGTGTATATATATGTGTGTGTGTATATATATGTGTGTGTGTGTGTGTGTATATATATGCACACACACACACACACACACACACACGCACACGAGGCTCGATATATGAAATTTGTGCAAGGGATTTGGCCTTAACAGCTCCGGCTTGATCCGGAAGGTCACCAGGCTGTCCAGTCTAATTAGCATATTATGCTTCTATCATAAATAGATTATAAATATTATAGATAATGGGCTTTATGCCTTGAGGGCTTCAATACTTAAGGGGTATTAATTTAGGAAGGGGGTTTGAGCAATCTATTTGAATCTTAATAGGTATGGATTCTGCCAATATCAATTGAAAATTTTACCCATAAAGAGGAGGGCAGCTAGTCCAACAGAGACAAATCATTAGGGTTCCTAGATTCAGGTACAGTATGGTCAGAACAAATAAAAGATGCTGAAGAGTCAATTAATTCATTTGATTAACTATTTTGAAGTCAAATTCTAGAATTATTTTCCCCTTTCAGGAGAAAGAAATTCTGGCAGGACACTTCCCTAGGCTAATAAATGAACAGAGACCTGGCCAGGTATCTCGGTTGGTTGGAGCATTGTCCTGATGCACTACCAGGTTGTGGTTTCAGTCCTGGGGAAGGGCACATGATCAAACAATGAATGTATAAATGGGAACAATAAGTTGATGTTTATCTCTTGGGGGGAGGTGGGGGGGAAACCCAAAGAAAAAACTACTTTAAAACACACAGAGGTACAAAGAAGGATTGTTAGTTTGATTCCTAGTCAGGCACATGCCAGGGCTGTGGGCTCAATCCCCAGAGAGAGAGTGTGTGTGTGTGTGTGTGTGCGTGTGTGCAGGGAGAGGCTGATCAATGTTTCCCTCTTGCATAAAAGTTTCTCTGTCTCTCTAAAAAGCAATTTTAAAAATCTTTAAAATAAAAAAGCGTGTGTATCTCTTAAAAGGCAGAAACAAAAGGAATAGATTCAGAAACCTATTGAAGTTAAAAATCCCACAATTAGAACTGTTTTATTACTCTGAAGCTGCTTTATAGCAGTGGGTTGGGCTTAGGACAACGATTCATGGCCAGTCTGGAGAGAAGTTTCTCCAGCCGACGGCCAGGGAGGACTGGGAAGAGACCCAGTAGTTCTCGGAGCCACATTACTGATGATAGGACTCTGGGAAGGCTGGAGGCACCCGAAGCGCCAAAATTTGCAACAATCTCTTTACAATGTCCCGGTCTGCTGGGACAGAAGAATCTAGCAGGCTTTTGTTTTAGTACAGGGGCCTTCATTTGCCGAAGCTGAGAATAAAAATTCTTAGCAGTCTTGCTCTGGCTGGTGTGGCTCGATTGGTTGGACATCATCCCCTGCACCCAAAAGGTTTCAGATTTGACTCCGGGTCAGGGCACACGCCTGGGTTTCGGGCCAATCTCACCCAATGCTGAGACTGGTCCTCATCGAGTAGCAAATGAACTAGCTGATTATAAACTGGAAACCCAGGCTGGTAGGTTTGATAACTGTCAAACTCTTCACCAGATGTTTGAGGGTCCTCAGTTGCTTTAGGAAATTCTCTCACTAAAGCTCATAATTCAGCTTTAGTCCAAGGAACATATGAAGCTTGAGGTCTATTAGGATCCTCAGAGGGCTGAACTTGAAATTCAGAGAAGAAAGGCACCAGAGGAACCCATCAGCTCTTGGACACCCCAATTCAGAGAAAAAAAGCAAAGAAGCTGATAGTGGAAGGCCAGGTGGCTTCCGAGGAGGAGATGGAGAAGAGCCTGAGGCAAAGGAGCTGGGGTGGGAATGGGGGTGGAGGGGGAAAGGACAAGAAAATGCTGGAGGTGAGGAAGCCATGTTCTCTCTCTTTGGAAGGTCAGTATCCTCGGTTAATTCTCAAACTTTATTGCACAATGAGGCAATTTCAAATTCTTGGTAACATTTGAAGTTTCAAAAAAACATTTCATTTACCTTTGCCAATGTTAGCGCTTGGATTGTCCAAACTTTTTTAAAAAAAGAAAAGTTTGAGAATCTCAAAGATTCCCCAAAATGGCCACTGATACTCTTATTTTAAAAACAAAACAACAACAACAACGTGTCTATTGATCTTTATTCTTTTGAAGAGAAAAACATAGAAGGGCTGCCTCTTGCACGCCCCCTACTGGCGACAAGCCCGCAATCCGGGCATATTCCCGGACCCGGAATCCAACCTCTGACCTCTGGGTGCACGGGTGATGCACAACCACAGAACCACAACAGCTGGGCGCCACTGATACTCTTCATTACTTTTGTACTTCGGTCAGACAAGCCCATGTAGTTAAATATGCACATAAAGAGTGACTGAGGGGGCAATGTTGAAAAATGTACACAGATAATAATTTAATTTTAAAAAAAAGTGACTGAAACTTTTAAACATAATAATTTCAGGCGGAGTGCCTTTAGGAAGGGCAGTCCAAAAATATTTAGATAACTGACACCCCATTTTCAGAGTTTTTTTTCTTTAGAGCAAGGGCTTAAAATTGTCTAAAACAGCTCAAGCAACTTGCAGCCAATCACAGCTCGATCACAGAGTCCGGGCCAAAGGCTTTTTAAAAAGCAAATTCTTTAGTGGAGACAGCCTGTTTCAGGAAGAAACAATCCAAGGCTGAATAACAAACAGCCCCTTATCAGCAGTCTGATTCCCCTTAGGGAGTTTGGCTAGAGTACCAAACTGAGCTCACGAACAAACGAGACCTTTAAGCAAAACAAAACACTCAAAACAGCTCCAGAGTAAAGCTCGAAAAGCTCCAGAACAAGAAGCAGAAGCACAGTTCCGAGAGAAGACTTACCCTTCCCGGCTCCTGAATGGAAAGGAGAATGAACTCAAGACAGCTCTATGGGCGCCAGCACCTGCTTGCCCCTCAGGCCGAGGCAATGGGGTCTCTTCTCTGGATTCCGAGAGCCCCCCCAAAAAAAGTCAACCAGGGATTTCATCGCCAAAAAGGGTTTATTCAGGAAAAAAGATGGCTTGCAACTCAAGAACTTACAGACTTGGTGAGCCACGTGCATTATTCGGCCAAAAGAGGATGGAGAAAGTGCTTTAGAAAAGGGCACCGGAAGTTAAGGGGCGGGGCTGACACGACCATAGAGCTCCGTTGTAACTAGAGAAACTCCCGTAGGCCGCCCCTGATATAGGGTGCGAGAGCGCCCTCTGCACGCCGCTTAATTCTGTCTAGGTTGAGGTCTCTATCACAAACTTTGACACTGGCAACCTTGTTGAATGGAGCCCCTGGTGGAGCCCCTGGAGAGGGCGGCGGAAAAAAGGGGTCCGGGGAGAGACGTGCGGGGACCTCCGAAAGGCTCGCTGGGGCCAGAGCAGCCGACGTCGGAAGTGCTACTCCAACCGGTGCTTCCCTGGGGCGGAAGTCGCTCCTGCACTTCCGCCGGACTGGGCCGTTGTTGGGCGGGGTGGTGACGTAGATCCGGAAGGGGCGGGCCCGCCAGGAGACTGGCGGCGCCGCGCCGGCCGGGAGGGGGCCGGAGCCCTTACCATGGCGGCGGGGGCAGACGCCGACAGTCGGCGCGCGGCCCTGGAGACGGCGACGGGGGCGCCCGAACGGGGCGGCGGGAGCTGCGTGCTGTGCTGCGGGGATCTGGAGGCCACGGCGCTGGGCCGCTGCGACCACCCGGTGTGCTACCGCTGCTCCACCAAGATGCGGGTGCTGTGCGAACAGCGATACTGTGCCGTGTGCCGCGAGGAGCTGCGCCAGGTGCGTCGCGGCCGCCGGACCGCGAGTTCGGGGCGCCGGGGCGGTCACGGGGCGCGGCCGGGCGGGGCGGCACAGGGCGGCGGGCATACGGCATCCGGAAGGAGACTTTCCTTCCTGGTGTCCACCCGCCGGCCTGATGGCGCCTGTTTCCAAAAGGGAGGCCTGACGGGCCACCCCGGGGCAGTGTCCTGACCGTGCGGCCTACTGTGGGTCGTCTGGGGCCGGGCGCCGATGCTGGCACAGATGGGTTGAAGAGGGAGTGGTCCCGTAACCCTCTATCCCCCGGGAATTCTTGTCGGGCCATAGAAATGAGTATGGTCAGAGTAAGAACTCCACCGGCTTGTCTTTTGAAGTTTATTTCTCAGGAGTCTCCATGCTGGTGGAGGAGACAGGGCAAGTGGGCACCTCCAGAGGCAATCTGTTTTGGAAACACAGGGTCAAACGTGGCTTTTCCAGCCCGGCTATGTTCCTGGCCCACCCCACCCCACCGTACTGAGACTTATTTTTCATCTATTGGTGCCCACCAGAGGGGAAGACAGAACTATTGAAGTCTCCTCAGAGTGCTTGGGTGGATGGAGAATTCTATGAAGTTTTCCTTCTTGCCAGTTCCCACTGGGGGCTCATTCAGCTCTCTAGTGAAGGGGGGGTTTCTGAGTCTGTCCTGATTGGGAAGCCCTGGAAGGGTCAGAGGGCGTCAGGGAGCTCTCCCTCCTTCCCCGCTATGCCAGCTGCTGGCTGGGAGCACCAAGCTGTGGCTCCCATGGTTCGCTGCCCTTTGAGATCTGTTTGCTTCCAGCGTTGTGAAATTTGCCTGGTTTGTTCATGGAAAGCTTGGGCTGGTGACATCTGCCAGGGACTCTGACTTTCCCTTCCTGGAAGTGAGACTGAAACGGGGGATAGGATTCTTCTTTTTTATTTTCTATTTTTTAAAGTAGTCATTGATGTCAAAGGAGCCAAGTGGGTTCTGTGACTCATGAGTACTCTGTGGGCACCTACTTTGTGCCCTATCAGAAAAAGCCACTTGGGGATGCTGTCAGTCTGTGATGGGTGGGCAGAGATGGACTGGGTCTGGGAGGGATGTGGGGTGTGGGCAGTCGGGGAACTATGGGCTTACTCAGAGGGCGCCTCCCAGCTTTGCCAGAGCCTGCCCTGCCAGCCAGTCTTGAGTAGATGATGTAACTCTTGAATGGCTAGGTGTCCCAGCACACCTGTAGCTTCCACCCAGCCAAGATGGTGCTGAGGAGACCGTGGTCATGAGCACTGCTGGTCTCATCAGAAGTGAGCTGATACCTATTCTACTGTACCCAACATCTGGTCTCTCACTCCTGTGGGACCCATGCCCTCCCCAAGCTCTTTGTGGCAAGGGCGTGGTGACATGAGCTGTCAGTAGGATCCAGCTGTGTGGTTTGGCATCAGATGACCCTGGCCGACCCTAGCCTTCTCAGGCCTGCTCCAAATTGCCCAGCAGCAGGAGGGTGTCCCAGGAAGTTTGGGGAGATGATGCTCCTCTCGATCCTGCTTCACTCCCTCTCTTTTCTTAAAATACTTTAAAAGTTGATTTTTTAAAATATTTTATTGATTTTCTTACAGAGAGGAAGGGAGAGAGATAGAGAGCTAGAAACATCGATGAGAGAGAAACATCGACCAGCCGCCTCTTGCACATCCCCCACCGGGGACGTGCCCGCAACCAATGTACATGCCCTTGACCGGAATCGAACCTGGGACCTTTCAGTCCACAGACCGATGCTCTACAGCTGAGCCAAACTGGTTTCGGCTAAAAGTTGATTTTTAGAGAGAGAGTAAAGGGGAGGGAGAGAAAGAGAAACATGGATCGGTTGACTCCTGTACGCACCCTGACCCGGGATTTAATGGTGACCCCTCGGTGCACCAAATGATGCTCAACCAACTGGCCACACTGGCCAAGGCACTCCCACTCTTGAATTTGCAACTTTGCCCTAACCCTTTCTGTTCCCGTGTTGAGCTCTACAGTGTTCTCTCAGTTCCTGTGTCCCATACCAATTTGGGAATCCCAGGGCCCCCTCCAGCCCAGGACCTGCCTCACCTCTGCCCTCCCTATGGGACTAAGTCTTTGAAAAACACCTGGGAGGAAAGTGTGCCAAGATGCTATGTGAAACAGGCCAGCTCTATGTGCTGGTGAATTCCTGCCCCTCCACAGAGTGCTTCCCTGTGCCGGCGGTGGGGGCAGGCGTGGGAAGGTCAGTGCAGCATAGTCCTGCAGCTGCTGGGCAGGCGAGGAGCCAGATCAGTCTAGATTGCTGGCAGGTGCCCAGGGTGAAGGCCGAGTGCATACAGGTTGTAACTGATGTCAAATCCCCCTGATGGCATCTTTCTCAAGGTAACTTCTTCCAAAAGATGATTCTTGCATTGCTCTCCGCCTTGCCCTGATCCCCGTGATGTCAAAGGGACTTGATGGGACTACTCTCAAAGTGGGATGGGTCTGAGCTAGGATAGACCACCTAATACAGCCCCACCCCCATTTCACAGGCAGGAAGGGGGTGGCCAAAGGCAGGTTCTGCCGACTCAGGTCATACTTCTCTGTTTTTGGTGCCTCGTCTGCACCACCTTGATCCTGGGCCTCGTTTAAGATTGTCTGTCATCATCTGGGCTCCTCTGGTGCCTGAACTCTAGGTGGGACAATTGCCAGGAGCCCATACTATATTGTCTCCCTTGCTCAAGGCCATCGTCACTGCCCACCCCTCTCCATCTGGCTTACTCCTGCTAGTGGTCACTGCTGGCAGCACCTCCCTCTCGTGCCTCACTCTTACTAAGTGCTTACTGCAGACTGGGAGTGGGAAGCAGCAAGGCCCAGTCTTACCCCTGTGGAGCGCTCCAGTGTGAGTTCTGTCACCCCCATCTCCCCCTTCCTCTCAGGGACCAGCCTGGCCATCCTGGGCCTAGCCAGGAGTGCAATTTCCTCCTTGGTCAATCACTTCGCCTAGCCAGGGGCTGCCCAAGATGGCCCATCCTCAGGTGTCCAGTCTGGTCTGGCCTTTGTCCTTGGACCCATGATCTCCTTCCATCAGGTGAACACCAGAGTGGATAGGTCTTGGGCCACATTTGTTGGACCCTGGTGAATTCCTGCCCAACCCTGGCCAGGCCACCCTGCCCTTGTCCTTGTCCAGCCATTCAGTCTCACCACTTGCCTCATCCTCTGCTGGGGACCAGGGATGTTAGCCATACCAGGCACACTGCCATCCTCTCGTCTGCGCATTGCTGGGCTCGGTCCCTGGTGCAGGCCTTGGGGGTGGGGAAGAGTCCAGTCTTACAGTTTGTCTGGGAGGGGTAATTAGCATTTCCCCGCTCCAAACCTGCCACCTTCGTCCTCATAAAACCCTAGCCATGCCCACAGTCACTTTCCTTTCCCAAGCCTTTTCCTGTGGTTCCAGTCTCTTCCTGAGCCAACCTAGCTAGTATCTCCCTTCTGGCCTGGCTCAAATGTTCCCAGCCTGGGCTGTCCCACCAGACTACTCAGGAGCCTGTTGGTTGGTCTTGAGACCTGCACCTCGCCTCTGACCATGGCAAAGGTGCCTGCAGCCCAAGGAGGCACCACCCACAGTAGATGGGAGCTGGCCGCTGAAATGAGGATGCTGGAGCAGGGAGGTGGTGTGATGGGGCGTCCCAACACTGGTTTTTCTGGGGAACGACGTCTTTCCTCTGCTAGCTCTGTTATGCTTGGGTATTCCTTGGCAGCCTCAAGGATTCTCTTGCAGGTTGCTTGCCTGGCCACCTTGCAGGCAGATGCTAGGGCTCCTAACTCGGCAGCCTGTGTTGCCTCAGCCTAGCTACGGCACCTCGTTTGGCGGATAGCTCCTCCAGCAGCATCCTGCCTGGCTCTCAGCCCTGGGCCTTCAGACACTGCGTCTGGGCTGGCAAGGTACCCTTAGGAGGACTCAGAAGGCAGGGCTGGGCATGGGCTTGCCATAGGAGAGCAAATCCCATGAGAAGACTCCAGCTTGAGGTCCAGGCCTGAGGATAAGCTGGGGAGAGGTGGAGGGTAGTGGTGGAGCCACAACTCCCCCCTGAGGACATGGAACTGAGATGAGGCTCCACTCCAGCTCAGCCAGTGGCAGAGGGCAGTGCCTGGCCTTGCCACACATGAGGGCCAGGGGAAGAAAGTCTGTGGGGCCCTGCTCAGAACCCCCCCCCCCCCAGAATGGGTGTGGCTGGGCCATAACACCTCCTTGAGCTCTTGTAGGGGCAGAGTAGGGGGAAGACTTGGGTGTCAGCCGCCTCCTCACACCCCTATTCTCCAGCGTGTCCTAGGAGGTGGAGGCTGAGCTCCTGGGCGCCTTACCCAAGGAACCAGTTTTAACTACCCTGCTGCTGGAGGACAGAGTGAGCACCCGCTCTCCCTAGCCAGTCCTGTACTTTCCCAGGTTCATGGCCATTCTGGTCCCAGACATCCTGGCTGAGCCTAAACATAGAGGGGTGACCTTGCCATGACCTTTCTTAGTGTGAAGATCGCTCCATCCCCAGTGTGTTGGTGAGGACTCGGAACTGAAGCCAGCAATCAGCTCCGGGCTGGGAGGACAGTGGTGGAGCAGGAAGGGGCATGGGGAGGAGACAGGCTGGCCCAAGGGAGGGAAGTAGGGGCCAGAGAGAAAGGGGGGCTGGAGGATAAAGGAGGCCTGACACTGGGACAGGGGTCTGTGAAGGGCAGAGCAGGCCCGCAGATTTTATCCAGGAGTGAGCATTGGGGGACCCCTGAGGAGCTGCTGAGCTGGCAGGTTCGTCTGAGCTTGTCCCTTTAGCTCACATGCCGTGGGGCAGGGAAGCCTCTGCTGTACAAGCCCCGAGCATTCCAGCTTGTCCCTTTGGCTCCTCCAGACAGCCCAGGTAACAAGTAGGAAGCTGGGCAAGAATAGCCTGGGCCATGGCTGCGTCCCATGGAGGAGCCCCTCCTCTCCTGTGGCATCGTAAAAGCATTGAGTGGACACAGGGTGGCCAGGCCTGACACACAGGCACCTGACCCATCCTGGCCTGGCAGCGTCGTTATTTCCTTACCTGCTTTTGGACTCTGTCTCTCCCCATGAAAACTGTCCTGTGCTCAACCCCTGCATGATTCAATCCTGTCACTACCCTGGGGGTCCCTGCCTGTGGGCAGCCTCTGTCTGTCCAGGTGTAGGCTTGGTCACGGATGAGTGGGGAGCCAGTTGCCTCCTGGTGGTGAGGCTGGGCATTTCGTTTCTGTCCCAGCAACCCCAAGTTCATGAACTGCAGGTGAGGAGAGGGGCCTGCCTCTGGCTTCCCAGGGGAGCCTTGAGTGCCCTTTCTTTCTTCTCAGCCTGATGGCACCCCCCAGTGGCTGTCCTCTGCCTTGCTCACTGGGCTCTCTCACTCTCAATTCCAGGTGGTCTTTGGGAAGAAGCTTCCTGCCTTTGCCACTATCCCCATCCACCAGCTACAGCACGAGAAGAAGTATGACATCTATTTTGCTGATGGGAAAGTGTATGCCTTGTACAGGTGAGAAAGGAAGCATCAATTCGGGCTTCTAGGGTCTGTGGCCAGCCTGCATCTGTGGGGCACTTTATGGCAGGCATGGGCACATGTCTGTCACCTCCTGTGTTCCCCAAAACCCTCAGCGGGGTGGGGGCACTTGGTGCAGCATGGATGTCAAGGGCCAGGTGGCTGGGTTCCTGTCCTCAGTTTCCTCTCTTGTAACTGGAGACACAACACCCCTCCTTAGGTGGATAGCAATGGGGGCGGGAGGTGCAATCAGGGAAAGTGCTCCTGGCATAGCACCCAGCGCCTGCTTTCTGGAGTCTTTCAAGGTGCACAAGAGCTCCTGCCAGTCAGGCTCTTGGCCCCTGACGGGAAAACCCACAAAGGGTTATCGTCACGGCGTAGTCTTAGTCCTGCAGGTGAGGGGCAGCCCCTAGCTTGGCTAGAACCTGGGCTTCTGACCCCAGCCCCTGTATGGGCTTATCTTGTGCCCCTGACACAGGGGTTATTCTGGATCATAGATCTAATCACATCTTGAGGCCTTGCTTGACTTGGGCCCTGGCAGGGAGCAGTTTCTGGCTCCATGCCAAGCACCATTTAACTCAGAGTCAGAGCCATGGAGGGCACCGGTGGGAGCGCCTGTTCTGGCTCCTGCTCCAGGGCATCTGCAGAGGCATGGAGCAAGGGGCTGTACGGAGGTGCCAGTGCTTGCTCCAGATGGCAACGCTAATTGTTCGTTGGGGGCGGTGGCTCTTGGTGTCTCCTAGGCAGCTGCTGCAGCATGAGTGCCCAGGGTGCCCTGAGCTGCCACCTTTCAGCCTCTTCGGGGACCTGGAGCAGCACATGAGGCGGCAGCATGAACTCTTCTGCTGCAAGCTGTGCCTCAAACACCTCAAGGTGCGCCTACCCTCACAGTCCCCTTCTGGGCGCTCGGACACAGGGAGCGCCCAGGCAGAGGTGGATGGTGGCCAGGCTCTGGAGGGGGTGGTATGGCAGGGTTTGCCAAACAGCTGTGAGAGGCTGGTTGCTGTCTCTGACTCTGGACAGGTCAGACCCTGGAGTCCCCAGCATCCTCCCAGTTCTCTTGCCTCACAGAGTGCTTCCTGTGAGCTCAGGCTGCACACAGCCCAGGCAGGGAGGGGCTCCCAGGGACTATGTAGGCCCACCAGTTAACGGGTAGAGCTGGCCCCTCTAATAGTGGGCCTAGGGGAGGGGCTGGGAGCCTGCACCCTGTACCCAGCCCGTTCCTTGCAGATCTTTACATATGAGCGCAAGTGGTACTCGCGCAAGGACCTGGCGCGGCACCGCATGCAGGGAGACCCCGACGACACGTCGCACCGTGGGCACCCGCTCTGCAAGTTCTGCGATGAGCGCTACCTAGACAACGACGAGCTGCTGAAGCACCTGCGTCGAGACCACTACTTCTGCCACTTCTGTGACGCGGATGGAGCCCAAGACTACTACAGGTGGGAGCGGGACAGCGCGGGCGGTCCCTAGGACACCCGGAGCAAGCTGGGCAGAGGCCACTGGTTGGGTGGTGGGCTGACAGGGCTCCTGCTGACACTCTGTCAGCGACTATGCTTATCTGCGTGAGCACTTCCGGGAGAAGCACTTCCTGTGTGAGGAGGGCCGCTGCAGTACTGAGCAGTTCACCCATGCGTTCCGCACCGAGATCGACCTCAAGGCCCACAAGACAGCCTGCCACAGCCGGAGCCGCGCTGAGGCCCGCCAGAACCGCCAGATAGACCTGCAGTTCAGCTACACACCGCGGCATTCTCGCCGCAACGAAGGTGAGCAGGGCTCCCAAGGGCTCCAGCCTGGTGTTCCCAAGGCAGGGTTTACATTTTCCTTCTCTGGAGGCCCCAGACCCAGGCCAGATTCAGCCTTTCATGTGTCAGTGGGGACAAGGGGTTCCTGTTGAGCCTGCTTCTCTGAGCACGCTATGACTGCAGGGAGCTCTTTTCCTGGCCATTTCCCCAGCATTTTGGGTCTGCTATCCTGGGGTCCCTGGGACTCTCCCCAGGTTGAAAGATTGTTGAGCACCTGCTGTGTGTGGGTCCCGTCCTGAGGCTGTGCAGCTGGCAGGCCCGGACCCTTCTGCAAGCCCACTTCTTGCTCTGACATGGTGCCCAGGCCATAGAAGCCTGGGGCTGATGTGGGAACCCTGAGGTGTCTGAGCTTGTCCCTTCAGCTCACATGCTGTGGGGCAGGGAAGCCTCTGCTGTGCAGCCCAGAGCACTAGCATCAGCCCGTGACAAGCTGTGTGCTGGCCACAGGAGCCGTCAGCGGCGAGGACTACGAGGAGGTGGACAGGTACAACCGCCAGGGCCGAGCAGGCCGGGCCAGTGGCCGTGGAGCCCAGCAGAGCCGCCGAGGAAGCTGGAGGTACAAGAGGTGGGAGGATTTGCATGCTGCCGACATTCTTCTGGCACTACTGCTGCGATGGCAGAGGCCCACAGCTGGGCTAGGAACAGGCACAAGAGTCAGAGGACTCTGGCCTTCTGGCACCTGGTGTCCTGGACATGGTAATAGGATCTGCTCATTTTCTTTAGCCAGACACCAGGACCTGCGGGTTGGGTGGGTGAGAGGTGCCTGTGTCACTTGGAGGTTCACTGCAGCTGTGCTGTGAAACACTAGTGCCGCAGGCACATGCTCAGGTGGGGGGCTGCCCTGGATGCCCTACAGGATCCAGGCCTCTGGGGACCCCAAATGCTATCTATCTCAGAGTACTGAGCCCAGGTTCTGCCTGTAGCCACAGCCTAAGGCTGATGGAAAAACTGCTGCTCCACAGCTCCCTCTTGTGGCCAGGGAGGGTGGACCTGCACTGACTGCTGGCCTTAGGCCTACATCCTGGCACCTCCTGGTGACCAGGTTTCCTAAGGACAAGGTCCCTCCCGAGCCCCTTGCCCTGCACATCCCTGTAGTCCAAGGCCTTGCCCAGCCTGAAGGCCTCCCCGTCTCAGGGAAGAAGAGGACCGAGAAGTGGCAGCTGCCATCCGGGCCTCGGTGGCCACGCAGCAGCAGCAGGAGATACACAGGAGCAAGGACCGGGAGGAGGGCAGCAGGCTCAAGGAGGAGGAGGCAGGGATGTGGGGAGCCGAAGAGCCCCGAGGGCCCCGGCGCCTGCTACGGACTCAGGGTGCGAGCCCAGGTGAGCTGGCCCTGCCTGCAGGCAGCTCTGCCTGTGCCTGGGAGCCACCTGGGAAGCTCCTTGGTCACCCCAGAGGGCCTGCTCTTGCCCCCTCAATATTGGTCAGCCCTGACATAGGGGCCTTTGGTGTTTTGTAGGCCCCAAGGAAGCCTCGACAAATGGTCCCGTAAGCCAAGAGGCCTTCGCAGCCAACAGCTCAGCAGCAGGGGCCACACATCTGAGGTACACATGCACATGAACTGGGGCAGTAGTGTGGATCTCATGGAGGGTGGGTACGGGGCAGTCCAGGGCCTGGCAGGCCGCTGACCTCTCTCCCCTTCCTGGGCTCAGCACCCTTCCGCCCTCCACTTCGAAGCTCAAGGATGAAGATTTCCCCAGTCTCTGCACCTCTTCTTCCTCCTGCTCCACGGCAACGGCCCTGGGCCCGGTGGGGCTGCCACTGGTGTACCCTGTTCCTACCAGGGGCAGGAGCACCTTCCAGGAGGACGACTTCCCTGCCCTGGTGTCCTCCACCTCCAAACCCAGCACAGCCCCCACCAGCCTCATCTCTGCCTGGAATAGCAGTGGCAGCAAGAAGGTGGTGCAAACCGCCTCAGGGGCCCAGGCTGCTGGTGGGGGCAGTCAGCCCCCCAGAAAGGCTGGGAAGGGGGGTAAGGGCAACAAAAAGGGTGGGCCGCCCCCCCCAGAGGAGGAGGAAGAGGAGGATAGCCGCACTGGCCTCACCACCCAGGAGCTGCGAAGCGTGCCCACCACAGTTGCCGTGTCCTCCCTGCTAGCACGGGCCTCCACCCAGACCTTCACCAAAGTTGGCAAGAAGAAGAAGGTGGGCTCTGAGAAGCTGGGTGCCACATCACCCCCGTCACTGCCCTCTGAAAAAGATGGGCCCCCTGGGGCTGAGCAAGCCCCCTCGGTCCCCATGGGCAGAGCTGAGGGGCCGGTCGCTGTCATCGTCAATGGACACACAGAGGGGCCAGCCCCCGCTTGGAGTGTCACCAAGGAACCCCCGGGGCTCCCCCGGCCCCTGGCGCCCCTCCCCTCCCCCACGCCCCAGGAAGACTTTCCGGCGCTTGGTGGTCCCTGCCTGCCTAGGAAGCCCCCTCCCCCCGGTAGGTGCACCTGGCTCAGCCCTGCTTCTGAACATCTGGGAGGGGATTGGGTTAGTAGAATTAGACTGGAGCTCCCTGCCCACGCCCCCCCGCAGTCGGAGGTCCCCCCAGTCCGAGGTTATATTGTACAGCCAGACACGGGGCAGAGGTTTTCGGCTGTCTCGGAAACAGGGTAACTGGATGCAGGTGCTCCATCTGTGATGAGCATGATCTTGGACCACCACTTAACCAGTCTGTGTCCCTTTTTTCTGTGTAAAATTGAGCAATCCTAGCATCCTCTCAAGATGGGCAAATGAGCTAACTTAGGCCAGCATTTGCTGCAAGGCAGCGCAGTATGTGTGCTGACTCTGGGTATCATCAGGCTCTGAGCCTGCTCTTCAGGGGAAGTGTGGTCTGTGGATGGGATCCTGGCCTGGGTGAGCTGGGAAGCCTGTGGGATGTGAGGAACAAGGCCTGGCAGTTCCCGGCCAGTGAGGGTCACTCATTACCTGGGTCTTGGTGTGCACCCCCACAGGCTTCAGCACTGTGGTGCTCCTGAAGAGCACTCCACCCCCACCTCCACCAGGTCTGGTGCCCCAAGTCAGCAAGCCACCCCCTGGCTTCTCTGGCCTGCCCAGCCCTCACCCAGCCTGCATGCCCAGCACTACTACCACCACCACCACCACCACTACCACCACCACAAAAGCGTAAGTGTGGCAGGCTGCCTGGCCTCCTGCCCTTAGGGGCCAGGGGAGAGTGCCCTCACTTTGAGTAACCCCAAAGACTGAAGCCTCCCATCTCCTGACCCCCAGACCCAGGCTGACACCAGCACCCCAGGCCTACCTTGTCCCCGAGAACTTCCGGGAGAGGAACCTTCAGCTCATCCAGTCCATCAAGGACTTTCTGCAGAGTGATGAAGCCCGCTTTAGCGAGTTCAAAAGTCACTCAGGAGAATTTAGAAAGGTCAGGCTGGTGGAGGGAGGCAGCGGGGGGTGGGAGTACAGCCTGCCACCTGGGGCCTGGGCCAGGGGTGACTGGGTCTGGCTCTCGGTGGCAGGGCGTGATCTCCGCAGCCCAGTATTATAAGAGCTGCCGGGACCTGCTTGGGGAGAACTTCAAGAAGATCTTCAATGAGTTGCTGGTGCTCCTGCCCGACACAGCCAAGCAGCAGGAGCTGCTGTCTGCACACACGGACTTTCGAGGCCAGGAGAGACTGCCTGGCACCAAGGCCAAGAAGAATAAGAAGAATGCATGGCAAACCAGCACCCAGCAGGCAGACCTGGACTGCTGTGTGTGCCCCACCTGCCAGCAGGTACTCGCAAATGGTGACTTCCGCAGCCACCAGGCTCTGCACACTGCCCGGGATGACGACTTCCCCTCCCTGCAAGCTGTTGCCAGGACCCTCACATAGCTCCCGCTATGTGGGCAGAAGCGGCCACGACCATGAGCCTCCGGTGTCCCTGCTCTTCCTCCTGGCTGACAGATAGCCAGGAAAGGCCCTGTTGAGGCCACTTACTCAGGCCTTAGGTTGGCCGGCCCACCAGGTTCACAAGGACAGCCCACTTTGTATCAGCACAGTTAGGCAGGTTTCCTGCTCGGAACTGGGCAGATACCCCTGCCTCAGTGGTGGGCCAATCTTGGTTTGTATCATGATTTTGGAAGGTGCTAGGGAAAGAAGGGGCCGGGATGCCGGGGCTTGCCATGTTGTCGGAGGCTGTGGCCACAGTGGCCCAATCGAGGACCTGAGCCTGAGGGCTGCAGCACCTTGGCCCCCAAGCCTGAAGCCGTGGGCCCCCTGGTGCAGGAGTAAGATGCTGAGTGTGTTGTGTAAACAGTTGGCTGTTTCATGATTCAAGAGTGTTCAGGATTAAAAGCAGACACGAAATTGTGCTACTTGAAGTTAAATCTTTCTACAAGAAGCTGAATCTGGGATCTCAAATTGCTTCTGATCTTTTATAAAACAGTTTTATCTTTAAATAAATTTATTTTGCAATAATGGACATAGCTGGCATTCTGAGCTTCTCTGCCTTCTGAGGTCACTCAGTAGTGACGGGAACTCTGAGTCTTTATGTGTTACAGCTCAGGTGGTCGGCCAATAGAAGGTCCGTGGGGAGAGTGGGCAGCTGGGCTTTCCTTACAGGAAGCAGAAGCCAACCAAGAGACGGCAATCCTGGAGGCTTAGTGCTGCCCAGGCCTTCCAGGAATAGACAGCTACTGCTTGACAACTACACTTTTTGTACCTAGTAAACCTATACTTCCAGAGAGGCACACAGACAAGGTTTACATGCATGCAAAGATTGGGGGGGGGGGGGTGACAGACAGGGTGAAAGAGCTACTAAAGGTGAACTTTAGGAACAATTTAGAAACGGGGAGGGGCACAACAAATTCTGAGTAATTTGTGAAATTTGGATTTCACATACTGAAAGCTCCCTTTTCTGTCCCAAACACATAGGAAAAAGTTCTAAACATGGCTGCATGACCACTGCCTGCCTGAAGCTGAGGATGGGAGGCACTGCTTGTCCACCCAGGGCTGGGACGGGAAATGTTTCTAGGTGATGGCCATGCATCAGAGGCCACCACTTCCCACCACACACAAGTCTCTCATAGTGCCCTTGTTGCAGACCTGAGTATAACCAACACCACAGAAGAGCAATGTGGAAATTGGAATATGTTAACAATATTGAAAATACCTACTTATTTACTAGTAAAATACATTTTTTAAAATATATTTTTATTGATTTATTTACAGAGAGGAAGGGAGAGGGATAGAGAGCTAGAAATGTCGATGAGAGAGAAACATCGACCAGCTGCCTCTTGCACACCCCCTACTGGGGATGTGCCCGCAACCAATGTACATGCCCTTGACCGGAATCGAACCTGGGACCTTTCAGTCCACAGACCGACACTCTACCACTGAGCCAAACCGGTTTCGGCATAAAATACATTTTTATTAATTTCAGAGAGGTGAGAGAGAGATGAGAGTAACATCAACCAACGGTGGGAGAGAATCATTGATTGGCCGCCTCCTGCAAGCCCCCTACTGAGGATTGAGCCTGCAACCTGGGCATGTGCCCTTGACTGGAATCGAACCCAGGACCCTTCGGTCTGCAGGCTAATGCTCTATCCATTGAGCCAAACCAGCTAGGGCAAAAATACCTATTCTTAAGCAAAACCCATAATGATACTAAGTGACATGTTAATTCTGGCCATGTGAAAAGCACTACTTTGGGCTCTTTACAAGTATTAACATGTACACTGAGTGGCCAGATTATTAGGGCCACCTGACATTTGTAGGCACATTAGCCGCACACTGCATTGTATGGGATATGGAAGCTGAAAGCCTGTTTGAACACCTTTGCTGTCTGCAGTTACCAAGATAAAACATCTCCAATTCACACAGGAACACAAGGATTGGACAGTCGAGCATTGGGAAAAAGTCATGTGGTCCGATGAATCACGTTTCCAGTTGCATCATGCAGATGGCAGAGTGAGAATTTTGCAGAAACAGCATGAAAGCATGTATCCCATATGCATGAGTACAACCCTTCAAGCTGGTGGGGGCAGTGTTATGGTTTGGTGCATGTTTTCCTGGCATGATTTGGGCCCTTTAATTCGTATGGAACAATGTCTGGATAGCACAACATACCTAAGTATCCTTGCTGATCAAGTTCATCCTATCACATTGATGGCGTATCTATCCCAATGGAGATGTCTTCTTCCAACAAGACAATGTGCTCTTATTGTGCAGGAGTGGTTTCAAGAACATGAGGGAGACTTTACCTTGCTTAGGTGGTCCCCACAATCACCAGATCTCAATCCAATTGAGCATTTGTGGGACGAAGTTAAAAACCATCAGGCAGCCGAAACCGGTTTGGATCAGTGGATAGAGCGTCGGCTTGTGGACTGAAGGGTCCCAGGTTCGATTTTGGTCAAGGGCATGTACCTTGGTTGCAGGCATATCCCTCATAGGGGGTGTGCGGGAGGCAGAGGATCAGATGTCTCTCATCGATGTTTCTAACTCTCTATCCCTCTCTCTTCCTCTCTGTAAAAAATCAATAAAATATATTAAAACAAAACAACAACAACAAAAAACCATCAGGCAGCTGGTTCCACAACCATCAAATCTCACAGAACTGGACAGTGCTATTCATCAGGCACGGTGTCAGATTCCTCACATCACCTTTCAACATCTCGTGGAGTCAATGCCAAGAAGAATGGTTGTAGCATTGAAGGCAAAAGGTGGCCCAACGAAGAACTGATGGGGGTGGTCATAATAATCTGGCCACTCAGTGTATCTACACATATAATCATCCCACCCTATGTTATAGGAACTATTACCCTTTTACCGAGGAGAATCCAAGGCACAAATTAGGAGACTAGTCCAAGATGACCAAGCTTGAATGTGGCAAAGCCAGCGTTCCAGCTCCAGAGATGGATCTTAACTGCTTCACTTAACCAGGAGGTTGCTAACCAATAAGAAATCTTAGAAATGAAAAACTGACATAAAAAGAGGTTCAAAAGTGAACAAGACTGCCTAACTAGTGTGGCTTGGTGGTTGAGCAACAACCTATGGACCAGGAGGTCATGATTCAATTCCCAGTCAGGGCACAAGCCCAGGTTGTAGGCTTGATCCCCAGTAGGGGATGTGCAGGAGGCAGCAGATCAATGATTCTCTCTTACTGTGGTGTTTCTATCTCCCTTTCCCTTCCTCTCTGAAATTATATATATATATATATATATATATATATATATATATATATATATATATATATATATATAAAATTTTTTTAAGTAAATAAGACAAAGCTGGGGAAACCTCCAAAGGACAATTGGCCATGCAATGTGGCTCTGGAAGCTGCATGATACACCTGATGGGTCCCAGAGGCAGAAGGTGATGAGAAAGGGCCATTGGAGAATCATGACTTTTTCCCCATGCATTGAAGAAATATAAAAATTACAGACAAGCACTAAGGATAATGTTTTCAAGCTACGTCTTAAAAAATGTTTAAAGACACAACTTAGAAAAAATTTACTAAAGTAACACATAACCTACAAAGGAATGCAAATTGTACTGTTATCACTGCTTTCAGTAGCATAAGATCCTAAAAATTACTAGAGAAATACCTTTACAGTTCTAAGGACAACATTTATATAAAACTATCAAGAACATGGGGCTGGCCAGTATGGCCCAATGGTTGAGCGTTGACTCAAGCACCAAGAGGTCCCCAGTTCGATTCCTGGTCAGGACACATGCCTGAGTTTTGGGCTTGGTCCTTGGAAGGGGGTGTGCAGGAGGCAGACAATGGATGTTTTTCTCATCTGTTTCTATCACTCTCCCTCTTTCTCTAAAAACAATAAAAACATATTGTAAAATAAAACATGAAAGATTTAAAGTTGACATCCATCCACTGATGAAAGATATTCTAAAGATATACTACTACAAGAAATATTTAGTACTACTGCTAGTATCATCACCTAACCTAATAGAGTAATATGCAAATTAGCCATCACTCTGCTACACAAGCCATGCCCACAAGCCTATCAAAGTGAATATGCAAATTAGCCCAACAAAGATTATGGTTAATTTGCATACACAGAGGGAGGAGTGAAGACTGAAGACAGCATAGAAGGAAGAGGGAGGGAAAGTGGAAAGTAAGGCAGCAGCAGCTGCTGGAGGGAAAGCACTGTCAGTGTGTGCAGGGTGGCACGCGGTGGCAGCAGAGCTCAGCCTCTGCTACCAGGAGGGGCAGGGACAGGAATGAGCCCAAGAGTGTCTATGGCACAGTAAACTCATTTAGTTTTTATTGTAAAGAAGTTGCAGTTGGAACATGGGACACTGAAAATACACAATCACGGATTGTTCTTTCAGAGGAGGGAGGGGGAGATCCATATATACAAAAAATTGTAAACATGTTCACTTAAATATCCACACATAATTGATCTATGCTACAATGTACAGGGCTGCCATTCAACTGCAACTCCAGAGGCATCTGTCTGTAAGAATGAAATGTGGCAACCACATGTGGCATAATGTGAAAAGCCAGCTTCGAGCAATGCACGAGTAGTCAGCTATGCAGAGGGACCCCACCCTTAAACGGGGCCTTACAATGGGGTGCAGGGCAGGGAGTGGAAGGACGGGTTCAGGAAGCCAAGGGAAAGGAGTTCGCATGGAATGGCTGTCTCCGGGCACCATGGAGCCTCTGTCCTCGAAAGAGGCTTGTCTTGCCAGGCACACAGGTGTCCCTCGCCGCCCTGACTGAAGGGCTGGGAGGGGGTTGGTGCCCAGCCTATAGCCATCTTGTGCCTTCCCTGGCCAGAATCACCCACATCCGGGCAGAGGCCTGGGCCAAGGCGTGGAGGGGCTGGGTTGAGCAGCAGGGACCACAGAGAGGGGCTGCTTGTGGGAAACTATCAGTTGAAACTTGAAAACTTGACCACAATCACAACATGGAGAGGACCAGGCTACGCTCATGAGCAGGTGAGAGGAGATGGAAGGAGGCTCCAGACAGAGCACATGGCCCCACAGGGTGAACCAACATGACAGGAACAAGGACTGTCACTACCCACGGGGACACAGGACGGGGAGCAGTGGCCATGCTCCCCGGGTCATGGCATGGGGGTGGGGGCAGTGCTCCTGCCCCCAGTCTGGGACAGGCTCTGCACCTGGCAATGGAGGGCAGCCGGCTCCCTGATGCCAGAGTGGACCGGTGAGCCCTGGGCTGGCTGCCTCCTGAGGGGAGTGGCCCCCTGCCCAGGCTGACCCACTGGAGGCTAGAGATTGAAGGTACTGGAGGAACTTGAGGCTACAGCCCAGGCACCCTGGGGGCTACCCTCTCTTGGCCCCAGACAGCCCACAGTGGCCACCCCTCCATCCCCGGAGTTGGGCCAGGAGGACCTGAGGGAGGTCCCAGGAGGCCTTGGGCCTTGCATCGGCGGGGCAGCCTTCCAGCCCTGCTCCGGGCTTGCCAGCCACTAGTAGGCGGGCACCTGGTACCCTTTGGGGCTGGTGTCCAGGGTCTCGGTGAAGGGCGGGCTCTGGTAGGTCTCGGTGCCCTCCACACCGCTGCCCACTGGGTAGCCGGGGTAGTCCTGGCCCGCCCCGGTGCCCAGCTGTTCGGTGGCAAAGAGCGACATGTCCGTGCCCAGGCGGAACCGCTGCAGGGCCTTCACGGTGAGCGCCACCTGAGGAGGAGCCCGAAGTCAGCTGGGGCGGGGCGGACACCGGCCTGACACCGGCCTGGCCCCCGTCTGCCTGGCCGGCCGGACCCTCCCCGCCCGCCCACCCGCCCGCCCGGCACTCACCCAGCTGAGGATGGAGAAGAAGCTGAAGGCGATGGCGGCCCGCGCCGCGTCTCCCGCCTGCGCGGCGGCCGGCCCGGGCGGCGTGCGCTGCCACTGGTTGGTGAGGAAGCAGAAGCCCACGAACCACAAGAAGGACCAGAGCCCTGCGGGCGGCAGGAGGCGGGAGGGTTAGGGGAGCAGCTCTGAGGGACCCCACCGAACCGCTCCGGGAGCGGGCGTCAGGACGCACGGGAGCCCCGCCGGCCCTGCTCCTTTCCCATCCGCCCCGCCCCTTCCGGAGGCCCCGCCCCGCAGCCCTCGGAGGCCCCGCCCCGCCCTCGGAGGCCCCGCCCCGCAGCCCTCCGGAGGCCCCGCCCCGCCCCGCAGCCCTCGGGAGGCCGGCACGCCCACCTGAGAAGCCCAGGTCCAGCAGCACGGCGCGGCGCCGGTCCCGCACGCTGCTGATCTGCTGGAAGCGCAGGTCGAGCAGCAGGAAGGCGGCGCAGGCCAGGAAGGCGCCCAGGCCCAGCGTGACGCCGAAGCGGCAGGCGCCTGCGTTCCCGTTGAAGACGCAGCGCAGCTCGGGGCCCTCGTCGGAGTTCACGTAGCCCTCGTTGACGATGGGCCCGAAGACGGCGATGGAGAACACCTGCGGGGCGGAGGTGCTCAGGCCTGGGGCCGGGGGCGGGGGGAGAAGCCCGAGCGGCCACGCTCTGGGGTCCGTCCCGGCGTTCCCTGGCTGCACAGGGTGAGTCTCCGGGTGCAGGTCTTCTATCCTTCCCTTCCCTTCTATCCGATCGCCCCAGGTAGTCAGTGATCATGGACCACAGGTACCGTTTAGCCAGCATCTCTCCTATGCTTAAACTGCAGCTCTATGTGTGTTCGCTCACATATTCCTCCCAAGAAACCACGAAGGTGCCCTTCATTGTTCTTATGCCCTTTACAGACGAGGAAATTGGGGCTCCCCCAGGTGAAGTGGTTTGTCTGAGGCCGCATTGCTGGTAAGAGCAGGGGCTGATATTCAGCTGGTCCTCTGTTCTGCGTGGGGGCGTAGTGCCTCCTCACCCTCAGGCCCACTCCGGAGTGTGGTAACGGGAGCCTCCGGAGTGTGTGATTCTAGGCTTGAGCCGATGTAGGTGTGGAGGTAGGTGTGGAGGAGCCAGGAGAGAGAGGCCGGGTGTAGGGGGCACAACAGAGGGACAGCTGCAAAGCATGGAACTTGCCTGCCCTCGGCATTCAGAAGCTGTGCGGCCTGTTTCTTAGCATGTAGCACATGTAATGAACAGGCCCAGCTAATGGGGAGTTGGGGACAGAGAAATAATGTCCATCCGGCATTCTACACTAGGTGGGCACTCAAGTGATGATGACCCCACATGGCTATACGTGTTTGGGCTTAAAAGGCGAGAGGATTGACCTCTGGGGTTCAGTCCAACATCAGCACCCTGCCCCCCACTTCCCTCCCACGTCGGCTGGGAGGCCGGTAGGAGGTGGAACACAGTCATTTTATTTTAAAATCCTAGACCATGATTATTTTAAGCCAGATGCTGCTCTTTTAGCTCTGAGCAAGCCTGTTTCTAAAAAAAAAAAAAAAAAAAAAAAAAAAAAAAAAAAAAAAAAAAAAAAAAAAGATATCCAGATTCAATTTCATTTCTCTCCTTTCCCAGCCTAGTTCCTAGAGATATAGTCAGGAGGGAAACTGAGGTGCAGGATTTAGACCCACCCCTGGAGTGGTGCACAAGTCGAACCAGAGCTGGGACCTGAAGGTAGGGTTCCTATGTCCTGGTCTGGCCAGAGTCAGTCCCTGAGGAAGCTGGCAACCCCCTGCCCTACACCGGGCACTGCCCTCCTCAAGACCAGCAGACCTCGGCCCCTCCCCTCCATCTCTCCTACCTGGAGGAGGAGGAGGAGGAGCAGGCCACCAAGCAAGCCTAGGGATGCCCTGATAAGCTGGACTGCCCCTAAAATCTGCCCCTCCCTCACCACCCATCAACCATCCCGAAGTACAGCCCCATCTGGTTGCCCCACCCAGAGGATCCCTGATCACCCCCCCCCCCGAAACTCACAGTGGCAACTGGGGGGCCTGGGGAGGGCCAGCTCCCTTCAAAGGGGCCTGGAGGATGTGAGTGCAGAAGAAGGGGAGGCTGTGCCAGATTCTCTCAGCTCCCACAGCCCCCTCCTTGGGCTGAGGCTGAATCCCGTCCCCACCCCTGTGCCTGCTTCTAGGTCATGAGACAAGAAAAACGGAGCGAGGGCTTAGGAAGCGGACTGTGTGACCTCAGGGGGAATTGGGGATGGGGGCAGCGGGAAGTGACCTCTCAAGGTCCCAGGCTGTCGTCGCCAGACCCTCCCCGCCCCAGGTGGGCACGCCCGACACGGTGATGTCACCCCAACCTGCGGCCCGCAAGGGAGGGGGCGGCGAGGAAGAGGATGGGGGCGAGGGCCCCGGTGGGATCGGGTACCGGGATGGTGGCCACTTACCCAGGACACGACCCGCAGCAGGGTCTGGGGCCGCTTCGCGAAGCTCACGGGGTCCAGGGCGGCCCCCGCACGGCCCGCGCCAAACGAAGCTCCTTCCATGGCTGGCCCCCGCGGGGCGCGCACCCCGGGGCCCCTCTACCAGCCTGTTGGGCTGGGGCCCTGCCCAGGATCACCCGCCCGGGGCTGCTGCGATCGCCGCTGAAGCTGCCACCGCCGCCTCTGCCGCCTTCCTCCCTCCGGGAGCGCGCACTGGCCGCGGCGGGCACGCGCGGGGCGGGGCCGAGCCCGCACCCCCTCCCTGGTCCACGCACCAGGCTGGAGCCCTCTGGTCCCTCCCGTCCGCTGTCCCTCCACCCCCACCCCTCAGCTTCACGACCCGGGTCCAAGATGGACTCACCAGATCACCATCCGGGGGCAGTGCAAGGAGCTGGGCCTGCACCAGCCCTCACAAAGGCTCCGCCTTTGCTGTTGCCTGGCAGATGGACAGAGGGGACCTGACCCCGCGCCTCTCCTCTGAGCAGGGCCCTCTCATAAATGTGTAACTGAGGCCAGATGGCTCTAGTGTCTTTCCCTCTAGGGAACTAGGAACAGGGCTCCCTGGTTTGGGTCCCCTGCAAACCAAAGATTGATCACTGGGTCCTTTACCCGCCATGACCTCTCCCCCCGCCCTCCACACACACTGCACCCTAGCTTCTCCTTCAGAGGGTCCTAACCACCTGATATAGAGAATGGTCTCTACTACCAGGGACACCTGTCCAGGTGGGCAAAGCCCATAGGCCAGTATAAGTGGGAGTTGGGGTCCTGACCAGTATGGCTCAGTGGATAAAGCATCCTGTGGACTGAAGGGATCCAGGTTTGATTCCGGTCAAGGGCACGTACCTTGGTTGCAGGCACATCCCCAGTAGGGGGTGTGCAGGAGGCAGCGGATTGGATATTTCTCTCTTGTCGATGTTTCTAACCCTCTATCCCTCTCCCTTCCTCTCTGTAAAAAAGTCAATAAAGTATATTTAAAAACAAGAAAAAACAGCCGAAACCGGTTTGGCTCAGTGGTAAAAAATCAATAAAATAGCCGAAACCGGTTTGGCTCAATGGATAGAGCGTCGGCTTGGGGAATGAAAGGTCCCGGGTTCGATTCCGGTCAAGGGCATGTACCTTGGTTGCGGGCATATCCCCAGTAGGGGGTGTGCAAGAGGCAGCTGATCAATGACTCTCTCTCATCGATGTTTCTAACTCTCTATCTCTCTCCCTTCCTCTCTGTACAAAATCAATAAAATATATTTAAATATATATATTTAAAAAATCAATAAAATATATTTAAAAAAAGATTTTTAAAAACAATTGCAGCCCAAACTGATTTGGCTCAGTGGATAGAGCATTGGTCTGCAGACTCAAGGGTCCCATGTTCGATTCCGGTCAAGGGCATGTACATTAGTTACGGGTACATCCCTGGTGGGGGGTGTGCAGGAGGCAGCTGGTCAGTGTTTCTAGCTCTCTATCCCTCTCCTTTCCTCTCTGTAAAAAATCAATAAAATGTATTAAAAAGAAAACAATTGCAGTTTATTTTTAAAAAATAGTAAGTGGGTGTTGGGGTATCTCTGCTCCTTTCCTGTGGGTGGCCAGGTGTCATTCCAAAGTTGTTTTGAGCCTTCCACACTCCTGAGTTTCCTGGACTGACTTGTGACCGACAATTTAGTTTGGAGCCAAGGAGTAGGGAGAAACAGAGAGAAAGGAGTCTGGCCCAGTACCACTGCTGGGTCTTTTCCATAGCCGCCCAGGCTCCCAGTTAATGCCCCTTCTTTCAGGTTCCTTCCAGCCCAGCCCAGCCTGACCCAGCCCAGCCCAGCCCGAGCCCGGATGACTCCTGTTTCTATCTAGGGCAGTGGTCGCCAACTGGTGGTCCGTGAGGTCTGAAAGGTTGGTGACCGCTGATTTAGGGCAATGATAAGACAAGTGTGCATTTGTTGAGCACTTACAGTGCCAAGTACTTCATCATGGCCTGTGGGGAAGGAGCTGTCATCACCCCCATTTCTCAGGTGGTTAATAGGCAGACTGGCCGAGTTCTGGGTCATATAAAGGGAAGAACTGGGACTCGAATCCAGGTCTCTGTCATGGCATCTAAGTGTTCAGAGGGTGGTGCCTGGCCCAGCCTCCTGGAAACCCATGCCAGGGCAGGTGTGCCCAGTACTGCCCACCAGTCTCTGTCAAGTGCATTCAACTGCACCCAGTCCCACTTCTCACCTGACAGCTACTGTTTTGGTCTCTTACATCATCCACTTGCCCCTTAATCATTTGCATCAACACCCAAACATGCTGCACTTTCTTCTATATTAAAAAACATCAACTCTTGCCGGGACCGGTTTGGCTCAATGGATAGAGCGTCGGCTTGGGGACTGAAGGGTCCCGGGTTCGATTCCGGTCAAGGGCATGGCATGTACCTTGGTTGTGGGCACATCCCCAGTAGGGGGTGTGCAAGAGGCAGCTGATCGATGACTCTCTCTCATCGATGTTTCTAACTCTCTCTCTCCCTTCCTCTCTGTACAAAATCAATAAAATATATTTAAAAAAAAAATCAACTCTTGACCCCATTGCCGCTCCAGCTGTCCCCATGTCACTGCTCCCTTTACAGGGTCAATTCAGACACTGAAGTCCCCAACCTCCTAGCAAGGCTTCTAATGAATGTGATCTTCTCCTCATTCCTCTTACTTTTCAGGCCCTTCCTCGTAACCCTTTCAGGTTTCCTCCTCTTGTCCAACCTGTGATCCTCGGAGGCCCCAGAGCATATCGTGGCTCCTCTCTCTGCTATTGGACTGTGCCGATAGCTCCAGCCAGAACCTTCTCTTGGACTGGAGTCCCACTTGTCTTCCTTCACCTGGTTGCCAAGGAAAGGTCTGTGGCAAAGTCTGAGTTTTATTAGGGGGTGAAACTTCAGGGAAGCGAGTTAGGGAATAAGGGAAATGAAGCGAGAGCAAATACAGGTGGTATGTTCTTGAACTGACCACAATAGCTCACAGGCTACTCAGGAAAGACCAGAGATATGCTGGGGACAGTCCATCAAGGGGAGGAAGAGCAACTTCTCTGCTGACTAGTCCCCGCCCATTTCTTCGTGTCACCTGGGTAGCATGTTGTGGAAGCCAGTGCCCCTGGGAGAACAGGTCAGTGAAAGTGGTGAGAAGCTAAAGCACAGGGGACAGAGGAGATCAGAGCTGTGACATTCTTGCTGGGAGCCAAGACTTGGGAGCAGGTATGGCTGAGCAGATCACAAAGGCTCAAAAGCTGGGTCCAGGTCACCCCAACCCGCTCCTCTCACAGCCTTCATCTCAGATACAAAGGGCAACTCCTTCCTCCCAGCTTCTTGTGCCAGAACCCCCGTCACCTTTGGCTTTTCCTCTTCTGTACCCTCAGAATCTATCCGGCACCCTCTGCCATCCACCCTGCGCCAGCTTCCCCTTCAGCTGATACATGGGTGCCGCTCCCCCTGCTTCCACCCATGCCTGCTGCATCCCAGCTCAGAGGAAACTTTCAAAAGTCCCAACTCACTATTTCTCAGCTCCAAATCCTCCACAGAAGCTGGGAGTTAAAACCATGACCTTGCTGGGGCCTTGAGGACTTCATGCTGACTCCCCTTCACCTCTTTAACACACACCTCCCCCACCACCACCCCCCTCCCCCAGCCCCAGGAATCCAGCCTCCCCGCTGTTCCTGGAATATCCTGGCCCATTCTTCTCCTGGGACCTCTCTTTCTAAGGAGCCAGAATATGGACAGGAGGAAGCAGCTGACCAGAGGAGGGCAGGCCTGTCCATTACTGGAAATCCAGCAAACACACTGAAGGCAGGTTCTCAAGTCACTTCTTCAGCATTTTATTTTAGTCTCGAGATCCGAGGGAGCCGACCCACGAAGCCTCTGAGGAGCCCGGCACTGCGATGGAAGGCCGTGCTGAACAGAAAGGAGCTGCGGTGTCGGTGACCCTCAGAGAGGAGCCATGCCTGCACCTGCCCTCCCTGTAGGGACTGAGCAGGGTGGGAAGCTCCGCCTCGGGCCTCTTTCCTGAAGGGCAAAGAGCACACAGCCTCAGAGGCCACCTACAGTCACTGCGGCTGTGTCTAGCCACAGCGGGGAGACAATGGCCTGGTCTCAAGGATTTTGTGAGACAGAGGAGCCCAGCCAAGACTATCTCCTTCCTGTGTGGGGAAGTGGGCACCAGGGTGTGAGATGGGCAGGCGGCCACATCCTGAGAAAAGCAACAGCCTAGCCTGGCCTTGTCACTCAGTCACTGAACATCAACCATGAACGAAGAGGTCACCATTTGATTCCTGGCCAGGGCACGTGCCTGGCTGCAGGCTCAATCCCCAGTAGGGGGCGTGCAGGAGGCACCTGATCAGTGTTTTGATGTTTCTCTTTCTCCCCCTCTAAAAATCAATAAAAACACGTATTGTAAGAAAGGGGAAGGGGCAGCCTAGGCTGTTACTCCTTCACCTGCAGCTCCACAGGGGCTCAGCTGAGGAGGCCATCAGGGTGCCATCAGCAGGCACCCTGAGGAGGAAAGGGCCCCATGGGAAGTGGCTGGGGAACACCCAACTGCAACACAACAGGCTCTTGCTCTGCACACACTGAAGAGTGCTAGGTGCACTTTAATGACTTCCCCGACCCTCTCTCTAGCCAGGCAGCCCCATGGGCTCTCGCTGGCCGCCCTCTAGTCGCAGGAGCCATCCTTCCAACCGTCACGCCAGCGCTCATCCACTTTAGAGCAGTCGAAGTCCGGCTTGCCTAGCTTGCGGTTCACCTCGTTGTGCAGGCGGCACAGCCACTGGGTGAAAGACGCCCGTGTGCGCGTGTCTGGCTGGTTCCTATATATCCTGTGGGGGGGAAGCACATGGAATATGACAGGCAGTGGTCAATTCAGAGACGGGATGCTGCTGTAAGCTACACCCGGGTGTAGCTCATGTCCTAAGAGACAGTAATTCCCAGAACAGGGCTGAGCGGGAGTGTCCAGGCTTGGTGGAAGCCTAGGCCAGCTCAAAACCTCACTTGGGAGCTGGATAAACCCTCACAAGAGCCCAGGGCAAGGCATTAACAGATCAGGCAACTTTCCAGCCTCATAACAATCAGGAAGCCTCACCATGGCCCCAGGCAATGTGGAAAGGGTGGGGCCTGCACAATGGCGTAATTAAAGTTAGAAACTGGTCTTGGCACCCAGGGCCCTGGTGCCTAAGCTCAGCAGATCTGTTCTAACGGCCCAGGCTTCAACCTTCAACCGGCAAGGGCTGCCTTGCCCCCACATCCAGCCAAGAAACGCCTATGGGTGCCAAACGGCCCCAGGCTGCTTGCCCTTTGAGTAGAAAGATGGCTGATGATCCAAGCCCCTGTTGTGGTCCCTGCTCTTGGCAACTCTGCCATTTCTGCACCTATTTCTGAGGCTCTCCTTTATGACATCCGTCAAGCGCCCCGGGCCCAGGCTCCAGGTGGGATGTGCTGCTGCTTGCAGGCGGTACAGAATAACTCACCTCTTCCTTATGTCTTCTGCGCACTCCTCACATGGGTAAAATTTGGAAAACAAGTGTATGAGTTGGGCCATGTCTTGCTGTTGTTCTGGGGTGGGCAGGTCGGGGTAGTAGGCAGCCAGGGTGTGGAGGACGGCCCAGCTGTGGCGGCCCAGTTCCTCACGATCCTGAGGACAATCTTCCCTAAATTTGCTGCCCCGCTGCGGAAGGAGGCGGAGGGTCAGTTCAGTCTCCCGTTCCAGAAGCCTGTGAAGCTCCCCTTTTTTCCTCCCCGGCCGGAGGCCCAGACGCCAAACGTTAGTCCCTGGGGCAGGTCGGGCCCTTGTGAGGCCGGGCCTGCCTTGGGGGCAAGGTTCAGGAACAACCAACCCTGGGGGCAGTGGTGTCGGGAGGCCCGGGGCGTCGGGAGGCCTGCCCCGCGAGCCTGAGAACGCGCGGTGTGTGTGTTGCGGGGGAAGAAGGGGGCCGGGGCGAGAGGAGAAATCTTGTGCGGGCCGGGGCTAGGGGTGAGCAGGGCTTGCAAGCCTCGGAGAGGCGGCCCCCGCCTCCCCCCTCTCGCCCCCCCCCTCTCCGCATCTGCACCTTCTGCTGCGTCCGCATCCACGACTTGAAGTCCACGCAGGCCCGGCAGTGCCGTCTCCGGGAACCGTCCTCGGCGGCCTGAGGTTCGGGGGTCGGTGCCAGGGCTGGAGATGGGGCCGGGGCGGCGGCGGAGTCTCTCCGTCCCGCGCCCCGGCCGCGCGCATCCGTCACCAGGTCCTCCATGGCTTCGGAGCGCGCGCCGCCGGGCAGGAAGGAGAAGAGGTTCCCGACCCCGAAGCGCCCCCGCTCGCTGGGCGCCGCCATGTTGCCCGCGCAGTGCCTGCCGGGCCAGCCGGGCCTCCAGAAGGGCCTCCCAGTCGGCCTTCAGACCGCGTGCGCGCAGCCACCGAGCGCGGCCACGGGAGCCGGCGCGCTCGCCGCGGGCTCGGAGCGGAGGCCGGGCTGAGCGGCGCGGGGTCTGGGTCCGCGCGGAGGCGGAGCCCGGAGGGGGCGGGGCTGGAGCCGGGCCGCTCCCGGAAGGAGGCAGAGCCTGAGGCTGATGCTCGGGTCAAGGACCCGCCGGATTTTCCGGCCCCAGGTCCGAGGCGGGGGCAGAGGCCCGGGTGCTGCCCACGCCCCTGGGCCTTGTCCCGCGGCCCGAGCCCCGCTGGCGAAGTCCTCGGCCAGGCGCCCGCCTCCTCCAGGAGAAGAGCAGCGTGTGGTGGAAGGTGGACTCGGACGGCGGCCGAGGCGAAATCCGTGTTTCGACCCTCAACGGCACCATGGCTCCCTCCGACCGTCCCGCGTGCCCGGAGCCAGCACTGAGACTTCCACCCGGGGGACGCCCGCAGCCCGCTTCGCGGCGCTAGGGCAACGTGGGCGGGGCCTGAGCGCAGAGGGCGGGGCGCCCTAGGGGAGGTCCCGGGGGCGGGGCGGGGCCTGTGCCTGCAAAGGAGGCAGCGCCTCTGAGCTTCTGCGCGAACCCGCCTGCGGGAAGTAATTAAACCCAGGAAGCTGTGCCTCCGGGAACTCTGCTTCTGTCCCTAATCAGTCTTCCCGCAAATAAGTGTGTAATTGCCTCATCTGTTCCAGACACTATTCCCGGCGCTGGGCAGGGCGGGTATCAACATCCAACACTGACATCCTAGTCCTGGGGTCAAGATGGGGTGGGGTGGGAGCCCTAAGAGGGCGTGGCAAATTCAGGCGTCCTTCTAGAGAAGGCGACCCTTATGCCGAGGCCTAAAGGATATGGAATCAGCTGAAGGGGGCAGTCATGGACGAGGCTGGAGGTTCGGGTCCAGGACCCGCCAGATTCTCGGAAGTCTCAGCATAGGCTGAAAGGCAGTGGGACAGGACCTGGGGAGAAATCCAGAGGTGGGCTGCTATGGGAACTGGGAATTTATTCTGAGAACTGTGGGAACCTACTGGACAGTTTTGGGTAGGGCTACCTCTACCTGATTCCATTTCTGTTTTGCAAAGATTCCTCTGGAGCACATGTGTCAAACACAAGGCCCGCGGGCCAAATCCGCCCCGTCAGGCCTTGCAATGTGGCCCTCACCGCGCTGTCATCACTGCACTCCGCTGCGTTTCCATCACAATGACAGTTTATGACTGTTCAGTAAACCATTCGGCCCGCGATTTAGGCTGGATTTTAGATTTTGGCCCCTTCTCTGATTGAGTTCGACACCCCTACTCTGGAGTCAACTTCATGGGAGCAAGTAAGGAACGTGGGCATTAGGGGTGTGTGTGTGTGGGGGGGGGGGTTGTAGTTGCCCAGGTGAGAGATAAGGGTGGGGGCTATGGAGAGGGGAAGAGTGGAAAGGATCCAGGGTTGTGGGGAGTGTAGAAGCAGGGGGTTATCAGTGGGTTACTGAGGGGCCTCGGCAGCCTTCTAGGTTCCTGGCTGCTAGTAAATTGGCTCTTCCCTAGCTTCTATCCTTTGTCTTCCAGGGGAGCAGGGTCTGTTCCTACCTGGACTCTGCCAGGCCAAATGCCCTCAGCTTAGCCCCCCCTGAGATTGGGGAGAGTGAGACAGTTGGGCTAAAGGCCTATACCAACAGGTGTTCACTGTCCAGGCCAAGACCAGTGAAGGTTTGAAAGCTTCAGAGCGAGCCGCTGGAGGGACACACAAAAGCCCTTTGTCCAGGCCAGGTGGTTTCCTGGAGGGATGCCCAGACACTGACTCCTCCCTGAAGGGCTTGAGATGGGGTCCCAACACAGAGCTGGCAGCCTCAGTAGCAGGAGGAACACTGTGCACCAAGGTTAGATGGGGCTCCAGAAACCTCCCCTGTGAGAAAGAGCAGCCCGGAATTGTGGGCACCTGCTCTGGAGACTTAGGGTCTTCTCACCATCCAGTGGGGGAATGGTCACTCCTGATCTCAGAGTCTGTGTTTGCAGTAACTTGTAATAAATTATAATAAATTTAGAGGCAACTCTCAAAACAATCCTAGTCAGCCCCCCTCCCCCCAGTGCCAGGGACTGTAGAGGGACCACCACAGGGAGGGAACCTCTGGGGTGAGCCTGTGAGACCCGCCCCTCCCCAACACGTACAGAAATACTAACATTATTCACTTAACACAAATTTCCTCCTTGGTGTCTCGGGGACATTGAGAAATCTTCCCTCCAGTGTGAGGGCGGATTAAGTCGTTCCCAATGACAACTGTACTAACTGTCCAGGCAAGTTCAAAGGCAGTGCAGTGGGGCACACCTTGGCAGGAGGCTCTCACCAACCCCAGCATTATGCAGGACTGGGAGAGCAGGGAGGGGGGTCCAGGCCCAGCGGCACTTTGATGGGCTCTTACTTCTCCACCTGCCATGGCAGCAGTCCCAGCCCCTCCACCACCTCTGTGCCCCCCCTCCTGCTCCCCAGATCTTCAGCTGGAGGCCAATGAGGAAGCTAAGGACGACAGGGGGAGGGCAGTGCTGCAAAGACCTGGCAGGTCTGAGGCATCAGGGGAATTCCAACCCATCTTCCGGGTACTTCACCTCGTCCCTGTGTGGTTGGGGAGCAGCAGGTGATTACCAACCACTTCTGACTCCAGAAGCCTACGATCTAGACCCGAGACCACAGCTATGGTGGGCCCTAGGCACCCAGTGTCAGTCCGGGCAACAGCTCTGGTGCAAATAGAGGAGCTCCAAGTAAGTGCTGGTCCCTGTGGACTTTAGGAAGAATAGGTAGGGAAGGAAGGGGGAGGGAGGGAGGGGGGGGAGGGAGGAAGTTCAGGGCCCAGTCCCTCCCAGGTGCCCCAGCCTTTCCTCCAAACAGATGTTCGCCTTCTCTGTGTGCTGGTCGGATGACAGCAACACCTTGGTGCGGAGAAGCTGGGAGGAATTCAAGAGGCTCCATGTGAGTGAACCTGGGACTTCCTCTAAAGGAGCTTCAGCCCCACCATGCCTGCCCTCGCACTGTGCGGGCTTCTAGCCCCTGCGATCCCAGGAGATCCCTCCCCCCTCCCACGGTTACCCAGTGGGCCCTCAAACACCAACATGCCAGTTCTCTCCCTTAGAAGATCCTCAAGAAGACCTTCCCGGTGGAGGCAGGCCTGCTGCGGAGATCCGACCGAGTTCTCCCCAAACTTCCCGGTCAGGCACCAGGGATTCTGGGAGGAGTAAGGGGAGGGGCAGGAGCAGCAACCTGGTGAGGGGAGCCCTGGGGTGGGGTCCCATGATCTGTCCCCTGTGGTCCCCACAGACGCATCTACATCGCTGCTGGCGCGTGGAGGGCGCACAGGCCGCGGGCTGGTGCGCCTGCGGCTGCTGGAGACCTATGCTCGGGCGCTGCTGGAGGCAGAGCGAGTGTCCAGGGGGCCGGCGCTCATCACCTTCTTTGAGCCGCAGCTCCAGGACCTGGAGCCTTCACTACCGCCCGGCAGGTGCCTGACCCACCCCCAACTCCCACGGGAAGCATTTGGTGGTGGGGGCCGAATGACGGAGAAAGGGCCTAGGCAGCACAAGGCTGGGTAAGGTGGCAGCCCATCCCCACACCTCTCTCCTGTGACCGCCCTTTCCAGCCTGGTGATCCTGCCCGTCCAGGAAGAGCCCCCACCCCGCCCCGAGGGCAGTCTTGCCATAGGCAGTCTGGAGGCTCTGAGCCTGCACTGTCTGCAGCCCTTCAGCACCCAGGATACACGGGGCCAACCCTTCCATGCGCAGGCCCGGGAGGCCCTAGACGTGCTGCTGCGACACCCCTCAGGTGGGCTGGGCAGGAGTCTGGGGGCTTGACCTGCTGCAGCCAGGATCCCAGTGTGCCTGGGGATCTGAACCCCGGCCCACCTTTGTGTACAGGCTGGTGGCTGGTGGCTAATGAAGACCAGCAGACGGCATGGTTTCCTGCTCCCTACCTGGAGGAGGTGGCCCTGGGCCAGGGACAAGATGGGAGACAGCCCTTCCGGAATAGCGGTAATGAGACCAATCCCCACCCAATGCCCCTCCCCCCGCCTCCCCCACTGCTGGGCAGGGTGCAGCAAGGCTGGGGGACAGAGAGCACCCGACCCAAGGGTGAGAGCAGTGGAAGGACTAGGCAGTGGCAGCAGTCTCCTAGTATGTACTTGGGCCCATAGAGGGTTTTAGAATGGTCCTGGCACTAGCAGAGACGCAGTGAGAGATCGATGAGGGGACAGAGATGGAAGCCCTGTGCTAACCACCGAAAAACCCACTCCCAGGCTCCCAGTTCTGTGCTTCCCAAGCCTATGAAGGCAGCCAGGCCGACGAGCTGTCAGTGCCTGCGGGGGCAAGAGTGCGCGTGCTGGAAACATCCGACCGAGGCTGGTGGCTGTGCAGGTGGGGCTCTGGTGGGGGAGGGGGCAGTCTATGGGGTTGGGAGGGCAGGGCCAGGTGCTAACCAAACTGCCCTCCTTGCAGGTTCGGGGGCCGCACAGGGCTTCTCCCCTCTGTGTTACTGCAGCCAGATGGGCTCGGCATGCTCCTGAACGGACCAGAGTTCCATTCTGGGGCAGAGCGGGGAGAGAACAGGGCGGGGGAAGCCCAAAGCTCCCCCAAGTCCCCCCAGGTCACGACACTTCCTCCTACCGTGCCAGCCCGCCCCCTGCTGAGCGCCATTCAGAATCGCTGCTGCACCATCACCCGTAGGGCACTGGGGAGGGACCCACGGAGTCAGGGACATCCTTGAGGGTGTGTGAACCGCATGGAGAGAGTGTGTGTACCCCACCCCCCCAGGGCAGGGGGAGGTGCATTTGAGGGTGGGACTTGTGGCCGGCAGGGCCAGGAAGCTATACTCTCCCGTTTCCTCTGAGTGAAGTGTCCATGCTGAGGGGCTGGGCCTGTTGGATTGCACAGGCCAAGGCACAGGGATGATGCTTGGCCAAGGCTGTAGCCTGGGACCTGGGGTGAGACAAAAGCCTAACAGACACAGGGAACTGGGATAAAACCTTCTGGTGTTTTAACAAAAAACAACAATAAAAAACAAACAAACAAACAAACAACCTTGTGGCATTCAGAGGGCGGAGGGGGCGGCGGGGAGGGTGGGCAGCTTCATGTTGTGCCACAGGAAGTCCAGGAAGGTGGCTGCCTGCAGGGTCCGGCTGAGCCGCTGGAAGTGCCGCTCTGGGGACGACAGAGGACGTCAGGGGGTCCAGGGCCTGGCCAGGCTGCTCCCGCCGCCACCCTGGGCTGTGGCCATTACCTGTGTAGGGCAGCAGGGCCTCGAGCGAGGCCTGCACGCCTTCGTACGTCAGCAGCTCCTCCGGGGCCTCGTGCTGCAGGAGCACGCCCAGCACGGCCTGGGCTTCGTGGCAATGCCGCGAGTTGGTGTTCCACGTGACGCAGAAGCGCAGCAAGGCCTCTGCAGGTGAGGGGATGGTCAGACCTGCCTGCTGGCCACCCCATCATACCAGTCATTGTCCAGCCTCTACCCTCCTGCCCCAGACCTTTCTGGTCTCGCCGAAGTCGGAGCACGGTGGCTTCCAGTTTCTCCAAGGCCTCAGGGTCCCTCCGGATGGCTGCAGGAGGGAAGATAAGCCGCAGGGAAGGAGGACAGACCTGAGAGGACCCTCGTCCCCCCTCCACGGCCGCCTGTCAGGCCCCTGAGGTAGCACTGACCCTGGATAACAGTCAGCACGGTATGGGGCCGGTCCAGGGAGATGGCCAGGCCCAGTGCCCGCAGGTACCGCTTCTCCTGGAGCAGGTTGTCCAGTTCTTGCTGCCTGGCGGGGGAAGGGAGGAGAGGGCCACATGGCTGGGGCTGGAGCTGAAGGCAGAGCCATGAGGGAGCTGGCTTAGGAGTCAGCAGACCTGGCCTGAGCACTCACTGATGGTGACCTGTGTCAGCACTCCAAACCTCAGTTTCCCCCTGCTATAAAGCATTGTTCTTGATGCTAATATACCCTACCCCGAGGGAGAGGCTGATATTGATGCATGGTAGGTGGCACTCACAAGGAGGCTCGGTCGGAACCCTCCAGACTTACTTGACCACCTGCTCCTCCCGCTTGGCCAGCTCCTCTGCCTGCTCCATCTCGGTAACATCCTAGGGTCAGACTGGGGTCAGAGTGGAACCTCATGCTGCCCTGCCCACTCTTCGCCCACTGCACCAATGCCCACACACCTTCCAGAGGATGACACAGGAGTCACTGGCGCCGGTAAGAGCACGGTCGTCCAGCTGGCTGCAGTGCAGCCCCCAGACCTTGTCCTGGTGGGCATCCAGCGTCCTCACACACTCATTGTTCTTGATGGTCCAGAGCTTCACGAGCCCATCAGAGCCGCTGGGTTTGGGATTGGAGGGGGCTCAGCGCTGGGACCTGTCTCCCAGCTCACCACCACCCCTGCCCTGTCCCCAGCCCAGTCACCTGGACAGCAGCTGTGTACCCCGGCTCACAAAGGCCACCTTCAACACAGACGCATCATGCCCCTCAAAAGTCTGCAGGGTTGAGACAGGGAGGGTATGAGACGGCATCCGGGAGGGACTAGGACTGGGGTGGGGGACGGGCCTGGGGTGGGGGGCGCTTACCTTAAGGCAGCTGAAGTCCTGCAATGCCCAGAGCTTGACAGTGCCATCAGCCGAGGCAGTGGCCAGCACCTGATCCATAGGTGAGAACTGGACACACCAGAGGCCACGCCGGTGGCCTGAGAAGACACCCAGCAGCTGGCACTGTGGCAGGGCCCAGAGCTTGGCTGTGCGGTCCTGTGAGCCTGTGGCCAGCAGCTTGTCATTGGGAGCGACAGCTACACTGTTGATGTCCTAGTGATGGCAACAGGTGGCAGCTCAGATACCCCTGCCCCGGTGAGGGCCTGCCCCAGTGCCACCCCCGTGTGCTCACCTTGTCGTGGCAGCGTTGTGTCGCCTGGGCCTGTAGGAGAACAGGGTCACTGTCCGGGGCTGTGCTCTTGGACAGCAGGACTTTGGGGATGGGCCACAGCTTCACAGTGCAGTCCTGGCTGCCCGTCACCAAGAAGCTCTCCTTCAGCCTAAAGCCCAGTGGGGGCGCAGGGAAAGACGCCCGATGAGCCTTGGCCAGCCCAGTCTGCCCGTGCACCACAGCTCAGGCCTGCAGGACCGTGGTCCAGATCAGAGGGCCATTCCAGAAGGCAGATGGCCTGAGGTACCCAGACACTTCTCCGGGACCACTTGTCTGCACTGCAAGCCCACGCCGCCTGCCCTCGGTGCCGCCACCCCAGGTGACTTTGTCCCAACAATGGGACCCCAGGCCTACATACAAGGAGCGCCTTCTCAACCTGCACTTGTTCAGTGTCGTCCTCTCTGCCCCAACATCCTGCCCCTTTCATCCACCCAGCTCCAAGGCACTTCCTAGGAACCCCCACCCAACAATGGCACTTGGGGTGCTCCTGGCCCATTCGTTCGTTACTCTAATCCCTAGGTTAAAGCTTCAAAGAGCAAGGTCAAAGGCACCACCTTCTCCTCTCCGTGTCCCTGAGCTGGGACTCCATCAGCAGGGCCTAGGTTTCCACGTCTGTGACACTCTGGCTCCCAGCCCCGGCCCACTACCTAGAGCAGCAGACGGTGCCCACGCTGTGTGTGTGCCCAGAGCCCTGAGCCACACAGGTCACTTCGCCAGCCTTGTTCATCCTCCAGATGCGAATGCTCTGGTCCTGCGGTCGGGAGGGGTGAGGACAGAGGCTGGGCCCGACTTTCCCACTGGGGACCTATGCCTCCACACCTCTTGGGGTATCTCACCTTGGCACAGCTGGCAAAGAGCCACCCCTTCCGAAACACATCCAGGGCAAGGACAATATCTGAAAGAAAAGTGGAAGGAGAACGGTCGGAGATGAGTTAAGGGAAGGGGTCCCAGGAGCGCTGGCCTGGCGCCCTCACCTGTGTGGCCATGGAGAATCTGGCAGGCTGACGTCTGTAGCTCAAATACTTTCAGGCAGGGGCTGTTGGAGGCCACGACAATGTGGGAGTCGTCAGGCCCAAGGAACCGCACATCCAACACCTCCTCGCTGTAGCCGGCAAACTGCAGGTGGAGGGACACGAGCCAGGGCTCACGTGAGAAGAGGGTCTACTTCCCCAGACCCAGGGCTGACCAGGGGCAGTGCTCACTTGTTTCTGCGGCTTCAGAGAACGTGCTTCGTAGAGCAGCAGGTTGTGGTCGGCAGTGACGGTGAGGAGCAGGCCAGCAGCTCGGACCAGGGTGCAGTGGGTGAGCTCCCGCCCAGGGCCTGACAACTGCTGCTGTGTGTGCACACACTGCCCAGAGGCCGCCTCCCACACGCGCAGCACACCTACGCAGGGAGAGAGGCTGCTGGGACTCAGGTCCACGGGCCACGCCCAGTCCCTGCTCCCTGCCCTGGCCCCACGCACCTTGGTTGCCAGCTGTCAGGAAGTGCAGGCCCGTGGACTTCACACCCAGCTCGGGTGCCAGCTCCTCCGGCAATAGCACTGCGGCCTCTACACTCTAAGGAGGAGCAGGTCTCAGGTGGCAGCCCCACTCCCTACCCAACCCAACCCACTCACTGGCCCTGACCCCCCAGGTGCCCCACCTCAAACACAGGGATGGTCCTCAGGGCCTGGTGGCTCCGCAGGTCCCAGACAATGCAGATCTTGTCCCGGCCCGAGCTGGGGAAACAGCCACCTCAGTTCCCGAGTCTCCGCCATGGCCCTCCCTGCCTGCTGAGACCTGGGCAGCTGGTTACTGACCTGAGCATGGTGTGGCCATCAGCACTAAAGCTAAGTGAGGTGACAGCACTGTAGTGGGCAGTCAGGACAGCCAGGCACGACTGGTCCTGTAGCGACCACACGCGGATGGCGGCATCTGTGGCTGAGAAGAGCAGCAGGCGTGTGGGGTCCGGGTGGAAGGCCACCAAACTGCAGACAGGGAGGGGCGGCAGGTGAGCTGTG
The DNA here is from genome assembly GCF_014108245.1 of Pipistrellus kuhlii. Taxonomy (NCBI): domain Eukaryota; kingdom Metazoa; phylum Chordata; class Mammalia; order Chiroptera; family Vespertilionidae; genus Pipistrellus; species Pipistrellus kuhlii. The sequence continues at coordinate 91,278,965 of NW_023425540.1, forward strand.
CTATCCCACCATGATGCCCCACTCACCCAGGCTCTGCTGCCCTACTCACTGCACGACACCTGGCGAGCCCCGGAAGTGGTGTGTCCCATAGTGCCGCACAATGTCCCAGACACGCACAGCCCCGTCACAGCCGCCTGTGGAAACATGTTTGAGGTGAGGGGGCTGGTGTGCCCAAAGCCCCGTGCCCGCCAGCCGGCCCGTCCACCTGCTGGGCCCTACCTGTGGCCAGCAGGGTGGAGGTGGGATCGAAGGCCATGGTGGCCACAGGGGCTGTGTGTATCGCTTTCCACAGGCGGACGACACTGCCCTCTCGCCAGGCCCAGTGAGCCAGCAGCAGTGCCCGACTGGCTGTCACTAGCACCTAGGAGAGGATGTAGTTTACCTAGGGGGTCGGGGGTAGAGGACCCATCCTCATAGGCTGTTTGATTGGGAAATACTGGAGCCCACCTTCCACCCCTGCCCCAGATACCTCATCATCAGGGCTGAGATCAAAGGCAGTAATGTCCTCCTGGTCCTCCTGGGGGAAGAGTGGGCGCACAGAAAGCTATGAGAATAGGCTGCTTTTCCACACCAGTCCCTAACCCTGGCTCTCCCTGCCCTCACCTGCTCCAGGCTCTGCAGGATGGCCCCTGAGGCTACATCCAGGATGTTGACTTTGGTACCACAGACGCAGAAGAGGTACTTCCCAGTCTGGTCCAGCTGGTGACAGAGAGGGTCTCAGCCAAGGTAACACAGTAATCCCTGCCTGCCCCCCACTCTGCCCTGCCCCCCACGAGCTGGTACCTGCACCTTCCCGCCCTTGTAGAAAGGCTCGATCTTGCGCTCGACAGCATAGCTGGAGGGTGGACAGAGAAAGAGAGGGAATCACTTACTCCTTGGTCTCCAGTGCCAAGCCCTGTGCTGGGTGCTCTCCCAGAGGTCAACCCAATAGGTCCTTGTGACTGAGCCTCTGGACAGCAGTAGGGATGGAGTACCGGTGGTGATGAGGTGGGTGTTGGTATCCCCTTGTTACAGATTACTTGAGACCCAGACCTGGGTTGGTGATCCACAGAGGGTCCCACTACAAATACTATCCAAACAGTCCATTTTCCCCAGATTCCCCAGTGCACATCAGGCCAGGCCTTGGGGGCCCCCTGCTGGCCATGGGAAGCCAGGCCTGAGTACTGGCCCATGGCAACACACTCAACACCATCCCCGAGGTCCAGCCTGAACCCTTCCCAAATCCTCCCTCCCCAGCCTGGCCGGCATCTCAGTCCCCAAGCAGTCCTAGTCCATCCTGCTCGGCTGCCTCCATGCTGGTCCAGGTCTCACTGCACTGTCCCCTCTAGAGAGAGGCTCCAGCATCTTCACCAGCCGTCGCCCGCCCTCCCCAACTCTCTCAAACCCTCTGCCAAAAAGATCAATTAGAACATAACTCTGTCTTAAAATCCACTCCTCTCCTTACATGTTTCCAAGATCCTGCCCAAAGGGGACACTGCTAACATTTCCTGTTTTGAACAGGCTGTTCCCTGTGGGGGGCCTGGACCTCTCTCGCCAGTTTTCAATGGCGCCTTCCACTGGGGTAAGCCGTATTGCCAACATGAAACAAGGCCTGCAACTCCCGGGGCCAGGAGACCATCCACTCGGGCTTCTTTTGCTAGTGCTTGTCACAGCCACTGAAGAAAATGATTCGCAAAGCACACTTATGCCATCAAACTGCGCTGCAAAGGGCAGGGCTGAGTCTGTCCCTTTCCGGACACTGAGCATATATTAAACTGATAAGAACAGATACTATACTTGATCTTAGCCAAAAGACCGAGAAGCGATGGGCACTGAGCATTTAGATGTTCACCAGAGACTTGGGGAAAAAACACAGGATTCAGGGCTTCCTAGGCCACTGCTATCCGCCCGTCTCCTGACCTGTCTGCCTGTTCCCCGGAGAAGAGGGACAGCAGGTGAAAGCTCCCAGCAGCCTGACCCAAAGGTGGTGGTTCTCCGCTCCCCGAGGGTGTCAGAGGTCCCGCTCCCATCCAGAACCGGCCTCCATTTGTGCTCAGCCCGCCCCTTCCTCCTCGAAGATTTCTCGTCCCCCACTCCCCAACTGGCTTCTAATTTAATAGCCTGGCCGGGCCCCGGGCCCCAGGCCCCCTTCCGAGAGCAGCCATTGCTGGCTCTCTCGCCTCATAACATCACTACAGCCTCCACGACCCCGCAGACCAATCTGTACACAGTCCTCATCTCCTCCCCAAACCCGAACGGACACCTGGCCCGCGGCGGGCGCCTTCGCTCCTCCGGCTGCGAACCCGGTCCCCTCCCCAGCGGCGCCCACAGCCTCGGGGTCCCCGCTCACTTGGCCTTGAAGCGGCTCAGTCCGGCCGTAGCCTCCTCCATGTCGCCGCCGCTGCAGCCGCACCAAAGCCGCCGCCGCCGCGTGAGGGAGACCCGAGCGCCCGCTACGAACTGCCGGCGCGCCTCACTCACGTCACCGCGCTGTCACTGTGACGTCACACGACCGCGCCAATGGCTGTGGCTGCAGCGGCAGGAAGCGGAAGTTGGCAGGATTGTACCCCGGCTAGGGTCAGTGGGATGGTACCGACTGAGTTCACTAGGTAGCAAGCATTTTAATTTTAATTTAATTTTTAATTTTTTATTGAAGTAACTGGAGTGACATTGGGTAGTAAAATTTTGTTAGATAATAAAATTATATAGATTTCTTCTATAATACGTCATCTTTAGATCTGGCCTTGACACTAATCACCTGAGATACACAGCCAGGGCAGGAAGTGCAATTGTAAATGGGGTTGTGGAGGAGGCTTATGGAGATGACCCCTGAGCAGAACCCTAAAGGAGGTGAAGCAGGGAGCTCTGTGGTTATCTAGAACAGTGCTTCAGGCTAAGGAACAGCCATTGCACAGGGCTGGCGTTAGGAGGAGCCACAGAAGCCCATGTAGCTTTAGGGAGTGAGTAGCGAGGAGAATTATAAGGGTAAGGAGATCAGAGATAATGAGGATTCACTGTGAGTCAGTGATGAGTTGGCTTTTACTCAGGAATTTGAGTGTTTGTATTACTGGCTATGAAGCTGGTAAGCAAGTTGTTAGGAAGTAACTGTGAAGAACCTTTGAGACATTAATTTGAGTGGAAAGTAGTCAGGCAAAGGAGAGTGAGGTAAAGCAGCCTGTGTTAAAATCCAGCGGTGGGAAAGGACTTGGGAGAGGTGGAGGGAGAGAGGCCAGAAAGTGTCCCTGCAGGGTGAAGGGAGTAGTGCCTGCAGAGGTGGAGGGCTGGCTGCCAGCACAGAAAAGGCGGGAGCAAGCCAGTTCAGGGCTCGTGTTTATTTATCCTTCAATTTATAAGGTACTTTGGTCCTGGACCCCCAACACCTCAGCCCCAATGCTGCCTTGTGGGGTGGCCTCGACATCCTCTTGCTGGGCACCGAGGAGCAGTGCGTCGTTCTCCAGGAAGTTTCCAAGTTGGGCCAGCTGCCTGCAGATGAGGCTGGTGGTGTGGTGCACCTTGCGCACGTGCTGGAGCAGGCACAGCACCAGGGTCTGGCTGCCCCCCCGGCGCTGCCCCCAGGCTTCGTGTAGCTCATGGGGGCAGTTGTGGGGCCCATGCTCCGCTGGGTCCAGGGTGGTCCTGCAGCCCCCGGTGCAGTGCTGCTGGGCACCATGCTGGCACTGCTGCAGGTGCTCTGCCAAGGCCCCACGTGCTATTGGCACCGTGCAGCCCGCGTTGGGGCAGGCCATTAGCTCGAAAGGGCATGAGTTCTGGTGCCCTTTGCGATGGGCCAGGGGGCACGTCACCAAACAGCCAGCTTCAGCGTTCTTGCACTAAGGGTGGGGAGAGCAAGGTGAGCCAAAGCAGGCATTGCCAGCCTTTGAGCTGCCCACCCCAAATCATTGCCCACCCATGACACTCATTCCACTGACTAGGAACCAGTGAACTAACTGGGAACCTCCCATGCTCTTAGGCACCAATGATGTGAAAAGAGGGAAAGTTGGACAGATGCTTGGAGGTGGGAAGAATCTAGATCTCTGAGAGGAGGGGGATGAGTTGCACGCAACAATTGTATGTGTGCATGTATGGCAAGTTTTTATTTTATTTTTATTATATTTTTATTGATTTCAGAGAGGGAGAGGGAGAGACAGGAACATCAATGATGAGAATCACTGACTGGATGCTTTCTGCACACCCCACTGGAGATCGAGCCTGTAACCCAGCCATGTGCCCTGACCAGGAATCGGACCATGACCTCTTGGTTCATAGGTCAAGGCTCAACCACTGAGCCATGCAGGCTGGGCTATTTTTAAATCTGTTTTTGCATCTACAAAATTAGGAGGCTGGGCAATGGTATATGTATAGAGATGATAATTTAATAAAAAAAATAAAAATTAAGCTGCCTTAACTGGTTTGGCTCAGTGGATAGAGCATAGGCCTGTGGACTCACGGGTCCCAGGTTCAATTCCAATCAAGGGCTTGTACCTTGGTTGTGGGCATATCCCCAGTAGGGGGTGTGCAAGAGGCAGCTGATTGATGTTTCTCTCTCATTGATGTTTCTAGCTCTCTCCCCCTGTCCCTTCCTCTCTCTAAAAAAAAAAAAAAAAAAATCAATAAAATATATATATTTTTTTAAAAATGAGGAGGCTGGAGAGTTAATAGCTGACAAAAAGATAATTATCCTCTAAAAATTTTCTGATCCCCATTTTGCATTTGAGCCCTGGCTGGTGCTTCCCAGTGGTTAGAGCATTGGTCCACACACCAAAGGGTCCTGGGTTCAATTCCCAATCAAGGGCACATTCCTGGGTTGTAGGTTCGACTCATGGCCCTAGTCAGGGTGCATGTCAGAAGCAACCAATTGTGTGTGTCTTTCTTCCCTCTCCCCTCCCTCCCTCCCTCTAAAAAATCAATGGGAAAAAATATCCTCTGGTGAGGATTAACAACCAAAAAAACCCATTTCCATCTGGGGCCCCAGGAGCTGAGTAGTTATGTAACCTGCCCAAAGTCACAATGCAAGTACATGGAGCTCAGCCAGGGCGGATGATCCCAAGTCTGCAGTCTGTGTTGATGGAGCAGAAACCCTCAGTTCTCTGAGGGTGAGAGTCTCCCAGCTCCCTCTCCTTGCTCTGCCCCATCCCCCAAGGGATACAAGGAGATTGGTGGCAGTGGGTGCTTTGAACTACCTTCACTTCCAGGTGGCCAATGGTCTTTCGGAGCTTATTCACATGGACCATCTTTTTCCGTTTCACCTCTTTCCTGCAGCATGGACAGGTCTTTTGTCTAGGAGGTATGAGTTGGGTGAGTTTTGGGATTGGGAAGGGAGCAAGGGGCAGCATGTTGGTCCCTTCTCTCTAGCTGGAAGAGGCATGAGAGGGCTTTCTAGGGACCTCTCAACTCTGAGGTCTGGTCAGGGGCTGCAGGCAGCTAACACAAGGTGAGGGAACCCACAAATTTCAGTCTCAGGTTTAGCAGCTGGATCTTATGGCCATGGCTTTGCAGACCTTCCCCTCAATCCTGGGCTACAGAAATAGCCCTCAACCCTACCCTCGCCTCCCAGCCTCTTGGGAACCCAGTCGCACCTGGCTAGCCACCGGAGAATGCACTTCTTGCAGAAGATGTGGCTGCATGGCAACCTCATTGGCCTCTTGAGAACTCCGTGGCAGACAGAGCACACAAAGCTGCTGTTGGGAGGGCTGGTGAAGAGGTTGAGATCATACCCGCCACTCTGAAAAGGCCAGGCCAGCATCAGGGGCTGGCTGGGACCAGAATCTGGTCACCCATTCCATATGCCAAGAGGGAGACCCCAACAAAAGCTTTGGGTAGGGAGGTGGGCCACAGGAGAGCCAGCACTCACTTTGAGGGGGCAGCTGTGGGAGGGTCAAGACCTTTGAATACTAATCCCCAGCTTTAGAACTGGTCTTTGCCTGGATTTACTCTTGGCCAGAGTGCTCTGAAAGCTTCCCTTATTCCATTTGGGAGCGTGTAAGCCATTGTCCACCCTTTCTCAACGTGAGAATTTGAGAATCGGATTTAGGCTAAGGTGACCAGACATCCCGATTTTTAACAATTTGTCCCGTGTCCCACTGTGTTTTAAAGTCCTGATTTTTGGAAAGAAAAATTGGGACTTTTTAAAAACGCTGTGGGATGTGGGACAAATTGTTAAGAATCGGGACTGTCCTGCCAAAAGCAGGACATCTGGTCACCTTAATTTAGGCACAAATATAAGGGCCAGAGGCAAGAGGGTTTTGGGCTCACCATGGTATGTGTCTAGACGGCAGCTTCTGACCCGAGGCTGAGGGTCCTCCATTTCACAGGGGGAGCTGGCCGACATCACAGTGACATTGTCCCAAAGCAGGCCAGTCACAATCCTGGTCCCAGGCCCACTGGGACTCCGCACCACCTGGCTCTTAACTGCCCTCTCAAAGGGCAGAGACCTGGGGTAGGTCCCTGTAGCCCCTGCCTTGGTAGTGGCTGACAGCTGATCCCCAAGCAGCACCAGGCCAGGAATCAAACTCCTAGGGATAGTACCCCCAAGACTGAGACTTCAGCAGGAACAAAGGAATGGCTCCCCTTTTCCTCCTAAAATAGTGCTGCCCCGGTGGCTAGATCTCCAAGAACTAAGGGGCTTCAGGATCTAAGACCCATGGTGCTCTAAGATACAGACCAGGGAAATGAGGACCAAACTGCTATTCAACCTCCAGTACAGGAAGAGAGCTAGCCTGTGGGAAAATCTCTGAGTAGGTAGGCTTGGACCATCTGGGCAGGCCTTTGAGAAAAGCATAGGGAAGTCAATCCCAACCTGAGAGATCAGCATGTTCCAACATGTAAAGCACAGAACAGAAAAGAGTATTTCCATACCACTGAGTGGTTCCCACATCAAATCCTAAAGACCCTAACCCTGTCCTGCGCGAAGTTACGAAGGAGCCACTGTTAGAACTGTGAATCTTACACTCCTTGCTAATGGCTAGCAGGCCCAGCTTGACTCCTATCAAGCTCAAGGTACTTTATTTGCTCTAGTGTGGGACCCTAGGAGTCACCCACCAATCTTGGAGATGCTAAGTTCTATCCCTGTGTGGCATCCGAAGTAGATTAGGGCTGGCTAGGAGCTTAAGAGGTGTTCTACACAGGTCTCTCCTTCACAGCACACACTGATCTTACGGTCAACCGATATATTTTCCAGGTTACAGGCAGGGAACCCAAAACACGCATATACACACGAAGTTAGAACAACAATTTATTAAAAAACTAAGACAAGACAAATTAAGTAAACAAAAAAGAGGACAGCGAAGTCCCTCTACCGCCACGATCCTGGCGGCGTCGGCCTCAGGCTTGGGGCATCCGGGAGACCTGCGGGCAGAAAACAGGGTGAGGATCTGACATCGGATCACGCGATCCGCAACACCGAGGGCCCCGAACCGCGGCGCGTGTCGGGGCCTGGGTTTCACCTCCCCACATCGAGTGGACAGTGAGCTGAGGCCCCCGGTGGCTCTGGGCGCCGAATCTCACCCACGGTCACGGCCAAGGCCGCAGGTGATTTTCAACCAACGCCGATCGCCCGACCACCCACCCAGCGACACATGCAACACAGAAGCAGACGCGCGGACCTACCTGCAGTCTGCGGCGGCGCGCGCGGCGGCGCGGCAATTTATAGCGATTCCGGGGACCCGGAGACGCGCAGGCGCACGCAGAGCTGGCGAGGCCCCGAGGAGCCAATCACAAGATGTCTTATAGGCCCGTGGAACACTCGCGAGAGGGATGGTGCAGTCTAGTTCTCGCGGTACTTGGCGCCATATAAAATCTCCCTGCCTGCAATCTTTGTTCTTCTTTTCCGATAAAACACGTGAGTGTTCATTCCTGTCGGTTTGGGCTGGGGCCTCGGCGGCGGCGATCGGCGGACACCGGGCTGGACCTGGGGTGGTGTGACCGCGTTTTGGGCGGGAGGAAGCCCTAGTCCAGGCGACCGCGAATGCCAGGGCCTTGACTTTTTTTTTTTTTTTTTTTTTGTCCATTTAGCAAATGGCGGATGACGCCGGTGCTGCGGGAGGGCCCGGAGGCCCCGGGGGCCCCGGAATAGGAAATCGCGGCGGCTTCCGTGGAGGATTTGGCAGCGGCCTCCGGGGCCGGGGTCGCGGCCGGGGTCGGGGCAGGGGCCGAGGCCGCGGAGCTCGTGGAGGCAAGGCCGAGGACAAGGAGGTAGGTCCGGGCAATGCGCGCCAGACGGCCATGTGGGCGGCTCCGGGCGTTCTGTCTTCCTCACCGGCGCCCTTTCCCTCCAGTGGATCCCTGTCACCAAGCTGGGCCGCCTGGTCAAGGACATGAAGATCAAATCCCTAGAGGAGATCTACCTATTCTCCTTGCCCATCAAGGTAACGCATGGGTTCTTTTCTTCCTTGGATATTAGGTAGGTGCAGCCTTGGGCAGTCTCATTTCATTGAGGGATGACATATATTGAGGGCCCCCAGGGCTTAGTCTGTCTCTGACGTTGGGTTATCAATCTGTAAAGGAAAAACTGGTAACTCAGAATACCAGTTCTACAAGGAAGTCAGGTCTCCCACTGACTATGTTCAGGGATGGTATTCATTTTAATCATTTTTCACAAATCTCGTTTCTCGCAGGAATCTGAGATCATTGACTTTTTCTTGGGGGCATCCCTCAAGGATGAGGTGTTGAAGATCATGCCTGTGCAAAAGCAGACCCGTGCTGGCCAGAGGACCCGGTTCAAGGTACCCCCACCCACCTCGTGTTTTCCTGGCTGTCTCTGCCCAGGGGCTTCGTGAGACTCTCCCAGCTCTGCACTGTTACACTTGACTTCACACGTGTGACTTTCGTAATGGGGAGAGAGAGAAAGGACCCCCTCAGGACCTCAGTTGGCCTCACAGTGGCCAGCCTTTCCCTGAGGGGCGCAACAAGCCTTGGGTAGCGGTTACTGATTTTGTGCAGGACAGTGGGACCGCCAGCCACTTCCGTCTCTTCACAGGCATTTGTCGCCATTGGGGACTACAATGGACATGTTGGTCTGGGTGTTAAGTGCTCAAAGGAAGTAGCCACTGCCATCCGCGGAGCCATCATCCTGGCCAAGCTCTCTATTGTGCCCGTGCGGCGAGGCTACTGGGGAAACAAGATCGGCAAGCCCCACACGGTTCCTTGCAAGGTAGGCTGGGTGGTGGTGACTGATGGGGTCTTCGGCCGCAGAGTCCGGCCCTGCCTTCTGACTCCCACCCTTTCAGGTGACTGGCCGCTGTGGCTCTGTGCTGGTGCGCCTCATCCCTGCCCCCAGGGGTACTGGCATTGTCTCGGCCCCTGTGCCCAAGAAGTTGCTGATGATGGCTGGTATTGATGACTGCTACACCTCGGCCAGGGGCTGCACTGCCACCCTCGGCAACTTCGGTAGGTGGCCTTCACAAGGGCATGGCTCCTGAGCACTGCTTAATCACAATATGGGTGGTTGGTGGCCTATTTTCAGAGAGAGGAAAACCCTAAAAGCAAAGTAACCTCTCTTACTAGGAGCAGGACAGCTTCTGCCTACATCTGAAGTCTTGTGTTTTTGGTAAATGCACCAACCCTTTTCCCTTTTTTAGCCAAGGCCACCTTTGATGCCATCTCTAAGACCTACAGCTATCTCACCCCGGATCTCTGGAAGGAGACGGTGTTCACCAAGTCTCCCTATCAGGTACTGCCTGCCCCCACTACTTTGTTAACCAGTACAAATGCAGCGTGTCTGGCTCTACAGCAAAAGCCTTGTCTGTCTGTCTTTCTAGGAATTCACTGACCATCTTGTGAAGACTCACACCAGAGTTTCTGTGCAGAGGACCCAGGCTCCAGCTGTGGCCACCACATAATTTTATACAAGAAAAATAAAGTGATGATTTAAGCCTGCTAATAGTTGCCTTTTATTAGGCTCATCAATGAGTCAAGGTTGAGGGCTGAAGGTGATTTTATTCAGCAAGAAATATTCATGTGGGAGGGGACTCAGTGAGCAGCAGCAGCTCTGGCAGCTTTTCTCTCTTCAAGCATCCTCTGCTTCTGTTTTGCCAGGCACTTCCTGGCTGAGTAATGGGCTCCCAAGTCATGATCTGGGAAGAGATGGGGAAGAGTCATTGGGCCACTTCTGCCATAATGTGTCAAGTAAAGTCAAGCATCCAAGACCGTTATTAGGCAGAAAGGGGACCTGGGGCACAGAGATAAATCCCTCTTACACCTGCAAGGCTTTGGGAAACCATGGCAAGTGCACTGAAAACTGATTATTCCAGTGCCGACAGCTGTAAGGAATAGAGGGTTGGCTAGCAAGCAGGAGGGTCAGGCTGAGATGAGGCTCACTCACATCGGTCCTGGTAGGCCTTGGCCACCTGTTCGAACTGCTGCACCTCCTTAGCACAGTTCTGCTTGTAGCTCTCGCCTTCCCTCTGCTGACAGGCCTTCATCCTTTCCTGGATAATGTTAACAATTTCTTGGTCAACTTTGCTGAAAGAAAAAGGAACAAGAAAGGTGGCTTACAAAGAATCATTTCTCTGCACCCTGGGAGAGAATGAAAGCATGGGCTGGACCGAGCATTCGGTCCTCACCCCCTCCACCCTCAAGGTCTTGGGCATGATGTGATATGGCTCCTGTGTAAGGGCAGGACATACTAGTCTCTTCTCCACTGCATTTCTGCTTCGAACATGCACAGGACATCCCTTTCCTTGCACTCGGTGATGTCCGGCACCCGGCGGAACTCGCGGTGGTAGTAGTAGAACTTGTTTTTTGCATGCTGCTGCTCTATAAACTCTGCAAAGAGAAGCACCCAGACTCAGGTTCCATTGGTTTAGATTAGAGGTGTCGAACTCAATCAGAGAAGGGGCCAAAATCTAAAATCCAGCCTAAATCGCGGGCCGAATGGTTTACTGAACAGTCATAAACTGTCATTGTGATGGAAACGCAGCGGAGTGCAGTGATGACATCGCAGTGCGGGCCACATTGCAAGGCCTGGCGGGACAGATTTGGCCCGTGGGCCTTGTGTTTGACACGTGGTTTAGATGGACTCTAACAAGTCATAGGAGGGGCAGATTTCCCTCATTCTCAACTTTTACAAAGACTGGCAAGTGGACTGACTCCATTGTAGGCTGGGAACTAGGTTTTATGGGAGCTCCCTGTTACTGTCCCCGCCCTGTGGTGCCGCACCCCCTCTACCCCAACAACCTTATGGGGCAGGTTCTTATTTACAGATGGGACTGAGACAGAAGGCAGCCCCCACCCGGCCTGCCAGCCAACCCCCATCACAAATTCCAGTGTGTGGACAGACTCAGCCACCAGCAGGGGTTCTAGTCCCAGTTCTGCCGCCACTCACCTAGCCTAAACTTCCCCATAGGGAAGTGAACAAGTTGGACAGGGAAGAAATAGCAACACAAAGGGAGTCTGGTTTGCGGACTTTATCCTCCCTAACCAAAGAGCACACCATGCTCACCAAATGTTTTGTTCAATGAATGAAGCTGGCTGGTTAAACTCATAAGGATGGATTTCCTGGCACTAGTGACTGAGGGCAGAACGTATTCTTGCTGCCTCCCACCCCCACCTCCACCCCCTCGGGGATGGCTGAACCACAAACTGGGCAACAAATGTTTTAAACTTGACATGGAGCAATTTGGGCACACACGGAGGACAGGTTGAGAGGAACTCGGCCATCACCTGGCCACCCAATTATGTTGCACCCATGCTTTCATTAGCAAAGAGTCCCTTCATTTCAAAACCCGTTTGCTGGCACCTACTGCACACAGCGCCGCAGAATGGAAGCGTGCAGGGAGCCGGGTCTGACAAGCCCCAGGACACACATGACTGCGACAGGCCAACAACCCCTAATATTTGGGCAAAAGGATTGCATGGAGAGACCCCCAAGCGGCGGGACCGGCGAGCACTGAGGGGTTTGGAACGGGGCGTCCCCGGGGCAAGGCCTGGGGGTGCAGTTGGGGGGTCTAAGTAGGCGATGAAGCCCGAAGACCTACGGGTGGGCGCCCCGGGTTGCAGCGGGGTGTCCAGGTTCGTTCCGCAGTCAGTCCCAGGGAACTCGGGGAGCAGGGGGACCGGGGGGAGCCCGTACCTCTCACGAGGGTCACAGGCCGGTCCACGAGGAGGTCGAAGGCCTTTAAGAAATAGGTGACGGGGTTGGGCAGCGAGGTTTGCGGCGAGGGCGCCGGCGTGCGGCGCGGGGGCTCGGGGTACACGTCCTTGTCCCAGCTGTCCGGCATGGCGGCGGTCCGGCGGGATCAGTCCCGGGCGCGCTGTCCCTGCCTCCGCCCCGGCAGCGCCGCCGAGTCCGCCCGCAGCAAAGGACGCCCGAGGGCGGCTGCGCCTGCGCAGGGCGGGCGGTGCGCGCGGGGCACCATGGGACTTGTTCTCGCCCCGCCCACGTTTGAGCTCAGCTTGCCTCGCAGTGTGGGCGCCCCCTCGTGGGACTGAAGCGCCAATGCAATATGGCGCCCTCCGGGGGTTTCCATGAAGTATCCCTGCTTACATTCTAAAAATAAAAGAGTGGATGGCTCAGTGGATAGAACGCTGGCCTGCGGACTGAAGAGTTCTAGGTTCGATTCCGGTCAAAGGCATGTACTTTGGTTGTGGGCACATTCCCAGTAGTGGGTGTGCAGGAGGCAGCTGATTGATGTTCCTCTCTCATCGATGCTTCTAACTCTCTATCCTTCTCCCTTCCTCTCTATTAAAAACGAAAACAAAAAACAAAACAAAACCACTAGCCTGTTTAGCTCACAGCGTAGACCTGCAGACTGAGAGTCCAGGGTTCGATTCCGATAAAGGGCACATGCAAGGGCACATGCCCGGGTTTCGGGCTCCATCCCCAGTAGGCGGGGTGCAGGAGGCAGCTAATCAATGATTTTCTCTCATCATTAATGTTTCTCCCAATCCTCCCTTCCTCTCTCTCTCTAAAACGCAATAAAAATATTTAAAAAGAAATAAATAATAAAAGGGGACTGAATAAGTAAACTATTAAGGCCTGTGCCAAGTGTAGTGAGGAACAAGAGGAACACAGCTGGGCACTCCTGAAGAACTCGGGGCAGTAGAGCAAACAACCAACCACTCGTAAACAACATCAACTCTTCCAAGATGCCTCTTGGATTGCTCATGTCCTACAGCCTTCTCTGGGGGGGCCTTTTTGGGGGGCCTCCCTGAGGCAGAGCAGAAGACAGGGCTTGCCCCTGAAAGCCCCCCCCTTTTATAAGGAGAAGTGGTTCTTATTTTGGGCACAGGGTGCTCTGGTCCTACTCAGATGGTTTCATCCTGGTCCTGAGCACTCTGCTGACCAGGGCCCTGCTGGCTGCCCTCTGAGATCGCCACACCCGGCATGGCCCCTGGCCAGCACTAGGGCAGGTGCTGATCATTTCCTGGCAAAGGTTGGGCCCAGAGACACAGAGCCATCAACTCTATGGACACACAAAATCTGGAATCACAGAAATGCCACCTCTTCAAATCATGAACTCTTGGAAACACACACTGTCAGACCCAAAGAATCACAACATTGGCCTGCAACATCGGACGGAACAAGGGAACCCAATGGAGGCAGTGCTGAGCCGCTGCCTTCGCCATGATGACGTGATAGCGCTGAGGTGAGGACCTTCTGCTGCTGCCTGGGAGCAGAGGGACTTAAAGACCATGCAGCAGAAGCAGAAAAAGGTAAACGAGAGGGAGGGACCCAAGTAGCTTTGTGGCTGTGTCCAACCCTCCTGCCCTTGGCCTGTGTGCCTGGAGCCAGTCCCACCCCATCTCTGACAGCACTCCACACCAAGGGCATTCCTTCTGCTCTGAGTCTGCAGCAGTTTCTTCTACGCTTCATTCCCTCAGTGGAAGGGGTTACCCCTTCCCTGTGATTTTATTCCCTTGGGGCTCAGCTCAAAGTATTAAAAGTAGTTTTGTGCCCTATCTGGTTTATCTCAGAGGTTAGAGTGTTGGCCCACCGATTAAAGGGTCACAGGTTCAATTCCAGTCAAGGTTGCAGGTTCCTGTTCTTGGCCCCAGTGGGTGTGGGAAGCAACCCATCCATGTGTCTCTCTCACATCAATGTTTCTCTCTCTGTCTCTCCTCTTCCCTTCCACTCTCTCTAAAAAATCAATGGGAAAAATATCCTCTGGTGAGGATTAACAACAACAAAAGTAGCACTGTAAGTAGAAAACAACAAAAATAAGGAGTTGTGATCTTTTTGTAGCACAGGATCTTAGCATTAAGTGATGCAAAATCCCAGACCCTCAGAAACATCATAGGCCAATAAAACTCTGGTTCTGCAGCTACAGGACTTTATAACCATAGAATCTTTGTATCAAAAATAAGAGCTTTCAATGCCCATTTCATTAGAAACTTCAGCCCATAAAAGTATCTTAATGTTCTTGGATTATAGTCAAGGGATCCTGATATTGAACCAGAGTCAATCCTCCCCATCTCCCTGCAGCTCTGGCTCCTCACAGTACTCAGCTCACAGTACTCAGGACAGGATGCCCCAATGCCGGCAGCCTGAACTCAGACCCTCATCTCCAGCAGCTGCCCGGGAGAGGCCCCCCGGGGGACTTCCTTCTGCCTCCCACCAGGCCAAGTTGTTCCTGGGAGCAAGTCTCACAAGAAGGAAAGCAAAGTGGGCGTGACCCGTCGCCAGGGCCTTTGAGGAAAGGAGTCCAGCCTTGGCTCCAAGTGTCCCCATGCCCATTTGATGTCCTCCCCATTGCTCCGCCCAGGCCAAGCCTGCTCCTGGCACTGGAGCCCATGCCTGCCACGGGAGCTGACCAAGCTCTCCTGCCAGGGGCTAAATCTGGGATCTGGCTGTTGTGCGTCCTGGCCCTGCCATTCGACCTCGGGCACCTGACAGGGAGGCCCCTTTCTCTCCTGACCTGCGGGGACCAGCGGCCATGGTCAGTAGGCTCGGGGTGGGGGCTGGAGCTGGACCAAGCCAGCTTCCTGGGCAGGGGCCGGTGGGCGTTAGGAGCTCCCCCAGCAGGGGTAGTTGTTGGGCCTGTGAAGGAGGAGGGGATTGGAGAGGACCGCAGGGGCCAGAACTTGGACTGCCAGGCCTAGAGCAGGCAGGAAGATGGATGGATGGCAGCGGCCCCCTGTCTCTGTAACCCTCGCCCCAATCTGGGCCTACCTCTCCTGGACCCAGCCGGGCTGAGCCCACTGAGGCAGAAAACATGTGGGTGAGGAGGACTTGCTGCTAACTCCATTCATACGACACTGCCCCTGGGCCAGCCTCCCCATCCTTTACCACAGGCAGATGGAGGCACCGAAGACCCCCGAGCATCAAGTCAATCTGGGGTCTCTAGCTTCTCTCTCGGGGTTGGGACCAGCCAACCATTTTCACCCGGGTGACCCCAGCTCTGACCTCTGTCTGCTCTTGTCCTCAGTCCCACCGGAAGTTCTCTGCCCCTCGCCATGGACACCTGGGCTTCCTGCCCCACAAGAGGAGCCGCCGGCACCGGGGCAAGGTGAAGACGTGGCCTCGGGATGACCCCAGCAAGCCCGTGCACCTCACAGCTTTCCTGGGTTACAAGGCCGGCATGACACACACCCTGCGGGAGGTGCACCGGCCAGGGCTCAGTGAGTGGCCGCAGCAGGGTCCCAGGGTGGGGGGATTCCGACAGAGTCCCTCTGACGGCCAGGAGATCGGGAGAAACTTCCAAATGCTAGAGATCAGGGTTGGACTCCAGGAAGGGCAAGGCCCTGCCTGTGGGAATGGCAGCCCCTTGAGGTGGGTTCTGTCATTGCCCCCGGTTCACAGATGAAGAAATGGGGTGGTTGTAAGACGTGCCAGTGGCCCCATTAGTACAATAGATGGAGGAGCTAGGAGTCAAAGGCAAGCACCCGATTGTATTTATTGTTTTGGGGTCATTATAATTCACACGTGGTTGTAAGAAACAAGACAGAGAGATTCTGTGTGCCCCTCACCTCATCTCCGCCAATGGGAAACTGTATGTCACAGCAGGATGCTTGCTGACCCATGTTTCCCCAGCTGTGTTTGGGTGTGCACATGTGTATTTAGTTCTATACAGCTCTGTCATGTGTACGTGTGTACCCACCACCTCGGAATATTCCATCCCAGTGCCCTTTTATAGCCCTGGTCTCCCTGGTGCCCTTTTATAGCCACAGCTACCCCTCCCCCAACCTTTTGGCATCCACTCACCTGTTTTTCATCTCCATATATATATATATATATATATATATATATATATATATATATATATTAGTTCTTTTATCTTTATTTAAAATTATTGATTGGAAGAGAGAAGGAAAAAAACTGATGTGAGAAAGAAACTTTGATCAGTTGCCTCCCACACATGCCCCACTGGGATCGAACCCACAACCTGGGTGTATGCTCTGATCAAGAATTGCACCTGCCATCTTCTGGCGTACAGGACAGTGCTCAACCAACTGAGCCACATCAGCCAGGGTTCTCCTAAATCCATGGTCGGCAAACAGTGGCTCACGGGCCACATTTGGCTCTTTGGCCCCTTGAGCGTGGCTCTTCCACAAGTTACCACAGCCTGGAAATTCTATTTTGAAGAAGTGGCATTAGAAGAAGTTTAAATTTAAAAAATTTGACTCTCATAAGAAATTTCAATCATTGTTCTGTTCATATTTGGCTCTGTTGACTAATGAGTTTGCCGACCACTGAATGTATGTGTGTGTATACATATGTATTTTATTTAAAAAAAAATATATATATATTATTGATTTCTTTACAGAAAGGAAGGGAGAGGGATAGAGAGTTAGAAGCATTGGCGAGAGAGAAACATCGATCAGCTGCCTACTGGGGATTTGCCCACAACCAGGGTACATGCCCTTGAGTGGAATCGAACCTGGGACCTTTCAGTCCGCAGGCCGACGCTCTATCCACTGAGCCAAACTGGTTTCGGCCAACATATGTATTTTAAATAAAAATACTTTTATTGATTTCAGAGAGAGAAGGGAGAAGGACAGAGAAAAACTTGATGTGAGAAATATTGATTGACTACCTTCTGCATGGACCATACTAGGGATTTAGACCATAACCTGGGCATATGCCCTGACTGGGAATTAAACCGGCCACCTTTTGGTGTATGGGATGATGTGCTCAACCAACTGAGCCACATCGGCCAGGGCTCCCAATATATCTTTTAAACAAATAACTTCTTTTACTTTGTAATAGCCTCAGTAATAACATCTATAAAGTCATGGGTTCTGACAAGTTACAGGTTTTTTCCCTAGAACTCATCAACATACATTTGTAACTATAAAATAAAAAATAATCATTTGTGTCCCACTAAAGGAGGCCTAACCCCACCCTCTGGGGGATGCTGTCTTGGCTGTTGCTCTCCTAGCCAACTTCCAGATGGTCTTGTGGGGAAACTGAGGCAGGAGGAGGTCCAGCCTTGCCTGAGATCTCAGAGGCAGAGCTCGCATGGACCACCTGTGGGGCCCTGACCAGCAGCTGCTCCATGCCAAGGCAGAGAGGGAGAGAAGGGAGGGAGCAGGCAGGCTGAGGGCTCTGGTTGGGAGGGTCTCTGTACCAGCAGCCCTGGGCTTGGTGCTCCGTCCTCCCTCAGGCAGGAGGGCTGCAGTTGGTTCCTCCCCTCTGTCTCCCTCCCCCGCGGGCTCTGGAAGCTCTCCTCCATGCCTGCGTCTGGGTCTCATCCAGAAATCTCCAAGCGGGAGGAGGTGGAGGCCGTGACGATTGTGGAGACGCCGCCTCTGGTGGTGGTGGGCGTCGTGGGCTACGTGGCCACCCCGCGCGGCCTGCGGAGCTTCAAGACCATCTTTGCAGAGCACCTCAGCGACGAGTGTCGCCGGCGCTTCTACAAGGACTGGTGAGGGCCCCCGGGCGGCCCTGTGGGCTGGAGGGGAGGGCGCGGGGGCCCTTGGCTCCCCATCCCGGTGTCGGAATGATGGGGGTGGGCAGAAGTGTCAACGTATGTGAAAGGCAGGAAAGTGTGTGTGTGTGTGTGTGTGTGTGTGTGTGTGTGTGTGAAAGGTGCCTTCAATTCAGTAAAAGATGGGTATTAGGAGTCTCGAGAGGAAATTGGGAGAAAGGAAAAAAAGGAAGCAAGTGTTCTAATCCTCAGGGTTAAGTAAGGGACTAATTGGATGAAATGTCAGAGAGGGCTCCGAGCTTCCTATCAGCCAGGGTGAAAAGGGAAACAGCCAGCTGACAACCTCTTCTGGTCAGAAAGAAAGGCCTTCTCAGGCCTCAGTCTTCCTTGGTATAAGTCTCCCCCTCCTCCACACCTGAGGCCCCTCACAGGCACACTCCTCCTCATGTAGGCACAGCCCAGCCCTGGCCCTCTGTGGGCCTGGAGTCAGAGCAGGCCCTGTGACCATAGAGCCTAAGAGGCCACTCCCAGGTCAGCCCCTCAACCCCACCCTCACCTTTAGGCATGTCACAGACACCATCCAATGGAAACGGAGTGTCCCTGCATCTTGGGGCTGCTGTGAGGATTGGATGGACAAGGTGGGTCAAGGTTTCAGGAGAGAAAGGGCTTGGCAAATGCCAACTGGTCTTGTTTTCTCTATTTTTATTGTTTTCAACTTGTGCCTCATCCAGGGACTTTGACCTCTGTGAGCTTGGCCTCTTCATCTGTAGAATAGGGATTACGGTGCCTGTCGACCAGAGTTCCAGGGAGGGTTAGGAACAGTGTGCAGTACAGCTGTTTGCTTCTGAAGCGAGCTCAGCAGCCATCTCGGAGTGGGCGGGTGGCCAGCGTGCCCCTTTCCCAAACTCCTGCACATCTGGCACTCACCCACAGGCCCTAGGAGGCAGGGAGAAGGCCTCGCTTACAGAGGAGGACATTGAGGCCCAGAGAGGGCGGGACTGTCTGTGCTTATAGGTGGTGACTGGAGCCAGCCCGGGGCCTCCGCCAGCAGGGAAAGGCGGAAGGCAGGGGACATTTGCTGGTCTAAGACCCATGCTTGGAGGGTGGCAGGTGGGTGGGGCCCAGGGAACCACCCAGTTGAGCACCCTCTGTGCACGGCTCAGGCACAAGAGCAAGAAGAAGGCCTTCACCAAAGCCTGCAAGAGGTGGCGTGATGCTGATGGCAAAAAACAGCTCCAGAAGGACTTTGCCGCCATGAAGAAGTACTGCAAGGTCATCCGGGTCATCGTCCACACCCAGGTCAGCCCCTCAGCCTCAGCCCACACCCGGCCAGCCAGGTCACTGCGGGGCTCCCCCTCCCCCTCCCCCACCCCAGCTCAGGAGCCCTGGCAAATGTCAGCCTAAAAATACCGCGAGTCCTGGGCTCAGGACCAACGGGTTGGCTGTCTGCAGTCCAGGGATGAAATGCTGGGGGCCAGTGCGCTCTGAGGCTATGGGCATTGCCCATGCCCGGTGCTCAACCAAGGCCCTGAGATGCCCCAAAGGGCTTGGGCCTCCTGCCAAATGCCTGGGTAGAAGGCCAGCTGCCTCCCTGTGGGTCCTGCTATAAGCATGTGTGTGTGTGTGTGTGTGTGTGCATGTGCATCCACATTTGCACATGGCGTCTGGCTTGATGTGGGCTGACAGGTTACCCTCTGGCTTAATCTGGAACATTCCTTGGTGCCTAATCCTCAGGGAAGGCTTTCACAGGCCCTGAGCAGGGGTACTCCCTCCTTCTCCCCCACCCCTGCCCAGTTACTTGCACCCTTGCAGTTCCTAGTTACCTGTGTCATTGGTTAACGTCCATCTCCCTTGAGCTCCTTGGGGGTAGGGGCTGCGCTGCCTGGTCAGCGCTGTGTCTCCAGAACCTGCCAGGAGCCTCGTAGGCAGTAGGTGTTCCAACAGTACTCGCTGCTGAGCTCTCTGCTGCGACCCAACCGTGTTCCTGTTTCCCCCCTGTGCGTTCCCACCTGCCTTCGGCCTGTGCCTCACAGAGCAGCAGCCAGAGACGTTTACAGATACGAATTAGATTGCATCAGACCCCACACTTGGGATAAAACACCCTACAAGACGTTGTTCATGTCTCTTTGCTCCCCATGGTCTAGCCCCGTGGTCGGCAAATTGCGGCTCACGAGCCACATGCAGCTCTTTGGCCCCTTGAGGGTGGCTCTTCCACAAAATACCACGGCCTGGGCGAGTCTGTTGAAGAAGTGGTGTTAGAAGAAGTTTAAGTTTAAAAAAATGTGGCTCTCCAAAGAAATTTCAATCGTTGTGCTGTTGGTATGTGGCTCTGTGGACTAACGAGGTTGCCCACTGCTCTAGACGCACTGGTTTCGTGCTGTCCTCCCAGTTTCTCAGGATCTTCCCTGTCTCAGGGCCATGGCTTACATGGTTCTCTCCATCCCAGAAGCCTCAGATGTTCACCTACTGGCTGCTTCTTCTTTTTCTTTCTTTCTTTCTTTTTTTTTTTAATATACTTTATTCATTTTTCACAGAGAGGAAGAGAGAGGGACAGAGAGTTAGAAACATCGATGAGAGAGAAACATCGACCAGCTGCCTCCTGCACACCCCCCACTGGGGATGGGCCCGCAACCAAGGTACATGCCCTTGACTGGAATGGAACCTGGGACCTTTCAGTCCGCAGGCTGACGCTCTATCCACTGAGCCAAACCGGTTTCGGCTAGTGGCTCCTTCTTATTACTGGCGTCACCTCCTCAGAGAAGCCCTCCGGGACCACCCTACGTGCAATGACTATTCCCTTCCCCCTTAAAAGTCCCCCAGAACACGGAGCCCTCTCCAAGACCCTTGGCTTCTGTTTCCCAGCTAGAAGGGGGCTCTGTGAGGACCAGGACCCTGGCCACATCCTGTGCTGCACCCCGGTGCCCAGCACAGGACATGACATGTAGCCAGATCGGGCACGGGAATGTCTACTGAAGGAATGCAGGCATGCCACCCTGCTAGAGGTCACAGCAGTCGTGCGGTGTCTGTAAATGCGATTTTGACCCTATGGTGGTAAGGTGACCAGATGTCCCGCTTTTGGCGGGACAGTCCCAATTTTTAACAATTTGTCCCACGTCCCGTGGTGTTTAAAACGCCACGGGACGCAGCACAAATTGTTTTTTGTTTTTTGTTTTTAATTTATATTTTATTGATCTTTTACAGAGAGGAAGGGAGAGGGACAGAGAATTAGAAACATTGGTGAGAGAGACATCGATCAGCTGCCTTCAGCACACCCCCTACTGGGGATGTGCCCACAACCAAGGTACATGCCCTTGACCAGACTCGTACCTGGGAACTTTCAGTCCGCAGGCCGACACTCTATCCACTGGGCCAAACCGGCTTCGGCAAATCCCGATTTTTAACAATTTGTCCCAAACGCCACGGGACAAATTGTTAAAAATCATCTGGTCACCTTCCCCTTTGGGGACTCCCTGGCACACTGTCTCCCAGATGAAGCTGCTGCCCTTCCGGCAGAAGAAGGCCCACATCATGGAGATCCAGCTGAACGGCGGCACGGTGGCCGAGAAGGTGGCCTGGGCCCAGGCCCGGCTGGAGAAGCAGGTGCCGGTGCACAGCGTGTTCAGCCAGAGCGAGGTCATCGACGTCATCGCCGTCACCAAGGGCCGGGGCATCAAAGGTGGGGCCGAGGGGGGAGGGACGGCAGCTCCCGGGAGGCTGCCTGGAGGCGGGGCCGCCTGGCCTCAGCCACCAGCCCCTCCCGCCCGCAGGGGTCACGAGCCGCTGGCACACCAAGAAGCTGCCTCGGAAGACCCACAAGGGGCTGCGGAAAGTGGCCTGCATCGGCGCCTGGCACCCCGCCCGCGTGGGCTGCTCCATCGCCCGGGCCGGGCAGAAGGGCTACCACCATCGCACGGAGCTCAACAAGAAGGTGTGTCCCGAGTCCTGGGCGGGGGGCGCCGTGGCCAGACCGGCAGGCGGGGTCCGCGACCCAGACACTGCCCGTCCCCCAGGCTCTGCGAGGCACCGCATCTGATGGGTGTGGACACAGTGCTGGCCCCAGAGGCCACCTGCTGCCCTCCATGTGCCCTGTCCTCCTGGCAGATCTACCGCATCGGCCGGGGCTTCCACAAAGAGGACGGGAAGGTGGTCAAGAATAACGCGTCCACCAGCTACGACTTGACGGACAAGTCCATCACGCCGCTGGTGAGGTTGGGCAGCCAGTTTGGCTGAGGGGGCCTGGTGAGCACGTGGTGGGGGTAGGTGTGTGTGGGAGAGCTGTGATGCCCCAAGAGCCCAGGCCCCACCAAACCCCTTCCTTCCCGCACCCTCGGAGCTCCCTCTGCAGGTAGCTTACACTTCAGCTGCTGCCAGGGGGGCAGCGGGCAGCAGCTCTGACTGTGGCCTTGGGGAGTCCACCCTTCCGAGCCTCAGTTTCCCCCTGAGTAAAACTGTGGAATGATGTGCTGTGGGAGAAGACCCAGGGTGTGGCTCAGAGGCTGCTTTGATCAGGGATAGAGGGTCATTCTTGGCGAGGGGCCAGCTCTGGCTCCTCCCAATGACAGCTGAGCAGGGAGTTTGGAAGATTCTGGAAGGCTCCTGGAGGGGGTGGGGCCAGCTGCCCCCTAACTCAAACTGGATCCCAACCCACCTCCCCACAGGGCGGCTTCCCTCACTATGGGGAAGTCAACAACGACTTCGTCATGCTGAAGGGGTGCATCGCGGGAACCAAGAAGCGGGTCATCACCCTGAGGAAGGTCAGGCAGGCAGTCGGCCGGCATCGGGGGACGGGCGGAGCAGGAGCCCAGGGGGTTTGCGAGGGGTGGGTGGTGGCCTGCCCTGTCCTCCAGCCTGTTCAGAAGAGGGGCAGTGGACGGGGACAGCAAAAAGGAAGGGGTTCTGCCAGGAGACGGGTGGGTGGATGGGGGGGAGGGGTTCCGGGAGGGGGTGGGAACCTCCGTTTTGAGGCTCTCCTTTCCCACGGGTTCCCAGTCCCTCCTGGTGCACCACAGTCGCCGGGCCCTGGAGAATATTGAACTCAAGTTCATAGACACCACCTCCAAGTTTGGACATGGCCGCTTCCAGACAGCCCAAGAGAAAAGGGTCTTCATGGTGAGCCCCCCTCCCTCCCATCTCCCTCCTCTGGGGCTCAGACCTCACATTCCCCCTGCTCCAGAGGGGGGAAGCTGGAGCAGATTGGGGTGGCAGGATGCCCCTGCACTCACCCATAGGAGGGGGCTTTTAGGAGTCTAGCCCTGGGCACTAATTCTTGCTGGGAAAGAAGGTAGGGGAGGGACTACCATGGGAGGGGCCGTCAGGGACGACTCTGGGTGACTCAGGCAGCTGGCCAGGGGCTGTATTCTGAGCCAGACCCCTGTGATAAACGCTTCTCCCCTCCCCACCCTCCCCCAGGGTCCCCAAAAGAAGCATCTTGATAAAGAAAAGCTGGAGACCTCGGGAGACTTGTAGCCGTCTTGGGATGGACGGAGCCTGAAAGAAGCGCGCGAGATCCCGCCTGTCCCCCTTGTCTAATAAAGGCTGGAGGCACCTCTTCCCGCGGCGTCCGAATTGAGTGTTGAGTGTTGACGGCCTGTGGCACGGGGCTCAGCGCCAGGGCAGAGAGGGCACACCCCAAACCCAGCGCAGCTCGGCGGCGCCCTCTGGCGCTGGCCCGCGGGAACGCGGCACAGGAGCGGCCTTCGGGGCTCCTCGATGGGCGGGGCCCACTGGGAAGGCTGGAGGGGGCGGGGTCTCGGAAGGGGGCGGGCCTCCTGGAGGAGGAACCCAGAACTCTGATATGATTGGTTCCCGGGAAGGGGCGGACCCTCCAGAGGCGGGCCTCGCGGCATCCCTGAACGTGATTGGTCTCCCGGAGGGGGCGGGGCCTCGGGCGTGGGGCTGGGTGCAGGCTGGCTGCCGGTGGCCTCAGACCCTAGTGAAGCGAGCGGCGTCCGTGCAGCGGTCGGGTCGGCGCCATGTCGTTCTGCAGCTTCTACGGGGGCGAGGTTTTCCAGAATCACTTTGATCCGGGTACAGCCTGTGGCCTCCGGGGAGAGCAGCGGGGCGGGGCGCGCGTCTGCCCTCGGGTGGGGATGGAGCCCTGGAGTCCCGGGAGTGGGGCGGCGCGGGGGGACCGCGCGGGGAGGAGCGCGTGCAGATAACTGGGATCACGGAGGAGGGAGGAATCTGGGGGGCTCGGAGAGTAGGGGTGCCTGAGGGGAGGAGGACATTAGGGGGTTCACTCTCCTCGAGGAGGAAAGCCTTTGAATGTGAACGTGACCGTGTGCGGGGGGAATCAGTGGGGTCAGGGTACATGGGGTGCGGGGCTCCGGGTCAGGATCTGGACTTCGGAGGGACGCGGTGGAAGAGGGTCTTGTCCAGGGGCCGTGGCTTCTCCCTCTCTCTGAGGATACCCCCACCCTGTCCCCGACCCCGTTTCCTGGGACCCGCGAGCTGAGCCAGAAGCACAGAACGTCCCCGTTCGATCGGATCCGAATGTGCTGGCCTTGGTGCCTCCCCCACCTGCCCGGGGCCCGGGTTGGGTGACCAGGAGTGGCCAGGGCCGTGAAGTTTGACTGGACAGCCTGGGCGGGGTGCGGGGAGTGGGTCTGGGAGGGGTTTGGGGCATGGCCAGCTCTCAGCACTGGCTCCAGGCTCTGAGAAGCCCTGCTGAGTCCCCTTCTGGGCGGTGCTGCTTGGTAATGGACTAATTTGGTAAAAACGTGCCATAGGCAAGACTAGGGCAGCGATTTACTTGGGATGGAATCTGGTGGGTATCAGCTGTCCAGAGGACTAGGCTCTGACACTGAGCACCTAAGGATATCTGATACCCTCTGGCCAAAGCCATTCCCTGAAACCCTCAGGCTGTTCTGCCACACCAGTGACTGCAGCTGCTCCCGGTTCCTCTTTGCTTCCTCCTGCAGCTACTGGTAAAGGCTGAGTAGTTCAGGGACTCCGGGGAGACTGTCCCTGGGCCAGGAAGTGGGTAAGGGATACCTGCTCCCTGTTCTGTAAGTCAATTTCTCCTTCCCTCGCCCCCCCCCCCCCCCCCTTCAAAGTGCTCTCTGATGAGAGGTTAAAACCTGTTCTCCCCGACCCCCTGTCTGGCCTGGATGCCTCTTCTCTGGAGCCATTCTCTTCGGACAGGGAGAGCCAGCGTGGCTGTGGCTGGGAGTCTAGCTCAAGGCTCCGCTGAGCGACAGGACAGCCATTGGGAAGGGAAGGGGCTGGGTGGTGGTGCTGGCCAGGCCATAGCCTCCCTGTGTGGGCCTGTGAAGGGTGAGCGTGCTGTGTCCTCATCAGACTTCCGGGGCTTCTTCCTGGTTGCACACCCTCCAGCTGAGTGGTTTGCATCGTGGGGCTTCAGGTTCCTCGTTGTACAATGGATAGGTCTCAAGGGCTGTTGAGAGGAGTCGATGAAATAAGAGTGAAAAATGACTCTCTTGGTCTCTGGGACTTATTAAGAACCACTAAATGTGCTCTAGCTGGGTTGGCTCAGTGGATAGAGCGTTGCCTGCAGACTGAAAGGTCCCAGGTTCAATTCCTGTCAAGGGCACATACCTGGGTTGCGGGTTCGATCCCCAGTAGAAGGTGTGAAGGAGGCAGCCTCTCAATGATTCTCTCTCATCGCTGAATTTTTTTCCCCAAAAAATTAAAAAAATATATATTTTATTGATTTTGTACAGAGAAGAAGGGAGAGAGATAGAGAGTTAGAAACATCGATGAGAGAGAGTCATCGATCAGCTGCCTCTTGCACACCCCCTACTGGGGATATGCCCGCAACCAAAGTACATGCCCTTGACCGGAATCGAACCCGGGACCTTTCAGTCTGCAGGCCGACGCATCATCGCTGATGTTTTTATCTCTCTCTCCCTTCCTCTCTGAAATCAATAAAAAACACAAACTAGCCGAGGCCGGTTTGGCTCAGTGGTAGAGCGTCGGTCTGCGAACTGAAAGGTCCCAGGTTCGATTCCGGTCAAGGGCATGTACCTTGGTTGCGGGCGCATCTCCAGTGGGGGGTGTGCAAGAGGCAGCTGATGGATGTTTCTCTCTCATCGATGTTTCCAGCTCTCTATCCCTCTCTCTTCCTCTCTGTGAAAAATCAATAAAATATATTTATAATAAAAAAACAAAAAAACAAACAAACAAAAACCCCCCACAAACTAACAAACAATCTACCTACTTAAAAAAAAACAAAAACACCAACTAAGTGTGAACTCAGTGTGTGACTTCCCCAATTCCCAGGTGGGGGTGCGGGGAGGGTGTGCACTCACTCTGCGCCTGCGGAGGGTGCTACGTTTTACCGGGTCAGGGATCGGGGAGCTCACCCCAAAGAGGCTGGAGGCAGCGTCTTTGCTTCTGCCTCTCCTCCGGCCTCCAGGTGTCTACGTGTGCGCCAAGTGTGGCTACGAGCTCTTCTCCAGCCGCTCAAAGTTCGCGCACTCATCCCCGTGGCCAGCCTTCACGGAGACCATCCATGCTGACAGTGTGGCCAAGCGCCCAGAGCACAACCGGCCCGAAGCCCTAAAGGTGGGTGGTAGCAGGACGGGTGGGAAGCGGGGTGTTGGCCGCCCCTCCCTTCCTCTGCTCCCCCTGCTCTCTAGGGGCTCAGAGCCTGTCCTGTCTATCCCAGGCCTCCCGCCTCAGCCAGGGAAGCTGCCAAACTATGAGACAGCCTGGGGTCTTGGTGGGAACAGGGAAATAGGACGACTTGCTGTGCAGGCTCCAGGATGGAGGTCAACCCCTCCCGCCATCAGTTACCTTGGGAAATGGGCGTGGGGAGGACATCGCCCGCTGGTGGCAGGTGGGGCCGTTGCTGTGGCTGTTTTGTGGCCGGAAGCTCACGTGGCTGTTTTTGCGCTCCTCCCAGGTCTCCTGTGGCAAGTGTGGCAACGGATTGGGCCACGAGTTCCTGAACGATGGCCCCAAGAAGGGGCAGTCGCGCTTCTGAATATTCAGCAGCTCACTGAAGTTCGTCCCTCACGGTGGGTTTGCCATCAGGCAGCTGGGCACAGGCCCGGCATACGTTTTCGAGGCTCTTGGCGAGGGGCATACTCTTCTCATCCGCTGACAGTGACGGCATGGGGGTTAACAAAGCAGCTGCAGGGCTCCCCACGGCCACCCCAAAAGGCAGCTGCAGGACAGGGTCAGGAGCAGACGTCCTGCCTCCTGTGCCTGGTTAATCACATGCATCCACAGAAGGGACACCTGAGGGTGAACGAGGCGAAGGACTTTCTCCTGAGACCTGGCTCTTCCCCCTGACTAGAGAGGGAGGCGGGGCTGGGCGGAGGCTGAGGGTCAAGGCTGTGCACTGGGGCCTGGCACGTAGTAATAGCTCATCCAGGCGCTCCTGTCGGCAGTATTATTATTACCCGTAGTTTGTTTTGGGGAGTTGTATTTCATTTTCCTGCATTTTGTCTGAGCTCAGCCTCCTCTTGGGCCTTTGCTCTCCAGGTCACACAAATGCTCACAAGTCACCTCATGTCTGTGTGCATACCCAGCCCCCCTCTGGACTCCTCCCAAAACCCTGTAGCTCAAATCCCAGTATCTTACTTGCCACCTGTGAGACTGTGGCCAGTCCCTAGTCTGTTTCATCCTCTGTAAAATGGCGCTGCTGACAGCACCTGCTTGCTGCAGCATTGAGGTTACATTAGGGTGTCTGAAGGGGCTGGTGCATGAAAAGGTGGGGAGATGCTTTTGTCCTTGTAATAATTTACCCTCTGTCTGCATGCAGGAAGAACAGGCTCTAGGTTGTGATGGGGCACACAGACTCCCCTAAGCTGTGTCTGGATCCTCTTAGCTCCCCTGGCTTGCAGGCTGGAGTGGAGGGTGTTAGTGTAGCGCAGTGTTTCCCAAACTTCTGACATATGTGTACCCCTTCTATAATTTTCGTAACGCTGAGTACCCCTTGTACTCATGAGAACATAGAATTAGGCGCAGCTAAGCACGGTGCAGTGCATATCCCCACCAAACTCCGGTGCAACGCGTACCCCCCCCAGACTCTTCCCGTACCCCTGGGGGTATGCGTGCCACACTTTGGGAAACACTGGTGTAGGGAATAGTATCTGAAACATAATTGAGCAAGGATTGTTTTTTCTCCCCCCTCCTTCCTTTCTTTCAGACAAAGAAACTTCTGCCTCCCAGGGGAAGTAGGTGGGCAGCCCTCAACCACCTGATGGCCACTGCAAAGTGACCACCCTCTGGCCACCCTTTCTTGGAATTGAAACCTTGGATATTCAAACAGGGAAGGGGGTGGCTGAAACATCAGGAGGCTCCCAAGGCCTTGACTCCGCACTGGTTCTCCTTTGGAAAAGTACTGGCTTGCCACCTCTGGCCCATATCCTGCTGCCAGAATGGGCCTGCAGGGCCCAGTGTCAGCTCATCTTGGCCTCAGGGAGTGGGCTCTAGGCTTGGCTCATCTGTGAATGACACTGCACCCCTCCTTTACTTCTTCTCAGCCCACTGCCCCCTTCCTGCCTGTGGGACCCAAACCTGAGATGGACTCTGGCCCTCACCAAAGCTGGTGCCCATCTCCTGACAAAGGCCGCCCCGGCCAGCTGCTCCAGCCTCAGTCACTGCATGATTCACTCTGGTTAAACCCTTCCAGGCAGCCAGAGTGTTGAAGATCTGTGACCTGGGGTGGGAGTGGGATGAGGGGACAGGCCTTTGATCTCTCAGGTACAAGAGGAGAAATTCTGAACCGCGTTTCACAATCTGTGTGGCTGCTGCTTGCCTCACTGGGGCTGAGGAAAGCATCTATTGCTCCATCACCTTGACTGCCCAAAGTTGGGGTTCATGGGGCTCACGGCCGACAGTCCACACATTCCCAGGGCACAGCGGCCACGCTTCATTGCACATGCGCTGAAGTTCTTGCCATCTGGGAGGGCGGGTGATGCTGAAACCCTCCTTCCCATCTTGAATTCTCTGTGGAACAATTAGGGAATGAATAAACAAATGAAGCCCGGGCCTGCTGTGTTTATTAAAAACATCAGAGGCGCCAGGGTACAAGGTCAGGCTTTGCACAATTTTTTTCATTTGTTCCACAAATATTTATTGAGCATCTGCTTCATGCCAGGTTCTTGCCGTGGTGCTGAGGATGCAGGCGGGTGCAAGACAAAGGGGCCCTCAAGGTCTTATGGCATAGTTGAGGATACACTAGATTCGTGTCAGATGACGAAAAGGAATGAGCAGCTACAGCAGAGTAATGACGCCAGGATGTGTGGAGGGGTGATTAGAGGACTGTGCGTTGCCTCCAGTGGTCAGGGAGGGGGGTCATCTCAACGCAACAGTGACAGACGAGAAAAGCAAGGAGAGCTTCCAGGCAGAGGAGGCACAGCGTGTGCTAAGGCACTGAGATGGCAGTGAACGTGGCACATCCCAGGCCTTGTAGGGGGAGGTGCAAAATGTGACCTATGAGGAGGTGTGCTATACCGGTGGTCGGCAAACTGTGGCTCTCAAGCCACATGCGGCTCTTCGGCCCCTTGAGTGTGGCTCTTCCGCAACACACCATGTCCGGGCACGCATGAACAGTGCGATTGAAACTTTGTGGCCCATGCGCAGAAGTCGGCTTTCGGCTCAAAATAAATTTCAATTGTTGTACTGTTGATATTTGGCTCTGTTGACTAATGAGTTTGCCGACCACTGTGCTATACTCCAAAAGAACTACACGATTTTTGCAATTTATATTGACAAGACTGGCAAAAGTGGGAATAAATATTAAGGGGAGGGATAATGGATGAGGCTGAATTTATTGATAGGGGCTCACTGAGCAGAGATTCTAAATTTAATGTTGAGGTTAGAAAGGGTTTGATAGTTTGTTTAGTTGGCTGACATGGACCCAAAAGTGGCCCACACTAAATGGAGTGGAAATGCCAGACCTGCCTTAGTCCACTCCAGAGAGAGGAATCCAAAGGCTGAGGTGAGTGGAATGTCATTTAAGACCCGCCCTGGGAGTGCCCAGACGACACCCCTGTCACCACCTTCGCCAGGGAAGCGCCGGCATCCCAGAAGGGCTCTGTGGTCACTGGTCTCTGCCGGAACTGCTGCCACGGAACAGGGAAACCTAAAGGCAGTGGGGACATTGGACCCTGAGATGTCAAGGTCCAAAGTGGAGGCACTTTTAATGGCCAAAATCAAGGTGGGCGTGGTTATCCTAATAGAGTCAAAGCAACAATCAGAGTCAACTCTTATTGATTTATGGCACTGGCTCGTTGGTCATGCTGTCCCTAGGAGATAATAGATGGGAAGCCTACTGAATTCTTACTTGATCTGTGTAAGCAGAAGAATTCTAGGTCAAGAGAACAAAAGTCTAACTTGAATCATAAAAACAGTCATGACCGCTCAATCCCCAGACTTCGGTTTACAGACCCGGAACTCCCAGACGGAAGGGGAGATCAGGACCCCTTATGGAAGAACTCTGCCAAAATGTATTCATTCAGTTTTCTTCCAGCAGAAATTTCCTAAAGGGACCTAGACCTGCAGCCTTTTATCAGAGAGCCTGTGTGGGAAAAAGGAAATGATCAGACACTTTGGGCATTCTGGACACTGGCTCTAAACTGATACCATCCAGTCCTGGCTGGGTAACTCAGTGGGTTAGAGCATCATCCCAATATGCCAAGGTTGTGGGTTCGATTTCCAGTCAGGGGACATACAAGAATCAGCCAATGAATGCGTAAATATGTGGAACAAGTCTCTCTCTCTCTCTCTCTCTCTCTCTCTCTCTCTCTCTCTCTCTCTTTCATATCAATAAATAAAACAGTAAGCGGATACCATCCAGGAAACACAATATTGTGCCAGAGAGAGGAGGGGCTGGTGGAGGTCAGGTGGCCAATGAAATTTTAGCTCAGATTCATTTCACAGTGGGTCCAGTGGGTCCCCACACCCATCCTGCGGTTATTTCCCCAGATATATATTTTATTGATTTCAGAGAGGAAGGGAGGAGAAAGAACAATGAGATTGAGGTAGAATCATTGGTGCCTCCTGCACGCCCCCTACTGGGGATAGGGCCTGAAACCCGGGCATGTGCCCTTGACCAGAATTGAGCCCTGGACCTTTCAGTCTGCAGGCTGATGCTCTATCCACTGAGCCAAACAGGCCAGGACTATTCCCCCAGTTCTTAATGCATAATTGGAATAGACACAGTCCAGCTGGGAGCACTCCCACTGGGGGAAGAGGGAGAAGCCACACCACCCCCTCCCTGCAGGTCTGATGGCCAGTACCTCCTCCTCCCCGCCTCCTTGGTAAGCCTGCTCAATCTTTAAAGATTGGACGCTTCTCTCCCTCAACCTTCAGTCACAGGCCAGAAAACCAGCGCTGGGGCGAGATCTGGTGGCCTCAGCTCCCTGGGCAGCCTCTGGCAGAACACTTCACTGTACTCTGCCTTCAGAACCCAGCCTGTCTCCTTTCTTTTCTTTTCTTTCTTATTATAGTATTTATTACACTACTTAATTCAGTAAACATATTAAAGTAGCCTTCAATTTATTTTTATATTATTTTACATGTTTTTACCTGCAGTGTGTATCTGAATTGACCTTGGTAACAGATGTAATGCTAAGGACCAATAAACTGTCACTGAACAAGCAAGGCCTCCCTTTGTGCCTGGCCCTTAGACCCAGCCCAGGGTGTCCTGGGTGGGACTGAGGAAATGGCTTGCAGCCTGGGGCTGGGTACTTTCCCCTCTGCTTCCCCCAGAAGCCTCTTTGCTGCCCCCCAACCCTTCCCCAGGCCTCAGAGTGGCCTTCAGAATAAAATTCTATGTGGAGAAAGCACCCTGGCTTGGGTGTGGGCACTCCCGGGGTCCCAGAGAAAAGCTATCCCACGCTTACAGGTCCCTGTGAGTCATCGCATCCACAGGGGCCCCCACCCTCATCTCCAACAGCTGAGCAGGGCTGTGGCTTCTGTGGAGTCTAGCCAGCCTGTCTCCTTGGTGGAGGCAGGAAAGCCATGGGGGGGCTGCCAGGAGTGGTGGATTCTGAGGTCCCCTTGCATGGGAGCCCAACGGAGAGCCATGGCCAGGGTCTGGCTGCCAGAGGCCTGGTGAGGGATGGGTTTCTCATGTGGAATCATAAATTATCCCCCAACCCAGGAGATAAGGACACACATGTAATACTTTAATCAATAAAGAAATTAAAAAAAAATTATCCCTCAGCACTTCCTCCTGTCGGTTACACCATAACCTCTGGCCTGTAGCCCCCGTCCTCCTTGAGGGCCCAGCCCCTTCCACTTTAATGCACCCTCCTTGCCAGAGCTGCCCTCAGGCACAGCCTGGTGCGCTAAGGGCTGCTTTCAGGGGCAGCTGGCTCCTGGTGTTGTATTATTAGTCAATAGCAGCCGCCAGGCCAGGCCGGGCCAGGCCGGTCAGTGCACACCAGGCAAGGGGTGGGTGGAAGAAAGAAGAAATCGTCCGAGTCTCACTCATCGGCTCAGAGAAGCACTCAATAAATGCTTGCATAATGGATGAGCTAATGGACGATGCTTGGGACTTCTGCTCACCTATGGCTTTTGTTTCTTCTGAGGGACAAGTGCCAGGAAGAGCCGTGACCCTGACTGGGGGTGTGGCAAGCCCCTGATCATCTTACACCTGAGGGTAGGGCAGACAAATGAAGAGTGCGCCTGGAGGAGTCGCCAAGACAGACGGGGGCCGCCATACCCCCAGCCCCATAAGAGGCTCTGGTGGGGGTCCAGCGCCATGACTTCCATCCAGGTCCTCTGCTTCTCAAGGTCACAGAGGCTGTGAGCAAGACTGACCGGCAGGGGGCGCGCTCGCCCCGCCCCGCTGCAGTTTTCCGAGGTCGCGGGGTAGGGGGGGCGGAGGGGGTGTGGCGACAACAGGTTCGACCACAGGAGCGGATCCCAGCTCCTAGCCCCAACCCCTCGGCCACGGCTCCCAACCTGCCAGCGCGCCGGTGCCCGAGACACACCGAAGCCTCCTGGCGTCCGAGGGTGTGGGGCCGGGGTGCGGGGCCTCAGCTGGGGGTTTCCCGAAAGGGTCGGGTGCAGGGAAGGCGCTCGAGGCACAGAGTGGCCCCTCCTGAGCAGCTGGAGTGGGACCGAGCTGGGGGAGTGGGGGAGGAACGGGCGGCGGGAACAGGATGAGGGACGCGTGTGGAGGCAGGACGCTCCGGGCTGCAGCCCATTCTCCAGGGCAGCTGGGTGGGACTCACCTGCGCTGACACCCAGGCCGCCTCTCCCTGCGGCCCTCCCATGCCCTCAGATTGCACCTGCTGTCACCCTGGCCCACGGGGAGCTCCAGGCTCTGGGCTTCCACCTCCCACACATCTTTGCCCTCTTTTCTCCCCACGATAATGACAGCTCCTAGCTGGCCTCCCCCAACCAGGGTCCCCCAACCAGGGTGATCTTTGCAAAACAGTCATCAGACCAGGTAACTTCCCTCAGGGGTCCCCACAGGCTCTGCTGGCTCGGCCCACAGCCACCACCTCTCCAGCTTGATTCTCCACCCCACAAATGACAGCAGCCTTATTTCTAACTATTGTATAATATGTTGCTTTTATGACCCACATCCCCTGCCCCCAGTCCTTTGGACCAGACAGACTCGATTCTAGAAACATGCCCCTGTGTTTCTGCCTCCTAGTGTTTGCCATTCCTTCTCCCCCACCCCCGCCCCATGTGCCAGAATCCTCCCAGAAGCTTTTCTTTCTTTCCTTCTTCTTTCTTTCTTTCTTTCTTTCTTTCTTTCTTTCTTTCTTTCTTTCTAAAAATATTTTATTGATTTTTTACAGGGAGAAAGGGAGAGAGACAGAGAGTTAGAAACATCAACGAGTCATTGATCAGTTGCCTCTTGCATGCCCCCCACTGGGGATGTGCTCGCAACCAAGGTACATGCCCTTGACCGGAATTGAACCTGGGACTTTTAGTCTGCAGGCCAACGCTGTATCCACTGAGCCAAACTGGTTTCGGCTAGAAGCCTTTCTTGGTGGCTCTACCCCAGTGGCTCTCTCTGTCCCCTACACTGAGCCGTGCCCTGGGCACATCTCCCATAGGTGTGCACAGACTGAGCTCCTGCAGGTTTCACCCTACCCCCGGGCAATAGCTCCTCAGTGCCAGCGACTAGGACAAGTTCATCTCACTTACTTTCCCAAATGCCGAGCCCTCAGGAGGCTGCACAGAGTAGCATCAGATGAATGTAAGTACGTCACGCTGTACTGCCTTCGGCCACTCCCTCTGTATCCCATCTACATGAGTGTGTCCCCAGTCTGAGAAATGAAGGGACCCCAGGATCACCCATCACCCTACCCAGGCCCTGGGCACTAGGACTTTGCTTAAGGGCGCGTAGGGGCAGGAAGCATGGGGAAGACAGTGGGTGGTGTCCTGTGCAGACAGGAGCAGGGGCTGCTGGGAGGGGGTGTCCCCTGCAGGTAAGCACCCTCCATCTCAGCCTCTCGCCCACGGCTTCTGGTGCCTGTCTCCAGGCGTGATTTGTTCCTTGTGAAAGTGACGATTACCCACGATTCAGCCCCTGGCTTCATGTCTTATCAGGTTTTATCTCCAAGCAGGACATTTACAAGCTACTTTTGGCTTCAAAGAGCTTGGCAGCAGCGTTGCCCGAGAGGAGAGACAGAGCAGAGAGGAGAGCGGGTCCAGTGGGTCTGCCCCTGAAGTGCGGGGTGCATGATACCCTGGGATTCCTCCTCCACCTCCGACTCCAGTGGCTTTTCGCTCCCTTAGTCCCAAAGTGTGGTTCTTTGCTGGGCCCCCATCTCTGAGCCCAGGTGTCTTTGTGTGTGTCTGGATGTAGGGAGGTGGGCCAGGGAAGCTAGACTGAGAGGGAGGATGTAGGGGACACAGGCGGGGTAATGTTCTCTGAGGAGGGAGTGGAGGTTAGTTTTAAAGGTACTGATGTCAGGGCAGGAAGTTTCAGCGTAGGGAGCACCGTTGGGAAGGGACAAGGAGTTTGAGGCTCTTGCCCCAAGATGATGGGTCCTGAGCCCTGGGTTCTGGGTCTTCCTGGGCACTGAGCTACACCTGTCTGTGTGTCTATCTGGCCAGCTGTGGGGTGGGGTGCTTCCCTGGAACTGAAGGGGGATGGAGAGTAGCCCTCCTAGGTGTCTTGTCTGCTGCCAGGCTAGCCTCGCTCCTGGAAGTAGGTCACTGGTGTATGGGCAGATTCAAACTTAGGGCTTTCCACATTGGGGGGGACAGTGGTTGGTGCCTGGTGGCAGGTCTCTGAAACTTCGTTTTCTTTTTTTTCTTTAAAAAAATAAAAAAAAAAAAAAAATATATATATATATATATATATATATATATATAAATATAATTAAATAAATTAAATAAATTAAATAAATATATATTTAAATATATATATTTTATTGATTTTGTACAGAGAGGAAGGGAGAGAGATAGAGAGTTAGAATCATCGATGAGAGAGAGTCATCGATCAGCTGCCTCTTGCACACCCCCTACTGGGGATATGCCCGCAACTAAGGTACATGCCCTTGACCGGAATCGAACCCGGGACCTTCCAGTCCCCAAGCCAACGCTCTATCCATTGAGCCAAACCGGTCCCGGCTGAAACTCAGTTTTTTTTCCTTTAAAAAAAAAAAAAAATATATATATATATATATAGGCTGGCTGGCCACTTGGAGACCAGGCAGAACGAATTATGAGATACCCCGCCTCCCAGGGGGGCGCAGCTTCAAGGGCACCCCTCTTGGTGCCGGGGCCCCTGAAACACGTCCACTGCCTCCTTCTCATGAAGAGCTCAGGGCTGGACACTCAGAGAGGCGTGTTACTTTTGTTTTATAGAGTAGGAAAGTGAGGTCAGAGACTGGATACCTGCCAAGGTCACCTGCTTGGGTCAGGGGTGGGAGGCAGAGCTGGACATAAGTTCCAAAGCCTTTGCTCTCAGCACTGTGCTGCGGGGTTGTCTCCAGCCCCAGGGATGGCTCCTGACCCCCACCGCGTTCCCTCCCAGGGAGAACTAGGAACTGGGGGCTTGGGTGGGTGAGGTAGGTGGGTTAGACATCTCTTAGGGACCCCTCCCCGGGAGGAAACCACATCCTCTATACGCTCAGGCAAATCTGGCATCCAAACTGGAAAAACCCCACATAAATCAAGGACAGCTGGGCCAGCCCTTGGCTGCAGCCCCCTCCCTTTGGAATTCCAGCAGCCTCTGGGAGTAGGTCTGGGGGTGAGGGTGTGGTTCTAAAGGAGGAAGTTCCTGGAAGCCCCTCAAGTGTGAAATCTCCCCCAGCTGCCTCCCAGGGAGGTGGTTATTAATTACTTTCTAGAGGGATGCAGCTTCTTGAACATCCAGCCCTGCTGCCCCTGGGTACTCTGTCTGGGGGTTCCCATCTTGGGGACAGGCTGGTAAAAAGGTAGAGAGGGGCATGGGAAAGGAGTATACACATAGACTATCTTAGTCTTGCTCTCTCTCTCTCTTAAACACAGACACACACAGACACATAGCCACACACACGCACACACACACACACACACACACACACACACACACACACAGTCGCTCAGCAAATCCATGAGCACTCATCATGGTAGGTGTGGAGAAAGGTTCAAGACTGACCCTGTCCCTGTCCTTGTAGAGGTCATGGGTGGGTGGAGGGGTGGAGGAGACAGACGGGGATCAAAATCACCTACAAAGAAGTAATCACAGCCTGTGAAGGGGATGCATAGCTGGGCAGCCGGGTCACGACTTTGTGGGGTTAGGTTGGGCCTTCCTCGCACCAGGACCTTGCCCCCAGGATTCCCTCCCTAGACTTGCTCTCTCTGTCCCCCTGTGCTCTTGGCCTCTTTGTCATCTCCCCCAGGGATGGTGGTTACTTGGTCCAGTGGCCTGAGCAGCTCAGCTCTCCTTCCTTCCAAACTTTCCCTCCTCTTGGCCAACGGGCCACCACATGGAACCTGACTATGTGCACCTCTGATGGCTGGCCTAAGGAGGATGGACAGATGGGCCTCTTCCTGGCCATCCTGTGCGGGCAGAGGGTCCAGATGAAGGGAGAGGAGAACTGAGCTTTGGCCATCTTGGACCTTCACAGCCGAGGGCCCCTGGGGAGATCCTATTGGGCAGAAGGGACTTGAGAACATGTTTCCTGCCCCGGTCAGACAGGGCAGGATGTGGGTGACCTTCTTAGGGTCTTTTTGGGGGCCCCAAAGTCACTTTCACCACGTGACTCAGAAAGGGGAATCCATTGTTCCTAGGTCACCCAGGAGGGAGCCAGAGGGGAGCCAGGGCTGGGCCCGATGTCGAGGGAGAGCAGAGGCAGAGTGGAGGAGCCACGCAGACGTCCTGGGAAGGCGGAGGCAGCAGTCCTGTGCGTGAGGAACACGAGGAGGCAGTTTCTCAGCTGTAACCTCAAAAAGACTCTGTGAGAGGCTAAACATAGCTACCGTCTGACCCAGCAACTCCACGCCTGGCTATGTACCCAAGAAAAATGAAACGTAAGTTCATGCAAGGACTTGTAAATGAATGTTCACAGCAGCATTATTCACAATAACCAAAAAGTGGAAACATCCCAAGTGTCGTCACCTGAGGAATACAGGAATACCTCAACAGACTGTGGTTCATCCATCCATAGGGTGGAATGTCAGCCCTAAAAAGGAACGAAGCCCTGGCACATGCTGCTATAGGGATGGACCTCAAAACACCACGCTATTCGAAAGAGGCAGACACAAAAGGCCACATGATGTAGGTTCCACGGATAAGCAATGTGGAGAGCAGGCAAACACATACGAACAGAAAGTAGATTAGTGGTTGCTCGGGGCCGGGGAGGGGAGAAAGGGAAGTGACTGCTAATGGGTATGAAACGTCTTTTTGGAGTTATGAATATGTTCTAAAATGGATCGTGCTGATGGTTGCACAATATCGCGAATATACTAAAAACCTCCGAATTCTGCTCGTTAAGTGGTTGAACTGCATGGTGTGGGAATTGCATTTCAATGAAGCCTGTGACTTCAGAGTCCAGACTGAGGTCTCCTAGAAGGAACCAGAGGCCAGGAGCTAGGAGCCTGAGGCCAAGTGCTAGGAGGCGGGGCTAGGAAGGCTGGATGCCAGGGGCTGCTCCCCCTCACGCCAGGATGGGCCTGGGACTCTATCCCCAGTTCTACCCGCTCTTCTGCTGCTGGGCCTTTCCCCACGACAACTGGATCCGGTCCTCCTGCTCCTCACTGGATCTTCACCGCTCCAGGAAACCGCCCTTGACCTCTCTGTTCGGATGTACCGCTCCCGGCCTCTCCTGTTTGGACATGTTTTCTGTGCTTTTCATAGCTTACAGCAAACGCCTGCACCTGCAGACTTTAAGAGACCTCCCCAGCCCGCGCGGGCACTTCCCTTTGCCTGACGGAGTTGCGTGCCCACCAGATATCCTATTATCTTCCAGGGCGTCCTGTTGTCCAGGCAGCCCCCTGCCCCCAGCTGCTGGTGCAACCTGACCCAGCCCCTGTATATTATACAAGACAACATAGACACTCCCTCGGCTATGGCACCGACATACTGGTCTCAGCCCGCTGTGAGAAAATGTAATCATTTCTTAAACGCTCACAGCATCTCTTGGCCTGGCTGCTGTTGGCACAGACCTAACACTCTCCATTCACATCCTTCCACCAGCGGCCATTACTGAGTGCCTGTTGTGTGCGGGCTCTGCTAGGTGCTGGGGCAGCACTGGCGAACTAACGTTCCTGGGTGTCACCACATTTGCACGCCCCCCCCTCCCTCACCTGAGAGACATGGTGGGTGGAGGGAGGGGATTAGTTGCCAGAGTCTCCAAGCCAAGACTCTTGTTCCTGGATGTCATCCCCTTGCCCCCAGGGCATCCAGTGTCCTGTTCTTGGCAAATTCCTTCTGGAATAGTTTCCAGCAGGTGTGTGTGTGTGTGTGTGTGTGTGTGTGTGTGTGTGTATGTCAGGGGGTGGCTAAGGAAAAGACATTCTCAGCAAGGGAAACAGTGTGAGCAAAGGCTAGAAGGTAGAAATGACAATGGCTGGTTTGAGGCAGGGAGACGGAGGGGCCACCAGGTTTAATGCTGGAATTTGAAGCCCTGAGTGGTGGCTGCTGGGACTGTGGGTGGATGCTTGGGCTGTGGTGAGTGCTGGGGCCGTGGGTGGGTGCTGGGGCTGTGGGTGGGTGCTGGGGCTGTGGGCGGGTGCTGGGGCCGTGGGCGGGTGCTGGGGCCGTGGGTGGGTGCTGGGGCCGTGGGCGGGTGCTGGGGCCGTGGGCGGGTGCTGGGGCCGTGGGCGGGTGCTGGGGCCGTGGGCGGGTGCTGGGGCTGTGGGCGGGTGCTGGGGCTGTGGGCGGGTGCTGGGGCCGTGGGTGGGTGCTGGGGCTGTGGGTAGGTGCTGGGGCTGTGGGCGGGTGCTGGGGCTGTGGGTGGGTGCTGGGGCCGTGGGTGGGTGCTGGGGCCGTGGGTGGGTGCTGGGGCCGTGGGTGGGTGCTGGGGCCGTGGGTGGGTGCTGGGGCCGTGAGTGGGTGCTGGGGCTGTGGGTAGGTGCTGGGGCCGTGGGTGGGTGCTGGGGCTGTGGGCAGGTGCTGGGGCCATGGGCAGGTGCTGGGGCTGTGGGCAGGTGCTGGGGCTGTGGGTGGGTGCTGGGAACTGTGGGTGGGTGCTGTGGGCACTGGAGTGAGACCGCACCGGGAGAGCTCTGGGAAGAACCTCCCCGTCTAGAACAAATCCGTTTTATGTACTTTGACCCTGCGTGTGCCAGCATGCACCCAGACACTACTGTGCCAACACCCCGCCTACGCGGCCCCTGGCTAAGTCTTGCCCTGGCAAGCAGGTGCAGGCCTGGCATCTGGGACCTGGGCTGGGGCCCCAGTCAATGGTCTTCACCCCATTGGCTCTGCATAGCCCGCTCTGGACAGGGCTGCTCTGTGGGAGCTCTGGACATATTTGTGGGTCATGGAGGCTCCCCTGGCCCTCGGAGGTGCCCCAGGCAGCTGGGACTTGCTCAGTTGTCACTAAAGAGCAAATCTGACAGAGACCTCTGGGTATCGGCTGGAGAGGCTGGCTGACCATGTAGCCAGGAAGGCTGGGCTGGGACAGGAGTGGAGAGAGGACACGGGTCCATGTCCATCTCTACCCTCAGAGCCCGGCTCTCCTCCCAGCCTTCCTCCTCTTGTGCTGCCCTGTGGCTCAGTGAACTTAGGGGACATAACACCCGTGCACAGTGTCCCGCGCACAGGTCCCATCACTGTGAGTCACCCCGGAACCTCACTGCCCCTCGGAGGGAGCTCCTAGGGCAGCGCCTGGGCTCATCCTCCTCGTTCCCCTGGCACCGGTCTCCTGAGGCTTCAGATCTCCAACAGGAGCCACGCCAGCATCCGAGCCAGCACCCCCAGGGGACACCAGGTGGACCAGGCCACAGAGACGCACGATGTGATACTATAGAAGGAGCAGGAGACGGACGCCGGAATTTCACTGGGCCCTTGGGCAAGACGCCTGTCCTCACTGAACCTGTCCTCCCCGCTCTAAAATGGTGATCATAGCCCAGCAGGTTTGACTCAGTGGATAGAGCGTCGCCTGTGGACTGAAAGGTCCTGGGTTTGTTCCCAGTCAGGGCACATGTCTGGCTTGCAGGCTCGATCCCCAGAGTGGAGCATGCAGGAGGCAGCCGATTAATGATTCTCTCTCATTATTTTTTTTAAAACAATACTATATATATATTTTATTGATTTCAGAGAGGAAGGGAGAGGGAGGGAAACATCACTGATGAGAGAGAATAATGGACCGGCCACCTCCTGCACGCCCCACACTGAGGATAGAGCCAAAGTCCCAGGCATGTGCCCATGACCGGGATCAACCCAGGACCCTTCAGCCCGCAGGTCGACGCTCTACCCACTGAACCAAACTGGCTAGGGCTCTCTCTCATTATTGATGTTTCTATCCCACTCTCTCTCTCCCCCTTCCTCTCTGAAATCAATAAAAACAAAACATTTAAACATAAAATAAAATGGTAATCATACCTGGCTAGCCCTCTCCAGCCACCAGGACTGTGAATCTGATGAATGGCAAGCCGACTGGCAGTGAGGGGTGCCCTCTTTCTTTCTTTCTTTAAAAAAAAATATTTTATTGATTTTTTACAGAGACGAAGGGAGAAGGATAGAGAGTTAGAAACATCGATGAGAGAGAAACATCCATCAGCTGCCTCCTGCACACCCTATACTGGGTTTGTGCCCGCAACCAAGGCACATGCCCTTGACGTGAACGGAACCTGGGACCCTTCAGTCCACAGGCTGACGCTCTATCCACTGAGCCAAACCGGTCAGGGCAGAGGGCATGCCCCATGTCTGCTGCAGGGCCCCACTCCTCTGCGCACTAGGGCCCAGGTGTGCGCTCCTTGGCCCACTTGCTCAGCTCACGCACCTGCCGTGCCAACCAGGTATCGGCCTTCTAAGTCTTAAAATCTAAGACCTAGTGCTGGGCCCGCGGGGCAGCCCTGTCACTGCCCTGCGTCCCACCCGCCGCTGCCCCATCCGAGGGCAGGGGTGAAGGTCTGTGGCCGAGATCTGGAGCCCCGCGTCTCCCAGCGGACGCGTCCAGGTTTCCACGCCGACGCCTGCGGGTGCCCGTGTGGACCGGGCGGGACAGTGGCCCGGGAGGGGCGGGGCCTCTGTCGGGGTGGGGCCTCCCGCCCCCGCCCCTCCCCGCCCTGGCCCTTCCCCGCGCGGCTCCTGGACGGCGGAGCGGCCGGTCGCGGAGCAGAAACCCGGCGGCGCCGCGGGCGGACCACGCGGACCGGGATGCGCGCCCCCCTGCAGCCCCCGCTCCCGGGCCTGGGCGGCCGGTCGGATGGCAGGTAGCGGCGGCCCGGGCGGCGGGGCCGGCGGCAGCCAGGGCGCGGGAGCCGGGCCAGGGGCTGCGCTGCGGGCGCCCCGGGCGCCGCTGCTGCTCGCCGCGCTGGTGCTGGGAGCCTACTGCCTGTGCGCCCTGCCGGGCCGCTGCCCGCGCGCCCCCCGCGCCCCCGCGCCCGCCGCGCCTCCCCGCGCCGCCCGCGGGCCGGGGGCGCCCGTCCTGCCGGTGGCCAGCGGCCCGGGCCGCCGGCGCTTCCCGCAGGCGCTCATCGTGGGCGTGAAGAAGGGCGGCACGCGCGCGCTCCTGGAGTTCCTGCGCCTGCACCCCGACATCCGCGCGCTCGGCTCCGAGCCCCACTTCTTCGACAGGTGGTACGAGCGCGGCCTCGCCTGGTACCGGTGAGCGCGGGTCCTCTGGTCCCACCGGCTTCCCTGGCCGGTGCCTCCCGGGGAACACGGGGTGCGCCCCAGGGGTACCCCCAGGGTGGAGGCAGGGAGAGGTCCCCGGCGTCGCAGGGTGTAATCAGCATGGGGTGGTGGTGCGGGGAGCGGGCGAGGCTTGGCCACTGGCCTGGAGCGCCAAGAAACTTAGAAAACTCTGGAGAAAGGAAGCCTTGGTTGGGGCTGCTGTGTGGTCTCAGCAGGACTGGGGGGAGGGAGGGAGGTCCCAGCCGAGAAGTAGCTTCAGGCTAGCGGGGTTTGAGCAGCGTTAGAAATGATTCAGGCTCAGTCGCCCTCCCCTGCAGGCCAGTTACCCTTAGAAGGGGCGGTATCCCAGGAAGTGTCTGCCTCCCACACTCCTGGTCCTGGGAAGAGGAATCTCGGGCGTCCTGAGGGTCTGGAGGAAGTCTGGGCAGTAGGAGGAAGGATGTGCCTTGGAGTCAGTGCCCAAGGGTGGGAATTAGGACCCTAGTTTCACGTCATGGCGCCCTGTAGCTTTCCTGCCTTCCCCAGGTGAACAGCCCCTCCGGGCTGAGGTTGGCACTGCCTGCGGCCTCCTCAGTCGCACACAAGTCTGCCACCTGCCGGTCCCTTCCTATGGGGGAAATGGGAGCTTGCAGGTGGGGAATGAGTCTCCCCACTCCCCAAGCTCTCGCCTTAGCCCCAGCTTGGGACCAGCTTCCATGGGACAGAGAGGACCCTGCCCCAGGGCACCTGGTGAGTTAGTGGGGAGTTGGGGGTAGCAGCACCCACACTCTCCAGGCATACTAGTTTCTCCGTATCCAGATTCCTCACCTCCACCCCCATTTGCTTTCTTTGCCTTTTGCCTTCAAAACCACTCACGGGTTTGGATGGGCCCCAGTGAAGACAGGGGTTCTAGCTCCTGAGCTCTCAAGGGTTGCTGCTCTCAGGGGGACCTCAGGAAGCTGAGTGGTGGTGGGAGGGTGGTGAGTCCATCCTTGAACCCAACTGCTGAATTCTGGCGTCAGAGCTCAGAGAGACCGCTACCCACTCTGACAGTCCACTGGCACCAAAGCATCTCTGATACCTACTGCTGTAGAGAGGACGGGGAAGAGGAGGTGGGGGGGGGGGGAGTGGAAGGGGTGCGACAGTGAAGGACAAACCTCAGAGTCCACACTGATCCCAACAACTTGGACACAAGAAGCTGGGGGAGACACTGAGCTGGGTTAATGGGGGGCCACGGGGGGTGGGGGGCTAGACTGGGTTTAGCCCTAAAAGGTTTTTCTCAAAGAGTTAGGAAGCCCGGGGCCCCTTCCAGGCTCCCGGGTGCACGCTCCAGCCCCGAGGGACAGGTCTGGGGAGGATGGGGGCCCGGCAGGCAGCAGGCACGAGATCCAGCCTGGAGGGCAGATCCTCGGCTCTGGGGTTTCTCAGAAGCCAGGGGATTCAGGAGCCAGTCTAGCTCTGGTAGAGAAGGGACTTTCTTTTTATTTTCAGAGCCACTTCCACCTGGAGGGGGAGGCGGGTGCAGAGGGTCAGTCCTGGTGGCCTTGACCCTTTAATCCGGAGCTGAACCTATGGGCTGGCTAGAGCTGACCCCTCATTGGCTGGTGCGGGAGCTGAGCTTCTGGAGTGCCCTCAGAGGGGTCCGTCTCCCTGAACTTATCCCATGAGGACTGGGTGGTGTCCCTTCCTGAATTCTCAGGACACAGGATCGAGTGTGGTGCAGAGTACCTAGCCATGTGGCCATGTGCTCACAGGTGTCCTTGCCTCTGGCCCTTTTTTCCTTTCAACCTACTCGGAGAGTGCGGTGAACCTCTGGAACTGTGACCCCACTCCCCCAGCTTCAAAGAGAGTGCCCAGCCCCTGGGCTTGGCCTGGTGGTGTTTGCTCTCAGGACCCGGGCTGAGCCTCCCGGAGTGCAGAGCCTGTTTTGGGTGGAGGGTGAGGGTGGTGAGTCAAGGAGGAGCGGCCAGCACCCCCAGCTGAGTTTCTGGGACACCATCCCCGTGGGCTGTGACTGACCTCACTCCAGGCAGTGACCCTGGCCCTTCCCACCGCCTTGGCAGGTGGTTCTGGGCTGCCCGGAGTTAATCTTGGCCAAACTTTCCCCTCTAACTGGGCCTCAGTTAGCCCACTCCTCAGACTCCTGAGGGTCCTCCGTTTTGGGGGTTGTGACCTCCAAGTACTCCCACACTCAGTCAGCATTTTCTCATCTATTCACTCACTCACGGAGCATCTTCTGTGTGGCAGACAAGCACCCCAGGTCTCCTCAGGAGGGCTGTCTCGTCTGGGGGCAGGTGGGGCTATACTTTAACCGTGTTTGGGAAAAGCGAGAGGAGATAGGAGGGGTGCAGGAGGGGAAACCCCCTTGGCTCCTGGGGCTAATGAGGGGTGGGGTTCTGAGTATGGGGGGGAGGGACCTGGGCTTCTGTGGGGCTTTTCCTCCCTGTGTCATCCCAGGAGAAGCTCCTGGGGCTGGGGACCAGTGCCCCACCCCCAGCCCCTATGGATCCACACAGGAACCCTAAGTAGCTTTCGCTCAGAAGCAGGCCTGGCTGGCTGGGGCCCAGGAGAGATGTGGGACCTAAGGGTGGATGAGACCAAGGAGGGAGAGTAGTCGGGGCTGGATGGAAGCCACAGGGAAATGCAGACCAGATGAATGGGGAGGGCCCGGGAACAGCTTGTCAGATGTTTGCCCGTGGAGGTCAGGATCCCGTTCTTCTCATCCCC
Source organism: Pipistrellus kuhlii (assembly GCF_014108245.1). Classification (NCBI taxonomy): domain Eukaryota; kingdom Metazoa; phylum Chordata; class Mammalia; order Chiroptera; family Vespertilionidae; genus Pipistrellus; species Pipistrellus kuhlii. The sequence goes on from NW_023425540.1 coordinate 91,323,635, forward strand.
TCCCCTGTCTGCACCCCCCACCCCAAACCTCCATCCCACCCTCCTCCATGTCCTGGCCAGGACAGGCCTGTGAGGGCGGGTGAGGATGAGTAATTGGTCCCGAAGATCTCAGATCTCAAAGCTGGTTTGTAGCAGGAGTGGGCCTGGAAAATCTGCAGGCCATCCCCGTTCCCATCTCCCTCCCACAGGGTTCCGGAAGCACCCCCCTCTGCTCCTCTGACGTCCCTGGTGTCCTTCCTTCCCTCAGGCAGGAGTGTGGGGTGGTGGTAGGGAGGGGGGGAGCGGGGCTGTGTTCCAGTTTGGGTGGGGGAAGAGGAGGTGCTTCTGGGGTCCCTTGGTGTCTGGGGGAAGAAAGGGACGGGGAGGGGGTGTCCAAGATGGGAGGGGCGGGCCCAGGAGTAACAGGGCTGGCTCCTTCCCTGAGGAGAGCAATGAAGGGAGGGCAATGGCTTCGGATCCCCCTGGCAGTCCGTCTGCCCCAGCCCAGGCTGGGTCTCAGCAGTGAGGTTCAGTCTCCCCGTCTGCTAATCCCCTCTTGAGGAAAAGGGAATCCCCTGAGCCGGCTGCCCCAGGCTGCAGCCCCGGCCTCAGTGCTTGCTAACACCCGAGGTCTCACTGAACTTATCCCAGGAGGGCTGGGTGCCTGTACTCCCAGGGCACAAGGCAGGGCATGGGGGCAGGGCCTCTGGGGGCAGAAGCCACGCTGACACTGCCGCTTCCAGCTGCTGCAGCCCAGGGGTGGGAGGATGTGGTCAGTGTCCACCCCACCCCGAGCTTTCCACTCCCTCCCTGAGCGCCAGGGTGCCCGCCTGTCCAATGGGGCAGTGAGTGGGCTGGAGGGAAATTCCAGCTTCCTTTGTCACCATGATGGGGAAACAGAATTGTCGCCCCTCCCTGTCCCGTGACTTCTGTAGACCAGCTCTGCCCGGGGCCTTGTTTTGGGGACGAGGGGAGCTCTCAGAGCCTGAAGACCATCAACCCACTCACCTCCCCAGAGCCCGTGGGTGGTGTCAGGGAGCCACTGGTACGGCTGGGATTCACCCCACGCACCCTCTAAGCCAAGCACCCAGCACGTGGGTTTGCACACGTGTGTTCATCCAGCTTGAGTTTCGTTGGGGCTAAGGAGGAAGAGGAAACCTGGGGTCTCGCAGGCTGAGTGCAGGCTGGATGAAAGCGGAACTTGCCCTGGGCCAGACCAGGAGGCTGCCAGTGGGGTGGGGGAGCCCCCTCAGAGGACTGGAGGCAGGGTAGGTAGGGCCTTGGGCAGAGGCTGCCCCTCTGACGGCACAGGTCCCGCAGGTTCTGCCTCCATTGACCTAGTTTCCAGTCCTCTCTCAGGGCCTCCCTGGAGCTGTTTGCTCAGCTGGCCCTGCCACACCCTGCCCGCCCTCCCTGCGTACCTGGCTGGCGGGCAAGGCGTGACCTGGGGAAACTGCTCAGGGTACCCGGCCTGCACAGGGGTGTGTGTGTGTGTGTGTGTGTGTGTGTGTGTGTGTGTGTGTGCGCGCGCGCGCGCGCGCGTGGGAGGGGCTTCCCCACGTTTGGGGCAGCCAGGGGGCTGTCCTCAGCCAACTCTCCCGGAACCTTGGTCAGTGCCCCACTCCCCTCGGCAGAAGGAGAGGAATCGTCAGGAATGCTGCAGCCACGGCCTTGCACCTGGGGTCTGAGCCAGGTCTGCGAGGCCCTGGCTGCTGAGCTCTTGCGATGGGCCCTCAGGCCACCTTACTTCCTGTTCCCCAGTGGGCTGGGGTCTGCTGGCGGCTTCCAGCATGTGAATTGGGCCCAGGTCAGTGAGAATTAGGGCTGTAACCAGAGGGGCAGGGGCAATGCCAGGGGCCATGCCGGGGGTGGGGGTGGGGAATGGAAAGAACAGCTGTTCTTTGCTGGGACACTCGTCCAGACTTAATGGCCTAACTTAGGGGACAACTCCAGCCATTTAACGGAAGTGTGACCTGGGTAACTACAGTGCAGGGAGGGGCCTCTGAGCTGGGGAGGTGGGCAGAGCCCTGTGGATGGCAAGTCTGGGCCCCTGGCCCTACTGGTGCTTGGTCAGGGGTGAGAGGCACAGCAGTGTCAGGGTTGGGGCCATCTAGCTAGAGTGGGCAGCCTGCCAGGACAGTCCCCCCCTGTTGGCCTGTGCTGGGGCGGCTGCTCTCAGCCCACCTCCCAGGCTGCCCATCTGGCACTTTAGGTGGGCGGGCCTGGGGGCGCGGGAAGTGACTCTCGGGTCCCTGGGGCTGGCCTATCACGGGAGGGCTTGAGGGCACCAGCGCCCTCTCACGCCCACCTCTCACCCCCCCCCCCCCCCCCCCCCCGCAGGAGCCTGATGCCACGCACCCTGGACGGGCAGATCACCATAGAGAAGACCCCCAGCTACTTCGTGACGCTGGAGGCCCCGCCCCGCATCCACAGCATGTCCCCGGACACGAAGCTGATCGTGGTGGTCCGGGACCCCGTGACGCGGGCCATCTCCGACTACGCCCAGACGCTCTCCAAGACCCCGGGCCTGCCCAGCTTCCGCACCCTGGCCTTCCGCCACGGCCTGGGCCCTGTGGACACGGCCTGGAGCGCCGTGCGCATCGGCCTCTATGCCCAGCACCTGGACAACTGGTTGCGCTACTTCCCGCTGTCCCGCTTCCTGTTCGTCAGCGGCGAGCGCCTGGTCAGCGACCCCGCCGGGGAAGTGGGCCGAGTGCAGGACTTCCTGGGCCTCAGAAGGGTCGTCACGGACAAGCACTTCTACTTCAACGCCACCAAGGGCTTCCCCTGCCTCAAGAAGGCCCAGGGGAGCGGCCGCCCCCGCTGCCTGGGCAAGTCCAAGGGCCGGCCCCACCCCCGGGTGCCCGAGGCCGTGGTCCAGCGCCTGCGGGACTTCTACCAGCCCTTCAACAGGAAGTTCTACCAGATGATCGGCCAGGACTTCGGCTGGGACTGAGCGGCCAGGCCGGCCCACGCCCTGGCTGGCGACACGCAGCGACCTTAATTTATGCCTGTCACCCGGCCGGCGCAGGCTGGGTGCACATGCTGGGCAGAGAGAACTATTTAAGAAATAAAGTTTGGATCTGTGTTCTTCCGTGTGACCTTGAGGGCTGGAGGGTGGGGGCAGGAGGTGCCGCTGCCCAGGGACATGGTAATCACCCCCGCGAGCTAGCAGGCATCATGAGAGCGCCAGAAGGGGTCTAAGCTCGATGCTTACTGGCACGCACCCCTTGAGGTATGCTGGGCCACACGTCACAGGTGAGCAGTTGTGAGATTTAGTTGCTGTGCAGGGACACACAGCATAGCTTTGGGGACTCTGAAGGCCACCCTAGAGCTAGCTCCCTTCTCAGCCCTGAGTCACCCACCACGCTGGGCTGTCCCGTGTTCCTGATGAGGAAACTGAGGCCCCAGGTGACCCATTGGAGAGGTGGGGCAGGAGTGAAGCTGGGTCTGCCCAACTCTTTGGGCTGCACCCATGACGTTGGCTAATTAGGCCTCCTACAGCGGACGTTCCCTCCGGGAGACCTTGTGGGGCTGCTGCACAGTGAGTGTGAGGTGACTCCTGTGTGCGGGGGATGTGTGTCTCACAGCCTCCTGTCAGGTCCTCACACAGCCCTGCACTGCCCACCACAGGCAAGTCACAGGTCCCATTCACCAGACCCTGCCCATACCACAGGCCCCAGGCCCTCATTGTCCCAGTTCTGTTGTGTTTACCCGCTTCCGGGAGGGTGGGGATGGGCAGGAATAAAGGCTCATCTGCAGCCCAGCTGCCGGCTCAGCTCCTAACCTAGTCAGGCCGGACTGAGGCCGGCCGGGGGTGCGTGTCTACCTCTCTACTTCAGGAATGCTGGGCCCCTCAGTAATGACCACTAACTGCTCCTGTCCGCAGTGCTGTCTGCCAGGCAGCCACCAGTTCACTGATAACCCCCAGGACTCTTTAGGCCCAGGCTGCCCGGGCCCTTGTAGGATCTGGCAGTGGCCTCTGCATCCCAGGCCTTGGGTCCATATCATATCCTTTTTTTAAAATAAGCAACTTTATCTGTTTTTTTTTTTGTTTTTTTTAAAAATATATTTTTATTGATTTTACACAGAGAGGAATTGAGAGGGACAGAGAGTTAGAAACGTCGATGAGAGAGAAACATCGACCAGCTGCCTCTTGCACACCCCCCACTGGGGATGTGCCCGCAACCAAGGCACATGCCCTTGACCGGAATCGAACCCGGGACCTTTCAGTCCGCAGGCCGACGCTCTATCCTCTGAGCCAAACCGGTCCCGGCTTTATCTGTTTTTTTTTAAAAAATTTTTATTTAATATCTTTGTTGTTGTTGTTAATCCTTATCTGAGGATATTTTTTTTTTTTAATTGATTTTTAGAGAGAGCGGAAGGGAAAGGGAGAGACAGAGAGAGAAACATCGATGTGAGAGAGAGACATCAATTGGTTGCCTCCCACCCAAGCCCTGACCAGGGCCAGTGATTGAGCCTGCAACCGAGGTACATGTTCTTGATGGGAACTGAACCTGGGACCCTTCCGTCCACAGGTCAGTGCTCTATCCGCCGAGCCAAACTGGCTAGGGCCATACCATATCCTTGACTCTGAAGTGGCCTCTCCACCCGGGGCTACTTGCACCACGCCCTGTCCTGGGCCCCAGGGTCAGCATGAGGGAGGATTTTGAGGGGAGTAGCAGCTTGTCAGTCACCACTGTCCTCTCTGGCTAGTGGCCCCACAATCACCATGGCCACTGCCTTTGCCACATGGCCCACCACGGCGTGGACTTGAGTTCAGTTGGTGTAGGTGTATGAGAAGAGCCTCAGCAGAAGGTGGGGAGGGAAATGGGGACATCCGTCTCCAGCAGCCAGGAGACCTGTCCCTGCCCTCCTAGTTCTGGACCCTGAGGACACTCCAGTCTGGAGCTGCCTTGAGGTGCCCGTACTGTCTTCTAGGCCAACCATGCAGAGCAAGCCAGGAGCAGGCGGGGGGCTGGTCCCCAGTCACCTAGGAGGAACTGTGGCAGAGATGGGGGCAGATGGGGGTGAGATGTACACACAGCCTCCGCCCCATCTTGGGCCAGTTTACAGTAATGAGGGTGCTGTGTTTGGAATCCCTGCTGGGTGGCCAGCACATGTGCCTGACCGCTCTGTCCCCATTCCCTATGCCGGGGCCTCACTTATGGATGGCATGGCAGCCGTGGTTGGCGGGGGCCGGAGGGAAAGCAGGGCAGCCCTGGCCCTGCACCAGTTCCCAGCCTGATCCATGCATCTTTCTTTTCCCTGGACACGCCCTTGTCCAAATGCCTGACGTCTCATGCCTGGATGGCTTCATGGGTCCCTCTCTGTTTTCCTGGCACCTACAGTGAGCAGTCTGCGTGCATGGTGATCAGAGGGGTGCCTCAGAGCAAGCCAGATCCCACTATTTTAAAGCACTCCAACCTTCTCCCCCAGCCCTGCTGCTTCTAGAATGAAGACCAGGTTCCTGATTGCAGCTATCGAGCCCGCTGAAGTGTAACCTCCCGCCCCAACACCTGTGTGCTGTTCTCACCGCACCCCTCAGCTTCCGCCCGTCAGGAGGTGCACACGGGCGGCTGAGTTCTCTGGGCTTATTTCCTCCCTGCACTTCGAGTCCCTTTCCTGAGCCTGCCGATGCAAACCGCCTTTCCCTTCCCGAAGCTTCCTGGGTGCAGAGCTGTGGAACTCCTAGTTGGTTTGGCTCTGGGGCCCAGGCCGGGCTCGGAAGGCAGACTCTGGAAGCCAAGGGTAAACTGGTTTGTTCTGCTCACCCCCTCCCCGCCCCCCTCAGTGGAAACTGGGCCTAACCGCCAGTTCCAGGGCCTGGACCTTGGAACATACTGAGGGCAGATGTGGTGGGTCCCCCCAGCTGTGTGTGGGGGCGGGGCTCTGTGGGAGAGTCATCAGCCTTTAATTAAAGTGCCTAAATTGCTTCCCCAGCTGCTTAGTGGGTTTTCCACGTTGGAAAGTACCAGAACGGGTGAGAAGTGCTGATCCAATCGCCCTCTTCCTGTTCTGCCCGGTGGAGGAGAAGGGCCAGGGACCGCTTCTCCAGCCTTCCTACCCCAGCCTGACTGGAATGGAGCAGGTGGGGTGGGAGTCCTCACAGCCCTGGGCGTCCAGGAAGGGGCTTGGGGGAACCTGGGAGGGCGCTTCCTCTAGCTTGGGGGCCCTCGCCCACCCCAGACCTTCAGTTGTGGTTGGTACAGGCTGGGGTCCATGGGCCAGGCAGGTGTATTGGGATGAGCACAGTGTTCTCCACCGTGGGCTGTGTACCCTGCAGGCTGGAACCCCCTCAGACCTCTGCCCTAGGGTCCTGGTAACAAGCTGGAGAGAGGCATCAGGACCCAGATCCCACCCGAATGGCCTCAAAGTACTTTCCTAGCACGAGTCTTCAGAGAGTGCCCGCAGTTCGTCCTCTCCTTATCATGTGCACGTGACTACCTATCCTCCTTCAAGGTGGCCCCTCTGCCCAGGGCTGGGCCATCCTCCTCATGGTCCCATTTGGGACCTGTCCCCCAGCCAGTTCCAACGGCCCTTCCAAGCTTTATGGTTCCATTCGGGGGATGGGGGGGAGGCACATCAGAGAGAGAAGGTTCTGGGAGGTATTTATTAGTTCTCCATGCGCATGAAGGGTTCATCAGGGACTCACAAGCCGCAACGTAATAGGACGAGATTACAGGGAGGAGCAGTTCGGGGTGTAACAGTGAGAGGAAACGGCACATGGAGTCCACGCCTCTGCTGGGAGCTGCACTGTTCCTCGCCCCAGGTGACATCAGAGGCGGGTCCTTTTGGTCCTTTTGGGGGGAGGGGAGACGTCCTGCCCCAGCCTCCGTTCCTCACACACCCGCACCTCTCAGTCCTCAGCTGTGCAGATCTCTGGGCTCAGTTCTCCAGGACTCCGTCCAGGCCAGAGCCTAACTGCCTGGCTCCCCTGGCTCCTCTTCACGGGACTGGGCCTCAGCTCCCCTCCCTGAACCTAGAAGCCATCTCTGGGTGATTGCAGAACTCCCCTTCTTATTTCCAGTCTCTCAGTGACACTGTCTTATGCCGTCCGAGGGTTTGAAAACCACTGTTTTGCTGTGGAGGTTTTGCCTCATTTTTTCACTTGTTGCAGGAAAATGGGTAAATCCAGTCCCTGTGGCTCTATCTTGGCCTGAAGTGGAGAGTTTAACGTCACAGAGAAAGAAATGAAAGGCAGGACAGGCTTAGGACTGGCCGGTCTGAATCATTCCAGTGACGGTGGGGTTCAGGGGCTGTCCCTGGTTGTCTGGTACCAGCCCCGGGTGATTCAGGGCAGGGCGATACTGGGGTGGGGTGTGAGGGTAGGTGCAGGGGGTGGTGTGGAGAACAGGCTCCAGGAGATATAAACAAACATGTCTGGCCAGTAGTTCGCTCTGTGATTAATGGCTCTCCCGCAGACAAATGAAGAATCTAACAGAGCAAGAACACCGGCCTCAGGTCCTTCTGTGGTAGGAGCTGTTCCTTTTGGAACCTCGGCCCCCTGCCAAGCTGTGAACCACAGCCTCCGCCCTGGGGGTTTGCCTCAGCCATGAACGGTGCTCTGGAACATTCTGGGTCCCAGGCTGCTGGGGCCCTGGGCTGGGCATCTGTCCATGGCACTGGGCCCAACGGCCAGGTGCAGCAGCCCTTCCATGGCCCACGGGCTTGGGGAGACTGATGGCAGGGGCTTGCCCTGCCCTGATGCCCCCCCCACCCTGCACCCCCTCAAAGACTCTCTGACCTGCGCCCAGGACAGGGGTGGTGAGTCCCAGGGTCTGGGGGACGAGCAGGGGGCACAGTTTGGGCTAGGCAAGCTGGCCTGGAAGGAAGAGGTTTGATCAAAGCCCCAGGGGGGGTAGTGGGTGGGCATGAGGAGGCTCATGATGGCTCCTGGAGGCTGGTGAGTCTGCTGGGGTCCAGAAGCAGGGCCCACACTGTGGACAAGGTTGCCAGGGCTGCATCTCTAGGCAGGCTGAGGGCGGAGCCTCATCAGGAATGCCCCGAAGGCCTGGTTGGCTGGGGGACTGTCTGTGATGACCATCACGATGGTCCGATGGATGATGAACATCATAAAGAGGCCACTGGAGCCAAGGAGACCCTCCAAGTGAGTATGCACAGCAGCTCCAGGCCATGGCCCTGCACCTGCCCCTGCCGCCCCCAGACCTTCAGCCCCGCCTTTCAGGAACATGAGATTGCTCCAATGAGACCCCCAGCCAGGCCACTGCCCAGACTTCAGGGCCTCAGACAAGAGGCCAAGGACCCTTCTCTGGCTCAGAGCCAAATCCCCAGCTTTGAGGCCAAGGAATTCCTTTCATTCTGTTTAATCTGAGCCACATTGCCTGCGCTTTTTCCTGGAAGAGCCGTACAAAAAGTCAGTCAACCAAGACAGTTAATGCAAAACCGTTGCCAGGAGGATTTCATACACAAGGATTCTGATTAAGGGGAAAACGAGAGCTGCGTTGGGCATTAGAGAACAATCGGAGATCTTGTTCTCCCGGTCTCTCTGCTCCAGCCCTCCCGACGGCCACAAGCGCTGGGGGTCACGCTGGCCCGGCCTGGCAGCTGCCCGCAGGTCAGATCCTATCGCTCCCTTCCTCTCTCACAAGGAAGGACAGGATATCTGATGGAAAGCCAATGCCGAGACAAACCTTTGACTGCCTCAGGGAAAGCCTGTCTCCTACACGTGAGGATGGAAGATCGAGGGGCTGTACAGCAGAGGAACTCCTCTGCCACCCACACCGATTTAAAAAAAAATATATATTTTATTGACTTTTAACAGAGAGAAAGGGAGAGAGATAGAGAGCTAGAAACGTCGATGAGAGAGAAACATCGACCAGCTGCCTCTTGCACACCCCCTACCGGGGATGTGCCCGCAACCAAGGTATATGCCCTTGACCAGAATCGAACCTGGGACCTTTCAGTCCGCAGACCAACGCTCTACCACTGAGCCAAACTGGCTTCGGCCCGATTTTGTTTTTTGGAGAATCATCTGGAAACTGTCTGACCACTGGTCTCACGGTCTGGACTCAGGCTGTGGAGTGCAGGGAGCCTCCTCATGCAGGTGGTGTGTGCAGGGGGTCTAAGCTTGTGGGGGTACAAAGTGGGGAGATGCACACAGCTAGGAAGAACATAGCTGGAGCCAAAACCAGTTTGGCTCAGTGGATAGAGTGTCGGTCTGCAGACTGAAGGGTCCCAGGTTCAATTCCGGTCAAGGGCATGTACCTTGGTTGCGGGCACATCCCCAGTAGGGGGTGTGCAGGAGGCAGCTGATCGGTATTTCACTCTCATCAATGTTTCTAACTCTCTATCTCTCTCCCTTCCTCTCTGTAAAAAATAATAAAATATATTTTAAAAAAATCTTTAAAAAAATTAAGTACTGTACTTAGAGCAGTGCTGGCCTCGGGCTAATGCTCCATCAATGTTATTTTATTTATCAGGAAGCTATGTTATTATGCCCACTCAATAGGAGAGTAAATCGGGGCTGAGAAGAGCCCCGTGCTACCATGAACTGGCAAACACACACCCAGGTCTGTGCGCCCATGGCTCGGACCCTCAACACCTGTGCTGTGGTGTGAAGTTGTTCAGTGGATGCCAGCTGAGAGCAGAGGGAGGAACCAGTTCCTCAGGGTAGGTCCTTGGGTGGACGGGTTTGATAAACTGAATTGTGAGATGGCTGTCAAGATTTCCAGACCTTGGTGTAATGTCCTGTAAAACCCCCTCTTCCTGAGTGTGAACTTGATGGATGTCACTCCTGTGACTCAGTTGTTAACCAGTTAACTTTGAGGTTGCCGGAAGGGAGAGGATCCTGGGTGGGCCTGATCTAACCAGGTGTGCTCTTCAACGGCGGTCTATAATAGTTTAAGGGTCCAGGGGTGATGAAATGGTGTGGAACTCAGTAGAAATGTTGGTGGCACAATATCGTGAATGTACTAAAGCACTGAACTATTTATTGTAAAATGGCTAATTTTGTTATGTGAATTTCACCTTAATAAAACAAATAAAAAAGGGAGTGTCTTAGCATGAACTGATATGACAAATACCGTAGACTGGGTGACTTTATTTTTTACTTATTTTTGAAATAATGTACAGTGCAAAGTTTGTACTTTGCCATGCTATTTCTACTTCTTCTTTTTAAATATGTTTTTATTGATTTCAGAGAGGAATGGAGAGGGATATAGAGAGAGAAACATCAGTGATGAAAGAGAACCATTGATTGGCTGCCTTCTGCACAACCGTCCCCTCCTGTAGGGGATCGAGCCCACAACCCTGGCATGTGCCCTTGCCTGGAATCGAACCTGGGACCCTTCAGTCTGCAGACCGACGCTCTATCCACTGAGCCACACCAGCTACGGCAGACTGGGTGAATGTAACAACAAACATTTGTTTTTCACAGTTCTGGAGGCTGAAAGTCCAAGATGAAGGTGCTGACAGATCTGGTGTCTGGTGGGCCTGCTTCCTGGCTTGCAGACAGCTGTTTTCTCATTGCGTCCTCACATGGGTGGGGAGCAGAGACAGGAAGCCAGCTCTTCTGTTTCTTCTTTTTTGTTTTTCTTTCTAAAATATATTTTATTGATTTTTTTTAACAGAGAGGAAGGCAGAGGGATAGAGAGTTAGAAACACCGATGAGAGAGAAACATCCATCAGCTGCCTCCTGCACACTCCCTACTAGGGATGTGCCCACAACCGAGGTACATTTCCTTGACCGGAATCGAACCTGGGACCCTTTAGTCCACAGGCTGAAGCTCTACCCACTGAGCCAAACCAGTTAATGCTAGTATCTCCTCTTATAGGGGCACTGAACCCATTCATGAGGATCCACCCTGATGACCTATAACCTCCCAAAGGCCCCGCCTCCTAGTGCCATCACTGTGGGTGGTGGTGGTGGTGGTGGTATTTCAACACATGGATTTGCAGGGGACACAGCTTTCAGTCCATAACAGGGAGTCTACAAGGCAGAGGTAGAAGTCAAAGAGACTCCCCTTGCTGGCCTGGAAGAAGGGCCTGTGGAGGCCCCGCGGAAGAAACCAGTGTCTGACTCTCAGAGCTGAGAGTGGCCCTGACCAATGGCTAGAAAGATAACCGGGACCTCAGTCTGAACAAATGCGAGGAAATGAATGCTGCCAACAACTCGTGAGCTTGGGAGGGGCCCCTGGACCTCAGAGGATGTGAGACCCTGAGCTACGCTGTGCTCCACTCCTGACTCACAGAAACTGTGAGGAGGTAAATGAGTGCCGGTTTAAGCTGCTAAATTGGTGGTCATTTGTTACGCAGCACAGAAAATTAATACCATGGAGGGGAGAGCCAGGAAGAGTTCTGGAAGAGAGGAAGGAGCAGGGCTCAGAGAAGGTTCATGCCATCCTCACTTTCTAGACAGTGCGATCAAGAGGAGAACCCAGAAGTTCCAAGATGGTGATTGGGTTTCTGCCAGGGGTTTCCACCCGTGGGCTCATGTGGGTGGGCAGCTCTCCCAGTCACCTACCCCACCACTCCTCCTTCGTTGCACCGGGAAGGCTGGCGCCACTCTGGGTGAGACCTTGTGGTGCAGTCTGGTTTTCATTAAGTATCATAAGCTCAGAATTAATTTTTGCCAGAAGCAAATGTTTGGTCTCTGTCCTGTTGTAAACACAAATGCTCTAAGACACGGGTCCTTGGGCCACGGGGGAGGTGTGCATGGTCCTTCAGAAGCCCCTTGTCCACATGGCAGAGTCTCTGTTTGGCAGGACAGGGTGGAGCTGGGGAGGGAAGCCAAACCTGGTGACAACACCCTCAGCTCCTTCCTGGGGCCACATCAAGTCAGAGCCGGCAGGTCGCTGTGGTGAGAATGGTCTGTGTCCCCGTCCAGGCACCAGTCAGGGGGGGCTGTGTGAGGGCACATGCGGTCACCAGGAACTTTTCTGGGAGCGTTTCTCGTTCTGGGACATGCTTGGTGCTCTTCAGCAGAACTTACTGAGCTCCTCCCCTCTGTGAGGGACCCCCAGCCCTGTCTGTGAACACACGAAAAGCCAGGCTGGAACTCCGACCTGCCCCTGGAGGCTCCCGCTGCAGCAGACGGGAGGGGAGGCCACCGCAGCGTACCTTCCGAAGGGATTCCCCAAACTTACATCCACCCAGAGCCTGTGACTGACCTGGTTTGGAAACAGGGTCTTTGCAGACACAGCGAGTTATGGACTTTGAGGTGAGAACCTCCCGGATCAGGGGGGGACCCTAAATCCAATGACGGGTGTCTTTCTGAGAAGAAGCGAGGACACAGACACGCAGAGGAGAGGCCATGTCATGATGGAGGCAGAGATTGAAGTGATGCCAACAAATGCCAAGGATTGCTGGCAACACCGGAAGCTGGAAGAGGCAGGTTTCAGAGCTGAGCCTGTGTCACCGTGATTTCATGCTTCTGGTCTCCAGAACTGTGAGAGAATAAAGTCACTCGGTTTGTGGGCCTTTGCCCCAGCAGCTCCAGGAAGGTAACACGGGTTGGAGCAAAAGAATTGTGCCTCCCCTCCCCTGGGCAGCTCCTGGAAGCCGGCCAGCATCGGGTGGAGGCTGCCTACCCTGTGGGACAGGCAGAGCCGCAGTCACCGCGAGTGTTCTGAACGCTCGCCTCTCCCTTCCTCCCTGAAATCAATGTAAATATATACCTATACAAAAAGAGGGAAGAAAGGCTGATGGCCAGTTGGCCACCCAGTTGTTATAAGAAGCCCCCTCTCGGTGGACTCCATGGGCAAAACCCTCAGAGCGGCTTCCCTGGGCTGAGAGAGAACGAGAGGAGAAGTCACCTCATAAAAAGCAGCCAGTCTTGCCAGGGACCGGGCGCGTGCCTTTAAAATGCAGCCCAGAGTCCCTCGGCATTAACTCCGTTTCCCCGGGTTCTCTCTCCAGCGCACCTCCTTTTCCTGGAGGAAGGGCGAAGGGCACAGCTGACCTCATTTTCTATGATGGAGGCAAGCGTCCTGCTGGTGTCAGGGAGATTGGGTATCTGTGGGGGGAGGCAGACACGTCCACAAGCTGCGCCGAGACGTTGTGTCCGCCTCACGGGCGGCTGAGGCCTCCTTTGTGAAGCGGGTGTGCTCTCAGGGCCCCTGGCCACTGGCTTCTGCTTAGACTCGGGACTTAGCTCCAGCCCTGCCAGCTGAGGGGGCTCCTGGAGAAAGCCAACTGACAGAGCAGGGCAAGGCTGGCGCTCCCTCTGAGCCCGGGCCCGGGCCCGCGGCATCTCGGCAGCTCTGTGCAGCGAGGCTCAGGGGTTTCCCAAGTGGGTTGGGCTTTGGCTCCTGCACAACCAGCCTTGCTTCCCTGGTCAGCGGGGGGCCTGTGGTAGGCTCAATAACGGCCCCCGAAGATGTGTCCTAATCACCAAACCTGTGAAGATGTACCTTACAGGGCAAAGGGAGCTTTGCAGGGGGGATTCAGGTAAGAAGATGGGGAGATTGAGATGGGGAGAGGAGGAGATTATCCTGGGTCATCCAATGCCTTATGAGAGGGGAGGCAGGAGAGTCAGGGTCAGAGGAGCTGGCAGGATGGAAGCAAAGACCTGAAAGATGCAAAGTGGGGGCCAGGAGCCAAGGAATGGGGCCCCTGTAGGAAGCAGACGCGGTGTTTTCCTGGCAGAGGGAACAGCGTGTGCGAAGGTCTTGAGCTAAGACAGCGCTGGGGCTCTTAGAACCCCAGTCCTCGAAATCTCAGGATCCCTTCTACACTTTTAAGAATGCTTGAAGACTTCAAAGAGCTTTTGTTCATGTGAATTAAACCCAGGGCCAGCTACATAATTTTCAGGGCCTAGTGCTAAATGAAATTCATGACATCTTTCTCAAAAAGCAGGGAAAAAGTGCTGGTAAAGGTACTAAAATAGGAACATTTCCCCTTTTCCTCCTTTTCCTCTCTCTCTCTCTCTCTCTCTCTCTCTCTCTCTCTCTCTCTCTGTTTCTCTCTCTCTCTCTCTCTCTGTCTCCCCACGTTTCTCTTTTTTTCTCTTGATTTGTTATGGTGGTTTTATTTGCTGTTCAATGTTATTCTAAGTAAAGAGAAATTAAAACATTAGGATGAATTTTACCATCCATCTTTATATTATGCAATATAAAGGGATAAGGGATAAGAAAGAGAGAGAAACATCAATGATGGGATAGAACCAATGATTGATTGCCTCCTGCAAGCCTTTCACTGGAGATCGAGCCCTCAACCCGGGCATGTGCCCTTGACTGGAATCAAACCCATGACCCTCCAGTCCCCAGGCTGACATTCTATTTTGAGCCAAGCCGGCTAGGGCAATGGTTCCAAAATATAATATATTTTATTGATTTTTTTACAGAGAGGAAGGGAGAGGGATAGAGAGTTAGAAACATAGATGAGAGAGAAACATTGATCAGCTGCCTCCTGCACACTCCCTACTGGGGATGTGCCTGCAACCAAGGTACATGCCCTTGAGTGGAATCCAACCTGGGACCCTTGAGTCCGCAGGCTGACGCTCTATCCACTGAGCCAAACTGGTTAGGGCTCAAATGTACTTTTTGTTTTTTATTGATTTCAGAGAGGAAGGGAGAGGGAGAGAGAGATAGAAACATCAATGATGAGAGAGAATCATTGATCGGCTGCCTCCTGCACATCCCCTACTGGGGATTGAGCCCGCAACCCAGGCATGTGCCCTTGACTGGGATCAAACCTATGACCCTTCAGCCCCCAGGCTGACATTCTATTCTGAGCCAAGCCGCCTATGGCAATGGTTCCAAGTATTGCTGATCAACCAGTAACACGGTGTCAGCACAGACTGCCTCAGCCTCAGTGCTGTTGACATCTGGGGCCAGACAATTCTTTGCTGTGGGTACTGTCCTGTGTATTGTAGTGAGCTGAGCAACATCCCCGGCCTCTCCTCACTACATGTCAGCAGCATTCCCAAGTCATGGCAACCAACATTGTCTCCAGACAGCCTCCCAGCGGGCAGGGGGTGCCTGCCACTCCCGTTGAGAACGGCAGAGTCGGATGAATTTAGGAACACGGAGGCCTATGGTAATCATCTGTTGGCGAGGGAGGGAAGCCTGCCCTGGGCTCAGTGCGGTGGCAGAGCACCTGGCGCTGGAGAGAGGAGATCACCGGCAGCTTATTAGTCACATGTATTCACAGCCAGGAAGGAGGATGCTGGCAGGTCGGGCAGGGTCACAGAGGGTTGGACTTGGGAAAGCAGGGACCCAGCAGGGGTTGTGGGCTGCAGGCTTTGTAGTGAGAAGAGGGTGAGGTGCCCCCTGGTTCCCAGGAGAGGCTATGGTATACAGTGCCTGTTTGAATAACCTGTGGATTGGCAGGGAGGGAAGCCAACCAGCAGAGCTGAGAACCTTTTGATAAGGAGGGCGGGCGGGGGCAGGGGGCAGGACTGGTATCACCACTGGGTCGATGCATGAACCCTGGCTGCGTGCAGCTGGTCCCCTTCAGCTGTCCGGACGTGGCGCTCAGGGGGGACCACGTCTCTTCTCCACTCACCCCTGAATAAGCAATTGTCGTCCTTTCCTAAATTGTATTCACCTGTGCAGATATTTGTGGTCATCCCAGCCCGCTCTCTGGTCCCTTCTAACTGCCGTGGCTGCTACTTATGCCAAGCTGCACTTGGAGGAGACTATGTGTCTCACAAACACTGCTGTCCCACCCCTTTCTCTCCCTGGGGACACGCACCACGTGTTTTCACCTACACAACATGCACACCCAGATCCCACTTGAAAAGTGACTAAAGCTCTGGCCGGTGTGGCTCAGTTGGTTGGGCATTGTCCTGTGCTTCAAAAGGTTGCCGGTTGGATTCCGGTCAGGGCACATGCCCAGGTTGCAGGCTCCATCCTCAGTGGGGGACATGTAGGAGGCAGCCGATCAATGTTCTGGTCTCACATCGATGTTTCTCTCTTTCTCTCCCTCTCCCTCTAAAAATCTACAAAAATTTTTTTTAAAAAAAAGTTGGTTAAGAACACTATCACTGTGCCATCATGGCAATATCATAATTGGAAGCTACAATGCACAGTCAGTTATGAGAACATTTGCATTTGCCAGCCAAGAGTTTGCAGATAAATGTCCAGGATGCAGCGCCGTCTGATTCAGTTCTCTCTGTCATAATGCTTACCTGCTTCTGGGGCTCAGACCCAAGAAAAATGGCAAAGCAAACCCTTCTGGGATTCCCCAAGTTCCTCGTAGGTCTGACGGTACTTAACCCTTCCTCCCCTAGAAGTTCATCAGCAATGAAACATAATTCAACGGAGAGAAAGCATTTTATCCGCTGCCTGCAGGTGCCAGCGCTGGGGTCTGTCCCCGTAGCTTCCGTTCTGGGCTGCAGGCGGCTCATCCATTGTGCCTTGGATGGCCGGGCAGAAAATCAATGGTTTTGCTCTGCTGACAAAAATGCTCCTGACAACTCGAATGCAGGAGACCGTTAAAATACCACTGACACAATTATTTACCGTGAAGATGTAGTTACTGATTTAATAGCTGTGGAACAAATGCAGGAAGACCAATGACAGCTGGAGGTAGCCGGTTTTCTCCAGGGGTAGCTCCCGTGGAGTGTGGAGAGAGAGTTGAACTTTTGCTTTTACATGTGAAAAACTTTTTATTCTGAATGATGTTAGGCTTACAGAAGAGTTGCTGAGATAGTTCGGGTGGCCACAGTGTAATGACCAAAGCCAGACAAACCTCCAGCGGCACCGTGCTAATGACTCACACAGACCTCGTTTGCTTTAATGTCCTTTGCTGTCCTAGGGCCCCACCTTGCATTTAGTTATCATGTCTCCTTACTCTCCAGTCTGTGACAGTTTGTCAGTCTCTCCTTTTCTTTTATGACCTGGAACTACCCCACCCCAATTCTCACCCGAGGATGTGTTTTCATTGACTTTATTTTATTTTTTTTAATATATTTTATTGATTTTTCACAGAGAGGAAGAGAGAGATAGAGAGCTAGAAACGTCGATGAGAGAGAATCATCGACCAGCTGCCTCTTGCACACCTCCTACCAGCGATGTGCCCGCAACCAAGGTACATGCCCTTGACCGGAATCGAACCTGGGACCTTTCAGTCCGCAGACCGACTACCACTGAGCCAAACCGGTTTCGGCTGTTTTCATTGATTTTAAAGAAAGAGGAAGGGATAGGGAGAGAGAGAGAGAAAGAGAGAGAGAAATATTGATGTGAGAGGAATATTGATTAGTTGCCTCCTATACACACCCCCAACCAGGGATCGAACCTGCAATCTCGATATGTGCCCTGACCAGGAACTGAACCGGAAACCTTTCAGAGCATGGGATGATGCTCCAACCATCTGAGCAACCTGGCCTGGGTGACCTTGAACCTCTTGAAGAACATATGTTTCTGGGTTTTGTAGAATGTTCTTCAAATTGGATTTGCCTGATACATCCTTTTGCGGATTAAATTTATTGGGGTGACTAACATTGGTTAGTAACAGTATATAGGTTTCAGGTGTACCACTTTATGATTAGATTGAGGGTTTAGATTTTGGGGGAGAATCCCAGAGAGGAGAGGTGCCCTTCAGCACCTCATATCATGGGTTCAAGCTGTTGGTATGTCTCATTCCTGGCGATGCTAATCTTTATCATCTGGTTAGGTGGTGTCCACTTCTTAAAGTCACTATTTCCCCCTTCATTTTATTATTATTATTATTATTGTTTGTTGGTATAACAGCTTTACTAGTTCAAATCAGACATTCCATGTTCTAGCCCATCACGATGACATAACATTTAGCTCTTCTTCGTAGCTGGTAAATTCGCTTTATTCCATTCCAGTGATTCCTGAGACAATGTCATGGGTTCCAACCCATGGTGGTCACATGTTCTGTTTGAAACTTGCTATAAATTACTTCAAGGTCCTGCTTTCTTTTCAACATACTAACCCAGGATGTTCTAATAGTCATCATACTTGTTGCTCTTATTGCTGCTGGGCTAGAAAAAGCTCTCTGACGGCCTAGTTGTCAACCATGCCTCATGACAAAACCTTTCTTTAGAACTTGGACTACTAACTGATACAGAGTCGTCTGAGTTGTTGAAGCACAATGTTTAAATAAAGCACAATGTTTAAATAAAGCACATTTTTATTCAAATACACTTTCTTTTTAAAAAAATATTTTTATTGATTTTTTTTTTTTTTACAGAGAGGAAGAGAGAGGGATAGAGAGTTAGAAACATCAATGAGAGAGAAACATGGATCAGCTGCCTCTTGCATGACCCTTACTGGGGATGTGCCCGCAACCAAGGTACATGCCCTTGACTGGAATGGAACCCGGGACCCTTCAGTCCGCAGGCCGATGCTCTATCCACTGAGCCAAACTGGTTTCGGCCAAATACACTGTCTTTCAATTAAGCATATGATCCTGGCCTGGCTTAATGTCCTGTTCCTGGACTTTTCCATCTAAGCCTCTGTTGTGCAGTCTGGTGATGACTCTCCATCTCCTAAGGACATTTGCTCATTGGACTCTCCAGCTTTGCATCCTGCCACCAGCCATCACACTGGATGGCTTCATCAACTTTGTTAGACTGGGCCAACCAGAACAAATGGCCCCCAGCGGGAGGTAGCTGTCCCACTTTCCCACTCCCCCTTCAGACATTTTTTTTAAAGATATATTTTATTGATTTTTTAAAAATCAATCTTTATTGTTCATATTATTACAAAGGTTCCTCATTTCTTCCCCCCTCCGAGGAAGGGAGAGAGATAGAGAGCTATAAATGTCAATGAGAGAGAAACATCGACCAGCTGCCTCTTGCACACCCCCTACCGGGGATGTGCCCGCAACCAATGTACATGCCCCTGAACAGAATTGAACCTGGGACCTTTCAGTCTGCAGACCCACGCTCTACCACTGAGCCAAATTGGTTTCAACCCCTTCAGACATTTTATCCAGGGAGGGGTCTTCCCCCTCATGAGGGCTCTCAATCACACCCCTGCTTTCACAGGAACTCTGTGACCCATTGTGCCGCACCTGCTGAGGTTCGCTTTGTGTCCCTTTTGTTCTCACTTTCCCCCAAGCCCCCGAGGGCTGGGATTGTGCTGGATTATAACACAGGGGGGTTAGGTCTTCCGTTAAGTGTAGTGGACAAAGGAGTTAGGGCTGCGAAGAAGCCCAATATTCACTGGGCACCACTGAATATGGAAAATACAGATTTCCATTTCTGATCTTACCCCAGGAACAGAGAACGGATTATAGGCAGAATTCTGGTACCAGAACCTTGGGTAAGGCTGCTGAGCCACGCCATGCTTCTCATAAAAGGGTCTGGGGTTATGACTTCAGAATGTGTGTTTTCTTCTGAAGGGTTCAACTTCTGGGCTGTTCACCGTCTGCGACAGGGAGGGCCTATGGCGGCACGCTGACCTCCTCGTGGCCTGATCTCTGCAACCTGGAGCGTCTAAGGTCTATTTTCCCCTTTATAATTAATACACATTTGGAGGGAGCTACTTCAGTCTGATGCACATATGCTGTCTCTCCTTAAGTTTTCACCCACTCATTTTAGCGTTCATTGGTGCATCGAGCATTTTGTTTGAATCCCAGTTCTCTGAGCAGCCTTGACCCCTGCTCTGCTGGAGACGGAGGAGGGAAGCTGCAGGCAGCAGGAGGGTCTTCCCTGCAAACTTTGAAGGACAGCCTTACGGCTATTTCGGGATGAGAACACTTGCATGCCATTAGAGCAAATTGCAAACTCTCTTCCAGAGGGCTCCCAGGTGAGGCGCCGGCCTGTGTTTTGAATGAGCTGTCGTTGCTGGGTGCGGGTGGGGAGCAGCTTGTTCCCCTTTCCCCAAAGGGCTGCCAGAGCCCAAAGATGGCTTTGGGGTCCATCCAGACAAGTCGGCTGAGGGAGAGACAGGAGGCCAGGTGGGCTCCAAGCCAGAATCTACACACAGAGTCTGAGCCCTGTTTGTCCCGGCCGGGGCCAAACCAGTTTCGGCGGGAGCCAAAGTTTTTAAACTTAAACTTCTTCTAACGCCACTTCTTCAAAATAGACTCGCTCAGGCTGTGGTATTTTGTGGAAGAGCCACACTCAAGGGGCCCAAGAGCCCCATGTGGCTGTGGGCCTCGGTTTGCCGACCACTGAATTCTATGGGATTAATTCTGGTTCTGTCGGACTGACAGTCTCATGAAGACTTCCGCTTCTCAACTAAGAGAGTTCTGGAAGTCCTGACTCAGACCACTACCGCCATCTGAACGCTGTCGAGCGGTCTCAGCATGCTCTCCAGAGCTCATTCTGTGACACGCCCAGAGTGGAACATCTCTGTCCCATCCAGGATACGAGGCTTGCGGAAGCCACGAGCTCTGGCCTGTTGCTTACAGCAAGGCAGCCACAGAGGAAAATGAACACTGTCTGTAGACACCGAGACTTAGTGGCTCTGGTTAATTTATTATTATTATTATTATTTTGGTTAATTATTGATAATTTTTTCATCTGAAAGGTTTGATGAGAGTTCACAATCAGAATAATGCAATTGCTGATAAAATCTGGTTGTTTCTTAGGCATGCAGGACAGGATAATAAAACCATTAAAAAATTTAGACAAAAT
This sequence comes from Pipistrellus kuhlii, assembly GCF_014108245.1. Classification (NCBI taxonomy): domain Eukaryota; kingdom Metazoa; phylum Chordata; class Mammalia; order Chiroptera; family Vespertilionidae; genus Pipistrellus; species Pipistrellus kuhlii. Next base: position 91,344,132 of record NW_023425540.1, read on the forward strand.
GTCTCTAAGGCTAATGGTTAAGCCTATTTCCAAAGAAGTTACTGAATATTAGGTCTGATTTATAAAAAGTAAATGGACATACTTTTTATTTCTTTTCCTTTTTTCCTTTTTACCTCTTCCAGCCCATTCCCGTCCCTCACCCCCAGGTCCTCACCTCCCCATTGTCTGTGTCCACAGGATATGCATATGTGCAAGTGGACATAATTTTTAGAGTGGGGAAAAAATCTCAGGGTAGAACATCTCATAATCTTGAGACATAGTATTTTTAATCAACATCAAGTAAGTCTGGAGTAAGACATCTGTATTCTTATCAAACTTTATGGGAGCCCCAATGTGCGTTACCCACTGGAATCTCTGGCTTCGAATGTTACACTCAAATAAAGAAGTTAGATTGGGAACAAGTGAACATTCTAAATAGTAACTGAAATGGTGATTGATAGCTTGATTCCCTTGTTGACAAAGATAGGCAAAGTGCAGCCAGGATGCCAAAAAACAGATGCAGCATGGCAGACGTATTTTGTAAGAGTTCTCATCAGTATTTTCACTGATGTTAGCAACTCTTATGGAAAGCAAAGGAACCCTGGCTGGGTAGCTAGGTTGGTTAGAGCATCATCCTGATGCACCAAGGTTGCAGGTTTGATCTTGGGTCTCCTCTATCTCTCCTATTCTTTCTCTCTGGAAAAAAAAAAAAAAAAAAAAAAAAGAAAGAAAGAAAAGAAAGAAAGCAAAATCACTAATAAGGACCCAGGTGAGACTCCCACAGCACCCATTTCTGAAATACTTATGTTAAGAGCATTTGTCTCTGCAAACTTAACCCTGGTGGGCTGAGGGTTTCTTTCATGGCAACACAAGAAACAAACCTATTCCTAGCCCCTGTTTTTATAAGGTGGAAGAACAAAGCTTTGTGACTTTTAAGGGGCTGCACTGGGAAATCATAAAGATGGTTTTATGTGAAAAATATATTTTGAGATGTTCTGAGAGCTTGAGGGTTTTTTTTTTCTTTCTTTCTTTCTTTCTACATTTGGCAACCAATTTTGGGAAAGCAAAAATCAAAGAGTTGTCAGCGGAGATTTAGACATTTGCTTAAGATAGGATCTGGAATTTTACCAATTTAATCCTTGGTTACCTATTTAATCAAAGTGAAAATAAACATTTTAATAATAAACATAGGTGCAATGAAATCTTAGCTCTTTTTTAGGCAAAGTACCTTTGGGTTTTGGTTTACCCTTAAACACTCAATAAAGTTGACACAGAGTTAAGACTTTATTCTGGCAAGACCCAGAATCTCTGCTACCAGGCAAAGCTAAAGAATAATCTTCAAGCCCCGCTGGTGTGGCTCAGTGTTTGAGCGTTGACCTATGAACCAGGAGGTCACAGTTCAATTCCCAGTCAGGGCACATGCCTGGGTTGCAGGCTCGATCCCCAGTAGGGAGCATACAGGAGACAGCCAATCAGTGATTTTCTCTCATCATTGATGTTTCTATGTCTCTCTCCCTCACCCTTCCTCTCTGAAATCAATAAAAAAATTAAAAAAAAGAATAATCTTCAAGTTACAGGAAGAGACACCAATCAGTAAACTAAGATGCAAACCCAGTCGGGTTGAACAAACTTGGGTAAAATTTTATCATGTTTCACAGCTTCTTTCCAAACCCCATTATAAACCAAGGCAAATACAATTCACTTTCCACATTCTGTCATTTATTTTGCTCTTTCATATGCTGGGACAAACGGGCTCTTTATTTTAGGATAACAATTCTCTCTCAGGAAGATCCCCCAGGTTAAAATGGATTTCATGATAACACTGAGACATTGTTTGTGTTAACATGCACCTCCATCCATGCTATCTTTAAATTAATCAAAACATATTTAGGAATGCCATTTGAGCCAATCATGTTCTTTCTAGCATTTTTTTCCCCCAACCCAGTGTCTTGCATTGCATTTAATTGTCTCATCTCTTTAATGTCCTATAATCTGGAACAGTTCTCCAGCTTTTCTTGTCCTTTAATGATGTTGACATGTTCATAGACTGTAAAAAGAAATTGAATGTTTTTCATTTGGGAGTTCCTGATATTTCCTTATGATTATCCTAAGGAATCTGCAGCTGGAATTCCACATTAAGTGATGTTGCCGCCTTCAGGGGGATCACAGTTCCAGCTGCCCCTCGCTGGCATGTGAGCTGTGATCACACTCGTCAAGATGTCATCTGAGAGAAAAGCTCTACAGTTACTCTTCCCCCTCGCATCCAATAAGCAGTCTTTGAGAAGACTCGTTCAGCTATCATGTTCAGCGTGGAAATTGCTCTACCCCCCAGATTTGCCAGCCATCAATGCCCATTCCAATCTTTACTACCATGGTTGTAAGATGACGGTTTCCAGGTCAGCATCCCTCCGCACATTCCGGTTGGCAGTTGGCATTATACTGAAAGCAAGGGCCCTGCTTTCGCCCCCATTTCCTTGTGTGTGTGTGTGTGTGTGTGTGTGTGTGTGTGTGTGTGTATTTTTGGTGTGGACTCATCGTTTTAAAAAATAAATTCATTACAATTTCCTCATTATCTTGGTCCGATTGTTCAGGTGCAATCAGAGGAAGCCCCATAAGGCTGGCTGGTGGGTCCTTTAACCATTTCCCATCGCTTTTAAAAATACATCTTTACTTTCTTTTTCTTTTCCCCCCAATATATTTTATTGATTTTTTACAGAGAGAAAGAGAGAGGGATAGAAAGCTAGAAACATCGATGAGAGAGAAACACTGATCAGCTGCCTCTTGCACACCCCCTACTGGGGATGTGCCTGCAACCAAGGTACATGTCCTTGACCAGAATCGAACCTGGGACCTTTCAGTCCCCAGGCTGATGCTCTATCCACTTAGCCAAACCGGTTTCAGCAAAATACATCCTTACTTTCTGCACATATGACTGAGGTGTTTCATCCTGGCCTTTCTTGCCCCAGTCCTGGAATCAGTCATTTTTCTGAGGAGCCTGGTTTCTGGTAGTAAGGGATGGTGTTAGAGGACAAGACCTGGGTGCTGGCTGTGCTCATTTATCTGGAGTGTCTTGTTTTGAGACTCTTCCAGAGAACAGACCAGAAAATAAAGACTCATCTCTGTACACACAAACATACATGTCCTATCCATGCAGGTATACATGGATATAGTGAGACAGTTTTAGAGATCATGTGCCCATACTGATGGCTCCACCTCCAATTCACCCTCCAATCCATATTTATATTTTCCTTCTCTAGTTTTTTGCTCCGCCATGAGACTCTGCCCCATCCAAGGTGTGCACAGAGGCTTTTGCACCACCAACACCTTTGCTCATCTGATCAATCCTATAATAGATCTAAGATAGCTTCAGCCCTCCCCGGTTTGCCTCAGTAGATAGAGCGCTGGCCTGCCAATTGAAGGGTCCCGGGCTCAATTCCAGTCAAGGCACATGCCAGAGTTTTGTGGTTGATCCCTAGTAGGGGCGTGCAAGAGGCAGCCAATCAGTGATTCTCTCTCATCATTGATGTTTCTATCTCTCTCTTCCTCTCCCTTTCTCTCTGAAATCAATAAAAATATATATTTTTAAAATAGCTTCAGAATTGCTTCACTACAAACAACAAAACTAGCAAATAGGTCAGATTTGTTTGTGTTTTTTCCTGCTGTACTGACCTCCTCCTTCCTTCCCACTAAGACTGAGTTCCTAAATGCCTGGGGTACTTCTCCATCTCTTCTGTGGGCGTAATGATATCCATTTGTACCACACTTGTGTTCATTTCTTTCTGTTTTCTTCAGTTTTAGGGTTTTTAATCTTCCCACTCTTGTTAATTTGCTTTTATTTTTTGAATATGTAAAAAATGCTTCACAATTTTGAAACTATATAAACAGGCTCACTTTAAGAAGTGCCACCCCTTCTCATATTCCTTTTATCCCATTTCTCCTCATTGCTTGTAGGTAACCAACTTCATCATTGCCTGGTTTGTCCCTTTATGTTTCTCTTTGTAAAGATAAGCTCGCTTAGCCCTGGCAGGGTGGTTCCGTTAGTTGGAGCATCATACTGACGCCCTGGTGTTACCGGTTCAATCCCTGGCCGGGGCACGTGTGGGAGTCAACCAGTGAGTGCATGGATGGGTAGAACAACAGATCAATGTTTCTCTCTCTCACCTTTCAGCTCCCCCCCCCTCTAAAACAAACAAACAAACAAACAAACAAACAATAAAAGAAAAACTCCCTTACACACAGATACATATTCTTCTTTGTTCTTCTTTAGGCAAATGGTAGCAAACTCCATGTACTCTTTTGTATTTTGCTTTTATCACTCAATCATATATCTTGGAAATGACTCCATATCTTTTTCTAGAGAGCTTCTTTGTTATTCTTTGCGGCTGTAGCCTACTGCATTGTGGAATTAAATCGTAGTCAGTTCAACCAATCTCTTAAAATTGGTCAGTAATCAATAAAAATTTTGCTTGCCCCTTCTGTGCCTTCTAAAATATTGTGACAAAATACACATAAAATCATGCCCGGCTGGTGTGGCTCGGTGGTTGAGCATCAACCTATGAACCAAGAGGTCACGTTTTAATGCCTGGTTAGGGCTGGATCCCCTATGGGGGCATGCAAGAAGAAGTTGATCAATGCTTGTCTCTCATCATTGATGTTTCTATCTCTCTTTCCTTCTCTGAAATCAATAAAAAAATACAAAATACATGTAAATCAAATGCCAAAGTAGTGCCAATCACTTTGACATCCTTCTCCGTGTTGATGTCAGCCAAGACAACCCCATCTTTTAGCTACTGACATTCTGGCAAGATGTACATGTGACCTCTTTGCACATGGCAATAATCTAGGTAATTTACCTTCATGACAATTTCCTCTGGGATACAAGTGTACAAGAGAATAAGTAGGTATTCTTAGGTGAATTATCCAAGGTATCTATGAGAAGTAACATTATTTCCAGGCTAGTGTTATATTTTCTCCAGTGACAAGGAATTTGGTGGCACACTGCTAGGTCATTTAAAAGGATTTGGAGGGTGGGACTTGATAGGTGGTACAAGTGAGAAAATGATTTATTCCTCTTTAGGTGGCCTGAGTAAGAGGTAAATGAGGAGGGACATTGAGGAAACATCAATTGTACTAAATTAACATCTGCTTACTACCACAAAGTTTTAAAGATTCTTCAGCCAAGTCTAATTCTATTCAGGCGCGTTCATTTTGCTAACGATTCCGTGATGATTTTTAAACATTAGCCTATTCAGTGACCAATCAATACCATTAAACTTTCACCTGCTGAGAACCCTTCATAGCTGGAGCTCTGCATTTAGATGCTGAGTATGTGGTCTTGGAAGAGACCAAGACTCCCACCAACTGGCTGTCCAATTGGCAGAGGTCGGGGTAGTCTGGTGTGGCACCAGCCCTGGAGCTGGGGAGGGGGTGATGCTGCCATCATGAGCTGCCCACCTCACACTTGCTATCTTTGATGCCCCTCCTCTCCAAAATATCCCATCTTCCCCGGTGACCATCCTCTCCCCTACTCTGACTTCAGCAGTGGGATATGTTAGGAGTCTTAGGTCTGGCCAATTATAATATTGTCTTTCTCTGGCTATTGTATTAAGTTCAAGAACAGCAGAAAACCAAGTCTTGAAGGTTCATCCTTGTTGTAGCATGTATCAGAGCTCCATTTTTTTTTTATTTTTTATTTTTTTTTTTACCGAATAATCTTCTGTGGAGAACTTTTCCAACAGGTTTAGAGAGACAATCACCTGCTATTAAAACTTCATAAATATCAGACATAACACACATCTGTGACCTAGTTCTTAAGAAAGTAGGTCTCACCCATAGAAATTCCGGTTTGATTGGTCTGGGGTGTGGTCTGGAAAAACTCCCAGGTGATTGTAATTTGCAGCTAAGGTAGAGAACCGCTGCCCGGGGGGCTGCTCCTTCGTCTGCTCCTCCTGGGAGGGCAGAGAGCTGGCAGGCAGGGAAGGCTTCCCGGAGGAGGAGTGAGGAGGAGCAGCAAGCGCTCCAAGCAAAAGGGCTCAAAGGAAGCAGAGGACAAGCAGCAGCACTGAGGGCAGGAAGGGACAAGCTGAAGCTCCTGGGTATCATAGTAGGATCTTCTGAATAAAAAGTGAGAGAAAACAGTCCAAAAGGGCTTATGTGCAAAGGGAGTTTACCAGTGTCAGCCCACTGGGGCCTGTGAATCAGAATCTTCACGCTAACAAGACCTGTGTGATTCGTCTGCACATCAAAGTTCAAGAAGCATGGCTTCAGAAGGTCAGAAACGAAAACTGGAATTTAACAAGACAGAACCTTCTGGCTTACCATAGTTTTCCTCTCTCTTCCTCTCCATTCTTAACACAAATCTTTATTGAGAGCCTATCACCAGAAGTTTTTCTACGAGCTGGAAGAATTATGTCTGCAGGTCTTGTCTCCCTGATGGTCAAGTCTTTGCATACAAGTTCCAGGAATGTCCCTTTATTGGCTCTGAGTTAGGAGCAGGCACACGGCATGATCACAAGTGGACCTGTGGGGTCTGGGCTGACACCCTGGATTTTCTCAGCTCCATCCTTCAATAGGAAAGCTGTTTTGCTGAAACCAGTTTGGCACAATGGATAGAGCGTCGGTCTTCAGACTGAAGGGTCCCAGGTTCGATTCCGGTCAGGGGCATGTACATTGATTGCAGGCGCATCCCCAGTGGGGGGTGTGCAGGAGGCAGCTGGTTGATGTTTCTCTCTCATTGATGTTTCTGGTTTTTTATCTCTCTCTCTTCCTCTCTGTAAAAAAAGCAATAAAATTTATTAAAAAAAAAAAAAAAAAAAAGGAACGCTGTTTTACCAATTTTTGTGTCTCAGCATCATGCGTGGTAGGAGTGTCTAAATCCTAGAAGGGGCTGGGCTAAACGTATCAAAAGAAAATCAATTCCTAGTTGATCATTCAGAATTGCTTATTTCCATATCCAGTTCTTGTAATGGCCTCTGAGCCTATTTCCTCCAAGATAAGGTGTGATGAGTCCTGGCCGGTGTTGCAAACTGGTTAGAGCGCCAGCCCACGCATCGAAGGGTCTCAGGTTTGATTCCCGTCAAGGCCACCTACCTGGGTTGCAGGTTCCCTGGCCCTGGTTGGGGCACATGCAGAGGCAACCAATCCACGTGTCTCTCTCACATCGATGTTTCTCCTTTTCCCCCCTCCCTCTCTCACTTTCATTCTCTTTAGAAATATCTTTCTCATGTATCCTAAAGGTGGAGTCAATTCTTGTAGTTCTGCTCTATTAAATTACCACAAACACCGAGTGAACACCAAACCGTCCCTCCTGGAAACACACAGGGGTATGGTCTCAACATTCTGTCAACCGATCAATACGTAATCTTGTCCCGTGAGTGCTACTGTTTAAGGACACCTTGCTCAGGGGTCTGCAACCTTTAAGACATAAAGAGCCACTTGGACCCGTTTCTGAAGGAAAGAAAAAACCTGGGAGCCGCAAAACCATTGCAACATTTAAAACAAATACAACGCTGCATATATTGTTTCTTACCTTCATGCTATATACCGGATCGTGCAGTTAGCTGTCAATCTGAAGAAAAAAAGGACTTTTTCACTTACCAATGTAAAATATATTTTTGCAAATTAATAGCTAATTAAAATATTTAATTTACCTGGTTAATGGGATTTTTGCTCCTGAACCTCAGTGCACAGTGTCAGCACATCAGGGCTGTAAGACGTTACCTTCACCTTCACATGGGCTTGCAAGTTGTCGGGGCCGCGGTAAAGCTTCAAGAGAGCCGCATACAGCTCTGGAGCTGCAGGTTGCCGACACCTGGTCTATATTGTTGACTAACAGCTCCTGGTGACCAGCACTATCTATCACTCCTGCCTGATGAAGCCGGCACAACGCCAGCACTGCCGGGAGGCCCATCGGAGCCTTGGCTCATTAGGAACCCTGGACAGCACTTCTGCACGTGAGCGCCATTTTATTTTATTTTATTTTATTTTATTTTATTTTATTTTATTTTATTTTATTTTATTTATTTTATTTTATTTTACAAATTGCCCCTTTATTAAAAGAAAAATACAGTGTCCTTATTCACACACATATCTATGTTGAGTTACTGACAAAATGACATAAAATATGATTTAAAATAATAATTCATCATCATCATCATCACCTTGACAAGATATTGGCCTGGAATAATTGTCTCTATCAGTGAGAAAGTTCTTACAATTGTAAAATGCTGCCAGTTTTTTGTGGTTTGTTCTGTTTGCTTTGGGAATTGGTGTTTGCTTTCAGAACAGTGTTTCTTGCTCATTGAATACAATGGAAACTGGCAATAAGTATCAAAATGAAAACTAAAAACTCAAAAACTGAATTTTAACATTTATTTCTATTTTTAATATAACAAAAGATCAAATTGTCCCAATACTATCACCATCACTTTTTCTCTAGAATGTCAAAGGACTAACCCCATTGTGGGATTTATTTATTTATTTAATTTTTAAAAATCAATCTTTATTGTTCATATTGTTACAAAGGTTCCTCATTTCTTCCCCCCTCCACCAGGTTCCCACCCCACCCGCCGCCCCCTCCCCATCCCTCATTGTCCTCATCCATAGGTGCACAGTTTATGTTCAGTCTCTTCCTCCCTCCCTTTCCTCGATAGTAAATCCCTTTTCAGATAGTAAATCAGTTACTTAGCATTTTTTCATATCAATAATACCTCCACATGCCCAATGATACACTTCACACAAAAGACATTTCCAAATAGGTCAACCAGCCTCATCCAGGCCCCACCCAAGGCACTCACAGATCAACACCCCAGCACTATACTAACTCAACACATCCAGATCTAAGCCTTCATCACTTGATTCAGCAGACCCTCAAGTTCCCGCAAAAGTTTCCAGCCATGTCTGAGAGGCAGCCGTGGGGCAGGGGCAGGCGAGGAGCGAGCTGTTTCGGGCCTGGCTGCTCCGGGCCTGGCCTCTGTTGCTCTGGTCCGTTCCACAACCAGCTGCTTCGGGTCTGGCCACTGCTGCTCCCGACCTGGTTGCTCCGGGCTTGGCTGCTGCTGCTTCGGGCCTGGCCGCACCCAACCCGGCTGCTCCGGGCCTGGCTGCTCCGGGCCTGGCCGCTCCCAGCCTGGAAGCTGCTGATCCAGGCCTGGCCGCTCCTAGCCTGGCAGCTGCTTGAGCGCCATTTTAAACTGTGAAATCGGCAATCAGAAATACAAGAAGAGATAAAAGGTGGCATTAAACAGACTTCAGAAAGCACGCTTATTTTCAATGTGAGAGTTGAAACAAGAAAGCAGAATATCATCGTACTCAACCTCAGCTGGATAGGCTCACATTTCTCACTGTTTCGTGCATGCCAATGAGTGACCATGAGAATGTCGAATAGTGCCCTGGCCCAGTGGCTCAGTGGTTGGACTTTGTCCCATACACCAAAAAGTTCCAGGTTTGATTTCGGTCAAGGCACATACCTAGGTTGGGGTTTGCGCACGGCTGGGGCATGTGTGGGGGGGCAACCAATCGATGTTTCTCTCCCTCTGTTTCTCACCCTTCCTCCCTCTAAAAATCAATTTTAAACACATATCCTGGGGTGTTGAATACTGGGGTTACAAATAAATTTTAACAAGTAGGCAAATTCACAAATACGGAGTCTGAGAATAATGAGAACTGACTATCCATTCTTGGAGAAAAAAAGTGTTTTACTGTTTTAATTTTGGAAGATTGATTTTTCTTCTTTTTTATTTTAAACGAATAATTCTAGAAAAGAAATGTCAGCATATTAGGAATTAAGCCAGAATAAGCACCATTTTTCTCCATGGCTGCTTCCTGACCAGAAATAAGGAATTCAGCTCAGTGCACCACCCCCACTGGGTGGACAGTCCCCTCCCACCCCATCAACAGCCCTTCAAGATCAGGACAATGCTGGCTGGCCGGTGAAAGGCTCCAAAAAGCGGGTGACACATGAATGAATTTATGAATGAGCACAGATAACCTGTCCGCAAGGGTGTCAGTTTTCCTCCTAATGGAAGAACTCCCACAAAAGAATTTTTTAAAAGTCAAGGGGGAAAAAAATCCTCCATAGTCACTCGCCTCCAGGACTGTGCCCCTAGACTAGAATGGAGTGCATTGAGTTTCAAGAGCCTTTTCTCTGAAACCCAATGTCGGAGGGAGCGGAAGGTCTATTATTGTAAAATCTGATAAAAGAGTCTAATATTCAAAATGGCATGGTTATGCACACAGCCTCAAAAGGAGGCACATCCAGATGCTCCCGAGATACACTGGGATTATTTTGTCATCCGGAGGAGATGCTAATGTTTTTGAAGAGTGATGGTATAAGACGGCTGAAGATTGTGTGTCATTTGAATGCTTATTTATAATCACTCCCAGTCTTGATCATTCCCCACTCAAAAGGGTCAGCATCCAGACCATGAATCAATGCCAATGCTTCACCAGGCACTCGCCAAATGCAGGACTCAGGTGGGAATTCTGCCGATTACATCCCTCCATGCAGCCAGGAGAGCTGGGACTGTCCGAGCAGGACCAAACAGGACGTGTGGCTTTCCACCCTGGGATGCACTGGTGGTGAGGAACAAAAGCCCTTGAGCTTTTCTTCAGGAATTCAGCTCAATCAACTTGCCATTAAGGAGGGAGAGAGAAAGAGAGAGAGAGAAAGAGAGAGAGAGAGAGAGAGAGAGAGAGAGAGAGAGAGAGAGAGAGAGAGAGTTTATAATTCAGTAAGACAGAGCAGGATTTCTTTCTAACAAAAACATGCAAAATCAGGGTTATTAAAAACTGTCCACAACAGATGTTATTAATACCATTGAAGAAGTTAAACTCACAAAAGATTCCAAAATAATAGAGCCAGTGAGAAAAATGTAGTCTTTAAGGGCAGACCATCAATATGTCCATCGTACCTGTCTCCCTGGGTATGAATAAGCAGGTCTAAGATTCATTCTGGCGGTAGAAGTTATTTGAGGATATGGTGTGTGTGTGTGTGTGTGATCTTTTTCAGGAGTCTATATCTTTCCTTGTTCTTCTCGTTCTGATCTCTTTATCCACATCTGTTCTACGGTCCCTGGAAAGGGGCCTGGGGTGCTGGATCCATAAGAGAGGGTGTACATTTACAAATTACAACCTGAGCAGTTGATATAAATTATATACAAACTGTGTGCCACTGCACATGAGTATCTCTAGTTTGTATACATACAGACTGGGAATTTCAGATCTGAAACCTGTCCAGGCAGCTCTGATTTCGACAGACAACTGTGACGGAAGCTGTCTCATACAGAAGCTGTGTGCTCTGCAGTAATGTCAGGGCTGACCAGGTGTGGGAGCACTCACTCCTGGAACCCGCACGTACTTCTGAATGCTGCTCACAGCGCCCTGTGTCAGAGCAAGTTCCTCCGTTATCTTTTGCTCACTGTACGAACTTTTGGGAACTCAGGTCCTGTTCCTGCCCTCCTATGCCAATTGCTGGGTCTGAGCCCCGTTTTCAGGGGCTGGACCTTCTTGGACACCAGGTGGTGGATGGAGAAGCCACGAGAAGTTGTAGGTGTGTAAGGGAATCTTTATTGTAGGCGCTAGTAGCCAAGTAGCCATTGCTAACAAGGAGCCTTTGGACAAAACAGTTTTTCAAAGCAAAGTTCCACCTAGCAGGTAGCCGCACACGGGCTGGGTAACAATACATCTTTCCTACAAAGCAGTGGCCTCCCACGTGGGAGCTAGTTATACAGAAGGCATCCTTAGAGCCACGGCCTCACCAAGCAGTGAGGGTCCTTTCTCTTGACCTTGGGCAGCAGCTCTGACTGAGTCCTGGCACCACCGAGGTCCTTCACTTACGATGGGGTCATGTCCTGATAAACTCATCATACATTGAGAATATAAGCTGAAAATGCATTTAATACACCTAATCTCCCAGACATCATAACTTAGCCTAGGATACCTTAAATGTGCTCAGAACACTTACATTAGCCTACAGTGGGAAAAATCATCTAACACAGCCTATCCTATATAATAAAAGGATAATATGCAAAGTAACCATCGCTCCACCACAAAGATGGCAGCGCCCATAGCCACAAGATGGCCGCAACCAGTCCTCTCCGCCCTGCCGGAGTCCCCCAGTCCGGGGGTGAGGGTGGGTGGGGGGAGGGCGGCTGCTGAGAGCAGGCAGCATGAGTGGCCTGGCAGAATGCTTGCTTCGTTGCTGTGGCAGCGAGGCAAGTGTTCTGCGCCCGGCAGCAGAAGGGCCTCTGGCCCACGGAGAGCCTTTGGGCAGCAGGTGGGGAGCGGCCAGGCCCTGCAGAAAGCTACTGGCGCATGGATTCACATGCAGGGCTACTAGTGCAGATATGAAAGGCTAAGTGACCATCTGACTGTCCCACCATCTGGTAGTTATTATACACACTGACCACCAGGGGGCAGACACTCAATGCAGGAGCTGCAGAGCTGCAGTGACTTGGCAGTGGCGATTTTCAGGTGACACAACCCTGAACCAGAGAAGACAGAGCCCGATTCCTCTTGGGGCCGTGCGATTCCACCTTCAGCCGTGGGTTATGCTGCTGCTGGGGCACTGTGGCCTGAATCTGGTTTACTGCCCACTTGTGCTTGTACCCTGTATGACAGCAACTTTGCAGAGTGCCCTCTTGCACTCTGGGACTTCTCAGGGGATGTCAGAGAACCGGTTTTGGCCTTATCCCTGCAGGCCAGGCCAAGAGACCCCACCTGTAGGAGGGACCCTGCTCACTCCACAGACGCCCTTCGAGCCACAGCGCTGCCACAGGTGCAGCCAGCTGGGACCCCGGGAAGTTGGCTCCAGGGCTTGTCTGGCCCATCTCGCCCAGTCCTGCTCCACGGGCCAACTTCTAATTAATTTCCTTTCAATGTGCATGAGTCTGTGCACTGGAGCACTAGTTTTGTAATAAAGTGTGAAATATTTCATGTAATTTATTGAATAATGTATTGAAAGTGAAAAACAGAATGGTTGTACAGGTACTCACTAAAAATGTGCATGATTGAAAACACACTGCACCTGAAGGATAATAAAAGTATTTATTAACAACTACTGAGAACGGATTACTGTTACTGGGCAACATGTTTGCAGGAGCTAGCTCATTTACCCTTCATAAGAATGCCATAAAGAAGGCTCACTTTTATCTTCTTTTTAAAAAACAATACATTTTTATTTACTTCAGAGAGGAAGGGAGAGGGAGAGATAGAACCATCAATGATGAGAGAGAATCATTGATTGGCTGCCTCCTGCACACCCCCACTGGGGATCAAGCCCTGAACCCAGCCATGTGCCCTGACCAGGAATTGAATCACGAGCTCCTGGTTCATAGGTTAATGCTCAACCAATGAGCAACACTGGCTGGACTATTTCCTTTTTATAGTTGTTCAAACTAAGACACAGAAAGGTTAAGCAACTTACCCAAGGGCACACAGCCATCCTATCTTCCAACTCAGCTAGAATGACCAGTCTACACGAAAACCTGATGAATACAGGCTTAAGACTTCCATTGTCTCCCATGCCCCTTATGCAAATAAAATCAAGTTCAAATTCTTAAAATAAAAATCACTTTGGTTTGAGAAATTATTGGGGTCCAATGGAGGGACATGACCTACAATTGTCAGAGCACTGAATTAGTAAATTATTAGTAATTTTCTTTATTAAGTATGCACTTGTATTCTTTTTTAAAAATTGTTGACACTGTTGCAGATGTCCCCGTATTTCCCACCTCCACCCAACCCCTCCTTTCCACCTTCTGCACTTAGATTCTTAAGAAGCTTTCTAACACCTCAATAATTCACACACCTACAAATCCTACACCAGAAAGTCAGCAGAGAAGATAGCAATAATGCTCTAGTAGGGGTGTCGAACTCAATCAGAGAAGGGGCCAAAATCTAAAATCCAGCCTAAATCGCGGGCCGAATGGTTTACTGAACAGTCATAAACTGTCATTGTGATGGAAACGCAGCGGAGTGCAGTGATGACAGCGCGGTGCGGGCCACATTGCAAGGCCTGGCGGGACGGATTTGGCCCTCGGGCCTTGTGTTTGACACATGTGCATCTAAAGTGTCAACATAAAAATTTAGATTAAATGTTGTCAAGTTATCTCACATTTGTTTCCTGGCAAATGTGGGTTTTTTTTCTTACTATTTAAACATTATTATTACTCATTCAATGTTCTCTTCTTACCCTTCCCAACAAATGCAGCCATTGGATGAAGAATAATTAATACCTTTGGAGTGTCCTATTTTTATTGCCACTACTCTGACCAAATAAAATAAAATGACAGGTCTTCTCATTTCACCTTATGCGTTCTTCTCATTTGAAGTACAAATAAATAGTATATTATCTCTCCAGTAGTAACAGCACATGGCCTAAATACAACTGTATATTTTGTACCAGCAATGTGATTCTGATCAACCTTTAAGGTTAAGATTTTACTTGGCAAACTCTCTTAAAGAAATTAAAAAAAATTTTTTTTGAAAGAGGCAAAATAAATAAGTGAATAAAATTCTTGCTGATCGTGCAACTAATATGGATGAAAGCAAGGTGAGCTCTCAGAGGAAAATGGTGGTAAACTTGAACAAATTACTGTGGGAATTATTAGAGGCCACTGGGAGCACCTCCCTCTTGCCTCACCCCCACCCTCACCCCCACCCCTGCATTTGTATTATCAACAAGTTTTGAATTGATTATCTTGGGGAACATTAACCATAGTAACATGTTCTGGACAAGGGTATTAGTAAAAATCTCTTTATTAATTAAAAAAGGAAAAAAATTTATATTCTTGGCCAGGCGCCTTAAATCATTTTCTATTTGCAAATGTTTGTAGCTGCATGAGGCGTACTCAGGTCCTTACATGAAGTGGCTGAAGAGAAACAAGTGTGAGCTTGCAGTAAACGTTTAAGAGAGTGGCTGCTGCGGGGGTTGGGCCACGCTAGGCTGGAAGATCTACGCTACTTTGTGGAGAGAATCTGCTGGCACCCCCCTTCCCTCCCACCTGGCCATTGTTTACATGCAGGGTGGGGAACCCTTTTTCCACCAAGAGCCATCTGGATATTTATGACATTATTCGAGTGCCATGCAAAATTATCAACTTAAAAATGAGCCTGCTATATTCGGTCAGCCATTTAATTAACTCACCCCGAGTGCCTTGGCAGAGCCAGACCAAATGATTCCTCTGGCCTTACAGTCTTCAGGCCAGACTGTCCCCACCCCTGGTTACAGGGCCTTTCTGAGCATCCTCAGGCCTCTCACTGAGGCTAGCGATGAGTAGGAGCTGGTGGGCAGGGTGATTGAGATCCTGTGTAAGGCGCGATTAACTCCTGAGGCTGTATCTTTATTATGGTGGCTGCCCTGTGGACGATGGGGTGTTGAGAAGCATCCCTGTCCTCTCTCAACAGGTGCCCAGAGCATCCATAACCCAGCTGTGACAACCAACAGTCTTTACCCATTCACTGTGCTAACTTGGTCAGCTGGAAGAGCGTGCAGGCCACCTTTGAGGGTGGATGTCAGATTTAGCAAATGAAACTCTTTTTATAGTAAAAATATGTCCCAAATATTACACGGACCATACTGGCCCTCCTGTATTTTATCTGGCAACGCGAACGGCTACAATAGCTGTTGGGGAAAGGTTGAGACTTGGGGAGAAACAGGACAGTAAAATTAGCCCTCATATGGAGCCAAAGAAGCCATTGATTTAGAAACAATCCAAGGATCAGAGGTAATTTCCAGAAGGTAGTTTAGTTCTGATCAGGCTCTGAGCTCCCGTATGCAGACTGAATGCAATGAAATGAATGTGAAGGAAGTGAATGTGACATAAGACGTGGTTCCCTTTTTCAGGAGTTCGGGAAGATAATCAATTTTAGCATTTTATAAAAACATTATTACTAATATATGTTCTTATATTTTTACACTTTTCATTAACTTGTGCACAGAAGTGAAGTGGCTTCAGTGATTTTTATTCTTGGAGTTCAGACTTTTAAAATCACAGTTACTGAAAAATAGTTTTGATTCTCTGATCATTGATGTTTCTATCTCCCTCTCCCTCTTCCTCTCCCTTCATCTCTGAAATCAATAAAAATATTTCTTAAAAAAAATAAATAATAATTTTAGCTGAAACCAGTTTGGCTCAGTGGATAGAGCATCGGCCTGTGGACTGAAGGGTCCCAGGTTTGATTCCGATCAAGGGCATGTACATTGGTTGCTGGCACATCCCCGGTGGGGGGTGTGCAAGAGGCAGCTGATTGATGAGTCTCTCTCATCGATGTTTCTAACTCTCTATCCCTCTCTCTTCTTCTCTGTAAAAAAATCAATAAAATATATTAAAAAATAATTTTATAAAGAAAAAAGAAAGAAAGTGGATTGGTCACTCTGCACTCCAGCTCTTTGGATTGAATTCCTTGGTGCTCCAGCCTTCCTCTCCAACAGCATGCCCCTCCCCCCCTCCGGCTCCCTGCAGGCTAGCCCTCTTGGCCTTTCCTCGGTCCCTTGAACATCTGCTGAGTAATGGAAGGAAGAGAAAATATTACTTTAATTTTATAGATTAACGGAAGCTCAGAGAGGTTAGACCATGCCCTTCAAATCACTCATCTGGAGGATATTGAGGAGGGATTGAAACGCAGGTCATCACAGGCAGAAATGGTTGATGGACACCCCGCCCCTGCCCCATGTCACTCTCCCCTTCTTTGATTACAGAAGCTTGAGTTGTAGCTGGTTACTCTGCCTCCTGCTTCCCTAAACCCCGGGCAATGAGACGCAGATTAAAGTTCTGCGGGAAGTCTGCAAAGGAAGGAGGCATCCCTTCTCCCCCACCTGTACCTCCCCGTTACCTGGGACCCCAACAGCACAGCTTATATCGTGAGATGGGGCCACACTCGAGGGGTGGCAGAGCAGTGAGCTGGGAAAAGTCTGAATTTGTACGTGAGAAGGCAGCAAACTCCTATCTTTTTAAAGCCTCTGTTATTTTTTTATTATTACTTTGCAGTCAAGGTCAACTTCATGTGTGTGAACTTGTGGCCTAGGGTTCTCCACTTGGAAAGTTCCCACATTTGCTTTGCTTACTGCTGTGGCCAATTTGAAACTCTTTTTTAAAAATACAATATATTTTATTGATTTTTTTACAGAGAGGAAGGGAGAGGGATAAAGAGTTAAAAACATCAATGAGAGAGAAACATCGACCAGCTGCCTTCTTCACACTCCCTACTGGGGATGTGCTCGCAACTAAGGTACATGTCCTTGACCGGAATTAAACCTGGGACCCTTGAGTTCGCAGGCCGAAGCTTTATCCACTGAGCCAAACCGGTCAGGACCAACTTGAAACTCTTAATAATATTGGAACAAGGGGCTCTGTGTTTTTATTTTGAATTGGGCCCTCAAAATTATGTAGCTGGTTCTGTTTGCAGCTGAATTCTAAATGCTATAGGTAACTCTGAAGCCCATACTTTGTCTACCTCCTGGTCAGCTATTTTCTGAGTTATCCAGTTCTAAGACCAACCCCTTGTGTCTGAAATGTAGAGGATTTCAATGGCCTTTCAGTGTCCTTTGGCCTTTTAGTTAGAAGGACCCCAAATTTCCTTTGAATGTGTGGGTTTAGGAGGTAGGTCCCAGCTGCAGCTTCAAGGCTGGGCACCTGAAGGTGGCCCAAGACAATCAAGGCTTCTCATTCCCTGGCCATCCGGATTACTCCCAGCGACCCACTCCCAGCCAGTGACAGTCAGATCCAGAACTTTTGTGTCACCTGTAGGGGAAAGGAACTTCAATAGGATGAGGAGAAGCTAAGACTTAAGGACACTCCCTGTTCAAGCCCCTGAGTTGAGCTTTGCCTCAGCCACCCTCACACTTTCTAGTTACCCAGGAACATTTATCACCACCATCACCATCTTTTTCTTTAAAGCCAGTTGAGTTGTATTTTCTGTTACTTGCAATGGCATAAGCCCTAATTAATTCATAAAATTTTCTCAAACACAGAGAATCCTTTACAATAATATCTTAATGAGCATTAAGATTCACAGGACTGTCATCTTTGCATGATTCTGATGTTTTGTTTCGTTTTCTCAGCCCCTTGAACACAGTAGAGCATATTTGGGGAAATGACCCAGATGCCTCCTAGGGCCTGGCCAGCTAAGAGTCCTCTTCATGCCTCCATATCACAGTCATAAAGAATCTGTTTAGCTATAGTGCACTTTTAGGTCTTTAAGAAGTATATCATGGGTACACTAAAAAAGAGAAATGCAACAAACAGCATACAATTTTCTATACATTTTATTAAACAGCTATTTTTTGCTATCATTGGGAGAAATAGAAAAGCTAAAAATATAATTTTCTAAAAAATGTTTAACCTCAAGTTGTCTAATTCATAGAGCTAGCATGATTCAGTCATTTTTGTATGTGTAATAAAATTGACCATTTTAACCATTTTTAGTGAATATTTCAGTGACATTATACATTCACAGTGTTTCTAAGGATCACCACTATCTATTTCCAGAACCTTTTTGGCATCCTAAACAGAATTTAATCTATTATGCTCCAATATTTTAAAATTACAACAAAGAACACTGGTACCAAGATGAATTTTCACCCAGTTGGGAAACTTCTAATCTTAATAAATTATCTCCTAAAATGCTACAATAGCAAACATTATTCATGCTAGAACTCTGAAAGCATTCACAATAAGTAGGCAAAGGATTTTCAGATATGGATGGCTTAAGGTGAGTCCTAGAATCTGAATCTATTACCTCTAGTTTCTTACTCCTTACAACATATTGTCTTGCCCAATGGGTTACCAAATTAAAAATTGTATTAAAACTTATAAATGCAAGGTATACCCTATATCAATATTGCTCACCATAAAATAAATATTTAAAAGTGAATCTGTATGGAATCACTGTTGTAAATTTTAACATCTTTTCTCTATATTTATAGTCCAAAGAACATTATTTTTTCAAAATGTTCTCAAGTTCCCCCCACTTACAAATCTAAAGAGACTAATGGAATAAATCTATCTCCTGGCAAATATTAATGAAAAGATAGGACATGAAAAGTCTTCTTTTCTATTAATCCATGGCTTGATCAGTGACTGGTATTGTGTTAAATAGTGACCACAAAACAGTCTGTTAGTTTCCAGGCATGCCATTTTTCAACAGTGCGCTGTAATTATAATGGACTTTATTGACATAATAAATAAATACGAGAGCACAGGTGGTATCCATTTCAAGATGTTTAATTGAAGAAATGAAAGATCTTGTAATATGGAGTTGACACGGAAAATTTGTCAAGCCACAATAAAATTTTTCAATACCTATGACCTTGGGGTCATTAAATGACCAGTCAAGAGGAAAAAATGTTTGTGATGTAGAAGTGACTACATGGACTTATTTTATTCTTAGTTATAATGCCAAAGGTGAGAGGGAATAGCTCTCCACCGCCACCTAGTCTAAAGCTGATTGGGGAAATCTGTACAAATACTGTCTAAAATCCTAAGCTATCATTAAATAATAAACCATGGCCTACATTTATTTTTAAGAGTACTGAAAAAAAAAAGTGAAGGCTCCTTTTGGAATTTTACTATGCAGCCATATCAGCATGTATAAACACTAAAACATGAAGAAGAAAAAAAATCAGTGATTCCCCCCCAAAAAAAACAGTAATTGAGGCTATGTTACAGATAATTCTCATACAATTAAGATATAAATATAAAAATAATATTTAATTTAGGGCAAAGCATAAATAGTTGTGCAAATTCCAAGGATCTTTTAAAAACTAAGCTGATAGCCCTGACCATTTTGGCTCAGTGGATAGAACATCGGCCTGTGGACTTAAGGGTCCCAGGTTTGATTCTGATCAAAGGCATATACCTTGGTTGTGGGCACATCCTCAGTGGGTGGTATGCAGGAGGCAGCTGATCAATGTTTCTAACACTCTGTCCGTCTCCCTTCCTCTCTGTAAAAAAAAAAAAAAAAAAAAAAAAAATCAATAAAATCAATAAAATATATTTTAAAACAATAAAAACTAAGCTGATATGGCTGGCCCTGGCTGGTGTTGTTCAGTAGTTAGAACATTGGTCTGCTCACCGAAGGGTACTCAGGTTAGGTATATAAAAGACTTGGGGAAAAAGGCATGCTTTAGAGAAATGGTGAAAAAGAGGGCTAAAATTTTATTTATTTATTTATTTATTTATTTATTTACTTACTTACTAGGGCCCCAGTGCACAAATTCGTGCACCTTGAAAGGAACTGTGGGCTGCGAGGCTGTGGTGGGCACAGAGGCAGGTCTCAGTCCATCCATCCATGTCCCTGCACCATCCCTCCCACCTTGGCCTCCTGTCTGCTGGGACCCCTGTTCCTGCCGCCACCACTCACATCCACTGCCACTGATGGTGGGGAGTGATTGAGGCCAGCGCCAATAGTGGGTATGACTGGCGCTGGTGGTGTCAGCAGGTGTGAGCAGCTGCTGGCCTTGATCGACCCTCAGGGGCAAGTCCTGTGAGGTGATTTGGGCTGGTGCTGGGCACCAGCAGCAGGTGAAAGTGGTGGCAGCAGCAGGTGTAAGTGCCAGGCAGGACTACCCCTTACCTGTTCCAACGTTTCACCCACCAAGTTCTGCTGTGCCCCCTGGTGGTCAGCGCCCGTCATAGTGACCAGTTATTTAGTTGTTCCGCTGCAGTCTATTTGCAATTAGCCTTTTATTATATAGGATTTTACTTTTTTCCCATACTCTTTAAAAAAAATCCTCCTCCCCGCCTGCCCTAACTGGTTTGGCTCAGTGGATAGAGCATCGGCCTGTGGACTCAAAGGTCCCAGGTTCGATTCCAGTCAAGGGCATGTACCTTGGTTGCAGGCACATCCTCAGTGGGGAATGTGCGGGAGGCAGCTGATCGATGATTCTCTCTCATTGATGTTTCTAACTCTCTATCCCTCTCCCTTCCTCTCTGTAAAAAATCAATAAAATATATTTTTTTAAAAAATCCTCCCCAAGAATATGTTTTGTCATTGGTTCTGGAAAGAGAAAGGGAGAGGGAGAGAAACATCAATGTGAGAGAGAAACATTGATTGGATGCCTCACGCACCCACCCTGATCAAGAATCAAACCTGCAACCTGGATATGTGCCTTGACCAGGAATCAAACCTGTGACCCTTTGGTGCATGGGTGATGCTCTAACCACTGAACCACATTGGCCAGGGTGAGGTTTAGACTTTTAAATTTAGTACAAATTCTAGAAAATAGCGACTGCCAAACAAACAAAAAAATAAATGTTACTTTAACCCAAGGGTTTGTAAACTATGGCTCAGAGCCCAAATCTGGCCCACTGACTATTTTATAAATAAAATTTTATTGGGACACAGCCATGTTCATTTGTGAAAGCATTGTCTGTGGGTGCTTTCTGCACTGTAAGGTAGTTCTGAGTCATTTCAACAGAGACCAAATGGCCCGCAAAGCCTTTCACTAGTATATATGAGCCCTTCCAGAAAAATCAATGGGCCCTGATGACAAGCAGAATTGAAGGTTCCAGACCAAGGAATGCTGTGATGGAAGCTCTGAGAAGCTTACTCTGGGCAGTAGGGGGAAGGACGAGCAGGGAGAGGTAGGCACCTCCGCAGCATGCCCCCGCAGTTGGCCGGTATAATGCCACCAGGACCTAAATGAAGTTGGTCGCAGTAGAAGTGGGGAGACGAGGGCGAATGCAAGAGAAAGTCTAGAAAAATAGAACCCGACCCCTGATTAGAGAAAAGCGGAGCAGAGGAGGATTCAGGGCCGCCTTCGAGGGTCTGGGCTTGGGTGACCAGGTGTCTGTGTATGTCTGAACCGGAAGAAGAGGAGCTGGCCTCAGTGAGCTTCGGAATTCAGTTTTAGGTACAATGGCCTTCCATATGCCTGGACTCCGTAGTGGTAGGAATTCCCGTGGGTGACAGGCAAAGAGGAGCTGGAACCTGAGAGGTCAGTGCTATGGCTAATTGCAATGTCGCTGGTAAAGATGTGTTGCAATATTTTAGAAAGTTTTTTTTTAAATTATATAAGTCTAATATAAATTGTGATGAAACATGGCCATGACAGCCCTCCAAAGAAATGGCCCTTCCTAATGTGTTTTTAAAAATATATATTTTATTGATTTTTTTACAGAGAGGAAGGGAGAGGGACAGAAAGCCAGAAACATCAATGAGAGAGAAACATCCATCAGCTGTCTCCCGTACATCCCCCACTGGGGATGTGCCCACAACCAAGGTACATGCCCTTGACTGGAATCGAGCCTGGGACCCTTCAGTCCGCAGGCTGACACTCTATCCACTGAGCCAAACCAGTCAGGGCATCCCTTCCTAATGTTTGTGTTATAGTTCTCCTCTCAGTTGCTTTGCTTGTGGAGCAAATTAATTCTTTTTTTTTAAATTTAATTTAATTTATTTTTTATTTTTTGCTTAAGATACCCAGACTTGAGAAGGGATCTGTTCTTTCCACAACTCCCCAAGTCCTGAGTCAGCAGTTTGCATGGATTCCCTCCAGAATTTTCCAGAATGTTTCTGGACAATCAGACCTTAGGTGGATCCAGAGTTCCCACTGCTTTTATTTTTTTCATGAACTCTCTCCTTTCCAATACTTCAAACTTTCCTTAATCCAGCTCCCCCACATGTCCTTTTTATCTCTTTATTTCCTCTCATTTGCTCTAAGACATGCCACTTCAAAACACCACCAAAGCTCTTAAATTGCGTTGATTAGCATATAAACCCGAACTCCACATCTAGTTCTTGCAGCCCCACTCACAGCTTACCTCACTCCTCTTCTCCAGACGTATCGATACATTTGCAAAGTCTCACACAAATATCTTTAAATGTTAGCATGCCTACAATCTGTTTAAACGTTGGCTGGTTCCTCATAGGTGGAGGAGTAGGGAGCGAGACTAATCATTGATCTATCAGTATTTCAGCTCCTGCTAGGGATATTGTAAACACAGGAGCAGCTTTAGAAACGTTATTTTGTTGTTAAATAAAAAGTGGGCTTGTAATTCATTAAAAATAATTGTCAGTTTTTCCTACGGATTAGTATGTGTGAAGTTCATTACTGTATATTTTCCCTGTCACCCCCTTTGTGACATGCTCCTGGTCTGACAGTCTGCCTGCCCCAGGGAGCTGACAGGTTCGCCTCAGACAGTTCTTTAGCCAGACGCACGGCTATTTCACTCTGACCTCTGGTCACTCACCCCTGGTTCCTACAGCAAGTGGCGAGGCGAGGCATTCCTTGTCCTTGCTTCCTTTCGTTCATATCCATCCAAAATGCATTGACTATTAAGAACAAACCAAGTTCATGGAATTGTAAATAATGAAAGAAAAGAATTCTTTACACGTTAAAGGGGTCCTTTTCTCATTGTTAATACCAACAATCCCACTGTTTTAGGGTGGTGTTTCGAAGTGGCATGTCTTATGAAAAACCTGTTGTGTCCTGGTGAGGCTGACTATGCTTGCTTGATCTTAGATAGCTTTCAGCAAAAATTAATTTACTAAAATATGGAAACAATACAAACAAAAATTTAAGATTATATACCCCAGTGAGGCTTAAATGAACAATACATGCAAACTATTGTTATACTTTCTTTTTCTTTTTTCCTTTAAAATTGATTTAAAATGCCAGTTTATTCTTTTGGAAAGATCAAGATATATATATCTATCTATATATTTAAAGATAAAGACTGGGAAATAATACGGAAATAATGTTAAAGCTTTCTCTATTAATTTGAAATGGTGGAAATGCAGGTACTTTATTTTGCTTTCCATTATTACTTGGGAAATGAAAAAAATAAAAAAAAGAGAAAAATAAAAATTTTGTTTTGATAATAATATAAAACTTACCTCTAATGTTGTATTTTTCTTTTGTAATATATGGTTATTTTTTTCATTTAAAGAGAAAATTATTTTTTTCTTTTAAATGGAAAAACTCATTTATTTTTATTTATTATTTTTAGATTAAGTATAGTTGGTATACAATATTACATTAGTTTCAGATGTACAATATAATGACTCGCCATTTATATACCTTACAACATGATCAACACAGTAAGTCTAGTAATCATGTCACCCTGTGAACTAATCACAATATCATTGACTATATTCCTCTTCACCCTTTTCACTCATCCCCAGCCCCTCCTATCTGGCAACCATCAGTTCGATTTCTATGAATGTTTTTGTTTTGTTTTGTTTATTCATTTGTTTTCTTTTCTTTTCTTTTTTTAGATTCCATGTATAAGTGAAATCATATGGCATTTATCTTTCTCTGTCTGCCTTATTTCACTTAGCATAATACCCTCTAGGTCCTTCCATTATATATATATATATATAATCTTCTTTATCCATTCATCTATCAATGGACTCCTAGGTTGCTCCCATACTTGACTATTATAAATGGTGCTGCAATGAACATAGGGGTGCATATATCTTTTCAAAGTAGGGTTTTGGTCTTCTTCAAATAAATACCCAGAAATGCTGTGTTATTTGGCACCTCTATTGTTTCTTGAGGAACTGCCACACTGTTTTCCATAGTGGCTACACAAATTTTAAGTTCCACCGAGAGTGCACAAGTGTTGTTTTTCTCCATAACTTTGCCAACACTTTATTTTCACTATAGAGAAAAAGGACAGATTTTTGCTTTAGTGCAGGAGGCTCTTTATTATTGCTGCAGAAAACAAAAGCCTGGCTGAGTTGATGTTTTACATTCTCCTTTTCTGAAATCTACACGATGTTTCTTGCTGGGTTTTTGTATACTTAAACACTGTCAAGCTGTGAAAGAAAACGACTGGGGGTGTGCTTTGTGTGAAAGGTGAGCAATGACATATCTGTAAGTTCCAAAAAATAATAATATCTCAAAAAATAATAATTCAGAGAGATCCCTGCTACACTTTTCCCCATCGGAACATTTTGTGAGACCACAACTAGGTTACTGAGATGACACAGCTCACTGTCTTATCCAGATTTCCCGAGTTTCACCTGCACTCGTGTGTGTGTGTGTGTGTGTGTGTGTGTGTGTGTATACTTTTCTGCAGCAATGTCCTCTGCACGTCTGGCATGTTTCTTCAGAAGGGACCCCTAGCACCTCACTGTGCCACTGGCTCTCAGGGCCGTGCTGCTTTTTAGTCTGAGGGACATCCTCTGGAAAGAAAGAAACGGAAACCACGCGCGCCCTAGTCTCCCCGTCTCCCCTCTCGGCACTGGGACTGGAGAGAGACCTCAGAGGGCCCTCCCGGGACGTGAGGGAACGGGACGGGGTAGGGGGCGGGGCCGCACCTAGGGGCGGGGCCAGCGGGAGCCTGGGCGTGGGAGGGGCCAGATACCTGTGAGTAGGGCGGGGTCTGGGCGTGGGCGGGGCCAGAGACCTGTGGGCGGGGCGGGGCCAGCGCTAACGGTCGCTGGCGGTCCCACCTCAGCGGAGGCGGCGCGAGGAGCGCGCGGGCGGAGCTGCTGTGGAGAAGCCGCGCGGCGGCGGGCGGGGCTGTGAGCGGCGGGCGGCGGGCGGCGTTCAGGGAGCGGCCGGGCTCTGGAGCGCTGCCAGGGGCGGCGGGCGCGGGCTGCTGAGGTGAAGCCTGGTCCCTGGCGGCGGCGGGCGGCGGGCTGTCGGCAGGTCCAGAGGGCTGGGCAGGGTGGTCGCGAAGGCGAGGCCCCGCACTGCCGCCAGCCGGCGATGGCGGGTGTGGGACACGGCGTCTGGGAAGGAGACTTACCGAGTCTCCCACAGCCGGAGCCCGAGAGGCAGTGTCACCTCGAATACGCGTGTCCTGTGGGACCGGGTGGGACCGAGTGGACCGGGTGGGACCGGGAGATGGGACCGGGTAGGACCGGGAGGAACCGGGTGGGACCGGGTGGGACCGAATGGACCGGGCGGGACCGGGAGGAACCGGGTGGGACCGGGAGGAACCGGGTGGGACCGGGTGGGACCGGGTGGAACGCGTCGGGGCGCGGAGAACGCCTGGCTGTCCTCCTGCAGCACTGAGCACGTTCCACACGGACTCCGGAGGCCGCGGGCGCTCACGTTGGGGTTCCTTCTCGGGGTCGGACGTTCTCGGGTCTGACGGGTCTGACGGGTCTGACGGGACGCGTGTCCCCGGTGAGAGGACCCGCCGAGCAGTCCCACGGCCCTGAAATCCCGCTCCGATCCCGGCCCGCCCGCCCTCACTGCCCCCCCGGCCCCCGCCCCCGTCACCCCGCTCTTGTGCCGGTTCCACGGTTGTGCCTTTCCCGGGCTGTCACAGAGTTGGAATCACCAGGATACATTTTCAAACACGGACCGAACGCACAGGGAGTGTCGAACGTCACCAGGGGTTTTAAAGGGACTGCAGTTTATTATTATTATTATTATTATTATTATTATTATTATTATTATTTTGGTTTTTTTGGGGGCGGGACTGCAGTTTAGCTCCCCAGAGGTGCTGGGCACTGGACTGATCTATGAGGAGCGATCGTGTGAGGAGGGCCGTTAGGAAATGGTGTTAGAATGCAAGTCACGCAGTTTTCTTTTCCTGGTGAAGCGGTGTTTAGTTATAAGATTGGAACCTGCCCGGGAAGGTAACTGACCGTTGGCCTGTCTCCACGCCGCGGAGTTCCCCGGGTTGATGGCCAGCGGCCGGCTTTCTCAGGGCCGCACCGGAGTGCCTGGAAGTCAGCTAGGAAAGTATCTGAATTGGGCTTACAGAGGTCGTTGAAACTGTTCCCCTCTAGGAGAGAAATTTCCCATTTTACCAAAATTTGTCACAAAATCTGTGGTTTGTGGTGAAAGGGGGAGATTTTTTTAAAAACATATATTTTATTGATTTTTTACAGAGAGGAGGGGACAGAGATAGAGAGCTAGAAACATCGATGAGAGAGAAACATTGACCAGCCGCCTCCTGCACACTCCCTACCAGGGATGTGTCCACAATCAATGTATTATACATGCCCTTGACCGGAATTGAACCCGGGACCTTTCAGTCCGCAGACCGACGCTCTACCGCTGAGCCAAACTGGTTTCAGCGAAAGGGGGAGATTTCTATGTAGAGATGACCATATAGAGAGGACTTCTGGGCAGTAGACTAACTCCCCCCAAGTCTAGAGAACAAAGTAGGAAGTTATAGGAACATCATCACTGAGCTCCTCTGAAGCTCCACTTGTTCCCATTATTTAAATATGTGTTGTGAGTGTAAGATTAGCTGCTAAATAAAATTCTATCCAAAAAGCAAATTATAGCCCTGAGCAGGTTAGCTCAGTGGATAGAGCGTCGGTCTGCAGACTGAAAGGTCCCAGGTTCGATGCTGGTAAAGGGCATGTACCTTGGTTGTGGGCATGTCCCCAGTAGGAGGTGTCTGGGAGGCAGCTGATCAATGTTTCTCTCTCATCGATGTTTCTCTCCCTCTCTCTTCCTCTCTGTAAAAAAATCAATAAAATATATTTAAAAAATAAAATAAAAAGCACATTATAGCAATATTATTCTCAAATTACAAATCAGATTAACTTAGGGCTAATTAATTTAGTCAACAACTATGCATGATGCAATACACTAGGCACTGCAGGACATAATAGGAGACCACATAAGGCTCAGCTCTGTCACCCTGGAGCCAGCCTTCTAATGAGGAGAAAAGACAGTACACAAGCAACAACTAGGAATTAGGAATACTAAGAGGAGAAATAGAGGCTGGGAGCTACTTTAGGTAGATAGTGGGAAAGGCTTCTCTTTGAGACGCAAAGAATGCTGAGGAGCTTGCCTTGAGAAGACCTGAAGGTGGGTGTGGGAGGGCGCTCAAGGGAGAGGGAACCACATATGCCAAGGCCCCAAGTCCTATTTGAGGAAAGGAGAGCAGCCAGGATGACTGGAGAGAAAAGAAATGAAGACATGGGCAGAGGGCAGATCAGCTGGACATTACAAGGCTATAGTAAAGAGTTTGGATTTAATTCAATGTGCAATTGGGAAGAGTTTTAAGCAAGGGAGAGACTAAGTTTTTAAATTCTCTGTCATGTGGAGAAGAGATGGAGGAGGCAAAAGTAGAAGCAGAGAGCAGTAGGACAGGGAAATGGGGTGAAGCAATCAGGTTGAAGAGATCATAGGAAGAATTAGCAGGACTTGGTGAGGATTGTCTTGTATCTGGGCAGTCAGGAAAGGAAGTGTCGACTATGACAGAGTAGATGGTGATGGAATTTTCTGATGGCAGAGTCAGGTAGCTCAGGCACCAGCACAGTACCTGACACAGTTCTTCATGGATAATTGTTGCATTGGCTGGAATGGAAAACATAAACATACACCCCTCCCTGGCCCTGGAAAAAGTCAGCGAAGTTTATGACAAGTGCCCTCTCCACCTCTCTGCTCACTCCTCCTCCTCCTGCGGCCCAGGCCTCAAACTGACTTAACTCTGGCCTGCTCAGAGTTTAAGACCATGGTCTCAAACAGGAAAGTTTCGGTTGGTGGGCTTTGTCTTAAGTGTCTGACTGACAGCCTCAGCTCATCTGTGAGAGACTTCTCAGAGCCAGTAGCAAACAGTGTCTCTTCCTTCTGTGGGCCCAGACTCCCCTTATCCTGTGCCAGAACCTCAGTGGGCGTTAGGACTAAGCAAAGAAAGCTCCGAGGGGAAGCACAAGGGCTCTAGCCCTGCCACACCTTCATGAAACCTAAAATAAGGGACCAGGAAGGTCCTGGGAGGAACGGCCAGGTCAGCTTGGGTTTTGGGCTAGACAGGAGGTTTAAGTGGAAGGAGGGCGAAGAGCTCAAGGAGACCTGGGGGTGGCAATGTCAGAGATCATCATGGTGTATCTAGTGTCTAGTGTAGGGCCAGCCTCATAATAGGCATGCCAAAACTATTACCTGTGACACTGCCACAATGTTACTTTACCTGGACTATTTCTAATGCCACCTTCTCTTTCCCCCCACCCTTGCCAAGGATCTGAATCAGTGGCCTTGAGACTGTACACATCTGGTCCCACTTCTGGCTCTCAGTTTTCATTGATCCTTTCTGAGCCTCCCGGGTAGGAGAACAGCCCCAGTCCTGCTCTGTCCTGATTCAGGGCCTGATAATACCAGACACTCAACCCACACGTGTTGAGTGTATAAAATAGGCATCAACCAGGTGATTGCAATACTATAGGTGAAGAATGACTGAGTCTTGGAGATGGAGAAAAGGAGACGTTTAAAATAGATCTGGAAAGCAGAAGGGACAGTAGTTGCTGATGAATGGTATAATCTCTGGGTTACCATAGCAAGCTCTTTGTTTCATGTTATCTTTGTGTTTATCAAAATGTCCAGATAAAGAATCAAGTTGTCTATTTTTTTTTTTTTTTGAGGGAGGGAGGAGGGACAGACACTAAAGTAGTATCACCATATATTTTGAATAATTGTAGAAATTAGAGGAACTTCAAAGAGTTCATATGGTATCACATAAGTCAATGATCAAACCACTAAGAGACAATAAGGGGTAAAAATTTGGAGAACTCATTTAGTATGTATGTGGATAGTATTTTTTTTTTAAACATAATCCAGGTATTGAATAGTTCAACCTCTCCAACTTCAAATGTCTTGCACTTCACAGACTCTCAGTAATGTTTGTTGAGTAGATGGATGAATGAATGAATCTGTCAAGGTTTGGCAAGTATTTCAGAGACTGAAATTGCATAGTGAGCCAGATCAGACCACACCAAAGAATGAGTAGGAAATTTAACACTGCTTAATATCCCAGTTGTTTTTGCTGGCACCAAAAGGTCTTGAATACAAAATTATTACATTGGATAAGAACAAAAAGCAGTGTTCTTACCTGTTGAGAGTCTGTGAACTTCTAGATACATTATGTCCATTACTTCTCAGACTAACCTTGTGGGGCAGATATAACCCACATTTTATGGATGAGGAAATTAAAACTCAGTAGTGGCAAAACACTTGACTACAAACTAGTGGCACTAGAATTCAAAATCATATTTGACTAATGTCACAGGCTCCCTGAAGCTCATGTTATGGGCATAACCTGTGGGTGAGAACATTCACAGTTAAAGTGAAACCTGTGGTTGAGAACATTCACAGTTAAAGATGCCATGTATTATGAAGTGAAGTTGAGTAAATCTGCTAATTTGGTGTAGTTGACAATTTTACTACAGTAAAATCCATTATAGTAATAACACCAAGGAAAAGCCATCATTTCATTTATTTGATATTTATTGAGTGCCTTTTATGTGCAACATAGCATTGAATTACACACATAATTCATAAATGTTAGACGCCGCATTGCCCTCATGGAGCTTACCATCTAGAGGTGAGGTTAAAGTCACTGCCCACGACCACACAATATAGTGTAATCAAATGCATGATTTGAGGTATTTACAATATATTTTTTAAAGGTGGGCTTTATGCTAATATTTAAATCCATAAATGTCCCATTGAATCATCTCTTATCTGAAACTCTACATTTCAGAGTGCTCAAAAATTGTATATTATACACATTTCCAGTGTAAAAAAAACTGAAGCCTAACCTATACATTCAAAATTCTAGAAGGACAGTTTAGAACATGTTGTTGTTGTTTTTTAATATATTTTATTGATTTTTTTACAGAGAGGAGGAGAGAGGGATAGAGAGCTAGAAACGTCGATGAGAGAGAAACATCGACTAGCTGCCTCTTGTACACCCCCCCCCCCCACTGGGGATGTGCCTGCAACCAATGTACATGCCCTTGCCCGGAATCGAACCCGGGACCTTTCAGTCCGCAGACCGACGCTCTACCACTGAGCCAAACCGGTTTCAGCTGTTTTTGTTTTTTAATATATTTTATTGATTTTTCACAGAGAGGAAGAGAGAGGGATAGAGAGTTAGAAACATCAATGAGAGAGAATCATTGATCAGCTGCCTCCTGCACACCTCCTACTGGGGATGTGCCCGCAACCAAGGTACAAACCCTTGCCCGGAATCGAACCTGATACCTTTCAGTCCCCAAGCCGACGTTCTATCCACTGAGCCAAACTGGTCCCAGCTGGAACATGTTTTTACAGGTTGAATCTGTATTAACTTTCATTTCACTGTTGTAATAAAATCTTTTCTCTAAGAATGAGTAAACTATCCACTGCTTTTCTAAATACTTTTTTAATCTTGGAATTGTTTATAGTTTATTTCATTTAACTTATGCACTTAAATTATGTCTTCTAAAATGCAGATAAAAGAATGGAAAACTTCTTTGCACTGAAGAACTTCACTGCACTCTCAGATCTGCATCCAAATATGGCTAATCTGGTAGGCTTCAATGATATAGTGGTTTGATTGTTCTATAATGAAATTTTCTGTGGTAATATATTGATTCTTTTTTTTTTTTTTAATATATTTTATTGATTTTTGTACAGAGAAGAAGGGAGAGAGATAGAGAGTTAGAAACATCAATGAGAGAGAGTCATCGATCAGCTGCCTCTTGCACACCCCCCACTGGGGATATGCCCGCAACCGAAGTACATACCTTTGACTGGAATCGAACCCGGGGCCCTTCAGTCCTCAAGCCGAGGCTCTATCCATTGAGCCAAACCGGTCCCGGCATGATTCTTTTGACACATGCTTGTATATTAGACAAGTACATATATTCATTGCATTTGTATAACTGTTTTACATTAAATACCCCTAAATTTTTTGTTTTTATGCCATCTAAATGAAAATTAGTATCTTTTGTCTATAGAGTAAGAGATTATATATAAAAGTTGTGAATGTTCAAAATGATCTGATGTTTATTTTTTTAAAATATATTTTATTGATTTTTTTTCAGAGAGAAAGGGAGAGAGATAGAGAGCTAGAAACATCGATGAGAGAGAAACATCGACCAGCTGCCTCTTGCACACCCCCTACCGGGGATGTGCCCGCAAGCAATGTACATGCCCTTGACTGGAATCGAACCTGGGACCTTTCAGTCCGCAGGCCAATCCTCTATCCACTGAGCCAAACCGGTTTCGGCGTGATGTTTATTTTAATTATTTAATAACTACTCAAATTTAGTATTGTACAATTAAAACATTTTTTGTTCAGCCCTAACTGGTTTGGCTCAGAGGATAAAGTGTAGGCCTGCAAACTGAAGGGTCCAGGTTAGATTCTGGTCAGAGCATGTACCTTGGTTGCAGGCACAACCCCCAGTAGAGGGTGTGCAAGAGGCAGCTGATCAATGTTTTGCTCTCATTGATATTTCTAACTCTCTATCCTTCTCCCTTCCTCTCTGTAAAAAAATCAATAAAATACATTTAAAAAATTTTTTTGTTCAGCACTATCTCTTCTCTAATCAAATTATCCAAGTTATAGACTTAAATATTGCCATTATGCTGTTTTTATGACATAAAGATACACAACAGGTGTATTTCTGAAATGAAAATTCATTTTTTTGAGGGAAGGGTTATAGGGGAATTCAATAATTTCAAATATAACAAGACTCTTATTTAAAGGAAAGCTAGGTAGAATCATTTTATAAGGTGAATTTATTGTAAAGCAATTATCATAGTCCCTTACCTTTCTTGCTCCTGAGCAGTCTGCTATTTACATTTGGTATTTGCAAATCTGATTTCTTAAAATGGGATAAATTTATATGTAACTTTAATAGTTTGCAATTCAAAGTTTATTAATGTTAAAAAAATAATTATTGCTGTTATAGTTTTTTTTTGAATGGTAAACTATTTGCTAAATGCCTCATCAGTTAGAAAGTTTTACTCAGTATTTCCATTAGTTGTGTTTTTCCAATAGAATTCAGTGAGATCTGAAAGCATATGGAATTTAAGAAATAATAGCAGTGTATATAAATGTAATAAGACTAACTAATTGCTCAGCTAGGATATGGCAGTCTTGAATGTATTTTATTTATTTGTTTGTTTGTTTGTTTATTTATATTGATTTCGGAGAGGGAGGGAAAGGAAGAGAGAGAAACATCAATGATAAGAGAGAATAATTGGTTGGCTGCCTTTTGTATGTCCCACACTGGGGACCGAGCCTGCAACCCCTGTATGTGTCCTGACTGGGCATCAAACCATGACCTCCTAGGACACTCAACCACTGAGCCATGCTAGCCAGGCTTGAATGTATTTAAATGTAACAGATTATTATAAGGTTAAAATTAGTTGCTAGATTAATAACATAAATTTAGGTTTATAATTTCAGAAAAAGCTAATTGTTTTTATTTCTCAAAGCACTTTTTAAAAAAATAATAATTTTTTTTATTGATTTCAGAGAGGAAGGGAGAGGGAGAGAGAAATAGAAACATCAATAATGAGAGAGAATCCTTGATTGGCTGCCTCCTGCACGCCCCCACTGGGGATCGAGCCCCATAACCCGGGCATGTGCCCTTGACCAGAATCAAACCTGGGATCCTTTAGTCTTCAGGTCAATACTCTGTCCATTGAGCCAAACTGGCTAGGGCTTAAAGCACTTTTCAATATTTAATTTTTCTTTGGTAGTCACTAAAGAGAACACTAAAAAGGTTAAAGAGATGTTAATATCTTTAAGGTTTAAGATCTAGGACTTTAGAGCTTAGATTTATTTATTTATTTATTATTATTTTAAAATATATTTTATTGATTTTGTACAGAGAGGAAAGGAGAGAGATAGTTAGAAACATCAATGAGAGAGAGTCATCGATCAGCTGCCTCTTGCACACCCCCTACTGGGGATGTGCCCACAACCGAGGCACATGCCCTTGACTGGAATCGAACCTGGGACCTTTCAGTCCCCAAGCCGACGCTCTATCCACTGAGCCAAACCGGTTTCGGCAGAGCTTAGATTTATTAGCAGCAATATACTACAAGTTCTGTTGAAATCTAATTTATATTACTGTTCAGCATGTTTGGATTAAGAAGCTAAGCAATTTTATGTGGATTGTTAGAAAACTCTAAATAAAAGAAAGCTTTGAAGTCCTTGGCAAATTAAATTGCATCTTACATGTGCTTTGAATTAATTCAGTAAGGATTGATAGCATAGGGTAGTTACTGTACTCTACCTAGTGACTGAAAATAAAGTAGAAACATGCTAAGTATTAAATGATTATATTTGTAATAGTAGTTAACTATGTTATTGCTTTGTAGTACTCCTTGTAGAATTGAACACTTATGAACTTATTTTAGAAGTTTGTCTGGAATAAATACATTTCAGTGGTTGCTAGTAAAAAAATGTTTGTTAGAGTCAGTAAAATATAACAAGTCCATGAAATTAAATTTACCGTCTACATCTGTGTTTAATATTTGTTTTCTTTAACCTTTTTGTTTTTCAGAAAATAATCGGTATAGTTATTGGGAAAACAGATGTCAAAGGCTTTCCAGACAGAAAAAGCTGAGTTCTGCTTAACAGTTTACTTCATTTTTCATCAATTTTGGCTTATGATTATAACAAAATGTATTTAGTGATTAAATTTCTCATGCCTGTTTAACTCCTTAAGAGCAATGGCCATATTCTCTATTTGTATGGTAAAGTACTCAGTTGAAGGCTATGTGTGTGAGGACATTAAAATAACTTAAAATATTTTTATTGATTCCTGAAAGGAAGGGAGAGGGAGAGAGAAACATCAATGATGAGAGTGAATCATTGATCAGCTGCCTCCTGTATGCCCCACCGTAGGGATCAAACCCACACCTGTCATGAGCCCTGACCGGGAATTGAACTGTGACCTGATTCATAGGTCAATGCTCAACCATTGAACCATGCTGGCCAAGCTAAAACCATTTTTAATGATTTTGATCCTAGTACCCCTGCGCACGAATCCGTGCACCAGTAGCTCTCTGCGGGGCCTGGCTGCTCCTTGCCCACTGCCCAGAGGCTCTCTGTGGCCCAGAGGCTCATCTGCGGCTGGCGCAGAACACTCGCCTCATCACCGTGGTGACCAAGCATTCTGTCAGGTTGCTCATGCTGCCCAGGGCCTGGGGAACTCCTGCGGGGCTGAGAGGACTGGGCGCCGTCATCTTTGTGATAGAGTGATGGTTAATTTGCTTATTGCCCTTTTATTAGATAGATTTCTCAAACACATATTTGAAAGCTTAGAGATACAATGCCCAAATAGCTAGTTTAGATGATCAACTTACTAATGTGTATCATGTGTATTTATTGAGTACCTCTATTGTGTTAAGCGCTGCATAAAGGTAACAGAGGGCAATTGTAGTCTCATATTCTCTTCAGATACCATAGTGTCTGAGAGTCTGGACTTACAGCTAGATTTACTGAGCGCACTTAGTTATTGAGTGATCTGAAATGTGTCCTATATTCAGCTGTGAAATCGAGATAGAGCTGGTATGAGAATTAAATGTAAGGGTGTGTGACCCACAGTAACTATCACTTTCAGCCTAAGAGATACAAGTACACAGGCAAATCTCAAATAAGACACAAAGTGATAAGAAAGAAGATTTTGGAGCAGGGATATGTCATGATAGAGTAGTGTTGAAGGAGAAAAGTATGGCAGCAGTAGCTACATATTTACTCCAACAACCAGATAATTCAGTGAAAAATACTCATCTTTCATTTAGTTAATTTTAGCTTTAGTGGTCCTTATTGAGTTGCTTGAACTGTGTAAGAGTGTTAGGTATATGGAAACATAATCCAAGATTAAAATTGGATTTTTAAAACAACTCACCTTTTTATTTATTTTTTAATATAGTTTATTGATTTTTTACAGAAAGGAAGGGAGAGAGAGAACTAGAAACATCGATCATCTGCCTCTTGCACACCCCCTACCGGAGATGTGATCGCAACCAATGTACATGCCCTTGACAGGAATCGAACCTGGAACCTTTCAGTCCATAGACTGATGTTCTACCGCTGAGCCAAACCGGGTTTCGGCAAAACAACTCACCTTCTAACTTTTGTTGTTAACATGCAAAGTTACAATATAAAATGTCATATCTAACAACTCATTACTATTAGTTTTAAAAGTGTCAATGGTGTTTATTAAAGGTTACAGTGTATTTCTATACAGCTTGGGTGAATTAGAGCTCTAGTAAGCCAGCCAATAATTCTGGAAGAAGAAGACATTAATTATGCTTGAATCATCTTAGTGATTGAGTTATTTGACTCATGGTAGAGTGATAGGCACCTTTATTTTTATTGTATTTCATGTAATATTCTGTTATTATTTTTGAGGTAAAAAACAAAGATGTCATTTCCCACCCATACTTGTTTGTATCTTCACTTAATTAATTAGATCAGAATTACCATTTGAGTAATTTGAAAAAGTTTAAATACCTGTTTTCTCCCTATATAATTCATGTATTTAAAATACATGAATTATATAGGGGGATAAACAGTGATGGAAAAATACATGATTTTTTAAAGTCAATATTTAAATAGTAACTGAAATTACAACAATAAAATATCATTTTTACTTATCAGACTGTAAGGGTAGGAGACCACTTCTGTAGTATTGACTACTTTATATGATTATATGTACAGTATTCCTTTTTGAAGAAAATGTGCTTATTGACTTTAAAAAAACATTATACATATACATAAAATATAATATTTTTTCATTAAAAATCAAGGAGTACAGGTCATACAATTGAAAAGTAAAATTCTTCATTTAATCCCCAACTTTTCCCAGCCCAGTCCGCACCCCAAAGGTAACACTAATTACAGTTTCATATATATCTATAATTTGTATATGTATGTTAGGTTGTATTGTGTTTTTTTATTTGTTTGTTTGTTTTTAATATATTTTCTTGATTTTGTACAGAGAGGAAGGGAGAAAGATAGAGAGTTAGAAACATCGATGAGAGAGAGTCATTGATCAGCTGCCTCTTGCACACCCCCTACTGGGGATATGCCCGCAACCAAGGTACATGCCCTTGACCGGAATCGAACCCGGGACCCTTCAGTCCCCAAGCCAACGCTCTATCCATTGAGCCAAACCGGTCTCGGCTGTTTGTTTTTTTAATTAGCAAAAGCAATAAGGACATTTTTTTGAAGAGATGTACTTGCTGACCTCTAGTGGTATCACTTAGTAGCACACATTTGTTATTAAATAATTTACATTTGAATTTGACTTAGGTTAAAACAGTAATAGTAAGAGAGAAATGGAGGATCTAAGCTAATATCTGGATGATTCAAACCTATGTGTCATTTCCCTCCAAATATACAGATAACTGGGAAAAGGGAACAGAGGGGTTAATAATGAGGTAATTATCTACTTTGGCAGCTTTGAAATTCATAAAAGCAAGTATAACTTATTATAGAACTTATATAGGAAATAATATTTTATACCATATCTTTGAGTATTATTATTATCATCAGGATTATATTTTTCAAAAGTATAATGAAACATTTCATTTGAAAAATAAAAGCATTGGTTTTCTCTTAGATATTGGGTCAGAAAGGTACACTTTCAGTTTCACCATTCGTGATTCACCAACGCATTTTATAAACGCAACATCCTGGGGCAATGAAGATTATATCAGATCACTTTCTGACAGCTTTAGGGTTGGTGAGTGTGGTAAGTTGGCATTGATTCTTAAATTGTATTTATTATAGTATTATTCCTTTGTTATGTTTGTGGTAACTGCTCTGAGGGAGTCAAAATACAATACAGTAGTTGCCTTTATATACAAGGACTATGTTCCAAGACCCCCATTGAATAGATACCTAAAAATTCAGGTAGTACCAAATCACATACTATATGTGTGTGTGTGTGTGTGTGTGTGTGTGTGTGTGTAGTGTTTTTTTCTGTACACATAGATCTGTGATAAAATTTAACTTATAAATTAGGTATGTAAGAGATTAACAACAATAACTAATAATAAAATAGAACAACTACAACAATATACTATAATAAAATTTATGTGAATGTGGTCTCTGTCTCTTAAAATATCTGATAACTTATCTGATCTGACAAAAGAGACAACCACTTTTTAAAGTGACTAATTGGTAGGGAGCTTCTGCAGCCTGGACGCGAAGGTACGATTCACATCTCAGGGGGGATGGAGTGGGATGACTGACCTCTAGTGGCTCGATATTTCATCACGCTATGTAGAACAACACACATTTTAAAGCTTATCAATTGTTTATTTCTGGAAATTTTCATTTAATATTTTCAGATTGCAGTTGACTGTAGGTAACTGAAACAGTGAAAAGTGAAACCATGAATAAGGGAGGACTACTGCAAGATACAATTCATAATTCTCAAAAACCCTTATCAGACAAAAAGTCAAGATTGAAGAATATAATGCAAGGCATTCAGCATTATTACTTGAAACATACAAATGTAATAGTCACATATTTTTACTAGGTAGCTTTATATCTGGTTTATTTCATATTTCAGTTTACATCAATCCCTATTGTTGCTAAAATAATTTAACATAATAGGGCTGCTAAATAGATTTTGATAAAAGATGATATTTTAATTTTTAATGGATTTTTGTCATTAATTCTTATCCAAGGATATTTTTTCCATTGATTTTTAGAGAGAGTGGAAGGGAAGGAGCGAGGGGGCGAGAGAGATCAATTGATTGCCTCCCACATGTGGGGGGGCATGATGTGGGATTGAACCTGCAGCCCAGGTACCTGATCTTGACCTGAAATTTGACCTTTGACCTGTTGGTGTGAGGGCTGACAGTCTAACCATTAGCCACAGTTGCCAGAGCAAATGTTTAATGGGTTTTAAGAAACTTTATTTTCAGTCTAAAACAACAAATCTTTTACATTCCTCCCACCCCAATATCCCTCTGGCAGTACAGTACAAAAAGAACAAGAACTTTGAAAGCACATAGATCCTAGTTCCAACCTTTATTCATACTTAATCTTGTTGGGCCTCAATTATGAATTAATATCTTATAGATATTAATTCATGAATATTAAATGAATATTTAATATTAAATGAATAGTGTGCTTGTTATAAAGTGTAGAATTTAGTGCACTACAAGCAATAAGAAAACATATATCCCAGCTTTCTTTCATGGTAGAAAAAAGAAGGGGATGGGTAATGCAGATAAACTACTACTCTCTAATCATATATTGCCTTGTATTATTAACTTTCAGGGTTGTATGTAATATCTCTCTAACTGAATAATAGAGTAATTGAATATATGGAGTTGAAGGTAGAAAATATTGCAGACTTCACAGGGCCCAGTACAATTAGAAACATTCCTTGGATAAATGCCAGAACATTAGTTATACAAAGCTAAAGATGTATTTTGGTATTAAAATATGGTATAGCCCTAGCCAGTTTGGCTTAGTAGGATAGAGCATCGGCCTGCAGACTGAAGGGTCCCAAGTTTGATTCTGGTCAAGGGCACATCTTTGGGTTGCAGGCTTAATCCCCAGTAGGGGCATGCAGGAGGCAGCCAATCAATGATTCTCATCATTCATGTTTCTATCTCTCTCTTTTTCTCCCTACCTCTCTGAAATCTTCAACTCCATATGTTCAATTACTCTATTATTCAATTAGAGAGATACTACATAAACCCCTGAAAGTTAATAATACAAGGCACTATATAATTAGGCTGCTTCATACTATCAAATACAATATTAAGAGAGTAGTAGTTTATCTGCATTACCCTTATATATTAATAAAAGAGTAATATGCTAATTAGACTAGACAGCCAAACGACCTTCTGGATGTCCTTCTGGGTGGCCTTCTGGACAAAGTCAGGGCTTCGAGGGCCAAGCCAAGCCACCGCAGCTGTAAGGGCCAAGCCCCTTGCACGAATTTCATGTGTCAGGCCTTTAGTATATATATGATTATATTGTATGTTGATGGTGGTTATGAGGTTGAATGAGATAAGGGATTTTAAAAGTGGAAAGTCAATAATGATTATAAATTTAAATAAGATTTCAGTGTGGTAGAGTGAAAAGATTACAGATTTTTAAATCAGAACAATTCTAATTCTAGCTCTACTACTTTCTAAATATAAAACCTCAAGAAAGTTATTTAACCTTTGTGAGCTTTAATTTTTTCATTTGTAAAAAGGGAATGATTGTGTTAGTAATTAGCAAAATAGAACATAATATAGACCATGAGGAAATGGAAACGCTAACATGCTAGCTCATAAGATTATTAAATTGTTTAACTCAAATTAGGACTCAGATTTTGCATTGCTCTTTCTGCCCCATTATTATATCCCAAGAGCAACTATGCATTGGATGAAGATCAATTAAGTGTTTATAGAAGAGCATGCTGTAATCAAATCAAATATAGGAGGGGGTTTTGTAATGAAATGCTCAGTGTAATTAATCGATAAAGTAATGTTAATGTGGGTCATATGTTGGGACTTAAACACAAAGTATCGATATAAGAAATATCATCTGGGGTCAGTGATGGTCATACTCCAGGATTCTGTTTCTCCCAATGACACAAGAAAATGATTGGGAAGGATATTTAACCCTAACTCAGAAATTAGAATTAACATTATAATGTTTATTATGTACATTTGTTTTTTATTTAGCCTATTATTTTTTTATAATAGCATCATACTTTTCCCTCTGTTTTAGTGATAATTGAAAATCCCTTGATCCAAAGAAAGGAATTAGAAAGAGAAGAAAAATTCAGCCCTGAAACTCCTAGGTAAATATTTAGCATAGATATCAATAATCTTTATGCTAGAATGATTATTATTAATAAGTTTTTGTGTGCCAAATAAGCAGCTTATTAAAGGTAAGCTCAATTTGAAAATTAGGACTTTAATTCTCCCTCACAATATTTATTTATTTTATTTATTTATTTATTTATTTATTTTTAACTATTTATTTATTATTTATTTATTTTGTTCCCATCCCACCCTCTGCCCTTTCCCCACCCCCATTGTCCTCATCCATAGGTGCACAGTTTATGTTCAGTCTCTTCCCACATCCCCCTCTCCCCTTTTCCCCAAGAATCATCAGTTCACTCCCCTTCCATACTTCTGACTCTATTATATTCACCAGTTAATATTGTTCATCAGATTTTTTTTTAATTTCCTTGGTTTTTAGATTCACTTGTTGATAGTTACGTATTTGTTGTTCATAATTTTTATCTTTATTTACTTTCTCTTCTGAAAGAACCCCCTTCAGCAATTCATATAATTCTGGTTTGGTGGTGATGAACTCTTTTAGCTTTTTTTTTATTAGTGAAGCTCTTTATCTGGCCTTTGATTCTGTGTGATAGCTTTGCTGGGTAAATTATCTTTGGCTGTAGGTTCTTACTATTCATCACCTTGAATATTTCTTGCCATTCCCATCTGGCCTGCATGGTTTCTGTTGAGAAATCAGCTGACAATCATATAGGTGCTCCTTTATAGGTAACTACCTGCTTTGCTCTTGCTGCTTTTAATATTCTCTCTTTGTCTTTTGCTCTTGGAATTTTAGTTATGATTTGTCTTGGTGTGGTCCTCTTTGGATTCCTTTTGTTTGGAGTTCTGTGCGCTTCCTGGACTTGTAAGTCTAATTCTTTCACCAGGTGGGGAAAGTTTTCTGTCACTATTTCTTTCAGTATCTTGCTCTCTCTCATCTTCTGGGACCCCCATAATTCTGATGTTGGTTCGCTTAAAGTTGTCCCAGAGGCTTCTTACATTATCTTCAATTTTCTGGATTCTCTTGCCTTCTTGCTTCTGCAGAGGAGTGTCTTCAGGCTCTTTATGTTCCAAATCTTTGACTTGATTCTTGCAATCTTCCATTCTGTTTTTAGGACTCTGTATAATATTTTTTATTTCAGACAATGTATTCTTTATTTCTTGTTGATCCCTTATCATTTCTTGTTGATTCCTTATTAATTCTAGTTGATCCCTTTTTATATCCTCATAGGTCTTATCAAGCTTGTCTAGGAAATTCTTGAAAAACCTTATAAGCGTAGATTTGAACTCTATATCCAGTCGCTTTTTGTCCTCCATTTTTTTAGTTTGTGATCTATTTCGTTGTCTCGGCATTTTCGCAGCTTCCCTGATGGGGCGGGGTTTCAGGGTGGAGCCTACAGCCTTGGCTTCCATTAGCCCCACCCTATGCGGTTCCTGAGTCTCAGTAATCCCCAGGGTCCTTCCGTACTCACTGCAAGCACCTCTGAGAGAAAGGTGCCCTCCATTTTCGCCTGCTCCCAAACAGTCTAGGCTCTCCCCCAATGAGCCCGGAACAGGTTCAGTTCAGTTGGAAGTGGAGTTGGAGGTGGTGTTCAGAGCAGTCCAGAGCTTTTGTCCTTCCTGCCAGGGCAATCCCACAGCACAGCCAACCGTCCCTTCTCTGCACGCAATGTGCGGCGCCTCCGGGACCTCCTTTCGCCGCTCCCCCGGTGTTCCGCCTTACAGCCCAGCTCCCTATGGATGAGCCTGGGTCCCCGGGGTCTGGCCTAGAACTGGGGTTCAGAGCAGTCGGAATTGGGGCCCAGCACAGTCGGAGCTTTTATCTCCTTCCCGCTAGGGAACGCCAGCCAGGCACTCGGCCTCCCTCCTCTCCAGCTCTGTCCTCTCCGCACACGCTGCATGTCTCCATACCTTGGGCTTTTACAGCTCCTCCGCGCTTCCTTCTGGTTTTCTCCTTGCTTCTCGTTGTAGAATTTCCAGTCATTCGACTTTCCTGTAGTTCTGGGTAATGTCCATTTTATATTTCAGTTGTATTTTATTGAAATTGTTGTGTGTGGCTGCGGCTAGGTGTTTACCTGTGCAGCCATCTTGGATTCTCCCGGAACATTTTCTTAATGAAAATATATTTCAGACAAAAATATTTTACTATATATATATATTTTTTTTTTAAAAATATATTTTATTGATTTTGTACAGAGAGAAAGGGAGAGAGATAGAGAGTTAGAAACATCGATGAGAGAGAGTCATCGATCAGCTGCCTCTTGCACACCCCCTACTGGGGATATGCCCGCAACCAAGGTACATGCCCTTGACCGGAATTGAACCCGGGACCCTTCAGTCCCCAAGCCAACGCTCTATCCATTGAGCCAAACCGGTTTTGGCTATTTTACTATATTTTTAATGTTTCTATGAGTAAAATGTATAACTTTTCTTAATTTAGTCTAAATTATAATAAAAAATAATTTAACTGTGAACCTGAAAGTATTTTTCTATTTTAAAAAATCATGTAATAGTAACTTTTTGTGTGTGTTTACATTTAGTGACTGTAAACTATTGCTCAGTGGAGATCACTCAACAGTAAAAGTTTGTTCCAGTTATGAAGTGGACACCAAGTTACTTTCTTTGATACACTTACCCGTTAAAGAATCTCGGGATTATTATTCATTGGGTGATATTATTGCAAATGGACACAGTCTTGAAGGAAGAATTATTAATGTGCTTGCAGCTGTGAAGTCGGTAAGTTTAAATCTCAAT
Organism: Pipistrellus kuhlii; assembly: GCF_014108245.1. NCBI lineage: Eukaryota > Metazoa > Chordata > Mammalia > Chiroptera > Vespertilionidae > Pipistrellus > Pipistrellus kuhlii. Next base: position 91,387,315 of record NW_023425540.1, read on the forward strand.
AAAGTTCAATTTGGCAGGGAAATTCTATCACTTAGTATTTGGAAAGTAGTAACCAGCTGGAGTAATTATTCCTCTGTATCTTGATCCGTATTCAGTTGAATTAAGAAAATGATATCACTTCTCATTAAAAGTTAAGTAACTTTTATCTGTGATGAATAACAATATAAAATCATATTTAAATGTTAAATGCAGTACACACTCATAAATGACCCACTAACTATATGAGAGCCTTTTTATACTTTGGTTACAGAGGCAAATGGAAGGGGTAAATTCATTGACTTGAAGATTTCAATGAAGTTAAAGGGATATAAGTTGTATAAATCAAGGAATCAATTCTGGGCCTGTTTTCAGAGCTGCCCTGAGATGGGAGAGAGAGTGAGAATAGTGAACTGAACTGTAGTTGGGGCCTGGTGACCTACTGCACAGCATCATGTGGTGAAAGCAGGGAAAGACAACACTCCATGGGGCTCTGGAGTGTTTCACCATTTGTTACATCAGAATCTCCCTCTTACTTAATCGTTGCCCAAGTTTTGAACTCTGTTTGGACAGACTAGAGTCACTAAGAGGTGGACCTTAAAATTAAAGTTTCACAATGCCCTCGCCAGTTTGGCTCAGTGGATAGAGCGTTGGCCTGCGAACTGAAAGGTCCCAGGTTCAATTCCGGTCAAGGGCACATGCCCAGGCTGTGGGCTCAATCCTCGGTGGGGGGCTTGCAGGAGGCAGCCGATCAATGATTCTTATCATTGATATTTTTATCTCTCTCTCCCTCTTTCCTCTCTGAAATCAATAAAGATATATTAAAAAAAATAAAGTACACAAAGAAAATTAAAGGGGCAAGATCAGTTTATCTCAATGGAATGATGGTAGTGAAAAGACAAAAAGGGGGAAAAAAGGAGATGGATTTAGGTACTTGTAGTTAATGTTGTTAGTAATTGCTAATTGCTTTTCCATATTAAATGACTAATTAATATGAGTGTCAACTATACTCGATGATAGGCCCTTGATGGCAGAGACATGTGTTTTTGTTCATCACTGTAGTTAAAGCCTAGCACAGTGCCAGCCACACAGTGAGCACTCACTCAATATAATCCAGGATGGAGGAATAAACACCTTACATGACAATGGTGAAAAGTAGGAGAAATTACTTTCTTGGCAATTTAGATCCAATCTTACTTAAAAGCAGGATATGATCTTTCAGTTTCCCTGCAGCCTTATATAATGTCATTATATTACAACTTAGTAAGAATTTTCTAACATTCAGTATAAACATAAGCCAAAACCTGCAACAGCTTTTTCCATGAATCTTCCTCTACCTCCACCCTATGAGTCTGTACCTTCTATAGAATTACATTATTCTTTTTTTCACTGCCTTCCCTCATTTTGCTTCCATCCCTCCTACATTTATTTTCTTCACATTTTAATTAACCTGTTCTCTCTTCCTTCTTACCTCTGGTTAGGTCTCTTAACTTTAAAACTCTTTTTTGTACAATTTTCTCTTTTGTACAAGAGGCCTGTTGTGATAGGGCAGGCCTCTTTCATACTCTGGCTGTCCTTTCCTACACCTTTCTTTCTGGATGCTGCTCTTCTGCTGGTAGCTGTGAGTCTTTCTTCAGCTCCTTCCTGTGGAGCTCAGCCCTGCTGATAGAGGAAGTGGTGACAGTGGCATAGGGTGCAGCCAGTTGTTAGTCTGTTCTTGGAACATTGCTATGTGACTGTCAGAGGTGTCTGCTGTTCCATGTGAGAACCCCTGGGCCTCTGACAGAAAGGTCCCTGAGTTCACCTTCATTTTCAAGATGGAAATGAGGGATGTATGAGAAAGTGCTTTGACATAGTGTGGATTGAATCAGACTGTGTCAAAGCACTTTCCCATGCATCCATCATTTGGTCCTCACCATGTTGTCCTTATAAAGGCACAAAGGAAGTATTGATATTCACGCCTGCACTAGAAAGATGAGGACACTGAGACTCAGAGAGACCGAGTTTGTTTGTTTGTTTGTTTGTTTATTTATAAAATACATTTTATTGATTTTTTACAGAGATGAGGAGAGAGGGATAAAGAGCTAGAAACGTCAATGAAAGAGAAACATCGACTAGCCGCTTCTTGCATACCCCCCCACTGGGGATGTGCCCGCAACCAATGTACATGCCCTTGACCGGAATCGAACCTGGGACCTTTCAGTCCGCAGACCGACGCTCTACCACTGAGCCAATCCGGTTTCGGCAAGACTAAGTTTATTTAGTCACATGAATTCTGTGCCAGGCCCTGTACTAAGCCAGGGGGATACACAGATGTTGAAAATATACTTTCTATCTTTAATGAGCCTACATAGATGCCACCCATGGGCTTGTTATGGAACATTTGTTCTGTTATGTAGAAAAGACCTCAAAATCTTAACTTAAAATACATATATTTGAACTTCTCTTCAAACTTCTCTTCAAACAACATCAGTTAAATACACCTAGCTTAGAGATAGATACTTTTATATATATATATATATATATATATATATATATATATATATATACTTGATTTTTTACAGAAAGGAAGGAAGAGGGATAGAGAGTTAGAAACATCGATGAGAGAGAAACCATAGATCAGCTGTCTCCTGCGCACCCCCTACTGGGAATGTGCCTACAACCAAGGTACATTCCTTTGACTGGAATCTAACCTGGGATCCTTCAGTCCACAAGCCGACGTTCTATCCACTGAGCCAAACCAGTCAGGGCAAGAGATAGATGCTTTTAAGTCATCTATATAATTATATCTAATAAAAATAATATGCAAAATGACCATCACTCCAACACACAAGATGGCTGCCCCCATATGGACACAAGATGGCCAGCAGGGGAGGGCAGTTGGGAAGGTCCGGGCCTGCAAGAGAAAACAGTTGGGGGCGATTGGGCCTGCAGGGAAAGGCAGTTGTGGGGGACCCAGGCCTGCAGGGGAGAGCAGTTGGGGGCACCAGGCCTGCAGGGGAGGGCAGTTTGGGGCAAACAGTCTGGCAGGGGAGTAGTTAGTCATCAATCAGGCTGGCAGGGGAGTGGTTAGGGGGTGATCAGGCTGGCAGGCAGAAGCGGTTAGGGGCAATCTAGCCAGGCAGGCAGGCAAGCAGTTGGGAGCCAGCAGTTTGGATTGTGAGAGGAATCTCTGACTGCCCGTTTAGACCTGATCCCTAAACAGGCAGTCGGACATATCTTGAGGGGTCCCAGATTGGAGAGGGTGCAGGCTGGGCTGCGGGACACACACCAGTATATAATAAAAGCCTAAGTGATCATTATGGCGGAACGACCAGAATGATTGGTCGCTGTGATGTGCACGGACCACCACGGGGCAGATGCTCAATGCAGGGGCTTCCCCCTGGTGGTCAGCATGCTCCCAAGGGGGAGTACCGCTCAGCCAGAGCCAGGTTCACGGCTGGCGAGTGCAGTGGCAGTGGCAGGAGCCTCTCCCGCCTTGCAGCAGTGCTAAGGAGCAGTGAGTGAGCTGTAAGGAACAGCGAGCGGGTCGGTGGAAGGAGCAATGGGTCCTGGACTGCGAGAGGAATGTCCACCGAGGTGTCCTAGCCTGCAAGAGGGCACAGGCAGGGCTTAGGGACACCCCCTCCAGTGCACGGATTTCATGCACTAGGCCTCTAGTTAAATATAGATCAGTGGTTCTTGTATTTTGATGTTTCTTACTTGCTGTTTAAAGGGTAAACATCTGAGTCTTCCATCAACAAATATTTAGGTACCTATACTATTATAGATGAAGAATAATGATTTTCTTCAATTTCTAAGGTTGGAGAGCCAAAATACTTTACAACTTCAGATCGAAGAAAAGGCCAGAGGTGTGAAGTTAAACTCTATGATGAGACGGAGTCTACTTTTGCAATGATATGGTAACCTCCCGTTTCTGTTCCAAAATGTGAAATCCCTAGTATTTTCAAGACAGAACATTTTTATTTTATCAAAAATATGATGGATTTAGTGTCAGGAGAGGAATAATGATAGGAGAGAAATGATATTTTAAAAATAAACCTCACTCTTGTATTTTGACTTCTTACAATCTGTGCTATAAGATTTACGTTAAAATGAGATCTTTAGTGACATGGGATTATTTAGATGGACAAACTGTGACTAGTGTATTATTGCACTGTCTTTTATTAAAAAAGATAATTTATTAGGACCCATTGATAATGAAAATGCCAGATTTTTCATAATTCTTTGGGTAGTACCCTGGAGCCAGACCATGGAAAAATGATAGAAAAACAAGTGTTGTCATAGGCTTGTTTCTGTAAGGTGCCTGGTGTGGGCACATGGGCAGGACTACACTCTGAAGTACTGTAGGGTATTGCATGACATTGTTTAGACTCCAGATGCCTGGGTACCAAAAGGCGCTAAATTTGAAATGAGCCTTCAATCCATCAAGTGCCCTGAGCAGATTATCCACTGGAGCCCTCGCTTAATAGTCTGAAATAGTGTCTTTAAAATCTTTAGACTTGTAGTCACTCTGTTCTAAGTAGCCAGGAGTGACCTGACTGATGGGAAAAGAAAGAATTGATGGAGCAGAAGTTGTTAAAGATTAATGGTATTGGAGGAAGGATTGATCATGTAGATGTTAAATGCTCTGTGAAATAAGACAGTATAACAGCAAAATGCAGGAGAAACCAACATCTTTAACCACATGGGCAATGGGTCACCCCACCCTAAGATATTATTTTGGTAAATAATGTTTGCTGCCAGTTTTTTTTTCTAATGTAGCCAATTTTTATCTCTCCTCCTCCTCCTCCTCCTCCTCCTCCTCCTCCTCCTCCTCCTCGTCCTCCTCCTCCTCCTCCTCCTCCTCCTCCTCCTCCTCCTCCTCCTTCTTCTTCTTCTTCTTCTTCTTCTTCTTCTTCTTCTTCTTCTTCTTCAATATGCAGTTGGGATAATGAATCCATTCTACTTGCACAGAGCTGGGTGCCACGAGAAACAGGTATCATACTGCAATGATTATATTCAATATTTGTCATTTTTTTATCTCCTCATGTAATAATTTAAAAATGGCTTTTCCCCCAAACAGTAATATTTGCCTCAGATGTAAGAATAAATTTTGACAAATTTCGAAACTGCATGGCAGCAACTGTAATCTCAAAAACCATTATTACAACTAACCCAGGTAAAAAGTTATCTGAAATTTTTTATCCCTTTGGAAATGACTATCACATAGTCCAATATTTGTGTATTTAAGAATGAAAACAAAGCTTATAAAACAAATATTGTTTTATATGACTTTTAAAAATTATCTTTCCCTCCATGATCCTCTCTACAACTTCCCCCTGCTCCCATCTTTATATGACTTTTTGTTGTTGTTGTTCATCCTCACCTAAGGATATTTTCCCATTGATTTTTAGAGAGAATAGAAGGGAGGGGGAGAGACAGAGAAAGAGAAACATTGATTGGTTGCCACCCACACACTTCCAAAATGGGATTGTTTTAACAAAGTTCTATTTGTATACTTCCCTTAATTATGTACTCCCCTTTACATTTTTAAATTTTATTCCCTTTTGTTAATAAAATGGGCAACTGTTAAAAATAATTTTGGATCTTTCACAATTATTTAAAAAGTAATCAGTTTGATTTTTAATTATTATGCATTTTCAATTTAAGAGACACCAGAAGCTAACATCTTATTGAATTTTATAAGAGAAAATAAAGAAACAAATCCTCAGGATGACGCAATTGACAGTTATTTGGAAGAATCCATAAATTGTAAGTGACCTTTAAATACTATCTGAATTTTTAAAGGGTCAAAATTGGGGCCTATAAAGTTTTGTTTTACATAGTGAAAGATCCTATATTCTTTTTTTTTTTTTAAATATATTTTATTGATTTTTTACAGAGAGGAAGGGAGAGAGATAGAGAGCTAGAAACGTTGATGAGAGAGAAACATCGACCAGCTACCTCTTGCACACCCCCTGCCGGGGATGTGGACGCAACCAACGTACATGCCCCTGACCGGAATCGAACCTGGGACCTTTCAGTCCGCAGACCGATGCTCTACCACTGAGCCAAACCGGTTTTGGCAAGATCCTATATTCTGATTCTATAACTGCTATATTTCCACTTTTTAAAGTAGTTTTAAACTCTTGGAGCTTTCTATAATCTTTTGCCAATCTGATGAAAGCTAAAAAATGAGTTGACTATGAGTGTGTGTTTTTGTCATTGATTTTTAAGAATTCTTTAGATATTTTTTTGTCTTTTGCTAGCATTTCCCACTGTGTAGTTTGCCTTTTCACTCTTCTAAAATCATTCTCTGATAATCATAAATTTTTTATTTTAATGAACATTAATTTCTCATTGTTCCCATTTTTATTGTTTTTTTGCTTTCCCCTCATTTATATTAATAAGTTTTAATATAGCAAGTGTAATAATTGTTTTATTATTTAACTAAAGCTTCTATATGTTCTCATTTGAACTTTATAGCTTTCCTATTTGGATATAATTCTTAGAATATGTATAGAGATAACTATAATAACTTCTTTTTATTTTTAGTAAATACAATAGTTGATGTCTATACAGTTAAACAATTAAAGGTAAAAGCTTTGAAGAATGAAGGAAAACATGATCCTTTTTATGGCATTCTTTATGCTTACATTTCTACACTGAACATTGATGGTGAAACTACAAAAGTAGTTCGAAATAGATGGTAAGCAGTCAAACTATTTTTAGCAAATTCATTCTTGTAAGAAATAAAAAAATAATTATTAATAAACTTTTAAGATCTGTAAAAGTTTAAGCTATATTTGGGCATCACCGTGGTTATACACTTGAGGGAAATGTATAAGTAAGTAACTTATACTGAAATTTCCAGGCAAATTATTTAGATTTAAAGATTTTAATTGTCTTTTAAAGAAAATTTTAAATTAAAAGGCAATTTTATCTGTAGTCATAAACTATAATGATATATTGCCAGAAACTTTTTTTTTTAAATATATTTTTATTGATTTTTTACAGAGAGGAAGGGAGAGAGATAGAGAGCTAGAAACATCGATGAGAGAAACACCGACCAGCTGTCTCTTGCACACCCCCTACTGGGGATGTGCCCGCAACCAACATACATGCCCCTGACTGGCATCGAACTTGGGACCTTTCAGTCCGCAGACTGACACTCTACCACTGAGCCAAACCAGTTTCGGCACTGCCAGAAACTTTTAACTAGAATGACAAATTGTTATTTTATAATGTATTAGAAAATTATTTTGGTTGACATATTTTATAGCAAAAATTTTTATTGATTTCAGATTTATTGAAACCAGATTTTTATTGAATTCAAAGAGGAAGTGAGAGAGAGATAGAAACATCAATGATGGGAAAGAAGCATTGATTGGTTGCCTCCTGCACACCCCACACTGGGGATTAGCCCCATCCTGGACATATGTCCTACTGAACAATGACCTCCTGGTTCATAGGTTGATGCTCAATCACTGAGCTACACTGGCTGGGCAAGTGACTGCATTTAAAAAAATTATTTTCAACTGCATGATGAATGACTTCTAACCACTCATAGGTCAAAATATCTATTGCATAGAAAAGTAAGCCCTAGAAGAATTAATAGTCTTATCCAAAAAAATAGTTGGCAAGAAATGTCTAAAATGTTATTGTGAAAATCTCCCTATGGGCTTTTGTAATAGAAATTTTTATGGAGATAAGTTCCAGGTTAACATGGAGTTTTAAGAAATAATATGGAGCCGAAACTGGTTTGGCTCAATGGATAGAGTGTCGGCTTGGGGACTGAAGGGTCCCGGGTTCGATTCCGATCAAGGGCATGTACCTTGGTTGTGGGCATATCCCCAGTAGGGCATGTGCAAGAGGCAGCTGATCGATGACTCTCTCTCATCGATGTTTCTAGCTCTCTATCTCTCTCCCTTCCTCTCTGTATAAAATCAATAAAATATATATATAAAAAAAGAATCAGAATACTAAAAAAAAACCCCCCACTAAATTACATACTTTAAAAAAAAATAATATGGAAAGAGTCCATGTGCACTTTGACCAATTTCCCCCAATGTATCACATCATAGCCATGATATTTATATTAATTCTATCCACTCATTTTAAATACATTTTTATTGACATCAGAGAGGAAGTGGGGAGGAAGAGAGAGATAGAAACATCAGTGATGAGAAAGAATCATCAATTGGGTACCTCCTGCATGCCCCACGGGGTATTCAGCCAAAACCTGGGTATCTACTGTTGTATCGTAAATCATCGAGTGAGATACAAGATGCCTTAATGAGCCAATTCATTAAGAGTCGTTTATTACACACCGCCCAGAGGGAGGTGTTTCTTCCAAATCTCTGAGCAAAGTCACACAGGAAGTTTTTCATATTCATACCTTTTGAGCTTCTTTGTCTGCAGATTTTACAAAGGGCTCTGTGAGAGTTATTGTTTCAGACAGTTGTAACCTTGAATACGTAATGAGTTAGTGCTTGGCATAAGAATATGGGAATTATTATCAGTATTAGTTTATATTAGTCTATTACATTGGATGGCTAGCTTGCAAGGTCAGACAGTTAAGTTTATCTTTTTCTATTATTCAAACTAAAAACAAAGTCATTTTATAGAATAAGAGACTGTCTTAAAGTGACAGAGCTTACAATGACAGAGCTTACAAGAAAAGGAACTAACAATAGCAGAGAATTTCAAACAGGGGTTTTTATAAAAGATGGAGGTTACTATGCTTTAGCACCCTGACTGGGAATCAAATCATGACCTCCTGGTTCATAGGTTTATGTTCAACCACAGAGACACACTGATTGGGCACAATCCACTTATTTATTCAAATTTCCCCAGATTGACATGCAGTCATTTGTGTGCACATGTGTATATTAAGTTCTATATGGTTTTATCACATGTATAGGTTTGCCTGTGACCACAATCAAAATATTGACCTATGATTTTTTAAAAAATCCTCACCCAAGGGTATGTTTTTATGGATTTTTAGAGAGAGAGGAAGGGAAAGAGAGAGAGAAAAACATCTATGTAGAAGAGAAACCGTGATCGGTTGCCTCCCATACATGATCTGACATAGGATCAAACCAACAACCTGAGTGTATGGGGAGGGTACTCTAACCAACTGAGCTACCTGGCCGGGGCAGTTGGCCTATGGGTTTTAAAAACACTTTATGATTTAGTATTAAAGTTGAAAAAAAAATAATGTAGAGGCTATTGTGTAAGGCAGTTATTTTTTTTGAAAAATATTTTCTACAAATTTTAAATAAATTTTGTCTCATTTTTCCTACAGCTTTAGTATTTATATGTGAAAAAAAGCATCTAACATTTACTTTAAATGTGATCTGTGGCTAGATAAGAAACCACTATCCTCAGATCACTCTCTTTTCTTGAGAAATTTTAATTAGTCCTTTCCAAATTGGCTGAAGTAAGACATGCTTCAAAAATATGAAATAGCATGTAATTGCCACTTAAAGAGGTGAATGTGTCGCCAAAACTGGTTTGGCTCAGTGATAGAGCGTCGGTCTGGGGACTGAAAGGTCCCAGGTTCGATTCCGGTCAAGGGCATGTACATTGGTTGCAGGCACATCCCCAGTAGCGGGTGTGCAGGAAGCAGCTGGTCGATGTTTCTCTCTCATCGACATTTCTAGCTCTCTATCTCTCTCCCTTCCTCTCTGTAAAAAATCAATAAAATATATTAAAAAAAAAAAAAAAAAAAAAAAGAGGTGAATGTGTCACTGGTGGTACTAATAGCATTTAGGTACTTATGCCAAGCACTAACTCATTACGTATTCAAGGTTACAACTGTCTGAAACAATAACTTACCTAACCCTACGGTTTTTCTGTAGCTGTACAGACGACCTGATAAGTACCATCAAGTGAGCATTTGTGGAACCTAGACTTTCTAGACACAAGCACAATTCCTGTCCTTAGAACACAGCCCCAGGGAGATAAGATGGACATGCCTGCAATAACAAGGAATAGGATGTGACAGAATTTAGTCAGTGTTGAGTATAAATTCTGCAGCTGTTCACTGTTCAGAGAAGGGAAGGAGTGAAAGTTGTGTGTGTATGTGGAGGGATGGGGGGTGGGGGGGTGGGGAGGGGAGACAAGAAAGGAAGGCCCTAGTAGGGAAATGAGCTTGGGCAGGACCCAGCATGGGGGAAGGTAGGAAGCCGAACAATGAGCTTATCCCAGTTTCAGATGAATCACAAATACTAAGGAAGACTGAGAACACATGTGGAATTATTCCTTGTAATTTTATATGTTTGTCTTGTATCCTGTGCAGAGCTGAGCACTCTGAAATTACTCTGATTTAGACTTTTAAGCAATAATTCTGCTGGAAAGCAGATTTGTCACTTAGGCCCTTCACATTGTATCATTGTCCTCCCTTTCTTTTCAGTTCAAGCTGTGGTTACATTGTAAATGAAGCATCCAGCATTTGTACAACTTGCAATAAAGATTCTTCGAAGTTTAAATCCGTTTTTCTCAGCTTTGATATGCTAATTGATCTTACTGACCACACTGGTACCCTCCATTCCTGTAGTCTCACAGGAAGTGTTGCTGAGGAGACTTTGGGCTGCACGGTAAATAGCAAAAAGAAACCATGTTTGGAAATATGTCCAAATTGGATTTTCTTCCTCCAAAATATAGGTTATTTTGGTGAACATTTGATAGCAATTAATTTATTAATAAAGAGGTCTGTGAAAAATCAATCTTGATTTAAATATACATTGCTTTCTTTAATGAACAAGTAATTACATATTGTATATTAAAATCATAGCTAATATTATTAGGAATAATGACAGAGCCCTGGACCATAGTGGAGAATAAACAAGACATTTATATAGTCAAATAACAATGGGTAAAACAACACATTGAAGATGTCAATCAGTTATGAAGTAGCTCTTCCAGAAGGAGAGTTTGGCGATATTTCACACACTCAGCTGTAGAAAGTCAGCCACGAATGTTCCCCATCATAGGACAGCAGCAGCAGATACTTAGAGATTAGAGTGTTCACTTGATGATAAGCACTTGTTTCTTATTATTAAAACCAGCTCCTGAAGTTTACCATTAAACCTCAGTTCCAAGTGATCTCCAGTTTGTCAAGGGGAGTTTTCTGTGCTAACCCACCCAATTAGCTTCAGAGATTCAATTTAGAGCAGATATCTGGCCTTATCTCATCCATCAAAAGAATTGAGCTGTAATTATGTGAATAAAATTCCACTTTTAGTGAGAAAATTGATGTTTCTCCTTGTTAAGATGAGTTATCTATATAAACTTTGGAAATACTTGTTTATTTTTTAAATCAGGTAAATGAGTTTCTTGCAATGACGGATGAACAGAAAACAGCATTAAAGTGGCAATTTCTTTTGGAAAGAAGCAAGATTTATTTAAAAGTTAGTATATTTTACAGTATTATGTTATTCTATATATTTAAACCAAAGAAAATCCTAGAGTTTGACCAAATAAATAAGGAATTTTTTTATTTTAATGAATCCCAATTCCCAGATGTGCAGAAGGATTTGACTACTGTAGAAACAATGGAAGTAATCAGTTTTTTCATAGAGCATAAAGTAGTTACAAATGACACCAAATAAATAGATCAACAAAGAAAATACCCAGTAATGTTAACTCCAAGACTAGGCACCTGGCTTTAGGGTTAAGATGGGTCTGTCCCACCCACAAAACCCACGTGGCAATCTCCTCACTTGAGTGAGCGGGCTGTAAGAGCAGATGGTTAAATGCTTAGGTGCTGGGATGAGACAGACTCAAGTAAGAATTCCAATTCCACATTCCTCAGCCTGTGTGACCCTGGGGAGGTGAACTTCCGTAAGCCTCTAAAATTCTGTAATCCTAAAACTCAGATCAGACTCCTGCAGCACCAATAACACTACAGTGTTGGAGGTTCATAGAATCTTTGTTTTAAAGATGTAAAGGGAAGTGAGCCAAATTCCCCTTGTTTTGCAAATGCGGAAAATAGCACCAAGAAATGTCGCCACTAGCCCGAAGTCACAGGAGAGACAGGGCTACTGCCTACGTTATTACTCTCCTCCCATCATTCGCAAATGTTTTCTCCTTTACACTCTTAAGGGTTTTGAAGCTCTTGTTTGAGTTAAATCTGTTTGTGTTTACTGTACTAGAACTTAACATTAAGAAAAATGTAAAACAGCCGAAACCAGTTTGGCTCAATGGATAGAGCGAACTGAAGGGTCCCAGGTTCGATTCCGGTCAAGGGCATGTACATTGGTTGCGGGCACATCCCCAGGAAAGGCTGTGCAGGAGGCAGCTGGTTGATGTTTCTCTTTCATCGATGTTTCTAGCTCTCTATCCCTTTCCCTTTCTCTCTGTGAAAAATCAATAAAATATATTTTTTTAAAAAGAAAAGAAAAAAAAAAGTAAAACATATTCATGAGCATGCATTTCATTATCTGTAGTGATATCATCGCATGTCATGTAACCTCAAGAAAACTACAGAGCATTCTGATGAAAGAATGAGAATAAAAAAGGAAAATAGCTTCTAAGTATTATTTAGAAAAATAGTTGTGATCTCATGGATACCCTGAAATAGTCTTTGAGAATACTGCATCACTTCATCTCAGCCTCATAAGCAGGTTTTTACATGTTCTAGTGTCTTTCTTCCCTTGTGGCCTCAACTCTATCTGAATTAGGTTTCAGACATGGAGTCACCAATGTCTCACCAATATGTCTAGGACCTTGGCTCAAGGATTCTTCATTACTAGACTGAAGGGAGGAAATTACAGTAATATACTGTATCTCTCCCACTATTTGATATAAATACTGACCATTAGTAGATATAACTACTGCCTATTCCCAAATCAGAATATACTCAGATCCTTGACCAACTTTATTTTTCCTCCAAATAGGAGATATCACTTGCTAATGAATTTTATAAATTTAAATACATGGCAACTTATTTATAATTTTCCACACTTGATTCAAATATAACAACTAATTGCTTCAAGCAAAGGGAGATGCTGTACCTTTCCAAAGACTATGTTAAAAAGTTGTTTAAGTCAGATTTACAAAAAATTTAAGCAGATAAAATGACTATATCACAAAATGTAGTAAAGATTATGAGAATAAAATACAATTTCATTTGTTATAAATAAGTTAAAATAGAACATTGAATTTTAAAAATAAGAAATTACATTGCTCTGCTATATATGATAAAAACGTATTCTATATATGTTGAAGACTATATATTTATCATATTTTAATTAAAAAACAATGACTAAATGGTTAATTTGGAGGGATTTCAAAGTGAGGTATTTATTGTACTTTCTAAAATTAAATCTTTATTGTTAAAAGTATTACATATGTCCCCCTCCCCCCATTGAATCTTTCTAGCCTGCCCCCACCCTCACCCCTGGTCTTCACCACCCTACTGTCTGTGTCCATGGGTTGTGCATATATGCATACAAGTTCTTTGGTTGATCTCTTCCCACCCACCCACTGCCTTCCCTCTGAGATCCTACAGTCTGTTCTCTGACTAGCTTATTTTTCTTAGCATAATACTCTCCAGGTCCCTCCATGCTGTCTCAAAGGGTAAAAGAGCCTTCTTTTTTACTGCTGCGTAGTACTCCATTGTGTAAATGTACCACAGCTTTTTTATCCACTCATCTACTGATGGGCACTTGGGCTATTTCCAGATCTTAGCATTTTAAATTGTGCTGCTATGAACATTGGGGTGCATACATTCTTTCTGATTGTGTTTCTGATTTCTTAGGATATACTGGTATTTCTAGAAGTGGGAGTTCCATATTTAATTTTTTAAGGAAACTCCATACTGTTTTCCATAATGGCTGCACTAGTCTGCATTCTTACTAGCAATGTACTAGGGTTCCCTTTTCTCTACAACCTTGCCAACACTTGTCATTTGTTGATTTGTTGATGGTAGCCATTCTGACAGGTGTGAGGTGATACCTCATTGTCATTTTAATTTGCATCTCTGATCTCTGATGATCAGTGATTCTGAGTATTTTTTCATATGTCTCTTGGCCATCTGTATGTCTGCTTTAGAGAAGTCTCTGTTTAGGTCCTTTACACATTTTTAAATTGTCTTCCTTTTGTTAAGTTGTATGAGTGCCTATATATTTTGGATATTAAACCTTTATCAGATGTATCCTTGCCAAATATGTTCTCCTATACAGTGGGCTCCCTTTTCATTTTGTTGATGGTTTCTTTTGCTGTGCAGAATGTTTTATTTTTATGTAGTCAACATTTGTTTATTTTCTCCTTAGTTTCCTCTGCCCTAGAACATATATCCATAAACATATTATCTGATATTTGGCTGCCTATGATTTCTTCTAGGATTTTTATAGTTTCACGACTTACATTTAAATCTTTTATCTATTTTTAGTTTATTCTTCTGTATGGTGTAAGTTGTGGTCTAATTTCATTTTTTTTGCATGTATCTGTCCAATTTTTCCAACACCACTAATTGAAGAGACTGCCTTGACTACATAGTATGTTCTTGCCTCCTTTGCAAATATTAATTGAGCATAAATGCTTGGGTCAATTCCTGGAGTCTCTGTTGTGTTCCATTGATCTATATGCCTGTTCTTGTGCCAGTACAAGGCTGTTTTGATTACAGTGGCTTTGTAGTATAACTTGAAATCTGCTGTTGTGATCCCTCCAACTTTGTTCTTCTTTCTCAAAATTGCAGCAGCTATTTGGGACCTTTTTTGGTTTTGTATAAATTTTTGGAGTATTTGTTCTACATCTGTGAAATATGCTATTGGTATTTTAATAGGGGTTGCATTGAATCTGTAGATGCTTTGGGTAGTATGGACATTTTAATGATGTTATTTCTACCAATCCATGAACACTGTATATTATTCCACCAGTTAGTATCTTTCTCTATCTCTTTTTTTTCAATGCCCTGTAGTTTTCTGAGTACAAGTCTTTTACCTCTTTGGTTAGTTTATTCCTAAGTATCTTAATTTTTTGTTGTTGTTGTTGCAATGATAAATGCGATTGTTTGTTTAGTTTCTCTTTCTGAGAATTCATTATTTTAATGTATAAAATGCCATTGATTTTGGGGTGTTGGTTTGGTATCCTGCTACACTGCCAAATTCATTTATCAAATCTAGTAGTTTTCTTGGTAGAGTCTTTAGGGTTTTCTGTGTACAATATCATGTCATTTGCAAATAATGGAGAATTTTACTTCTTTTCAATTTTGATGCCTTTTATTTCTTCTTCTGTGGCTAGGACTTCCGGTATTATGTTGACTAAGAGTGGTGAAAGGAGACACCCCTGTCTTGTTCCTGTTGTTAGGGGAAATGGTTTTAGTTTTTCCCTTTGAATACGATGTTTACTGTCAGTTTGTCATATATGGCCTTTATTATGTTGATCCTTCTATTCCCACATTGCTGAGAGTTTTTATTAAAAATGGGTGTTGGGCCATTACCGGTTTGGTTCAGTGGATAGAGTGTTGGCCTGTTGGTCCCAGGTTTGATTATGGTCAAGGGCATGTACCTTGGTTGTGGGCACATCCCCAGTAGGGGGTGTGCAGGAGGCAGCTGATCAGTATTTCTCTCTCATTGATGTTTCTAACTCTCTTTCCCTCTCTCTTCCTCCCCATATATATATATATATATATATATATATATATATATATATATATATATACACACACACACACACACACACACAAACACACACACACACACACACACACACACACACACACACATATATATATATATATATATATATATATATACACACACACACACACATATATATATATATATATGCGCCTAGTCTTGTCAAATGCTTTTTCTGTATCTATTGATATGTTCATGTGATTTTTGTTTTTCATTTTCTTTATGTGATGTATCACATTTATTCATTTGTGAATATTGTACCAACCTTGCATTCCTGGAA
Source organism: Pipistrellus kuhlii (assembly GCF_014108245.1). Taxonomy (NCBI): domain Eukaryota; kingdom Metazoa; phylum Chordata; class Mammalia; order Chiroptera; family Vespertilionidae; genus Pipistrellus; species Pipistrellus kuhlii. The sequence continues at coordinate 91,403,200 of NW_023425540.1, forward strand.
CAAATATCACTTGGACATGTATATGATCTTTTAATATATTGCTGGATCCAACTTGCTAATATTTTGTTAAAGATTTTAGCATCCCTGATCATTAGGGATATTGGCCTGTAATTCTCTTTATTTGTAGTGTCTTTATTTGGTTTTGGAATTAGTATAATGCTGGCCTCATAAAAAGAGCCTGAAAGTGTTCCTTCCTCTTGGGTTTTTCGGAATAGTTTGAGGAGGATAGGTGTTACCCTGTTTCCCCGAAAATAAGACAGTATCTTATATTAATTTTTGCTCCCAAATATGTGCTAGGTCTTATTTTCAGGGGATGTCTTATTTTTCCATGAGGAAAAATACGGTACACATTTATTGTTAAATGAAAATAAAGGAAATTTATTACCTGTATAAATTTATTACCATACGGTAGTATGGTAGTTGTCAACACAAACCAGACAAACTGTGAATCCTATAGTATCAAGAATTTACTCACTTATTCAATGACAATCATGTCATCATCTTCTGGAACATCATTATAACAATCCAATTCCTGAATTTCCTGTTGAATTTCTTGTGACTCCATTTCTTTCAGAATCAGTGGATCAAATCTCTCATGTTTAGCCTAGTGGGGGCCTTATTTTCAGGGGGATGCCTTATATTTCACTCAGAAGGAAACCTGTAAGTAGGTCTTATTTTTGGAGGATGTCTTATTTTTTGGGAAACATGGTAGTTCTTTTTTGAAGAACCAGGGCTTTTGTTTGTTGGGAGTTTATTTTTTATTTTTTATTACTGCTTTCTATTTCATCAGTTGTTATTGGCCTATTCTGGTTTTCTGATTCTTCCTGATTTAGTTTTGGGAGATTGTATTTTTTCTGGGAATTTGTCCATTTCATCTTCATTATCCAGCTTATTGGCATATAGTTACTCTTAGTATTTTCTTACAATCCTTTGTATTTCTGTGATGTCAGTTGTTACTTCTCTGTTCTTGTCCTGATTTTATTTATTTGGGTTCTCTTTCTTTGTTTCTTGATGAGTCTGGATAACAGTTTATCAATCTTATCTATCTTTTCAAAGAACCAGCTCTTGGTTTACTGAATTTTTTCCCCTCTCTATGTCATTTATTTCTCCTCTAACCTTTATTATTTCTTTCCACTTTCTCTGGGCTTTTCTTGTTCTTTTTCTAATTCTTTAAGTTATAGGTGATAGGTCCTCCCTTTCTCCAGTTGATGGACAGATGTAAACCCCACCTGCGGCCAGACATTCCTGAGCTCTGAACCACCAATCAGTACCTGCCAAATACCCTAAGCCCCCATTCCTAAGTCCCTAGGTCCCTAATTAATCAGTGTGTGCTGAGTGCCCTAAGCCCCGCCCTCTATCCTTAAAGGTGCTTGTACGCCCCTCGCTTGCTCTCTTCCGCTCCTCTCCGTGGAAGCAGTAGGCAGGGGTACCCTTCCCTCCAATACAGCCTGTGTGTCCTGCCATCCTGGTCTTCGGTCTACCTTCTCTATTTAATCCATCAATAGGGTTAAATAATTTATTATTAATTTTCTTGCTTTTTTGGGGTAGACCTGTAGTGCTATGAACTTCTCTTTCAGGACTCTTTGCTGTGTCCCAGAGATTAGGGATTGTTGTGTATTCGTTGTTTTTTTTCCAGGGAAATTTTTTATTTCTTTCTTGATCTAATTGGTAACTCATTTAATTGTTTAATAACATGGCATTTAGCCTCTATTTGAATGTTTTTAGTGTTTTTTATTTATTTGTTTGTTTTTTAATCCTTACACAAGGTTATTTTTTCCATTGATTTTTAGAGAGAGTAGAAGAGAGAGGGAGAGACAGAGAGAAACACCAATATGGGAGAGACACATCAATTGGTTGTCTCAAACATGCCTCTGACCAGGGCTGGGAGCCTACAACTGAGGTATATGCTCTTGACCAGAATCAAACTGGGAACCCTTCAGTCCACAGACCATCGCTCTATCCACTGAACCAAACTAGCTAGGGCTTGAGTGTTTTTACTGTAGTTGATTTCTTTTTTCCTCTCTCTCTCTCTCTCTCTCTCTCTCTCTCTCTCTCTCTCTCTCTCTCTCTCACATATTTTTATTGATTTCTGAGAGGAAAAGACAGGGAGAGAGAGATAGAAACATCAATGATCAGAGAGAATCATTAATTGGCTGCCTTCTGCATGCCCCACGCTGGAGATTGAGCCATACCCCAGGCATGTGCCCTTGACCTAAATCAAACTTGGGACCCTTCAGTGCCCAGGCCAACTCTCCAACCACTGAGTCGCACTGGCCAGGGTTGTGCCCACTTATCTTTACTGCCCATATCAAAGTATTTCACAATTTTTCCTGATATTATTAATTTTTCCTATTAACCTTTGAAATTAAAATGGGCTAGCTCATGTGTCCTTCCACTCTATATTAAATAAAATGTTGGTAAAAGTGCTTTGTTAATTGTAAAAATTAAGACATCATTATTAGTAAACGTCATCATATTCCTATAGTCTATAACAGATTATGTTACTACTCCAAGTTAATGTCGATCACAACTGGTAGCTTAGACATATTTTAAGCCGTATTTTTTGTGTGTTGGATTTGAAATCACAAGTTTCCTACCAAAGAGAAATGTCATTAAAAAAAAATGACATGTATTTGAACAAAAGCCAGATGTGTAATTTCTCTACTGAACTCTGCCTGAGACTTGAACTCTTTTATCTTAGAACTTTAATTGACATGTTAACAGCTGTAAGCAAAACTCATTGCGGTTCTCTATTGCATTCTCTGTTGGTAATTGGTTTTCAACTTTATATACACAGAGGAATTTAATACTAACTTTCTCTCTTTTCTCCCTACAGGTTTTTTTGTCAGACAGAGCAAGGGGTAGATTGAGAATTAGTGTGATCTCATGTAAGCTTGCAGATCCTGTTGAGGCAAGTAGGAACTTGTCTGGACAAGGAAATATTTAAACCAGGTATCATTATAAACTCTGAAAAATAATATGAGTTTTAACTCCCTTAATGTGAAAAATGAGTTGAAAATTGTGGATGAAATTGTACTTTGTTCAAATGTGATAAAAATGTTTCTATAAATTGTTGTTTCCTCCTGGAGTTGGTTTGGGGGTAAATCTTAAATATCTATCTCACCTGAGCTCATTCTTAGAAGGCCATTTCTACCGGCTTGGCCTTCTCTCTTCCCAAGTTAAAAGATGTTTGCATGAGTAATAAACAAATTTAATCATTCCCTCAGATTGATTTCTTTTCTTAAGCCCATTTCCTCCTTATTTTATTTCCCTGAGAAAGATCAGAGCCTCTAAAAACAACTTACCTAGAGTTTGCCAATGGCTCAGTCTGCTTTCCTGGAGCTGCAAGGGCCCAAATGAGGGGCCCAGGAGGGTCAGCAGAAGTCTGTGAGCAATGTTGTGCAACTGCTTGAAACACCATGGAGCTTTGCAAGTCCCCTGCCTGCTCTGATGATACATTGTATTGTAGCTACTCAATGCTTGTGAAGGAAGGGTTGACATGAGATTAAATCAACTGTGGGGAGACTAACTTAAAAAGTTATATGAGCTGAAACTGGTTTGGCTCAGTGGATAGAGCGTCATCCTGCAAACTGAAAGGCCCCAGGTTTGATTCCGTCAAGGGCATATAACTTGGTTGCGGGCACATCCCCAGTAGGGGGTGTGCAGAGGCAGCTCATGGATGATTCTCTCTCATCAATGTTTCTAACTCTCTCTCCCTATCTCTTCCTCTCTGTAAAAAATCAATAAAATATATATATTTTAAAGTTATATGAGTGATGCCTTGTCCTAGGAACTTAGAAGGGCAGAAGACCTACTTGGATAGAAGGACAATGATAGAAGGACAACAGCCTCCCTCTGCCTCAGTCATCCTGGTAGGAGCCCCAAGGCGCTCTCCTCAGCATCATACCATGCTGAGTTGCTTCAGGGCACAGACCCACCAACATGGTTAGCATTGACCTACAGTCTGGAAGGTCTGGCCAACATTTTTGGGTCTGGCACTTCAAAAGACTACATTTCACCCACCATAGGAGTGAGAAAAAAAGGAAAAAAGTATATGAAACTCTTTTATAAAGTTGGTTTTGGGAAATAAACTTTCCTTGTCAGTAATGTTTTGTCTGTCTTTTATCATAGGCAGCCCTAGAGTTGACCGCTAGTGTGCCAAATTATGGTAATAAGTAAAGTAATGAAGGATTTGACCTGGTTGTGCAAACAGCAAGTGAGCCCAATGAGTCTCCTTTCTTTCTCCCTTGGGTTGTGAAACGGGTGTGTTAAGCAAGGCGAATCAGGAGGGTAGACAGGGAAGGAAAGAGGGAAAGTGGTGGAGGGTCAAGGACAATGCCCTGCCCATAGGGAAGAGAGAGGCAGGGTGTCAGGTTGGGAAGGAGAGAGAAGTGAAGTCATCCACTGGCAGCCACATTCAAATCTTTTGTTAGTTAAGCAAGAGTAGGTGTTCCAGAGCACAGGAGATGAGGAAGGATGCGTGGCCCAGATGGTGCCAGGAGCTGCTGTGCCATGCCTCCTGGTGCCCTGACCTCTAGCAGTAGGTCCCAAAGTACCAATGCTTGGGCCAAGAGTGCCTCAACCAACTATCTGGGCTCCTATAGTTCATGGACCTCAGTTGCTCTGGCTCTTTTACTATTTGGCTATAACTGTATAATACAGGTCTTTAATACAGGCATTCTTGAAGTAGATGCATATGCAGCAACCAGTGTTCTGCAACCATAGAGCCCTAGCAGGGTGGCAGAGGGCTGACTGACCTCCTCACTGCTACTTTGGTGGCTTCTCAGTGTGACATTTATTTTTATTTTTTTAATCATTATTGTTCAGATTGTTACAGTTGTTTCTCTCCCCACCACCACCACCACCATAGCTCCCCTACACACACACACACACACACACACACACACACACACACACATACAGACTGTTGTCATCCATAGGTATATGATTTTTGTCTAGTCTCTTCTCATGCCCCCTACACCCCCTTCCTCCTGAGAATTGTCAGTCCATCCCCTTTCTATGCCCCTGATTCTGTTATATTCACCATATTCTGTTCATCAGATTTTTTATTCACTTGATTTTTTGATTGACTTGATAGATATTTGTTGTTCATAATTTTTATCTTTACCTTCCTCCTCCTCCTCCTCTTCTTCTTTTTAACTTAATAAATCTTTATTGTTCAAATTATTACAATTGTTTCTCCTTTTTCTCCCCATAGCTCCGCTCCACCCAGTTCCCACCCCACCCTCTACCCTTACCTCCCCCCACTGTCCTCATCCATAGGTGTACGGTTTTTGTCCAGTCTCTTTCCGCACCTCCCACACTCCTTTCCCCTTGAGAATTATGACCCTGATTCTATTATATTCACCAGTTTATTCTGTTCATCAGATTTTTAATTCATTTGATTTTTTGATTCACTTGTTGATAGAAATGTATTTGCTGTACATAATTTTTATCTTTACCTTTTCTTCTTCCTCTTCTTAAATAATACCTTTCAGCATTTCATATAATACTGGTTTGGTTGTGATGAACTCCTTTAGCTTTTTATCTGTGAAGCTCTTTATCTGACCTTCAATTCTGAATGATAGCTTTGCTGGGTAATCTTGATTGTAAGTTCTTGCTATTCATCACTTTGATATTTCTCGCCACTCCCTTCTGGCCTGCATAGTTTCTGTTGAGAAATCAGCTGACAGTCATATGGGTACTCCCTTGTATGTAACTGTTTTTCTCCTGCTGCTTTCAAGATTCTGTCTTTTGCCCCTGCCCGCCACAGCTCCTCCAAGTCTCTGAGTTTCCATGTGCCTTTTTCTCTACCTGATAGTCCAGATTCCCCCATATAAACCTGGGTCCACAGGGTCTTGCCCAGAACTGGGGTTCAGTGCAGTCAGAACTGGGGTTCAGTGCAGTCGGGAGTTTCCTTCTCCCTCCCACCAGAGAAAACCAGCCAGGCACTCAGCTGCCCTTCCTCTCTACACACGTCTCCATACCCCTGCCCTTTGCAGCTCCTCTGATTCTCCATGAGCTTTTCTCTTTCCTTCTAGTTGTAGAATTTCCACTTAGCCAGCTTTCCTGTGGTTCTGGATGATGTCAGTTATGTCTTTTAGTTGTAATTTTGAAACTGTTGTGCAAGGGAGTTTAGGTGCTTACCAATGCTGCCATCCTGGTTTCTCTATCCCAATTAGCTCACTTTTAAAACATAGAGGCCATCAAGAATGCAAGTGTTGCTATGGGTTCAAAAGAAACAATGATCACAGGTAATTAAAGAGGTAGAAAAAAACCAGTTGATTTGAATAAATGGAAAGCAGTTAGCCAGTTTGGAGTCAGTGACATATGAACAAGTAAAGTTACTACATGCTGACTTGAAAGACACTCCTGGAATGAGTGCTGAATGTGATTCATTTAAGGTTAGTAATAGGTAGTTGAGTAAATTTAAGAAAAGAAGTGTTCATTTAGACATGTACTGTATGTAAGAAAGGTTAAAAAAAGGAATCATTTGGAGGTCTGCAAAGGATTATTCAATTTATATTATTTCTAGTGAGAAAAAACAATTCAGTTTTTGAACAAATTGCTTGCCTCTTTTTCTTAATATTTTTTTATTGATTTTTTTACAGAGAAGAAGGGAGAGGAATAGTTAGAAATATCAATCAGCTGCCTCCTGTACACCCCCTACTGGGGATTTGCTCGCAACCAAGGTATATGCCCTTGACCGGAATCAAACCTGGGACCTTTCAATCCACAGGCCAATGCTCCATCCACTGAGCCAAACAGATAGGGCAACAAATTGCTTCTCAAACAGCCTTCTGGATGAATTAAGTTAGAGAACTAATACACATACACACACACACACACACACACACACACACACACACAGGGTGAGGCAAAGTTGGTTTAGTTGTTCGTATGGGAAATATACAATAATTTTTTAAAATATATTTTATTGATTTTTTACAGAGAGGAAGGGAGAGAGATAGAGAGCTAGAAACATCAATGAGAGAGAAACATCGACCAGCTGCCTCTTGCACACCCCCTAACGGGGATGTGCCCACAACCAAGGTACGTGCCCTTGACCGGAATCGAACCTGGGACCTTTCAGTCCGCAGATCAACGCTCTACCACTGAGCCAAACCGGTTTCGGTGGAAATATACAATAATTAATAATAATAAAACAAAAATAGTTTTGTGTACTCACAACTGTAGGTCTACTTTTGCCCACTCCATATATGTGTGTGTATACTATTACATATGTACACACACACATCCTATACAATAAAAGGCTAATATGCAAATTTTCCCTTGACCAGGAATTCAACTAGGGGGTGGCGTCTCGGCCAGGGTTCCATGGGCCAACCAAGCATGGGCCTCCCCACCCGCTCTGGCCCTGTCTCTGATCAGCTCTCCCTCCACTCCTCCACCCCCTGCTCCCCCTCACATTGGGGGCAGGTCCAGCTGGCCAACTTCCTGTGGCCCCTCCCCCAGCCAGTGGCTGATGTACCCTGATCAGGAGGGCCAGCCAGACCCCACCCATGCACGAATTCATGCATAGGGCTTCTATCCTATGTATACACACACACATATGTGTGTGTGTGTGTGTGTGTGTGTGTGTGTGTATATATATATATATATATATATATATATATAAATAATATATATCGATATATAGACTTACAACTTTTTATTAGGTTTAAATTTATGCAAAATAAAGTTAGGGGGAAAATGTACCTTCTAGGTGCTAGAATTATTGATTTTATCAATATCAGAATTTGTGGGAATTGGTGAGTCTCTGTTTTTATTCTTGCAGCCAAGGACTTTGTGTGTGACACCTGCAATGCTGTTATCAGCTGTCTGTGACAAAGCTAATGAATCGCTGTGATGAACAATGACCTCAGGGGCAGTGTACATTTTCTGGGTGCTGGCTTATGCCAACTAAGGGAGCTATATGTGAACATGGCTCCAGCCTCATATCTTTAGTTTGCTTTCAAGTCTGAGTTTGGTAGAATTGTCTCAGCTGAACCTTGTATCTGCTAACTGGACTACTATACTTTTAATATGAGCATACCCTTGATTCAGCTCTTTTCCTTATGGGAACCTAGCCAAAGGAAATCATAAATGTGCTGATTCTGCTAGCAAATAATTAGAAACAATATCAATGGTTAAAAATGAAGGACTAACTTCAGAATCTTATGCAGTCACTGAAAATAGTATTGCACAAATGTGCAGGCTAACATCAATAGTCACAATAATGGTGGGGAAAAAACTAGGTTATAAAATTGTGTGGTATGAACAAATAATAAACATAATTATATCTAGATTTAGAAAAGTGTACATTAAATACTTAACTTTGGCTATTTCTGAGCAAATAAAATTTTGAGTGTTTGGGTTTTTTTTCTTATCCATATTTTTTAACTATTCTGTAATAAACATGTATTGCTTAAGCAATTAAAAAGAAATTGATAAAAAGATAGTATGATATTTAATAAATCCACTTATGGGACTTCCTCATATTAATTATAATTTAAATGTGGGGGTTGCATAATATCTAACATTTTAATCTTTTTATATATCTATTTAAAAGATGTATCCTGAATTTGTTCAGGTTCTGGTTTTGGGATATCTGGGTTACATCTGGGCCTGTCACTCAGCTGACTGTAGAACCAGGCTACTTAACCTCTAAATCTATATTTTCATCTGTATAACAGGGATGGTGGTAATATCAACATCACAGCTTTGTTAAGAGTTAAATAAAACAGACAACTCTTGGCACACAGTACCTAACAATACTAAGGCTGTGTTAACTACCGTGTTTCCCCGTAAATAAGACATCCTCCGAAAATAAGACCTACTGCATGGAAAGATAAGACATCCCCTGAAAATAAGACCTAGCACAACTTTGGGAGAAAAAATTAATATAAGATACTGTTTTATTTTCAGGGAAACAGGGTATTACTGAATTAGGTGTGTGAAACTTTCAAGGGCCAGCACTATAGGAGACTCTGCCTAAGCCTAAAATGCCTCCACCAGCAGTCTGATAACTACGCTGTGCATCTTGCCTACCCTTTTTTTGGAGAAAGGAGCAGGTTAAAGCAAAAGTAGCACTCCTAGGCCACTTAACTTCCCTGAAGCCTGCTTATTTCTGCTGAGAAGGTAGAGATGCTGATGAATTCTGTTAATAAAGCACAGTGCTCACCAGGCCAAAGGTAGTGTGATCAAGGTCTGAAGTCCTTTAATAAGGAAGCATCCCTCCTAGCCACTCTTAGGGGAAAGATTTTTAGTCCACACAAAACCCAGCATATTTATTTAAAAATTTTCAAAATTATCTTTTTAAAAAAATGTGTTTTTATTTATTTTAAGGAGGGAGAGGGATAGAAACATTGATAAGTTGCCTTCTGCATGCCCCCTACTGGAGATCCAGTGGGCAATCTGGGTGACACTCAACCACTGAGCTACAACAGCCAGGCTCAAAATTATCTCTTACACTCAGAACCTATGAGCCAGGGTACAAACGAGTGAGGTTGTCATTCATTAACTTATTAAATAAAATTTCAAATTAAAATATGTGGAGTAATGTTTTTCACACTTTTCAAAAGAATCACATGAGTGCTGGAGATTCATTCTGCTAATTAATACAGGGGACCCAGTATGGGCCAGTAATTTGGAAGTATTTTTTTTTACAAATACCTCCAGATGATTACCATGATCAAAGAAATGTGGGAAACATTCATTTGAAACATGCTTTTCAACTCCCTTTGCAGATTTTAATTATTGAACTACTGATCCCAGAATGACTCACTGAAAAGTCTTTTGCAGTCCAGTTTTAGGAACGTCCTCTGAACATTTCATGCCTCATGGGAGACATCACAAATACTTTCTTCTGTTTGTTTCTTACAAGACAGACAGGCATTCCTTTCTCCTTTCCATTTCTGATCAGCTGTTCTACGGTAGATCATGTTTTTCTTTGAGTTTGTATCTTCCCTGAGTTGAGGCACACCAACCCAATCAAATCATCTTTATATTTTGATTTCTTTTTATGCAACTGTCACTTTTAATAACCTTTGCTTGCTTCTGTCCAACTCCCTTCTCTTCTGAAACTTAAGAAATTGAGATGCTTTGTACAGACTCAATATTCTGGCTTTTCCACTTTAAATCTCATACTGACGACCCCGTGTATGCCGGCTTGGATCTCATCGTTTACTTTAACAGGGCCAACTCCCTTTGGCGTCCCGGTCAAGATAATATCTCCTTCTTCCAAGGCCATTATCTTAGAAACGTAGCTGATGAGGTAGGGGATGGTAAAGATCATGGAAGATGTCTCACCCTCCTGCCGTAGTTCTCCATTGACCTTGAGCCAGAGCTTCAGGTTGTGAGGGTCAGGGACCTTCTCTTTGGGCACGAACGCGCTGACAGGGCAAGAGGTGGTGAAGCTCTTGGCCAGGGTCCAGGGTAGCCCCTTCTTCTTGCATTCATCCTGCACGTCCCTGGCGGTCATGTCCAGGCACAGGGCATAGCCGGCCACGTAGTCCATGGCCTCGGCCTCCGGGACGGCGCGGCCTGGTTTGCCCATCACCACGCCCAGCTCGAGCTCGTGGTGCAGGTTGCGGCTGTAGGCGGGCATGAGGATGGGCGAGCCCTCGGGGGCATAGGCGGTGGACGGCTTCAGGAAGAGCACAGGCTGGCTAGGCACTGCGCTCCCCATCTCCTTGGCGTGGTCCGCGTAGTTCCTGCCCACGCACACGATATTCTTACCCCACTCCCAGAAGCGGGACAGCGGCCTGGAAACCGCCATGGCTCCAGCTAGGCGCCCCGAGTCACGTGGATTCGGCCGGACCCTTCCCAGACGCCTACGGCTACCCCGAGAGGACGAACTGTCTCCGAGCGCAATCCCGTCCGCGACCGTCCGTTCCGCTTTGTGCTCCACCGGGTGGCGCCGCAGTGGCGGAGCTCGGCCTCGGGTGAACCACTGACCAGTGGCGACCTCTGGGACGCCGGCCCGCTCCCTGGAAAAAAACGGAGGCGCTTCTGTCGCTTTTAAGCTGCAGCCCCTTCCTTGATTCTCGCCCGCGGGGCGTGGGCATGGGTTGGACGCGAGCGCTGATTGGCCGTGAGGCGAGCAGGACGTGGAATCGAGCTCTGATTGGTTGGTAAGTGGGGTGGGGCGCGAGGCAGGCACTGATTGGCCACGATTCGCGGACGCCGGCGTGTGCTGTCCGCCTACGCCTCGCACCGCCGCCCGCTCTCCGCCCCGTCATGGTGCTGAGCCGGCTGCTCGGCCGCTGGAGTCTCACCGCGCTGGGAGCCGCTTGCGCCTGCCGCGGCCTGGGTAGGTGGGCCGGGGCCGGCTAGGCCGGGGCAGGGTTGACAGCGGCAGGGCCGGGGGCGGGACAAGTCAGGTCCGCGGGCCCTGGCGGGTGTCATAGCCCGGAGTGGCAGTTGGGCCACCTGAGCTCCCCAGGCGTCCCGGCGGCGCCGGCGGCCCGCAGCCGGGAGTAGGGCGTTGGGCGTTGAGCGTTGGGCGTGGACGCAGGGCGCGGGCCGCGGGGCAGGGAGCCACCGGCCGCCCGGCTGACGCCTGACGCTGTTTTTTTAATCGACATAGGACTTTAACCCTCGCTGACGGCGGCAGGCAGGCCAGTGGGGTTCGAAAGGCTGCACAGCAGTCGGGTCAGGCTTTGAGGGCTGAAGACAGTGGGTAGCTGTCACTGAGGTTGCTGAAGGATTGTGCTAGGTAAGGAGCGTGTTCCCGGCGCACCGCCCACCTCCCCGCCAGCCGGCAGCCCTCACGTTCCTTGACGCTGGGCGGTGCGGTGTGGGGGGTTTCCCCCACATTTCCATACCCTCACCCCACAAATCCCGTATTTCTCACGCCCTAAGCAGTGATGTGACTGCCTAGAGCCCCAGAAAATGCTATTATATTTACCACAAAGGAAACCACATCTTTTCATCTGAGTTTTGGTTGTCAAGTAGAACCCGAGGCACGGAATCCAAAGCGATGACAATGGGGAGAACCCTGGGACAATGCTGGGGTTCTGTGGGCTGCGGGACCCTGGCCTTCCCTTGTGTTTCCATCAGTGCCTCTAAAATGAGAGGCATTGGGCACACTGGCCTCCAAGGGTGTGCTCTTCAGCTGTCAGATCAGATTCTTACCTCTTGCTTTTTGGAATTTTTTTATATCTTACTGATTTTTTTACAGAGAGTAAGGGAGAGGAGTAGAGAGCTAGAAACATCAATGAGAGAAAAACATCGATCAGCTGCCTCCTGCACAGCCCCTACCGGGGATGTGCCTGCAACCAGTGTACATTCCCCTGACCGGAATCGAACCTGGGACCCTTCAGCCCTCAGACCGACGCTCTATCCATGGAGCCAAACCGGTTTCAGCATGTTGGAATATTTTGGCCTTTATTTTGAAATCTCCTTTTCCTTATTTCCTGATATTTTACCTGGCTGATTAGCAATAGGGGCAGTCTCTGGGACCTGGTTAGCAGTTACCTAAATGACAGGAGGGCATTACATAAGCAGATGGAACAAACAGCGAAGCCATTCTTGGCCATTTTCAAATTCTTTTTTTGAAATCTCCTTTTCCTTATTTCCTGATATTTTACCTGGCTGATTAGCAATAGGGGCAGTCTCTGGGACCTGGTTAGCAGTTACCTAAATGACAGGAGGGCATTACATAAGCAGATGGAACAAACAGCGAAGCTATTCTTGGCCATTTTCAAATTCTACTGCAAGCAGTTAAGGTTCTGAAGTGGCTAATGTATCACCATTACTGAGGAAAGAGCCTGCTTTGTTTTTCATTTAGGAAAGCTCATCACCGTGTCAGGGCTGAGTGTCTGTGTCAGGGTAGACTGTAGGGAATCGCCAGGAGTTGATGCCATGCAGAAGGACTGGTTCCATTCAAAAGAAGTCAAACAAAGCATGTCTCAGGACTTGGCCCAGACCACAGGCTGCAGGTCCATACACTCTGCTTACACAAAGGGCACAGTTGCAAACCAGTGAGCTGGGAGCATTTCTCAGGCTGTGGGGGTGGGTTATATAATCTTTGGAAAAGGAATAAGGTTTCTGGTGGTGATTGGACCAGATGAATTCTTTGGTATCTTCCCCAGGTTCCCAAGCACCACCTGTAAATAACGGTTCTTCTTGACCAGGGCAGAGTGGGTATGTTCTATGGGAAGTAAAAAATGGGGCCCCTTTGAGGAGGATGCTTCCAGACTCGTGGAGTTTTGTTTCTGTCCTTCTGCTCGCCTCCTGCCGCACCCGCACTACACACACTGCTTTGTGTAATGTAGTCGTCAGGCTCAGATAGCACTGGGTCTCAGATACCTGGTGGAACATCACAAACTTGATCATACAAAAATGTCTGTTCTGCTCTGCACGAGGAGAAGGGTCTGGTAAATACCCGGCTAGTTGTCCAAGGGAAGAGGGTATTGGATATCTGTGCGTGATCATTAAAGCTACCGTTCAGGCAGTTTCCCTGACCATGGCAGAAAAGGTTGAACCTGCTTTCGATGCCCCTGGAGAGATGGCCTGTCTGTTAGTCGGGCCTCCCTGCTTTCTGGATCCCTTTGGGGAGAGGCCCCATCCCAGCACACACCCCAGAATTTCATGGCTGCCTCTGTCACCTATTATATAGTTTTAGTCCCTTTTATGCTAAGGCTTAAGGGCCTCCATGAATTTTTAGATTGAATAATAGGAGTTTTATTGTTGAAAATATTCAGATCATAAATCTGAAAGAGCTGATTCCCATGAATATGAGTTGTTTTCTAGAATTTCTTACTGATGTGGTTAAATAAGGATATTCTCTTTTTCACAGAAATTTAGACAACCCTGCAGGGCGAGCCTCATGCTTGGATGTTCACTGCATGTCGCTCTGGGATGTCACATCCCCAGGACGCCCCTGTTGCTGTGTCGCTGAGGGCTGTGCCTGATGTGGCCTCACATGACCTCTGACCAAAACTGCGTTCTTGTTCAGGTCTAGCCCAGCTGGGACTTCTCCATCACACAGATTTGAGGAAGAGCTTGACCGTGGAACAGGACGCCATGAAGGTTGAGTTATTGCCTGCCCTGACCGACAACTACATGTACCTGATCATCGATGAGGACACCAAGGAGGCCGCCATTGTGGACCCAGTGCAACCCCAGAAGGTGGGAGGTGTGTCCCCGGCACCAGCTCCTCATCCTCCGATGTTTGTGATAACCTCCGTGTTCTTGCAGCTTGGCTGAAGCTAACTAGAAATGAATCTATTTCTTTTTTTAACAAACAATTTAAATAGTGTCCAGCCACTATTATCGGGGCAAAGGGCCAATGAGAGGGGTGGGGGTGACCAGAAGCTTTGGTGTGGAAAGATCAGGCCTTGTGTCTGTTACGTCCTTGGGCAGAGAAGCAGGAGCTGTACTTGGTATTGTCTACTCTTCCTGGAGGCTTTGTACCCTTGACCAGAGGGGCTTGGAGAGTTCATGGGGGTGGGGGAGTGGGGGGTGAATTGCCAAGTGTATCCAGAGAGAGAAAAGCCACTTTCACCCTGTTCTACCAAAGTTAGGCCGAGTTGGCAGGGTCCGGACAGAGCCAGCCATTCCTGGCACACCCTGAGTCCGGTTGGGCTCCCCACCTTGGGGCTGGTGAGCCAGCACTTGTAGTGTGACGATGGCTCGGTCCTGCTTCATGTTTGGTTCCAGGTTGTAGAAATGGCCAAAAAGCATGGCGTGAAGCTGACTACGGTGCTCACCACCCACCACCATTGGTAAGTGCACTCCAGAGGTGGACTTCTTCCAGGCCAGCAGAGCTGATTAGGCCTGGTGGCTCCCTGCCAGGCATACCCTGAGGGTGGGGTTGGGTGGGGTTCTCACAGGCTCTCTGGGCCCTCCCGCAGCTGGCAGTCTGAGTCACCTGTGCCCCACAGCTATGACACTGTGCAGCTGAGGGTCTGCCTCTGAGAAGGCTCCGGTGTCAGCCTCCGTGCCGCTGCCCAATCCCCTGGGTCTTCCAGGCCCCAGCCCCTTGGCCCTGTGATGGGGCCTGGTAATGGGGGTTCTGTGGGGAGTTGCTTGTGCTGCGGATCCTTCTGCCATGAGACGACCTCCAGCAATGCCTCTGAAAGCACTTGGGCTTGTGTGATGAGATGTTGGCCTCAATGTTAGGGAAAAAAACTAGACTAGACTTTAGTGTTTTTAAAACCAACAGCCATATTTGGAGAGGTTGTGTGTGGCTTTTTTCTTTTTATATTTAAAGGCTAAACGATGAAAAAGAACCTGTGTTTTGGTTTAGGATTAGAATTGTATGTCCACGGTCCTTCTTTGAGATTTTTGAAACTTTTGAGGTTCTTCAAAGCTAATAATAATAATAATAATAACAATTATTATTATTATTATTATCATTATCATTATCATTATCATTATCATTATTATTTGGTTCTGATCCCCTGTCCCAAATAACTGCTAGAGTGCAGCTGACACCTTTGAGTGAATCTGTCCCTGTAGCATTGCTATTGTTTAGCCTGTAGGAGCTCCGCTTCACCAGCCTTTTCCCCCAGAAAGAAGATGGAGCCTTTCTCTGGGAGTGGTGTATGCAGGTGGCTTGGCCAGCTTGTTAATTGGTGGAAATGTCTGGCTTGATAAAACTAAGTTGCTGAGTCTCTGGGATATCAGGTGCTAATTACGGACTGGGTTTACAGCCCTTGCCCTTGGCCTGAGCTACTTAATGCAGCCTCTTTCTTTGGGAAATCTGCCTCTTGGGCCTCCATGTGGCTGCAGGAAGCACCTCTGTTCCTCAGCTTTGCACAGTTTGCTTCTCTCTCCCACGCTAAGATATCCCCACATCAGTTGTCATTTTCTGGAGGATTTTCTCAGCACCTTATGTTTATGCTAGAACATCAACCTTAATCCAGGTCCTAAACTGAGCTCTAGGGTGTGGCCTGTGCCTCGCGCCCACTTATCGTGGTAGTGAGCGGGCTAAGGGGTTGGCCCTGACCATCATGTAACAGTCCTTTGAGGGAAGGAGGCCAAAGGGCCAGCCTCCTTTTATCTCTGGCCCTGCTGTTTCTGGGCCCATCAGAAGAGGCCATAGGAGACTGTGAGTGACCAGAAAGCCCTGGCCTTGTCCTGGAACGGCTGCTCTTCAAGTGTGGACACACGCCCTGCCCTGCGCTGCCATCAGGCCCCGGCTGAGCTAAAACTGGTGTAACTGACCTCCTTTTTGAAGTGCTGAGGCAGGGGCACCGAAATGCCTGGCACGGGTACCTGAGGATGTTCTTATCAGTGGAGCCAAATGACAGACGAGAAGCCAGTTTCCTGTGTTGGAAGATGCATTTCTACTTTTGATAAGCGTAACTAGGAAAATAAAATTTCAGTTTGGGCAGGGTTTACAAGCAAGCAAAGCTCCTTCATATCAGCAGTAGCCCTAGATCTTTTCTACTTCCAGGGACCATGCTGGTGGGAATGAGAAGCTTGTCAAGCTGCAGCCTGGATTGAAGGTGTACGGGGGCGATGAGCGGATTGGGGCCCTGACTCACAAGATCACACACCTGTCTACACTGCAGGTGAGAAATGGACTGCAGAGGAAATGGATGTCAGGCCCAAGAGCATAGTGTGGGGTAGGGGCACGGTGGGAACACTGCCTCCTCCACCTGGCTGTCCTCTTTGTTTCCCCGGGGTCCTAGAGGGGCACATAAGGGCTTGGCTGTGGAGACAGCCTTACTGGTGGGTGGGTGGGGGCTCTTGGGGCTGCCCGAGCCTGGGCAGTCCCCTCTGCATCACAGCCAAAGCAATGTGCAGATGATGACTAGATAAGAGAAGAAGCTGCAGGGTACAGCTTAGAATTAATGGGAAATTTAAATATGGACACTGCCTGGGATCATGTTCTCATGCTGTTGCCAAATATCTTGGATGTGATGATAGGTTATGCAGGAGGATGCTCTTTTCTTAGTAGATGCAACTGGAGTGTTTAGGGGTGATTTGTTAGGATGTGTGTGACTTGAAAAGTGTGTGTGTGGGGGGAGCACGTGCCCCAGATGTCTGCATTTGGTGATGCAGGTCAAGGTCATACAGATGTTCATCTTTATTTCAAGTGTTGTTGTTTTTTTTAATTCTTTATTGTTCAGATTATTACAGATGTCCCTTCTTTTTCCCCCCTTAGCTCCCCTCCACCCGATTCCCACCCCACCCTAGGCCCTAGCCACCCCACTGTCCACGTCCATAGGTACTACATACATGCATGTAAGATCTTTATCCAATCTCTTCCCACACACCCCCACATATCTCCTTCCTCCTGATATTTGTTAGTCTGTTTCATTTCCATGCCCTTGATTTTATTACCGTATTTTCCGGCGTATAAGACGACTCCCTAATTTTACAGTTAAAACATAGGTTTAGGCCTATATTTGCTGTATAAGACTAGCCCCCACTTCTGAGGCAACACCAGTTCATTTTTTAATAGACCGCCTCTCTGACTCTGGCCAATCCAAGCAGGCTTTTTATGCATGCAAATTATACATGTTCTGTACCCAAAGCTACACTGTGTTCTAGTAAAAAGCCTGCTCTGATTGGCCAGAGTCAGAGAGGCGGTCTATTAAAAAAAGAACTCGGAAGTGGGGGGTAGTCTTATACAGCGAATATAGGCCTAAACCTATGTATAACTGTAAAATTAGGGGGTCGTCTTATACACCCGGTCGTCTTATACACCAGAAAATACGGTACATTCATCAGTTTATGCTGTTCCTCAGATTTTTTATTCACTTGTTGATAGATATGTATTTGTTGTCACTTAGTTGTTTATAATTTTTTATCTTTACCTTTTTCTTCTTCTTAAAGAATACCCTTCAGCATTTTATATAATACTGGCTTGGTTGTGATGAACTCCTTTAGCTTTTTCTTGTCTGTGAAGCTCTTTATCTGACCTTCAATTCTGAATGATAGCTTTGCTGGGTAGAGTAATCTTGGTTGTAGGTTCTTGCTATTCATCACTTTGAATATTTCTTGCCACTCCCATCTGGCCTGCATAGTTTCTGTTGAGAAATCAGCTGACAGTCATATGGGTACTCCTTTGTAGGTAACTGTTTTTCTCTTGCTGCTTTTAATATTCTCTCTTTGTCTTTTGCCCTTGGCATTTTAATTATGATGTGTCTTGGTTGGTCCTCTTTGGATTCCTCTTGTTTGGGATTCTCTGTGCTTCCTGGATGTGTAAGTGTATTTCTTTCACCAGGTGGGGAAAGTTTTCTGTCATTATTTCTTCAAATAGGTTTTCAGTGTCTTGCTCTCTCTCTCTCTTCTTCTGGCACCCCATAATTCAGATGTTGGTACGCTTGAAGTTGTCCCAGAGGCTCCTACACTATCTTCATATTTTTGGATTCTTTTTGCTTTTTGCTTTTCCAGTTGGGTGTTTTTTACTTCTTTGTATTTCAAATCTTGGACTTAATTCTTGGGATCTTCTACTCTACTGTTGAATTTCTTTATATTATTATTTATTTCAGTCAGTGTATGCTTAATTTCAGACTAGTCATTTTTCATTTTCTTGGCATTCTAACTAAAATCCTTGAAGTTCTCACTAAGTTCCTCAGAGATTCTTGAGTAACCTTATAACTGTGGTTTTGAACTCTATATCCAGTAGTTTGCTTTCTTGCATTTCTTTCATATGTGACATGTTTCTTTGTCTCCATATTTTGGCTGCTTCCCTGTGTTTGTTTCTATTACTGAGTAGCTGCTAAGTTTCCTTGAGTTGATAGAGTGGCCTTGTGTGCCAGGTATCCTTAGGTCCCAGTGTCTCAGCCTCTCCAATCACATGGGGTGGACACTTTTGGTGCATCTCTTTGTGGGCTGTGTGCAGTCTTGTTGTAGTTGAGCCTTGATTGCTCTTGGTATCACTGGGAGGAATTGACCTCCAGGCCAGCTGGCTGTGAGGACCAGTTGTGTTTACAATGGAAGAGCTGTGTCCTGGAGACACCCTTATGGGGAAGGACTTGCTTCAGTGGGGCTTTGGTGCTCCCTGAATCTGCCCCTTGAGTGTGTCACTTATGGATGTGAAGAGCTGTAATCTGATATGGTCTTGCACTGACCACTGGGTACATTGGCTCTTGGATCTCCAAAGTGGTGCAAAGTCAGCCACTGCCTGAGGCCACTCAGTAGGAGCTACAGAGAGATGTGCAGATTCCTCCTCTTTGTATCGGGTTGATAAGTGCCCAGATGAGGCCCAGCTGTGAAGCAAGATAAGCTGGTGCTGCTGGCCTTGAGCCTTCTTTTGATAGGTTTGGGGTTCCCTGACCCAGCTACAGCTTGTTTGACAGGTTTTAGGCTGAGAAAGGACAAGTCATTCATATGCAAAAGCTGCTGTGCACAGCTTGGGTGGGGTCGTAAATTGGGTAGGGCAGGATCTCAGGGAATCACCAGGGCAGAGCAAACAGCAATGGTTGCCAGTCAGTTCTGCACTGGGAAAATCCCAGCACAAGAACAAAAGCACCTCCATCTGGAAGAAAGGTGCCCCCATGTCCTGCCCCGATGCCAGACAATCCAGTTTCTCCCCGTATATGTCTGGTTTCCCTCCTCCCCCAGTCTCGCCTGGCACTGGAGCTCAGAGCAAGCGGGAGCTTGTATCTCCTTCCCGATTAAAAAAGCAGCACACCCAGGTGCCAACCTG
The DNA here is from genome assembly GCF_014108245.1 of Pipistrellus kuhlii. Lineage (NCBI taxonomy): Eukaryota > Metazoa > Chordata > Mammalia > Chiroptera > Vespertilionidae > Pipistrellus > Pipistrellus kuhlii. The sequence continues at coordinate 91,422,815 of NW_023425540.1, forward strand.
TTCTGCGCCTCCACACCTCCTACCAGTCTCAATGTGCTGTCTTCTTAACCTCTAGTTCACATGTGTCAAACACAAGGCCCGTGGGCCAAATCTGTCCCGCCAGGCCTTGCAATGTGGCCCGCACCGCGCTGTCATCACTGCACTCCGCTGCGTTTCCATCACAATGACAGTTTATGACTGTTCAGGAAACCATTCGGCCCGCGATTTAGGCTGGATTTTAGATTTTGGCCCCTTCTCTGATTGAGTTCGACACCCCTACTCTAGTTATAGAACTTCCACTCAGCCAGCTTTCCCATGGTTCTGGATGGTAGATGTTCTGTATTTTAGTTGTAATTTTTATGTGGTTGTGGGATGAAGCAAGTCCAGATGTTTACCTATGCCGCCATCTTGGTTCTCTGGGGGCATGTATTTTTTGATGTGAAGAGGTGGGAGGAGGAGGGAGACAGAGAAGAAAAACAATAAAAGGCCAAACACCTAAGAAGCAAAACCATCTAGATGCCTGGTTCAGTGGCTGATTTTGAGGGAGAAAACAAAAGAAGCCCCTTTGGCTTTGCACGTCAGCAAATACCAGGTTCTAGGGTGGCCCCTGCCCCTGGGGACACCCCTGAGGACTGGGTCTCATGGTCACCAGCAGGATCCACGTCTTGCTGTGTGGGAGGTGTGGGGCCTGAGCGAGACCTATAGACCAGCGGGCCATGTGCTTGTGAGCCCTGGGGGCACTCGCCAGCCTGTGCTTTGTTTCAGGTGGGGTCTCTCAACGTCAAGTGCCTGTCAACACCGTGTCACACTTCTGGACACATCTGCTACTATGTGAGCAAGCCTGGCAGTTCCGAGCCCTCTGCTGTGTTTACAGGTGAGGGTGAGGGTTTGTGTACTGGGGGTTGGGTGTGCTTTGCAAAGACCCTCTTGGCACAGGTGTGGAGAAGCAGAGCGTTTCCTGCCTGAAACTACACAGGGCTGAGAGGAGGCCACCGCCCTCAGGGCGGAGCCTGGGGCTCAGCTTCACACATTGGGGCAGGCAGGCTGGGTGGACGCAGAGAGGAGTGGTGCCTCCTGGTGGGGCTGGGCTTGTGCTTCCCCCTGACCACTGTCTGGTGCCTTTCCTTGAGACTGCCTGGTAGAGATGCAGCCTGAGCTGCACTACCTCCAGCAGCCGCCAGGTGGCAGGGCGGAGCCTCAAGCCCGCCTCACGTGGGCCTAACTGATGCCCTTCTGAGTGCTCACACTGCCCATCCCTCCGGCGGCTGTGAGCCGAGTAGGTATGGCAAGTCAGTAGCCAGTCTTGGTCAGGGTCTCCTACACAAAGCAACCCTGAGAGCGCCTGCTGGCAGCCTCGCCAAGCTCAGAGGTAGCGGCTGCAGTCTGCGGAGGCTGGACCCTGAGTGAGGTTTGGAAGCACGCCCAGCACTGGGCTGAGGAATTGAAAGGATGTTGGTGCTCCGCGAAGCAGAGCGGCCATGTGACAACCAGGCATTTAGGGCGGCACGACCCACGGCCACAGACGAGCAGTGCTGGCTGAGCGTGCCCGGTGAAAAGCAGGCCTGCTGGCCCCATGGAGCCCGACTGCCACCTCGTATTTTAGTGAATGTAATAGTTTGCAAGCTCTGTGTCTTCCAGAAATGTAAGTTGTAATCATAATATTGTAATTGCAGTGAAAGTTTTCTTTAAAAAAAATACAATGCTGAGTGCAGTATGGGCTCCTGGATTGGATACTGCCATGGGAAAAGGGCATTGATGGGAAATGTGCATTGAGTGGGGTGGAGTTTTTAGTTAATAACAATGTAGGGCTGAAACCGTTTTGGCTCAGTGGATAGAGCGTCGGCCTGGGGACTGGAAGATCCCAGGTTCGATTCTGGTCAAGGGCATGTACGTTGGTTGCGGGCACATCCCCAGTGGGGGGTGTGCAGGAGGCAGCTGATCGATGTTTCTCCCTCATCGATGTTTCTAACTGTCTATCTCTCCAACTCTCTCCTCCTCTCTGAAATAAATCAATAAAATATATATATGTAGGGACAATGTAGGGACGCAGGCTTGTAGTTTGGACAAATACATCAGGGAAATGCCAGCTGGGTGGGGGTGCATAAAAGGCCTCTAGCTTGTCTACAAATCTAATATTATCCACAGATCTCAGGTTTTTAAAAATATAGGCAGCTCTTTTCAGTGTCTTCACTGCAGTGATGGAGGTGGGGCTGTGAGGCAGGTTACGTCCCTGGGCACATTGTGGAGCCCCAGCCTCATGGTGGGCTAATGACTGTGGTGTGGAATGGGCAGATTGGCCCCCATGCACGTGTGCACTGCCCTGAAGTGGTCTCACCTGAGCAAAGTATCCTCACTGAGTGGTGTAGGCCTGAGTGGAGAGGAGTGTGCCCGGTGCCTGGCCTGGCAAACCCTCAGGACATCACACTCCTGTTTCTACTGGACATCAGCCTGCCCATCTGTCAGGGGGTAAGGCAGTGTCTGCCTCCCAGGGTTGTCAGGACCTGGGGTGTGGGTGGGCCCCTGGGGACTGTGCTGTGAGAAGCTGAGTCTCGCTTTGGAAGGTGCAAACACAGACCTAAACTGTGTCCTGCACAAGTTGTCACTGTTTTCTGTGTGGCAGCAGCTGGCAGGGAGTACATTGTCTTATTGGTGACTTCAGTAATAAAAATGTGAAAAAGTCTACAGTGTCCCCCAGTGGGGGGCTAATGGTGTGGGAAATAAGACAGTCCAGCAGGGCCCTAGCTGGCCTGTGTGTGCAGCCAAGGAATCTACAGCACGCAAAGCTGGGCTTATTGGTGGCCCCAGGCCTCAAGCCCAGGTCTGAGGACCCAGGGCCACGCTCCCTCCCCCTAAGATGTAAGCAGAGGAGGGGGCAGCCCAAAGAAGAGTGTGGCTTTGGCCTGGGATGTGGTGGGCAGGACTGACGGGTGCTGATGGAAGAGGAATGTTGCTTTGTGTTGTGGGGTCCCAGGCTGTCCTCACCACAGGGGCCTGGAGAACAAATGCCTGTCGTTTCTACTTGGCATGGAACCGAGCCAAGAGTCAGGAGGGAAGCAGCAGTGCATCAAGACCTGGAAGTGTCTTCTGAAGGGACACTGTCTAAAGAGCAGAGCCAGGCCCTAGCTGGTTTGGCTCAGTGGATAGAGTGTTGGCCTGTGGACTCAAGGGACCTAGGTTCAGTTCTGGTCAAGGGCACATGCCTGGGTTGAGGGCTTGGTCCCCAGTAGGGAGCGTGCAGGAGGCAGCCAATCAGCGATTCCCTCTCATCATTGATGCTTCTATCTTTCTCTTCCTCTCTGAAATCAATAAAAGCATATTTTAAAAAAGTAAAGAACGGAGTCAGGCCCTAGCTGTGTTGTTCAATAGATAAAGCATCAGCCTGTGGACTGAAGGGTCTGGGTTCAATTTCAGTCAAGAGCACATGCCTGGGCTGTGGGCTCCGGCCCCAGTAAGGGCCGTGTAGGAGGCAGCTGATCAATGGTTCTCTCTCATCATCGATGTTTTTGTCTCTCTCCCTTTCCCTTCTTCTCTGAAATCAATAAAAATATTTTTAAAAAAGAATGAAGTCAGGAAAGGGTGATCTGTAGGCTGGAGGTTCAAATCTCGAGGGCTCTCGTGGGCTGTGGTCCTTTGTGAGGGGTTCCCGATGAGATCACGGAGGGTGTTATAGGATGGCGCTGGCTGCCTGGGAGAAAGGAAGGGGCCACTGGGCAGGTGGGAACAAGTGCTGGGTATGGGGGTCTCAGCACTACAGCTAATTGGATTGGGCAGTGAAGCCGAGTCAGCATGACCCTAAGGTTTGGGCATGAGCAGCTGTTTGGGAGCTGGTGGAACCAGTGAGTGAGACTGAGTGAAAAGTGTGGCGTGGGTGGGAACGGAGAGCTGTGGGTTGTCTTGGGCTCTGACGGGGATCTAGGTGGAGGACACATCGGATGCTGGGCCCCAGTCAGCTCAGGGACAAAGTGGTGCTTAGCCCGTGGACAGCAGGGGGTCAGCATTGCCCAGTGGTGAGCCTCAGCTTCCCAAGGGGTGTGACCTGCTGGCGGCCTCACTCTCCATGGCTGTCCTCTTCCAGGTGACACCTTGTTTGTGGCTGGCTGCGGGAAGTTCTTTGAAGGGACAGCGGATGAGATGTACAGAGCCCTGATCGAGGTCCTGGGCCGGCTCCCTCCGGACACAGTAGGCAGAGCCCCTGCCAAGTTCCCTGGCTGGTGGTGTGAGGACATGCCTGCTCTCCCGCGCTGTCCTCTGACCGCCTGTCCTGCACCCCCTCTCGCCCCGTGGCTACCCCTGTGTGTGAGGAAGAGTGGGAGGGCGGGGCACTTCCTCTAGGACCGTGGGTTTTCTTTAAACGTAGTTTTTATTCTCTCACATACTCGCAAGAAGTGTGTTGTCCCAAGGCCTGCTCCCTGGTGTCACTGGCCCAGCACAGGGCCTGGAGGCCAATACTGAGGAGAGTGAGGGGATTAATGATCTTCAGAGCTCCTGGGTTTGGCTTTTTCTGCAGAGAGTCTACTGCGGCCACGAGTACACCATCAACAACCTCAAGTTCGCTCGCCACGTGGAGCCCAGCAACACTGCCGTCCAGGAGAAACTGGCCTGGGCCAAGGTGAGTGGATATGTGTGGGCACGTCCTGCGTGTCAGTCACTGCGAAGTGACTTCCTGGGACTGTGTGGGGCCAGGGTGCTGGCACTCAAGGCATCATGTCCAGAGTGGCAGCCAGTGCTCCTCAGGGCCACGAATAGCAGGAACCAGGTGGCTTGTCCGATCCTGTCTGGCCCAGTGGGTCTGGGCTGGGCCTGGGAGTCTGTTTCCTAGGCCCAAGTGCCAGATCCCGCCCCCTTCCCATGACCTGGGCAGCAGGTAGGACGGTGTGCAGCTGTTCGCTCTGGAGGCTGTTTGACTGAAAGGTGTTTATTTCAACTATGGCCCCAGACTTGCTCCTTGGCTCAGCCCAGGGGTTTGCTTATTGTCCTGGATTCTGGGGCTTCGGAAACGCAGCTGGGGTGCTCTGGGTGGGCAGAGGGTCCCCCTGCAGTCACCGAGGAAATGTACACACCGGGGGAGGGACTTTTGCTGAGTTCAGTGAGTAAAGCTACCTCACCTAGTTTTTTTCTTCTTTTTCTTAAATAAATCACCTGGTTTTGTTGAGCATCTTTATCAATTTGGCGGGGGTGGGGGTGGGAAGGCTTATAATTCCTATAAAAATTTAGATACACCCTAGCCAGTTTGGCTCAGCGAAGAGAACATTGGCCTACAGACAGAAGGGTCCCAGGTTCAATTCTGGTCAAGGACACATGCCCCGGTTGCAGACTTGTTCCCCAGTGTGGGGCGTGCAGGAGGCAGCCGATCAATGATTCATTCTCATCATTGATGTTTCTCTCTCTCTCTCTGAAATAAATAAAAATATTTTATTAAAAATTTAAATACTATCTTAATCAGTTGATAATTTTTTTTTTTTTTTTTTTTTTTTTTACACTGCACATGTATGAATACTTTTTTCAATGTAAAAAACTCATCCTGGCCCTAGCTGGTTTTACTCAGTGGTTAGCGTGCCTGCAGACTGAAGGTTTCTGGATTTGATTCCCGTCAAAGGCACATGCCCGGGTTGTGGGTTTGATCCCCAGTAGGGGGTATGCAGGAAGCAGCTGATCAGTGATTCTTTCTCATCATTGATGTTTCTTTCTCCCCCTCTTTTCCTCTCTGAAATCAATAAAAATAAATTTTTAAAAATCAAAACAAAACTCATCCTGGCCCTAGCTGGTTTCGCTCAGTAGATAGAATGTCAGCCTGCAGACCGAAGGGGCCTGAGTTCACTTTTGATCAAGGACATGTACCTCAGTTGTAAGCTCTTGGCCATGGTGGAGGCAATCAATCAATGTGTCTCTCTCCCATCAGCGTTTCTCTCTCCCTATTCCTTCCACTATCTGAAAATCAATGGAAAAAATATCCTTATGTAAGGATTAAAAATAATAATAAATAAATAAGATAAAAAATATCCTGTTTTTATCATATACATAACTGCTTTGTGGCTTTCTTTTCACTAATACTGGGTCTCATTACTCTTTCCATAGCAATTCGTACAGATTAAACTCATTCTCTTCATGGTTATCTGCTTTTTTTAAACTAAATTTTATTAAGGATAATTTATATACAATGAAAAGTACCCAAGTGAGCATTGTATAGTTGATGAATTTTGACAATATATGCAACTGTGTAACCCCCAATGCAATCACAAGACATTTACAGTACCCCCAAAAGTTCCCTTACTCCTCCTCATATTGTTAAATGTATCCCTAAGTACTTCACGTTTTTGGATTTTATTGTAAACTACAGGCCTGGTGCACGAAATTTATGCACTTGGGGGCAGGGCCTCAGCCTGGCCTGCAACCTCTCGCAGTCCAGGAGCCCTCACTCCTACTGCCCACCTGCTTGCTGCTCCTTACCATTCAGCTCACTGTGCCTTATCAATGCTGCGGGAGAGGCTCTCATCCCCACTGCTGCTCTCGCCAACCGTGAGCCTGGCTTCTGGCTGAGTGCCCCCCACCCCCGCCCTGTGGAGGGCACTGACCACCAGGGGGAAGCTCTGCATTGAGCATCTGCCCCCTGGTGGTCAGTGCGCATCATAGTGATCGGTGTTCTGGTTGTTCCTTCATAACGGTTGTTAGGCTTTTATTATATGGATAGTATTCCATTGTTTGGATATGTCACATTTTGTTTATCCATTTATCTCTTGATAGACATTTGTGTTGTTTCTAGTAATAAAGGTGCTATGAACATTTGTGTACAAGTCTTTGTGTAATGTTTTAATTTCTCCTGAGTAAATAGTGGTTGTATTAGGTATACACTTGATGTGTAAAGAAACTGTCAAACGATTTTCCTAAGAGTTGGTATTATTTTACATTTCAACCAGCAAAGTAAGAGTTCCAATTGTTCCACGTCCTCACCAACATTGGTATTGTCAGTCTTCTTTAACTTCAATAATTTTAATGGGTATGTAGTGGTGTTTCACTGTGGTTTTAAGTTGCATTTACCAATTATTGGCCATTTTTTGAAGTGTTTATTCAAATATTTTTCCCCATCTAAAACATTGGGTTGTTTCTTCTTATTGAATAACTAGAGGCCTAATGCACAAAATTCATGCACGGGTGTATTGGGTGTCCCTCAGTCCAGCCTGCACCCTCTCACAATCTGGGACCCTTCACGTAGGGTCCCTAGGCCTGGCTGGCTGGCAATCAGGGCTTATCGGGGCTCCCCCGCCCCTGCTGGCTGCTGGCTCCGCCCCCACTCCTGCCACTGTTTGCCATCGTGTGGCTGCTGTCCCCGCCCCTCCCACCACTGGATGCCTCCCTCTGCAGGCGACAGGCATGGAGTATGATCACTTGGCTGGCCTGGGCCTCCCTCTGCAGGCGATTGTCGGGTGTTGGCTGGCCTGGTGCCATTGCATGGTCATCCGGAATGTCGTTCAGACGGTCATTCTGCTGTTTGGTTGATTTGCATATTATGCTTTTATAATAGATAAGAGGACTTTTAAAAAATATGTAATGGATTTAAGTCCTTTTTTAGGTATGTGTAAGGTGAATAGTTTCTCTCATTCTGTAGCTTGCCTTTTATATTCTCAACAATGTCTTTTGAAGAGCATTTTAAATGTTGATGAAGTCCAGCTTATTAATTTTCTTCTATGGTTTATTCTTTTTTGTTTCCTAAGAAATCTTTGCTTTTCCCAAGGTCAAAACATTTCTATGTTTTCTTTGGGAAATTTTATAGTTTTAGCTTTTATTTTGAGATTAGTATGGCCCCTTCCAACCAATATTTGTTGGCTCTGTGATATTCCTTCCGTCATTTCTGATGTTGGTAATTTGTGTTCCTTTTCTTCAGCATTCTTACAAATTTTGATTTTTTTAAAGAACAATTTTTGCCTTAATTTTACGTATTTGCTTTTTCCATTGCACTGATTTCTGCTGTTATCTTTTTAAATTCCTTCCATCTACTTACTGTGGACTTACTTCTTTTAAAGATTCTTAATATGGAACTTGAGTTCATTGATTTTAGACTTTTCTTTTTTTTTTTTTCTTCTTCTCCTAATATAAGTACTAAAAGCTAAAAACTTACTTTCAGGAACTGCTTTAACATTATCCCATACATTTTCAAATGTTATATTTTCATTAACTTCAATTTGAAATATTTAAAAAAGATCCCTGTGAGTTCTTCTCTTACACATGGGCTAAACAGCACGGTGTTAAACTTTTTTTGCCTTTTAAACATTTTATGAGAATTTTCACACATATGAAAACGTTCATATACCTAACACCTATTCTCGTCTAACATTTTGTTGTACTTATTTTACCACTGTCTACCCATCCATCTTACTTTCAAATACACTAATGTGGAAAGTCACTTCTATATCATTTTACCAATCTCATTCAAGAGGACACTTAGCGTTTCCAAGCTAATCTTGCGAACGATGCTGCCATGTTCACATTTCTGCATCCTTCATCCTTCCTGCTTCTGCAGGAAAACCGCTGTCCATTAACACTCACTTTGACAGATAACCTAAGAGGTTAGGATGTTACACTCCCCCAACTCTGCATGTACAAACTTGTTTAAAATTATCCTTAGAAGAGTTAACGTGTTTTCTTCCCTCATAGGAAATAGAATAAGATTTCTTAGAAGTGAATAAGGAGCACTGGGAATATTGTAAAACATTCTAAGCTTATTTTCAGTGACAGGAAAAGAACAGAGATTAGCAGTAAACCTTCATCTTGACTTCCTGCGCCATCCCTACTCGACACACCTCTCACGGTTGAAGGATTACTTCTTCCTTCCTTCCTTCCTTCCTTCCTTCCTTCCTTCCTTCCTTCCTTCCTTCCTTCCTTCCTTCCTTCCTTCTTCTTTCTTTCTTTCTTTCTTTGAAGGATTACTCCTTCTCTCCTTCCTTCCTTCCTTCCTTCCTTCCTTCCTTCCTTCCTTCCTTCCTTCCTTCCTTCCTTCCTTTTTTTCTTTCTTAAAAACAGCTTTTCAATTATACTTAATTGAAGTATAATTAATCAATCACATAATTTACACTTAGTGTGTACAGTCAGATGGTTTTCCATATATTCAAGAGTTGTACAATCTTCACAATGAATTCTAGAGCATTTTCATCACCTCAAAAGGCATCTCATACCTCCTGGCAGTCACGGCTTTCCTGTCCCCTCTCTTCCCGGGCCTTGGCGCCATCACTCCGTTTCTATAGGCATTAATGGGTCGCACAAATGGGCTTCTCACTGGCCTAATGTGCGGCATGTTACCAGCTCCATTCCTTCTATTGCGGCTTACATGTTCCTCTTACCTGTCTAACCCGCTGTGAGCGGCTCCCTGCGTAGACACCGGGCAGAGGGGAATGAAGGGAGTCAGGCAGCCTTTGCCTCCGAGGAGCTGCGATAACCCCCAGCCCCCACGCTGGTGCAGGGCCGACCCTGACACCTGCTGAGAGGGGCGAAGAAGGCGCAGGCCGGGGAGAGGACTTCGGAGGATGAAGGATTCCTTCTTATGCCAGTGATCACAGTGTGTGTGTGTGGGGGGGGGGGGGGGGGGCAGTAAGATCCAGACTCTCAGGTTTGAGGGCCCCTGAATGGTCAGGCAGCCTGGGTTTGGGTGTCAGCAACTATGGCATGATCCTCCAGGTTAGCCGGGCAGAGGGCAGGGGTTGCTGGGAGGATGGAGATCCCAGCTGTCCATCCTGACCTCCTTGTAGAGTTTCTATAGAAGCTAACAGTTGGCCAAACGCCCCAACTTGCGTCTTCTCTCTGTCTGATTGGCCAGTGTTGATCAGGGCAAGACCATCCTGACTGGAGGTGACAGGGTGCCTGCTGAGGGCTCTTCAGAGTGCTGCTCGCTCCAGGAAGCCTGAACAGCCCTACTCACCACCCTGCAGACGGGGCTGTTGTGCCAGGGGAGGGACCCCGGGCATCTGTCTTCTTGCTGTTCTTCCCAGGAATGAGCTGTGCACAGCCCATGCACTGTCTTGGATGTGGGATGGTGGGTGTTTTCTTCTTTTCATGTTTTCTGCATTTTTGCTTGTTACTTCTGTAACGTGGAACATAAACTTCATTTAATAAAAGAAAGCTCCATGTCCCCCTGCCCCTCCCCGTCCAAGACAGCAAAGGAGATGGGCTGTGGCGGCAGCTGCAGTGCTCCTCTCCCCCCCGTGAGCAGGAAGGGGCCTGGCCGGCACTGCTGACGGCTCTTTGCCTCCTCAGCCAGAAGATGTGTCAGATCAGTAGAAGGTGTTTTGAAATGAAGATCTCCAGAAGTTTCCGTAGTAAAGTGATGTGTTTCCTTTGCAGGAGAAGTACGGTATGGGGGAGCCCACAGTGCCGTCCACCATTGCAGAGGAGTTCACCTTTAACCCGTTCATGAGAGTGAGGTGAGGGTGCGAGCAGGTGGGCGCAGGCGTCTTGGCCTCTGTTTCACTCAAGCTCTATGTCCACCCACTTTAACTCCTGATGACCCCACGTGGTGGAGACTGCCAGGAATCCGGACTAATATAGCCACGAATCAGACACATTTTCCAGCGGCGAGGTGGGGACACTCCTCGACGCCCTGGCAAGCTCACGGGTCTTTCCAGACCCGAGTCCAGACCGGAAGGCGGGCGGGCGCATTCTCACGGAGCCTCGTGGTGCCGGGCATTGCCAGAGGCCAGCTTGGGATTGGCGTTCCTGCTCTCTGGGTCGCCAGCAGGACTGGGCTTGGCCAGCACGCCACCCAGTTAGAAACACCCAAGCTGGCCCTGGGCTCTTCCCCGGTGTCCTGGGAGGGGTCAGTGCGCGGGGCAAGGCGGCCTGCATCTGGCACTCGGCTTCTGCAGGGAGAAGACGGTGCAGCAGCACGCGGGCGAGACGGACCCGGTCACCACCATGAGGGCCATCCGCAAAGAGAAGGACAGTTTCAAGGTGCCCCGGGACTGAGGCCTGGGTGCCCGTGGCTGCTGCATCCAGTATTCAGATGTTTTAGATGAAAATTCCTGCTGGGAGTGTAGGAAATTCGGTCTCGTTTTAATTTAAAATAATTGTAAAGCCCTATGCTTGTGTTATCAAATGTTTTAATGCACATTTACCAGAGAAGAATTTAGAAAGTATTTATTCCCGAAGCTCTGCTTGCAGACTGTGTTCTCTGGCTTTTTTGTGGGGCCCTTGCAATACACCCCAACAAAAGCTGTCCCTCTTCCTCCTCCACGGCCAGCAGCCCCGTGCTCCCCAAACAGAGCCCCTGGGAGGGGATGCGCGCTCCTTTCTCCTGGCTCCATAAGAAGGGACCTGCTATCACGTCCATTTCTCCCTCCTCCTCCCTTCCCCAGCGACTGCTAGAGGAAATCATTCTCTCAAGGACCTGTGTCATCTTCACAAAGTTGCTTTTTTGTTGATGTCAGGCCTGGAGGACCTTCCTGGGCTGGGACATGGATGCAGTGAGGCCATAGGCTGAGGCCAGGCGTGCGGGAGTCAGGCACTCACAGAGGTTCCACCTTTGCACACTCCATCCCTGCAAAGGCTGCCTGTCCTGGGGTGTCCCCAGGGACCGGTGTGGGCAAAGCAGCTGACGGGAGGGGCCATCAGGGTACTGTCTGTGTCGGAGAGTCGCCAGGCTGTGAGACATGACCGTCGGCACCTGGCAGCCTTGCTCAGGTCTGGTCCACTCAGGCCTGGGCCTGGAGAGGTTCCACGTCCTTCCTCCCAGGGCGGGTGGAGGCCCGAGGCTGAGCTCTCTATGAAGGTGCCCTGCTCAAACGCTGTGCCCTCTGCTTTTGTCTGAGCGAGCTTCCTGGGGAGCCACCATGCTCGGGTGGCTCCTCAGCTGCAATGTCAGCTAGTCCTAGGCCCTGGGCACCTGGTAGGCTCTGCACTGAGTCCCAGCCCAGGCGGAGGGCGGGCTGTCCAAGCAAGGAGGAACAGGTCGAGGCAGCTCTGGGGTGTCCCAATGTATTCAGGGTGTTTGGTGGTAGGAAGATGGGGTGTTAATTCTCAGCTGACTCTTATGGATTTGGAGGTTTTCTCCTGTGTGTGGTTTTTCCGTTTGGCTTCGGTCTGTTACGGAAGAGCAGTACCAGGCGCTGAGCCTGGCACTGCAGCCGCTGGTCAGTCTTTGCTGTTGTGATGACACTCATGCGGACCTTGTGCCACAGCTTCTGCTGATGTCACCTTTGCTGCTCACCCAGACAGGTCACGCAAAGCATGACTGTCTGTCGCCGCTCTCTCTGGAGTCCTCAGGTCCTGAGGGTCATTGGTCCCTGTTCCTGGCTGAGCTTAGGGCGCAGGTCACTCTGCAGTTGCCTGAATGCTGCTGAGTCTGGGAACCCCTCCTCCTCCTCCGGGAGAGCTGAGCTCTAAAGAATGGGTGCTTTGCCCCAGCTGGTTTGGCTCAGTGGATAGAGCATCGGTCTGCGGACTGAAGGGCCCTGGGTTTGCTTCCAGTCAGGTGTATTTGCCTGAATTGTGGGCTTGATCCCCAAAAGGGGGTGTGCAGGAGGCAGCTGGTCAAGGATTCTATCATTGATGTCTCCCCCTCTCTCCATTCGTCTCTGAAATCAATAAAATTTATTTTAAAAAAAGGTGCTTTGCCCTGGCCAGTTTGTCTCAGTGGATAGGGCACTGGCCTGCGGACCAAAGGGTCCCGGTTCTATTCCAGCCAAGAGCATGTGCCTTGGTTGCAGGCTCCTCCCTGGCCTGGACCCTGGCCTGGGCTCAAGTGGAAGGCAACCAATCGATGTATTTCTCCCACATTGATGTTTCTCTCCGTCTTCCCCTCTCTTCTACTCTCTAAAAAATCAGTGGAAAATATCCTCGGGTGAGAATTAAAAAAAGAAAAATAAGAAAAAGAACGGTCTTTCACCTGGATATGGAGGGGGCTGCAGGTGGGCTCACGGGTGAGGTGGGACTGGTGGCCGGTGGCTGGGTCGGGCCCACAGCTTGAAGTCCTGCCCTCCGTCCCTGCGGCAGCAGAGTGGACGCCGGCGGAGGGATGTGTGAGTTCAGGGCAGGTGGCCCTCCAGTGAAGCGCCCAGCCCACTGCACCAGCGTGGTGCCTGCTAGGTTTTCGCTTCTCATTGACCAGGAGTCCTTTCGCCCCCGCGGCAAACTGCCCGAGTTCTTCGGTTGTGGGTGTGGACAGTTTTGGTTGTGGGTGCGTATCACCTAGTTTGTTGCCAGCTTCAGACTCTGGTGCTTTGTTGAAGAAATTCTTAATTTCTCACAGTCAAATGCATCATTTTCCACATCATGGAAAATGCTTCTGTCCTGTTTAACAACGCTTTCTCTCCTCTGATGCCTTCCTGTAATTTCACTCAATCCTTTTTGCTTTGCTTTTCACACTGAGGTCTATAATTCCTGTGAAAATGCTATTTATGCCAGTGAGTGGGTTCCCGGTGCCCCTCTCCGTCTGCCCTGCCAGCGCTGAGCGTCCCAGGTGCCGCACGTCCTGTGGCTCCATGACCTGTTGGTGCCCGCTGTCCTGTCACTGAGCCTTAGGACAGTCCATTTCCAGATGGGACAGGACCCGGCCTCGGCCTTTACGAGTGTTGGCCCCTTGCCCTTACATAGAAATATCTGGAATTCGGACTGGAGTGATAGTGACTCACTAGATTGGGGAGAAATTTTGTGTGGTTTGGAGTTTCAGGTGTTGAACATGCTGCTTGTCCACCGACTGGGTCTCTGGTGCTGTCCACGCTGGGCCACCACAGCGCACCTGTGGTGCCGACCACCAGTGTCAGCACAGACCCGCCAGTGGCAGGCATGGTCCCCAACATGGCCGCCCTCACCAGAGACAATAGCTGAAGGCTGGGGCCCCCAGGCCACCTGCACTTTTGACCAACTGGCTGCAAATTTGGGGGGTTCCCATGATCCCCTTGGATTCAATAACACAATAAGATGACTTAGATTCAGAGAGACACCATACTCCTGATTTTATTATAAAGGACATAAGTTTTAGTAAAGAATTCAAACCAAGACCAGCCAAGTGAGAAGACCCTTAGGGTGAGGTCCAGAACACTGACTTACCTCTCCGTGGAGTTCAAGTGCGTCTCCCTCCTGGCACATCCGGGTGCTCATCCTCAGGAAAGGCTGCGAGCCTGTGTCAGTCAGTCTGGGGTGTCACTGTGTCAGCCGTGGAGGCACTGACCACGTGACTGAACTCCTGCCATCCCTCTGATCACAGGGCAGGCCTTTTTGGTGACAGCCTTGTTGAGTCACCTCACCAGTAAGCTCAGGGGCAGGGTCTTATGAAGGAATCAGAGGCTGCTTCCCCTCACCCAGGACAAAGGCCCGAGAAGTTCCTCATCATCCGTCAGATGTCTTTCCACCAGGTTAATAGCTTCCTTCCCCGAGGCCAGTTCTCTGGGGCAGTGGTTCCATGTGCTGTGAATGGCACCTTCACTTAAATGCCCCCGTGATCAGAAAGAGCAGCTGACTCTGTTCCTGGGAGCCACTGCACTTGCTCACCCTGAGGGTGGTTCCTCTGGAGACCTCTGAAGTTCCATCTGGGGTGTTGGTTTTCCGGAGCTCCCTGTGGAAGCGAGGCAGTGGGCACATCGGCCTTTGTTCTGACGTCACTGCTTTACTGAATGTCTGCACGTGGCTGGACGCTCCGCTCCAGGACTCAGGGTGAGCAGACAGGTCCCTCCCCTGTGGAGCTGCTGTGGTGGTGGCGGGATGAAGACAGATGACTGAAGTGCTGGCAGGCCAGGTGGGGGAGCACTGCAGAGAAAAGACACCCTCAGGGATAAGGTGCACAGAGCACCCAAGGGGAGGCCTCACTGAGGAGGGCCATGAAGTGAAAATTGAGGGGCTCCAGGGAGCAAGCTGCCCACATATCTGGGAAAGAAAGCCAGTGCAGAGGCCAGGGGCAGAGCGAGGTGTGCAGACAGTGAGGGGGGAGGGGGGTCAGTGTGCAGGTCACGCGAGGACCTTGGCGCCCACATTCAGATGTGCAGAGGCAGGTCATGGCTGAGTGTCACGGCAGGGTGGCTGGAGAGGCAGGGGCGGGGAGGGGCAGGCAGAGGACTTTGCTCCCAGCTGGGATCTGAGCCGTGAGTGCTAAGTTAGGGGGATTCCACGTCCAGTGACTCTCTGGAGTCGTGGGGGCTCAGGTTTGGACACGTTGCGTTTAAAATGCCCGTGAATATGTATGGGGGGGGGGGCAATGTTAAAATTTGTACACAGACAATAATTAAAAAAAAAAAAAAAAAGCAGGGATGAGGTAGTTTAAATGTACACACATGCCCAGAACCCCCCTGGTGATAAAGAATAGACTATGTAAAAGAAAATTGCCTAGCTCAGCCGGCAAGGCTCAGTGGTTGAATGTTGACCTATGAGCCAGGCGGCCACAGTTCAATTCCCAGTCAGGGCATATGTCTATAGTGTAGGGGTGTCGAACTCAATCAGAGAAGGGGCCAAAATCTAAAATCCAGCCTAAATCGCGGGCCGAATGGTTTACTGAACAGTCATAAACTGTCATTGTGATGGAAACGCAGCGGAGTGCAGTGATGACAGCGCGGTGCGGGCCACATTGCAAGGCCTGGCGGGTCGGATTTGGCCCGCGGGCCTTGTGTTTGACACATGTGCTATAGTGGGTTTGATATCCAGTGTGGGCATGCAAGCAGTAGCTGATCAATGATTCTCTCATCATTGATGTTTCTATCTTTCTCTCCCTCTCCCTTCCTCCCTGAGATCAATAAAAATATATTTTAAAAATATTAAAAATAATAAAAAAATAATAAAACGCCCGTGAAGCCACCAGGCAGGCAGAGGAAGGTCAAGGCGAGGTCCAGCCGGGAATGCACGTGAGGAGTCACCTAAAGCCGGGGACGGGGCCGCCATGCAGGAGGCGAGATGCCAGCGTTCCTCTGGAGCCGAAGAGGAACCGCCAGGGAGAGGAAACAGGAGCGCGTTGCCAGGAGGAAGTGGCAGGTGTGGCACCGCTGGTGTCGGCTGAGTTGCCATTACAGTCTTGGGCTAAATCCCATTTCATCAGAATTCAGCTGCTGGTTCCTTTCATAGCCTTGTCTGGTTTTGGTAAATGATAAGCATTTTTTTAGGAATGTTCCTTTTCAGAGGTTTGTGGAAGACAGTTCTAGTCTGAGCCTGGTGTCTCTTTTGTGGGTATTTTTAATGGTTAGAGGGCTACTTCTATTCTTCAGCTGCTTGTGTGTGTTTTTCTTTCCGGTTTACTAATCATGTTTGCAATGTCCTTATCTGGGCTCCCTCTCCTCGACAGAGCTCTGTTTGCTGTTTGCCTCTTGCTTCGGGCTCTTGCTTTCTTTCTCCTGCCTTCTCTACTACTCAAGGAAAGCAGAAAATCCTCAAGTATCCAGTGTCAGGCATGACACATACGGTGCACAGAACTTTCATGACTTCTCTCTCTCTCTCTCTTTAAAATATATTTTATGGATCTTTTACAGAGAGGAAGGGAAAGATATAGTTAGAAACATCCATCAGCTGCCTCCTGCACACTCCCTACTGGGGATGTGCCCTCAACCAAGGTACATGCCCTTGACTAGAATCGAACCCAGGACTTTTCAGTCCCCAGACCGATGCTCCGTCCACTGAGCCATACTGGTTTCGGCACGATTTCTCATTTTTATTTCTTTCCTGACAGCAGGTCAGGCATCTGAGGTGGACTAAAATGATCCCATCAAATAGAAACAGTCCTTGTTACTGATTCCTAACCAGCGTCTTCTCTCTTCCTTCTGAGGGCTTTTATTTTTGGTTAATCCTCACATGAGGACATTTTTCCATTGATTTTTAGAGTGGAAGGGAGAGGGAGAAACAGAGAGAAATATCGGTGAGAGAGATACGTTGACTGGTTGCCTCCTGCACTCACCCAACCAGGGCGGGGGAACCTGCACCCAAGGTCCAGGCTCTTGACCGGAACCTTAACCTGGGTCCTTCAGTCCATAAGCGGACACTCTACCCACTGAGCCAACCAGCTAGGGCTGAGGATCTTTATTTTACAGTATTTCTTGCCTGCGCTGTCACCTGTTTCTCTGGATGTGGGCTCCATCTCTCACTAAGCCTTAAAACACCTGTATGAGAAAAGAAAAAAGCCTCAAATAAGAAAACCTAGGCTTCTACCTTACGAAATGAGAAAAAAGACCAAATGAAACCAAAAGGTAGCAGAAAAAAGAATAATAGGAATTGAATGAAATACAAAACAGAAAAACCGAGTTCTTTGAAAAGATCAACAAAATTGACACATCCTTAATTATACTGATGAAGAAGATAAAAAGCCATAGCTGGTTTGGCTTAACAGATAAGAGTGATGGACTACAGGCTAAGGGGTCTGCACACTGAAGGGTTGTGTATTCAATTCCGGTCAAGGGCACATGCCCAGGTTTCAGACTCAATCCCCAGTAGGGGGCGTGCAGGAGGCAGCCCATCAATGATTCACTCCCATCCTCTCTAAAATCAATATATATATATTTTAAAAACAACAGAGTTACCATCTGGCAGTTCTGGAGCTCAGACATCTGACATGAGCCTCACTGGAGGCAGATTTTCTTCTTGAGACTCCAGCGGGGGCGGAATCTGTTTCCTTGCCTTTTCTAGATTCTAGAGGGGCCTACTTCCTTGGCTCCTGGCTTCCTGCCTCTATATTCAAAAGCTAGCAACTGTGGGTCAAGTCCTTCTCACTTTGCCTCACAAACAAAATCAGGATAGACCTATAACAAAAAACTGAACTGATAAAAGTCTTAAGTCTTCATGCAAAGGGAAGCCCAGGCCTACATGCCTTCACTAATGCATTCTATCATTAACCAATCACTCCACAAACTCAAAGTGTGTGTGTGTGTGGGGGGGGGGGGGGGAGATACTCCTCCAGAAGAGCAGAACCTCTTCCACTTTTAAGGACCCTGTAATTACATCTGTTCCACGTGGAAAAGCCACTTATCTCACTATTGTGAGGTCAGCTGATTAGCAACTTTAATTTCCTCTGCTAAGTAACCTGACATATTCACAATTCCAGGGATAACAACATGGGTATGTTTGGTTGGGAGCGTCAGTGCCTGTCACAGCATCTACTATGAAAAATAATCAGCATCATATTCATGGAGAATGACTGAATGCTTTTCTATAAAATCAGAAACAAGGTAGGAATGTCTGCTCTTGCGACTTCTACTCAGCCCTGTACTGGATGTGCACTAAGGTGCACACACACAAAAAAAGTAGTACACATATTGGAAAAAGTAAAAATGTCTTGATCCTGCATACTAATATAGCTAATCCTAAGGAATCCAGATACATACACCTCCCTGGAACTAATAAGCATATAAATTAATGGAAAAAAATCCATTTTATTTCTATGTACTAATAAGCGAAAAACTTATCAGAAGTAATGTAAGAGTTATACACTGAAAACTAGAAAAATCTGATAAGGAAAAATTAAAGATCTAAGTAAATGGAAAGATACTCCATATTCCATTAAAAGGCTATTAAGATGCCAATTTTCACAATATACAGATGATGTATAGTGGAACTGTATGCCTGATCCTATATGATCTTATTAACCAATGTCACCCCAAGAAATTCAAGTAAAAAAAAAAAAATCAAACACTAAAAGACACCAATTCTCCCCAAAATGATCTATAGATCCAATGCAATCTTTATAAAAGTCCCAGCAGGATTTTGGGAGAAAATAAACTAATCCTAAAATTTATATGGAAATACAAGACTTAGAAGAGCCAAACATTTTTTTGTTGTTAATCCTCACTGAAGGATATTTTTTCCCCATTGATTTTTAGAGAGAGTGGAAGGGAGGGTGAGAGACACACTGATTGGTTGCTTCCAGCACACACCCAACTGGGATGAAGCCTGCTACCAAGGTGACTGGAATTGAACCTGCAAGCCTTCAGCCCACAGGCCAACTCTCTAACCACTGAGCAAACCAGGGCAGAGCCAAAAACAATTTCAAAAAAAGAACAAAGTTGGAGGACTTCCACTGCCTAATTTCAAAACTAACTATAAAGCCACAGTAACAATATATTGGTGCAAGGATAATAGGCAGGTAGTTTAATGGATCAGAATTGAGAGTCTAGAAAGAAAACATTTATGATTGATTTGAACAAAGATGCAAAGAAATTTCAATAAGGGAAATTATAGTCTTTTCAACAAGTGGTGCTGGGACAACTGGCTATCTATACATAAAAAAAGTGAACTTAGCCGAAACCGGTTTGGCTCAGTGGCTAGAGCTGCCTGCGGACTGAAAGGTCCCAGGTTCAATCCCGGTCAAGGGCACGTGCCTTGTTGAGGGCACATCCCCAGTGGGGGCATGTGCAAGAGGCAGCTGATGGATGATCCTCATCGATGTTTCTAGCTCTCTATCCCTCTCTCTTCCTCTGTAAAAAATCAATAAAATATATGCCAAGACCGGTTTGGCTCAATGGATAGAGCGTTGGCTTGGGGACTGAAGGGTCCCGGGTTCGATTCCGGTCAAGGGCATGTACCTTGGTTGCGGGCATATCCCCAGTAGGGGGTGTGCAAGAGGCAGCTGATCGATGACTCTCTCATCGATGTTTCTAACTCTCTATCTCTCTCCCTTCCTCTCTGTACAAAATCAATAAAATATATATATATTTTAAAAATCAATAAAATATATTTTTAAAAAGTGAACTTAGACCCTTATCTCACATTATACACATAAATCTAAATGGGCCATAGACTTAAATGTAACATCTAAAAGTAATCAAGCTTTTAGAAGAAAACAGGAGAAAATTGTGTGTTCTTGGATTAGGCAGAGTAAGACACACCACCAAAAGTGTGAGCCATAAAAGAGAACAAAATAGCTAAATTGGACTTCATTAGAGTAAAAAATTTGCACTTCAAAAAGTCAGCGTTTTAGTCCTGGCTGGTTTGGCTCAGTGGATAGAGCTTCGGCCTGTGGACTGAAGGGTCCCAGGTTCAGTTCTGGTCAAGGGCACGTACCTGGGTTGTGGGCTCGATCCTCAGAAGGGGGGTGTTTCTCTCTCTCTGTCCCTCTCCATTCCTCTCTGAAATCAATAAAAATATTAAATATATATATATATATATATATATATATATATATATGTATTTTAAAAATAGCATTTTAAAAAATGAGACATGCCTGGCCAGCATGGTTCAGTGGTTTGAGTGTTGACCTATGAACTCAGAGGTTTGATCCCCCAATCAGGGCATATGCCTGGGTTGTGGGCTCAATCCCCATTGTGGGGTGTGCAGGAGGCAGCTGATGAATGATTCTCTCTCATCATTTATGTTTCTATTTCTCTCTCCCTTCCTCTCTGAAACCAATAAAAACATATTTAAAAAAAATGAGGAGGCAAGTCATAGAGTAGGAAGAATACCTACAAATGTTATATTTGATAATTCAAAATAAAGTCTTGTATCCATATATATAAAATTTCAGAACTTATTTTTTAAAAATGTATTTTTATTGATTTCAGAGAAGAACGAAAAGAAAAGAGAAACATCAATGATGAGAGAGAATCATTGATGGGCTGCCTCCTGCACGCCTTCCATTGAAGATAGAGCCCACAACTGGACATGTGCTCTTGACCAGAATCGAACCCAGGACCCTTCAGTCTGTAGGCCGACACTCTACTCACTAAGCCAAACCAGCTAAGGAACCAGAACTTGTTAAGAAGACAACTCAATTTAAAAATGGAAAAACACCATGGTAGCCCTCGCTGGTTTGGTTCAGTGGCTAAAGCGTCAGCCTGTGGACTGAAGGGTCCCGGGTTCAATTCCAGTCAAGGGCACATGCCCACGTTGTGGGCTTGATCCCCAGTAGGGGACATGCAGGCAGTAGCCGATAAAGGATTCTCATCATTGATGTTTCTAACTCTCTCTCCCTTTCCCTTCCTCTCTGAAATCAGTAAAATATATATATTTAAAAACCCCGCTATGGTACATTTAATATGGTGGAATACTATGCAGCAGTAAAAAACAAAAAGAATGGTATTACCCTTTGTACCCTTTGAGACAGCATGGAAGGATCTGGAGAGAATTATGCTAAGTTAAATAAGTAACCAGAGAAAACGTATCACATGATCTCATTCATATGTGGAATCTCACGAACAAAATAAACTGATGAACAAAATAAATCGAGACATAGCAGCACAGAGCAGACTGCGGAATCTCAGAGGGAAGGCAGGAGAGGAGAGGTGGATGGGAAGGGATCAACCAAGGAAGCTGTATGCATATCTGCATAGCCCATGGGCCAGGCAACAGGGTGGTGAGGCCTGGGGTGGGGGTGGCTAGAAGGGGTCAATGTGGGAAAAGGGGGAACATACATGATACTTTCAACAATAAAGATTTTTAAAGGGGCAAAAGTCTTGAACACACAGACATTTTACCAAAGAAGTTATAAGATTGGCCACTGAACATATGAAAAGGGCCCAAATCATTCAGAGAAAACAAATTAAAATCAGAATCGCTCGCCGAAACCGGTTTGGCTCAGTGGATAGAGCGTCGGCCTGTGGACTGAAGGGTCTCAGGTTCGATTCCGGTCAAGGGCATGTACCTTGGTTGCGGGCACATCCCCAGTGGGGGGCATGCAGGAGGCAGCTGATCTGTGTTTCTCTCTCATTGATGTTTCTGACTCTCTATCCCTCTCCCTTCCTCTCTGTAAAAAAATCAATAAAATATATATTTAAAAAAAAATCAGAATCGCTCAAAATAAAAAAGTAACCATACCAAATATTGGCGAGGATGTGAATAACTGGAGTATCATATTTTTTTTTTATTGATTTTACACAGAGAGGAATTGAGAGGGATAGAGAGTTAGAAACGTCGATGAGAAACATCGACCAGCTGCCTCCTGCACACCCCCCACTGGGGATGTGCCCGCAACCAAGGTACATGCCCTTGACCGGAATCGAACTCGGGACCTTTCAGTCCGCAGGCCGATGCTCTATCCACTGAGCCAAACCGGTCCCGGCTGGAGTATCATATCTTTTAAAAATCTTTTTTACTGCTTTCAAAGAGAGATGGAGAGGAAAAGAGGAACGTCGATTGGCAGCCTCCCACATGCCCCCCACTGGGAATCCAACTGGCAACCTAAGCACGCGCCCTGACTAGGAATTGAACTGGCAGCCTTTCAGCACACAGGACGATGCTCAACCAACCGAGCCACACTGGCCAGGGCAAGGGTTTCTCTTTAACTTAGACATAAATCCTCTATGTATCAGTAATCCACTCCTAGGAAGCACTCCAGCAGGAATTAAACACACATCCACACAAAGACTCATATACACATGCTCACAGCAGCACTAATAGTCTTATAGTAGCCCCAGTAGAAACAACCAAAATGCCCACCAACAGATGAATGGATACACAAAATGGGGCAAATCCATACAATGGGATACCGTCCAGCCGTAAAAAAGTGAAATATTAACACGTTACGTGGATGAAGCGAAAACACTATGCTGAGTAAGGGAAGACACAGAGGACCACATATTGTATGAGAATGTTTTAAAGCTAGATTGTGGGTATGGTTCCTCAACTCTACACATTTATTAAGAATCATTAGGGGGGGAAAAAGAATCATTGAGTTGTATACTTACATATACATGAAATGATGCATTTGATGTGTGAATTACCTATCAATAAGGCTGTTTAAGAAAGTTGCTGAGTAAAAGCACCACATTCCTTAACATTTTGTTTTCCCAACCTATTTTTAGAAAACAATTTCAACTTACATTAACAAAACAGAGGAGGAAAGATATTTATCATAGTATTTAGGAACCATCTAGGGAAAAAAAATCTAAAAAATATATGCAAAACTACAACACAGAAATCTACAGAAAGGGAGAAACCAAAGGAGACCTAAATAAAGAGGTGAATCACACCATGTACACAAATCAAGACTCAATATTGTGATGATGTCCATTCTCCCCAATTTTAACACAATTCATCATTCCAGAGTCTTGGCTGGTGTGGCTCAATTGGTTTGACGCATCAAAAGGTTGCTGGTTTGATTCTGGTCACAACATGCACAGCTGGCGAGCTTGATATTATACTACCCCCCTGTAGGGGTGTGCAGGGGCAGCTAATGGATGTTTCTCTCCTCCTTCCTTCTCTCCCCAAAAGCCAGTAAAAAAATTATCTTATTTTTAAAATCTTTATTGGCTTTAAAAAAAAAAAAAAAAAGGTATATTTTTATTGATTTCAGAAAGGGAGAGGGAGATGGAGAGAGAAAAACATCAATGATACGAGAACCACTGGTTGGCTGCCTCCTGCATGCCCCACACAGAGGATCCAACCCACAAGGAGGGCAAGTGCCTTGACCGGAATCAAACCACGACCTCCTGGCTCACAGGTCAACGCTCAACCATTGAGCCACTCCGTCCAGGCCTGAAAAAATCTTTAAAAAAAAGTCTTTTGGTTTCATTTTAGATACTTGACAAGCTGTTCCCACACCAGATAAGGAAATGCAAAGGACTGTGGGTAGCCCAGTGTCAGAGGAGGAAGTGGAGGGGGGGCTTCTCACGGTTACCGAGACCCACTGAGAAGCCTCCACGGTGCAGGCGGAAGCTGAGGGGCAACGAGAGTCCGGAGAGGGCCCTGGCTGAAGTGGACACCGAGCTGGGGGGGCACCGAGGAGCAGGGAGCAGGACAGTCCCTAACCAGACCGTAGTGAGGCCCCGGTGACCCACTGAGAATTAAACGTGGGCTGCAGAGCAGGTAGCCTGCAGATGTCCAGGTGAAAGGTAAAGTGTTTTCAAGGTATTTTAGAAGATCATAAAAGTCATGTGACAAATAGGACCTGAAACCAGTTTGATAAATTGGACTACATAGCCCTGACTGGTTTGGCTCAGTGGATGGAGCGTTGGTCTGTGGACTGAAGAGTCCTGGGTTCAATTCCAGTTGCAGGCACATCCCCAGTGGGGGGTGTGCAGGAGGCAGCTGATGGATGTTTCTCTCTCATCAATGTTTCTGACCCTCTATTCTTCTCCCTTCTGTTCTGTAAAAAATCAATAAAATATATTAAAAAAAATAAATTGAACTACATAAAAAAAACCTTTTTGGGTTTTTTCCATCTTTATTGTTGGTATTTGAGAAATCAAGTTTGTGAGATTTAAGGAACAGCGTATGAGACCACATTAAATTAACAACCATGATAAAGGACACAAAAAAGCAAACTACAGGGCGAGCAGAAAGCATGGGCTCCCCACCCTGCCAGTGGCTTGCATCTTAATGTGACTTAAAAAAAAATCATCTTATAAATCAGACTTGGCAACCAAATAGGAAATTGGCCAGAGACGGCCAGTGAGCCTGAGCTGCCATCTCTCCGGTGACGGAGAAGACACAGACGGTGAAAGCATGGCGCCCCCTGGGGGTAAGAGCAGGCAGCGCAGCCTGTGGTGCTAAGGTGTCCCAGGATGGAGTGGTTCCCAAGTGTTCTGGAAGGGCTACTGCAGAACTGGCAGGAGATTCAAAATTCCCAACCCGCCCCAGCCAGCGTGGCCGAGTTGGTTGAGCTTTGTCCTGTGCACCAAAAGGTGGCTGGTTTGATTCCCAGTCAGGGCACAGGCCTGGGTTATGTGGTGTGCAGGAGACGGCCAACTGATGTTTGATTTTTCTCTCCCACTAACAAGAAAGCAAGCCAGCCAACCCTAGCTGCCACAATCCCGTGAGGCTTCCCAGACGCGCAAGCTCGATCACAGGAATTTCCTGTCCAACCTTCAAACGCTCAGTGACAGGACCAGCTCTCCTGTCCACGTGCGCGAGGCGCCGCTGGCCCAGAGCGCCCGCTGAGTCCGCACTTTCCACTGTGTAAATGTGTTTGCTCTGTGAATTTCTGGGTGCGGACTTTCTCCCAGGCAGATCTATAATTTCTCAGAAGCTGGGAAATGACCTGGAAAAATGTCCAAGCTCAATAAAGGGAAGGAGATAAAGCTGCCTCCCCCACCTCCCCCCACAGCCATGAGGCAGGGGAAGGGCTGCCCCTGGGAGGCAGGGTGAGGCTCCAGTCCCTGGACCCATGAGTAGCTTCCAGACCCCACGGAAGGATTCGGATAGCTCCCACCTGCCCCCCCCCCACCCCACCGTCCACGAGCTGGATACAGGAATGTTCCACCGAAAGCCCCCTAAGCCTTCCAGACCCAGTGTGCCTGCCCAGGCCGAGCAGGCACAGGCAGTCGGAGGAAGGGTCCCGTGGAGGACGGGATGGCCGAGGGCCGGGCTGCACCTGGTCTGAGCAGGAAGAGCAGACTAGCGGGCAGGTAAGGGCGTGGTGGGGCTCCCCAGGCTCCAGCAGCCTTGCCAACATCGCCCAAGTTCTGACGTGGGGCTGAGCTCAGGCCAGGCACTGGGCACGCATCCCACCGGCCTGTTTACAGAGCGGCGTGGCTGTGTCCCCTCAGGAGCCTGCAGACCGGCCCTGGGCCAGGCCCCTCCTGCCGCCCCTCTTCTAGGAAAGGGCGCCTGCCTGCCTGCCTGCCTGCGAAAAGCAAACACCGGCAGCTGGGCTCTGCCAGGCACTGCCCGCAGAGGCTGGGGGAGGGGCAGTGGCCAGACACCAGCTGACCCCGAGGTCACAGAGAAGCCAAGGCTGGGCTGGGCGACCCCACCCAAGTTAGGAAATGGGACGGGGTGGTCAGTGTGCCAGGGCAGACGGGCAGGCCATTGGGAAATGTGGCGGCTCCTGCTTAACCCTCACACGGCCATTGGCTAGGTGCGGGGACCAGGGGAGCGACCCTAGGAGGCCCATCCGTGGGCGGGGAGTTCCCAGAGTCCCCAGCCCCTCCCGGCTGCTCCAAGGTGTATTACTCCCCCCCACCCCCCCAGGCCTGCTGGCTAACTCTGCAGGCTGGGCTGGAGCGAGGCGGGGGGGGGGGGGGGGGGGGAGGAGGAAGAGGCCCCTGTTGCCCTCAGAGCTGCACCATGGCCCACCTTGGACCCTGAAGGTGGTGGCTTCCGGATGCACGCAGCGCCCCCCCCAACCCCCGGTCTCACGGCGTGCCATCCACACCCAGGGCACTGGCCACCCGGCAGGAGGGGGTTAACGGAGCCCAGGGCCAGCAGAGGAGTTGGCCTGTGACAGGTGCCGGCTGCACCAGAGGTGGGGCAATCAGAGGGCAGGCACAGCCAGCCCCCGCAGACCTGCGTCTGCTCTGCATGCGGGATGGCCCTGAGGAAAGGTGAGGCTCCCCGTATCCGTCCACCAGGCTCTGCAGCCCCTACACACGGCTCGGCTCTGGCTGGGCCTGACTTTTGGGAGCCCATGGGGGAATGGGGCGGCAGGGGTGTGGGGGGGCTCAGCTGAGCCTGGCCCCAGAGGGTCACCTTTTCCTCTTCCTAAGGGCCCAGAACAGCAACACAAGGGAGGCAGGGGGTGTCATCTTCCACCCCAAACCAGGGCCCATGCCCTGGGGACCCCATGGAGGGCGAAGGCCTGCTGCCCTCCGAGCCTCTTGGAGGCCAAGCCACTGGCGTCTTGTTCCACCTCAGGGCCTGGGCCCATCCAGTTGGGTGCGGATTACCCTTCTGCGCTGCCTTTGCCTCACCGAGACCCCAAGTTCTGCAGGGCAGCCCCATGGCCACTGGAGGTTCTGGGGATTGTTGCTGGGGAGCGTGGCACCCTTTGTCCTGAAACAAAACCTCACCCCAGGGAGTTGATGGTCTTGAGCCAATGGTCTCGGGCCCCTCCTTGCCGCTGCGGCCGGCACCGTCTCTCTCCTCACCACGGTGCCGGGCCAATGGTGCAGGCTGAATGCATTTGGTTCGCTGTTCAGCCTCCAAAGGCAACAAGCGCATACCCAGACTGTCTCCAGAACATTCTCTCGCTCATGCCTTCCTCTAGGCCAGTGGCCGCCAGACTGCGGCTAGTGAGCCCCATGGGGGACCTGCAGCTTGCCGCTCTGTTGACTGATGAATTTGCCGACCACTGACACAGACTCTTGATTCCAATAATTACAGGCTTTTGTTCCTTGTGAGTAAGCCCCTATCCCAGTGGTCAGCAAACTCCTTAATCAACAGAGCTGCAAACCGCGGCTCAGCTTGGCAAGCCGCAATTTGCCAACCGCTGCTCTAGAGCCACCTGGCAGCCTGGCCCGGTTGACTGTCCCTCAGGGACACAGATGGACACAATGGCCTAGTCACCAGGTGGCCAGCCCTTAGTTTTCTCTGGAACAGGTACTGCCCGTCAATGCTGTGATTGTTCTGAGCTGGAGAACATCCCAGTTGACCTGCCTGCCTCCTGCCTCCTGCCTCCTTGGGGCGATGCATCCTCAGTTCACACCTTTCTCTAGTCCAACCCGCAGAACCTCCTCTCAGCGGCTGCTGTGGAACGGGGCCAGGTTAAATGGTGGCCCACGTGTGCGGGCTGAGGCCCGGACGTCTCTCCGTCTCTCTCACTCCGGGGTTCACACCCCGCGCCCCTTCGCGCCACCTCTCCCACGTTCCTCTCCCTGCAGGAGGCCTGGCCCTGGCAGTGCTGCTGGCCTCCTGGGCAGCGCTGGGCCCCCGGGGCCTGGAGGGAGCGGAGCCTGGAGCGCCAGGGGACACCGAGGGCCTGCAGTGCCCAGCCGTCTGCGCCTGCGGCCACGATGACTACACGGACGAGCTCAGCGTCTTCTGCAGCTCCCGGAACCTCACGCGGCTGCCGGACGGCATCCCCGACGGCGCCAGGGCCCTGTGGCTGGATGGCAACAACTTCTCCTCCGTCCCCGAGGCCGCCTTCCGCAACTTCTCCAGCCTGGGCTTCCTCAACCTGCAGGCCAGCGGGCTGGCCAGCCTGGAGCCCACGGCGCTGCGGGGCCTGCAGAACCTGTACCACCTGCACCTGGAGCGGAACCAGCTGCGCAGCCTTGGGGCTCGCACCTTCCTGCACACGCCGGCTCTCGCCTCGCTCGGCCTCAACAACAACCTCCTCAGCAGGGTGGACGGGGGCGTCTTCCACGGCCTGGCCAACCTCTGGGACCTCAACCTGGGCTGGAACAGCCTGGCCGTGCTCCCCGACACCGTGTTCCGGGGCCTGGGCAGCCTGCGGGCGTTGGTGCTCGCCGGCAACAAGCTGACCTACCTGCAGCCCCCCCTCTTCCAGGGCCTCGGCGAGCTCCGCCAGCTGGACCTGAGCAGGAACGCCCTGCGAGCCGTCAAGGCCAACGTCTTTGTCAAGCTGCCCAGGCTCCAGAAGCTCTACCTAGACCACAACCACATCGCCGCCATGGCCCCGGGCGCTTTCCTGGGCCTGAAGGCTCTGCGCTGGCTGGACCTGTCCCACAACCGCGTGGGGGGCCTCCTGGAAGACACCTTCCCGGGCCTGCTGGGCCTGCACGTCCTGCGCCTCTCGCACAACGCCATCGCCGGCCTGCGGCCCCGCACCTTCCGGGACCTGCACTTCCTGGAGGAGCTGCGGCTGGGCCACAACCGCCTGCGGCAGCTGCCGGACAAGGCCTTCGAGGGCCTGGGCCAGCTGGAGGTGCTCACGCTCAACGACAACCAGATCCAGGAGGTCAAGGCGGGGGCCTTCCACGGCCTCGCGAACGTGGCCGTCATGAACCTCTCCGGCAACTGCCTGCGGAGCCTCCCGGCGCGCGCGTTCCAGGGCCTGGCCAGGCTGCACAGCCTGCACCTGGCGGGCAGCTGCCTGGGCCGCATCCGCCAGCACACCTTCGCCGGCCTCTGCGGGCTGCGCCGGCTCTTCCTCAGGGACAACGGCATCGCGGCCATCGAGGAGCAGAGCCTGTGGGGGCTCCCCGAGCTCCTGGAGCTGGACCTCACCTCAAACCAGCTGACGCAGCTGCCCAGCCAGCTCTTCCGGGGCCTGGGCAAGCTGGAGTACTTGCTCCTGTCCCGCAACCGGCTGTCGGCGCTGCCGGCGGAAGTGCTGGGGCCCCTGCAGTCCACCTTCTGGCTGGACGTCTCGCACAACCGCCTGCAGGCCCTGCCCGAGAGCAGCCTGTCGCCGCTGGTGCGGCTGCGCTACCTCAGCCTCAGGAACAACTCGCTGCAGACCTTTGTGCCGCAGCCCCCCGGCCTGGAGCGCCTGTGGCTGGAGGGCAACCCCTGGCACTGCGGCTGCCCCCTGCAGGCCCTGAGGGCCTTCGCCCTGCAGCACCCCACTGCTGTGCCCCGCTTCGTCCAGGCCGTGTCCGAAGGGGACGACGGCCAGCGCCCCGTGTACACCTACAACAACATCACCTGTGCCGGGCCCCCCGGCCTCTCGGGGCTGGACCTGCGGGACGTTGGCGAGGAACACTTTACCCACTGCTGACCCGAGGCCCGGCCCGGCCGCACACCGCCCTGGAGTCAGGACAAGCCCTCGCCGTCCCCGGAGCCCGGCGCGCACCCTACCCCTCGGCTCCCGGAGGCCAGGCCCCACAATGCTTACTTGTTGGGAGGTCTCTTCTCAGGTCCTGCGGTTCGCTGGCCTGGCACCTGAGGGCCAGATCGGGAGGATGGGGACCAGTCCTCCAGGCTTCACTCATTAAAAGCAATCGAATAAACGTGTGTGACCACTGGGATGGAACGTGGGGGAGGGAGGGAGCATCAGCACGGGCTTCTGGGAACGCTCCTGCTGCCAGCCCAGCCCAGCCCAGCCCAGCCCGTGGCTGCCTCGGGGCCTCCCACCCTCCCTCTCCCCTCCGAGCTTAGATTCTTCATGCTCTCCCACCCCGGGCCCCCGGATGCCACCTCCACCGAGGAGCGGAGGGCACTTACTCAGGTCCTCGTCAGGCCGTGTTCTCTCGGAGGCAGTCCGGCCCGGAGCTGGAGCACAGCAGAGGCAGCCTCAGCTCCAGGAGGCCCAGCAGCTGGTGTCAAGCGGGGCCAGAGCAGGTGCCAATCCTTTCAGACCGCCTGCTCCCGGCCAAACCCCTTAATGGCCCTCCCTTCTACCCCCTCCTCTTGGCACAGGCCCCTCCCTCAGCACCCCAACATCCATGGAAGTGGTACCACAGGCTGCCCCTCTGGACTCCCCTGCCACCCCCACCCCAGAGCGGCTACGTCTCCTCTGCTGGCAGCCCTCCTTCCCTCGGGAAGAGCGGCCCCGCCCCTTGCTCTGCTTTGCAGAGTGGACTGCCCTCCTGCCTTCCTGGGACGGACTGCGTTTCCCTCCTGTTCTCAGCTCTGCCCTGGGTCCCGGTGTGGAGGCCAGCTGCGGCCCCCGTGCACATGTTTCTGACACATCACATTCCTCTGCAAACACGTCCTCACCCCAGTCCTCAGGGGCCCACCGATAACCCGGGACACGCGCTGAACGCTGTCTGCTATGACACACCACCAGTCATACACCGAGGTTGGACAAAGGCGGAATGGCCTAGAAACGTCAGACTTATAACCCCGGTGGCAGGACACATTTAATCGTGGGCTCTATAGTTAGTACCTTACAGGGTGCTCCCGTCCTCAATCACAGCCCCTCACAGCCCTGCCAGCAACCAGGCACGTGAGGGGGACAACCAAGTCCCCAGCCAACTTCCAGACCCACGAGCTCGGTGGACAATGCGGAGGTACCAGGAGCGGCCTGTCCGTCTGGGGCAGGTGAGGACCACGGCGTGAAGAGCGAATGCGCAGGCACCAGCGCTCAGGCCACGGCACTAGGACCGCTCGCTATCCCCAGGGCCTGCACCAGACCAAGCCAGCAGAACCTCTCGGTCAGCGGCTCGGTGCCCAGCTGCTGCTGAAGCACAAAACGTCTCCCAAGGGCCCGGGCAGGGGGAGGGCCACAGTGACAGCCCCCAGGCCAGCCCTGCAGGTCCCAGGAACTCTGCTGAGTCTCTGAGCTGCATCCGTGGCGCCAGGAGATGCCTTGGTCAGGAGAGCTGAGCAGGTGTCTCCAAGACCTTCTGGGCTATGGCGGAGAGGGCGTGAAAGGCAGGGCTGTGGGGAAACTCTTGGATGAAGTCTCGGCCCTCCTCCAGGCTCCTCGTGAGCTTGGGGTCCAGGGGCACAGAGCCTGCAGAGACAGAGGGAAGGGGGAAGGTGCTGAGCACGAGGCTGGGAGGCCATGTCCACACCCGCCCTCTGGGAGCAGCGGCTTTGGCCCGGAGCGGACACCCATCAGCCTCGCCCGGACGGAGGTACCTACTCCGATGGCCACCAGCCAACCCAGCAGGGCCAGCTCTGCTGCCGTGGACACTGCCCAGTTGCAGAAAGTGCAAGGCAAGCACTGGGGACACGTGGCCAGGCACACGTGTTCCCCACCCGCCGCCCCATAAAGGCGCTCCCAGAGCCAGTGACGCCCGCTTCTGCTCTCCGTGAGCATCCGGCACATCAGCCTGGGCTGCCGCTCAGGCCTTCCCCTCAGGCTGCTGCTTTCCGGGTGGTCAGCAGCGGTCAGCATTAGCAATGAACTGATGCCTGCAGTTCGAGGCGGACAGGTGGACACGGCTACTGTCGTTTCCCCATGAGGGGCAGTGGGCACGGGCAGGTGGGACCACCGAGCAGAGGCCAAGGCAGCCCTGACCACTCACCTAGGAAGGGCACTCCGGCGTGCCTGGCCAGCTCCTCGCCGCCTCCCCGGGAGAAGACGTTGGTGCACTCCTAGGACAGAGGCGCAGGGTCCGCCTGAGGGCTCTCTGCGCCCAGGGAGCAGGATGGGGGGAACGGCAGCATCTTCTGCCCTCCCCCGCCCTCTCCCACTTCACCCCACAGCCCACACGAGTAATCGGCCCACGCAGACTCACGGCGCAGTGCGGGCAGACGAAGCCGCTCATGTTCTCCACGACGCCGATCACGCGCAGCCCCGTCTTCTTACAGAAGGTCAGCTCCCGCCGCACGTCCCCCACAGACACCGCCTGGGGGCCAGGAGGAGGCAGGCGGGCCAATGGGACTCCCGGACACTCGGCCCAGAGCACCGGGAGCAGGGAGAAGGCGGGGTGAGGTGGCACTGGAAACGGGAGGACGCTCTGCCGTACCTGCGGCGTGGTGACCACGATGGCCCCCAGCGGGCTGTGGGGCCGGAGGGCTTCCACGGCGGCCATGTGCTCGTCCGAGGTTCCCGGGGGCGTGTCCACAACCAGGTAGTCCAGCTGTCCCCAGGCCACGTCAGCCACAAACTGCTTTATCAGAGCTGAAGGCCCAGGGGGGTCAGGTGGCAGGTCTCAAAAGGGGGCTCCCACACCCGCCGCCTCCACACCGCTCCTCAGAATGTGGGGGGGCACCATGCAGCAGGGTCCCTGCCCTCACAAGCACCACCTTCGTCCCAGCTGCTGGGCCACCTACTCTGCAAGCCGCCTGCTCAGGCCTCAGCGGAGGCCAGTAGAGTGACCCTCCTGGGGCACCTGTGCCAAGCCTTGGGGACTCCCCAGCTTTCATGGCCTGAGAAACGATGACCTGAGTGGACAGCTCCCACCCTCTCCTCAGCAGGGGCTTAATGACACCTGCTGGTGCGGAGGCACCGGGGCCCCATCTTGCTGCCACCCCCCTCACCCCCCCAACGCACACAGGTGGGCTCAGGCCTGAGCATACCCGCCCTTCCTGCCAAGGGGAAGAGGACTCCATAGCCAACAGCCACAAAGATGCCTCGCTCTCACGGCCCACCCCCGCCACCCGGGCACCGCCACGCCCAGGCGCCACCGGCCAAGAGAGCAGAGGGGGCCCTTGCTCCACTTCTTTTTTAAGCAGTTTTTTTTAAAAAAAATTTTTTTTATTTTATCAATTTTTTACAGAGGAAGAGAGAGGGATAGAGAGCTAGAAACATCGATGAGAATCTTCGATCAGCTGCCTCTTGCACACCCCCTACTGAGGATGTGCCCGCAACCAAGGTACATGCCCTTGACTGGAATCGAACCTGGGACCTCACAGGCCGACGCTCTATGCACTGAGCCAAACCGGTTACTGAGCCAAGCAGGTTTTTTTTTTTTTTTTTTTAAATATATTTTTACTGATTTCAGAGAGGAAGGGAGAGGGAGTGATAGAAACGTCAATGATGAGAATCATTGATCGGCTACCTCCTTCACACAACCTGGACATGTGCCCTTGACCTAAATCGAACCTGGAATCCTCAGTCTACAGGCCGCTCTGTCCACTGAGCCAAACTGGTCAGGACTCCCGTTTGGCTTTTTAGCTGAGCGCCAAGGGAGGCTGAAGCTGAGGGTGTCCCGCCTGGGCATTACCGTTCTTCTTGGGGCCTCTCCACACCACGGCTTCGTCCGGCTTCTCCAGCAGGAAGCCCACGGACATGAGGGAGACGGTCTGCTCCTGGTCCACGAAGACGGGCACCCAGCCGCCGTCACACTGGTGCACGGCCCTGCCCTGGGCCTGCAGCATGCGGGGGATGCTGGGGCCACACAGGTCCACATCGAGGATCCCCACCTGCAAGGAGCCAGGAGGCCCGCATGGGCTGTGGGGCCGCCCGAGGCAGGAAGGAAGCACGGCTCCCCGGGGCGTCCGCCCAGCGGGGAAGGGGCCGGGTCTGTGGCTGAGGGCAGGCGGTGCTCACCTTCTTGCCTGCGTGACGCAGGGCCAGGGCCAGCTCCGTGGAGATGGTGCTTTTCCCGACTCCCCCCTTTCCCGAGAGGACGAGGATGATGTGCCGGACGCCAGCCAGGTTTCCAGGCTCTGCTCAGGACAAGTGGGGAGACCCTTCACTGCTCACTCCCCGGGCACCGTGCACTCCCTGTGCCCTGAGACCTGCCCCCTCATCCCAAGGCCATCCTGCAGGCCAGACCTGACCTTCGGTTCCTCCAGTGCTGCTGCTCCCACTCCTGCCTAAAATGACCCAGATTGCTCTTTTTTCTAGTATGCACATGTATAACACGCATGCGCGCGCGCACACACACGCACGCACACACGCACGCAATAAGCCAGAATGCTGGCTTCCAGCTGATTCCAATGGAGACTAATGCAAATTGGGTTGTTATAGCCACGACACCTGTGCTTGGGCGGCTCCCACACCGCACACAGGACCAGGTGTGATTTTCAGGCACCCAGCCCGCTCCTCTGGAGTCAGAGCAGCACTCAAGGCAGCCTTGGCCTCCAGTTCTCAGGACGGACCCTTATAGTCTGGGGACTCCGAGCAGCTGCCATCATGGATGTGTGTGTGAATGTCAACGTCACCTGGCTGCCAGCCGTGCCCTAGGAAACCCTGGGTACAAGGGCAGGGGCACCCTGTGACTCCCACACAGGTCCTGAGACCAGAGTTGTCTCTGTGGACAGCCACCAGCCACTGACTCAGCTCCTCTTCCTCCCAATGAGCCCAAATGTTACCCAACCAACCCCTGCACACACAACCCTCCGCCCCATGTTCTCGCTCCAGCCCCCTCAGGACCTTGCCCTGCTTCCAACAAGCAGCTCTCTCCACCTCCCTCCCCACACTCAGACAGGGCTCAACAACCAACACGGAAATGGGTCCAGTCCTTCCTCCTGACCCACCTCCATGTCCAAAGCCCGCACTTCCAAAGCCTCCCTGGGAGGAACTCAGAGGGCGCCTGCCCTGGCTGTGGGGCAGGTCCTTGTCACCAATGCATTCAAGTGCCTTTCCTAGGTGTGCTTCTGGCACCTAGGGCCGGCACATCCCCGGCCTGGGTCACTGCCTGCAAACATGGAGCCCCAGCCCATGGCTTTAGGTCCCCCCTGCAGCAATGTAAAAGGTTAATTACTTAGCCCTGGCCGGTTTGGTTCAGTAGTTAGAACGTCGGTCCTCGGACCTAAGGGTCCTGGGTTAGGGTCAAGGGCTTGTACCTCAGATGCTGGCTCAATCCCCAGCCAGGTTCAGGGCACCTGCGGGAAGCAGCCAATCAATGTGTCTCTCACATTGATGTCTCTCTCCCCCCCTCCCCATCTCTCTAAAAATGAAAGGAAACATATTCCTGGATGAGGATTTTTAAAAAGGTTAGTTTTTTAACATCAAAAGGTATCCAGGAGTCAACTTCACTTTTGTTGGGGTGGAAACACAAGAGCCAGATCTGGATCTGGTTTAGCCAAGCTCTTAATCCCTTTCCTTACTGGTGGGAGTGGGAAACTTTATCCGAGACCAAACAGGCACTCAGCAGATAACTGGAGCTGAACTTCTCACCCAGAATCCTTAGGGGTTAACCACAAAACATTTTACCTCTAACTAAACCGAAAGTTTCTAAATAGACGAACCCAGATGCGAGGGCCTACTAGGTGTGAGCCGTGCTGAAGGGGCAGGAAAAGCTGTGTCTCCCCTCAGGAGGAAGGGAGGAGCACCCTGACGGATAAGCCAGGGTCAGCTTCATCCTCAAGCCCAACCAATGACGATGACTACCCGTATTTTCCGGCGTATAAGACGACCCCCTAATTTTACAGTTAAAACATAGGTTTAGGCCTATATTCGCTGTATAAGACTACCGCCCACTTCCGAGGCAACACCAGTTCTTTTTTAATAGACCGCCTCTCTGACTCTGGCCAATCTGAGCAGGCGTTTTACTATTGAGTAGAACACAGTGTAGCTTCGGGTACAGAACATGTATAATTTGCATGCATAAAAAGCCTGCTCGGATTGGCTGAGTTAGAGAGGCGGTCTATTAAAAAAAGAACTGGTGCGAAACCGGTTTGGCTCAGTGATAGAGCGTTGGTCTGCGGACAGAAAGGTCCCAGGTTCGATTCTGGTCAAGGGCATGTACACTGGTTGCGAGCACATCCCCAGTAGGGGGTGTGCAAGAGGCAGCTGGTCGATGTTTCTCTCATCGACGTTTCTAGCTCTCTAGCTCTCTCCCTTCCTCTCTGTAAAAAATCAATAAAATATATTTTAAAAAAAGAAAAAAAGAAAAAGAAAAGAACTGGTGTTGCCTCAGAAGTGGGGGGTAGTCTTATATAGCGAATATAGGCCTAAACCTATGTTTTAACTGTAAAATTAGGGGGTCATCTTATACGCCGGAAAATATGGTATTCGATACACTGTACAAGTTTGCAACTCTTCCTACATAGGGCATCTTTCTAGAAAGATGCAAATAACGGGCCAGGCCTCTGGGAATACCCAGGTCCGACCTCTTGGATTTTTACCTGCATTTCCCCCTGGTTAAAAAACCTAACTCTTTTAAAAACTGATCAATCTAGATCTTACCTTGTATAATAGCATAGTTGCCCTTATTCTAAAAACTCGTTTCAGCTGAAACCAGTTTGGCTCGGTGGATAGAGAACCGGCCTGCGGACTGAAAGGTCCCAGGTTCGATTCCGGTCAAGGGCACGTACATTGGTTGCGGGCACATCCCTGTTAAGGATTGTGCAGGAGGCAGCTGGTCGATGTTTCTCTCTCATTGATGTTTCTAGCTCTCTACCCCTCTCTTCCAATAAAATATATTTTAAAAAATAATAAAAAATAAAAATAAAAACTCACTTCAGATTTTTCCCTCTAGTGTCGTTTACAATCTGGTGGACGAATCGAGCTGTAAGAGCTTGGTGCCCAAGGTACCAGACCTGAGGTCTTTTAAAAGATAATGTGGCAAACCCCTAGTTATGAAAACCTACTTCGGTCCACTTGTGCAAACCTATGATACGCGCCCGTATCCGTCCAACAGAACTTTCAGTTTTTCAAATATTAAGGTTTAGAAAGCTAAAATAAAACTCTCACAAATAACTAAAAGTATGTGATGTTCTGGTGTCTTTTTTACCACTCCACATTCAAACGACTTCCTCCTGGTTTCTTGGGTTATCTCCAAATAAAAAAATTATGACATAACCGGGCAGTGTTGTATTTTTAACGACAGCCAGCGCACGTGCTCCGAGTTCCCCCGAATTCACGTTCCCGAGCAGCGCTGCACTTACATGGAAACTTGTGACTTGAGGACGTCACACTCATAAGTACACGTGCGTCTCCGTAACCCTTACATGGCAAATAAGACGACTCGCTAAACACCCAGGGTCGCGACCAACAGCGGCGGGCCGGTCTCTTCCCGCTCCCCGCGGCGCCCGCACACTCACCCGCCACCGCCGCCTCCATCCCTCCCGCAGGGCGCGCCTGGCGTCCACTTCCGGCTCCGTCCGCCGGAAGCCCGAGTGAAGAGCCTTCGGGCCAATGGGCAGCTCGAGCCCGTCCCTTGGCCCTTCTTGATTGGCCCACTCACGCTCCTCTTAGCCAATTAGGTTGCACAAAGGTTACGCAAGTTCCGGCGCGGACGACGGACTGGAGAGGGACCCACTTCCGCGTCAGTGCTGGAGTGTAGGGCCGCCTCTCCAACTCGCCCCTCGTTCCAGGGGCGCGCCGCCTCGTCCCCGGCCGCTTAAGGTGTGAGCAGGGAGGACACCGGATCGGGATTGACAGGTTCCGCAGCCTCCTGGGCAGAGGCGTGTGCCGCCCGGCCCGAGCGCCGGACCCGGAGCGCCCGCCGGGGCTGCACGGCCCGGGCGTTGCGGGGGGCGGGGATTGTTTACGTCTCGCTCTGGAGCGGAAAGTGGGTCACGGCCGCCGGCGGCGCGTGGCGGCGGAGCGGCTCAGGTGAGGGCGGGTGCGTCCGCGCCTCCCGACCCGCCCGGTTCGGGGCCCAGCGGGACCGCCGGCGGGGAGGCCCGGCCGCGCATTTGTTCCTGCGGGCGGCGCCGGGGCCCGGGCGGGCGGCCCGCAGCGCGGGGAGGAGCCTCGGCGCCGCCCGAAACAGAGATTAGTAAGAGGCTCCCGCGTCGGGGCTGGGGACAGTCTCATGGGCCGGTCACTTCGCGCGCTTCGCGGGTCGCCCACTGAGCGCTGCAGCAGCAGCGGATGGTGACTGGGCCGGCCGATTGGCGCCGGCTGCAGAACTGGCTCGGACAGGCAGGTGAAGGAGCCGTGCGGTGGCCTTGCTGGAGGGAGGGGACTCTGGTTCCACAGACGGCGCTCCCAACCCTAGAGAGCATTTCCTGCGTTCATTCACCGACGGCGCTGGCCTGTGCCTGCCAGAATCCTCACTGGGGGACAGTTCCTGTCCTAGAGACTTCACTCCGGGGAGAACTAGGCAGTAGATGATCATACAGATCGAGGTGTGACAGTAAGTCGGCTACGGAAACTGAGAGCCAAAGAGGGGAGGGGAAGGCATTCCGGGCAAAGGGCAGGGAAGAGCTAGCCACTGGGACGCGCGCGGCCACTGAATTGGAGAGGCACAGCAGAACTTGATAGGCTTTGCCTTTTATCCTAGGAAATACGGTAATCTCTGAAGAGTGATAAGATTTAAT
Source organism: Pipistrellus kuhlii (assembly GCF_014108245.1). Lineage (NCBI taxonomy): Eukaryota > Metazoa > Chordata > Mammalia > Chiroptera > Vespertilionidae > Pipistrellus > Pipistrellus kuhlii. The sequence continues at coordinate 91,460,849 of NW_023425540.1, forward strand.
CTATGCTGGAAGTTTCAAGATTTATTTCAAAAACAGCTTGGCTGTGGAGTGGGTTGGGTGGGTGGAGGGGGACTGGCCTTGTGGAGCTGGTGTGGGGAAGGAGGAAGTCAGGTGGAGGGTGAATGCTATGAGTCTGGCAGTAGGAACCGGGCGGTTCGAGTGCCATTTGTCAAACAACAATGGAGGAGGGGCCAGGTGAGGTTTGAGATGCCTGAGGACATACGGGCGGGCGGTCCAGCTGGGTTCCCTAGGCTGAGCTGAAAGCGGAACTGAGATAGGCATTTGAGAGTCATGGGTGTCTGGATGGCTTTTCACACGCTCTGCGTTTGGTTTATCAAGGTGCTTGGACACTTGGGTGAGGTAGGAGCTTCTGAGGCAAGTTCTGGAGCCCCAGTTTGGCACCATCTGGCTCACAAAATGCTCCACCTTTTCGGGGGATGTGGCACAGCCAGCCACATCCAAATGCGGGGTTGTTGGGGGACCTTCCAGGGTGCCAGATGATTCCTTTGCTGAGAACCTGTGTGTTTTTTTTCTCAGATCCTGTCCACCATGGCCAGGCGCCCCCGGAGCAGCAGAGCATGGCATTTTGTCCTGAGTGCAGCCCACCGAGACGCAGATGCCCGGGCCATGGCTCTGGCAGGGACCGCTAACTGGGGCTATGACTCTGATGGGCAGGTAGGTGGGTACTGCTGGATTAAGGTTCGGAGACCTGGAGGCAGGTCTCCCCCTACCAGAACCCTACTGCTCACCCTGGGCTTACCCTAGTTAAGGATCCACATAGCGCTGGGATGGCAGGGCCTCAGGATAGACGACCCCATTCCTCTCTGCACACTTTCCACTGAAGGGGCTGGCAGTTGGTTCTTTGGTCGGTTCATTCAACAGAATATGTCCATTCCATTTCTTGTAACCAGTTTCCAAAGGTAGCTGTTGGCTAGCTCCATTGCATCCTCTGGGCGGTTCCCCTGCCTGTACAGATATGTGCTCTATCTTTGTGTATATTCAGTGAAACGATCTTTGGTCTTGAAGACCACAATTCTTGTGCCTTCTCCCTCTCAGTTGCTCCTAAGTTCAGGTTGGAATAGCAGCTCAGCGGTTTGTCTCTGCAGGCTGCCTGGTGTACCTGAGGGCTCTGCAGCCAGAGGCTGGCTGTACGGACCCTGGAGCAGCTGAGCTGTGTGGCTTTTGTGCCCACTTCAGGGAGTGGTGGGAAATAGATTTTCAGTCATCTTCCGGAATCTCTCTGACAAGAGCAAGGGGTTGGCCCTGCTCTGAGTCACCTCCACTGCTTCCTGCCGAGGTGATCTTTAGGTGACCTGTCTGTGCTATTGCCCTGCATTCATTCACCGACACTCGGCATGTTTCAATGGCTCAGCTAGGCGTCCTGGGGACGGTGGGTGGGCACCTCTCCTGAGTGAGGGCAGCTAAGACTTGTGGAACTGCCAGGCCTTCGAGGAGAATTAGAGGTGATTGTTCTGAATTGACAGCATCCTGGGGGTTTCCTCAGAATTTCTGCTCAGGCCAGCAAGGTCCTGGCCTGCATTCCTATCCCTTCCCAGCTCCTGTCCTGGCCGTGTGGCCTGGAGCAGTCTCTTTTCCTGTGTCTGTCCCTCCCTCACTGGCTCATCACTCTGGGATGCAGCCAGTGTTGGGAGGCTGGGGTACAAGTGTTTGACACATGCTTGCGGGCAGCCAGCCCGTCACCTAATTGGCCTGGAGTATTTGTGTGGGTGAGCAGGTGGGTGTGTCACCTTGGCATCCTTGAAGGCTAAGCACACACCACCCTTCCCTTCTGGCTTGCCGAGGGGCTGGGTCTGCCCTGCCCAGGTTGACCTCCAGACCTCTGGTCCTGAGATCTGTGCTGCTGGCTCTGCGAAGGGGGTGCCTGTGGCTGGCAGTGTGCCGCCGTGGCTTTGGGAGATCTCTTGGGCCTCCTCCAGCCGCCTTTCTGGGGCTGTCTCTGACTGGTGTTCAACCCTCTCAGCTCAGTCTCTGCAGTTGGCTTATGAGCTCCTGTATGGGCCTTGGGTAGAATAGGAAGAAACAAGGACAAGGTTTTTCCCCTGTAGAGCTTCCGTTTTGGTGGGAGGAGTCAGAGCTACAGGACAGAGACTATCCGGAGCAGGTGAGGAGAAAGAGGACTCATGAGGGCGGGCCAGAAGAGCCTCTTTGAAGTGATATCTGAAAGCTGCCATCCAGGGGCAGAGATCTCCCCCATGACAGGCAAGGGGAGAGGGGAGGGACAGGGCAGGTAAGCTCTGATGGGGTATGTGGCTTCATTCTCAGGGTGGCATGATCTGCCTAGATCTGAGCAAGGTCACTGGGCTGCTTTGCAAAGGGTTTCAAGGAGACAAGAGGAATACCCGGGGTGGAGGCCGGAGCCTAACCAGGATCCTGAGCCAACCCAAGGAGGCTGACGGAGCGGGAAGGCAGAGGCTGGCTGCATCTTCTGGGCTCCGGGCAATGAGACCACGGTTGGCCTGGGGTCCAGAGTCAAGGCAGATATCTAGAGAGGCCAGTGCGCTTCAGAGCAGGAACGACTAGGTGTGCAGAGCATTTCCTGCTGGCTTCCAGGAGAGGGTGGGTCAGCAGTTGCTAGAACCTGACCAGCTCAGCCTGGATCAAGCCGGGGACTGAGCCCCTTAGGTAGACGGCCTGGCCCCCACTGAATGTTATCCTGCTGCAACATGAAACCCCTGGGCCCCTTGGGCTCTGGGGTCGGGGTTAGAACCACTTGGTGAAGGCGCTGCAGTCAGGAATGTGTGCTGACTCTACCACAGCCCAGCTGCTGTCTGTGCGGAGACCCAGGCTTCAGTCAGTCTTGGTCAGGGGGCTCCCTTTCTTCAGGCCATGCTGGATGGGGCCAACTTACTCACGATCTAGAAACTGCCTGGAGAACGATGGCCAAGCTGTGGGCTCATCAGTGCCTGGCCCCCAGGCCCCGTGGCTGTGGAAATGGGGTTGGCCTTTAAGCCCACTCCCGGGAACCCAGCAGCATGGTAGGCCCTCCCCAGTACCTGAGCCGGGAGGAGGTGTCCAGGGTCACTCGGGATGGGGGTGCCGCTGTGCCCTTGGGAATCCCTTTGAGGCTAAACTTGGGGCATCAGCGGTTCACCCATTGGCTTAAGGTGGGTGTTGGGCAGAAGCAAGTAGGGGGAACAGCCTGCCCTTTTTTCTCAGCACAGTGACTCCGACTCTGACCCTGAGTACTCGTCCCTGCCAGCATCCATCCCCAGTGCTGTGCCTGTGACGGGTGAGTCCTTCTGCAACTGTGATAATCAGAGCGAGGCCTCCTTCTGCAGCAGCCTGCACACAGCCGCGCACCGGGGCAAGGACTGCCGGTGTGGGGAGGACGACGAGTGTAAGTGCCTGGCCTGGGCCACTGGGCTTGCTGGGGCAGGTCTCTAGGCCAGAGGAGGAGGACCCAACCTGGCTGTTCCTCTCCTAGATTTTGATTGGGTCTGGGATGACTCGAATAAGTCCTCAGCAACCCTGCTGAGCTGTGACAACCGGAAGGTCAACTTCCACGTGGAGTATAGCTGCGGCACAGCAGCCATCCGAGGCACCAAGGAACTAGGGGAGGGGCAGCACTTCTGGGAGATCAAGATGACCTCGCCTGTCTATGGCACTGATATGGTAAGTGGCAGGAGGGGCTGGAGGGGGGGCACTGCTGGTGCCCCGGCACTGCCCCCCTCTACCTGGCCTGTTGTCTCCAGATGGTGGGCATTGGGACGTCCGATGTGGACCTGGACAAGTACCACCACACGTTCTGCAGCCTGCTCGGCAGGGATGAGGACAGCTGGGGCCTCTCCTACACAGGTATGTGGAGCCCCTTGGGGCAGGCATGCTGGGCGGGGCCCCCGGACATCAGGCTAACCGCTCCGCTCCTGCTGCCCCCTAGGGCTCCTCCACCACAAAGGTGACAAGACAAGCTTCTCCTCGCGGTTCGGCCAGGGCTCCATCATTGGCGTGCACCTGGACACCTGGCATGGGACGCTGACCTTCTTCAAGAACAGGAAGTGCATAGGTGAGGGTGTCAGGATCCCAGGGAGACAGGCCTGTGGGGTGGGGTGCTGCTGAGGTCCTGTAGGAAGCAGAGACGGGCCCAGGCTGAGTGGTCCCAAGGCTTCCCAAAAAGGTATCCTTGAAGAAAGAAGCCCGAGGTCCCAGGGTCTGCAGAGGGTGGGACAGCACGAGGGCACCTTAGTCATCTCAGGAGGATGTCCAAAGGGTGGCTAAGCCCCCACCCCACCCCCCCGGCCCAGGACTCAGGCTGTGCCCCCTCTAGGTGTGGCAGCCACGAAGCTGCAGAACAGGAAGTTCTACCCAATGGTGTGCTCCACTGCGGCCAAGAGCAGCATGAAGGTCATCCGCTCCTGTGCCAGCGCCACCTCCCTGCAGTACCTGTGTTGCCACCGCCTGCGCCAGCTGCGGCCCAACTCTGGGGACACGCTTGAGGGCCTGCCCCTGCCACCTGGCCTCAAGCAGGTGCTACAAAACAAGCTGGGCTGGGTCCTGAGCATGAGCTGTGGCCACCACAAGTCCCCTGCGCCCTCACCCAAGGCCACTGTCAGTCCCAACAGCCCAGAGACCCGGCGCTGCCAGAGAAAACGCTGCCGAAGGACCTAACTTATTTTCCAATGAAAACTGCCTTCTGAGGCTAGGACAGCATTTTCTCCATCCTTTCCCTTGGGCCATGCTCCAGAGTAACAGAGAGGAGTTGGGCCAAGCAAGGCCGTCAGAGGCTAGGTCAGGCCTTGCCAGGGGTTCAGAGGCCGCAGGCCCTGGGACCCTGAGATCAGAACTGAATCCATCCGTTTCCTGTGCGGGTGTGGCAGTGGCTGCTGCTCTCTTTGGAGTCTCTTGGGAGTGGCCACCCCGCTCTTCCAGACTGAGTGCTGGCCTGGAGGCTGTGGTCTGTGGCCTCATCAGATGTCACCTTTCCTGTAGCTGCCAGCCTCCGGGGATGTTGGGTTTGTCCTCACTTGCTTTGCATGTTGTCAGTTCCTCCTGTCTGAGACTGAAAGGTTGTAATAAACTCTTGAGTTTATACCTAACACCTCCATAGTGATAGCATTAGAAGGAGTCCACATCCAGATCTTTTCTCCCGTGGATCTGGGGAAGAGGCAGCCCGGCTGTCTTTCCCCTGAAGGTGCCACCCCCAAGGGACTGGTGCATGTCCCCCAGCAGGGACTTGGATGCCACTCAGCCCTTCCTGCTGTCCCAATTGGCCCAAGCCTGCAGCCAGTGTGTGCAGGGCCCTGCCCCTTCCTCCAGCCCCATGTGGCGTTTCCTCTGCTCATCGCTACCCAAAGCCTTTCCTCAGCTGGTTCAGACCTGGCTGAGCCCCTCCCCAGGCTGAGGGACAGTTGTGCTGAGTGTCTGCCCTCCTCCCCCACCCCTTTGGTTCCTGGTCTCTCCCTTGTTGCGGTGCCTTCTGGTCAGTTGGTTGGTGGGAGAAGGCCCTTGCACGTCAGGAGCTCAGATCCAGCAGGAGGTCAGGGTTGGTGGAGGTCAGGAAGAGGCAGATGCGACGGGAAAGGTCAGGCCCCACCCTTCGGGGCTGAGCGCCTCCATCCACCTTCACGGGGAGGTCAGCCAGGAGGGCCAGGCGCTCCTGGTCAGTGCCGCAGGCCAAGTACGCCTAGGGCAGGCACAGGGGTGAGCAGGGCAGGCCTGGGGAGCTGGCCTCCGTGTCTGGGAGTCTAGGAGGGAGCTCACCTGCTGCAGAAGGCGGGGGGAAGGGAAGGCAGTGACAACAGCATCAGCCACAGCCGGGCTGACTCGGTTGAACTGCCTAATCTGTCGCCACCAGGCTCCCCGAAGCCCTGTGCCTTCTCTTGTCACGCGCTCACCTGCTGCCCAGCGCCCAGCTGTGCAGAAGGAAAAGGCCCCGGACTCTTGTAACTGCCTGATGGGGAGAGCACAGGAAGGTTTCTAGAGGCTTCCTCTCCTGACCGCCCAGTCCCCAGCTCAGCCCTCTGGCCTTAAGAGGCTCGGGAAGTACCACCCCTCCAGGTGTTCCTGTTACTCCCAGTAGCAGCCACCAGCTGAAGAGGGGGTCACACACTTGAAGGGGCGCTGGGCGAGGGCTTTGGTGAAGGCGCACACATGCTGACTCAGCTCCTGCCAGGAGGCCACCAGCAACACATCCAGGTTTGCCCAGAGCTGCAGGAGCACCAGGGCCTGAGGAGGACACAAGCCCATGAGGATGGGTCAGAGGGAGACACCAGCTGAGACAAGCCTCACATGCCACCCTGGCACCAACACCCAGGTGCTGGGCCTCAGACCAGCCTGTCAGGGCCAAGGCCAACCACCTCTCCCAACGTGCTCTGTCCTCACCTCCTCCACTTCAGGCCAGCTGACCGCCACCTCCGCACGGGCTACCCCTGGACTCGCTGGCTGCTGCATCTCCTGGGCACGGGGCTGGCGAGACCTGAACAGAGGTGACTGTCCCTCCAGCTCCCCATATCCCATTGGTCCCACTCTCCTCGAGTCCTGCTTCCTCCATAGCCCACCCAAGGGAGGGGTTTAGCAGCCCCAGAGCTACCTCCATCCTTTCCCTGAACTCCGCCCCCCTTCCCCCAGCCAGGCCTGCTAGGGTGTGAGGGTGACTGGTACCACAGGTAGGCGTCCAGGCCGATGACAGCCAGGTGAAGGCAGGCGGGGCTCTCAGGAGAGATCCAGGGCACTGAACAGGCGGGGCCACAGATCTGCAAGCCAAGGTTTACCACCCGTTCCTGGAGCTGCGGTCGGCGAGGCTCACCAGACTACTGCCAGTTTGCAGAAAGGAGGAGAGCAAGAGCCACCAGTGGTGCTGGGGGGAGCCTGCCCTGCCAGCTCTCTAGAAAACCAGCTGTGTGCCTCTGATGAGGTCAAGGGGACCTATGAAAGCCCCCAGGCGTGTCCAAGATATAAGTCCCCATTCCCATTCGTGGTCCACTCTGCATCCCAGCCTGGCATTTGCCTGGCAGTAGGTACTTGACAAACGCTGAACCTCAGGCACAAACATCAGCTGGGCAGCCCCTATTGCTCCTTCCACCAGGTAGAGTCTGGGCCGCTGGATCTCACAGCTGGACTGCACAGCCAACTCGCAGCCCAAAGTCCCCAGGCCCCCTCTCACCAGTTCCCCACTTTTGGCTTCTGACTCTCCGGAGACCCCTCGTCACCCTTCTGGTCTCTAGAAAAAGCTGTGGCTCCTGTCTGCTCCCGGCAAGAGCCCAGCCGGCTTCCCTCATCTCATTCACATCTTGGCTGCTGAACAGAGAGGAGCCCCAGCCCACTGCATGCCCTCTCCAATCCTCCTGCCCTTGGTCAGGACTGGCAGAACAGCACATCCAGGCTGGGAATCCAGCCCCCCTCCAAGCACCTGGGTCAGCTGGGAGACACCCTGCAGAAACTCCTCAGGCTCCAGCAGCAGCAGCAGACGTTCCTGCTCCCCCGCAGCCCACACTTCAGGAGGCACCTACAGGGATATTCAGGGGTCCTGCTGCTCAGCCTCAGACTCGTGTCCCAGGGCCTTGGCACAGGCAGCACAGCACCTTGAGGCTCTTGACCACAGGCAAGCATCCATGCCCACAAAGATCCACAGAAGCCAATGTGATCTACCACGGCCAAGACCAGCCCTGGTCCATATGGCCGGCAGGAGCACTGAGCACAGCATCAATGGGGAACATTTCTCAGCACCAGATGAGTTCACACTCTGGACTCAGGCCTGCAACTGACCATTGTAGTGGCTTGGGCATCATCCTCGCAGCAGCATCCCCCATTCTTAGCTTATGTGCATGACTACAGCAACTGTCTGATGAAACCACAGAGATAAAACACCCTCCCCAGGGCCGGGCTATGTAAACCCTGGAAATGAGGCTGCTGGGGCACTCACACTGCGGGGGCAAGGTTCTGGCTTGACTCTGCTCCACCTGAGGCTCCGGGCGGGGCGCTGGGGCTCGATGTGGTACTCACAGCCCAGGGAGCCCAAGGCCTCCATCAGGATGTCAGCACCAGCATCTTCCAGGATGGCTAGGGTGAGCGGAAGAGACAGCTGTCATTCCTTTTCCTCCACGTGAGGATGCCGCTCCCAGCAGACCCCCAGCCTGGACGGCGTATTACAAACACACTGATTCTGCCGCCATCGGGTCCAGTTCCCAAATCTTTTAATCAAGCTTCCCAGTTGGAAAGCCGGCGCCAATTCTTGGCCAAGAGGCGGCCTTGACAGATGCCCCTGTCACCCCACCGTGGGCCGGGGATAACCTCCCAGTGACTAAGAGGAGCTTCCAAAACCCAAGTTCCAGCCGCAGTGCTGCTTCTCCCAGGACACCTGCCCTCGCGCTCGGGCGCACCTGGGTCCACGCGCACCGCCAGGCGCCGCAGTGCCTGCTTGGGCCGCAGCAGCCGCAGCGCCTCGGCCGCCGCTCTGCGTTCCTCGGCCGCCGCTCTGCGCTTCTCCGCCGGGTCCCGGGCCCTCACGGCAGCCTCTGAGTCGGCTTCTGCGCCGACAGGCCCCTCAGTGTCCGAATCCGAGATCTCCCAGGTCGTGGGCCGCCGCTGTCCCCGGCCCCGACGCGAGCGCCTTACCATCCCGGACCCAACCTTCGCCATAGTCCGCCCGCCCCCTCCACTTCCTGTCGCGCCCGGACGCCTTTGTAGAGAACATCAGCTGCTTCCGGTCGCTTCCGGACGCCTTTGTGGAGAACACCAGCCGCTTCCGGTCGCCTTTGTAGAGAACATCAGCTGCTTCCGGTCGCGTCCGGATGCCTTTGTGGAGAACACCAGCCGCTTCCGGCGGCGGGCGGGCTTAGCGGAGCGCGGCGGGGCTGCTGCTCACAGGGAGGCACCGGTAGGCCATGGCGCGCAAGAAGGTGCGGCCGCGGCTGATCGCCGAGCTGGCCCGCCGGGTGCGGGCCATCCGCGAGCGACGGGAGCGGCCACGCGACTCCCAGCTCTACGCCCTGGACTACGAGACGCTGACCCGGCCGTTCTCGGGCCGCCGGCTGCCCATGCGGGCCTGGGCGGACGTGCGCCGCGAAAGCCGCCTCCTGCAGCTGCTCGGCCGCCTCCCGTTCTTCGGCCTGGGCCGCCTCGTCACGCGCAAGTCCTGGCTGTGGCAGCACGACGAGCCGTGCTACTGGCGCCTCACGCGTGTCCGGCCGGACTACACAGCGCAGGTGCGTGCGCCCGCCGTCCCTGTCCCGCTCCCGGGAAGGGCTGCACGGCGTCCCCTGCGCGCGGCGCTGTGGGACGTGGTCTCCTGAGCGCTGCCCTCTGGGGAAAGCTTTGCGAGCTGGCCTCCTTCCTCTTTGCTTTGCAGAACTTGGACCACGGGAAGGCCTGGGGCATCCTGACCTTCAAAGGTAAGGAGTCCGGAGACCGTCAAGGGTGGCTGCTGGCAACAGACTGATTGTCCCGCAAGTGAGTGCCACAAACCCCGTCCTTCCTTCCCCAGGAAAGACGGAGAGCGAGGCCCGGGAGATCGAGCACACCATGTACCACGACTGGCGGCTGGTGCCCAAGCACGAGGAAGCGGCCTTCACCGCCTTCACGCCGAAGCCAGAGGAGGCACTGAGCTCCGTGCCCTACCCACCACTGCTTCGTGCCATGATCCTGGCAGAGCGACAGAAAAATGGGGACGCCAGCACCGAGGAGCCCATGCTGAGCCTGGAGAGAGTCCCTGTCCAACCCTGGGACTACCCTGAGAAGCAAGAGGCCAAGAAAAGGGCCCAAGGCACTCCTGTCTGAAGTGCCAGCACCAGCAGTTTGTCTAACGGGTGTGAGGCAGCGGGCACCATTTTGGTGAATTAAAGTGTCTGTGTTACTCCTGAATCGGCTCCCTGGGACCTCGGTGACCTTTCTGAGACTGCGCGGAGCAGAGTGGTACCAGACCCTGCACCCGTGTGCTCCTCTGTCCCTGTTCTCCAAACCCAAATCTGACGGAGGGCTTGTGGTTTCTTGGAGTGTTGGGAGGAGACTGACACCGTGGGATATGTGGTCTGGTGGGGGCCCCGCAGGAGGCCGCTGCTGGGGAAGCTGGAAGCAGCAGGGCTACCCGTGTGCAGTCCCAGCGCTGGCACCTGTCATCGCCACGTGGCAACCCTTTCCCAGTGTGCGGTGCCTCAGCCAGGACCGGAGCTTGAGAGCCAATAAAGGCAATTAAAGCAGCCCGGGTTGTGGTTTCTTCGCGTTTGGGGTGGGTTGTGTGCAGGAGGGGGCAGGAAGATTGACACTGTGGTGGGCCTGAGGTCCACGCCCAACGGGGTACAGACGTAGCTGTCCCGGGGTCCCCCGTTGGGCGTGGACCTCAGGCCCAGCCTCACCGCTTCTCTCCGGGAGGCCGGTACCAGGCGGGTCGGGCCGCGGCCCCTTTAAGCGCTGGCCCCACCCCCAGCCCGTTCCGCGCCGCACTCCAGCCGCGGCGCCATCATGATCTGCTTGGTGCTGACCATCTTCGCCAACTTGTTCCCGGCGGGTAAGCAGCGGCCGGGCGGGGGGCCGGGCCGGGTGGGCGCGGGCCTGGCCGGCCTGACGCGCCGCCGCCTCGCGGTCCCGCAGGCCGCGCCGGCGTCCAGGAGCGCACCTTCCTGGCCGTGAAGCCCGACGGCGTGCAGCGGCGGCTCGTGGGCGAGATCGTGCAGCGCTTCGAGAGGAAGGGCTTCCAGCTGGTGGCCCTGAAGCTGGTGCAGGTGGGGCGCGGCGCGGGGACGGGGACGCAGGAGGGGGGCGGGGGAGACGCGGCCTCAGAGCTGCAGCCCATCCCCTCCGTCCGCAGGCCTCGGAGGAGCTGCTGCGCGAGCACTACGCGGAGCTCCGGGAGCGCCCCTTCTTCGGCCGCCTGGTCCGGTACATGGGCTCGGGGCCCGTGGTGGCCATGGTGAGTGCCGGCCGGGAGGCGCGCCGGCCCCGCGCCGACCCGCGCCCTGACCCGGTGCACCGGCCTGTCCGCAGGTGTGGCAGGGGCTGGACGTCGTGCGCATCTCACGGGCGCTGATTGGGGCCACGGATCCAGCAGATGCCCCACCCGGCACCATCCGAGGAGATTTCTGCATCGAAGTTGGCAAGTAAGGCCGGCCCCGGTCCCGGGGACATTGCTATCCCCTTCCTGGGCCCCTGCCCGCACTCACTGGGCCTTTCCTCGCAGGAACGTGATTCACGGCAGCGACTCCGTGGAGAGTGCCCGCCGGGAGATCGCGCTCTGGTTCAGCCCCAAAGAGCTGCTCTGCTGGGAGGACAGCGCCGCGCACTGGCTGTATGAGTAGCCGCAGGGGACCCGAGGCTGAGCGCCCTGGACCAGTGTGGGTGACTTAGCAACCTCCAGGCCCCGGAGGCGGTGTTGACAGCACCCCTTCAGACCTCCCAGACCACAGGCGGGTCTGCCCAAGCATTGGCGCGCGCTGTTTAATGCGCCTGGAAACGCACCAGAGCGGTGGCCTGGCGCTTGGCTTGGTCCAGCATTTCTTTTTATAATAAACTAAAGAAAACCCTCGTGCTCACGTTGGTTTGGGTTCAGGGACACACGGGAATCAGGATAAGACATTTATTACACACAGAGCAGATACGTGGGTTTGCTTGCAGGGCTAAAGCCTGAGAGTAGTCACCCAGCCCCTTCCCCCAGCTGCATCCACCCAGACAACCCCGTCACCCATGGCCCTGTGGGAACAGACAAGGGACTGGACATACATCACAGTGGAGAGTGGCAGGGTGGTGGGAGAAGCCTACAGCTGCATGTGACTGCAGTGATGTCTGGCCGGGCTGTGGCATGGCTGCCCAAGATCTGTGCTTCTCTGGTGGGAGGTGTGTGGGCAGCAGGGCCTGGGGCTGCCCTGGTCAGTGTTTCTCAGAGCAGGAGTAAGGCCTGGGCCTGGGCAGGTGGGGAAGCAGCAGTCCAGGGCGGTGCCCTTCAAAGCAGGTGGGTGCATGCTCCTAGAGCCAGGGAGGGGGCCCTGTCCGTAGCCCTTAGGGTCTCTGCTGTCAGCCTGTCAGTTGCCCTTAAAGGAAAAGGCTACACCACCAGCCCGAGGCACTTAGTAACGTGTCTTGGGAGTTGGGCTCCTTTAAGACTGCTTGGGAGGCAGGCCCTGGAGCACACCTTCTTCCATCACCCTGAGGCTGAGCCTGTATCCTAGTCCCCCCACCCCCCACCCCCTTCCTGAGGCTTGGGTCTGCCCTGGAGCCTGAGAAACCCCACCCTGGGCCTTCCCGGGGTAGGACTGCGGGCTTCTACACGGTGGGGCTTCTGCCCCGGAAAGAGGACACAGGGGCTGAGGGCTGGCGAGAGCCTGCCACACGGTAATCGGGGAACATGAGCGCGATGAGGGCACCTAGCTTCTCAGACAGCTGCCCCAGGGAGCCTGCAGACATGCTTTCATGCCATTTCCTGGGGTGGCAGGGACAGGGCATGGGGACCCAGGGAAGGCTAGTGGCTGGGCTGGCTCCCTTAAGCTCAGAGCCCCCCGCCCCCTCCCCCGGACAGCAGGCAGAGGCAAGCGGGCCTCGGCAGTGAGGGCCTGCGTCCTCCCGGTGAGACGGGGAGCCCGTGGTGCAGGTGGGAGCTCCCTGCGGGCTGTTCACTCTGGAATTCTGCCGTGTTCTGGCCCTCGGTGCCCGGGTCTGGATTCTGGACCAGGCGCTGGCCAGGAGCTGCTTGGAAAAGGGGGTCCCCAAAGGCTGTCCCTCCCACCTCCCCGCCAGATCCGCTCTGCTGCTTGCGCCGCCCCTGTCAGCTCCCAGGCCCGACCTAAGGTGAAAGCTGCAGGTTGAGAGGTTAGAGGGGCTGGTGGGCGTATGTACACGACGGTGCCGGGAGGGGCAGTGGAGGCCTTGCCTCACTCCGGGGAGTAGGACACCTGCCACACGATGATGTGGCTGCGCTCGGCCTTGGACAGCATGGGCTTCACCTGGCTCACGTCCCCTGCGCTCTCCTCCGTCTCATCGTCCTCCCCGTCGCCTGCGGAGAGCGGATGGCGGTGAGGGGCAGCCCGGCCCAGGGTCCCCGGGGCAGCGGGCGGCACCACTCACCGATGCGGAAGTCGATGTAGCCCTCCCCGCCGCTCAGCACCAGCACATTCTTCAGCTTCTGGCCCTCGGCGTCCGAGGCGGGGGCGGTGGGCCCCGGGCTCTCGGACGGACTGTCCAGGACACTGCCATTGAGCGTGGCCAACACGTTCCCTGTCGAGGGGTACAGGGCCCGTCGGAGGACGGCCAGAGCCAACACGCAGGCTCCTGAGGGAGGCCACAGTGCCGCCCTGAGGGAGGGGCCCGGCACTCACCTGGCACGGAGACGAAGAACTTGACGGCGTCCCGGTGCCCGTGGAAGCAGAGCTGAGCCTGCGCCATGGAGCAGTAGGGGATGAAGCTGCTCGCCGACTTGTCGGCGCTGTCGTCGCCGTACACGTGGATGACGCCTCCCGCGCGGGCCCCCTCCCCAGAGGTGGGGGACGTCTTGTTGGCTGGTGACAGAGAGGAGCCGGGAGGGGCTGAGCCATCGAGTGGGAAATTCCCAAGCAGGCGAGGGCACAGGGCGGGAGCGGGTGTGGGCTGCAGGGCATCCTGGGTGGGGGGCTGCTTTCTGAGAGCAGCAGGCAGGCTGTGGACTTACCTCGGAGCCCCAGGAGCTGGCCTCGGTGCAGAACCACAGCTGGGGGAGGGGAGGGGAGAGAAGCAGTCACAGGGGAGCAGGACAGGGTGGCTGTGGCCAGCAGCGCAGCCGTGGCCTGGCCGAGCACCCCCCCCCCCCCGGGACCCCACCACATGCCCCTCAGCGGCTGCCATCGCCATCCCGCAGGGGGCGGTCACTCACTCTCGGTCAGCGGGATGGAGATGACGACGCCGTTGCCGGTGCCCACCCAGAGCCGGTTGCCCGCAATCAGCAGGGCCGTGATGCGCACGAAAGAGAAGCCCAGCTTGCCGGTGCCTGGGGGGGGGGTGTGGGGGGGGAGGCGGGGTCAGTGCTGCCTCGGGTCCGCCCTGCCCTGCCAGGCCAGCCCAGCAGCCTCACCCAGCATCTTGCTGACGTAGGGCTCGATGTCCACGTCCTGCAGGTGCTGGTGGGTGTGGGCGTGATACAGCCGCAGTGTGGAGTCCAAGCGGATGGACACCCACACCCCGTCGCCGATCCACGCCAGCTGCCGCACTTGGCTCTCCCGCCGCGGGTGGGCATCGAACGACTTCTGCGGGGTCACGGCAGCCGTCAGGGGCAGGGGCAGGGGCAGGGGAGTGGGCGGGGCCTGCACAGCGAGGCCTCCCCCGATGTCTGCCCCGCCCACTGTGACCTTGGCTCCAGGAGGCCCAGCCAGCCGCCCACACCCTGAGCCCGAGTTCAGGTAGCCGGATTCCACACAGGTGTCGACTTGACTTGTTTCAGAATGAAGCTCCAGACAGACTGGCATTCACAGTCCAGCCACCCTCTACCTGCCTGTGACCTTGGACAAATGAGTCACTTCCCTGAATGCAGATCCTCTGACCCCGTGGAGCCCCCACCATCTACCAGAAGGTGTGCCAGGAGCAGTGCTGACAGCAAGAGCCCCTCCCCCCAGCACTTGCCTCTATCTGCATCGTCTTGGGCTGAATGACGTGCACCTTGTTCTTGTAGCCGCACCAGACCCGGTCGTACACCACGGCCATGCAGCGGATGGAGTGGTGTGGGTGGCCCAGGTCCATCAGGTGATAGTTGCTCAGGTCCCACTGGCCATCTGCAGAGCCCACCACACCTGCTCAGGCCTGGCCGGGCTCCACATGTGCTCACAGAGCGTGGTTCACACCGCCAGGGCCCTCAGTGCCGCCCGCCTGCCCGCTGCTGCCAGCCTCACCTTCGCCGCGGTGGAAGATGGCTAGGGTCCCGTCGGCCAGCGCCACCAGCACTCGTCCCTTCACGTGCCTGGAACGGGAGGGCGGTGAGCCAGGCTCAGGCTGGGCCGTCCGAGGCCCCTCCTGATGCTGGCTCCCAGCGAAGAGACGTACACCAAGCTCAGCACGGAGTCCTTCAGCTTGATGGAGTGCAGGCACTTCTTCCAGTTGGAGACGGCCGAGTGCACGTACAGCCTGCAGGAAGGGGAAGGCTGAGGTAGGCAGGGGCTTGCCCAGGGGCCCTGCCCCACCCCTGCCCCCAGGGCCCCACGCACCAGCCATTCTGCGCTCCCAGCCACATGGTGGGCGAGGCACTGCTGCCGGCCCCCTTGGCCTCTCCACTGGGCTCCGGCTCGGGCTGCACATCACTCGAGGTGGCCTCTGGGCCGCTCTCACTGCAGGAGGGATGATGGCTCTAGGGTTCCCCACGGAGGCCGATGGCTGCCCACCTCTGTCAGCCTCCCCTCCCCTCCCCACCCTCCCCTCCGTCTCTGCCACCTCTCAGAGGCCCACCTGCCAGGCTGGGCGCTGGGGGGTGGGGCCGGGGCCGGGTCGGTGAAGACGTGTTCCGTGAGGGGCCCGGGCCGCACTGCAGCTGCCTCTGCCTCACTGGGCCCAGAGTCAGGGACTTCTGTGGCCTCCGTGGCCTCTTCCGTGGACTGTGAAGGGTTGACCTTCCCATTGGCGACAGCAGCCACCTCCCCTGTGGAAGGGAGAGGTGAGCTCGGCTGGACAGGGAGAGGGACGAGGGGGCAGGGAGCAGGCTGCTCGGGGCTCAGGCCCAGGACTCACCCTGGCCCTTGTCCAGCACAGGGGTGTCCCCTCGGGAGGAGCAGTTGCTCCGTGGCACGTTGCAGCGTGTGGCGCAGCCCACGAGGGTGATGCCGGCCAGCACCCCGTCTGCGCCCGAGTCCTCGGGGTTCACGTCGCTGTCCAGGAAGATCTCCCCCGGAGGGTAGTCACTGTCGCTGGCCGCTGCAAGTCCACACCCAGAGCGCATTCACGTTGGGGAGGGAGGGAGGAAATGGAGGTCACCTGCTGGCGCCATCCCATCTACTTCTAATCAGGGGGCGCCACGTGGCGTCTCCTCCTGTGTCCTTAGACTGAGCAGGGTGAGGCCACCAGCGTGGCTCCCCTCGGACACCCCCACCAGCTCCCGCGTCCGCGGGGTGTCCCCGAGGCCAGTGCTCCCCGCACGTCTCCTTCCTCCACACCCTCGTCCTCCGAGCGGCACAGCCCTCCCGCCTGGCGCTGGCTCTGGGCGGCACTCACCGGGGATGCTGGAGATGCACAGGACGTGGGCGTTGCAGACGGTGAACTGGTCCACCACGGTGCCCGGCTGGTTGGCGTCTATGATCACCACCTTGCTGGTGGTCAGGGTGCTGGTGAGGATCCACACGCGGCTGGAGGTGGCGTCTGTCTCGTGGAGCTCCTTTGCCTGTCAGAGTACAGGCGACCAGGATGGTGTTGGTGGCCAAGGGTGGGTGACACCAGCGGCCACCGGGGGTCATGGGGCCTCCTGGAATCTTTCGGATCTAGCCCTGACCATGGCCTTAGGGGATACGGCTGTCCTGTCCCTTAGCCAGGGGGGAGAGCACTCAGAACTGCACTTCCTATCTGCATTGCAGGCACATGTGGTCTCCTTCCACAGAAGACCACAAGCCCAGCCATTAGTCATGCCAGCACACAAAAGGAAGCCATGGGCCCCAAGGGGAAGGACTGTCTGCCAGCCTCTTGGCTCAGCCTCCTCCACCACTCCTCTGCAGACAGTGGCTTTCGTTTCTTGTAAGAAGGCAGTAGCTGAAACCGGTTTGGCTCACTGGACAGAGCATCGGCCTGCGGACTGAAAGGTCCCGGGTTCGATTCCGGTCAAGGGCATGTACCTTGGTTGTGGCACATCCCCAGTGGGGGGGGTGCAGGAGGCAACTGATCCATGCTACTCTCTCATCGATGCTTCTAACTTTCTATCCCTCTCCCTTCCTCTCTGTAAAAAATCAATAAAATATATTAAAAAAAAAAAGGTGATCCTGGGGGAACCTGACCCCTTCAGCCCTACTGCCTGCTGAGCCTTGAGCCTCTGATCTTCCCCGCCCACCACAGCTCCTGGCTCCCAGGTGCTGGGTGCAGCTTAGCCCCGGGCCTGCCCTGGGGAGGGAAGGGAACCTCAGCCCAGTCCAGTATGGGGCACTGTCCTGGCTCTCCTGCTTATTAAGGACGAGCAAGGCAGCCCTTCCCCTCCTGCCACTCCGACCTTTTTCTTCTCTGGCGACGTGTGGTTGCTCTTGGCTTCTCCTTCCGCTTCCCGGTTGCAGGTCAGAGGGTCAGAGCCTGGCTCCAGCTTGACTCCATTCCCAGCGTGGTCCTCACTGGGCTTCCAGCCACTCAGGTTGACCCCCGCAGCGCACCACAGCTGGGGGAACGGGTGTGTGTGTGTGTGTGTGTGTGTGTGTGTGTGTGTGTGAGGCTGCAGCCTCGGACAGGGTCTTCCCCAGCCCCCCCCTCGCCACCGCTGGGATTCAGCTTCCGGGTGGGAGCATCTCCCCGCCCCGCCCACTCCCTCAGGCAGGGCTCACCTTCATGGTGGGATCTTTCTCCACCAGAGGGCGGCAGTACACCGGCACAGGCACGTTCTTCATCCTCGTGTCCTCCTGGCCCCCATTGGGACTCAGCTGCAACCACAGGCAGAGAGGCCGTGGGTGCGGGGCCTGAGGCAGCTCAGGCGTGTCCGCAGCAGTTGGGCTGAGGCCGTGGACCTGCCCTGCTCCCCCCCGCCCCGTGCCCGCGCCCCGTGCCCCCCGTGCCCGCGCCCCGTGCCCCCCGTGCCCGCGCCCCGTGCCCCGTCCCTGCGCCCCCGTGCCCGCGCCCCGTGCCCGCGCCCCGTGCCCCCCGTGCCCGCGCCCCGTGCCCCCATGCCCGTGCCCCGTGCCCCCATGCCCGTGCCCCGTGCCCCGTCCCTGCGCCCCCGTGCCCGCGCCCCGTGCCCGCGCCCCGTGCCCCCCGTGCCCGCGCCCCGTGCCCCCCGTGCCCGCGCCCCGTGCCCCGTCCCTGCGCCCCCGTGCCCGCGCCCCGTGCCCGCGCCCCGTGCCCCCCGTGCCCGCGCCCCGTGCCCCCATGCCCGTGCCCCCCGTGCCCGCGCCCCGTGCCCGCGCCCCGTGCCCCCGTACCCGTGCCCCCGTGCCCGCGCCCTGCCCGCAGCACCTGCTTGTACTTGGCCGGCAGGCTCCAGCCGCAGGCCTGCAGCCGCCCGTCGTCGTTGCGCACGTGCTCGCGCACCTGGCGGTACTGCTCGCGCTTCTGCTCCCGCCGGGCAGAGGAGGTGCAGTCGCTGGGCGAGAGGAGCGAAGGGCAGTCCTCAGGGAGCACTCCCCCCTGACCCTGTCTGGTGCTAGGACACGGCTCTGCAGTGCCAGCTGGGCGCCCGGCGAAGCAGAGGAGGGCTCAGAGCCCTGGGCTGGAGACCTGACCCAGCACCTGCCGTGGTTCAGGTTCCCATCCTGCTGTCCCTGTCGCTAAGGGCCCACTGGCAGGGACCTACAGCACAGCCTCTCACCTCCCTGGGCCTTCCACTGCTCTGACACAGGCCCAGAATTCCCCATTTCTGCCCTGGAGCCCTGGGCTTCCTGACTTCTAAACAAGGGAAAAGCCAAGTTACAGAGGAACTTAATTCCCAGGAAGACACAACCCTGTGGGAAAATTTCCTGCCACTCCAAGGACCCTGGGAGCTCAGGCATGCAGGACCAGAAGCTGCCTTGAGACTGCCAAGAGGGGTGCAGCTGGCTGGGGCTAGCGATAGGGACTGTGGGGTGTGCAAAGGGTCAGCCATGCTCCCACACGGTGTGTTCATGAAAACATCATGAGGCCTGATGCCCTGGCCAGTGTCCTTCCCACCATGGCCTCCACCCCCCAGCACAGCCCCAGAGCACCCAGATGAGGCGGGTCCCGCCTGGCATGTCCGGCCACACGGCCTCCCCGGTGCATTGTGGGAGGTGCGGGGAGGGGGGACACTCACTCATCTGGGAAGAACTCCAGGGGCCGGTTGCCTGCGGAGATCTGGCACAGGGCGTGGCTGCGGCGCTGGCTGAAGCCCGCGGTGGTGGGTGACTTGTAATGGATGTTCACGGAGGGGTAGGACCGCTTGGCCGGAGGGGGGCTGGACGAGGAGCTGAAGAGGCGGCTGAAGCTGCCAGCAGAGCATGGGAAGTGAGCGGTGGGCCTGGGGTAGGCCCCCCCCCCCCCCCCCCAGCCCGGCGTCCCAACTCACAACTGCCAGATGGTGGACTTCTTCTTCTCCTGGACAGATGGGTGCTCTCGGGATGCTCTACACGGAAGGCAGGGAAGGGGCCCAGCTAAGCCACCGCCCGGCCTGTCACCCCGCACCCTGCCCACCCACGCGCACTGCCCACCCACGCCCACGGCCAGGCCCGGCCCCACCAAGTCCGACCAGACCCCACTCTTCCTGGGCTCCCTCTTGCCTCCCTCACAGGAGACCCTCATCCTGGACACACCGGGATGGAGCAGCAGAGCAGAGGGCCTCCTGGGCAGGGTGCTCAGAACTTCCCAGAGGGGCCCCAGCACACCAGCCCCGGCACGTCCCAGCCAGCTCCAGCCCGGCCAGGGCAGCAGGGGAGGCTCAGCTCTCCTGGCCCCGATCGGCCCCCACCCGGGAGCCCCCCCACACTTCCTGGAAGAGAGGAAGGGGGTGGTGAGGACGTCATGGAGGGACCCACCTGATCATCTCGGTCCACCGCACGGCCTCCTGCAGCTCCATCAGCCGCTCCTTGTACTGGTTGCGCTCCATCAGCACCCGGGCCATCTCCACCCGCGTGAAGCGGCGGCGCTGCGCCATGGGGATCTTGTCCTGCGGGGAAAGGGCTGCCCGTCAGCCTGCGAAGGACCGCCTGCCAGGCCAGCCCAGTGCCCTCCGAGGCCAGGCCACACCGAGACACCTCGTGGGCTGGCCTCTGGGTGTGGGCAGGGGGACAGGACACACTGAGGGCACACAGTGACTCCCTGTGAGCCTGGGCACCATGGCGATCAGTCGACACTTTTGGGGGGACTGGCCCAAGGTGAAGCCGCAGGCAGAGGTGCGAGGGAGGTGAGCGGGGCCTGGGCCACCACATCCAAGCTGAACACTGGAAGGTTTTTTGCTTTTTATTATTATTTTTTTTAATGTTATTTTATTTTTAAAGTATTTTTTTATTGATTTTAGACAGAGAGGAAGGGATATGGAAAGAGAGATGGAAACATCCATGAGAGAGAATAATAGATCGGCTGCCTCCTGCACGCTCCCTGTTGGGGAATCGAACCTGCAACCCAGGCTTGTGCCCTGACCAGGAAAAGAACGTGACCTCCCGGCTCATGGGTCAACACTCAACCACGGAGCCGCGCCGGCCAGGCCACACAGCGGACGTTTTGGTGGATCTGTGAGGGGTCTGCTGTTGGCAAATTCTGTGACAGGATGAAGACTGCTCTGGGAAATCGAGGCCTGGGAGCTGCAGGCTTGTGCAGGGGCGAGGGGGCCCCGAGGGGAGCTTCCAGGTGAGGGCACGCACCTCCATCAGCATGTGGAAACCTCCCTGCAGCTGTTTCTGTGCTAGAGTGCTTGGTGTGAGGGTGCATAGGAATGGCTACTGTTTCCTGAGTGCCCGCTGTGACCTGCATCCTGATGGGAGAGTCACATGACCAGGAAAAGAACCGCTAATGAGGGCGAGGTCCAAAATCCGCCCAGGCCGAAGGCCCGTGACTGCCCCCTCCAGGTAGCAGCGGCTCAGAACGTTCAGTGCCGCTTGGGGAGGAGACGGGGACGGATACGGAGGCAGAGGGCCTCCCAGCCACTGAGCTACGCAAACAGTGGTGACTGATGCTATTCCGAAGCCTGGCTCTGCCAGTCGGAGTGGATGGGGCAGTGGCTGTGCAGCGCAGGCAGGGAGACCCTGCTGGTGACGTATAAAATGCAGCCACTAGGTCCCAGCCGGTTTGGCTCAGTGTTGGAGCATCTGCCCTGCGACTGAAGAGTCCCAGGTTCGATTCCGGAGAAAAGCCAAGTACCTCGGTTGCAGGCTTGATTCCCGGGCCTGGTCGGGGCACATTCAGAAGACAACTAATCAATGTTCCTCTCTCTGTTTCTCCCCCTCCCTTCCACTCTCTGAAAATCAATGGGGAAGAAACATCCTTGGGTAAGGGTTAAAGTGCATGCACTACGATGGGAAGCTGAGGGGTCCCGTTCTGACTATGACATCCGGGGTGGGGGGTGGGGATGCTGCTGGGTGGGGTGAGGGTGAGGGGGCCCAGAGGCCCAAAGGAGGAGCGCCTCCCTGGTAGCCCACCCACTGCCACCCCTGCCCCGCATGTTAATAGTGGAATATACCAATTCTGTACAGAGATAGCTGCTTACATCCTCCCCCTCTTCTTTGGGTTCACGGCGGGCAGTGATGGCCTCGGACTTCACTCTGCAAGATGAGAAGGGAGCCAGGACGGGTGAGGGTCACTGGGCACCAGGCCAGACACGGTCCCCCCTCAAGCAGACTCAGGACTCCCCCTCCGGTCCTAGCCCCGAGCATGCCTGCCGGTGCCCTGAAGCTCACACACCTGCCTTTGCTGCTCCAGCCATGCCCACGCCCTCCCCTCAACAATCAAGGACCGATGGGCAGACAGACCCAGCTATCCTTCCTGGCACAGGCGGCGCTGGCTTCAGGCAGCCTGGGGTCGATGTGGCGCCCACTCCCACACACCGGCTGGCACAGGTGCCGCCAGCCTGAGGCCCCTTGCACATCCCCTTTCCCATCACCTGTCTGGGAGGACGGGGGAGGCCCTGGCTAAAGGATAAAGGCTCCAGGGAAGTGCTGACTGCTGGCAGGAAACCCCGGCACTCAGTGGGGCTGCTTGGCTGAACCCTGGCTGCCAAGGAACTGGGAGCCACGGGGAGCACAGAGTGTGGAGGACAGCAGCTCCCAATCCTCCCCTCCTCCCTCCTGCATGAATGTGATGCGTGAGAGCAGCAGGAAGGCTCAGCTCGAGCCACTGGGAAAGGGCACCCCAGACAGGAGCACCTGTGGGACTGCAACAAGGAAGGAGATGAGGGTGTGAGGGAGGAAATGGAGGAAGGAGATGGGGTGGGGCTGGCAGACAGCCTAGTAGCTAGTAGGTGGAGAGGCTGAGAGGCGAGCATGCACATGAGCCACTTTGGGGAGGAATGACCACGGGGTGTAGCTGGAAGAAAGGATGATGGGGTGGAAGAGAGGCCCAGCAGGACCTCACTCTGCCCTCCAGGCTCTCAGCCCCTGTCCCTGCTGGGACCCACACCCACAGCCCTGCTCACCGCCTCAGCTCCTCCTCCAGGTCCTTGATCCGGCTCTCCAGCCGCAGTTTGGCTTGCCGGGCAGCTTCCAAGTCGCCCTTCAGCACCTCCTGCTCCCCAGACAGCTGGTCCACCTTGGCGATGAGGTCGTTCTTCACCACGTTCAGAGCGTTTCTTTGGGGAGGCAGAGAGGCGGAGCCGCGTGAACCAGCGTGGACGTTACGTGAGGGCCGCAGAGGGGCCACCCGCACATGTGTGTCTGAGGCACATCCCGGTCCAGATGTGGCCAAGGTGGTCACCACATGCCCCACGAAAGGCAGTGGCCACTCCCCGGAGGGCGAGCTCAGCCCTGAGGGTCCAGGCCCTCCTTGGGGGCTGCCCTCGGGGCTGGGCTGACATGGCTGCCACAGGGAGGCCTGGGGAGGGCTATCCCAGCACCAGAGGCGAAGACAAGTTCTTACTTGGTTTCTAGAAGCTGTGAGTTCTCCAGCAGCAAATTCCCCACTTCCTTGCCCATTCCTGAAACAAAAGGTGCCGAGGTTTTGCACTTGGCAAAGCCAGACGGATGCCATCACCTGCATCAGAGTAACACACATCCCCAGGAAGCAGCCCACCAGGGGGGCTGGTAAGAGGGCATCGGGACTAGGGGCGTGGCCTGCAGAAAGAGGGAATCAGGACTAGGGGCGTGGTCTGCAGGGAGATGGGCATCAGGACTAGGGGCGTGGCCTGCAGGAAGAGGGCATCAGGACTAGGGGCGTGGCCTGCAGGGAGATGGGCATCAGGACTAGGGGCGTGGTCTGCAGGGAGATGGGCATCAGGACTAGGGGCGTGGCCTGCAGGGAGATGGGCATCAGGACTAGGGGCGTGGCCTGCAGGGACATGGGCTGCAAAGGGATGCCAGTGGACCCGGGGAGGCCTCTGCTGGCCTTCAGGCGGGCGCTCCACCCAGGAAGTCACAGGGATGAGCCTGCCGTGTGCCAGCCCCAAGGGGTCCCGGATGGTCTGAGAGGCACCGGGCAGTCTCCGTGGCCTTGACGGATGCAGCAGCCCTGGGCTCACATTCTGAGGGGTCGGGTTCCTACAGCTTTCTACCAACATCAAGTACCACCAGGGCCCAGATGGCACCGGCCTGAGCTGACTCAACTGACTCACTGAGACTGCATCCACCCCAGTCTCAGTGCCCCAATCCCAGAATCACCCCTTTTACCCCCCCATCCTGTGTCTTCCCAGCCCATCATGACACTGACCCCTTTCAGAGTCCCCCCCTCCCCCCGAGGGACAGGACACAGAAGACGACACAGATACAGAGAACACCTCGCTGAGGAGATGGGATGGCCCATGGCAGGCGCAGCCCTCCACCAGGACGAGGAGCAGGACTGAAGGGACCTGGCCCAAGGCAGTGGGGTCAGCAGGAGGCGAAAGAGGGAGTGGAAGTGAGGACAGCGCTGCCTGGGGCCAGTGCCCAGAGGGGCTGACCTGGCTGCTCTGTGATCAGGCCCCAGTGGACCCCAGAGACAGCTCTCCGCAGACATGTCACAAAATCCCCCAAAGTACTGAGTCTAACCCTTTGAGTCACCCCCCGAACCCAGGTCTGTTCCTTCTGTTTTCACTCCCTCCGCGACCTAATGCAGACATGAGACAAGATACACAGGCACAGTGTGCTCAGCTTAGGGTTCTGTCTCCATTCACACATCCTCCCCTCGCCTGGGGCCTGCCTTCTCCCAGGCTGGGACACGGCAGGCAGCAGGCAGGCTCACCCAGACAGGCTCACTGGGGCCAGCCTCCCCTGAGCTTACCGAAGCTGGGTCTGCCCCTCTGCAGCCAGCCAAGGGACTGCTCTGAAGGGGTGTCCGGGCAGAGGCCCCCACTCCTCATCTCTGCCCTGGAAGTCCCTGCTGACCCCACCTCGGCCTCACCATGCAGAACAAAGCAGACGGCTCATGAAGCATGAGGAGGTGACGGGTGGACAAAGGAAGCCCGCAATGAGAGGACACACACTGACGTGGGGCCTTGGCCTTACCAAAAAAATCATCGCGCACTATGGGAGCGTCCCAGTCCCACAGCAGATGGGCAACCAGGGCGGGAGGAAGGACGAGGAGAGAGGAAGGGAGAGAAAACAAGCGCATTAAGCCCATGTGGACAGCAGGGGGCGGTGTTACAGGCTGCTTCTCGCTGCCTGGGAGTGAGACAGGGGAGCAGGATGGGAAGGAGCCAGCTACTCCGGGAAGTTTATCTGTGGGTTGCAGAGAGCACTTGCTGGGAGGTGGAAGGTAAGGCAATGCACTGACAGCTTACACCACAGCCTGGGTGGTGAGGGGCGGGTAAGTCACTTGACGGAAGAAGTCTCTGCAGGAAGGAGACTGTGCCCGGGACCCTCGTGCCTTTGCACACTGCAGAGGCTGCACCTGGGAGGCGGGGGCCTTACAACCTCCCGCTGAAAGCCAGGGAGCAGGGTCTCAGTCCGCCTGCCACCAGGGAGAGGACCCTGAGCTGCGCCTGGTGGAAGCCTCACTGGGTCCCTGGCTCCTGGATGCACCTGACAGAGACACACAGCCCTGAGCCTGAGGCCTTGTCCGGGTAACGGCCCTCTGCTCCTAACGGCTCTGCAGAGCCTTAACAAATGACCGTGGGGGATTCTTGACTTTTGAAAAGATAGGTCAAGCCCCAACCGGTTTGGCTCAGCGGGTTGAGCGTCAGCCTGCAGACTAAAAGGTCCCAGGTTCGATTCCGGTCAAGGGCATGTACCTTGGTTGCGGGCACATCCCCAGTAGGAGGTGTGCAGGAGGCAGCTGATCGATGTTTCTCTCTCATCAATATTTCTAACTCTCTATCCCTCTCCCTTCCTCTCTCTCTAAAAAAAAATCAATAATATATATATTTTTTAAAAATAAGAAAGAAAGAAAAGACAGGTCAGGGCACAGCTTCTCCCTCAGAAGTCAAGGTCACCATCAGTGGGCTAGGGAGCAAACCAACATAAGCTTCCAAGCGGCTGCAGGCTGCTGAGCAAAAGCACGTGTGCTTAGTGGCCTGGAGCAGTCAGGCTGCCCGCCAGAGGTGGCTGCAGTGCGACAGCAGCGGGGAGTGTCCCTGGGGCGCCACCCACTCAACCTGGACTCCACTGAGGGGCAGAGGGGACTACAGACAGACACACAGGAGAGATACACACCTGAGAACTCCCCTGGGGCCATGTCCAGCGAAGCACAAAATGGCAGGGAAAGTAAGTGACAAAGGTCAATTGGTGACTGGAACCAACAAAATAAATTCTTATTAAAGAAAAAGCAACAATGATCAGCCATTTCCACGTTGAAAAGCATAAAAGAATGAAAGCAGATGTCACCAGGCCTGTGGTGACAAATCCCACTGGGGGCAGAAACCCTGAAGGAAAAGGGAGGCCAGAACAGAACATCTCGGTCCCCAGGGGACACAGGGCACCCCGGGGTGGGTTGAGGGGAAGGTGTGGGAATCCAAAGCCTGCTCACCCCTCTAGTTCCATTTCCCACCCAGCAGACGGGCCAGCCCTCTGCAGACAGAGAGATAAGAGTGTGTGTGTAAAAGGCTGTGTAAGTGTGCATGGCTGTGTGTGGTTGCATGGGGATATTGTGTGCCTGGGGGAGTGGTTGTGCATGTGTGGATGAGTGTGGTTGGGTATGTATGTATGTGGTTGCTAGTGGGTGGGGTGCCACCAAGGCGCCCTTCAGAGTGAGCAAGCTCTCTGGAGCGAGTGAGCCGCAGGCACCTGGCTTTGCAGGGTGCCCTGGCCAGCCTACATCTTGCAGGAAGGGCACAGTATCAAGTAAGGCAGTGGTTCTCAACCTTCCTAATGCCGAGACCCTTTAACACAGTTCCTCATGTTGTGGTGGCCCCCAACCATATCATTATTTTCGTTGCTACTTCATAACTGTAATTTTGCTACTGTAATGAATCGTAATGTAAATATCTGTGTTTTCCAATGGTCTTAGGCTCTACCTGTGGGTTGAGAACCACTGAAGTAAGGGATGACCAGAACACAGGCCCACTGTGCAGGAAGGAAACATCTATTTACATGGGGCCTCCTTTATGTTCTTCAATTCTATTTTTTAACTCTTTTTACAAAGGTTTTACTATTTCAATTCTCACCTGAGGATACATTTTTTTTATTTTTATTTTAGAGAGAGGAGAAAGGAAAGATGAGAGAGAGAGAGAGAGAGAGAGAGAGAGAGAGAGACAGACAGACAGACAGACACATGGATGTGAGAGAAAAATGTCAACTGACTGCTTCCTGTACATGCCCCACTGGGAATCAAACCTGCAACTACTCGGTGCATGGGATGATGGTCCAACCTAGCCACACCAGCCAGGGCGATAGACATTTTCTAAGTCTCATTACTAAGCAGTACGGCCGGACGCCAGTGAGGCAGAGGGGAACGAAAGTCAGGTCAGCGTGTCCAGAGCTTAAACTCGAAGCGATGCAGGGCGGGTTATTGAGACTGAGTTTTGTTTCCTCGTTTGTGAAATGGAGACAGAATCTCCTGAGCGCAGGCTTGTTGTGAAAGTCTCTGGCAGAGCAGCTGGCACCTGCTAAACGGAGTACGTATTAATTCCCTTACTCCCCAGTTATGTCAGTTCTATGCTGCACATTCTCATGCCTTAACACTTCTGAAATTATAAATGGGTCTTAACAATTGATGGATGTTATAGTTTAATTTGCAGCAGTTGTTTCCTTTCTGGGAGATTTCTAAAATAATAGTATATTACTTGTGGTGTTATAGATTCAATGAAATATAATATGTGTGTACCTCTTCCTTCTTTGCCAAAGGAATTCACAGTCCAAATGGCCAATCCAGGCACTGAGAGTTTGGGGATGCTGTCATCAACTATGCCAACTGCCTTAAGAATCATCTCTAAGCCAGTTTAGCTCAGGTGATAAGAGCGTCGGCCTACGAACCGGAGGGTCCTGGGTTCAGTTCCAGCCAAGGCAGGTACTGGGGTTGCAGGCTCCTCCCAGGCCTTGGGGCCCTGATCGGGGCTGTGCAGGAGAAAACATCTCTTATATTGATGTTTTTCTCTGCCTTTCCCTCTTTCTTCCACTCTCCCTAAAAACCAATGAAAAAATATCCTAGGGTGAAGATTAAAAAAAAAAAAAAAAGAATCATCTCTATCTTATTGCTTAGAGTATTAATGTGTTTCTGAACTGACAAGATCTTTCCACTGTGAAAACTATCACAAACCAGGCCGGTGTGGCTCAGTGGTTGAGTGTTGGCCTATGAGCTAGAAGGTCACGGTTCAACTCCCAGACAGGGCACATGCCCAGATTGTGGGCTCAATTCCCAGTGCAGAGCATACAGGAGGCAGCTGATCAATGGTTCTCTCTCATCATTGATGTTTCTATCTCTCTTCCCTCTCCCTTCCTCTCTGAAGTATTTTTTTTTTTTTAACTTCTCAGCACACAGTATAGCAGGAACACCCCCAAACCCTCAGTGCCTGGATTGGCTATTTCATGCCTCTCACCATTTGGACTGTGAATTCCTTTAGCAAAGAAGGAAGAGATACACATATGTTATTAAATTTCATTGAATCTATAACACCACTACTACCCCAGTCTCTTCCCCGATTAGCAGCCACAAAGAAAACTTAGGGTCAGGTGTTCACTCCTGCCACAGGTATCGTCAGAAATACGGTGTGGAGGACCAAAATCCGGTCACTGACACTTACTGTGGCTGAGCCGCACACAAGCTCGGGGCCCCTGTTAGACACAGCAGGCTGCCCGGAGTCAGTGCTCCGCCGAAGGTCACAACGGAATTCAACCCTCTCCAACTCAAGGCTTCCTGACTTTCACTGTGCTCACCTGGTACGGCACCCAAAGGCCTGTCCCCTTCAGGAGCAGGGGCCCGTTTCAACCAGAACCCACCCAAGATAACCACCTTCTGCCAAAGATAAAGCATCCGAGTGGAAAGGCTGAGTGCACAGCAACTCACACTCTGTCACATGGGAAAAGGGTGTTGGTTTCCAGTCCTCGGAACAAAGACTCATCAGACGCAGTGGTCAGACCTTCTCCTGAAAAGATCCTGCCGAACCCCCTGTGCTGGGTCCAAGCCCAGGAGGTTTATCAGACATCCTTACGGCCCCAGGGAACTACCACATCTGACCGAGAATTAATTACCCCATTAAAAAAATAAATAAATAAATATATATATATATATATATATATATATATATATATATATATATATATATATATATATCTCGGGTCTAGTAATAATTAATGTCGTTTTTTTACATTCGTTTAAAATCTTGCTTGGCGTTGACTTGTATTGACATAACCTTCAAACATGTGGTATCTACAGAACGTGTGAAGTGCAATTAACAAGTTTTGCTTGAAAAAGTTTGTGTTTGGTTTGGTTTTTGTTGCAAAACTAGGGCTAAGAAGATGGCGGATGAAGAGCATATTCGGCACTGCATGCTTTACGAGTTCCAATTAGGAAGAAAAGCAAGTGAGGCTGCAAAAAACATCTGTAGTGCTCTTGGTCAAGATGCAGTTAGCGCCAGAAAATGCCAGCGTTGGTTTGAGAAATTTCACGAGGGAAATTTTTCGTTAGATGACAAGAGTGGTCGAGGCCGTGTGTCCAATTTTGATCAAGAAGCTCTTCAAGCTCTTTTGGTGCAAAATCCTCAAATTACCCAACAAGAGCTTGCGACAACTTTAAATTGTTCACAAAAAACAATTTCCAATCAATTGCGTGCACTTGGCAAAGTCCAAAAGTTTGGAAAATGGGTTCCTCATGAGTTGACCGACAACAACCGTAATCAAAGAGTCACAATTTGCAGTTCGCTTCTCTCTCATCAAAACCGTTGGCCGTTTTTAGAGCAAATTGTTACTGGAGATGAAGAATGGGTGCTGTCTGTAAATTTGAAAAGGCGGCCTCAATGGTTAGACAAAAATGAGTCTCCGCAGCCCACGCCAAAACCTGACTTGCATGCGAAAAAAGTGATGTTGTGTGTTTGGTGGAATTTTAAAGGAATTCTTCATTATGAACTTTTACCATCTAACCAAACCATTACAAGTGCAGTGTATAGTGCCCAATTGGAAAGGTTAGCCCAAGCTTTAAGAGAAAAAAACCCGCGCTGATTAATCGGAAGGGCGTAATTCTTCACCACGATAGCGCACGACCACATACTGCAAGAATCACTGATGAAAAACTGCACCAGTTGGAATGGAAAGTTCTCCCTCAACCTGCATATTCTCCTGATATTGCCCCTTCCGATTATCATTTGTTTCGTTCTTTGCAAAACTTTCTTCTTGGAAAAAAATTTAATAATGAAGAATGCCTCAAAAATGCATTGACCGAATTTTTTGCATCAAAATCACAAGAATTTTACAACAGAGGGATTAAAATGCTTCCTGAGCGTTGGGCACAAGTAGTAGAAAACAACGGCAACTATATTGTTGATTAAATTTTGTTGTATTGTTTAAATAAATTCTATTTTAAAAAGTATTAGAAAACGACATTAATTATTACTAGACCTAATATATATATATATTTTTTGAATATATATTTATATATATATATATTTATATTTGTATTTATATTTATATATACATACACATATATATTGATTTCAGAGACGAAGGGAGGAGGGAGAGAGAGAAACATCAATGATGAGAGAGAATCATTGATTGGCTGCCTGCTGCACGCCCCCTACTGGAAAATGCCCCACACACTGGAGATCAAACCCACAACCGGGCATATGCTGTGACTGCAAATCGAAACATGGCCTCCCGGTTCATAGGTCGACGCTCAGCCACGGAGCCGCGCCAGCCGGGCAGCCCCGTTTTAAATGACCGATTCAGCCGGAACCGGTTTGGCTCAATGGATAGAGCATCGGCTTGGGGACTGAAAGGTCCCGGGTTCGATTCCGGTCAAGGGCATGTACCTTGGTTGCGGGCATATCCCCAGTGGAGGGTGTGCAAGAGGCAGCTGATCGATGACTCTCTCTCATTGATGTTTCTAACTCTCTATCTCTCTCCCTTCCTCTCTGTATAAAATAAATAAAATATATTAAATAAATAAATAAATAAATGACCGATTCAGTCAAGGTGGCCTTCAGGTAAAATCCACTCATGCGCAGTTCCTAGTTCGCCATTTTTCCTCCCATCACTGCTTATGGAGATTTTGTGTTTAGGTGACATTTGGAGTGATGCCGGGATCAATGCCGACCACAGGATGTGGCCACACAGGACTCCGAGCATCCGACACCCCTAGGGCTCCGGGAACGCTCACGTGAAGAGGCCCACCGGGGAGGAGAGCTCTCTGCCCGGGGCCGCAGACGGACGGACGGACGGGCAGGCCACCCAGAGCCACGGGCAGTGTGGAGGAGGTCAGCTCCGGCAAAACCCTACGGAATGACGTGAGGGCTTAACGTGCAGCAGGAGCACAGAGACGACAGGTCAAAGTGGAAATGACCCAACGCCATCCAGAAACTGAGCGCCATGCAGCCGTAAAGAGGAAGGGAACTGAGATCTCTCTGCCTGGGGGAGCTCAGGGCACCGTGCTAACGGAGCCCCGACAGAAGGGAAGGACCACGGACGGGAAATGCCCCAAAGAGACAGAAGTGTCACCAGGAAGTAGAAGAGCGAGGGCTGCAGGCTGGGAGGGGCGGGAGTGACTGCTAACAGGCTCCGCCTTGGAGGGTGAAATGTTCTAAGTTACGTACAGCTCTGCGATGCTCACAGCCACCGAGTACACTCTAAGCGGGTGAATCGTATAGAGCACATGTGTCAAACACAAGGCCCGCGGGCCAAATCCGTCCCGCCAGGCCTTGCAATGTGGCCCGCACCGCGCTGTCATCACTGCTCTCCGCTGCGTTTCCATCACAATGACAGTTTATGACTGTTCAGTAAACCATTCGTCCCGCGATTTAGGCTGGATTTTAGATTTTGGCCCCTTCTCTGATTGAGTTCGACACCCCTAGTATAGAGTGAAACTCCATCTCGTAAAGCTCTCGTAAAGCATCGTGGTTGGTCAGTCAGGGCTTCTATTCTGGGTTGGACTTGGGTCCGAGTCTTGGCTCTGTCCTTTTATCTCACCCTCCTTAACCTCCATTTCTTCATCATAAAACACGACTAACGGTGGCTGCACACATGAAATGCGGGTGCTACTGGAGATAGGTACAGGCGCAGAGGGACCCTGCTCCGCCCTCCCTACACCCTTCTTCCCGCCCCTTCCTGGCCAGCGCTGACCTCAAACTCCTCCACGCTCCTGTGGCAGAGCGGCAACGCCACGCCGGAACCACACACCCTGACACAGTGACACCTGCCTGTGGCTTTTCTGGGGAGGAGGCTTTATGTGTTTATCAATTCCCAAAGGATCAAGACAGCATCCCGCTGTGCGCTGCCAGTTCTCAGCACAGGAGCCCTCTCGCCTGAGGCAGCCTGCTCTCGGCCTCCCCCGCCGGGCCCGGAGGGCTGCAGCTCCGAGGCTGCCAGGCAGAAAGGTGCTACTCCAGGGACCCGGTGTGCGTGTCACCGGTGTGCGTGGCTGTGGAACAGCCTGACTGCTGTGCCTCTGCCTCTGACACGTGGCCTCCCACGGAACGCCCGCCTGAGGTGACAGCCAGCCCCTCGCCTACCCTCTGGGTGAGAGTACAAACCCAGGGAGGCAGCCTCTGGGAGGGCAACGTGTAGCCACACCCTTCACCTTGGGGTTCCCACGCCTAAAGTCTGAGCTGAGAAAAGCATCAGGGATGTGGGCAATGACGCACGCCCACAGGCATCCATGGCAGCAGTCTCAGACAGCAAAATGCAGAGCCACAGAGACCCGACTGGGCGACTTACAGCCACACCAGCAAACGGTTAAAATGCATAGCCCCTTAGAAGCTCAGGGAAATGCCAACGTCACCCACCGAGAAAGGAGATGTGAGCTGACCATGCACGTCCTGTGGTCTATGGGCCTGGGAGTGTGTCACCCAGACAGAACACACTCATCACAGCATGGGACGGTAATTTCTGATGTTATCTGACTATTATAATGTGCACGTAACAGTTTTCCAAAATTAAAAGAATGCCTAAAAACAGAGTATGTATGCCATTATCTGAATTATGTAAAGAAGAGTGGAAGGACATCAAAATACTACTAGTGATTGCCTCGATTAGATTCTCCTGGATATTAATTTTGCATACTTATATTTATTTTTACAATGCTTATGATAAAAATTCCATTAAAAGTATATATTGATGAAAGTGGACATATTATTCCTGATCTTAGACAAAAAGATTTCAGTCTTTCATCACTGAGTATGGATATAATTTACAATATGCACTCACAAATGCACAAGATGGTAAAGTTTATGTGTATTTTCCCACAATTTAAAAATTAGCTAAAAAAAACCCTTGCATTTCAGACACAAGGTGGTGCGGGCTGACACACAGGTGTCCCTACCCCAAGACAATCGACATATAAAAAAAATCAAGAGGCTATCCCAAAATGAAGAAAGTGACAGCCCGCTAACACCAACTGGACTCGCCCACGCAGGCCCAGGCCTGGCGGCAGGTGCAGCGGGAGGGCCGCCGAGTCCCTGGGGGCCGAGCCGACCACAGGCCGGTGTTAAGCATGGGAGCCCAGACACCATACGGGGCGTCGGCGTGAACCAGTGAAGTGACAGCCACAGAAAGACAAGCAATAAGAAGCCTTTGATGAGAGCAGATGATGAAATACGGGTCATGACGTGGAAGGCAGCCCTCAAAGACTGGTGGAAGGAGAGCAGGGTGCACCCGACTTGCCATGAGGGAGCTGTGAGCCACTTAGGTGTGGGGAGAGGACCCTCAGAACCACTGCTCCCCGGAAACACGCCACACTCCGCCCCGAAGCCCCTGCCAGGAGGCTCAGGGGGAGAAAGGGCTGAGCTGCAGTCCCTGAGCTCTTCCCTCAGCATGGCTTGGGGGACACGGCTGCTTCTCAAGGGCTCTGGACAGAGGGCTGGGGTTAGGGGTCTTGAGGGGTTGGGGTGGGGAGCACAGAAACACACGGTCAGGGGCAGGTTTGAACCCCGCTGAGAGACTCCGAGGTGATACTGACTTCCCGCCCGCCTGGCTTCGAAGCATATGGGCAGTCCGTGGGCACCAGCAGCTGCCTGGCAAAGCCCAGGGGCTCTCCGTGCCCGATGTCCGCCACCCTGGGACGGGAGGGAGGACCAGGAGCAAGTCTATATGGAGCGGCCAGCTCTGCGCCCACATGAGACGGGGCGCAGGGAGCTCTGCTGGAGACCGGGGTCAGAGGGTGCAGGGGCACACTGACCCGCCTGGCATTTTCCTTGTGGAGGGAGGAGCTGGCAACAGCCTGCACCTCACACTCACACACTCCTCAGAGCGGACTGCCTGTGGGGCGGGGCGGGGCGGGGCTTCAGCCTGGTGCTAGTTAGCATGCGTGTCTTCCCGGGTGAGAACTGTTCTTAAGTGGCTGAGTTTTAAGGTGTGTAATTATATGTGAATTATTGTAGAAAGAAGTTCCTAGCTGCTGACAGAGATTGGCTTTCATCACCAATGATGGGTCACGAGACAGCCTGTGTTTACCTAGCAGGTCGGCCCCTTCGTCCACGTCCCCGATGACCTCGGACCCCGCGGTGGACAGCTCGTGGTACAGGGAGTCCGTGTTGATGCCAAAAGCCTTGTTGACAATCCCCTGGGTCGGGCTGTGAGGAATGCAGAGGGAACGGCAGAGTGAGGGGGCAGCACCATGGGCCACGGTGACACCCTACACAGGCGCTCACAGCCAGCGCTGCCTGTGCAGGTGCAGGCGTGGTAGGGGCCCCTCGGCAAGGGCAGCGACTCCTGAAGTGAGGGCTGAGCTGAGAGGACCCGGCCCTGGGCCGGCGAGTACCTGTTGCCGGTGCGGTCGAGGCGGGGCTCCCGGCCCACGTCCAGCTCTGGGGTGGAGTCGATAATGTCCTGAACATCAGACCACTCGTCACTGCTGCCCATGCCTGGGGACAGAGGGACAGGGTCAGGAGGTGCCTGGAGTTCCCTGCGTTGCTCACGGCCGTCCTCTGGCCCCAGGTCCAGAGACCCCTGCTAGGCTCCCGCCAGGGAGACACCCTCAGGAAAGGCTTTTCCCAGGACTGTGCCTCCTTCCCATGATCTCATCTGAACAGGACACTCAACCTCGACTCATCCAGAGCCCCAGATTTTTCTCCCCCTTTTCCCTAGACCAGTGGTCGGCAAACCGCGGCTCGCGAGCCACATGCGGCTCTTTGGCCCCTTGAGTGTGGCTCCTCCACAAAACACCGCGGCCTGGGCGAGTCTGTTTTGAAGAAGTGGCGTTAGAGGAAGTTTAAGTTAAAAAATCTGGCTCTCAAAAGAACTTTCCATCGTTGTGCTGTTGACTAACGAGGTTGCCGACCACTGCGCTGGACGCACCTGCTGGGTGGCGGTGGCCTACTGTTAGAAGCCCAGTTGAGTTGTATCCTCCAAATTCACACAGTGAAGGCCCAGCCCCCAAAACAGGGGTCCTCAAACTTTTTAAAGTGGGGGCCAGATCACGGTCCCTCAGAGAGCTGGAGGGCCGGACTATATGAACTACTAATTCCTACTGTAACACCTCGGCTGCGCTCACTGCCCAAAAAACCTGGCGGGCCGGATCAGACTCCTCTGCGGGCCGCATGTGGCCCGCGGGCCGTAGTTTGAAGACGCCTGCCCCAGAACCTCAGAAGTGACTGTATTTAAAGAGCTGAGCAAGGTAAGATGGGGCTGCTAGGGTCCGACTACGTTCTTCTAAGAAGAGGGGATTAGGATGAAGACACACTCAGGGGAGAACCATGGACACACTTGGGGAGGAGATGGCCTCAGGGGAAAGCGGCCCTCCCCACACCTGTTCTCTGACCTCTGGCCTCCGCAACTGGAGAAGTAAATGTCTATGGTTAGCATGCCCATCCTGTGGTGTTTACTATGGCGATCCCAGAGGACTAATGCATCTTCCCAAACTACAGTGTGTAGGAGGAAGATAAATCTCCCGGGGGGATGGGAGAGGGGAGGGCAGGCGCGGTACCTATGCTGACGTTCCGCATCTCCTGCGTGACCTGGACCTCCATGTTGCGGCTGTTGCGCTTTTCCCGGGCCCGCTTGCTGCTCTTGGTGCCGGTGCCGTAATCCCCCAGGGCCTGCAGGCTCTCGTTGAGGGGCGTGACTGCGGCCGAGGGCACGGAGGACGTGGGCGTGTTGGACTTGGTGCCCGTGGTGCTGGGCGTGGCGGCCACCGAGGACTGGCCCGACTCGGACATCTCGTCATGTGGACACTAGGGCCAAATACAGGAAGGGGGGAAGCTCGTGGTGCAGCCCCCGGCCTGGGGCCCCGCATGAGGCCCCTCGCTCGGCCTCGTTGCCACTGGACCGTAACAAAACAGCACCCGAATGGGAAGGGGCAGGTGGACCCCTGCTCTCCCGTCGGGCCGATTGCTCGTGGCCTGGTCACGTGGCTCGTTGGCCGCTGCCTCTGGCTTTCCGGAGGCAGCGCCGCCTTATGGGAATGGTTTAAGTGGCGGCTTTCGGCTCGCACGCTCCCCGATGAAGCCGCATGTGATGGACATGGAGCTACACAGATATGGCAGGCAACCCTTTGCAGCCGGTGGGTGGTCAGGAACAAGATGCAGCTCGGGGTGGGCGGAGGCTCTCACCGGGCCAGAGAGGCCTTCTCACCCAGTTCGCACTGTTGCTTGGCACTGGCTGACTCCGGGTCCCACCCCCTCCCGTGTCCTGCTTCCCACCCTGGCTAGTCAGGAGCTGTGAAGGGGTGCACACCTCCCCAGTTCTGCCTGGCATGGCCTCCGAAACAGACACACAGGGGATGTGTGATGTTCAACCTCCACAGATCAAAGGGACCACAGTCCACTCCAGACATCTACGCAAGGACAAACTGAAATTCCATTTCCACAGGACGGGACACCCCCAAAATGTCCCAGGAGTGAAAGAGTCCAGGTAATTAATATCTACAATTGACTGTGAACCTTAAGGATTTCTTGGAGAGAACACACTCCACTGGAATCAGTGTAGGATGTGGGACAAACACTTCTTCTCCTGCAGTCTTCCCTGCCGGAACCATTGGGCAAACAGTAAAAATAGCCCCACTCGCCTGTCGATAACAGTCACCCGAGCAGGTGCCCGGAGCCCCTCTGAGGCTGTGGCAGCAGCCCCCTGGGCCGGCCCCCTCTCGTGGTGCTGAGCAGGGGCATGGTCTCAGAGGGGCTGAAGCTCCGGGGTGGGGCTGCGGCTGAGAGGCGGCTCACGGTGCACATCCATTGCCCTCCGGTGCCAGGGCACACGGTTTCTCCAGAGGGCACACTTCCTAGGGAATTCCTTAACCGGGAGGGCTGATGAGGGCTGCCCCGCCCGCCCCAGAAAGCTGGATGAACGCTGGGACCCATTACACTGCCTGTGACCGGGAGCCAGAGCTGGTTGGAGACTTCTGAGATCTCTCTTTTCTTTTTCTTTTATAATTTCTTATTGATTTCTTACAGAGAGGAAAGGAGAGAGCTAGAGAGCTAGAAACATCGTCGATGAGAGAGAAACTTCGACCAGCTGCCTCTTGCACACCCCCTACCGGGGATGTGCCTGCAACCAATGTACATGCCCTTGCCCGGAATCGAACCCAGGACCTTTCAGTCCGCAGACCGATGCTCTACCACTGAGCCAAACCGGCTTCGGCTGAGATCTATCTTTTCCAGCCAGGCCCAGGCAGGACCCTGCCTCTCCCTGGGACAGCAACTTCCAACTTCACCTACTAACTGGCTCCCGAGCCTTCTCTACCAGGAACCAGTCCCAAATCCTCCTCGGGCAGGGCTTTCTGACCTGGGAGGCCCTGCCCCAGGGGACGCCCGTGACACCTGAGACACTTGAGGGGGCTAAGTGCTCTCGCATGGAGCGGGTGGAGCCCGGGGCGCCCCTCCACATCCCACAGAGCACAGGACAGCCCCTCGGCTGTACCCGAGGGCTTTCCCACCTCCTTAGATGAACCTCTGTTAATACATTCCAAAAAGGATTCGGGCCGAAGCCGGTGTTGCTCAGTGGATAGAGCATCAGCCTGCAGACTGAAGGGTCCCAGGTTCGATTCCTGTCAGGGGCATGTATTTTGGTTGTGGGCACAACCCCAGTAAGGGGTGTGCAAGAGGCAGCTGATCGATGATTCTCTCTCATCGATGTTTCTAACTCTCTATCCCTCTCTCTTCCTCTCTGCAAAAAATTAATACAATGTATTAAAAAAAAAAAAAGGATTAGGATTCTACAGTTTAGGGTCCAAATGAGAAGGAAAACTCCTTTCCTTTCACAGCACGGACGCACACAGAAAGTTCCTGTGATGGCTCCCAGGCGCTCTCTGCCCCTCTGCACGTCAGGGGCACTTGCGTCCTTGGGGAGGGGCGCTCTGCTGCCAGCAGGCCCCGCGCTAGCACTTGTGAGAGGGTGCAGGAGACCTGGTGCGGGAATCCCAGGAGGACCAGGGAGGTCAGGGCCAGGAGGCCCCTCTCACAGAACCATTCCTTCCAGCCACCGTCCGAATTGGCCACGTTTCCCGGCCTACCTGCGACTCTCAAACCGCTGTCTGTGGGTTTTCTGCGGGTCTCCTTGGCCCTGGTAATCACTGTGAGGAATTCTGCGACAAACCGGGACTCCCCCAAGCTCCCTTAGCTCCTCCGTCACCCTGTGGTCCACCACTTCCCCACAGGACACTCCCCCTGGCCACCACTTACCTACAGGCAAACCTCTCAACCTCCTAACATCAACGTGGAGCAGTGACCTCCAAATGCAAAGACCCACACTCTTAGCGGTCTTTCCTCACCATGAGTAGCCACAATTGTTTGGTTAAAACACTGAAAATACAGTACACAAAAACAAATAAACAAAACAAAAACAACAGCAAAATCAAGAAATTAAAAAACCTTAAAACCTAGTACATGAAATTAAAAGAACTTAAATAATTGTTTGAAAAAAATTAAAAATAAAACACATCTAAGAACTAAAACATAAAACACTGATTTATTAAGAGAAAGGCGGTGTCAGACAGCACAGGAGGAGAGAGGAAGGGTGCCCTGCGGAAAACGCTGGCTCAGAACGGCAGGAGAGACGGAGCCCAGGAGGCGAGGGCGAGGGCCCTGCGGCTGAGGCCAAGGCCAGTGGCTTCTTCAAGAGCCCCAGCTGCAAGCTGAGAGTGGGAGCAGCAGGCTTACATGGCCAAGTCCGGCCTGAATGGTGGCGATAGCTGGGACCCCACAGCCCCACCACTGGCAGGATAGCCCATAACTGGCAGGTGAGTGCCTGCGTCAAATGTCACAGAGACATGCTTACTCCCTGGAGCAAAAGTAGAAGCCAGTGGGGTCAGAGTTTGAAGCTGCCTCCTGCAGGCAAGCCAGGCCCCAGAGGCGAGCAGTCAGCGAGGAGCTACAGCAGGAAGGAGGTTTCTAGGACATCTGGGCCCCATGTCCACACCCAATCCTGTCCAGACGCCGAAGCCCGTCGCCTGGCCTGTGGCTCCTGGCTGCTGTGTAAACCTCCGGCACCAGAGCTCAGTGCACTCCGGGCTGGCATCCGGGCTGGCCGCAGATGCTAGCAGGTGCCAATACAAGACCAGGCCCTTCTGAGCTGGTCCAGTTCCTCCATTGCTGTTGCACCTCAGGGAGGGGTCCCACTAACCCGGGAAAAGCTGCAAAGGGTTGTATGCGAAGACGGGACTCCTGAATGGACATGGGGCGACAGGGACAAGACCCTCGC
Source organism: Pipistrellus kuhlii (assembly GCF_014108245.1). NCBI lineage: Eukaryota > Metazoa > Chordata > Mammalia > Chiroptera > Vespertilionidae > Pipistrellus > Pipistrellus kuhlii. Next base: position 91,499,704 of record NW_023425540.1, read on the forward strand.
TCCACAGCGCGGCTACAAAACCTGGTAGGTGGAGCTGAACTGCAGCTGGCCGAGGTCGCTCAGGTGCCAGTGGTCCCCCGAAGGCACGAGCTTGCCCCCCATCTGTGCACGTACCATGCCGTCGGTCAGGGGGAAGACGTTCAGAGAGGTGGGGCGCTCCTTCCTGCTGAAATGTGAGGGAGGACAGGAAGCGGACGGTCAGCTTGTGGCTCAAGAAATGAGAACTGACCGCTCTGCACAGAGCGGTTCCCATGACAGCCCTTGCCTGGCCCAGGGAGAGGCCGCTGTGGGCAGGCCGGGGCCTTCTGGGAGCCCATCACTCCTCCTGCCCCCCTGTCCACGGCCACTCTCTGATCACAGGCACGTGCACCTGAAGGAATCTCTGCTTCTTTCTCTGTGATCCCTGTCCACGTGAATCTCCGTGTTTAGTGCTCATCGCTGGTCCTGCTGTGTGTGCCAGGACACCCCACGGCAGCACCAGCGAAGGGCCCTTCGGCCGCATGGCCGGCGCTGACGGCTCCTGGGAGTGGCAGCCGTTACCATGACGGCCTCCTTATGTGGAGGCCAGACTCACAGCACGGCACCCGTGAGAAAAAACACCTCTTGCTGCCCCTGCGCCCTGTTACCGGCCCCTCCCCCACTGCGGTGTCTTTTCACGAGAACTCACGTGACCAAAGGACAGCATAAGAGAGGCCTGCCCTTCTGCTGGGCCACCCCCTCTGCAGTCCCCTGGCACCTTTCTCTGGCTCGGTGCCTTGTCCCGTTGTCATGGAGCCCTGGCACCGGAGCTGCACCAGGAAACGGGATGCCTGGTAGCCTGGACTGGTAGAGTGAAGTTCAAGGCCCCCTGACGGGGGCTTGTCCGCGAGCAGACGCTACGTGGCCGTGGCACCGGAGGGCAGAGACCCCCTCCCACGGGAGCCCACGCCAGGCACCAGGTGGCGGAGACAGGCCAGCTCCCACGCTGCCCCAGGACAGACACACTGCACCCAGGGACTGCCATCCAGAGAGCCCATGCTGCTCAGAGCTCTTTAGGCCAAGAATTACAGTCCCTCAAGCCACAGCCTCTCGTGCTCAGAGCTCAGTCCCCAGAGACGGAGGCTGGAGGGGTGGGGGGGGCTTCCTAAGGGGTCCGAGGAGCTGGGTCCAGAGGCTAGACTGTTCCTTGTGGTGCTTGGTGGATGCAAGTGAAGAGGGAGCAGAGCAGCCCCCGCTGACCAGAACTGACCATGGCCGGGTAGACGGCCTCATACAGTCCAACCCTGGGCAGGGTCTCTGGCTGGGCCCGCACGCAGGAGAAACACAGAGCTTGTGAGGCACTTTCTCTCTGTCCCTCCATGGCTGGCTCCTGTCCTGCTCAGGAAGATGCTGCTTCCTGCAGAGCAGGCTCCCGGGACCCGCTGGGACCTGGCTGTGCACGGGGGCAGGGGCAGAACCAGAGGAGCAGGTGCTCCCAGGGGCTGGGCTATGGGTGCCTGTGGGGGTCATGCAGAGGGCACACTCAGCCGAGGCCCGCAGGAGGCACTGCACACAGCCCTCCTCCCGGGACACAAGAGGCTTTCTGGACATGAGAAACGCAGACCCTAAGGAAGACGTTACGTTGGGAAGGTCTGAGTCTGCAGATCCATCAAGATCTCAGTGGCCCACAGCTCACCCCTCACTCTGGCTCTGATGCACTGGGAAGGCGGCCTTGGCCACGTGCCCAGCACAGCCCTGGAGGGGTGGGGCCAGGGGCGGATGGGCTGCAACTCCCATCTGCTCCCTCAGGGCTCCCAGCTTGTCCTTTGCCCACTTTTCCTCTGGGCCCCGCTCCTGCTGGGTGCAATGTACACAGTGGGTCCCCTGGCCCCAGACAAGTTCGATCCTGGCCGCCACCAGATCTGCAGGGTGACAGCAGGGACATGTGTGACATCCTGCTTTAAAGGACGGGGACACTTGTCCAGAACCTGCTTCCACAGCTCTGTGTGCAGACACACACTATATCCAGAGACAGACAGCCACTCTCCCCGGCAGAAATCATCACCAGGAATTCTGTCTGATCATCTCGTTCTCCACAGAATCGCAAACGGCTCTCCTCTGAGGCCGGTTAGCACTTGCAGCACTGCTGACTGAGGCCGCAGCTGCCTGAGGCTTGGCCAGTGTGTCCTCTCATTACAGCCTGCAGTGCCCTCAGGAGACGCCTATGCTTGTCCACTTCAGAGGCTTTAGCCTCAGGGGTCACACTATCTGTGGGTCACAGTCATGCCCTGGCTCTGGGCCCAGGGCTCTGACACCAGAGCACAGGGTCTCGGCCCTGCCCACTATCTACCATGGCAATGCCAGCCCTGGGCTATGGATGCACGGCCCCATCTGTGGACGGGTGGATGTTTGCTGAGTGGAGTCCCGGTACCAGTATCTACTCTGGGGCCAACCAGCTGCCTCCTCAGTGTTGTGACCCTATACACACGGCCCCATCAGGAGGCTGTGATCTGTACTGTGCTGCAACTGAGTGGCCCCAGGAACTGCCTGTGCTTGTCATTGAGAACCACCAGCGTCTTAATTACAAACTCTCCCGACCCCAAATGCCCCAAGCGCCTGGCTGGACAGCGCCAACACTGCACAGGCTTTACCTTTTCCTCCACGACTGACGAGGACTGTGGGACAGCGACAGACACAGGGCCAGCAGACAGCAGTGACAGCACAGAGAGCGAGACAAGAAGACAGCGTTAGAACTTCAGGGAGCTCCATTGCTCGTTTGCTCACACAGAATACATGTGCGACGACACAGTCAGGCATCAACTCCACACTCGAGACAGATGCTGAAACACGCAGACATCTACATACGACAGACACATGACACGCAGAAACATGATCCACAGCGTGGATAAAGGACCCAAACGAGGCCTGTGCAGCAGGTCACATGTAGTCAGCACAGGGCGGTGGGCACGTGTCCTCTCCAGATGGCTCAGCACACATGTGTACTTGGCATGCAGGGACAGAGCACACAGCCGCACACGCCTCTGTCCATGGACAGACCAGGTGTTTGAAGCACACACTGGGTTTTGTTCTGAAGACACACAATCCAAGAAACGAAGCCAGGAGTGAAGGAAAATGCCTGCCTGGGGGCAGCGGTGAGCAGAGGCGCCCAGCACTAGGGGAGCCCTCGTGGTGGGAGCTGGAGAGTCTGAATGAAGAACCGGGGTGCACATACACACATATGTCCCCCAAGAGGCCGAGTGGTAACAGGAGAGGCTACACCCCGAGAAGCGGGGCCCGGGGCGGTAGGCAGGGCCTTGCCTAACCCATCGATGCTGCAGCACAGTCAGACATGGGGACATGTCTGACCCCATGAGCCCACCAAAGGCGGCAGCCAGTACTGTGACAGAGGCTCAGGCTTTCTCTGTGTCCACTAGCGTTTCTTCTAAAACACGAGGCGAGGGCTACATCCAGGTCTGCTCACCTGGAAACAGGTCCAGGCCAAAGTCAAACACACACTCTGTCCCTCAGAGCACTCGCTCCCAGTGAAGTGGCTGCAGGGAAGGCAGGAGCCCCTACAACTGTTGCAACAACCCAGGACACATGTGTCAAACACAAGGCCCGCGGGCCAAATCCGTCCCGCCAGGCCTTGCAATGTGGCCCGCACCGCGCTGTCATCACTGCACTCCGCTGCGTTTCCATCACAATGACAGTTTATGACTGTTCAGTAAACCATTCGGCCCGCGATTTAGGCTGGATTTTAGATTTTGGCCCCTTCTCTGATTGAGTTCGACACCCCTAACTCAGGACAACCAACCTCGGCTGGTGATGACGCTAAATGCCTCCACCCAGCAGGCAGGGCCACGGGGGTGGGCGCCCCAATGCACGGCCCCACCCCCTGCTGCCTGCGCCAGGCTTCCCACACAAGTGCTGTTCAGGCACCCCCTGCAGGAGCACCCCCTTCTCCACCGCGAAGGGACCTTGGCAGGACAACCGGCAGCTCCAGGCACCTTCTCTCTGCCACGGTGGCAACTCTGGCTGGGGAAAGTCAATTCACAGAGCGCGCCGAGGACTGGAGGTGACAGCGATCCATGGGCCCACCTGGGCCCATTGTGGATCAGATGGAGACAAGGTGTGCAGAAATCTGGGCCAGAGCCTCAACCTCTCTGGGTCAGCCAGGGGGTCTGTCTTATAAATGAAGGGCGCCCGCAGGCCACAGATGGCGTGGAGAAAGCCCGGCATGCACCAACCCCACGGGCATTGCTCCAAAGAAGTTACAAACAGCCCTGGCCAGGCAGCAGGATCTGAACTAGCCGTATGGACAGAAGAGAACCAAAGACCTGCCTTAGAAACAGGTTTCTTATGAGCAGCCTGTTCTAACTACCTGGGCAGGAGGAGCTCCAACACAGCCTTCAAGAGTTGCTGAGGGGCTTCAGAGGGCACTCTGCGAGCCACCCAGGCATGTCCATGGAGCTGGGCTTCTCTAGGGAGGGGGATGCTGGCTTCCCGTAACTCTGAGAAGCAAGGAAACTGGAGGGTCAGAGCCACACTCGTCCAGACTCTTCTCAGGGCCATGGGCCCCACGACACACGGATAGCAGGTTCCCAGACAAGGCCCTGCCTCCACCACGGGGAGACGTCCACAGGAAGCACAGCCCATCCTGCCATCACGGCACCTCTTCCACGCAGAGGGAGCGAGAGGCCAGATCTGGCCCCGGATGATGGCTGGGCCCTCAGGGTCCAGCTGTGGAGTATTAGCAGCTTCTGCTTTAGGCTGAGCCTACACCATCCCAAGGTTCCAAGAATGTCTATTTCTGTAGTGACCCTGGAGCCCAGAGTGACTTAGGGCCATAGATGCTCATGCCTCTAAGTCCTGAGTTCAGAGGTCACACCTCCGTGGCTCCTGGGAAAAGTGCCCTTGAAGGCCTATGACCTCCGAGGGGCTCCTGCCTTGCAGAAAGCTGGTGGGAAACGGCCTGACGGCTCCAGCATGCTGCAGCTCAGGACTGGCCCGGTGCCCAGTGTGCCCTGGAGATGCCCGGCTCAGACTGTCCTGCACAATGTCTAGCACCATGCTGGGCACCCCATAGCGTTCCCAGGCTGCCATGAGGCTCACACACGTACTACATACTTCTGTTTTCACATGTGAAGACGCCAGTACAGACACAATAGCTGTGCCCACAATGGCCCAGAGAGTAACTGAGGACACCCATGGAGGAAGGACCTGAGTCTACTTGTTTACAGACATAACCCACCAAGGAGACAGGACAAAAAAAGTCTGTAGCCGACAAGGCCTATATGGGGCCTGACTAGGGCTGTAGGCTTTTGCCTGCAGGAGCAAGGGGCCATGGCCGGAATGGACCAATGGCTCAGCACAATCTGTGGGCCTGGGATTCCCACCTCGGCCATCCTCCTGCTTGCTGGAGACTTGGAACAATGGTACCAACCTCCCCGTCCCAGGTCAACAACTCTGGTCTCTCATGGGCCAACTCCTCAAGCTGGCAACGCGCTGGAGATCTCTGACAATCTGCCCCCGGGGGGCCGTGGTCTGGTTTTATCTGACCACAGGGAGCAAAGACAGAGGAGGAGCCGGGCCTCTGCCGGTCTCTCCCCGCTCCCCTGAGAAACCAGCACGGGGCTCCTAGGCTCGGACAAGCCAGGGCCTCTGAGTCTGCTGGCACTGGCACTGCTCTGCCCAGCAGCGGGAGTACGGCTCCACCTGGAGTCACTGAGGTGTCCCCCCACCCTTTCCCACCCACCCACCCACACACAGCCAGTTCTCATGATTCTCAGCGGATCTGTTTTATAAAGTCACCAGAACACTGAATTAGTGAACACCGAACCATTACTCCCGGAGAAATAGGTGCATATACAGATATGCAGCTCACATCTATGATAATCTATAATAATAAAAGCATAATATGCTCATTAGACTGGACATCCTTCCAGACGAAGCCACGGCGGGGGCCGAGGCAGAGGTGGCTGCTGTGGTGGGTGGGAGCCAAGGCAGAGGCAGCCACTGCTGAGCCCCTGGCACGAATTTTGTGCACCGGCCTCTAGTAGATGTGAGTCTTAATTCCTAACATATCCTGGTAGATTCTACTTGCTTTATTTTTAAAAAGAGAAAATGAAGTGCAGACGTGTTTGGTGACCTAAGGCTGTCCCATGAACAGGGTTCAGAGCTCCAAGTGCCTTGCACAGCACTGCACCCTGTCTCCATCCTCTGGCAGCTCTGCATGAGGCTGAGACAAGCAGGAAGTGACACCCTGTCTGACTGCAGCAGGCATCATGCGTGGTGGGTGATTCAAATTTTTCACTGCTCTGTGCATGTCTGCAAGTGAGTGAATGCAGGAGTTGATATTGAGTCTACAAGTAACTTTTAGTGAGTAGGCGAATCCATAAACACGGAACCTGCAAGTGCTAGGACCGACTGCATAAAATTTCCCCCGGGCCTTCATGACTCCACATGAGCCAGCAGAGGTCCACCCACATCCCCTCACCCTGCTCTGGAGCCTGGGAGGATCTCAGCACGCATTCTTAGCTTAAGCCACACACTCCGACCAGACAACCCTCTTCCTGAGTCCACAGGATGGGATAAGGGGCCACGGGGCCCTGCAGGCTCCGGCCCTGCCTACCTCCGCCCGGGCAGGCTGCTCTCGTTCTGGCTGTTCCCCCCAACTTGCTGTATCTTGGACCTCTCGATGTGCTCCACGTAGGTCTGAATCATCTGTGGAGAAGAACATGGTGCATGAGTGATGCCTGCTGACCACGGCCTCTCTGCCTCCCCTCTAACCTCTTCTCGACTTGCTGTGCTCTGGAGATAATGACAGAACACAGGAAAATGGAGTCCGACCAGCCTGAGCTTTCAGGCTTGAAAGGACCAGGAAAAGCAAGGCCAAGGAGGCAAGCCAAGGTCAGCGGCCGCCACACGTGCCTGCCTGTGCGGGCTGGAGGCGGATGCTGGTCACGGCCGGGCGCCTACCTCTGTGTGCCGTTGGTGCAAAGCGTTGTACTCCTTCTTCATTTCTGACTCTCGCTCCTCCAACCGGCAAACTGGAAAACACAACTGTTGTTTGTCAACCGCACAACCCAATTCTCACCACTCCGTACTGCTCTGGACTCACTGAACGGTGGTTAGGGTTCCAGGACCAGCCCCTGCCGGTGCAGGCCGCCGCACCCCTGAAGCTCAGGAGGGTGAGCAGCAGGAGGGACTGCTGGGGATGACAGCATGCAGATTCTGACTCAGTCTGGGACGTGTGTGCATTGTATGTGTGCTGTGTTATGTATGTGAACTGAAAGTCAGGCTATTCAGTTCTGCTACAAAAGATACAGGGCGGTGGCACTCACAGAGCGTGTCACTCTCTAAGCTTAAATTACATCGCAGCTTCCAAAGACGCAGGCAAACCTCACAGGATGTGTCAAGTGCAGACCAAAAGTGAGAAGGTGGCTTGTGGAAAGAGGCAGAATTCCTACGTGAGTAACCTCTAAGATAGGGGTGTCGAACTCAATCAGAGAAGGGGCCAAAATCTAAAATCCAGCCTAAATCGCGGGCCGAATGGTTTACTGAACAGTCATAAACTGTCATTGTGATGGAAACGCAGCGGAGTGCAGTGATGACAGCGCGGTGCAGGCCACATTGCAAGGCCTGGCGGGACGGATTTGGCCCGCGGGCCTTGTGTTTGACACATGTGCTCTAAGATGTGCAAAGAGCGAAAGAACACCCGAGACGCATGACAGACACACGTGTCCCTTACGTATGTACCGAGGGCTAGAAAAACCAGGTCATGATTGTACCACCTTCAGGTTGGCAGCTGTGTCACCCCTAAATGGGCAGCTGCTGGATGTGGCATGCAAAACGGTCTCCTCTGGCCACCTGCTCTAACCCCCGACTGCTCCAAGGCCTCACTGGGGAGCTACAGCGGCATCCAGGGTTCACATCCTGCCTCTCAGCAACATCCCAGCCAGCCAGGGTGCCACTGGACTCAAACACCTTGTCTGTGGTCCTTTGTTCAAATTTCAAATCTGTCCTTGCGTTCCCACCGAGGCGTGCAGAGCCAGGGACAGGACACAGGGCAGTCATGGGCCAGGACTCGTGGGGTCCTTCCAGCACCTCCCAGTCCTCAGTGTGTGAGCTTCTCTGCCTGCCCCACTTCCTGCTGTAAACTATTCCAACAACAACACTCTTCAACATACGTTCTCTCGTTCCATGATTCCTGGAGTGGCTTTCCCAGCACTGTCCTTGGAGGCTGCAGAGTCAGGGTCATTCCTCACCAGACTGCAGCACGCAGCGCACACAGAATCCCCGCCAGAGGAGATCCCAGCCTTGGGGGAGAGGGGCTGCCTGTCTGTGCACAAGCCCCGGACCTCAGCTAACCCCTCCGCCGGGGCAGGTGTTAGGACACGGCCCCGCTGAAGGAACCCAGAGGCGTGTCCTCGCTCCTCTGGCCTTCACTTGTGGTGCTGACCAAATGAGCAAGTTCAACCCGAAATTTGGGGTTTACATGTTTTCCTTCTAATAAGGGCTGAAAAGTTTCCACATATGAAAAGTATGCTAAGTAAAGGGAATGTTAAGGAGTCTGTGTAACTATAGAAAGGCTTACCTATGCGTGTCTAAACCGGGCCTTTTGGTTGGCTTCCAGTTTGCAAATATAAGCATGCTTGTACATATAGGTAGCCAACAGCCTGCTGGTTGTCCAGAACTCACCAACACACCATGACGTACTGGCCTTCGAGTCTTGGTTTGCTATAGGGATAGAACCAACACATCTAACCATTTTCTTCCCGATTTTATCTGAATTTTTCAGGGAAATGAAAGCTCCTGCCACCTATGGGAACTAGGTAAAACAGCAAACTAGGTCTCAAACTACAGAAAACTGAAGCCACACCCATCATTTTAACTTCCATAGTACAGCTTACACAAAGATTTCTGAGAACTAAAGACATAGTTCTTACCACAAAACAATCACAAACCCTTTGCCTCTCCTTGCAAGGAGCAGGGCGTTCACACAGGCACCTTGGTCAGCTGCACACCCGGCCCAGGAACTGTCATGACAGGGGCTGCATCAACAGCTCAACTCTCAGTGGTGTGCAGACAAGGCTGTAGTGTCAGGGTCATTCCTTACCTGACAGGTGGGGCCTCCGAGCCTGCACTTATAATACTCCAGGTGACGTGACACTGCTGGCCAGGGGCCCACGCTTTGAGGAGCCATTGGTATTTGCACAAAGTGGAGTAACAGCCTAGTTATCCCTGGAAGAGCTTAACGTGCCTACAGACTGCAGCACACAGCACACACAGAATCAAGGATCCACAGGGCAGGTAGGAACACAGGGTGTTAATTCAGGGTCAGCCTGCAGTATATGCAAAAGTGCTATGTCATCAACGGGATTATTTATGTTATTTCCACAAAGAACTGGAGTCTGATTATAGAAATACAGAGGAGTACAACGGTTGAGGAAATCACGGTGGAAATTAAAAAAGGCTACCAATGGGTTCTCTCACTCTTTCTGCTTTAACCACGGCTCTCAACACCCTGCTCAGCCAGAGCAGGCCTGGAAACTGCACTTTCAGGCTCAGGCTGGCTACTTACTCTGATCTGCATAGTTTTTGGCCTTCAGTTCCAGCTGACGGGTCTGAAACTCATAATGCTCCACCTGGATTTGTAGATCTTTCTTCTCTTGTTCCAAGGCATCTTCAAACTCGATGAATTTCTACAGATGGGAGGGAGAGAGCAGGTGGCATAAATGTGGATGGTAGATGACAGCAGGCTCTCACAGAAGGGCCTCAGACTTCAAGAACCAAAGTGAAAGAGCAGGCTCTGGGTCAGAATGCAGGGTTCCCCGACAGAGTGCCTGCTTCCCTCATGTCAGTTACCTTCACCCGCTCAGGCAGAACCTGACACAGACCGGGTGACATCAGGGCAGGAGGAGTGAATGACGCTGTAACCAGCTACCCAGGAAGTCACACGAGGTCCGGAATTTAGAAGACCCAACTCTTGGTTTAGTTTTGGAACTCTTAAATTTGTTTTTTGAGAGTACATTTATTAAAGCTGGGGACGCACAAAAAAGGCCAAAACCGGTTTGGCTCAGTGGATAGAGCGTCGGCCTGTGGATTGGGGGGCATCCCAGGTTCAGTTCTGGTCAAAGTCATGTGCCTTGGTTGTGGGCACATCCCCAGTGGAGAGCGTGCAGGAAGCAGCTGGTCGATGTTTTGCTCTCTTCAATGTTTCTAGCTCTCTATCCCTCTCACTTCCTCTCTGTAAAAAAAAGAAAATCATTAAGCCGAAACTGGTTTGGCTCAGTGGATAGAGGGGTGAATTGAAGGGTCCCGGGTTCGATTCCGGTCATGGCCATGTACCTTGGTTGCAGGCACATCCCCAGGAGGGGGTATACAAGAGGCAGCTGATCAATGATTCTCTTTCATCGATGTTTCTAATTCTCTATCCCTCTCTCTTCCTCTCTGTAAAAAAATCAATAAAATGCATTTTTTAAAAATCATTAAATATATTTAAAAAAAAAAAAAAGAGAGAGAAGAAAAGAAAGGAAAGCTCTTTGAAAAATAAAAGAACCTCTTCAAAGGTTATAGGAGCTACCATGACACTGAAAGTGGCTTGTGAAGCCAGGCTCCGGAGGGGGGAGGGATGGGCACTGGCTGCCACAGACCAGCTATAACTCCTACAACGGCCGAGGGGGAGCTGTTAACGCCTCAGCATTACTGGTAGGAGAAAGGGCTATTACTGAGAAATTTCAATTGTAGTAAGAACAAGTATTAACAGAGTTTCTCAGAAGATGGCACTATGAAACCAATAGTTGATTTCAGGTTTGGGATATCTGAAAATGTCAGTTAACTTGTGGTGGCCATGGCTGTGTTTACCATAATAACTGCACCCAGACTCCCCCTCGCCCCAACACACCAGACCCCAGAGATGTTCTTCCTACAGCAGCTACTTAAAGGTCTTTGTGTTGGAAACTCCAGGGGTGGGGAGGCAGTGGCCCTGTTTGAAGGATGGCTTACTCTTGCAGAGACTCTTGAGAGGGTGCAATCCCAGAGGAAAGGGGGGTAGGGGTGGAGGGAACTGACTTTAGACAGAAAGACTGTGCCAGGAGCCAATTCCAGCATGTCATAATCACAAGAGTTTTATCAAAAGGTTGATGAAATTTGGGGGCTCAACAAGGGCTGAGTCACATATGTAATTACCTGTTGGATTGGCTGGAAAGGCACTTCCCCCAAACCTGAATAGGATGATTGTTTGCTGCCAGACACCTCAGGGCATCTTAATCTACATGTTATTGCCTCCCTTTGGCCAAACATCTGTATAGCTGTAGGCTATTCCCCAAACTGACAATGCTTCTGTAAATCCTACACTTTAAAGTATATTATCTCCACCTTGCCTCAAGACAAATTGTGTTAATAAAAAGCAAGGGTCCTGCCAAAACCGGTTTGGCTCAGCGGTAGAGCGTCAGTCTGCGGACTGAAAGGCCAGGTTCAATTCTGGTCAAGGGCATGTATGTTGGTTGCAGGCACATCCCCGGAAGGGGGTGTACAAGAGGCAGCTGGTCGATGTTTCTCTCTCACTCATCGATGTTTCTACCTCTCTATCTCTCTCCCTTCCTCTCTGTAAAAAATCAATAAAATATATTTTTTAAAAAAAGCAAGGGTCCTGAATCAAAGAGAGCCTTTAGCTCCTTTAGCTGAAGCTCCCCTGACCCTCAATGCCTTTCAAAACTATCTTTCATCTTTGGACTCCTACCTAATCTACGCACAGCCTTTCTCCAGATTGCTGAACCCTTTGTATTGCTGGGACAAGAATCCCGGCAGACTGTATTAATTACATCACATGTAATTTAAGTACAATGAAGAAAATATAAATGCTCCACAGCCAAGAAAACACACAAAGTGGTGCAGCTGTACAAAAAGTAAAAATAAGTAGTTTTGATTAATTGTGGATATAACATATGCAGAATGAGCAAATGCTCTTAATTGACTGGTAAGAATTTTTTCTAATTGAGCAATTTTAATTCCTATTACTTTAAAAAAATTAAAGAATGGCATAAACAACATATGCTTTTATAGAAAAATCAGATGAGAGTGTTAAACAAAAAATAATATTTAAAAATTTTAAAAAATTCTAGTATACAGTCAGTTAAAATTGGGTGACATTCTTGCAGGTTTGTGTGAGTGCGTGAGTGTATGATGAGTGTGTAGGGCGGATGTGCGATCATTTTGCACACAGTATTTTGTGACCTTATTTATTCATTCATTTACATTAGAGCATCTTTCTACCTCAAGAAACACATTCCACCATTTCCATTTTTAATAGATGTGTGTTCCACTATGAGTATGTGTGTGTGGAGCATAGTTTACTCAATCCATCGCCTACTGTTCTTGAAATTGTCCATTATTATAGTTACTTCTGGTGTATCTGCCCAATGGCTCCCTACTACCTAAGGCTGTGATTGCACAATGCTGCTGCTGACTCTTCAGATGGGTATCCCAACTCCCACGCCCCACAAGGACGGGTGGTCCCCTTTCCTAGCCAGAGCGTTCACCTTCTCTCTCCATAGGGCTTACACATCACTGCCCCTCTGACAGGTGGGAAAATGGCCTAGCATAGTTGTCTTAAGTTTCAGTGCCTTGATTACTAGTAATATTGAACATTTTTTCATAAAATTACTGGTCATATAAATAAGTTCTCACATAACATCGTTAATAGGTTCTGTGACTTTAAATGAAATAACACAGAATGAAGCCATTTTACCATAGGCTAATTGATATAAATAAGAGTTAAGCCAGTTGGAGAAAGATAAGTATCACATGATGTCACTTATTTGTGGAATATAATGAACAACATAAACCGATGAACAAAAATAGATAGATCCAGAGACAGAGAAGCATTAAACATACCATCAAACTTCAGAGGGAAGGCAGGGGAGTGGTGGTGGTGGGGGAGGTGGGGGTAAAAGATCAACCAAAGGTATTGTTTGCACGCATATAAACTAACCAATGGACATAGGGGAGAGAGGGCATGTGCTGAGGGGTGAGGGTGGCCGGGGAGAGGTCAATGGGGAAAAAGGAGACGTGTGTAATACTTTAAACAATAAAGAATTTTTTTTAAAAGAGTTAAGTCTTAAGGCATTTCATCAATGTTATAAGAAAATAACTTTGGGAAAAAAGGACATTATTTGAGGAACTGATGTATACTTCCTTTGTGAATAGCTCATTATGCTATTTGTCCAATTTCCTACCACAAGTTCATATTTTTCTTAATGATTTATAAGGATCTTTACTGCACTTATTCACAAATTTGTTGGTCTTATATGCTGCAAATACTTCTGTACCATTTACTTAACAAGTTATCCTTTCCTCATTGCTTTGAAATGACACCTTTATTATAAGCTAAATTCTAACATATATATATGTCTGTCATTTCTGAGTAACATCATCTGTTAACAGCTGATATACAGTATATTCACCCTCTTAAATCTCCTTTTCAATATTTTCTTGGTTTATCCTTCTAGATTAACTTGAGAATCATCCTGAATCACTTACATATTTATTTATTTTTAAAATATATTTTATTGATTTTTTACCGAGAGGAAGTGAGAGGGACAGAGAGAAACATCAAAAGAGAAACACTGATCAGCTGCCTCCTGCACACCCCCTACTGAGGATGCCCTTGACTGGAATCAAACCTGGGACCTTTCAGTCCACAGGCCAACACTCTATCCACTGGGATATATATATATATATATATATATATATATATATATATATATATATATTTTTTTTTTTTTTTTTTTTAATAAGGATTTTGCATGTTAGAAAGCACCAGTTCTTTGGTCCTCAGGAAGGGGTCCCTGCTTTTGATGAGAAATGCTTAGAGCTAGACAGGGGGTGAGATGAAAACTCATCTTGAGCCAGTGAAGAGAGTTGTTTGATGAGGAACTGGGGCTGGAAGAAGGAAAATTTTTATTTAAACTGAGCACTATCCTCCCTCCGAGATATACCACTGAAGTTTTTATATGAAGAAAAGCTTTGCCGAAACCGGTTTGGCTCAGTGGATAGAGCATTGGCTTGCGGACTGAAAGGTCCCAGGTTCGATTCTGGTCAAGGGCATGTACCTTGGTTGCAGGCACATCCCCAGAAGGGGGTGTGCAAGAGGCAGCTGATTGATGATTTTCTCTCATCGATGTTTCTAACTCTCTATTCCTCTCTGTAAAAAAATCAATTAAAAAAAATATATAAATTTCTCCCAGCTGCATTAAAAAGAAAGAAAGAAAGAAAGCTTTATTTGGTGCTAGTGCCATTTCACTAGAATTTTCCCCATCTATGTTTCATCATATTACCTGTGATTGGTATCTGGGAGTCAGCTAAAAAGATTTTCAAACTAAAGACAATGTAAGAAAACCCACCCCCAGATTCTTAAAATCAGAGAGGCTTTTCCTAAATCTATCCTGATAGGTGATCATTAAAATCCAACATAGGGGGCAGTGCCCAAAAGCACTGAATACCATAAAACAACCCACATGCCTATAATTCTTGATGAAGCTGGCCCCAAACCAGGTCGCATGCAGAAATCCTCTGTGATATTTCAAGGCCTTTCAGCATCAGGAAATAGAAAGACATTAACTTAGAGAGGAAACATCCATGTAAACTGTGTGCCTGACGGCCTCAAGGCCAAAGGCGAAAGAAACGTTAGGGGCAGGGAGATGGAACCCATGGTGGATGGGCTGATGCACAGAACGTTTGTGATTCTTTGGCCGAGGAGAATTCCAGATACGGAGAGACAGGCCCACAGGGTGGAGATGCTCGGTCCTTGGTAACGGACATCCTTTCCACCCTTTAGGCACTACCAGCTGACAGGGGGTGTGAGAGCTCACGGGGAGCAACTCCCCAGATGAACAAAAAGCCCCAAGAAACCCACTACCAGCAGATTCAAGAGGACCCCAGCCTGGCCAAGCCTTTCCCTCCTGCCGGCTCCAAGGGTGCCTAGTGGGGTGAGAACCACTGCTGTCCAGTGTGCTGGTCCTGTCCCAGAGGTCAGCAATGTACCAGACAGAACCGATGAGGAGGGACCCTCAGGGGTTCAGCATTTTAAGAATATGTTACAAATATGATGCTCTACAGCTTAAAAGAAATCCTCCTCTTTCTTGCCGTCTTGAAAAAATTATTTCATTAAGGTAGTTTTAGTTAATAAAATTGCAAGCTAGTCACTTCACTGTAATAAAATATGCAATGCAACCTGCACCAAATAGTATAAGAAATAACTAATGTAAAGGAACAGTGCCTGGCCCAGACTAAACAAATACTTAATCTTTGCTTTTTATGAGAAAACTAGAGACCTGGTGCACGAATTCGGGGCTAGATGTGGCATGAACTGAAAATGAGCTTGACAAGAGTAGTTGATGGAGCCAAGAAGAAAGCAGGAGCTTTGAGTTGGTAGTTAAACAACTAAATGTGGAAAAGAAGTTGCAAATTGGAAGTTCTCTTCCAACACAAGGAAGGGTAGCTGTGCAGGTGGGGAGAGGTGTCAGCAGGGAACTTATAAAAACTTGGGAAAAGTCAGAAAAAATTCAATAGATTTTTTAAAGAACAAAATACTCTTATTTACAGATCATTTACTTTAGACTTAAAAGAATCAAGAATTCTCAGCAGTGGGGGAGAGGGTAGAGTAGAGACTAAGTTAAGTTGACAAAGAAAGTCTTTTGTAAGAAAAGTGAAAAACTTTCAAGGAGAATTTGACTACAACAAAATGTGAATGGAGCTGAGAAGAATAAAACGTAATTCTCAGCATTTGGGCCGAGTGCGTCTGCACGATGCCTACTGGGTTATAAAATGAGATGTAGTCCGACAGTCCTCTGGAGGCATGAAGAGAGCAAAGTGAAAACTGCTTACCCGTCTTAGTTACCCATACCATGGATGTGGAATTATCATTCTCTAACCACGTCTAATTAGAATGTAATGGTAGCACATGAAACCCCATGATGTTTAAGGCAGAGCTTATGGCTATCCTTTGAGTATCTGAAGAAAGCAATGACAGTACAGGCAGTCCTCAGGGTACGAGGGAATCCATATATGTCGTTTTGTGGTTACATCGCCATCTCCCATTTAATTATATATATTAAAAAAAAGTCATTTCGCCCTAACCGGTTTGGCTCAGTGGATAGAGCATCGGCCTGTGGACTGAAAGGTCCCAGGTTCGATTCCGGTCAAGGGCATGTATTGTACATTGGTTGCGGGCACATCCCCAGTAAGAGGTGTGCAAGAGGCAGTTGATTGATGTTTCTCTCTCATCAATGTTTCTAATTCTCTATCCTCCTTCCTTCCTCTCTGAAAAAAATCAATAATAATAAAAAAAGACAAAGATTAAAAAAAAAGTTCTGTCATTTCGACATATGTACATATGCGCTTTATGTTTTTTTATTATTTATTTACCACAAGGTTAGGAATTGTTACCTTTCTTTTAAATTTTTTTCTGTTTCACTTCATTTCTGCTGTGTACTGCTCCATGTGAGTGACGAAGGTGCTTATGTAGGTGGGTTCTGACTTACAGCGAAAATCACATTCTGTGGTACCATAAGAACAGATCTCCAACATAACCCGAGGACCTAATGTAATTATACAATTGGGAACCCACCAGCTTATCCTTAACATCCTATGTAATAATAGGGTAATAGGCAAATTGACCTTAAGGGCAGAATAACCTGGAATGACTGGTCCCTGTGACGCGCACTGACCACCAGGACGCACATGCTCAATGCAGGAGCTGGAGCTGCCCCCTGGTGGTCAGTGTGCTCCCACGGGGGAGTCCCCACTCAGCCACAAGCCGAGCTGAAGGCTGCGAGTGCAGTGGGGTGGTGGGAGCACTGAGGATGTCTGATGCAGCTTAGGCCCGCACCCCCCCCAGGGCTCCCAGGCTGCCAGACGGATGACTGACTGCCAGTTGAGGCCTGATCCCCTAGAATGGACATCCCCCTGAGGGGTCCCGGACTATGAGAGGGTGTAGATATGAAAACCCAATTCCCACTTCAAAAGACAAGTACCCACAGGAATCTCTTTCTAGATTTGTTTCCAAGGAATATTTCCCCCTCTCTCCAATTAACAAAGTGTTCTGTTTTAAAATTAAATTCAACTTTGGTTTTCAGAATTTGCTTTTTGGTGAATTTCACTGAAATAACATGAGTGTGGGCTCTTCCAAAATCTAGGAATCAAAGAAAGCTTTTCTCCACATTCCATGGAATGAGACCATTCTTCCCATTTTAAACATAAAAACAAAGTTAAAAGATGACTTTTTTATGTCAAATATAAAATGAAGACAACAGAAGCCAGTATTCCCAATCCCCAGAATACAAGAGGTGACTAGGTAAACACTCTGGCAGAATGTCCTCACTAGAGTTTTGGTAACTTTCATAACTCAAGATTATTTTAATAGCAAAGTGAATTAACATATTAAAATTTAATTCTTCCCTCCTCGCTGTCCTTTAAGCTGGGTCACACATAGGAAATAACTCTGGCTGCTTAGAAATGAACCTAACAGGAGCCAAAGATCCTGTGCTTTTCATTACTGATCCTTTAATTCCTTCCTGGGATGAGGGCGGAGAGAGAACTTCCAGAAGAAAATGCTCTTTTTGGTCTTTCATGTTAGGGCAAGCAGAGTGGCAAACACCGGGGATGCGGGGTGCAGGCCACTGTGCTTGGAATCTCTGGTTTGATTCCCAGTCAAGGGCACGTACCTGGGTTGCAGGTTCAACCCAACCCAGATCAGGGTGCGCGCAGGAGGCAACTCATCGATGTGTCTCTCTCACGCTGGAGGAGACGCCCTTCTGAGGGCTGATTCCCGGAACTCACAGTGACCTCCCGGCACGATCACATATTCACTGAGGGCTCGCAGGGGCCTGAACTCCCAGGACCTCAAACCACGGACGCTCTCACAGCTGCCGCTCTCCATTTCTCACAGCTGTGCCCGCTCAGACCCGGAATGAGGTGAGGAGAGGACACGAGCGCGGGGGCCCTGGCACTACAAGAGCCGCCTGACCTGCTGAGTGACACCGGGGAGAGGAAACAGGGCATTTCTGTATCCAAGCGGTAGACACATGGTGAGAGGCCAGGCCCCTGCGCAGACTCCAGCAACCAGCGAAGGTTCTCACGTTCACGGTGAAGGGCTGCTGGGTCAGCCTGCCTACACATGGCACTGGTTCAATTCACACTGATTTTCAAGAATCGGTAAGACAGCCCGGTGAGTGTGGCTGGGTGGTTAGAGCGTTGCCTTGTGCACCAGAGTCTCT
This sequence comes from Pipistrellus kuhlii, assembly GCF_014108245.1. Classification (NCBI taxonomy): domain Eukaryota; kingdom Metazoa; phylum Chordata; class Mammalia; order Chiroptera; family Vespertilionidae; genus Pipistrellus; species Pipistrellus kuhlii. The sequence continues at coordinate 91,517,940 of NW_023425540.1, forward strand.
GGATCAAATCCCAGGCAAGGGCACGTACCCGGGTTGCGGGTTCATCCCAACCCAGATCAGGGTGCGCGCAGGAGGCAACTTATCGATGTGTCTCTCTCACATCAATGTTTCTCTTTACTTCCTTCCACTTTTTCTAAAAATTAATGGGAAAAATACCCTTGGGTGACGATTAACAACAACAACAACAACAAAAAACCCACAAAAGACTGATAAGACAGAAAAAATACATATAAGTGTATATTTATATGTATTTATTTATATATTATGTATTAAATTCTAACATATGCTTTCTATAGTAAATATATATATATTATGTTTGGTACCTAGGGAAATAAAAAAAAAGGAAGATAAAACTAAAACTCTAAATGTCCCATCCTGGAAAAAATTTCCCTGGGAGAAATTATCATCAAGTAAACATTCTCCAAAGCAATCTTAGAAGTTCACACTGGCTTCTTATACTTCCTAATCCACCAGCGTCTGCCTTGCCCTTGTGCACGTTAGCGGGAGACGTGCTAAGGACGCTCCCAGCTCCCTGCTCTGCGGACAAAGGCTCTTTCCAGACTGAACCCTGAACCTGAGACAGGCCAACAGCCACAGGCACAGCGAGCACCTCGGTCTGGTATCTGTTTCCTGGGAAGAGAGGTGGTAAGAAGGCCGGGGTGGGTGTGGGTAAGGAATCCAAAGGAACAGGAATCCAAGATGAAGCGGAGCAGAAGGAATGGCACTCAGAGAGCATGGGAAACATGCGGAAATTAGGCTAAACTTCCTAACCCATCTCCACTGTCCCACTTAACTTGGCATTTCCCCACCTCTTGCCCCTAAGGGGTGGTCTCAAACAGTCCCTGGTTAAAGACTACGTGGACCCTCCATGTTGGCAAACATTTCCTTTCCTGGGGTGAGACTCTTCCACCTTGGCAATGGGGATGCTTTCTCAGGACGCGCTGGACCCGTGGCAGGCCACCAACTGAGAAGTGCGGACGCACGGGACGGACAAACGCAGGCTGGCAGCAGTGAAGCCGCTGGCCCTTCCGCAGGAGAAAGGACCAGCGCCCACACAGCGGGACACCCTCAGCCCGAGGGGAGGAACAGAGGCTAACACCGCAGCTGTCTGGATGAATCCCAAGGTCATTCTTCTGACTGAAAGAAGCCAGGCCCCCCTCCTCGCCAGAAAAAGCATACACTCCACGATTCCATTCACATCAACTTCTAAAAATCCAAGTCAATCTACAGTGACAGAAAGCAGATTGGTGTTACCAGGGGCCAGAAGCAGGGGGACTCCTGACAGGCATGAGAAACTTTGAGGAGGAGGAGGAGGATCATTATCTTTTTTTCTTTTTAATCCTCACCTGAGGATATTTTTTCCATTGATTTATAGAGAGGGTGAAAGGGAGGGAGGAGAGGAGAGAGAAATATCAAGGTAAGAGACACATCGACTGGTTGGCTCCTGAATGTCACCCAGGTACGTGACCTTGTCTGGGAATCGAACCTGCAATCTTTTGGGTTGTAGGTAGACAGTCTAACCACTGAGCAGAACTGGCCAGGGTATGTTCATTATCTTGATTGTGTGGATGGTTTCTGGGTGTTCATGTGTCAAAACCTACCGAATTGCACACTTCAAATATGTAGTTTAGTGCACTCTCCTCAATAAAGTTGTTAGAAAAGGAATGAGGAAGCAAAGAAAAGAGAAAGTGTTAATGCTGTCATAAGCACCAGACAATTTCTAGGTGCTGGGATTTCCCTCCAGACCTTCTCAGCCTTTGAAGAATTTCATCACATCTGTTGTTTCCTAAATAGCTGGTTTTCTTTTCTTTTTTTTCTTTTCTTTTAATATATTTTTATTTGAGAGAGGGAGAGAGAGACATCAATGATGAGAGCGATCGGCTGCCTCCTGCTCGCCCCACACAGGGGATGGAGCCAACAACCTGGGCATGTCCCCTGACCAGGAATCATGACCTCCTGGTTCATAGGTTGACGCTCAACCACTGAGCCATGCCAACTTTCTTTTGTGTTGTTGTTCATCTCACATATTTCCTTCTGTCTGGTCTCCTGTGTCAAAACCCCCTGCTCTGAGATCGCCCCTCTTCCTGGGACACATTCACTGAAACAACAAAACCATCCCTTCTTTCTAAGCGTCTTCCTCACTTGCCTGAAGCTGAGTAACAGAGACGTCTACTGCCTGCCCTTCGAGAAAAGTAACAGAGCCAGACTACCTACTCAGCTGCGGGCACAGTACGACAGTCCCAACCACAAGAGGCTATTGACACTTCTATTAAAGTGAAATAAAAATTCGCTTCCTCAGTTACATGAGCCACGTTTGAGTGTCAATGGCCCTGTATGGACATAAGCTACGGAATTGGACAACACGAAACTGGAAATTTCTATCGTCACAGCAAGTTGTGTTGGACAGATGGTAGTTTCACACTCAAACAGTAGAGAGTCCTTGACCTTCAGGAACTAAACAGACAGCCGAGTGCAGTGTGCACAGAGGAGGGGAAAGCTGCTTCCCCCTCATGGCACACACAGATGACCCGCCTCTCCTTAGAGGGGGTGGTGGGGGGGTGATCATGGAGAAGAGAACCAGAAGGGACTGCCCCTTGGTGAAGCAGGAAGCAGGTGTGGGACGCCGGGATGCGAGGCACAATGCAGGGCCTGCTCCCGGGTGGGGAGCACTGTAGAAGGTCTGGAATGGGCCACCTGGAGGGATGGGGACCATTCACTCTCAACAGTCATTTAAGCAGCCAGCCTCCGAGTGTGCTCCATGCAGTCTCCGTGCAAAGATGTGCACGGGGACCGGGGACCAGCCACCAGCGGGTTCCGCCATGGCAGGGAGGGCCTGGCAGCAGGGCTGCAGGCCAAGGCCTCCGTACCAAACGCAGGCCCCTTGCCCACATGCCCACCCTGGCTGGAAAGCGCCTCTCTGTGCTCTCATATGCCTTTTCCCTCCCACCCCCCATTTTTGGGGGGAGGTTTTGATATACCCCTGGTGACTCTGGTACCTCTACATGGACCAACATTTGGAGATGAAAAGGAAAGGCAGCTTGGGCCACCATATCTTACTGGTCTCATCTAAAACAAACACACCATTTTTAGAATCTTGCTCTTAATATTACATGGCAGAAGAAGGGGTAAATTCACTATTTGTAATGTTAGAAACAAGAAGAAAAATTTCCGATTCAATGTATTAACTCACTCGTGAAAAAAGGCAAAATGATCGTTTCTATAGAGGAGTCTTCTATAGAGTTCCCCTGACCCCCTCCAGCGCAGTCCTGTCCACATGCTCTCATATAAAACGGATTGCTATATATAGCCAGGCATCAGTTCTGGGTGAAACCTTCCTCCAGGTGGACGCCTTCCTTCCACAGCACCAAATGCCGCAGTGTCCGCCCCAACACCCGCTGGGGCTGCTTGTGATGAGTTGGGGGGGTTTCAGGGCAAAGAAGATTTTAAGGCAAATGACGGCCACAAACCTCACACCCGTCTCCTAAACATTCTTTTTTCCTCCCATCAGCTGAGCGCTTGATCTTTGCAAAATAGAAATAAAATAAAAAGAAGGGGCTCTTTGCTGCCTGGGGACACAGAGCACAGGGAGCCCTCTGCTGACTGCCCCTCACCTTACTACCGAGGGGCATCTCTTCATTCCCCAGCGGCCCCTGCCAACACCCCACTTCCGGACCTTTCTAAACGATTTGGTGCATTTTTTAAACTTTCGGCATTTTGTTAGGCCTCTGCAGAAATTGCAGACGCCAGCAAGAAGTCCAATTAGCTCTGTAAGCTCGAGTGGGATTCCCTGGTGTCGGTGGCAAGGGCAAAACCTACACAAGGAGAGAGACCAAGATGTCCAGTGCTTACCCACCAAAGCTGCTCCTCCCTGACCCGCTGCACCGCTCATAGCAGATCCCGGAGAAACAAGAGCCAGTGAGGGGACTTGGCACTTGAGAGGAAAGTGACTTTCAGCTGGCAGCCTACTCACTCCCCGGAGGAGTCACTGCGGCCAGAGCGGAAGACTGGCCACCGGGCCTGCGGCTCCCCAGGGCAGGGCCGGTGCTCAAGCCGGCGTCCGTGGACTCTCCCTGAACCCCCCTCTCTCTCTCTCGCTACCATCACTCCCATCCATGAGCAGTCTCGGGACCAAGGGGGCACCCTAGAATCAGAACACACTTGCAATCTCTCGCTGTGGTTATTATGGGCAAGAATTAGAGGACAGGGCTATTTGCTCTGCTCCAGCCACACACACACATACACACACACACACACAAAAAAAAAAAAAAATCAGAAGATTCTGTCTACTCTGAAGGCTGCAGGCAGCTCAGGTTACCAGCTCTGACTAAGCCTTCTGGAGCGGAGTGGTCGGGATGCAGGACTCCGTGACACGAACACGTCTGCAGCCTGTGATGTGCTGGCTCTTGAGCTATGAGACACACGTCTGTGACCTCAGTTCCTGCCAAGAAAAAGAGCCCAGCCCACAGCGCAGCGTGGTTCTCCCACAGCACTAACGACAGGCCTGCTAGGCGTCATACATGAGCCAGGATGCTAAAACGGTTCCAGGATGCAGCCCTTTTATGTAGAAAGGGTGGACATCTGATCGCAGCCGCCATGCCGGCTAGCCAAGCATCTGCTTCACAGCTCTCTGCTCAGGAGGCTCTGGGCAGCTTCTAACAGCTGGGCAGCGGCGGGCCCTGGCTTCAAAGGCCTTCTCCTCCAAACCGCATGCCCACCCCCCGTGGCTCTCAGTCCGAGGGAGTGGAGTTGGGGGGCCAGAAACACTCACTTGAGCTGCACAGAGCAGAGACTGCATCCATAAGCAGAACTAATTCTTAAGCTGAAAGGAAGTGACTCTTGGCCTTATCGTTGTCTAACCTGGTTTTCTCCTTTTAGCTCCTTCTCATCCACTACGGTGACCACATAGGTCCTGAGGCAAGAAAACAAACTCACTTGAAACCTCAGGCACCAAATGGCTGCCAAGAGTGGTCAGAGAAGTGGCGGGCACTGCCCAGCCCCAGAGGCACCAGGGCCTATGGGCGGGCAAAGGGAGCCCCAGCGCTCGTTTCCAGGGGTGCAGCTTCTCAGCTCTCACAGAGCCTGACAAGAAAGGAAGAGCCCAGGCCAGGAGTCAAGAGACTGGTCCTGGGTCTGGCTCTCCCGGGGCCCAGTCCCCAACCTCACAGGGCCAGTTCCTTCCCCCGCAAAAGCCATGGCCACTCCCGACTCTAAAACCGTATACGCTCTTGCATCCCCCAGAGAGTTTTAAATCAATTCTGGTGGAGCTTGGCGCCACAATCAATAGACAACAGTTTCTGGACAGACGCATGAAACCAAAGCAAAATAAATCACTCTACATAGGAATAATACAAGGCATTGTTACTTTTTATAAACACGCTTTAAGCCAAACTAAGGCATACATCACTATGGTTCAACAAAAAGACAAAATACTAAAACAAATAACCTATTTCAACACTAAAGTCAACACTCCGTTCAGCTAAATCAACTGAAAAGGAGTTTAAGTCATTTAATAAGAAGTTTCCTATTCGTGAATCAAAGAGCATCACCGAATGCCTAGAACAACAACAGAATGTCAGGTCTCAGAGATCATCGAGGGCAACTGACTCATTTGACTGATGGAAAATCAAAGTGCAGGCCAGGCAGGCAATGTGGACAAGGTCACAATGGCAAAACGGGGATGGGAACCCACAGCCCACAGCTGCCTGGGTCTGTCACGTGGTCAGTGCTAAGTGTTTGATGGTGAATGAGGTTAAGTGGTGTTCCCTTCCATGCACGGTTCTTCTAACTGATCTCCAGGTTATGGAGATGTCCTAGAGCACAAGCATTTCAAAATCCCACTTTTAGCTCCTTGGAAGCCAGACTGGAATTTCTCAGCCTTTCCCACCTAAGCTAACAACCTTCCCAACTGAGGAAACCACAGGGCAAAGAAGCCACGGCTGGGAACCCGGAGTCTTCCTCGCCGAGTACCGGGGAAGCAGCCTAACTGCAGCTTTAGTGATGTGTTTACATCAAACTTTCAAACTGACTCAAGTCACGGACCTTCAAAGCACTGGATAAGGGGCAAGGAAGAGGTCTGCTGACAACAAACTTCTCCGGCGACAGAATCATAAACATCTCAGAAATCCCTTTTCTGGGAGGGTTTGGAATTGCAGCAATAAGAGGTAGCACTTTGGGTCTAGGAAATCGGTTTAGCTAAATATACAAAAGCAAAAAGAATTTGGGGTCTGTAACGAGTGGGGGATGCGGAGGAGGCCAGGGGCCCGAGGCTAGGGGCTGTTTAGGCTGCAAGCGCCCCCCGTGACGCCAGGTGGCTCAGGGCTCCGGGATGGAGCAGCGGGCAGGAGAAAGGGGGAGCCGAGGCTGGGGGCCTTAGGACTTTGGGGGCCCCAGGGCTTTGGGGGCCGCGCTGGGAGGGGCGGGCGGGGCCGGGTACCGGGGCGGTGTCCCGGGCGGGGCCGGGGGCGGGGCGGGCGGGGAGGACGCGGTCCGGTCCCGCGCCGGGGGCGGCCCACGCACCTCCTCGGCCTGCTTGCGCAGCGCCTTCTCGCGCTCGTACTGGGTGAGCAGCTGCTCGTTGTCCTCGCGCAGCAGCTCCAGCTCCACCTCGTGCTCCTGGTTCTCGCTGAGCACCGAGTCCAGGTTCTCCAGCACGTTGACCACCAGCGGCATGAGCTCCTTGACCACCTCCTCGTCGTAGCAGTGGATGAGGCGCTCGAACTCGCGGTAGATGGAGCCCGCCAGGCCCGACACCCGCTCCGACATCACCGAGCCGGAGCAGTAGTCGTCCTGGTACACCACGACGCCGCCCTCGTCCATCTGGATCTCCATCATCGCGGCCACCGCCGCCGCCAGCGCGGCCCGCTGTGCGCCGGCGCGCCTGCCCTCCAGCCCCGGCTGCCCGTGGTCCGTGGACCGCGGCCCGTCGCCTCCGCAGCAGCCCCGGTGGATGTGGCCTCAGGGCTCGGCCGCCGCCGCCTCCGCTGGTGCTGATGCTGCGTCCGTCACTCAGGGGCCGGAAGTCCTGCCGCCCGGAAGTCCCGCCCGCGGGGCAGAGGGGGAGGTGCCCGCCGGTCCCGCCGCGCCGCTAGGGGTCGCAAGGGCCGTCAAATGAAGGAAGCTGGACTCTGGGCCTGAAGCTCGGCGGAGCCGGGCAAGGAGCGATCATCATGTCAGGCTGGTCGCCTCGCTCCCCCCTGCCCCCCGCCCCCCGCCCGCGCCTGTCGCACTTACCGTGTCCCCGTCAGCTCTCAGAGTCCGGCTCGGACACTTAAGTGACTTAGTTTATGTCCCAAGAGCATAGACAGACGGTTGTGTACAGTTTGGAGACTTAGATGAGCATCCGCACGCCCACCCTCCCCTTCAGAGTGACCACGGTGCTGGCCTGGTGCGCTCCGATTTGCCCCCATAGTTGTACTACGCTTAGTGCACACTCCTACACAGCAAGCATTCAGGGCTTCTCCTGCATGGTGCCTGGCATCCACTATCGCTTCTGGGATTCCAGTTCAGTGCAAGCTGCCCAGCTCATCCCCAAATCCAGTTAACAAGCTCTTTCATTTAGTTTACTTCCAAGTCCTGCATTTTGTGTAACTTAAGATTTCCCAGTTTCACTTCAGCTACGTGTAATCTATGTAGCCCATCCATTGAGTTTTTAATTCCTATTTATCCTATGCGATGTTCTTGTATTCTACCAATTTGGATAGGCTCTTATTTCAACCACTTTTAGCTACTTACTTTAAATCTCTTGGATCTCATAATTACAATCTGCAGCCTTTGCAGGTCTGATTCTGCAGTCTGCTGTTTTGGTTGAGTCTTGCTCAGGCTCTCCTCCCTCCCCTTGAGCTAGTTAGCATTCCTTGGAACTGCATCTATGGAAAGACATTTAGGCCCAATTTAAAATGAGTTGCTCCAGATGATTTATTTTCTTTCACAGGCATGAGGACACCATGAACACCGGGCCACACAGACTACGTAGTGTGAACTCTACCAAAGCCAAACCAAAATTATTGACAGTTTAACAGAAATGCTCTCACCCCTACTCCATGAAATGGATTTAGCACCATCTCTAATAAATAGTAAGAATCTCTTCTGTGGACTGAAGACCCGGGTTCGATTCCAGTCAAGGACACATGCCTGAGTTGTGAGCTTGATCCCCAGTGTGGGGCGTGTAGGAGGCAGCCGATCAAATAATTCTCTCTTGTCATTGGTTTCTATATCTCTCTCCCTCTCCCTTCCTCTTTGAAATCAGTAATTATATATATTTATATAACAGCTGAACCTTTGGTTTTCAAATGAAAAAAACCTAAATCCATAACCTTAGAGATAATTTTGGGCATCCCCTGGCTAAATGGGGAAAAAAAGGCAAACCCATTCACTGATGAAACGCTGTAAGAGAAGGAGCAGCGGTCAGGCATGATGGAGAATGGATGTTAAGGAAAGTATGTACACCCCCAGAGACACAAAACACCAAACAGGCAAAGACCCTGCATACATGATTACTAACTTTATTTAAACTGTTACACCCAATTCTGCCTTGTAAAAATAAAATGTTCCTATCAAAATTACATTGTGATGTGAGTATAGGTTTGTTGTTTTTGATACAGCTCTAGAAAAAAGTTGGCACCAAATGCACATAAAAAGTTTTAAGGCTTAATAAAAATAGACTGGTAATTTTTCAATGCAGCTTAGAGGCTGATAAGAGGATGCTAAGAGTTCATGGATCCCTGCCAGTGGATGGAACTAGAGTCCTCCTCTCATTTGCCTGACAGTGAGGGTGAGGGTGAGGCCGGAAGGGCCAGCAGCACAATGCCAGCAACCCAATTTGGAATTCGCAAGTTATTTTGTGTATTAAAAAGCAAAACGTAGTTATAAATGGCAGTTCATTTATATCATTAGTGCATTTCATTATAAGTTAAAACCAATTTGTGTGTTTGGGCTTAAAAGTTAATCACCATTTATGACATGTTTTAATGGGGGGAAATATTCTGAATTTCAAACAATTTTCTTAAAAATGACCATTTGAAACATGGAGACAGGAAGTACTTGATAAAGTCACATAAAATAAGTATTTCTTGGCTCCAAAATCGGCAGGAAAACTGAAAGGAGGGAAACTCTTTGGTTGACAAAGCCACATGCAGATCCCAATGTGCCGGGTGTAAGAGTGGGGTTTGGGGGCAGCTCCTGTAGGCACTTAGTGTCTCAGCCACTGGGGCTGCAACTAAACACACAGGTTTCTTTCCTCAATTTTGACAACGAAGGCATTCCCAGCACCTGGCATTAGCTCTGCAGGCACTCAAACCAACAGCCACCACCACACAAACCCTCTCTCCTCTATTTACTGTTCCAGCGTGAGTGATGGAGACTCTCTTAGGAAGCTCAGTGGGAGAGACTTCTGCCTGACAGATTAAAGCAACTCATCTTGCCAGGTCGTTACCTTTGCCGATAAGTAGCATAGAATTTGGCCAGTTAAGGCTTTTTTGACAAACTAATCTCCTAGCCTCAGGCCTCCCAAGTCTCTTCTGGAAACTGAATATGGTCCAAAGGTCCTGCAAAGCTTTATAAAGGGTGGCCTAAGTCAACTTTTCTTCCTTTGGTGTACCTGAGCAACTGACTTTTTTCTAGAGAGGTGTCAGAACAGACCAGAGTCAACAGTCACTTGGTATTTGAGATATTAAAGAACTCAAAGTTCTCAAACATCTCTTCTTCCCAATGCCAACAGGAGTAAAGACGCGTGAAAGATTTAAATAACCAATTATGTATCTGGATAGTGTTTTAGTCATACAGAAGTCAGTGGGCCTTGCAGATAAATGAACTGTCCACATTAGTGGTAAAGAGCTAAGGCTGAACTTTAAGGATGAGAGGAAAAAAAGCCCACAAAAACAATTCACAAGCAAAACCAGTCTGTGAAGAGACCGAGTCCAGCCCCTTGTGAGTGAAAGGCAGATAGATCACCCCAGAGGATCGGGGTTCAAATCTGTCCATAAAGCGTAAGACTGAGAAAACTTTTTGGTTTTTGTTGACAGCTGCCGATGGAAAGCAATCAAAATACTTCAAGACAAGACTGCAGAATACTCTGTGCCTGGTGCAAAGAAGGTCTCGGGTAGCAGCAGTAGTCCCAAGAATGGAGACTAGTGTTTCGGCTTTTGCTCTGCGCACAGGTTGTTTTGGCTTTCTTTCTGAGGCTTTAAACTCGGCTACTGTGTGAAGTGATTCCTAGATACCCGATTGGCTGGCAGTAACCGATGCAGCGACTTGGAAGATCTCACTTCACCAGCTCCCCACCCAGCCCAATGAAAGTTCCTCTCACATCCAAAATGACGTGGGACTGCTCCCCAAGGCGTCACAGCCCCCCAAAAAGAAATGTCTCTCGGCAGTCTGGAAGGTGAGGTCCTCTGTGGGGAGCCTGAGCAGTGGCTTCAGATACACGACAGACCCTCTATCCAACCCCGTTCCTAAAGGAACTATATTTGAAATCCTATCTCTCGATTTTCTTATCTGGCTACAGGGGAAGCAATGCTTCTCTAGTAGAAGGAGATGCTGGATTTGCCTCCAGGTGGATTCAGGACTTTGTTGTGAGATCGAGGACGTGGGCCCAGCCTGGGCTCATGGCTGTCAGCTGTAGGTGTGGGCTGGGGCTCCTGGGCACAGTCTGCTTCTCTTGGGCCACCTTTCTCTCCGGGCTCTTCTCTGGGCAAGGCGCTCATGGCAGCTGTGGGACAAAGCAGCAAACCATCCCGTTAGAGGCTCCCCAACACCTGGATGGGCAAGCTGTGCACACGGCAAGTCTGTGACATAGACCAGCTAGCAAGAAATGCACACGGTAATGGGAAGAGAGAAAAACAGAGCAAGGCTTCCGTCTGTGCCAGGAAGACTCACTGATTATAGCAGAGGCCATTCCTGAACTGGGCATAAAGTTGGGCTCAGTACTATAAATAATCCTTGATAAATTCCCAAATAAGCTCAATACTTCTTTATATTGCTTGTTGGACTCCGTTTCCCTTTTTCTCCACCCCAACATAAAAAGCACACTATCTCAAAGTAAGCATGAACAAAGAGGAAGTCAGTCTTAACTGGAGGGTCTAGCAAGATGAAGCAAGGTTTTCTGGACTTTTTGAGTGAATAAATGAATTCCCACGTATCTTGGTTATCAACTGAGGGAAATAGAGGCAGAAATCAGTGCTGTCAGCTTAGAGAACAACAGTGGGCCTCCCAGTCTGACAGCGACCACACCACGGGGGAAGCTTACTGCCTGGGTGATGGATTATGGAAGCACCAGCTCTCCCCACCACAGCAAGCTTACATTCTTCCTTCTCACCATTCCTGTCCCCGCTCTTCTCATGCCCTTCTTTTCTGCATTAGTTCTGCTGGTGCTGCCCGCAGTCCCGGGACTTGGGATCCCCGCCCTTTCCTACAAGAGATCAGCTTCTAAAATAGGACACCTTTTGTCTTAGGCCCGGGCTGATGAGTAATGACAAGATGGGAAGAAAAACCAGTGATGACCTGTTGAAAAGGTTTCATCAGGAATAGCTGAGCCCATTTCCCTGGCCTTCTTTAAATCTTAAACCCTCAGCAATAAACACAACCTTGTTTTTCTCAGCTGGCTTGCAAGGGACACAGGAATGCTACCTCTCATTCTCTGGGGTGCACCAGTAACTCTTTCAGAGTGACAGCACTTGGGAAGGGACAGGAAACAAATTCACCTGTAGGGTCCAATTTCCGGTCTTCTCCTTCACACAAGAGCACATGGTCCTGCAACGAGGCAAACCCCATGTCAATATGTAATTCAGAAACTTTTCACGCTCATTCAGATGGACGATGGAAATCAAGACATGGATGGAGGATTTGGGTCATTTTTCAACTTAAACCATAAACAAAGTAGCACTGGGAATCCTCTCAACCCGCTGTAGAGCTGCAATGACATAAACTCATTGCCATACGGTCTCAGTCACAATCTCCCAATCAAATCTCTCCTCCCTCTTGTGGAATTATTTTAAAGCAAATTCTAGAAATTTCAAGATGCGGCTCTTAAAAATGTCCTAAAAACCAACCAAACATCCGTAACACACACAGTTTCAAAAACAACTGATTCCTTAAATAACTAATACCTAACCAAATTTTATATTAGGTTATGTTTTCAAGGCTCATCCATGTTGTAGCATGTATCAGAAATGTCATTCCATTTTATGGCTGAATACCCTTTAAGTATGTATAACACATTTTATTTATCCATTCATCTGTTGGTTGACATTTGGGTTGTTTAATAGCATCACTGTAAGTACTGCTATTAAAATAGGTGCACAAATATCTTTATTCTTGTTTTCAAATTCTGGAAATATTGATATATACCAAAGAGGGAATAGCTGGATGATATGGTAAATTCTATGTTGAGCTTTTTCAGAAACTCCAACTGTTTTCCACATTGGCTAAACTATTTTACATTCACAATAGCACAATATGAGGGTTTCAATTTTTCCATATCCTTACCAATAAATAACATGTTATTTTTTGTTTACTTTTATAATAGTCATCCTAGTGGGTGTGAAGTGGTACCTCCTTGTGATTTTCCTGTACCTTTCCCCAAGGACTAAGAATGCTGAACATCTTATCATGTGCTGATTGAAGAAATGTCTATTTAAGGCCTTTGTCCATTTTGAATTGGGTTGTCTTTTGTTGTTTGGTTGTGGAATTCTTTATATATTATCTGGGTAGCAAACCTTGATCAGATATGTGATTTCATATATCCTATGGGTTGTATTTTCATTCTCTTGATAGTGTTTTTTTAAATTATTTTTTAAAATTACAGTTGACATACATTATATTAATTTCCAGTGTAAAAAAAAATTAGACACTTATATACCTTACAAAATAATCACCTCTATAAGTCTATTACCCATCTGACATCATAGTTATGTTGTTGATTCTATTCACTATGCTCTTCTTTATAGGACTGTGACTATTTAAAAAATATATATATATATTTTTATTTATTTTAGAGAGGAAGCAAGAGGGAGAAAGAGACAGAAACACCCATGATGAGAGAGAATCATGGATCAGCTGCTTCCTGCAAGTTCCCCGCTGGGAATCAAGCCCACAACCCGGGCATGTGCCCTTGACCAGAATCAAACCTGGGACCTTTCAGTTCGAAGGCCAATGCTCTATCCACTGAGCCAAACAGGCTAGGGCTTTAAGTCTTTAACTAGATTTTTATTGATTTCAGAGAGGAAGGGGAGAGACAGACAGACACACACACAGAGACACACACAGAGACACACACAGAGACACACACACACACACACACACACACACACACACACCAGTGATGGAATCACTGACTGGATGCATTCTGTACACCCCCCACTGGGAATTAAGCGGGCAATCTGGGCATGTGCCCTGACCTGGAATCTAACAGCGACCTCTTGGTTCATAGGTTGATGCTCATCTACTGAACCAAGCCAGCCAGGCCTGTGGCTATTTTTATAACTGGCAATTTCCCCCTCACTTTCTCACTCAGCACCCCAACCCCTCTCCCATCTGGCAACCACCAATTCGTACTCTGCATCTGAGTTTGTTCATTTACTTTGTTTCTTAGATTCCACATATAAGTGAATCATATAGTATTTGCTTTTTTTTAATATATATCCTTTAAGATTATTTTTATTTTTTTTGTCTTTTTAAAAATATATATATTTTATTGATTTTTTAAAGAGAGAAAGGGAGAGGGACAAAGAGCCAGAAACGTCGATGAGAGAGAAACATCAATCAGCTGCCCCCTGCACACTCCCCACTGGGGATGTGCCTGCAACCAAGGTACATACCCTTGATTGGAATCAAACCTGGGACCCTTCAGTCCACAGGCCGATGCTCTATCCACTGAGCCAAACCGGTTTTGGCAGTATTTATTTTTTTGTTTGACTTATTTCACTAAGCATACCTTCTAGTTCTATTCAAACTACCATAAATGGCAAGAGTGCATTCTTTTGTTATGTCTGAATAATATTCCATTGTATATATGTACATCTTCTTTATTTATTTATCTATCAATGGACACTTAGGTTGCTTACATATCTTGGCTACTATAATTAATGCTATATTGATGGTGTCTAAAATTTTTTAAATTGATTTTAGAGAGAAAGGGGAAGGAAGCGAGGAAGGGAAAGGAGAGGAGGAAAGAAAAATCGACTTGTTCTACTTTATTTATGCATTCATTGTTGATTCTTGTATGTGCCCTTACTGGGGATGGAACCCACAACCTTGGCATATCAGGATGACGCTCTAATCAACTGAGCTACCCAGCCAAGAAAAAAGTTTTTAATTTTAAACTTTTTTTTTAAAATATATTTTATTGATTTTTTACAGAGAGGAGGAGAGAGGGATAGAGAGCTAGAAACGTCGATGAGAGAGAAACATCGACCAGCTGCCTCTTGCACACCCCCTACCAGGGATGTGCCAGCAACCAAGGTACATGCCCTTGACCGGAATCAAACCCGGGACCTTTCAGTCCACAGACCGATGCTCTACCACTGAGCCAAACCGGTTTCGGCAAAAGTTTTTAATTTTAATGAAGTCCTATTTATTATTTGAAATTTTGTTGCCTTTATTTTTGGTGTCATAAGCCACTATCAAATCTAAGGTCAAAGATTTGTCCCTAAATTTTCTCAGAATTTTGTAGCTTTAGCCTGTAAATGTAGGTCTTTGGTCCGTTTTTAGTTAATGTTTGTATATGGCGTAAGGTAAGGGCCACCTTCCTTTTTTGCATGTGCATATCCAATCTCCCCAGCAACATCTGTTGAAGTGACTGTTCTATTTCCCGCTAATGATCTTGGCACCGTGTGAACATATCAATTAACCCATAAGAGTGAGAATTTATTTCTTGGTTCTTAATTCTATTCCACTGGTTTATATGTCTATCTTTATGCCAGTGTCACACAGTTTTAATTATTGTAGTAAATTTTGAAATTGGGAGGAGTAAACCTCCAACTTTGTTCTTAATTTTCGAAGTTGTTCGACTCTTTTGGCTCCCTTGAGATTCCATATGAATTTTAAAATGAGTCTATTTTTTTATAAAAAAAAAAAAAAAAAAAAAGCAAAGTTGATAGGGAGTGTGTTCATAAGTTGCTTTTTAAAAAAAATATATTTTATTGATTTTTCACAGAGAGAAAAAGAAAGGGACAGAGAGTTAGAAACATCGATGAGAGAGAATCATCGATCAGCAGCCTCTTGCACACCCCCTACTGGGGATGTGCCCGCAACCAAGGTACATGCCCTTGCCCGGAATCGAACCCAGGACCTTTCAGTCCGCAGGCCAACGCTCTATCCACTGAGCCAAACCGGTCTCGGTTTGTTTTGTTTTGTTTTTTTAATTAGAATATCCCTCAACTCTGCTATTCATTTCCCATATTTTCGATAACTCTGAAACCTGTAATATTGACTAACATGAGGTTTGATCTCTGTTAGGCCTTTCTTTTTATAATCAAAGTTGGTCCATGATGGCCTTCTATTATGAGTCTTATAGTTTTTGGTTTGTCTCTTGTTTTGTGATGTTAAGAACCACTGATGATCACTGCTTAGATCCACAATTTCATCAGAACTCTGCAAAATGGTGATATCTGAATTCTTTTATTCCTTCTTCACTTACAGGCTAGAGTACTTTCATAAAAGGCAAATTTGCCTTAAAAACTGATATCCTGAAGCACAATTCATGCAGAAAACGCTGTCTACATGCTTGGTTCTGTCTTGGTCGGTGTAGCTACGTTGGTTCAGCATTGTCCATGCTAAAAGGTTACTGGTTCAATTCCTGGTCACAGCACATGCCTGGATTATGGGCTCAATCCCCAGTAAGGGGTATGCAGAAGGCAGCCGATTAAATGCTTCTTTTTTTCCTCTCCCTCTTTTTTCTTCTCTCTCTAGTCAGTAAAAACATATTTAAAACAAACAAATGCTTGGCTGTCTTTTAGCAGTTTTCATGATACTGAGTTGATCCTCTGGCATTCTCCAAAGGTGATAAATAAGATTTAAAAAAAAATAGCCCTAGCTAGTTTGACTCGTGGATAGTGCATTAGCCCTAGGACCAAAGGATTCTGGGTGTGAGCCTGGTCAAGGGCACCTGCAGGAGGCAACCAATCAATGTGTCTCTCTCCCATCGATATTTCTCTCTCCCATTCTCTCTACAAATCAATGGAAAAGTATCCTGGGGTAAGGATTGACTGAAAAAGATTTTTTTTTTAAAGAGTGTAAGTAGGGAACCCATGAAGTCTAAATACTTGGTGAATTTTAGTCCAATGCAGTTGTACTTATCAATGACCATTAAACATTGTGAAATTTTTGTGAAACGTAAACTCATCTTTTGTATGAACAATTCTATAACTATTCTTGGCACTCTTCAGTGATCTGCAGTGATGTGCAGTGGGTAGTCGCTGCTGTCAACACGCTAAGACCAGCTTTCCCCAGGGCTCAGTCATCACGAGGATGGAATCTATTTCTCCCATGACTCAGGGGAGCTTTAAAACTCAATTACTAATGACTGCACCCAGGAACACCAGCGTCACCCTTCCGTCTATTCCTAATAACATGCCAAGGCTGCCTCAGGGCCTTTGAGAAAGAACCTGGCTCAGTGTTTGCTTTTCTTTCTTTTGTGTCTGCTATCTGAATGTAGTCCATACCTTGGGTTTGTTGGGATGCGCTGAGGGTAAAGTAGCCGTCACAGGGGACCCAAATATGTCACTGGTCTTCCCACCAGGGGGGTTCAGACGCTGTCGAGTGTGCACAGGCATTGACTCTTCAAAAATACCACTTCCTTTTCCTCCTGCAGAAACAAGCACAGAGCAGTGAGCAATCCAGAACATCTCCCTGCTCCTGCCTTTCCCAGTCATCACTTCAGAGAGCTCCTCTCACAGTAACCCTAGTCCAGTCACGAGTTCAGGCCAACAAGGCCGGGACAGTGAGAGTCCCCTTTGCCAGGTGCCTGCGGGGCCTTCGTTTCTGGAGCTGAGCTGAACTGGGCTGGCTACTAGAGGCAAGATGGTGAGATAGCATAAAGCGGCTTCCCCTCCCGCCCTAGATTTCTTTACCCCTGAACTTTTCATGTTTTTGTTAGAGAATCTTCTTCATTAAACCAATGAAATGTTCTTTAGTAGATTAAAAGCAAACAGTGCCTAAGTTTTTAGGTCAGACAGAAAAGACGGAATTTAATAACATGCCCTGTTAGAGGCAAAGCTGTAATCTGGAAAATAACATTTAGTAGTAATTTTCTGACCTCACTCTGGCTGGAATTTCCAGTGACAAGTAGATATGTCAGCAAATTACAGACATTTAACATCTTTGCCGCCAACTATAAAAGTCATTTGATAAGACATAAGCAAGATATGCATCTAAGATATCACTAAGGCCTGGCCATGAAAAGTAAATGTTAAAATACAATACCAATAGATCATTTATTCACTGAGCAAACACCACACACGCATTTCCTTTCCACAGGGTGCTAAGCTAAGTGCCGGGACCATTATGATCATGGCCCTGGTACACCAACAATTTATCTTATAGGAGGAAAGAAGATGCATTCCATTAAATAGCTATACGACCATACAGACGTTACTTGGCTGTTTTGTGCCCCGAATTCCTCATCTGTAGAATGGGGATAATAAAAGGATCTTCCTCACAACGACTTACTGTAGCTCATGTGTCAGATGCTTAGAACAATGCCTAGGAAATAAATGCTCAATAAGTGTTGGCTGTATTTTCTATGTGTTGGAATACTGTCCAGTATAAAACAATCTACATAGCACACAACGTAAAAAAAGGGGGTATTCTTTGTTGCTCCCATCTGAATAAGGAAAAGTGATTACAGTCACTTCTTGGCTATAGTGACCCACACTGTTTCCAAAGAAGACCCTGAACACTAAGAAGAATATGAATGACAAGCCCGTGTGAGCTCGGAGAGGAAGGAGGAGGCTCCTCTGGGGTTTGTTCTTTCTCTAGCCTTCAGACCCCTGCTGTTGGAGTGGATTCTAAAGCAGAGTGGATGGCCAGCTGGTGTGGCTCAGTGGTTGAGCATCAACCTATGAACCAGGAGGTCACTGGTTCGATTTCGGTCAGGACACTTGCCCGGGTTGTGGGCTCAACCCCCAGTAAGGGGAATGCAGAGGCAGCTGATCAAATGGTTCTCTCTCATCATTGATGTTTCTATCTCTCCTCTTCCTCTCTGAAATCCTATATAATAAAATCCTAATATGCAAATCCACTGAACAGCTGAACACTATGATGTGCACTGACCACCAGGGGGCATATGCACAATGCAGGAGCTGCACCTGGTAGTCAGTGCACTTCCACAGGGGGAACACTGCTCAGCCACAAGCCAGGCTCATCGCTAGCCAGCCCTCCCCCACCCCTGCTGCAGGCAGACAGTAAGGAGTGAGGAGTCCTGGACTGTTAGAGGGTGCAAGCCAGGTTGAGGGACACTACACCCCCCCCCCCCCCCAGTGCACAAATTTCATGCACCAGGCCCCTAGTAAAAAATAAGTTAAATAAATAAATAAATAAAGCAGAGTGGCCTTCCAGGCCAGCCCTCTAGGGCAACAGTTGCCAACTGATGGTCTGTGGGCTGCTGGTGGTCCGTGAGGTCCGAAAGTTTGGCGATCCCTGCTTTAGGGGACATGTAGAATCATATAATAGTTCATAGAAAGGAGCAACTGGACTACAGTTCCCTGCCTTTGTAGGTTGGGAGAACACAGAATAGTGGGATGGCTCTGCAGGAAAATGTGCATACACACACATTCATATAACATCAGGGTGACTACAAACCTGAACCTTGGCTATGGACCTTCCCAGATACCAAGCTGGGAACCCTGGAGATGGGAAACCAGCCTGCATGGTGTTAAGGACAGCTGAGCTGTGGCCAGACTGCTGGATGGAGACCCTGTTCAGTCACTGACTTGTGAGCCGGGATAAGTGGCCTCATCCTTTTTTTATCCCCATTTTCTCAACTCTAACAGGTATAAATAATAATAATACCTTCCTGGGGTGGTTGGTAAAATACATGAATTAATATAAATGAAGAGGGTAAGCCCTTAAGTAATGCTGCCAGGCTGTTGTTATTAACAGTGTGTTGTTAGCAAAAACGTCTAGACCACAAAGTGAAGAAAAAGTAATGCTTGAGGTAGTCCCCTTATTGCATTGTTTCTGGTTAGGCTAAAGTAAATTAATAAAAGGCTAATATACAAATTGTCCCCTCAACTGGGAGCTCAACCAGGGGGCAGGGCTGGGCAGCCAATCGCCTGCAGCCCCCCCCCCCCCCCCCCCCCCCCCCCCCCCCCCCTCCCGCCTACTGGCCCTGCCCACGACCTGCCAGATGGCTGGATCCCACGTGTACACAAAATCGTGCACCAGGCCTCTAGTTTTTAAGATGAATATTCAACTTAAATTTTTTTTTTAATTGTAAGATAGAAAAGTTCGTAAGACACAACTATCACAAATAAAGACAAAGCAAACACCCACATATATACCAACAGATCGTATAGATACTACCAGCTCACAGAAACCTGAGTGTTCCTTTCACATCACTCCCTGCCTCAATTTTCTAGAATCTACAAACTAATTTCTTTTAAGTTTTACTGTGTGTATGTCCAACCTTAAACAATATAGTTCTGTCTTTTAAAAAATTTATTTTAGCCGAAACCAGTTTGGCTCCAACAATAGGACCACAGGGAGGAGGAACTCGGCAGAAGGAGTCATGCTGGTTGTTAATACACCATGTAATCACGAACAACAGAGGCTTTCTCACTCTCAGGTCAAGTGGGGCCCGAGGGGGCCACAGGGCACAAGAGCTGGGGATCACACCAGGAAAGTTCCTAAGACACAACCATCACAAAGACAAACACACAACCACTGCTGGATCCCATAGAGGCTACCAGCTCTCAGTTCTGAGTAGCACTGTCCCCGAGTTGCAACACTTCCCAGGGAACATGACACCCAGGGACAGCTCCTCGTAAGCACACTGCTGAGTCAAAGCCAAGGGAGCTCGCCTGTCTACCTTCAGGTGCCCGAGGTTTGATTCACTCGGCCACATGACCCACTGTTATGCTATTACTGGTACAAAGGAAGTACAGGGCTGACCACTCCTCGCCCTACACCCATAAACTGGATGCAGTGAGCTCACTACTCAGCAAAACTTCCCGCTTCTCTACTATAACTGTTTCTACCCTTCTCTGTCCCCAACAAATCAAACAAAACACTAGCTTTTGAATCTACTGCTTTAGTTTCTTTAGGTTTGCTCAAGAAGTATATGCACCTGTCAAATTCACACACACCTAGAACTGAAGTGGAGTGGCAAGCAGCTCTAGCCCTGGTTCTGCTTGATTTTATTTGTCTGAAATAATGACTCCTATGTCTAGCCTCACAAATCTTTAAAGATAGAATAGAGCCTTCCTTTCCCTCATGGATAACTAGCTTCTTAGGTAACTAGCGCTGTATGATCACGCAACTGGACAATTTATTAGCCAAGGAAAACAATGTTCTAAGATACTCTCCCACTGTAGCCACTAGAATGTGGGATAACAGGTGTGTGCTAGACCAAGTCAGCCTTTTTTAAGTTTCAATCCCACCAACAAGCTGATTAAAAAATATCCTTCCTTCCTGCCCTGGCCTAGTGGCTCACTTGGTTGTTCTGTGCACCAAAAGGTTGCAGGTTCGATCCCAGTCAGGGTGTGAATGAGGGGCAATTAATTAATTAATGTTTCTCTCTCACATCAATATTTCATTCTCTTCCTAAAAATCAATAAAAACATATTTGGGTGAGGATTAAAAAGCAAACAGCCCTAGACGGTTTGCTCTGTGATTACAGGATCAGACCAGAGGGTCTCAGGTTCAATTCCCAGTCAAGGGCACGTACCTCGGTTGCAGGTTTGATCCCCAGCCCCGTTCAGGGTGTATACAGGAGGCAACCAGTCAAATGTGTCTCTCACATCAATGTTTCTTTCTCTCTCTCTCTCTTTCTCCCTCTCCCTCTCTCCTCTCCCTCCCTTACTCCCTTCTTCTCCCCTCATTCTTTCTCCCTGGGGATTGAGCCCGCAACCCAGGCACATGCCCTGACAAGGAATAGAACTGACGACCTCTAGGTGCATGGGACAACACTCAACCAACTGAGCCACACTGACCAGGGCAAGAAAAATGTCTAAATGTGTGATCTGTCCACAATTTCAGGAATCTCAAGGAGTCCATGGTACAATTGGGAAAGCCTCCCTGCCGGAGCCAGTATTCTACCATCACCGTTTGCATTCTCAGTGGCTACACCCAGCCAATGTCTGCTGATATAGAGGGAAAATTCAAGAATGACTGAGCAACCCTTTCTCACATTCTAGAACTCTAATGGCAATGGATAACCTATACCAGAAGACATGTGAAAGGATTAATATATAAAAAAAGAAAATTTAATCAAAAGAGCAGCTTCATAAGAACAGGCAGAGGCCGAAGGAACCGTGAGTCACAAAAGCCTATACCTGGGGGGTTGGTCCTCTTGGGCATGTTCTGAGGTTCTTGCGTTGGTCCGAAAATATTCGATGCCATCCTGTTGGGTCGACTTGAAGGAACAACTTCTTCTGGACTTCCAAAAAGATCACTCGATGCTCCTCCGGGGGGCTGCATGCCCCTGCAAGCACAGAGCAAGCATGAGAGATGGAGACTGACCTGGACTTCAATGTCCATGATTAACGTTTATGGAAAAATTATACACCGCAACATACCAAACTGGCATGGCTAGTTTACAGATGGCCATATGGCAGACTTCCTCAACTGCCCTTAAGGTTTCCTTAAAAGTTTTCTCTGTATGTCTTGATTATGCCAAAAACCCACTTGAAATGTGTATATTTTAAAAATTATTCCTGGGACTTCTTAGTGAAGTTTCCCTAAAACAGGCAAATTGAACTACATTCAGTAGAACTTAATACAAATTTTAATTAGTACACAGTAAATACATTCAGTGGTGTTTAATATGGTAGCTTACATTTGCCAAATGCTTAGTATATGCCAGCTATTGTTCCAAAGACCTTACACACAGCCCTCTAAGGCAGGCATTGTTTTCACAGACCATGCATCTGAGATAGAGAGAAATCACAAGATAGATCACACAAGGAGTGGCAGAGCCAGGACCCAAGACCAGGCGGACTGCATCTGGAGCTCAGACTATGCCCGAATGCCTCTTAGAGAGCTCCAAGAAAAAATGAGGGGGAGCTAACATTTAACCACAGATCAAGTCTGACCAAAGAGTTGGGTCTTCAGAAGGGCAGCCACTGGCCACTGTGGCTAGTGAGCACCTGGATGTGGAAGTAAGGACGTAAGTGTACTTAACTAGACTATACACCAGATTTCAAAGACAAAAAGGCAAAATATCTCTTTAATCTTGTCACTTATATAGATCACAGGTTGAAATAGTGTTTTGCATAGGTTGAATTATGTCTATTAAAATTAATTTTTCCCGATTTTTTTTCCTTTAAAAAATGTGGCTATTAGAACATTTAAAATTCCTTATTAGTTTACATTTTTTTATTGGAAAGTGTCAAGTTAGACTATGGGGAGTGCCACCAACATCAATCCAGGTGAGTCCTACGAATCTACACCAAGATAATCACCTCTGGTCCTCCAGTCCAGTAAAACCAGTGAAATGTTGAACATTGGATATCAGAGAACACACCTGCAAGCACCACTGTTCATTTCAGATCAACACATATGCACCATGTCATCTCTAAAACATCAGTGGCTGCCCTAGTTGGTTTGGCTCAGTGGATAGAGCGACGGCCTGCAGATTGAAGGGTACCAGACCCAGGTTCGATTCCAGTCAAAGGCACATGCCTGGGTTGTGGGCTCAATCCCCAGTAGGAGTGCAGGAGGCTGCCAATCAACAATTCTCTCTCATCACTGATGTTTCTTTCTCCCTCTCCCTTTCTCTCTGAAATCAATAAAAATAAAACACCTATGGTTGATTAGTTTTAATTCAAGATATTTTATTTCTGAGAGGAAAGAAGAAATGTCAATGAGAATCATTGATAGGCTGCCTGCTACATGCCCCACACAGGCATTGAGCCCACAACCTGGGCAGGTGTCCTCGAATGGGGACTGAGCTGTGACCTTCTGGTTCATAGGTTGACACTCAACCATTGAGCCATGCCAGTCAGGCTGGTTGATTTTTATTATTATTATTTTTTTAGAGTCTATTTAATTAAAGCTGGGGACAGTCAAACAAGGAAGGGCTTAGGACAGAAGACACAAAAGGAGAGAGACTAGACAGGCTGCTTTGGCTCATTGGAAACTCAGAGAAAAGGGGCCTGAAACAGGTTTAGGGGTGAGCCTGGGATGAGCACTGCTGCCCATTGCTCTCTGGGGTCCCTTAGCGTTTAGGAGACGCACGCCCGAGAGAAAAAAAAAGGTGCAGGTGTGTTTTCCAGAGGAATAGTGTACATGAGTGTTGGTTTTAATTTAACACCTACAAAGAATAATGGCATTCCCACTGTTCAGCCAACAATCGCAGTATCTACCTGGAGTATCCCTCTTGGGAGGATTTTTTTTATTGTTTGAAGTATTACAAATAGTAGTATATGTCTCCTTTTCCCCCCATTGACCTCCCTCCCGGCATCCCCCCACCTCCCGGCACATGCCCTCACCTTCCTGGTGTCTTATGTCCATTGGTTATGCTTATGTGCTTGTGTACAAGTCCTTTGGCTGATCACTTACGCCATCTTGGGAGGTTTTAAAGTGAACATTTCAGAAGAGGAAGATCAGGACTTTGAGTCACTGTCGCAATAACTGAAGAATTATATTTTCACAAAGCTCTGCCCGGATACCCCAAGTTTGTCTACTTTCACAAAGCAGCAATACAGTGAATTCATAGCATCTTTTTAGAACCCCTAGAAAGACTTTTTAAAGGCATCTTATAGGAAAAAGAGGCCTACTGAAATTGAGTTTTAAACTGGTGAGTGGTCCAGGCTCTTTCACTAGTCCTAAGCAACACCATTTAGAAATAGATGAAATTATGGAGCTCAACACCACATGAATGCTCTGATTCGAGGTTAGGCCTCACTGGAAACCTACGTAAACACGGTCAAAGATTTAGTTCACAAAAATAGGGTATTTCAATGTTTCCTCAAAAGAGCTAGAATGGGAGCTAATCATTCACTGTAACTTAAAGTGAACAGTTCTGAGATTCCATGGCTGTAAAGCAGGACTGCAAAAAGCACTCGCCTGCTCTACAGAGGGCAGACATGCCAGCCCCGGCCCGGGGGCAGCAGGCCAGCTCTACAGCACAGAAGCCAAGAGTGCAACTGGCAGCCTTCTATGTGGTGCCCATAGTTCCTGTCTGCTTTATGGAGGGCAAAGGGGGGTACCTGGTCAGCAGTTAGCATTTCCTTAAGGATTAATGAAGGGGAAAAAAATTCACTTTGGGGGGATTTTTTTTTAAACTAACCAATAAGTGGACTTCAAAGACTTAACAGGACTGATCATGCACTTTGTTGGTGGAAACGGTGAGGCCATGTGACCCCTGAATGCATTTATAAGTCACTGAGCCCAGTTCACAATGATATTCTTCATATTTTTCTTGGCTAGCTATAGCAGGTACAACATGGTTTGGGTCTTCACAGCCATCTCTTTGAAAAAGGGACTAGAGACCTGTAATCTTCAGAACGAAATTGAATTTAACTCCGTCTCATGCTGGCATCAGTTAAAATTCTCATTTTACTAACTTATTTGAAACATGGTTCTTCTTTCAAACCATAAAGGTCCCAGAAACTTGTCAGATCAGAGTCTGGGTAGACTCATCTTGATTCAAAGCTCTCAGGACGCTTTCTTGACTCTCACATTCTACATTCTTGGATCTCCCCCTCTCACCCTTGCTTCATTCAGTTCAACTCATGTCCACTGAGCACCTATTGCTGGCAAGCCTGTGGCAGACACTGCAGATAGAAAGATGAGTGAGAGCAAGTCCTTGGCCCAGAGAAACTCCAGGTTTGCTGGGAAAATGGAGCTGTGCAGAGGCAGTTTCAGTGCCCTGTGAGCGATGCCACTGAAGCACCGAGTGCTAGTGTAACTCCAAAGGCATCCTTGGAGAGGCCCAAACTGAGTCTGCGATCTCCTTGAGGAAAGAGTCTTTGGGGCACAGGTCAGAAACCACAGCTCTGCTCGAAATGATGAAATGTTAAATTGGGGTGGTGGAAATACAGTGTTTATTCTATTACTCTCTGTACTTTTGTGAATTTCATTTTATTTTGAAAACAAGTGAAGAAAGACTAGTGGTGCCAATGATACCACAGCAGATTCCTGTGCATAACAGCCAAGCTCCCTGAGAAGAGCCAGCAATTATCTCCATCACAAAGGCAGGTACACAGCCTCCTGGGGCAGTTAGACCAATAGCCAGGCTGCCCCTACAGGGTCTCAAATCAATGGGGCCAAGAGGTAAATAGACATTTCAATAAAAACAACCCACAAGGGCTCAATGTGGCTCAACCAGCTGAACTGTTTTCACTATGACACTAGGTTTGGGGGAGGGGGTGGGAATTCTAGTGCTCGAAGACATTTTGGGGATGAAACCACATGGCGGGCTGCCTCCCAGTTACTTCTTCATTTTGTAATGTCCTTTCAATATAAGTCAACAAAGATTTTCAAAATACAAGAGGAACTCAGGGGCATGTGACAGGAAGAGAAAACAGGCAGTTCCGGGACTATGGATAGCATGAGCAGAGACCTTCCATCTTGTCCCTGTGTCATAACTTTTGGAGCTTGGTGAAAAGTAGTGAAACAGACTTGCATTAAATTCCTTACAATTATACACCTTATAGCTTAAAGGAAAGACCTTAGATTAATGATGGCTAAAGGAAAATACTTTCATAGTTCAAAATCCCTTTAACACAAAATCATCCCGCATCAAGAATACAGAGATGCAGGTCTGAGAGAGGAAAACTGGCTGGGTGATCAATCCTACACCACCACTTGGTTCCCTCCCGACAGAGCCAATTAAAGTGTGAATCCTACAACGCTGTAGTTCCCTGGTCGGCAAACTACAGCTCTCAAGCCACACATGGCTCTTTGGCCCCTTGAGTGTGGCTCTTCCACAAAATACCATGGCCCGGGCAAGACTACTTTGAAGAAGTGGTGTTAGAAGAAGTTTAAGTTTAAAAAATCTGGCTCTCAAAAGAAATTTCAAATGGTTGTACTGTTGATATTTGGTTCTGTTGACTAATGAGTTTGCCGATCACTGCACTAGTTAATCAATTCCTTTAAGAAGGGGTCAATGCAAAGCTTCCAACAGATCCCAAGCAGGGCTTCCAATTACATGTAATCATCCAATTAAGACTTCTTTTCCTTCTTCAATGCCCTGAAAGGAAGACTTTTGTCTTTCTTCATAACGTTCTCTCCAAAAATGAATCTCCCAAAGTGTGGAGTGCTCCCTTAGAGCACCAGCTCTGAGCTAACGTCTGTCGCTCAAAGTCAGCATTCTGTCAGTGACTCATGGCGTTTTCTCCTTAGCCAGCATTTCCTGGGCATCCAGCGTCAGGCAGCGTAAACAGGGAGGGGATGTACTCCATGAACACAACTGGGAAAGTGCTGGGGAGAAGCTGGTGTGGGTGGGGCAGAACAGCAGCCACCAGGCACCAGGACCCTGATTCACCCTGAGCACTCACTCCGGAGAAATTTCTGGCTCCTTATCCTTATAGAGTTAGATGCATTGTTCCATGGATTAATGACCACTTACTTCGTTAGGTGTACTGAATACTGACCTAACGCCCCCAAGTTTACAGTCTTTTATTTAGTACCTAGTCTATACAGTATTTATCTTAACGGTGTACACACACACACACTCCCTTCTACTCTGATGGGAAGGCTGGGTCCCTGAAGAGCTCACAGTAAAGAAAACTCTTGGGCATCTGAAGACCCAAACTCCACAATGTAAGCTGGCTCCCCAGTGGCATGACAGACCTCGCCAGCTCTGACAACTCTAATTTATCTGACTTCCCATGCACAGAGCGCTGTGACTTGAAAGCGTGCTGCCCTGGCCACTGCGGTTCATTCAGCTGGGAGAGGTCTAATGCAAAGGTTGCCGGTTCCATTCCAGGTCAGGGTCCAGGCCCAGGTTCCTGGCTTGATCCCGGATAGGGGGTTGTACTTTGCTCTCACATGGATGCTTCTCTCTTTCTCCCCTAATTCTCTAAAAAAAAAAAAAAAAAAAAAAAAATCTCTAAAAAAGAACGCGTGCTGCGGTGTATTCCTGAATGTGGCCGCCCAGCCGAGACCTGCAATGGGAATCTCCGTTTCTATTAACTTGTAGTCCTGCCTAGTTCATCAACAAAGCAGGGAGGGCAGTGCCCGGCCTACCTCCCAGCGCTGCAGGATTAAAAGGCACCGCTCCGGGATTAAGGGAGGGCCCCACCTGACCCAGAGGCAGGCTCCGGGATTAGGGCGGGCTCCACCTGGCTCCCCGGCTGCGGCAGTAAGGAAGGGTCCGCCGGGCTGCCGGGTTCGGAGTGAGCTCCACCTGGTCCCACAGGGCTGCGGTGTCTGGGGAGGCTTTCAGGACGGTGCCCTTCCCCAGAGGCCCGCCCACCCGCCACCGGGCTCCCGCACGGGCACCAGGAGGGCGCCCCGCAGCCCGGCACACACCCGCCTAGTCCCGACGCACGGAACTGCCCACCGGAAGCAGCAGGCCACTCTGCCGGCATCTTTTCGGGGCGCTACAAACGGAACATGTGCGAAGGAGCCCCGCAGGCCCTCAGCCCAGCCGCTGGCGGACCCGGGAGCACGTCCGCGTGTGAGCCCATCTCTCCGATGCGGAAGCGGAGACCGAGGTTTTGTGAGATCACCCGCAGGCCTCCCCGCCGGCCGCGCCGCCCCCTCGCCCTCGCCCACACCGCGCCCGCGCCGTACCTGGAGCTGGCTCGGCCGCCCTCGCTCTCCGGCACATGGAACATGTCGCCCGCTGCTCGATGCCCGGTCGACTGCCGCGTCGCGGTTCCCGCCCGGCAACGCGCAGCTTAGAGGTTCACCAGCCCGCGCTTAAAGGACGACGCTGATGCCACTCATGCCGCCACACCCTATCCCGGCGCGCGGCCCCGCCCCCTCCCCGGACGCGAGGGCGTGTGGAGGGACGCGCTCGCAGCCGATTGGTGAGAGCAGGTGCCGCTGACGGCGTCGGGCGTCAGGATTGGGCAACAGGCCGGCAAAAGGCAGGCTGCTTTCCGAGGTGGGCGGGGTCAGGACGTAATCCGTGCCACTAGCGGCCACGCCAGAGGCCCCTCCCTCTCTCCGCGGGAACCTCTTCCTGGGCGGGAGCCGGAGTGACCTAACCTGCTGGAGTGGGAGGAACAGGGTAAAGTCTATACTTTTCTTAGGCGGCAACCGCTGCCCCAAGGCCTCTGACCCGCTGCTTTGGGATTTTGCAAACCGGTCAGAGACATCCGCTAGTTGACAAAAGGGCGCTAATCAGAATTATGTGTTCAGGGATTCAGCAGTTCCTGTCCTGATCAGTCCTAGGGGGTGGAAAGGCCTCATAGAAAGATTTCCTCAGAAATAAGAGAGCAAGGGGTAAGTTGCGCCAGTTCCCTATTTGTGACTCAAAAGAACAAAACACACAACTGGGAGTGTTCTGTTGCTAAATTACACCTCAGACAGCTCATCTATTCTGAGATATCACCCAATGAAAAGCACTTGAGCTTTTTTGTTGTTAATCTTCACCCAAGGATATTTTCCCATTGATTTTGAGAGTGGAAGGGAGGGGGAGAGACAGAAACATGGATGTGAGAGGCATAGATTGGTTGTTTCCCACACGTGCCCAGACTTGGGCAGGGGTTTGAGCCTGCAACGCAGTTATGTGATTTGACTGGAATTTAATCCCGGACCTTCAGTCTGAGGGCTGACCCTCTATCCACTGAGCCAAACCGGTTGAGTTTTTTTTTAAAAATATATTTTATTGATTTTACAGAGAAGAAGGGAAAGCGATAGAGAGCTAGAAATGTCCACGAGAGAGAAACATCAACCAGCTGCCTCTTGCACACCCCCTACCGGGGATGTGCCCACAACCAATGTGCATGCCCTTGACCGGAATCGAACCTGGTTTTGGCTTTTTTTTGTTTTGTTTTTTTAAATCCACACCAGTGTACATGCTTTTATATATATATATATATATCAACATGAGAGAGAAACATTTATCAGTTCCCCTAAGGATGAGGTGGGATAGAACCTGAAACCCAGGTATGTGCCTGGGTCAGGAATTGAACCTGCAGCCTTTCAGTGCAAAGGACAATGTGTAACCAACTTGCACTGTTTCTAGCCCTAGCTGGTTTGGCTCAATGGATAGAGTGTTGGCCTGTGGACTTAAGGGTCCAAGGTTTGATTCCGGCCAAGGGCCCATCCCCAATAGGGGTGGAGCAGGAGGTAACCAATCAATGATTCTCTTATCACTGATGTTTCTATCTCTCCCTTCCTCTCTGAAATCAATAAAGAAGTCTTTAAAAAAAAAAAAGTTAATACTTAAGAAAAAGGCAGAAACAATAATTATTAGATCAAGTATTAGTATGTATTTATGCACAATAATAAAAACAGATTTACAAGTTAAACTGGAAATTTAAACATAAGAAGTTTAACAGCTTTTGTTTATTATATTAAATAACCAAAACACCTTTTATTCCCAAAATTGGTAAAGAATAAATAATGTAATTTACAATATGGTACAAAAGTAATCAGGAAGGACAGGCATTCCGCTTTATACATACACTGTATATGTATATTTATTATCTATTAAACAAATTCACATCTCAAACAAGCCGAAAACCTTAGATGATATGGCTTAACGATTATTAAAAGAAACAGCAGGAAGTTCTGCTGCCTAGACAAGAAGCTCTGGAGCCGGTTATCCTGTTACAGAATGCAGGTACAGGTTGCTGTAGTGCTTCCAAGACTGAACTGACTTAACATGACTTACATATTACTGTGGGGTTAGGGGAGAGATTTGACAGTCAGGAAAGGTTTGCTGTGGTTTCTTTCTTTCCCCCCTAAGACAAAGTGCACTATTTCCTCACAAATGCATGTGATAGGTCTCAAAGTTTTCAACAACAAAAACCCACAGCAGCTGCTGTTCTCGTCCACTTATTTCCAGTGTTTCTATTCCATAACTTTTCTCTGCACAGGTTTGGATTGGATGGTAAAAAAGCTATTACACTGAAAAGGAAACCCGTCAGTAGTGACACAGGATGATAGTGACACAGAAAGAGCGGGACTCTGAGGCTGAGAACCCAGATGTAGGAAAGCAAGTAGATCAACTTATGAAATGTTTCCAATTATCCCCGCTCCCAGAGCAAGTGCTCTACACCTAGAAGATACAGAGAAATAAAAAATGTGATTTAAACCTCAGGTGGAACCATAAACTTCGATCTGCCCCTGCATTTCCTAAAGAAGAAAATGCTACCCACTGGATAGTCACAATAAGAATTAAGGCTACAACACCAACTCCGTTGAGACCAGACACAATCTCAGTCTTTATAAAAGATGAATCAGCAAAAAGATGCCAGGCATTAGAGTGACCATGGAAATAGGTCTCAGAAACTGATCGATTCTTAATTATAACATGCTCAAATGCACAAGGAAGCCACAGGTGCATACTGAGACTGTCAACTTCCACTGGAAAGGCAGAGAAAGATGCAGCAGGTGGGAAGCTTGGGTCTTTTGAAAATTCCACCCTTTAACAATTAGTTTGTGTGTGTGTTCTTCACCTTGCTTCTCATATCTGTTTTGAGTTGAAAAGGATTTCACTTAAAAAACATCTCCTACAGGTCAACAGAGCTTTTCTTCCGCATCCAACCATACAACATACCCACCATCCCTTAACTTGCCAATTTCTAAATTTAAGTAAACAGGAAAGCTTTGAGTCTCACACCTGGGTTATGCCTGGAGAACTGGCTTGTCACATACACACTTCTCTGGTTGCTAGGGAAGCAGCAGAATTCTCTGGAATTTTGTGAGTTTTATTAGAGGTGAGAAGAGTCAGTCTACTTTCCTCCCTAGCCCACTTCCCCACTGAATGACACTGGCCAGTCAGGTACTCCCAAATGGATTCTACGCCAGAAGCCCAGGCAGGGGCTGCAGCTAATAGCTACAAAAGCTGATCCAAGTCTCCAGAGTTTTTCTCCTTTTAGATGTCACTGGATGACAGGTGCCAGCCTACCAACTAAACTGCCTTGAGGTGACCCTGATGAACAAGCAACTCAGGATCCTTACTGTCTCTGGCACAGTAGACGCTGCCATTGGGCATCACATACAGCTCTAATGTTACTTGGGGTTCTGGTCCCAGACAGGTGAGGAGTATGAGGAAGCTAGTCATGGCCTAAACTTGGCATGGTCCATTATCCTACTGCAGACCTAACACAGTCAGATGCCCAGAGAGTGAGAGAGAGATTGATCCTGATATCGTTCAACTCAATATAAGGTGCTAATTTCAGAAAGCTGATATATTGACCACAAAACACAAGTAGCTTAAAAATACTCTGGTTCAATGCTGTCTATATCTCTTAATAAGGTGGTAGTATATCCCTTTCTTTCATATCTCCAGAGCTTTGAGACTTTTCCTAAGAGCTTAGAAGGCTTTTTTTTTTTTTTTTTTTTTGGTGATGTTGGTGCCTAGAACCAGATCTAAAAGGAAGCCACATTAGAGGCAAAAGCTTCAGAAAGAATTGAAACAAAGAAAAGAAGCTATTGCCTAAAAGCCAACTGTCTTGTTTCCTCCATGCCTGGGAGCAAAAGGGCTGCAAACAGCTGGTGAGACAATGGGGTCAAGAATGTCCACTGTTCTTGTGGCTGGTGCGCGCGCACGCGCGCACACACACACACACACACACACACACACACACACACACACACACGACCTTTCCTCTCCTTTCCGCACAGGCTGCTCTCTCATTGTGGAGAAGACTCTGGAGAAGACCAGGACTGCCTTGCTCCTGCCATTGTGCAGGATCAAGAGCTGCCATATTCCACCAGTCAGGAGAAGAGGAATGATGAGCAACAGAAACGAAGACTGGTTCAGGTGGATGATCCTGTCTGTTGGGGTGGGTGAAGCAGGAGGTGGGATGGTGGCTCAGGAATTACTAGTCCAACACAAGAGCACTGGCTTCTGGCCTCATAATGTGGCTGAAGAGTGAATTAAGTATTGAGTTTCCCAAGGCTGAGCAAACACGGGAGCCTTGTTAGCTCCATTATGGGGAAGAACTGGACACTGGACTACTTGCAGTGGTGACAACTGGTCGCCCCAGGAGGCTCACTGCGTACAGTACAGGGATGTGGTAGTGCTTCCACTGCATCAGGATGTATGATCCTTGTCTGCATTCCCTGAACATGAAGGAGCAAAGTAAGAGACCACTGGGCAAAAGGAGACATGGGGGATTAAACCTGCAGATCACAGTGTGCTCTGCGCTGAGCCAATGAAAGGAAGAGAAGACTGAAAAAAAGAAATTCCCCGGCAAAGTACATTTGTCTCAGATGCTAAAGAGTAACACATCAGAAATTCAAGGACTCTTCAGGTAAGTCTTAACTGTGGTTAAGCAAGTGCTTAGGATTGTCCCAATAAAGAGAAGTAGCATTATAGATCACCTAAGAATAAACTTGTAGATGGATGCAAGAAGGAAACCAACTAAACTGGTTTACCTTCTCATTGTCTAATTCTTAAAACACAAGAAAAACATTCTCCAACCAGCTTAGCAGGATTCTTTTCTGAAGTCCATATAACCTGGACAAGACATGATTTTCCCCCCCTGTCCTGTTCAGAAAACACATCTAGATAGGAAAGCACCAGGCAAGGATCAGTATTTCTGAGGTGATGGCTCCAGTCATGCTGTCCTGGAACCGTTCTGCTGTCCTGTGATCAGTGTCCCCTGTCCTAGGGTACAGATACCACCAGGCAAAGCCCAGGACAGACGCAGCGGTCCCGTCTCCCCCTCCCATCATCACTCTGCAGAGAAGCAGAGTGTGGTACAGGGTTGGCAGGAAGAATGCAGCCGTGACCTGGAGCCTCCTATAGAGAGCAGGAGATTACAGCTCCCCAGGGCACAAGGACTCGGCCGGGGGACACTCCCCTTCCCCTTTAGCTTCCAGAAAGGAAACCCACTAAACTGTCCAACACAACCACCAAGGCCGATGCACGGGCAGAAATGGGGTCATTACACAGACCCCAATGTGAGATCCCACGACTGGCGAAGAATGGCTCCAATGCCGGTGATGTATGACACTCCAGGACTCGTCCTCATTTCTCGGGCCACTACTGCCCTCTCCCCGTTGGGATATAGCTTCCAGCATTTTGTGTATTCTGGGGTGCAGAGGTGTCTCTATTCTGACCATCTTCTGGGGGTCCTGGGCTTGATTTGTATTTTCTCTACACCTATCACAGTTGAGGACTGGACCACCAGCCCTGTAAGCTCTCCTTTGATGCCTCCAGGACGCCCCCACCGCGAGGCACGTTGTATGTTCACTGGGATAGGTCACTGACAGGGGGGCCACTTCCACTGCCATCAAACAGAACCTCTCGGCGGCTGGGCTCGGCAATGGACAGCTCCTGGGCCAAGTCGTTGAATCGAGATATATAATCAACGCTGTTTTCATTCATCATGCACACCAGCTGGGAATCCACGACCTGTGGGCAGAGGACACAAGGTAAGACCACATCAGCTGGTGGTGGCCTGCCACCTAGACTGGAGGAGACTCGCCACCATCAGGACTTCCAGGAGAAGGTGAATGAACTTGGGTCTCTCTACCGTGAGGATTGGAATCTCCCATCGACTTGCCATGTAATGGTGGCCTAGTCCTCTGGGAAGATTCTCAGAATCGCCCATTGTTTTGAACTCTCACTGTTTTGACAAGTGTGCAGGAGAGCCTACTGTGAGCCTCGCACAGCTGGTTGCCGGGAGCAGAGCAGTGCTTCCCTGTATATGAGATCTGTCAGGGAAGACAGTCAAACAAACAGGCCAGCAGCAGAGTGGAAAGCAGAAACTGCGGGGTGGCCTGTAGGAGACTCAAGAGGAGAAAGGGGACAGAGTTTGCATGGAGAAAACGGAAGCACATTCCTATTAGAAGAAACAGCAAGTGCAAAGGCCCTTCCAGAAACAAGAAAGCTGGTGGATGTGACCGTAAGCACAACCGCTGAATGAGAGAGAGACGGTGTACAGCGGGGCCTTGGGTACTGGATTTTTTTTCTGTGGACAAAAACATGGAACATTCTGCCGTACAGTCTTCAGGATTTACTGTCTTCCTCCTTTGCTGGAGTGAAAGCCGCATGAGGTAGGGCCTTTGCTTCATTCACTCAGTTCCTGCAGCAGTGCCTGGCGCACCATGAACAAATTGCATGATATAATGAGATAATAAGCCTTGGAAAATTCTGAGTAGAGCCTGAACCGAATTTTAAATCTTTTATTGTGAGAAATATAAAACAAATTTAAATTTGTTTTCAAAAAGTAGAGCAAACCCTGGCAGTTTGGCCCAGAGGTTGGAGGGTTGGCCTGTGGACCAAAGGGTCTTAGGTTTGATTCCCTGTCAGGACACACACCTCGGTTGTGGATTCAATACCCCTCCCCAACTGGGTTACATGCGGGAGGCAATGAATTGATGTATCTCGCTCACATCGTTCTTCCCCTCCCCCCAAGCCAACACCCTCCCTTCTGCTCTGTCTGGAAAAAAATATCCTCAGGTGAGGATTTAAAAAAGAAGGAAAAAAGTAGAATAGCGACTGTTTTCTCCCCACATATCCATCACCCGCTTCATCAATCTATGGCCCATCTAGGCCCACATCTCCCACCCATTCTTTGCTCCCATCACTTTTGTTCAAATCCCAACATCAGATCATTTCAGCCAAACATTTCAGAATGCACTTCTAGATGATAAGGACTATCAGTATCTAAAAAACACACTCATGTTTTTTGAGTTGGAGAGTGCTTGGTCAGATCTTTGTGTTAAACAACTGCTATTTCTGGAGGTAGATATTTTACTAGCTATGGATTTAGTTCATAAATAGTACCCGTCTTTGTTCTGTGCTGCTCACCTTTGTGTGCAACAGGCCAGCCAGAGATCTTGTTAGAAATGCAGGTTCTGGTTCTCTGGCCCTGGGGTGGGCCCGAGAGTCTGCCTTCTAACAAGTGCAAGGTGTTCTGCAGTGGGTCCAGGTGTGTCGTTTTGGGATGTTTGTGCAGTGGCCCCTTCCGCAGGAGCCAGGGCTTATAAACAATGTCCACACAGACACAGAAGGGAAAGAGACCAGCCTTGTGTGGACATTACAGTCACAGGCTGTTCTCTCAACAAAGGTTCTATGGCCACAGAAACGCTCATTGAGGGGAGGAAATGTACTATATTACTCTGTTTAGTTTGTATTTGGGTGAAATTTCCATTCATGCTACGGGCTGGCTTAGAATCCTCCAAAAAGCCTTCCCACAAGCTCCTCAGATATTAAAACTCACATCAGGATACTGAGAGCTGAGGAGGTCATGGGACACCACAAGAATCAATATATATAAAAGGCTAATATGCTAAGTGCCGGACCCTCTGACTGATCGCTGTGATGCGCACTGATCACCAGGGGGCAGATGCTCAATGAAGGAGCTGCCAAGCTGCAGTGATTTGTCAGTGACAGTTCACGGGTGTTGCACCCTGAAACCAGAGTGTAGGGAGCCCAATTCCTCTCAGAGCCACGCAATTCCACCTTTGGCCATGGGTTATGTTGTTGCTGGGGCACTATTGGCCCCAAATCTGGTTTACTGCACACTTGTGTTTGTGTTCCAAACCCTATGACAGCAACTTTGCAGAGTGCCCTCTCACACTGACCATTCAGGGAATGTCAGAGAGCCAGTTTCAGCCTGTTCTCCATAGGCCAAGCCGAGGGACCCCACCTGCCAGAGGGACCCCACTCACTCCACAGATGCCCTTTGAGCCACAGCACCACCCTAGGTGCGGCCGGCCAGGGAGGACCATGGAGGTTGGCTCCAGGGCATGTCTAGCCCATGTTGCCCAGTCCTGTCCTGCCAGCCACCTTCCAATTAATGTCCTGTCAATGTGCATGAGTCTGTGCACTGGGCCACTAGTCTTACTATAAAATATAAAACCCCGAAGGACACCTACCAACAGCTCGGCATCTCAGGGAGCCAGGATTTGGGAATGCTGCTCCAGTACTTTAACAATAGGACCAAGCCCATGTGGCATTCTACATGTGGAATCTCTTCATTTTAAGCATATCCTCTGCCTAAATTATTCTTTCAGCACATGTTACTTCATACCTTGCCTTATAATTAAATGTACCTGTCTCTCCTCCTTCAATAAGTATACATCCTTGCAAGCCTTTCTTGCTCAAACAACACTCATGACATGTTGGATGGAGCCTGGGTGGCTACATGAGCAGATAACTTGGCCTAAGAAAGAGGGACAACTGCATCCTGGTCCAAAGATGAGGGCCACAAACTGAGCCTTGCCTGCACATCGAGGGTCTGCCATTGTGATTTTTGTTATCATCACCCTCACCGTGAGAGGAGCCTGAGGGAGTATCTGTGCCTTTCCTGCAGAACCCATTCTCCTGCTTGGGAGGCAGCAAAAGAAACGACACAGGGAGGGGCTGTTTGGAGGCCCTCTCCTGTCAGGTACCAACAGTGATGACAAAGTCACCTGCAAGTGCTCTTTACTTTTCTACCAACGGCATCAGCCCCGCACAGAGGCAGCATCGCCTGCCTGAGGTCAAGCGGCTGGTGTAGGCCACAGTGAGAGCCAATCCCTGCTTTGGTCGCCTGCAGAGCTCCCACAGTCAACCCTGAAATCCCAGCTTTTGACGCCTTCAGAGCTCAGCTATTACTTTGTTGTTTACCACTAGAATTTCCCTTCTCAGAAGCCAGAAACCTGGATGTACATGTGCTGGCCCCTGGTTTTAACATCTTGATGAAAAATTCTTAATAACAAACAGGTATGCTTGAGGGACTTGGCCACCTCTGGAATAAGGGCATAAGATTGTGTACTTACCTCTGCCACATCGGCCAGGGATCTGGACACAAACGAGTCTCTCGAGTTTCCATCTAGCAGGCTGGGGCCCAGCAGGGAGGTGCCACTGTGGGTCCCCACTGGAGTCGGCAGCATCTTTCGGCCTTTCTCTGAGATGAAGCTCGCTGCCAAGAGAAGGAGGATCAGCCCTGAGATGGCTTGGTCAGCTCCAGGTGAGGGAAGAATCCTGAGGACTGGAGATTCCCTCGCAAGGCCCATACAGACATTGATCTGCACGCGTGCACACAGTGCTTGGTGTGGAGCTGTAGCCAACCTGGCTTTTCTCAAATGAGAAGCCTTGGAGGGTCCTCAAAGCACATGCAAGTAGGCCTCATATTTTAGGGGCCCTCAGTGCTCCACTGTCCGGTCACCACTCCCACCTCCATGTAATGTGGTTTCCCATTTTTCACGATTTGTATTTGACTTTGCAGAGATCCGTACTGTTCTATGGACCTCTTCTAATAGGAAACACTCATCGGGTGCTGGCTCCCTGCATCACCCAGACCAGACCCACATTCTGGGCCATCAGGTGTGGCGTCCACACAAGGTACTGACCCTGTCCAACATGTGTACAGCACACCCCCTCTGGGGCTGCAGTCTCATGGCCAGTGCATGTACTGGCTGTGCTCTAAAGATGCAAAGCGCATGAATCCCAAACGTGTTCTGGAGCCCCTCTTACATAAGACACTGAGATCATCGTGTCTTTCCCTAACATCCCCTTCCCATCACACGAACGCCTGGTGCCCAACGAGGATGAACACATCCTGTGAAGGTGCCAAACTGGTCAGCATGTCACAAGACAGCACATGTACATCCAGGTTTCTGTCCACATCAGAATACTTTACTGAGAACAGAAAGAGGGAAGCCAATTTCTTCTACCCTGCCGATGGTGGGAAGAGCAGAGCTGGCCGGACTAGAGAAGAGCACAGGGAACTGTGTGGGGAGATGGACGTGGGCTACATCACAACTGGGCTGTGGGTTACAAGAATGTCATGTTTGCCAAAGCTCAGTGAACTGTACACTGGAGGTCTGGACATTCTCCCAAATGTAAGTGGTGTAGAAAAATAAACCCTGGAAAATAAGCACAGTCCTAGTGGGAGTTCTGCCAGATGGCAAGGACAATCCAGACTCTAGACCCCACCGAGTTCACCATGTGGAGCCCTGCTCGTCCCTGCTGGTCTGGGACAGAGACCTGAGCACCCCCCACAGACACTCACCAAACAAGCTGCCGAGGGACGAGTCCGTGGGGTCGCTGGGGCACCACTGGGGGTCATGGGTGGGGGAGGCAATCCAGTCTGGTTGGGGGCTGCTGGATGGCGAAGGAAGACTCTTGGAACTGTCACTGCCATTTAGTTTTGCTGGAGAAAGAGGAACTCCTTCACCTGTCAACCAAAATCCTGGGTCAGAGACGCCACATGGGGGTGAACAGCACTCTGCTTCTCCAACCTTCCACTAAGGCAGCGACTCAGCACAGCCGTGTGCCACTGACCTCTGGAGGTCCGGGATCCCCACAGATGATGAACAACACTGATCTGTGGAGGGGATCCCCTGCAGCGGGAACACATGCCCATCTTGGGGAACGACAATGGCCACAGCCATCACTAATGAGCCAGGCACTATGCCGAGAGCTTCACCTAAATCCCCTCATGGCTGCTTACTAAAGCCCTGTGAATCACATGCTATTCCCAGTTCACAAATGAGGGGCGACCTGCCCAGAGCCACTCACTACTAGCCTGTGAACTCAGTTTAAACTGAATCCATGGCCTGAATCACACCAGCAAGTGCCAACCACACCACTGCTACCAGGATACAAATCCAACCTCCTCCTCCAACTTGCAAAACCCAAAGGCATCCACCTAGATTCATGACTACCTAGGACAACGGCCCATCTAATCCTGTTGGTCTCAAGGCCATGAGCACACACAGCTGTTGGTCCTATTCGTACCTTGTTCACCGGTGCTGCCTCTGCCTCTGCTGGGCAAGGCCATGTAGGTGGCAGGTAAAGTGGGAGTGGCATGGGAACATACGGAGCAGGTTTGGCAAATGCTCATTGGGAGGTCAAGGACAAGCCTGCATCCCCTGTCCTAATGGGGAATTGGTTCCAAGAAGGGTGTGCAGGGGCAGCCTGTTCCTTACCGTATTGGCCAGAGCTGATGGCGATCTCAATGATGGAGTCGCTGATCTGAGTGGCAGGCTCTCCCTGCGAGAGCACGTCCTCAGGCGGGCCAGGCAGGGAGATGTCCAGAAGAGCAGACACGTTAGGCGGAGAGAGCCGAGTGCTGGAGCCCTCCGCCAAGGGCAACTGGGTGGAAAGCCCATTGTGCAGAGGAGCCTTGGATAGCTCAGTTAAGGAGAGGACAGGTGAACCCTGGTGGGAGATGGGCATTGTTCAGACACAATGGACCAATCAATCCCCTAATTCAGGAAAAATCAACCCCAAAAGATGATAACCAAGTGATGGGCAAGTGAACAGAGAGGCGATGACCATAGAAGACATCTCTTCCTTTTTAGTAAGAAACACATTAACTTCTCCAGAAACTACTCTGGGAATTCAGAGTTGGAAGGCCAGGTCAGTTGGGGGGGTTGGCCATGGCGCCCAGGGCATCTGGACCTGCTTTCCCTGCCAGCAAGACAGCTGGTAACACCCAGGCTTCTAGGCACTGCCAGTTGATGATCTCCCCTTAGCCCAAGAAACTGATCTTCCAGAACTGTGTCTGAATCAGCCAGCCACGTGGAAGAGAAGAAAGCTGAGATTGAAGATGTGTGCTTCTTCTATCTAGGGAACCGGAGGATAAAACCACTGGATAGCCGAGTGTCCTTATCACATCCTGGCTACTCACAGCAGGGAGGCTAGGTCTGCTGGCAAGACCATGAGCGTGGGGACTCAGCACTGGAGGGGGGCCTCTGGGGCAGCTATTTTGCTCAGCAGCCAACAGCACACTCTACCTGGAAACCTTCCGTCACTGGCTCCTGCTCAGGCCTCGAGGGGATGCTGATGAATGGATCGCTTGTACCCTACAAGAAAAGATCACCGTGAATGCCCAAGAGCCTTACAATCAGTATGCCAGAACTCTCTGCCCAATGGCTATTAAGCTCCTGAGACAAGAGCCATTCCACTCCCCGGCTTCCCCACAGCCACCATTACAGGAACCCATTGAGGTCTAGGTTGGAAATCTCTTCCTGTGAAGACAAGCAAGCTCACTTCTTCCAGAAAGTGGGCCAGGAAGTCATTGCACTTAAGATTATCAATTCAAAACCTCATAGTCCTCAGGCCGGGCTGGCCGTGAAACCAGAGCACTGAATCAGAGAGGAGTGGCAGTCAGGGGTCACTAGGCCCACTGTTGGTCCACTTGGTTAACCAAGCTGACATCTGAGAAGTCTGCCAACATAGAGATCTTGCTTAT
Organism: Pipistrellus kuhlii; assembly: GCF_014108245.1. Lineage (NCBI taxonomy): Eukaryota > Metazoa > Chordata > Mammalia > Chiroptera > Vespertilionidae > Pipistrellus > Pipistrellus kuhlii. The sequence continues at coordinate 91,558,361 of NW_023425540.1, forward strand.
CTCAGTTCTGGATTCTCCAGTGTCACCCAGCAAACCAGTCCCCCCTCTCCCTCCTTCCATGGTTCCCCCGAGCCACGCAGAGCTCACGCTTGCCCCAGCCTCCCTGGTTGTGACTCCCCTCCAGTCCATCAGGCCCTTCCCACTCGTGAGGCAGAATTAGGGTCCAGCATGACATCAGCCCCATTATCTCAGCTCCCATCCCTCTAGAGAGTGACCAACCCATCCTGAAAGCTGGTGGTAACTCGAAGAAGCCCTTCTAAACACTCACCCCCACAGTGGGGAGGGGGTCTCCATTCTGGAGGGCGCCAGCGGAGTCCTGACCCGAAAGGGTAGCCGTTGCCTCATCTGAAGACAGTGGGGAGATGCCAGACAAACCCTCAGCATCCAAGACAGGGAGGGGGCTCCCGGGGATGATGCCGGCACTTGTAGCTGCTAAGTCGACAGCACCTGGCAACAGAAAAGACATTGCCAATGGGAGCTCTACTGACATCCCCAAACATACTCCACAGCGCGCACAGGAATAGCCTCTCCCTCTCGCCTCATTTCAAGGCAAGGGAAATAGATTTCCTGTTTTCTCTGGAGGATACTGAGAGCATGGTTTGGGGAAAGAAGAAAACAGAAACATCATTCACAAGCCTCACATGGTGTCTGTCACCATGCCAGTCACCAAAACTTACTGGCCAGGTGGCCTGTGGCCTGAGGAGGAAGGACCTTGGGCATGATCGGCCGAGACAGAGCCGCTTTGGTGAGGGAAGACTGGATGGGCCGGAATGAGCCTCTACCTGCGAGGACAAAAACAGAAGCAGCCGCGTCAAGACCACTCGCCCCAGGGCCCTCTGACTGCATGGCGGGTACTGCACAGGGTTGGCGTCACAGTCAGTTGGGACCATGGAAGCTGAGCCAAGGCGACACCACTGAACATCCCCAAAACATGCTAACTTGGGGAAGTCAGAGGTCAAACAGGCCCCCAATGAGGAGAAAGCTCTGGCACCCATGATGACAGCACCACTGTGGCCCATGGGGCTGCTGAAAAGGATGCTGTCAGCAGTGTCATCCTCTGGGGATGGCCCTTTAAGGGCGATGCACACAAAGTGAAGCTACAAGCTCCTCTGAAGCAGCAAGAGCATCAAATCTTGGACTAAGATTCTGCCTCTGCAATTGGGCTCTTTCCTACTAGGCTTTCTGTAGATGAAAAGAAGGCACGAGAAAAAGCAATAAACAGCTGAATGGGTCCAACAGTCAGTCAGTCTGAAATGTGAAAATCAAGACTGATTTAAAAGCTAAATCAGAGTTATGTTTCACTGAATAATTCTCACTGAAGTAAGAAAATTTACTTCAAAGAGCCAGGGCTCCCATTGACCTTAGAGACCTATCTATGAAGGCCCGAGTTGTACATTTACCCCCTAAAATGCCTGACAAAAAAACAACACACAAAAACCAAACAAACTCAAAACAAAATAACGAACATTATACAGAGAGGGTGGACTGAACTAAGAAAAGCATCCCTAACACGGCTGAGCCCAAGGAGGAAGCTGCTTGCGTTCCACCTGTCAGAGGGCCATGCCTGCCTGGCTCAGGGCCACACTCAGTCTCTGCTGACAGAATGGACAAAGGAATGCTGCAAATGCCACCCCAATAGTCATCAAAGCAAATGCCTGTCATCCCCAAAGATGAGGCCACATGAAAGTAAGGAGTGAAGAGCCAACCCCAGGAGACTCAGTGCTTACCGGTGATGGAGGAATTTGACATGATAGAGAAGGAGCAGACGTTGTGGGACTGGTTTTCAGAAGGTCTAGGAAGCAGGGTTCTCTGTGGAGGGAAACTGCCAATCAGGTACTAAAAATCACTCAGGAAACTAGCAAAGACTTACAAAGAGATATTCCAGACAACAGTGAGCTGAGTTTGTAAGCAGATGGTTCTGGGTTCTAGGACTAATAACACAAGAGGGCCTGGGACAGTCTGAGGATAGCTATGTCCCGTGGACCCAGCAAGCTCTGAACATTGGGTCCTCTCTGAAAAAAAAATCCCGAGGGATCATCCTTCCCCCAGGGAAACTGGAGGAATGTCAGAACCATCAACTGTTAATTCAGAATGTTCTTCTGGATTTGGATGGAATGCAACTAATTATATGTATATGTTTATAACTACTCTATGTGGACTATTAAAAAAAACACATTCACTTATTCTGGGCCTCCTCAAATTAGGGGTGTAAAAATAAAGTTACTGCCTATGACACTGACAGGCTAAAGGCCTGAGGACTTCCACCCCATCTCACAGTCCCAGTGCCCACTCCTCCCTGTCTGCCCAGGACTCCTATCTATACTAATAATATGCAAATTGTCTGGAACACCGTCACAGTAACAGTAATGACCTGCAGGCTGCCTGGGGTGACAAGGCTGGCGGGGTGGTGGTGGTGGTAAGTGAGGGACGACGAAATGACTGAACAGCAGGCTCTGGGGGGCAATAAGGCTGGCAGGGGGGGGGGCAGTTAAGGGCGATCAGACAGGCAGGCAGGTGAGCAGTTAGGAGCTAACGGTCCTGGATTTTTGAGAGGAATTGGGCCTAAACTGGCAGCAGGACATCCCCTAAGAAGTCCTGAATTGGAGAGGGTGCAAACTAGGCTGACGGGACCCCACCCTGCACAAATTTCAGTCACTGGACCTCTAGTGTATGAATAACTAAGGTATAATGTGAAGAACACCATTTAAAGAAATTATATTAGCCTTGGCTAATTAGAGCATCATCCATCCTAATATGCCAAGATTGAGGATTTGATCCCTGGTCAGGGCACATACAAGAATCAACCAATTTAAATGGAGCAACAAATTGTTTTTTCTCTCTTTCTTTCTCCCCCCCTACCCTGCTTCCTCTCTAAAAATCAAATAAAAAACTTTTTAAAATAATAAATTATATTAATTGCTCAAACTGTTATTCATCGAAGTAAAACATTAACAGAAAGTATATATCAACCAAAAAGTGGCTCTGGGGCACAGCTGCATCTCCACTAATGCACAAGGGACATCTATCTCCGTGCCCCTCAGAGGCACCCCCAAAGTGTTGGCAAAGAGTAGAGGAGGTGCCACTGGGGCTGCAGCCTCGACATTAGGTCTGCTTGGATGCTGCGGCGGCGGCAGGGTGACCAGTTAACCAGGTGAGGAGCTGCGGACGTGCCAGCTCTGCTCCAAACGCACTTTCTGAGAGGACTAACTAGGTAAGGAACATTTTAGGCTTTGGGGCCATATGTCCTGTACTCATCTTCAGCTACTCATCTTCACCCTGGTGGTGTGAAAGCAGCTGTGGGCACTAGGGAAATAAATGACTGACTGTGTGCCAATTAAATGCTTCATGAAAACAGTAAATGGAAAGACCACATACTGTGTGTGATCCCATTTATCTGAATGCCCAGAACATGCAAATTAACAGAGACTAAAAGTAGATTTGTGGCTGCCAGGGACTGACAAAGGGGGCAATGCAGGTAATACGTACAGAGTTTCTGTTTGGTGAAAATATTCTAGTATTAGATAGTGGTGATGCACAACCCTATGAAAAATCATCGAGCTGTACACTTTAAATGGGTAACCACAGCCGGGACCGGTTTGGCTCAATGGATAGAGCGTCGGCTTGGGGACTGAAGGGACCCGGGTTCGATTCCGGTCAAGGGCATGTACCTTGGTTGTGGGCATGTCCCCGGTGGGGGGTGTGCAAGAGGCAGCTGATTGATGACTCTCATCGATGTTTCTGACTCTCTATCTCTCTCCCTTCCTCTCTGTACAAAATCAATAAAATATATTTAAAAAAAAATAAAATAATAAATGGGTAACTACATGAGTTATATATCAATAAAGCTGTTAAAATAATCAAATATGCTAAAATCAATGCATTAACACTAAATTACAGTTGGCCCTAAAACACAGGTTTGAACTGTGTGGGTCCACTTACACATGTATTTTTTTCAGTAACTACCTGTACTGTTTTCAAGTCACTGTTGGGAGTCCGCGGATGTAAAGGGCTGACTATATGTATTGACTGACACCATTTTATATAGGAGACTTGAGTATCCGTAGATTTTGGTGCCCGTTGGGCATCCTGGAACGCATCCCCTGCAGATACTGAGGGACAACTTAAGTTTTGAAGGAGTCAAAAGTTATACACAGGTTCTTGACTGTGCAGGAGGTTAGCAACCCTTTCCCCTGCATTGTTCAAGGCTTGTAGTCTACACATACACTACCCAGTTGGGCTTTAGAATACATCTTCCTTCCTAGGACCATCATGCAATCTCTCATTTCTATATAAATTAATCTCAAAATATTTCTAAGGGTCTAACAAAAGAGACCTATGCATTAATCCCAAAACAATGCACATTAATAACTTTCTAAGCCCAAAGTCATACTAGAATTTCAACTTCACCTCTTTAATTCTTTTAGTTCCAAATAAACTGCCCTTTTTCTCACATGTGTCTCATTCCTGTATCTCCCTCTCTGGTCTGCATATGTCATCTACAGATCCACCAGGGTTTATCGTTATGGCTTATCCATATACCTTACCAACTGCTTCCACTGACTACATATTTACAAAGAGACGTTCTGAGCATCCTCAAATATATCCCAATCCAAAACATTCTTAGGAGTCCCAAACTTTCTTTTTTGCAAGTGGTTTTTGTTATATAAAGATTATCTTCTTTGTTTTGTTTAGTTAATCCTCACCCAAAGATATTTTTCCACTTTTTTTTTTTTTTTTTAGAGCCTGGAAGGGTGGGGGAGAGACAGAGAGAAACATAAATGTGAGAGACACACATCTATCGGTTGCCTCCTGCATGCACCCTGACCAGAGCCGGGGATTTACCCTGCAAATGAGTTCTGTACCCTTGACTGGAATCAAACCCGTGACCTTTCAGATCGAGAGCCAACACTTTAACCACTGAGCAAAGAGGCCAGGGTAAGATTATCTTTATTTTCACGTACAGTAAGGGTCACTGCTATTCCTTTATTTATTCTATTTCTAAGAAGGAAGAAAGTGGCAGGGATTATCCATTTCAGTTGAACACTCAAGACACGGGAGAAAATCAGTGGATCGGGCAGCTTGGCCAGGGGGAGCCCAGCTAAGCAAACCTGACCAGTGTTTCTTACCTGAACCACCAGAGGCTTCCGTAGGTGCCGGTTCTGCAGTTTCCGGGGCTTTGGCAAGAAGAAATCCGACTGCATCTATGAGGAAAACAGTGCTCAGTCCCTGAGTGTTTTCACAGCAAACATGGTCTGCAGGCAAGCAAAGGGGCACATTCCCTGCACTTACGCTGATGGAGTTCAGGTGCTGAAGGAAAGTCAGTTCTGTCTCTTTATTAGGAGAGAAGAGCTTCCCATGTCGGCTGTTGGGTGGCAAAGTTGTTGGGACAGCAAAAAGGCCACCATCTGAGTCACTGCTTCCTGTACTGGAGGAACCAGCCACCAACAGGGGTCTTGGAGGGTTTCTCAAACCTAGAAAAGGAGAAGGGAAAGTGAATAGAACTAACCTCACCCAGCAACATCTCCAGTGTGAATGGAGTTCTACTGGAAAGAAAACCAAGAAAAATTCCTGACAACCTGTTCCATTTCCTAGAAAGGAGTTCCCTTTTTCTTAGACCCATAAAACCTGCTTTTCCATCTTTCTCCCTGAAATTCTAGTTTCCATCCTGAGATCATAGCTCTTCCTGACAGGATAAAGAAACTTTACCATTCTGTTTGATCCTTGGTGGGAAAGGCAGCTAGGCATTCATTTTGCAGAGCTACGAGAACCTAGCAGAACATCTAGTGTAGAAGAGAGGCCAGCAAAATCTCTCTTTAAAGATAATAAATATTGCTTTGTGGGCCTGCAGCCTTTGCTAATCTCAACTCTGCAGCTGTAGTTCAAAAGCAGCTACAGACAATATGTGTGTGCACTAGTGAGCACAGCCATGTGCCAATATAACTTTATTTACAACTAGGCCGTGGACCATAGTTTGCTGATGCCTGATCTAAATCTCTAATTATACAAAAAACCGACCCAGAAACAGGGACAGAAAGTAGTTATTTAGGAACCACTATTTTGGAACTCTGCTAGCTGTTTTTATTATCATAGATGCTGCTGCAAAGCACCCTTGATTCATGGTAGAATTGGTCTCCTTCCCTTTTTCTTCTTCTTCTTTAAGACATTTTTATTGATTCCAGAGAGAAAGGGAGAGGGAGAGAGAGAGAAACATCCATGATAAGAAAGCAGTATTGGATTGGCTGCCTCATGCACGCCCCTTACTGTGACTGAGCCTGCAACCCCGCCGCATGTGCCCTGCCGGGACAAACTGTGACCTGGTTCTTAGGCTGAGACTCAACCACTGAGCGACACTGGCCAGGCTCCTTCCCTTTTTTTTTTATCTGCAAATCTGTGAGATTACACTGATACTCATGGTATCCAGAGACCAGGTCCACTAAGCACTAGTATGGCTTCTAGCACTGCAGGTGGATTAATTTAGAACAGTGGTCGGCAAACCTTGGCTCCCGAGCCACATGAGGCTCTTTGGCCCCTTGAGTGCAGCTCGGTGTTAGAAACACTTCTTCAAAATAGACTGGCCCAGGCTGAAAACAGCCGTCTGCGCATGGGCCACGAAGTTTCAATCGCACTGTATATGCGCATCCACACGTGGTATTTTGTGGAAGAGCCACACTCAAGAGGCCAAAGAGCCGCATGTGGCTCTCAAGCCATGGTTTGCTGACCACTGGTCTAGAAGCATCCTTAATTAAGAATGAGGGCAAATATTAAAGAATACATAAAATAAAATTTGTTTTTTAATATATTTTGACTTTTTACAGAGAGGAAGGGAGAAGGATAGAGAGTTAGAAACATCGATGAGAGAGAAACATTGATCAGCTGCCTCTTGCACACCCTCCCACTGGGGATGTGCCCACAACCAAGGTACATGCCCTTGACCGGAATTGAACCCGAGACCCTTCAGTCCGCAGGCCGACACTCTATCCGCTGAGCCAAACCGGTTAGGACAAAAATTTTAAAAACAGAATGCAAAAAGAACAGTCTACCAGCTAGCCCTACTATTGAGTACGGTGCCTATATCTGTGAGAACAACCAATTCAAAGTATGCTGCTGCGTCCTCATGAACTATAGCAAGGAAACAGGATAAAGGTGGAGAAAACACAACTAAGAGCTGCAAGGGATGGAGAACCTGATAGCAGCGGCCCAGTTTCCGTAAAGGCCCCTATGAACTGCTCTCAAGGAAATGGAATCTTTGAGCACTAACAGGCGGGCTATTTTCAACACAGCAAGTTAGAGAAGACGTAATGCTCAGAACATTCACTCACCAAAAAATAACCCCAGAGCAGGAATTTTTAAATGTGTTGCCACAGTATTTTTAAAACATGCAATATTTGAGTATTTAGTCAGAGGCACTAACTTCTTCCCTTAAAAATGTCAAATAAAAACAATGACAACAGCCAACACAATAGCTGTCCATGAGAATGAATCAAAATTATTATTTTTTTGGGGGGTCAGATTGGCAAAACATGTATTTTTTGGCGTGCCACAGAATTTCAGTAATTAGTTGATGTATGCCATCAGACGTAAAAGGCTGAAAATCGCAGCCCCAGAGAACACTAAAACACCAGGTAGTAGGTCTCTTCAGCCAAAAAGTTACTGCAGGTTTTGGGGCACCCATCTAGACCAGGGTAAGATCAGAGGCAGGACCGCCTCGCATCCTGTATGACGCACACTGGTCACCATTGCAGAGACAGGACAGAGGCCCCTGTAACTCTTCAGGCCTGGGGTGGAGGCCTTCTTGGCCACAGACACATAGGAACATTGCAGCCCTCAGCCCCACTGTCCCTGCATCCCCATCTCGTCAGGTCAGTCTCAGGAAGAGTTACAAGACTTTGTTGGTCGAGAGGAAGGAAGGCTCAAGTGCAGCCGCATAGCCTTACACCAGGGACATACAGGGCAGGGACGCAGAACACATGCACATTTCTTTTTCTACCTTTAAAATTCAGGATTCTAGCCATGGCAATTATTGTTTCACTATAAAAATACTAAGCAAGGCCAGGCTGGTGTGAATCAGTGGTTGAGTGTCGACCTAGGAACCAGGAGGTCACGGTTTGATTCCTGGTCAGGGCACATGCCTGGGTTGTAGGCTCAATTCTCCAGTAGGGGGCATACAAGAGGCAGCCCATCAATGGTTTTCTCTCATTATTGATGTTCAGTCTTTCCCTCTCCCTCTCTGAAATCAATAAAAATATACTTAAAAAAACACACACATTTATTTCCTCAAGAACATAAAAAAACTAAACAAAACACAAGAAAATTAAGCAAGGAAAACTGATGCCTCGGGGAAGCAAGTCAGGCTGATCCTGGTTTTATGTAGCCAGTAACCCAAATAAGGACTCTGAATTAAAATGTCACCCAGATATACAACTGGGGCCAAAGGAACACAGTGGACTGGCAGGTCAGACCCTCTCTTTTCAAGGTTTGTGTTGTATTAGTGGGATTTCCCTGAACTTGGGTTTCTTTACTCGAATATTTTAGGTGTAAAGAAAACAGTCTTGCTGAAACCGGTTTGGCTCAGTGGTAGAGCGTCGGTCTGCGGGTTGAAAGGTCCCAGGTTCAATTCCGGTCAAGGGCATGTATATTGGTTGCGGGCACATCCCCAGTAGGGGGTGTGCAAGAGGCAGCTGGTCGATGTTGCTCTCTCATCGACGCATCTAGCTATCTCTCTCTCCCTTTCTCTCTGTAAAAAATCAATATAATATATTAAAAAAAGAAAACAGTCTCATAGACAATAGGGTGGTGAAGACCTGTGGGGGTTTGCAGGAGCTGAGTGGAGGGGGGTTAAGAGGGGAAAACGTCTCTGTAATATTGTCAACAATAAAAAAATGTTTAAAAAGAAAACAGCATTTAGGAGATTCAGAAAGAACCAACCCTTCTTAGCCCCTAAACCTCCAACTCAGCATGTAATGGAGGCTCTGCTGCCCCCCCAAAGGGAACGGACTGGCAAGGGCTGCCTCGTGTTTTCCCGGGCTCATGTGCCCTAGGACCCACAGCCCTCGGTGACAGGCCCACACTCACCCTCCCTTTGAGGAAACGGTGATTTCCGTTTTCCTCACCTCCTCCGGGACCGTGGCTGACTGGGGCCAGGCCTCGGGAATCCCTGCGCCTTCAGACCTGGCACAATCCCCATGCCCAGCAGGGCTCCCAGGAGGTGGGCCCTTGGTCAAAGTGGCCACCGAGCCTCACCTGAGGAGGGACAAGGCGCAGAGCTGGGCGAGAAGGCCTTGCTGTTGCGAAGGGCAGACTGGTTTCTCGGGCAGCGGGGGCTCCGGGAGCTGATGTTCACCACCTTCCCAGGGGGCGTGGTCGACTGTTCCTCTGGGGCGGGTCTCGCTGAGGCCATGGAGCTGGCGTTCGATTCTGGAGCCTAGGACAGAAATGGGCAGGAACAACAGCCACACTCAGCCCGTGAACAATGGTTCTGGAATGAGTGCCCAGGAGCAGGAGGCACAAGAACTCCCTGAAATCAGATGGACAGCAAAGGCTAAGCGACTACATTCCATGGCAAAGGTCAGCATCCCTGCATCACTCAGCAGTGCCAGTTTAAAATCACCAGTCAGGTAGGCACTCAGGGTTCTCCCTCCTGAAAACCCTGCCCTCACTGCCCACAGACAGGTGGCATGGACTGGCAAATCATCAGTAAGTGACTAGAGGAAGGGGGGACATATGGCTGAAAGCAATGAGCATCCCGGCCTGGCCAGGAAGGGCTTGCTCTAGCTGCCAGAAGTTGCTGAATTGCAGCGGACCATAACTAGCCTTTAAAAAAAACAAGCTTAAGATGACTGCCAAGAAACCGGTTTGGCTCAGTGGTAGAGCGTCGGCCTGCAGATTGAAAGGTCCCAAGTTCGATTCTGGTCAAGGACGTGTACCTTGGTTGTGGGCACATCCCCATAGGGGGGTGTGCAAGAAGCAACTGATCGATGATTCTCTCTCATCTCATTTCTAACTCTATCCCTCTCTCTTCCTCTCTGTAAAAAATCAATAAAAATAGAAAAGAAAAGAAAAATACAATTGCCATGGCCTCTTCTTACTGAGAGTAGAAAAAGACATACAGATTTAACCTCTAGAATAGTGGTGTCGAACTCAATCAGAGAAGGGGCCAAAATCTAAAATCCAGCCTAAATCGCGGGCCGAATGGTTTACTGAACAGTCATAAACTGTCATTGTGATGGAAACGCAGAGGAGTGCAGTGATGACAGCGCAGTGCGGGCCACATTGCAAGGCCTGGCGGGACGGATTTGGCCCGAGGGCCTTGTGTTTGACACATGTGCTCTAGAATGAAACGCAATCACAGCTGAAGAGCTCCCTGCTGAGTCAATCCCAAACCCCAGGGGTTTCTCATACTGCTGCCTGAGGGCACTGCCTCCACTCTTGAGTCCTCAACAGAGACACTCCCTTCCATCCAGCTGTTCTCACCCTGGTGCCTTTGCCTACCCTGACCTCCACATTCTCCGAGGTATCCACACCCAAGGCTCACTGGGGGACCTTCCAGTAAATTACAAAACCCATTATCCACAATCTCAGCAGCTCTGCTTGCTCAGAGGTTCCATGCCTCCTCTGTACCTCCCATGGTCCTTCAGCCACCAGCCCTGACCCACCTTGCCCCCCAGCTCTTCCTGCTTAGCTTATTCAATCTGACTCATTATTCAATTGTCCAACTGAGTGCCCAGACGGTGTACCACAGACCCAGGGCACTTGCTCTTGTCAGTGATTCACCCGCACCTCAGCAGGAGGGAGACCAAAAGGCCAGGTTATCCATCTCTAATTCAAGGTTCCCACTCTCAGCTGGGGCATCTTGTCAGCAGCTCTCACACCTGAGAAGCATCAGTATCACCTGGTAGATCAGGCAGAGGGTGTCAAAACATGGTCTATAGCCGGGCCAGTGTGACTCAAGGTTGTGTGTCAACCTATGAACAGGAGGTCACAGTTCGACCCTGGTCGGGCACATGCCTGCTGCCGGCGTGGGTTGCAGGCTCAATCCCCAGTGAGGAACATGCAGGAGACAGCCAATTAATGATTCTCTCTCAACACTGATGATATATCTCTCTTCCTCTCCCTTCCTCTCTGCAAAAAAAAAATAAAAAAAAATTAACACACACACACACACACACACACACACACAAAAAAAACACCCACACACACAAAAAACACACACACAAAAACAAAAAACCAGCACAGTGTATAGAGCCCCAGAACCTGCATCAAGTTCCCAGGTAAAGCCAAGACTTGACAGGGGACAGACCCACTTTGGGAACCATGGCTCTGAGCATTCTGCTTTGTGTTCTGTGCAACAGTATTTCCAACCTGCTCCACTCCCCTCTTCGGTTGGGACAAGGCCCCTACCTCCGCAGTGTTTCCTCCAGCCTTCTCAGGAGCCAGTCCAGCTTGGCCTCCTTCCATAAGGTATTGGACATACTCATGTGTCCCCCAGTCTTTTCCTCACCCTCCAAAAAACAAACTTGAAAACGTTTTTAAACTCATAATCTCTGCCCAGTCACCCAGTATTGCCCATGCCTGACCGAGGGGCACCTCCACACTGCGAAATCCAAAGGCCATCTCCCACCCTCAGGCATGCCTCACCAGCCTCTGCAGCATCCAGCCAGTTCCCACGCACCTCTCTCCCGGCACCGATTCACTTCACCTGCTCTACTGAGAGCCTCTGTGTGCAAAGCATTGCATGGGGCACACTGAGAAAATGAAGAGGAGCCTGGTGGGAGGGTCACACCAGAAACCAAGGCAGAACAGCAAATTCACAGACTGAGTGACTGACCAGGTAAGTGGAAGGTGTGGTGTGAGCTCTCGGGCACCACTTACACTTGGTACTGACTGGGAATCAGTACTGAGGGGTGCACAGTGAGCCTGCAGTCCTGCCTGTCCTCCAAAGCCACAGCATTCAGCTCCCTCAACTGTTCCCCCTGGAACTATGAGCCTCTAGGCTTCTAACCACCACTCACACCCTGCTATTTCGGGAACAGCATGCATTAGGACTCTGCCCTTGTGTCCAGGAGATCCTACAAGACTTTCCCTTCAGCAAAAGTCTCTGCCCCATTTGCAGCTCTGCTAATCGGCCTCCCCTGGTTGGGGTCACAAGCCATGGCCTGCCTGGCACGACCACCCCTCCCTGGGCCATCATGGTCACTCCCTGGGCTCAGGGATCACCCACTCATCTAGGATCTTCCTGAGAAGCCCCAGACACTTCGACTAGCCATCTCCTGGACAGCTACCCATGGAGGCTGGCCTGCAGAGGTTTCTTGGGGGTAGCCCCACAAAGCTAAGCCTCACACGGTGCAGCTCTCAGCCCCAGTATTTCATTTGTCGCCTCCCAGCTCCACTGCCTTCACTGAGGCTGTGCCACCCCTGTCCTCCCAGGACAGCCATTCTAAAGTGCAAACTCAACCTTGTCATTCCTCTGCAGAAGCCTGCAACACTCCTGATACTTAGAGAAAGTCCAATCTGGCTCAGTCCTGGCCACGCCTGCCACCTCATCTCGGTACACTGAACCCTTGGCTGGCATGCACAGGGCTCAGCAGAAACAACGGATCCTAGCAAGGCCCTAAAGGAATGGCCCATTGGTTGCTGTCCTCTTTGGAGCCCTGTGTGAGCCTAGAAGGGAAGGACAGGGCCCTTGTCTGGCAAGAAGCCAAAGGCCCAGCCAATGCTCAGCATGGCCTTGCTGAATAGAATGAAACCTGGTCTGTGAGAACCTGTGTCTCTCTGGTCACTGAGGCCCCGGCCTCCTGCCTTCTCTGAGGAGCCTGTGGGCTCCTGGCCAGCTGCTAAGGGGCTGGGCCTGATTGCCCTCTGGGTGCCAAGAGCCATGCCAACACTCACTCACCAGTCTGGGGTTGACCTCAGTGGAGATGAGCTTCAGGAGGCAGCTGAGGAGGCGCTGCTTGTGAAAGGCGGCAGGTGGGGAACCGCCCGGGGCCTGGCCCTCAGGGCCCAGCTCGGCCAGCCAGTCGTACTCCAGCTGCAGCTTGCTCGGCTTTCCCATCATGAGGTAGACTTCGGCCAGTGTCAGGCTCTCGGAGGTCTGCAGGTTCCAGCCCTCTTCGCGGAGCTGCTGGGCCAGCCGGCTGGCAGGGACATCTTTTGGAGGCTTGGCAGGCTGTCCCTGAGGTGGCGGAAGGTCCGAGGGGCTCACCTTCTCCTGGGGCTCCTCCGCAGGAGCATCTGCTGAGTCTTTAGTGCAAACATCTGGCTGGAGCCCTGGGCTGGGCTGAGGCTCCAGGCCAGATAGGCCACGGACAGGAGATGGTGCCCTGGTCCGGGCAAGGTTGGCCACCTCTGCGCTGCTGGGGGCTTGAGTCTCTGGGGAGACACACACTGAGAGCCGAGAGTCTGCACAGTGGCATGGCTCAGGGAGGATGAGGTCCTGGCAGGACTTCATGTAGCGGGGGAAGGGGTCTAGGAGAGAGAGATCGTCCTCCAACTCTGGGAGCTGGCCACAGGCACAAGTCGTGGCCCTGGGCTCTTGGGCTGGGCCGTCCCCAACCTCTATAGGAGCTGCCGTAGGGGTCTGTCCCCCAGCATCCTGGAGCCCAGAGGGAAGCCTGTCGGGAGCGTTCGGGCTGCTGAGGCTTGGGGCAGCCCCCTCCCCAAGGGCACTTTCAGGGGAACTCTCTCCAGAGCTCTGAGAAGTGTCCATGGAGGGAGGAGGCCGCCCCCCGCCCTTGCCTTCGGTGCCGCTCCTTGGGCACTTCACCTGGCCCCTGGCCGTGCCCTGCCCGCTCTGGATGCCCAGGATCTGAGCTGGAGGCAGCGTGTGGGCATCTTTGGAGCTCTGTTTGCACCGGCCACCCTCCTGCCAGTGCACCGTGCAGAAGGCCTTGGAGTGCACCACACGGGCCACTCCTGGGAGGGGGGTCAGCGTACAGTTCTCCCCTGGGAACAGGTGCAGCATTACTTTCTCCTGTGACGGCTCCACAAACGAATCCTGCAGCTGCCGCTCCGCGAGCGTATTTCGCTTAGCGCACTGTCAAGGAACCACCTGCAGCAGCACCCGCCTCTGGGAATCATAGGGCCTTGGGAAAGGCATGACTCAGGTATTTCCTTCTCTAGGAACCTACTCCCAGCACACACTGTTCTGGCTGTGGACTGGGCAGGGCTGGGAGCTGGCTAAGGATAAGTCTGAAACTATCCTTAGTCATTTGATCAACCTGCTCCCAGGGATGCTTGGGCCATACTCCATGGACCAGATGGTAGTTACTCACCATGTGGAGGGCTGCTGTGACCGAGTTCTAACTCTGCCAGGTCTAAAATGGGACCTCACCCCAAAACCCAAAGGACAGGGGGCTATGGATTTTAGTTCCGGCTGTATACCATCTCACAGCATAGCTGCTACACCACATGGGCCCTAGTGCAATTCTGGGAGTGAGAGGCGGGACAGAGACCATTCTGAGGCAGCAGATGCTGTAGATATGATGGTGGTGGTGGTGCGGGAGGGGGGAGGGGGTTGCTCTAGTAGAAAAAAGATACAATCCGCACTTCATGGAGCTCCCACTTCTGCTTCAAAAATTCAATGAGGCTGGAGACCTTGCGATGGAGCTCCACGATCATCCTAGAGGAAACAATAGATGGGAAGAGGAAAGCTGTTACCATGGGGATGGAATCTTCTGAAGAGCCGCCAAGGCTGCTGGCAGCAAGTCAATGTCATAAAGAGTAAAGGCATCTAGAAAAGGTACCAATGCGGAGCCAGAGCCACAATGACTCCCTTTCTTTAAAATAAACCTTTTATTTTTTATTTTTTAATGTATTTTATTGATTTTTTACAGAAAGGAAGCCAGAGTTAAAACATCGATGAGAAAGCATCATCGATCAGCTGCCTCTTGCACACCCCCTACTGGGGATATGCCCGAAACCAAAGGTACATTCAGTCCACAGGCCGACACTCTATCCACTGAGCCAAACCGGTTTCGGCAAAAAATGAACCTTTTAAATTGAGTAACTAGAGACTCATTCAAAACTGCAAGAAGATAAAGCGGAGACCTATGTACCCTTTACAGTGCAAGATCTCACCCAGAACATGGATGTTGGCACAACCCAGCTTAATAGAATTAAACTATATAAGCACCTTTTGGGTTCAAGGCTGGCCAGCCTTAATTAACCCTCCAAAAATAAAAATACATACGGGAGGAATGAAGCGCACACACACTACAGTGTGGATGCTCAGCACCTTGAAAACATGATGCTCAGTGAGAAATCAGAAAGAAAGGATGACAATATGAGATTCCATTTATGCCTAACATCCAGAACAGCCAAATCTATAGAGATAGAAGGTACATTTGTTATTGCTGGGGGCCGAGGACCAGGGGCGGGGGATGAGAAGCAACTATTTAGTGGATACCAGGTTTCCTTTTGGAGTGATAAAAATATTCTGGAACTAAAATAGAAATGGTAGTTGTACAATACTGTGAATGTGAAAGTACTCAAGCATCCTGAATGGGATATCTTAAAAAGACTAATGGCTAGTTCTATGTTATTTGACTTTTTCCTCAATCTATAAAAATAAAAATGTGTAACTGGAAAATGGTTTGTACTCATGGTGGTGCCCCAACCACAAATCAGATACAAAACTTTAGGGAATGGTAAGAGACACATAGAAAGGAATCCACGAGGGAACCCAAATACCACCTTCTGTTCATTTCCCTCCCAGCTGGCTCCCTACCAAACTCCAAAGGCAGTTACCTGAGCCGAGGGTTCTGGGAGAGGCTCTGAACGCGGGCCCAGGCATGATTGTTCCTTGGCTGTAGCTCTACCGGGACTCTCAAGGGCAGACGCACTGGCTTCTGGTCCTCTTCATCACTTAAGCCTGCGACAAGAAGGGGCAGTGAGAGCCTGGCTAAATAGACTGCCATGCAGAAGGCAAAGTCCTTGGCCAGACAACTCAGTCAACAGGAGCCGTGGACAAATGGCCTGGGAGGCGAAGCAGAGCTGGCAGAGAAGCCCACAAGAACTTGTGCCTAGAGAAGCACCAACAGGCCACTAGGGTACCCACAAAGCCGGGACAAGGATTGGGCCACACGAGGCCACGGGACTCCCTCCTGCCACCACTAACACTCCATCTGAATGCTGTGAGTAGAGACACTGCTTTGGAGCCAAGAATTGCCCATGGAGTTAGGAATGCTGCGACACAGAGCTCGGCCTATCAATTGCTAATGGAGCAGAAAAGAATACACCTTCACCCCACCCCAGCCCACCTTCTACGTACCGTCTGGGTCACAGAGCTTCTTCAGGGCTCGGCACATGGGTGCTTTGATTCGCAGGTTTCTTCCTTTGTAACGTACTGTGGTGGCCCTGGGGAAAATTTTAAGGAAATGTTGAGACCTCTAAATGAAAAGTAGCTCTCTGTCCTATGCAGGGAGGGCCCTGGCTGGGCACCCATACTGGCTTTCAGAGTTCCTGCTCAGTCCCATGGCTCTGGATGTCCAATACTTTCCCACTCACAGCTCACCTGCAAATGGGATGCCTGCCATTCACAGGAAACTTGCCCTGCCTGGTAAGGGGTACAGAATCATCTGCTGTCCAACCCCCTGGAAAGCCCTTAACAGTGAGTCCCCTAAGATACCGGATGATGTACCCTTCACTCCTCCTCCTCAGGGTCCCTTGAGAGTAGGTTTCAACCCATCTCTATGTAACCTCAACTCAACTCTAGGAGACCATATCTCCATATCAGCAATGTCCCCCAGTACCTCTGTAAACCATACTGCTGAGACCTGGGGATATAAGGCACTCCCAGCAGGAACGAGGCATCAAGTCAGTGGGCCTGCTTCAAGTCTGTCTGTCATAGCTGAGGTGACACTGTGTGGCAATACTTTATATCCTATCTAATAGGGAATACGCTAATTGACCCTCACACCATCACAAAGATGGCGGCACCCACAGTCAATAAGGAGGGAACATGCTAATTGACTGACATACCCTCAAAGATGGTGGCATCCACAGCCAATAAGGGTATATGCTAATTGCTATCACACCCTCAAAGATGGCGTCCTCCAGTCCACTCAGCCCCTCAGGGCTGGCCCAAGGTAGAGGCAGGCCTGGGATGGGCTGCCTGAGGTTTATGCTGCTGCTGCTGGCAGTGGCGGCAGCAGAGGTATGATGGGGCATCACCTTCCCCTGATCACTGTGTCACCTCCTGCCCTTGAAGGCTCCCGGGCTGTGAGAGGAGGCAGGCCAGGCTGAGGGACCCCCTCTAGTGCATGAATTTTCATGCACTGGGCCTCTAGTAGTGTTAGAATTAAGAGAAATACTATAAATGAGTATAAGAGCCACAAAAAAATAGTTCTTTCTAATAAACACACTTAGAATGCTTTGGAATTACTCAATAAGGGTAGATTGTTTTTTAAAAATGGCTGTCAAGTTGAGTGTGGGCAAGACAACTATGAAAGACTGAGGGTGACCTGGAAGCACTCTGCAGTCCCACTGCTGTGTATTTCTATGCTCGTGCCACTTGAAAATGCTTAGTCGCAAGTGATGCATCTTAACGAGAGCTTCTAAGATAAAAGCCACCCAGAACTCTGAGGACGGGCCCATCAAAGAAAAGGCCTGGACCAGCCACTGTGTGTCTGGTAAACAAACGTAGGTTTCTGTTTTTCAAAAGTTTCAAGGTCTGTGTATATTGTTTTTTAATCCTGTTTTCTGTTTGTTTGACTGTTCTCTAGAGGCAGACATATAACAAACTCATGGGTGATCCAGGGCTGCGAGGTGCTACCGAGGAGGGAATTGGGAGGAGAGCTTTAAAGCAGCAGTAATTAAGCACCAAGTCGATTCTTGGACAACCTCCTCCAATAAAGGGCTCTGGGGACAGGTGGACTTTTCTGCCCATCACCACTTTTTGTTGCATCTGCTCCCAAACAAAACAACACAGTAGCACACAAGACTTAAAGAGCAGGTGGAGCTGTGTCATGTGGCACCTGTTTGTGATGATCACATTTTCCGTCAAACTGCCATTCTGAGACTTCCTTTTTTTTAAAAAGTGAAATTGAGCAGCCCCCTTTTTATGACTAGATAACCATCTTGAGAATACAATTCCTTTCCTTTTCTCTCAAATGGAAGCTCTATGAGCAGCCTGAGTTTGGAGCCTGTACAAGGTAAAGCTATGTTCAAGCTCATACAGAAAAGGCCTCTCAAGGGCTGGCCCCGGTCCTGGGACATGATCTGTACTCCCCGCCCTCACACACCAGCCCTGTGGCTGGAAGACAGGCGAGACTACTGACAGGCCAGGCCAGCTTGACCTCTGATGGGATGTAACAAAACAGAGGATTCTACCTGAACCCCTGAACTCAAGTGTTACTTTGACAGAACAGGCAATAGAATAAATCCCTCTAAGTGCATGGGAGTCTGGCTTTCCATTCTGAGAGATTTATTTTCTTCTCTGCAAAGTTATTTGGTAAATCCAATAAGCATGCTGCTGGGTCTGTGACCAATGTAATAAGATTTAATTTTGGAGCTTTTCTCAATTCATTTACTCTTTTATCTAATTCTATAAATTTTATAACAAAAGGAGATCCACAGCTAATTGAAAAAGGTCTGTAAGAGAAGCATAGACAGGAAGCTGGTTAAATACTCAATGCTTTTTGATCTTGAATCAAGGCACTGTATTAATTTCCCCGCATCTCCGTTTCACTTTACAAGCTTTTCACTTTGTACAAAAAACTGATGTCTATTGGTGAAAGAATGGACACAAATCAATAGAACTGACTTAAAGGTCTTAAAAAAGACACACTTAGTACTGTCAATTGACTTTAGATGATGGTCCTTTCTATAGAAAAGGCTGGGGCAACTGACACCCATAGGCAAAAAAAAAAAAAGAACCTAGGTATTAACTTTACATCATAAAAAAAAAAAAAAAAAAAAAAAAAAAAAAAATCCAAAGTAGAGCATGGATTTAAATGTCAAACAATAAATCTTTTAGAAGGAAACAGGAAAACCCCTTTGTGACCTTATTAGGCAAAGTTCTTAGCAACAACACTTTAGTCCACAAAAGAAAAGGATGGCAAATTGGATGGCTAATCAAAACTAAGTACTCTGTCCTTTGAAAGACAATAGTAAAGAGAATGACCAGACAAGTCACAGAGTGGAATAAAATATTCACAAATCACCTATCTGATAAAAGACTGGTGTCTAGAACAGTGATCGCCAACCTTTCAGACTCGGACCACCGGTTGGGATCTCTGCTCCAAAGTTTTCCTTAAACCAGCGGATGTCAACCGTTCGGACCTCACAGACAATCTGTGGTTTGTGGACCACTAGTTGGCAACCGCTGGTCTAAAACATATAAAGAACTCTCTAAACTCAAACATAAAAAAATAGGTACAAGATTTGAACAAACACTTCACCAAAGAAGAAATACACAAATGATAAAACAAAATAAAGATGCTCAACATCATTAGTCATCACGGAAATGCTAATCAAAACCACAATGAGTCCAGCCAGCGTGGCTTGGTGGTTGAGTATTGACATATGAACTAGGAGGTCACAGCTGAATTCCTAGTCAGGGCACATGCCCAGGTTACAGGCTCCATCCCCAGTATGATGTGCAGGAGGCAGCCAATCAATGATTTTTCTCTCATCATTGATGTTTCTCTTTCTCTCTCCTTCCTCTCTGCAATCAATAAAAATATATTTTAAACACACACACACACACACTGAAATACCACTTCACTACCACTAGGATTCAAAAGGAGCTACTGGAATTCTCCCTGGAAAGTTCTGGCAGTCCATATAGAGTTAGGCACACACTTACCATCTCCTCCACTGAAGATGTGCCCAGGAGAAAAAAAATGTTTTAAGTTGCTTATTTCTATTAACAGCCCTGTCCCTTTGGTGGATGTATAAACGGACCACGAAACCGCCACACTGGAGACACTGCAGGAAAAGGCGCGACCGGATCCCATGCAGCCACATGGATGGCTGTCAGTGTCTATTGCAGAGCGGAAGATGCCAGCCTCAGAAGGCCACCCGGACTGTCCCGTTTAGATGACATTCTGGGAAAGGCAGAACTACAGGGAAGGGAGAGCAGCTCTGTGGTTGCTGGGACCAGGCATAGGGCCAGGATGATTATAGGAGGAGAGCACAAGGAAACCTTGGATGAGGGAACTCTCTTGTATCTTGGTTGTGGTGGTATACAACTCTACACATTTGTAAAAACTCAGAAATGTAAGTAAAAGAGCTAGTCTGAAAAGGCTACCTGCTGTATGATTCCAACTCTGACTTTTTTGGAAAAGGCAACTATGAAGACTGTACAAAGTCAGAGGTTGCTAGACTGTAGGTTAGAAAGAGATAAATCGGTGGAGCACAGGGGCTTTCTAGGCAAGTGAAACTGCAGGATCCTGTAATAGTGGAGACAGGACATTATGCATTTGTCAAAAACTCTTAGAATGTACACCACCAAGAGTGAACTCTAATTGAACCGTGGACTTGTGAAACCTGAGAAAGACGACACCTACTAAAAAGGTCTCCTCATGGCTAACTGGACTCAAATTTTAAGAAAACAGAAACTCGCCCTGACTGGTGTTGTTCAATGGTCAGAGCTCCATCTTATGCACCGAAACGGCCATGGGTTCGATTCCTGGTTAGGGAACATACCCAGGTTGCAGGTTCAATCCCTAGTTGAGGTGCAGGTGTGAGGCAACTGATTGATGTTTTTCTCTCTCTAGTTTTAATGAAAAGTATGTTGTTGGATGGGGATTAAAAAATAATAATAATAAAACAGAGAGCCTAATAGCTATTTGTTCACAGGAATCTCTCATGCAAACTGCACTTTAGGGAGAAGCCAGCACTGAATTGCCTGGCTGCACTGTGTTTCTGCCATCTGAACCAGCCCTAATAAAGAAGTTCCTGGAATCCCATTTCAACCAACAGAACTGTTTTTCACCATTCAATTGGAGCTGTGCAGCTCCAGCCACTCAGAGCAGCTCTATTCTGACCAATCAGGACAGTGCCTTTTGAACTAACCAAACTAAGGATGTAGAGTCCTCACTTGCTTGAAAGAGCCATCAGTGACCAGGGAAGGGGACTTCTATCCCTATTAGCCAGTTCCCTTGTGACTCTGAGAGCACACCTTCTCCTTCCTCTGACCACTAAAGACTATTCCCTGGCTGAAGATGTCTTGCTGAACACAGCAGTCCAGGCTGGAGCAGACTAGCACAAAACAGACCAGACCAAAGTACCGCATGCAGAGCAGACCCGTGCAATGCAAAGCACATTGGCAAGAAGCAGAGCATTGCCAAAACCGGTTTGGCTCAGTGCATGGAACGTCGGACTGCAGATTAAGGGGTCCTGGGTTCAATTCGGTCAGGGGCATGTACCTTGGTTGCGGGCACATCTCCAACCAAGGTACATGTGTGCAGAGGCAGCTGGTCGAAGTTTCTCTCTCATCGATGTTTCTATTAATAGTTCTCTAACCCTCTCCCTTTCTCTCTATAAAAAAAAATCAATAATGTATTTTTTATAATAAATCTTTATTGTTCAGATTATTACAGGTGTTCCTCTTTCCCCCCTCTTCCCCTATAGCTCCCCTCCACCTGATTCCCAACTCTACCCCATGCCCTCACACCTTCCCCCAACCCCGTCTTCATCCATAGGTGTTAAGATTCTTGTCAAATTTCTTCCCTTCCCCCTCAGACTCCCTTCCCCCTGAGAATTGTTAGTCCAATCCCTTTCAATGTCCCTGTTTCTATTATGTTCACCAGTTCATTTTGTTCTTCAGATTTTTTATTCACTTGATTTTTAGATTAACTTTTTGGTAGGTATGTATTTGATGTTGTTTTGTTGTTCATAATTTTTACCTTTACTTTTCTTCTTCTTCCTCCTCTCCTTAAAGAATACCCTTCAGCATTTCATGTAATCCTGGTTTGGTGGTGATGAACTCCTTTAATTTTTTCTTGTCTGTGGAGCTCTTTATCTGACCTTCAATTCTGAATGATAGCTTTGCTGGGTAGAGTAATCTTGGTTGTAGGTTCTTGTTGTTCATCATTTTGAATATTTCTTGCCACTCCCTTCTGGCCTGCATAGTTTCTGTTGAGAAATCAGCTGAGAGTCGTATGGGTACTCCCTTGTAGGTAACTAGCTGTTTTTCTCTTGCTGCTTATAAGATTCTCTCTTTGTCTTTTGCCCTTGGCATTTTAATTATGATTTTTCTTGGTGTGTCCCTCCTTGGAATCCTCTTCTTTGGGATTCTGTATGCTTCCTGAACTTGTAAGTGTATTTCTTTCTCCAGGTGGGGGAAGTTTTCTATCATTATTTCTTTTTTTTTTAATTTTTAATTTTTTTATTTTTAACCCTTTGCACTCCGCTGTCCCCTCTCAGGGGACATCGGAATTCTAGCATATCATGCAGATGTCCCCTCTCAGGGGGGACATTGCAGTTTATTAGTGATTACGGGGAATTGAGTTAATTCAACGCACGTGTCCGCCGCAAAATAGCGTCGAGTAGCTGGTAGCCAATGCTCAGAATGGTTCGGAGTGCAAAGGGTTAAATATATTTTTATTGACTTTGTACAGAGAGGAAGGGAGAGAGATAGAGAGCTAGAAACATCAATAAGAGAGTCATCGATCAGCTGCCTCTTGCACAACCCCTACCGGGGATATGCCCGCAACCAAGGTACATGCCCTTGACCAGAATCGAACCCGGGACCTCTCAGTCCCCAAGCCGACGCTCTATCCATTGAGCCAAACCGGTTTTGGCTATCATTATTTCTTTCAATAGTCCTTCAATATCCTGCTCACTCTCCTCTGGCACCCCAAAAATCTGGATGTTGGTACATTTTAAGCAGTCCCGGAGGCTCCTTACACTATCCTCACACTTTTGGATTATTCTTTCTTTCTGCCTCTCCCGTTGGGCGACTTTTTCTTCCTTATATTCCATATCTTTGATTTGATTCTTGGGGTACGTTGATCTATAGTTGAGTTTCTGTATATTCTTTATTTCAGACAATGTATGCTTAATTCCTGACTGGTCCTTTTCCATTTTTTTGGTATTCTCTTTAAGGTCCTTGAAGTTCTCACCAAGCTTCTTGGAGGTCTCATCAAGTTTCTCAAAAGGTTTTTAGAAGACTCTTGAGTAATCTTATAAATGTGGTTCTGAACTCTGTGTCGTCCAGTAGTTTGCTTTCCTCCATCTCTCCCATTCGTGACATGTTTCTGTGTCTCCTCCCTGTGTTGATGGAGTGGCTTTGTGTGGTAGGTGACCTATCAGCTTCCCCAATCACCTGGGGTGGTCTCTTTTGGTATATCCCTTTGTGGGCTCAGGGCTAAGTCTTGGTCTAATTAAGCCTTGTTTGCTGTTGGTACTCTGGGAGGAATTGATCTCCAGGCCAATTGTCTGTGAGGACCCGCTGTATCTATAAAGGAAGAACAGCTGCGCTGGAGACATGGTTTATTTCAGTGGGGCTTTGGTGCTCACTGTGTCTGTCTCCCCAATGTGTCACTTATGGGTGTGAGTGTTTGAAATTGACACTGGGAACACTGGCTTCTGGATCTCCAATGGGATTCAATTCAGTTACTGTCTGAAGCCACCCTGCAGGAGCTACAGTGAGAACTACAGTTTTCTCCTGTTGGCTTGGGACTTAGAGGTTTTTTGTTGCTGGAGCTGCAGTTTATATCTGGTTAAGCTGCCTCAATACAGGCCATTCATATGTAAAAGCAGCTGTGTGGTGCCTGGCAGAGTCTATAGAATGTGTGGGCGGGGCCCCAGGGCAGGGTCACAGGGTGGGGTGGGGCCTCAGGGTGGCACAGGATCTCAGGACATCACTAGGTTGGGGCGTGGCTAACAACAATGGCTGCCATCAGCAATCCCTGCCCTTTGTTTCCAAGTCCCTGCTTCCCTGCGCTCCAGTGCAGTAAACAATGATTGCTGCGCACACCTCTGCAAGAGTCGCCCTCAGTTGGGACTGGATGGGCAACAGACCAGCTTCTCCCCTTGGGCGTCTGGGTCCCCCACGTGACCCCAGAAACTGGATTTCAAAGTGATAGGGAGCTTGTTTCCTTTCGGGTTGAAAAGAAAAGCCTCACTGCGCGCCCAGTCGCCGCCACGTGAGCCTCCGTACCTAGGCTCCTCAGCTTTTCAGCGCTTGTGTTCCCTCTTTCAGCCAGCCTTCCCGTGGTTTTGGATAGATGTCGTTTATATTAGTTTTAATTTTTAAAATTGTTCAGCAAGCAGCAGACCAGATGTTTATCTACGCCGCCATCTTGGTTTCTCCCAAAATATATTTTTAAAAAAAGAAAAAAGAAGCAGCAGCAAAACATACCATCAAGGAGGACATCAGAGGTATCTACTGTGTTTCCCCGAAAATAAGACTTACTTACAGGCTTCCTTCTGAGTGAAATATAAGGCATCCTGCCCAAAATAAGCGCCCCCCCCTCCCCCCAGGCTCTGTCTCAGAAACGTTGTGAAACCTAAACTGCAAGGAATTGTGACTTGGGTGAAGAACTCATGGGAGAAAATCACTGACAGTTGCATTGCAAATGCACTGCGAGCAGGCTACCTTGACAAGAAGTACTCATTTAAAGACAGTGCTATTGCTAAACATGAGAGATTTGGTCCACTGATTCTGAAAGCAATGGAGTCACAAGAAATTCACCAGGAAATTCAGGAATTGGATTGTTATGATAATGTTCCAGAAGATGATGACATGATTGTCACTGAATAAATGAGTAAATTCTTGATACTGTAGGATTCAGTTTGTCTGGTTTGTGTTGACAACTACTGTACTACCGTACCGTATACAGGTAATAAATTTCCTTTATTTTCACTTAACAATAAATGTGTACCATATTCTTCTTCATGGAAAAATAAGACATCCCCTGAAAATAAGACCTAGCACATCTTTGGGAGCAAAAATTAATATAAGACACTGTCTCATTTTCGGGGAAACAGGGTAGTTGGAGAGGGGCCTGGCTATGCTATATCTCAACTAAGTTTGTTTTGCTCTAGTTTCTTCTTCTTCTTCTTCTTCTTCTTCTTCTTAAAAAAAACATGTGGCTCATTTTTTCTTTTTTCTTTTTTCTAATATATTTTATTGATTTTTCACAGAGAGAAAGAGAGGGATAGAGAGTTAGATACATTAATGAGAGAGAATCATCGATTAGCTGCCTCCTGCACACCCCCGCACTGGGGATGTGCCCACAACCAATGTATAATACATGCCCTTGACCGGAATCAAACCCTGCACCTTCCAGTCCGAAGGCCGACGCTCTATCCACTGAGCCAAACCGGTTTCGGCCTCTAGTTTCCTTTTTTACCACACCCCAAACTGGGGATTCCTGGTTGGCACTGAATGCTGCTAACAACCATCAACTGAAAGATTTTATTGCAATAGCTAATAATGCATTTATACTGCCTTATCAATTCTAACAAATGTACCATTTAATATCAGATGCTCATAATGAGAACATGTGTAGAGAAAGGGGGTATATAGGAAAATTCTGTACTCACTTATCCTGTAAACCTAAAATGACTAAAAATAAAATTTGTTTAAAAAATGGATACTATGTATCCTGCCTTGCTCCTATATATATAGAACTAGAGGAATGCTTTCATCCAGAATTGGGGGCTCTGCTCCTCTGAGACTCTTGCCAAGACTACCCGGATCCCCAAATTCCTATTCAGCCTGCAGAGGTGCCTGGCCCAACATCACCCCTGCCCATCCCTGTTCACAGATTCCCCCAACCCCACCCCACACTCCAACAAAATGATTCAGTGAGCTCCATTAGCTGCCCTGCCCCAGCTCTACTAGCACTGCATAACCAGCACCCATATTTGTGCCTAGCACACATTTTAAGGTACTTAAATCCTTCTAGAACTTATGATGAACATGCCAGGCAGGAGGCTTTCTGCCTCAGATCTCTCTGTGGCTTCAGATAGATAAGTTTTCACTGAGCTGGCACACCACCTTATGTTGTTCCAAACCCTTTCTTGGGTGTCTCAAAGCACCTCTCCGAGAGATGGCAATGTAACGGGTAGGGCATCTAAGCCCAGAGTAGTCAGGTGAGCAGGTGAGACCCTTAAGAGCTGGAGACACCCAGCTTATGGGTTCCTTACAGCTGGATCACTCAGCAGTGTATCTCAGAGGCGGCACTGCATATGTCCACCAATGGCTGAAATTCTTGTTTATCTTTTTCACTACGTACTGAATGAGGACTACCCAAGCTACCTTGACACTAGCCTCTATGAAAAAGAGCATCTAATTCTCTTGACATCTACTGGTAAATTCAGGTGAAGGGTATGCAGGTGGCTGCTGTACCATTCTATCAATTTCTCTAATATTTAAACTTTTTTTATAACACTAGAGGCCCAGTGCACGAAATTTGTGCATGGGAGGGGGAGATGTCCCTCAGACCAGCCTGTACCCTCTGCAATCTGGAACATCCCTCTCATAATCCAGGACTGCTGGCTCCCAACTGCTTCTGCCTGCCAGCCTGATCACCCCCTAACTGCCCTTCCCTGCCGGCCTGGTAACCCCTAACTGCCCTTGCTGGCCTGGTCATCCCTAACTATCCTCCGCTGCAGGCGTGATCACTCCCAACAGCCCTCCCCTGCTGGCCTGGTAGCCCCTAACTGCCCTCCACTGCCAGCCATCTTGTATCCACATGCAGGCGACCATCTTGTATGTTGGAATGATGGTCAATTTGTATATTACCTCTTTATTATAGGATTTTCTAAAAGAGTAACAAAACAGTTGTCTTGCTTCTTAGTGCTCTTTTATCTCAATGGAGAAAACAGCTGGCAGCAACTAGCATCAATGTCCTTCTTGCCCAGGACCGTCAGAGGGTCTGTGGGACTCGGACTGAGCAAGGCCTGGGGCCTGCCCCAACGTATCAGGCTGAAGTGGAGACCCTTTCTGAGCTACAGGCTGGTGAGGATACTGAGAGGTAAGCACCAACAGCAGTGGTAGGAGCACTGTGCTGACGAGTCACAAATGAAGAATATGTGACCTGCAGACTTTGCTATTTCAATTGAGGGTGGCGTCGGAGCTTGTAGCAAAGGGTAAGTAGGAGCTTGTGACCCAGGGGAGGGGCAGCAACGGTCAGAAGGAAAGGCCAGTCCCTCAGCAGTACTCCTGAGCCCTAGACATCAGGTGCTGTCATGGGGCCTAGGAAAAGAAACAGGAAAGACGCAGAGGGTGCCAGGCCTTCTGCTGGACTCTCCTTCAGTCCAGAGCCTCTGGGCTCTGCTGGAGCCAGATCCTGATGGTGTTTGACACCTGTGGTCTCCAGACCTCACTGAGGGACAGGTTCTCCTCACACAAACTTCCAAAGGCTCCTACAGGGTTTTGCCAACAGCATCAATATACAACAGGGCCCAACCAAGCCTTAAGCCACATGTTACATATTTGTTGCCAGAAATACAGATAAATGTTATTTTTATAAATATATCCCCACAGAGAAAACTTGATCATAGTAATTTAAAACTAATAAAAGAACATCTTTCCCAATATGGAATTTTTTTTTCCTGATAAAAGGACATTCTTATTAAATGTTTTTCTTTTTAAAAGTAGGAAGTAGAAAGTGGGGGTAACCATGTACCCACTACCCCAAGAGAGCCCTGGTATAAGTGTGGGGTTATGTGTCCAAAGGACCTGTTTCAGCCACGCAGTCACACAGGCACTGGCTCGGCCTTGCTTCTGAAAACAATCCTGCCCGACACTGAAGCAGCTCTTCACTCTTTTATATATATTTTATTGTTGTTGTTGTTGTTGTTGTTGTTGTTTTTCAGAGAGGAAGGGAGAGGGATAGAGTGTTAAAAACATCGACGAGAGAGAAATATCGATCAGCTGCCTCCTGTACACCCCTTACTGGGTATATGCCCGTAACCAAGGTACATGCCTTCAACAGGAATCGAACCTGGGACCCTTCTGTCTGCAGGCCGATGCTCAATCCACTGGACCAAACCAGTTGGGGCAGCTCTTTACTCTTGATACCCCTTTGCTAACATGAACACGGTTGTGAGGTACATCCTAACAAGAACGGCTCACCCTGACCTAATTATTTCCTAGAAGTGCGACCACAGCCAGAGGGTTTACATACTTATGAGTGGGACATGTTACAAACTCACGGTCTGTCACTGCTGTTTGCAAACAGACCTCTCCATGCAGTCATGAAGCATGATACCATTTCAATTTCCTTTCTTCTTACTTTGAGCCAAGTGGAGTGCGAATGGCACAAGGGAGGTTTTTGAGAAGACTGGTAGTGTAACATTTATTGTTTCTTGATTTGGTTCAGACCACTTTGTGAAAATCCAAAAGTTATGTACTTAAGGTCTATACATTTTCCCGCAGAAATATCTTAATATTTCAATTTAATATTAAAAGAAACTGCACTGTGATTCTGATTGCAACTGCATGTATAATATTTGTGGATTAATTTAGGGAGAGCAGACCTATTTATAGAACCATGTCTCTCCATGCCATCAACCTGGATTATCACAGTTGGCGTAGACCTTGATCTGACTGAGGTTGTCTCTGTCAGGTGTTGCCATTCTATGCTCCTCCCCACCCCCTTCTTATACTGTCATCTTTAGAAAGAAGTCACTCGGAACAGCTCACCGTTAAGGGAAGGGAGCTATGCTCCCCTCCTTGAGGGAAGAGTATCTACATAAATTAAGTAGAATTCTGCATGGAAAATTAGCATCTTGTCCTTCATTCATTCATTCATTCATTCAATCAATCAATCATCGATTCTATCAGTATAAGCTGATGGAAATCTATGTTTCCTGTAAATTGTAACTCAATACTATATTACTAAGTAAGGAGTCAAAACACATAGTACAATGATGTAGACACTCCTGAAACCCTGATGATTTGGAAACATCCTTCCCATCATCTCACCTGGGGCTTCACTGAGACATCTACTTGCCGAGACTGAGAAGTCTCAACTCTGCTCCTGGGTTTATTGGTACCTTCAGACTGTCAGCTTGGAGCTTTGGTGCTCTCTAACCTCCAGCAGCCCCCCAAAACAACCCTCTGGCCATTTTCAAACTTATCAAAACATTCCTTCCTCTCACTCTCATGTAGGACACTCTCCTCTCTGTGCTATCACAAAAAAGAAAAACTAAGACAGAGCCAAGCAAACTCACTGCATTCCATCAAACTAGCTCCAAAGCAAAGAGCTAGGAATACCTGCTCACCCAACGAATCTGAGACAACTGAAATAAAAGGTGAAGTGAGATTTGCCCCAAAAGACTGAATCACAGAGGAAGCATGCTCCTTCACCTACTAGAGTCAGTAATATCAGAAACCATCACAGCCAAGAATATTTCCCCTACTTAACAAGGTTCCTCAGATGCACATAGTACCACTCAGATAGTCCAAATCTTGGAGCAAACACAGCTTCCACCAGACAAATGCAGGGCAGGTGTAAGGGTGGGAAGAAATATGGGATGCTGGAGCAACAGGTAAATGGAGTGGGGAGGTGACAAATGATCCACAAGCCCATGGCAGTGGCCTCTTTCTACTTGCCTGACGATACCCTCCACGGCTCCCGTTGCCCAACACCACCAGTAGTTAAGACTACCTACACTTCTGGCAGTTGAAGTGAGTCTGTTCTTTCACATGTGGTGGTATGTACATCCTAGTTACTATCATGACTGGCTGCAAAAGGGTAGCAGTTCATAGAAATAAAGCCTTAAGAATGCAACACGAACATCTGTAAAAGCATCCACGCTGGACTAAAGCCAGAGCAGAAGCACATACAGCAAGCCCCATCTAGCAGGAGCTCACACCTGAGAAACAGGGCTCACAGGCCATCCAACCCTGGGCTGGGGGAGACAAGAATCAGAAGTACAGGAAGACGGTGCTCTGCGGATATAGCAGAGGCCAGTGAAGACTGTTCCAAGAGATAGTGCGACCTACAGGACAGCTGAACTTTGACCAGCAGAGTTCTTGGGTGGTGGGGGAGTTGACCTAAGACAAGGAACAGAGTGTTCCGGGTGAAAGCGCAGAAGCTCTGGCGGGGTGAGGGGAGGGACAGGTGAATATTTCTAGTTCTGTACTTCAGAGAACAATGCAAATGCCCAACATGAGCAGGTGGTGTCTCATAATGTAATTTGTACTTACCCAACCTGAATGAGCTCATTCAACTTTGTGGCATTCTTGTCATCCATACCTTTAAACAGAAAAAGAAATAACATGACTTTGGGGCAGTTAGGAATAAAACTAGTGAAGATATAATTATCTTCCTTGTAGAATCCAAACAGAATATCTAAGGTTTTCCAAATAAAACCCCTGTTAGCTGCAGCCCCTCCCTCCAAGTCAAAACAAGGCATGTGCTCTCCACACACCCAGACTTTCTCATGGGACTGCTATCTGACTCTGCACAGATGATCACTCATCCCAAAACACTCTCTCAGACCCCTGGGCTATGCTGAACCTCCACTCGTCCTCAACTGCGAGTTTGGAGACTCCTTCCTCTAGTAAGCACTGCGCCCTGCGCACGTTTCTCCTGCGGGCCTGCCTTAGTCAGCTTTGAGCCCTAGGTCACAGGGTCTGCTGGATGATCAGCCCAGAGACTGCACATTCCCCCTGCCCTCCAGGTACTTAGTACTGTCCTCGGGACATGCGAGAAAGCAAGTCAAGAAACCAGGTAATGGGATAATCTAGATGGTGAATGTTTGGGTGCTCACTGTAAAGTCTGAATGATTATATATATTTTTTTGGCAGGGAGGAAGTAGTACAAACACACAGCCAGACTGAAAACCAAAGACAAGGACAAAACCTTAAAAGCAGCTAGAGAAAGAACATCTCTTCAAGAGGAACCAGGACATAGATGTGACCTCTCACCAGAAACAGTACAAGCCAGAGACAGTGGAACATCTTTAAAGTGATGAAAGAAAAAAAATGTTTCAGCCCTAACTGTGGCTCAGTGGATAGAGCATCGGCCTGCAGACTGAAGGGTCCAGGGTTTGATTCTGGTCAAGGGCAAATGCCTGGATTGCGGGCTCGAATCCCCAAGTGTGCGTGTGCGCGCGCACGTGTGTGTGCGCACGCACACGTGCGCGCGTGTGTGTGTGTGTGTGTACGCGCGCAAGCACCAATCAGTAATTCTCTCTCATCACTGATATTTCTATCTTTCTCTTCCTCTTCCTTCCCCATGAAATCAATAAAATATATATTTTTTAAAAAAACCTTTCAATCAGAATTCTACACCCAGCAAAAGTATCTTAAGAATAAAGACTTCAGATAAATAAATAACTATAAGAATTCATGGCCAACATAATTATACAAAGAAGATTTTAAAAAAGTTCTGTATGCTGAAACCAGTTTGGCTCAGCGGTAGAGTGTTGGTGGGTCTGTGGACTGAAAGGTCCCAGGTTCGATTCCGGTCAGGGGCATGTACGTTGGTTGTGGACACATCCCCGGTAGGGGGTGTGCAGGAGGCAGCTGGTCGATGTTTCTCTCTCATCGACGTTTCTAGCTCTCTTATCTCTCTCCCTTCCTCTCTGTAAAAAATAAAATAAAATTTTTAAAAAGTTCTATAGGCTGAAGAGAAACAGTACCAGATGAAATGATGTTCAGGAAAGAAGGCATGGCCCGGAAAGGGCGAACTTATAGACTTGCTCATTAAAAAAGAGGTCACACACAGACCTGCATTAAGGTGGGCCTAAAGGAAACAAGCACACACAAGTGCAAAGGCAGTTGTGATGCTGGATGAGGGAAGGTCTGGAGTGCTGAGAATGTGACATGGTGGCCCAGCCTGCTGTGGAGGTTAGTGAACATGTGAGCATGATCAAAGGAGTTCATAGGTAAAGGGGAGGAAAGGCCCATCTTCCTGTGTCTGACAGGTGAGACAGGTAAGACAGAAGGCTGGCACCACCCCAACTTTAGGATTTGAGTCACCAAATGGGGCATGGTTCAAAAAACTGCCCTTCAAAGAAAAGCAAACTGGTGGGTACTACAGGCAACCATAGAGTCCCCTCTTCACCCTGTCCCGACACTGGTGCTGTGGCAGATGGAATAGCGTGGGTGTAAAAATCAGGACTGGAGGCAGCATGGAACCTTGTCACTTAACAGCTAAGGAGGCTTGAAGTCATTAGTTTTTCATCAGAATGGACTGTCCTCAGTCCATTTTCCAGACAGGCACAATGCCATCTCATGAAGCTGTTATGATGCTTTACACAAGGTAATATGTGTCAAAGTCCCTGGAATATAGCAGGGGCTCAAAGTCTACTATTTCAAGATTTGCATATGCATGGATTATCTCAGTTAGAAAAAGGAATTAAAAAGCGTGTTCTGACCTCCTGAACACTCACTCACTGAACAGCCCAGAAAGCATTACCATAAGCAGCTATGAGAGGCTGCCATGTACAGGGCACTCTGCAGAAGGCTGCATGTGGAAGCATGTCCTTCAAAAAGATTCACAAAATGACACAACAGCATCCCACCAATTGCATCAGTGGGTGGGGGATGAGAGGGAGAAGCCACACCAGGGTGTATGTGTGTGTTTAAATGTGCAAGTGTGACGTGTAACTGGGCTGAGACAGAGGACCAGGCATTACCATCAGGAAAGAGCAGCCAAGCTGGAGGGGCGCCCAGCATGGAGATGAGCTGAGGTCCAAATGCAGAGGCCGTTGGATCAGGGGGCCAGGTGATAACCCAGGGGTAACAGGAAGCTACCCAAGGGCATGGAGCCAACAAGAGGATGATTCGTATGTAATCAGAGACTGGCTGAGAGGCTCTGGCTGAGCGGTTCAGATGTGGCAGGCATGGAGGAGCGGTCATGAATCATTAACAAAGAAGGTGGTACCCACACACTGCCATGAGAATAAACATTTTAGGTTTAGAGCAGAGAGAAGGTGCAGAAGAGAAAGTAGAGACTCAAGGGAGCTTCGGCGCAACAGTCCCTCTGAACAGACCATTCAAGGCAGAAGCTGGGCGGGGTTTACAAAGAAGTCCTCAGACTGTGGAGAGGACAGGGTAGGGAATCAGATTGCTTGTTCCATTCAGAGCCTCTTACACATTGTTGCCTGTTTTAGGAGAGGGGAGGTCACCAAACACACACCAGATGTGCAGAGCAATCAGTGACTGCCCATCATCCCCAACCTTCTGCTGCCTCCACACCCCCAGCCACCTGCCCATTCAGCAGTGACATGTGAAGTGACTGGTAAGAGGATGTCTATGGTCACCTCATATGCTCTCATTTAACCTTCAGAGTGCCTCTGTGGATGCGTGACAGGCAGACAAGTGAAATGTGCAGAGGCAAGAGTGCACCCTCTTGTATGTGGCCAAATGAGGAAGCAAGGCAGTGGGCACAGGTGTCCAGGGAAGGCAAGAGCACCCTCTACATGGGAAGGGAATCTAGTCACAAGGAGAGGATCGGAACAGTGCAAAGGGAGGGGCCCTGACACTTCAAAGTACCAGTGTTACTAAAGACCGGAAGTGGGGGCTTTGCTAGGTCAAAAGCATCGTAACAGCTTCATGAGATGGCATTGTGCCTGTCTGGATGGCCAAAGGGACACCACAGCCACGAGCAGGGCAATGTCCTCAGCAGGTGCTCACTGGCATGCTGGGACATGCTGGGCAATCTGAGAATGGGCAGGATATTAGGTAAGATTGTGCTCTCTGTCTGAGAAATGTGTTGGGTGTAATAATAGGGCTGTAGGTGTGTAGGAGAATGTCCTGTTCTCAGGTGACAGAGGGTGAGGGATTTAGGGGTGTGCTAGGATGTCTGCAATTTAAAGTCAAATGGCTGAGCAGAAAACAAGCAACTACGTGAAGGGGGAGAAGAAAGGGTGTGACTGCACAGGCAGATGTAACTAAGGTTACCAACCGGGAAGTTTAAGTGCAGGCATGCAGCAGTCATTTCATTCTCCTTCATTGTATATTAAAACGTTTAAGACAAAAGCTGGAGGGAAAACAGAAGGACCACCAGGACCAAGACCCAGTAGTGCCAGGACAGCAGGCCCTGCCAGGAGCCGGGCGGGCCTTCTGGCCGCTCATACTCACAGCCCCCAATCTTCTTGCGCAGTTCGCCATAGCAGATCAGACCATACAGCTCCTGAGACGACTTCTTCAGCCCTCGAGAGAACACTGAAATGAAAGACAGGAATGACGTTTTAGAAGAGGGGAAAACAGCTGTTCGGAGTTGGCCAGATCCTGTGCACAAAAGCAGTGCGAGGGGAACATTCCACACTGCTGATTCCTCGGTTTGCTCACTGCACCTTGGAACTACAGAATATCAACATCAGGGGAGATGGCCAAAGAGTGTATGGGAGCACAGTACTGTTTTTGTAATTTTCAAAATAAAAAGTTAAAACCAAAAGAAGGGGGGGGGGAAATTAGTCCTAACAAGCAGATTAGTCCCCTGGGAGGAGAAAATGGGACGTTCCACACAGCCGGTTCCCAAGGAGGCAGAGGAGCTGGGACACGACCAGCACCAAACTTGTCATCCTCTTCTCTCCATATTTGCAAAATTAGCCTGAGCCCTGTGTGAGGCGGGCAGACCTGGAACTGTGGAAGCTGACCTGTTGTCTCTCCTCTGACCACTGATCTACATGACCTGGGCCTGGGGCTAGAACCATAGCTCCATTGTTCAAGACTGCTCGCACCCACTCTCCAATGTTCCCTAATAAGAGGCCCACTTGTATTTGGGAAGCAACATAGACGGGTAAAGGCAAGGCCACACCACTAAGTCCCAGCCTTTGGATTGAGCAGAAGTGTTGTGAGACACTTCTGAAAGGTTCCTTAAGAAGGCGATTCGGGCAGAATTACGCTTATTTTTCCTTCAGAACTGCTTTCTGGGGCCATCTTAGTCCAGCAAAGTGCTAGGGATGGCAGAGCAGAAAGACAGGAGGTCTTGGGTCCTTGGTGCCTGCCCTGGACCACCCACTGCAGGCATCTCCGACATGAGAAAATGAAATTTGACATGCTTGAGACACTGTTATTTTGAGTTTTGTATTCTATGAAACCAAATCTAATTGTGATTTGGAAGCCCAGCTACAGTGCAATCTGTGTACCTTTTAGATCATCTCAGAGCAGCAAACCATGTCATTTGTCCTTCACCCTCATATTGTTCCTCCTCAGAGACCCCTTTTCAAAGTCCTAACATTCAGCTATGTGTGATTATAATCACAGAAGAGGAAAAGAAAAAAAAAATTAGCAAATGAAGAATAAGTCTTGCAATAAATAATCTAAAACAAGGATTCTGGACCTTCGACAGGCTCTAAAGAGCCTAGGACTCGGCCAACTTCACACACTAAGCGTTCCAGAATGTTCTGAAAGATTCACAGATCTCACAGGGGACCAAAATTCAGGACACTTTAAGATTCACTATTCATGCCAAAACCGGTTTGGCTCAGTGGATAGAGCGTCGGCCTGCGGACTGAAAGGTTCCAGGTTCGATTCTGGTCAAGGGCATGTACCTTAGTTGCGGGCACATTCCCAATAGGGGGTGTGCAGGAGGCAGCTGATCGATGTTTCTCTCTCATCAATGTTTCTAACTTTCTATCCCTCTCTCTTCCTCTCTGTGAAAATTCAATAAAATTATATATTTTTTTTAAAAAGATTCACTATTCAATGAAGAAACAAATATATTCTTTCCTGACAATGGAATATTAGTCAGCCATAAGAAAGAATGAAGTTCTGAGACATGCTACAACCTGAATAAACCTGGAAAACATCATCCTAAGCAAAAGAAGCCAGACACAAAAGGCCACAGGATTCCTTTTACAGGAAATGTCTAGCACAGGGAAGTCCAGAGACAGAAAGCAGACTATGGTTGTCAGGGGCTGGGCGAGGGGCTGAGAAATGGCAGACAGTGCCAAGCCCCGATGCAGATGCCAGGGCAGCACAAAGAGGCAGATGGGCCAGGGGGTTAATGTGGCCAACTGGCTGTCACCACATTAGAGACATTATCAGGACCAGCTAGAGAACCTCAGCAGAGCCATCAGTTCAACAGAAAGCAGGCAGGCACTGCTTGTGAGGGCACATCAGGACAACAGCAGCAAAAAAAAAAATTGATGAGATGCAAAGAAGGTAGGAGAGAGAGAGGAGGGAGAAAAGGAAACACAGGCCACAGGAAGGAAGGACACATGTTGGGTCTATCCTGCAGAGCTTGCCATGGAACCAAGGAACAGTACAGGAATAGAACCCGAGGGCAGCAGACTCCTCCTCTCTTCATCCCCGAGCTCTTCAGCACTGACAGCTACACTGGGAATCTGAGTGTCCCCTGCAGCACTGCCCACTCTGCCATAGCATGGTCTCGCTGAAAGGACAGAACATGCTAGTTCACAGCTCCTGGAATCTTCTCCCCCCCTGCCTCCACACTTTACCCCAGCAGCTTCCCAATCCTCATACAACGCTTTTCGCATTGGAAGAGTTTTTCCAGAAGAGCCAAAGGGGATGAAGGACCTGCACTCACAGACTGACTTTCAGAAAGTCACCCAAGAATATGATACGTAACAAAAAAAAAAGAACGGTGTAAAAGACAACATGGAAGAGCCAAACAGCTAAAACTTATTCCCGAGTGACACCAGAAAGGGAGGGAGGTTGCCTGTGAAGATCACAGATATTAGCAGCAGCACCAGGCTCAGCAGGATCCTGACCAGACCAGCGCTGATATTTCAAACAAGCTAGTGATCTGAGAAACAGTGACGGCTATGGCTGAGCACAGCAGCACACAGACACTGTGTTGCCAACCTGAGGAAGAACAGAACGCTGCTAACTTGCCACAATACACCAAAGCCAGCAGAAAATCCTATGTTAACGGTTTTATGGACACTGAAAGCAAACCAATAAAACAGTATTAGTGAAGGGCCTGCCGAGTCAAACCTAGGAACTGCCCCCAAAAGTGGACACCCATTTCCGTGGTCTGCAGAACGTGGCAATCTCACATAAACAGATATGCTGTTTAACGGTCTTCAACACAATGCTTGTGTTGTACTTCCCCCGTAAAGATAACAGGCTGGGCAGGCGGCCCCTGCAACTAGAGGAACTGGAGTTGGGATGGTGAGCTCTCTCCCAGGCAGTCCCTGGCCACATACAGCAAACGCTGAGACGTGTCCTCTGCGAGGACTGGGACGAGGAGCGCACGAGGTGGCTGGTGGAAGGCTTTGGAGCCGGAAAGATACCTTAAAATGACGAGTGAAAAACAAGAGCATTCCTGGCCAGACAGAACCTGCTGGAGCCAAAAACTAGCTCAGCAGAAAAAAGGCACTTTATACGGGATATTGCTGTGAAGATGAAACTTGCTGTGTGCAGAACGCACTTGATTGCCAGGTGTTCCTCCCTACCTTTATCAATTGTTTTTAAAAAGATGAACTCGTCAAAAATAAATAAATAAAAACACTAGAAGTGGATTTTAAGTCCAAAAGGAAAGGTTTTCATTTAAAAACGTCAACTCAAAGAATTAACATTTCATGAAAAACATGGGAAAAGTCTATGGCAGCATGAATAGGTGGTCTGAAAACTACATTTACAGAAGATAACGGTGAGATGCTGGCCGATGGAGCACAGCTCCTCAGCTTATTGTCTGGGTGGCTTGGGCCAGGGCCTCCAACGCTAAGCCAGGGTTTTCTCATCTGCAGTGAGGGCGACAGAACTTCCAGGGAGAAGTACGAAATGTGCTCAATGATGGGCACAGAGTAGGCCCATGAGGGGATGATGAGGTGGCAGTGAGGGCAGAAGGGAATTCACGGGAGGATTTTGGGAGCACTGACATAGGAGCTCAGTCTTGGAAGGTGAATGGGGTTAGGGAGGACAACAGAGTAGGGGTGGCAGGAGACAAGGCACAAAAGAAGTGCAGGTTAGCAGGAGGGTGGCAAGCCCATCCTGGGAGCCAAGACAGATAGGATGAGGGTATGGGACAGGGCAGGGGGAGGGGGCTCAGGCAGGGGAATAGGCAGACATGGGTCTCGTGTGGAGGGTGGGTTAGAGAGAACAAGACCAGAAAGAGGGAGAACACCAATGACCTAGAAAAGGACCAAGGGCAGTGGTTCTCAACCTTTCTAATGCTGAGACCTTTTAACACAGTTCCTCATGTTGTGGTGACCCCCAACCATAAAATTATTTTCATTGCTACTTCATAACTAATTTTGCTACTGTTAATGAATCGTAATGTAAATATCTGTGTTTTCTGATGAGAACCGCTGCTGAAGACACTAAGACCATCGGAAAACACAGACATTTACATTACGATTCATTAACAGTAGCAAAAATTATTATTAAAATTATTTTTGTTGCTACAGTTATGAAGTTGGGGGTCACCACAACATGAGGAACTGTATTAAAAGGTCAAGGCATTAGAAAGGTTGAGAACTACTGACCTAGGGGGACTGGTCTGAAAAGCTCTGAAACAGACCCAGAGAAACCATGACTGGTGGGTAAGAAATATCCATGAAGATTCAAGGGGAAATCTACTCAGAGAAAGTATCAGCTAACTGCTATCAGCCTGGGGCTTGGGCCCCCAAACAAATTTCTCCAGGGCAGGGTCAGCAAACAAATGCTCAAGGGCCAAATCCTGCCCAGGGCCTCTCTCTGTAAATAAAAGTTTTGCTGAAACATAGTAACATGCATTCCTTTACATTGTGTCTACAATGAGCTAAGACAAGAGAGTGAAGTCATTTTGATAAAGACTGCAAATCCCCCAAAGCCAAAAATATTTATCATATGACCCTTTACAAAAAAAGAGACAGCTTGATTCAAGCTCTCTAGGTCTTTCTAAAGCTGGAGGAGGCAGTCCTGGTCCTAGCATCCTGATGGGTCAGTCCTGATTATTCTAGTTGGCCAGCACACACTGACCAGGCCAGAACAGCAGAGGGCAGGGCAGGGAGGGAGAGAAGGCTGCCACAAAGGACTCACAGCACAGGTTCAAAGGGGAAGTGATCTAACTCAGCCATCACAGTTGTTTTTTGTTTTGTTTTCTTTAATTCTTACCCAAGGATATTTTTTCCACTAATTTTTATTTTATTTTATATATTTTATTGATTTTGTAGAGAGGAAGGGAGAGAGATAGAGAGTTAGAAACGTCGATGAGAAAGAGTCATCGATCAGCTGCCTCTTGCACAACCCCTACTGGGGATATGCCCGCAACCAAGGTACATGCCCTTGACCCTTCAGTCCCCAAGCCGACGCTCTATCCATTGAGCCAAACCGGTCCCGGCTTTTTCCACTAATTTTTAGAGAGTGGAAGGGAAGAAAGGTGGGAGGGGAGAGAGAGAGAAAAACATCGATGTGAGAGAAACGCATCAACTGGTTGCCTTCTGCATGCGTCGTCCAAACAGGGGCCAGGGATCAACTTGCAACCTTGACCAGGAATTGAACCCGAGATCCTTCAGGGCACAGGGCCCACACTCTAACCACTGAACACACCAGCAAGGGTTCATATTCTGGATCAAAAGTGGTATTATTTGAAGAGAAGCATCAGAAATAAGTGAAGTCAGTAAAAGCAAATGTCTAAAATGAATGATCTATGGCCAAAACTGCAGAAATGAAGAGTAAGAGTAAAGAAGGTGAAACTGGCCTGGCAGGCATGGCAGTGCTCACTGGACGCCCGGCTTTCACCAGCTGCAGCTGCAGCCAGCCACAGCTGCTCTCCCAAGATGGTGGCTCCTCTGGGCAAATACTTCGGCATTAGGGGCCAGGTGTCCTGCCAGACATGCCAGGAGGGGCAGCTTCAGGGCAGGGCGATATCTGTCAACCACCAATCCAAAATGCTGGCTTTAAAGTGTCCCTCTTCCAGGGGAAAGCCCAACCTTGTAGGCATCCTGTTCATAAACTTATGTTTCAGAAGTGAAATTGATGACCAAACAGAAAACTCCTCCTCCCCTAGCGTCATTCAATGTCAGCAAACTTGCCGGCAAAGCACAGACAGAGGAGGAAAAACTGAGCCAGGCCTATGCAGTCAGTGCTGGTGTCTCTCTAGAGGGCCATCTGCCCTTCCAGACCATTCACAAGAGCATTAACAACGCTAAATGGCAAGAAAAAACATCTCAGTCATGGGAAATGTTATTACATCCTCATATCAAGTGGAAAACCTTAAAGCAAAGAGGACAGTGCACTGAGCCAAGTACACAAAATAGTTTTAGAGATGTGGAAAGCCAAAAGACACTGCAGCGCTCACAAGCCCAGCAACCACAGAAGGAGGCTGCCCTGTCGCCCTGAGTCCACATCCACGGAGGACTCGTCCAGCATCCAGCCAAGGAGGCGATGGTGGTGGCTTCCGCGGAGGCAGGCTGGGGGAGGGAAAGGATCCTGTCGCCTCTTGTTAACAATGCGCCAGCATCTCTAAGTCTTAGATTTGAACACAGAAGAAACCCAACAAAAAGAACAAGAGAATAATTTACCACGTTAAGCGCCACATCAATCACCAGTGACTGACACTATACTTTCCGTTTGGACCTGTCAGTCTCCAGCCACCAGCATATCGGTGAAATCGGGTGGCTAACCGGAAAGGAACCCACAACAGGCTTGGCGCTTACCGTCTTAAAAGTTGAATCATTATCCGACCAACAGACGGATCCACCATGTCCTCTTCATAGCCCTCTTCTGGATCAGGCTCCTTGTTAATTTTATTTTGAAAATTTCTTTCTGGCTCTACCCTTTCACCTCTTACTTGCATTTCCTAGTTTGTCCCCGCCATTCTATTTTTATAAGTGGCTATACTCGCCTTCTGAATGATTGAAAAAAACTTTTACATCTTCCCTTCCAAAATAAAATAAGTTGACTATGATACTTAAGTTGGGACTAGAACAGCAGACAGACGTCACACTTTAAATTTTCCCTTTTTTGCCCGGCACCGCTTGAATTAGTTTTATTTTTCTTAATGTTAAATATATGTGAAAGTATATTTAAAAATATTAATACTTAGCCGAAACCGGTTTGGCTCAGTGGTAGAGCGTCGGTCTGCAGACTGAAAGGTCCCAGGTTCGATTCCGGTCAAGGGCATGTGCACTGGTTACGGGCACATCCCCGGTAAGGGGTATGCAGGAGGCAGCTGGTCGATGTTTCTCTCTCATCGACGTTTCTAGCTCTCTATCCCTCTCTCCTCCTCTCTGTAAAAAACCAATAAAAATATATTTTTTAAAAAAAAGAGCAAAAAAAAATTAATACTTAACATTATATCAATATAAATATTTTAAAAAAAAGAACATCTCAGGCCACCTGGCTAGGCAAGAATGACACCAGAGAGTGTCCTGTGATTTTTCAAAAACTGCTCCTGACCAGATCCCAGCCCTGCCCCGCAGCTTCCCGGGACACCGAGCCTCGAACGCTCACCATTGTCGAAGTCGATGTACTTGGTGATCTTGTGCCACGTGCGGTAATAGAAGTGCCTCACTTGCTCTTTGTTCTTCACCATGCTGGCGGGCTTGCCCTTCTTCTTATACTTGAGAGCTATGTTGTTCTGGATGGCTTCAAAGTCTTTTCCATGCTGGGAAATAGCCCAAGGTGAAAGCACAGAGGTTAAAACAAGGCAGACACTTCGAGAAAAGGGGACCACTGTGACCACTCAAGTTCTTCACAGCTCTTATTTGTGCATCAACTTCAGCCTTGCTCCCCTTGAACTCAGATTTTCATAATCAAAACGGCTAGAGCAGCAATGGAAACACAGGGCGAGAACTCTCAAAGCAGTGAATATCAAAGAGGCAAGACTCATAGAGCAGGAAAAACATAAAGCTTATTACGCAGGCAAATGGCCCAATTTCTACAGTTCTTTGAAGACCCTGAATGAGACAGCTCTGTGAAACAATCATCAGAACAGAACATGACGGGGGTGTTCAGAGGTTGTGTATCTGGTATCTTAAAATACAAGACATTGACCATTCAGAAGCACCCTCAGCATTTTCATTACATAAAATATATTCTACATTTCAATAGGGATAGCAAATTTTAACATTTAACAAGAGAAGCACACAGACTATGCTCGGAATACATCTATGGATTGTGCCGTTCTTCAACACCTCCTTAAAAAGAAAATTGAATCATGAGGAGGCAAACCTTAGTAAGCCCACACTGAGCGCTGTTCCACAAACTAACAGTCTAGGAGTCTTCAAAACTGTCAGGGTCATGAAAGAGTGGGGGGGAAGGAAATAGAGGACCTGTTCCAGGACTTAGCAGTCACGACAACTAAACGAGTTGGTCTGACAGCTAAGTCCTGATCCAAAAAGGGTGTCTGTGGGAATACCAGCTCAATCTGAGTAAGGCTTTCAGGTCAGTAAAGGTATTGTACCCACAGTGATTCTCCTCATCTGCAGGTCATACTGCAGTTATGTGAACATTGGGGAAGCAGAGTGAAGGGCACATGAGGTTCTTTATACTTTCTTTGCAACGTTTTCCAAGTCTAAAATGGTTTCAAAATGAAAAGTTAAGAGAGAACTAAGATGGAGGTGTAGGTAAATGACAATACTCACCACCTCCCACAACCACATCAAAATACAACTAAAATATGGAACAACCATCATTCAGAACCTCCTGAAAGCTGGCTTAATAGAAATCCTACAATTAGAGAAGTAAAGAAGATAGCACACGGAGACTGGTAGGAGGGGCGGAGGCATGAAACGGGCTGGTCTGACAGCCACATGTGGCATTTTTTTTCAATCAGGAGGGACACCTTGACCGCAGAGGCCTCTCATGAGGTCTCCCATGAGGAGCAAGGGGTCCTAGCCCCACACCAGACCCCCAGCTTACGATTCCAGAGCTGGGAACAGAAGTCCCCATAACTTCAAGCTGTAAAAACTAGCAGGGATTGTGGCCGAGTGTGGCGGAAGCAGCTGGAGACCCTTTTAAAGGGCTGGCGCATGAACTTACATAGCCTTGCTCCCTCTGAGCTTCAGCACCGGGGCAATGACTCGCAGTGATCCAGGGACATATGGAGAGGAAATGGATTGTCTGGCACCAGAGCAAGAACTTGAGGGTGGCTTTCTCCTAAACAGAGATGCTTGCAGGGGCCAGTGTTCCTATGCTGAGACCTCTATCACAGAGCTGACTGACAGTCATACCTGAGTTTCCATCAACCTGGCTTACACTGTTCGATCTGCCCTGGGGATTCCCTGAGACCCTGTCCCATCCAATTTGCAGCCCAATCCAAGCTGTTTGCAGCAGCTTTTCCATATGAATGGCCTGTCCTGGCTCAGACTTTATACTTTCCTAAAATCTCTCAAACAAGCAGCAGCTGACGTCAGCATGCCCCATACCTATCAATAAGAGGCTCAAGACAGCTCGGCCTCTCCTGGGCGCTTCCAACCATTTCTAGCACGACCATAGTGTTC
Source organism: Pipistrellus kuhlii (assembly GCF_014108245.1). Taxonomy (NCBI): domain Eukaryota; kingdom Metazoa; phylum Chordata; class Mammalia; order Chiroptera; family Vespertilionidae; genus Pipistrellus; species Pipistrellus kuhlii. The sequence continues at coordinate 91,601,612 of NW_023425540.1, forward strand.
TACACTTAGATGAGGCTTTCAGCAATTATCAACCTGGTGAACAAGAAGTACAGGATACTGGCCTTATGAGTAAGAATTGGACCACAGAAGCAAATACAGTCAGACAGACATAAGATGGGAAAATGGAAAGCTGACAACAGGCTCTGTGAAGAACTGCCATTGAAATGGAGAAAAAGGATGTCAAGGATGATGATGTGGGTCTAGGATTTTTTCACCTCCTCTGTCATGGAGACCATGACCATGACCCTGGCCACAGGGAGGAGTTTAGGATGGGCTCACCCAACCTGGACCCTCCTCAGAACAGTCTTAACTGGAATAGGGGTGGGGGTGGATGTCTTGCCTCTGGGGAATATCTCAAATGGAGAGAATAAGCACAGAAATGTCACCCCCAATGCAAGAAGATGTCAGAGGACAGATGACATTGCCAGCTTGAGTCAGCCCCTCCTTGTCCCTCCCAGTCATGAAAGTCACTCAATCAATCACCTTGTTTCCTGCTGTTGCGCTGAGCTAGGTCTCTGTCAGACTTGTACGTATAAAAAAGGCAATGACAACCTGGACAAACACTGCAGAAGTGACACTTGCAGAGCAGAAGCCTTTACCTCCATACCTCGTAGTTCAAGATGTTCATGGTCATACATGCCTCAGCTAATCAGCATACATCGAGACCCCAACAGAGTCCTGAGTTTTGGTCAAACACACAAAATGACTTACATAAAGCCAGCACTCATATTCTTTCTCTTTGTCTCTCTCACCCATACCAATACACATATAAACAATAACACACACACTCTCACACTATTTGGCATAAATAGTACCAATGGTGGAAAGCATTAAGTTAGGGGTGTCGAACTCAATCAGAGAAGGGGCCAATATCTAAAATCCAGCCTAAATCGCGGGCCGAATGGTTTACTGAACAGTCATAAACTGTCATTGTGATGGAAACGCAGCGGAGTGCAGTGATGACAGCGCGGTGCGGGCCACATTGCAAGGCCTGGCGGGACGGATTTGGCCCTCGGGCCTTGTGTTTGACACATGTGCATTAAGTGATCAGAATAGCCAATTATTACTAATCAAGGGATTCAGGTAACCTCAAAAGAAATACCTAGCCGGTAGAAAAATTAAAACAAGAAGGCTAGCCCAATGAAAAGGGAATGAACTAATACACCTGAAAAAAAGGTAAAGCCAGGTCATTGGGAATTCTTCCCCTCCTATTTTTAATTGACAACTATTGCCAATCGCCCTGTAGAGCCCAAGAGAAAAGGGCCCCATTAAAGCAGTAACTGTCTCAACTTGGCATCAGCAAAGGATGCTATTCTAGGAACATTCCAGGAATCACAAGTCTTCTATGCCTAACAGAAAGCTTAAGGTAGGCAATTTAGGGACATACCGTATTTTTCGGACCATAAGACGCTCCGGACCATAAGACGCACCAGTTTTTAGAGAAGGGAAATGAAGAAAAAAAGATTCTGAAACAAATAGTGTCCTAAAATATTTTATGTGCATTAAAACCCAACATCACAGTCATAAACACATGTAATCAACCCTGTAAAGTAAAAAGCAGTATTTAGAACCATTTTAGAGCCGGGCAAGCACACAGAGACCACACAGAGCCGGGCAAGTAAAAAAACTTTTTTTTTAAAGTGTATGTGTAGGCTATATTTGGACCATAAGACGCAGGGACTTTCCCCCCCCACTTCTGGGGGGAAAAAAGTGCGTCTTATGGTCCGAAAAATACGGTAATCTATATTAAAACAGCCTCTGTACTTTATTCTAAAACTGCCGAAGGAAAAAAACAGAACGCATTTGAATTTACTTGAATGACTCTGCACCTACTAGAACAAGTCTATGTGTACACTTCCTTCTCTTCTTGGACAACTGAGTCAAATGACACCAACACATGGGCATCCTCGATCCGGGACTGGCAAACTGCTCCATCGGCCCCAGGAATGTTCAGAAATTGGCACCCAGTTCTAGCTCTCTGCCTCCGCTTAGGATTCTCCTTTTCTGGTGTCTCTAATGGTTTGAATTTCAAAGCCTGCTTCCTTTATAAAACTATTTCATAGGTGTGGCCACACTTTTCTATCACTCCAATTCCTTCACTATTAAAAGAACTAGTAGCCCATCGCATATTGCACACAGTAGGCCGGGAATTGCAGCACACTGCTGGGAGCCACGCTGCTTCCAAGGGAGACGGGCCGCCATCTCCTCTCCAGGCCTGCGCTAGGCAGCAGAAGCTGGGAACCTCCCCCCTGCTTCTCCCAAAGGCCCTCTATGACGAAGCAAGTGTCCAGCCCCAGCCACTCTGCGCCGCTGCCCAGAGGCCCTCCATTGGCACGGCGATGAAGCATTCTGCCAGGCCATTCACACTGGCAGCAGCCCACCCCAGGACTGGGGGACTCCAGTGAGGCTGAGGGGACTGGGCGCCACCATATTTGTGATGGAGTGATGGTTAATTTGCATATTACCCTTTTCTTAGATAGGATTATTAGATAGGATAAGGCTCATCCTGGCAGGTAGCTCAGTTGGTTGGAGCATTGTCCTGAATATCAAGGCTGTGGATTCAAAACCCAGTCAGGGCACATACAATAATCAACGAATGAATGCATAAATAAGTGGAAGAACAAATCATTCTCAAATTAATAAAGAAAAAAAAAAAAGAATGAGGCTCACTGACTGAACCAACTTACTTTAGATTCTGCAGCCCAGTGGTCGGCAAACTCTTTAGTCAACAGAACCAAATATCAACAGTACAAAGATTGAAATTTCTTTTGAGAGCCAAATTTTTTAAAACTTAAACTATATAGGTAGGTACATTGTTATTAACTTAATTAGGATACTCCTAAGCTGGCCTTTGCTAAAACTCAAGGGGCCAAAGAGCCGCATGTGGCTCGTGAGCCGCAGTTTGCCGACCACTGCTATAGCCCAAAGAGGTATCCTAAAATATGGTATGCACACAAAGATACTCACTGTACTGTTATTTATAATCTGGAAGGGACAGGAACAACACAATGGTTAAGTGGAGCAAGGTTTGGCCAGAAGGTTAACGCTCAAATGTTGGGGGCCACTCACAGTATCTGTCGTAACTGCTCAACTCTACCACCGCAGTCAATATTTGCCAGAGACAATATATAAATAAATGGGCAATGCTGTGTTCCAATAAAGCTTTATTTACAAAAGCAGACAGAAAACACATAGACTATGAATTTACCTACACTTGAGAGTAGAATTTTTATAGGCATGAAAAAAAGTACTGAACAAAAAGAACTATGAAACATCATATTAATGCATTTGACAATAAAAAAAAGCATGGTTACTATCATTACAAAGATTTGAAAACAAAACAAATAAAGTAAAATGGCCGGCAGGGATGGCCATTTCTTTGAGCTATAGCAGTGGTCGGCAAACACTTTAGTCAACAGAACCAAATATCAACAGTACAACAATTGAAATTTCTTTTGAGAGTCAAAATTTTTAAACTTAAACTATATAGATAGGTTATTAACTTAATTAGGGTACTCCTAAGCTGGCCTTTGCTAAAAACTCAAGGGGCCAAAGAGCTGCATGTGGCTCGTGAGCCGCCGTTTGCCAACCACTGAGCTATGGGATCCGGAAGCAGCTTTTCTCCATCTTTAGGACTTTACTGCCTGTCCCAGGTCAGCTTTTAGGACTGAACCGGCTGCGCTGACTGATGTGGCAGGTGTCCTCTTGCCCTTCTCCCTCAGAGAACACCCCTCCTGACTGGCCCACTCCACTACAAGGGGAAGGCCCCCAGAGAAAGGAACCACTCTGCAGTTAAGAATATGTCTGAGAGACAATGGTTAGAATCTGAGAAAAGGAGAGAAACATAAAGAAACTTCCAAATAGCCACCTCTCTAGAACAGCTTTTAAAGTCACATGTTCAAGATGTTCATGGTCATACATGCCCCAGCTAATAGAAGCGATAAAAGGCCATGGTCAGAGGGTGAGGCCTCAGCCCTGGTGACTCACACCTGTCAGCCCGGGCTCCCCATTGAAACTGCTGACCTAGTAGATCTAGTAGCCATGTAGTAAAAAAAAAAAAAAAAAAAAAAAAAAAAAAAAAAGGCAAAGGGAAACTGAAAGAGAAGTACAAGTGGTAAGAAGCTGGGAGTTTGGCTTTTCTGGTCCCATAACTCACCTCATACAGCCCCTCAAAGAAGGTGTTCTTGTCCTCCGTACTCCACGACTCCCACTGTCGCCGGACTTTTTTGCCTTCTTCCTTCTCACCGCCAGAAGATCCTAAATTCCGGGAGGTGGAGCGAGAAGCCCCTGCAGGGGCAGCAGGGGCAACCCCAGGCCCATTTCCGGATGATGATCCACCACCATCAGCTCCTTTGAGAGAAAGAACTATACAGTGATCTGTTCCAAAGAGCTGGAGAGGCTTGGGAAGGCCCCAATGTCTGGGGATCCACTTGCGGTCCCACTGCACGTTCCTCAGTCACAGGCTACAGAATGGCACAGCACCTGGGACCCACTGTGTGCCTAACGGGGCTGTTCAGGAAAGACATCATCCTGACCTGACCTGTGGCTCTTTCCTATGTTTTTAGTGAGAAAAAAAAAAAAGGAGAAAGAGCATTTAGGTGGGATCATTTAAAGAGCACAATGATATGTCCACAATGGAGGTATACAGTTCTTTCCCCTCTGGGAACTGACATCAAACATATTTCATAGTGTCTTTTTCAATGAAGGTTTGGTTGAAATAATTTTTTTTTTAAATAAACAAATTCAAACTCAAGAAAATATTTAAATGGATGTGAAAAACACTGTTTTCTTTTAGATATAATCAGTACTTTAGAAAATTTGATCATATGACCCCTAAATATCTATAAAAAGTCTTTATAGCTTTTGGCTCCAGGAGACCTTGGTGCAAACTTCTTCGGCTGTCCAGAATCTGGGTTTATCTGACACCCGCCACCTCCACCATGCCGCCAAGTACAACCACCAACAGAATCAAAATCCTATACCCCAGGTGCACAGTGGAGAAGTCGGTGCCACATTAGCCCCGGCTCCCAAGATCAGCCCCTGGGACTGTCTCCAAAAACAATTGTGATGACATCACCAAAGCCAACAGATGATTGGAAGGGTCTGAGAATTACAGTGGAATTGACCATTCAGAACAGACAGACCCAAACTGGGGTAGTATCTTCTGCCTCTGCCCTGATCATCAAAGCCCTCGAAGAACCGTCAAGAGAAAGGAAGAAGCAAACAACAACAACCCATTAAGCACAGTGAAAATACCACTTTTGATGAGATTGTCAACATTGCTGGACAGATGCAGCACTGGTCTTTAGCTGTCTGGAACCATTAAAGAGATCTTAGGAACTGCCCAGTGTTGATGGCCACCACCTTCATGACATCGTAGATGATATCAATAATGGTGCAGTAGAATGCCCAGCTAGTTAAGAACTACAAAAGAAAATATTTCAATTAAAGATAATTTGACCACGAATTTAGGGGAGGGTGTAGGAAAGGGAGAGAGATCAACCAAAGGATTTATATGCACGCATATAAGCCTAACCAGTGGTCACGGACTACAAGGGGGTGGGGGTATATGTGGAGAGGGATTTGAAATGGGAATGGGGGATGAGGACAATTATGTGATACCATAATCAATAAAGAAAATTAAAAAAAAAAAGATAATCTGACCACCAAAAAAAAAATCTTAAAACTCTTTTTTGTCAATTACCACCAGCAAAATCTGGTGTTCAGAGAGTGACTACAAATTCACAAATACTTTTAAAGCATCAGTTACTAATCTCAAGAAGAGACCTTAAAAAACATGCTGAAGGGGAAAATGCCATCAGTACAACACAGGGCTTCCATGCGTGCAGTAAAACAAGAACTCTCTCCTCTAGGACAATGGAGGCAATAAACAAGAGTTAAAGGTCACAGATAAAAAACGTTTATGGCCTAACCAAATGCTCCCACCCTTCTAGTTCCTTCCTCTCAGGGAGGAGGACTCCCAGCGTATCCCTGTGATAACCAGCGTTTTCTTTCTGTAGAACTGCAGGACTACCAAACGGGAGAAACGGTTAAAACTCTGAACGAGAGTAAAAATAAGATCATAAAAATGACAGTGCTTTAAAAAGCAGGAGCCAAACAAACGCAGATTATTGTCAAGACGTTCTTTTAAATGAGATAATCAAGAGCTTTTCCATTGAGATTCACTTCTTGGTAGATCGGTGGGCCCTCCCTGGGCAGCTACATGCAGACTGGGGCCATGTGTCTCTCACTCCCTAGGCAGGGTTTATCCCAAAGGATAAATGAAAGGCAACCAGTTTCACACACAAATAAAATCAACAGAAATAAAAGTAATGAAAAAATGTAAAGCCTGCTGATCTATGTAAGCTTTCAAAGACTGTCCTTGGAAAAAACACAGGACACTGGTGCAGGGGTTGCCTGGGGAACAGTGAGAAGCAGAGTCACTCTACACTGCCACACTTTTCAATATGTGTACCATACATGTTAGGGCAAAATAGGGAGTGCCCAAAGACAGTTAATCCCACCAGACAGCTTTCAGAAAGAAGGATGTATTTTCATACATGTTTGAGTCTTTTGTATGGAAAGGTGTATCAGTTTAGCGACGATGGGCTGATTTCCTAGGTAGCAATTTTCAACCTTTTCCATCTCATGACACACATAAACTAATTACTAAAAAATATATTTTTGCTCATCTGACAACAAATAGATATAATTCTGATTCATTCATACAGCACGGCTATTGTGTTGGTTATCGTCACTACATAGGAACTCAATGTTTTATTTTCTTTTTTGTTAATCCTCACTGGAGGATATTTTCCCATTGATTTTTAGAGAGAACGGAAGGGAGTGGGGAGACAGAGAAACATGGATATGAGAGAGACACATTGATTCGTTGCCTTTCACGAGTCCCAATCAGGGCCGGGGATCAAGCCTGCAATCGAGATACGGGACCTTAAGCATGGTCAAACCCATGACCCTTCAGTCCAAGGGCCAACGCTCATGCTCTAACCACTAAGAAGAACCAGCTAGGGCACGTATTGCGTGTTTTAAAAATTCTGCGGCACACCAGATGAAAATCGCTGTCCTAAGGTAACATGACTATATACCAGAAACCGCTGATTTATCACAGCTACCACGTCCAATTTGACAGCCAGTAATCACGAGTGTATTTAGATTTAAAGACTGATTAATTAAAATTAAATAAAACAAAAACTTAGTCCCTCAGTCACACTAGCCACATGTCTCTAGTCATCAATGTCCACATGTGGCTAGTGGTTACTGCACTGGGCAGCACAGAACATTTCTATCAGGCCAGAAGGTGCCATCAGTGCTGTATTTGAATGCTTGACATTCACAGTCCTAAATACACTGTTGTAAAACAAAAAATAATCAAGTTAAGCATTTTATACCTCAGCCTGCTTTCCAGCTGCCCCTTCCCATCCTACATGCACCTGTCACAAAAAGGTAACCCACGTAATCTCTGTGCGACAGAGAAGGCTAAGGAAGCACTGCCCACACAATTTGACTTTGTCCATTCCTCATCAAAGCAAACCTGAAACATGGCTAACTAATGGACCTGGGAGGGGGTTCCAGTTAGGATGGTGAGAGCCTCACAGAGCAAGCTGCCTGTTATTATTTTAAGCAGAGATTTTAGTTTCACGTGAGTCTGTTCAGTTCCATGTTCTGCCTGTACCTTTAGCAGAGTGGTGTTGGCATGTGCACTCTGGGGAGGGCCAGTACCCACACTGGAGCCAGAGCACTGGGGAGGTTTTGCCCCTACCCATCCAGGCCCGGGGAGGATGGCAGGGGTTTGGGAGGCTTTCAAAGGCCAGGCAAGACTTACAAACACGGGAGGTGGAGTAGTGGTTGCCAAAGGCTGGGAGAAATGGAGTGTTATTACTGCATACGTCTGGTGAATATATTAAAGGCATTAACCTGTACCCTTAAACAGAAAATGGACCTGGCACTTCACATGATGTTTGGAACAGGTATGGCAACTTCAGAGCACGTTTCCAGGGATAATTAGTTTCGTTCCATTTCTAGTAGATCAGACTTGCTTTTGTTGGGAACAACTGAAGACCACGTTACAGATGCCATTTAAAAAACCATCTTAGGCCGAAATCAGTTTGGCTCAGCGGTAGAGCGTCGGTCTGTGGACTGAAAAGTCCCGGGTTCGATTCCGGTCAAGGGCATGTACATTGGTTGCAGGCACATCCCTGGTAGGGGGTGTGCAAGAGGCAGCTGGTCGATGTTTCTCTCTCATCGACGTTTCTATCTCTCTATCTCTCTCCCTTCCTCCTCTCTGTAAAATATCAATAAAATATATTTTAAAACAAAACACAAAATAACATCTTAGCCCTGCTGGCGTGGCTCAGTGGTTGAGTGTCAACCTATGAACCAGGAAGTCACGGTTTGATTCCAGCCAAGGGCACATGCCCGGGTTGCGGGCTCAATCCCCAGTGGTGGGTGTGCAAAAGGCAGCCAATCAATGATTCTTTCTCATCATTGATGTTTCTGACTCTCTCCCTACTTCTCTGAAATCAATAAAGGATTATTTTTAAAGCAACCACACACAAAACACTCTTAAATGTAAGTTCTGGTTGACTTGAAGCCCACGATTCCCTTTAGTCATTTCAGGAGGGCTGCCTATCTACCTCCGCACCACCCACAGGAAAGAGTCTCGAGTCATTTTTCACTTCTAATTGAACACTCACTAAACTCTTTTTCCAAAATAATAGCAATTTGCTAACCGGCCCTACAGTCATAGCCTTTGGTTTACCTTTGCCAGCCCACACTGACATTCGATGTACTTGAAAGTAACAGACGTGCATTTAAAAATCCTCCAATGCAGCTATCTTGCTAGCTTTTTTGAGATTTCACCAGATCACAGCACTGGTGACCCAAGACAAGGATGAGTGGTGAAGGAAAACAGACGGGGAGAATTTCAGAGCTGGGAGGGACCTCAGGGGTAAAGTGCAGGATAAACCAAAACCATGGCTGTGAAAGAAGAGACAACAGTCGGAGCAGCTCTGCCAAGATACACGAGGTAGCGAACTGGCTTCAGAGCAGCCAGCCACTCTTGCTGGGCAGAGATGTTCAGCCCTTCCCTCTGATAGTTCCAAATGATACATCCTCAGTAGGCCAATGTAAATGTTCAAGAAAGAAAGCAAACCACCCCCAAATAACCCTTTTTAACACTTGGTACCCATCATTCTACAGCTTATAATGTCTTGTAAAAGTCAAGTAGAATCACCAAGCTTCCAGGTAGAAAGAGCGCCAGGGCATCTGGTCCATCCCTAACATTTCAGATGAGAGACATGCGTCATCGCTTGAACTCAGGCTCAGCCCAGGACTCCAGGTCAAGCATGAAAAACAGGAAGTAGGATAAGAGATGCTGGTGTAACATGATGGTGCTTACCAGAAAAGGCTACCATCAGGGCAGAAAAATTCAGATGAAAATGGTGATGACTTTCTTGAGAAGGAAGCAGGTGAGGAGAATAGAGGTAGAGAGGCAAGAAGTGGAAAGAGAAGACAATTTGAAGACAGGGTGGGCACTGGAATAGGGGTGAGTGCAAGGAGCCTGGCAAAAAGTGGAGGGCCAAAGTCAAGCCTCCCTCTGTGGCTTAGGGTCTGAGGCTACAAAGAGTAATAGCAAGAGTCTACACGATGAGCAGCAGCTAAGAAGCCTGAAGGGAAGAGAGGTACAAGAATAGGACTCCCCACAGTGTGCTCTTTGAAAGCAAGAACAATGTCTTACTTTCCCATGCCCAAGGTTGGCACAAGGCCGCAAACAAAGCAAATGTCAACGGAAGCTCAGAATGTCAACCAAGATCACAGAGCAGGGGCCTTCCCTGGGCCCCTTGCCCGCCCTAGACCCCAGTGCCTCCAAAACAGAGCCCACACTTCCCTCTCAACCCACTTCGGTGCCACAATCCTCCAGTTGCCTGGGTACTACCTGGCTTCTCCTCTTTCCCATTTCCACTGCCATTTCCCCAAGCCAGCTCTGTGCCACATCAAGTAACACAATCTTAACTGCCTCTCCTCTGGTCTCCTAAACCACCAACCCCAGCTACAATCTACCCTCCAGAGCTTGCATTCGAGGGAGGCAGCCACGTGGCCTCAGTCTGCCCTCCCTCTTACTGCCTGAAGAGGAGAAATTCATCCCCGTCTTTCACTGAAGAAGCTGATGCACATGTGAAGCTGCTTATTTCGCAGAGGCCTGGAGCCAAGGGAACTCTACAGCACCAGGAAAGCAGGTTCACACACTGCTACTTTTTGTCCTTATAGTATACTAGAGGCCCTGTGCACGATATTCATGCACTGGTAGGGTCCCTCGTTCTAGCCTACAGGGATCAGGCCAGGGCCAAAACCGGCTCTCCAACATCCCCCGAGGGGTCCTGAGTTGCGAGAGGGCACAGGCCAGACCGGAGGAGGGCTCAGAGCGTGTCGGGCCATCTCGCAGTCCCGACTGGCCAGACCCCAGCAGCAAGCTAAACTACCAGTCGGAGCATCTGCCCCCTTAGTGGTCAGTGCACATCATAGGCTGGTTGAACAGTCGGACGACCGATCAGACACTTAGCATATTAGGCTTTTATTTATACAGGACTAGAGGCCTGGTATGCAGTGGGGTCCCTCAACCTGGCCTGCGACCTCTTAAAATCTGGGACCCGCCGAAACCGGTTTGGCTCAGTGGAGAGAGTGTCGGCCTGCGGACTGAAAGGTCCCGGGTTCGATTCCGGTCAAGGGATGTACCTTGGTTGCAGGCACATCCCCAGTAGGGGGTGTGCAAGAGACAGCTGATTGATGATTCTCTCATCGATGTTTCTAACTCTCTATTCCTCTCTTCCTCTCTGTAAAAAAACCAATAAAATATATATGTATATTTAAAAAAAAAAAAAAAAAAAGTCTGGGACCCCTTGGGGAATGTCGAACTGTCGGTTTTGGCCCAATCCCTGCAGGCCAGGCCGAGGGACCCCATCAGTGCACAAATCCATGCACTGGGCTGGTTTCAGCCCAATCCCTGCAGGCCAGGCCAAGGAAGCCAACTGGTGCACGGAGGGCCTCTAGTGTGCATATAAGATCTTTGGTTAATCTCTCCCACCTCTTACCTCTCCCCTGAGATTTATCAGTCCGTTTTGGCGGGTTCAATGTTTCCATGCCATTGCATTGAATGTCTGCCCCCTGGTGGTCAGTGCACCGGTCATAGCTACATTTCGAAGGAACGCTTAAGCTTTTATACATATAGTTATTATCCACATTTCAGAAATGGGAAAACTGAGATTCTAAAGTCCAAAAGTTCCAAAGTCACTAGACAGCAGAAAGCAAGCCTCTTATTCCAAACCTGGGCATTTTCCTCTGGGGACACACAGCAGTGTGGTGACTACTGCCAGGGTCACTACTGCCTCAGTATTTTTATTACGCACAGAGCTATGGGAATCAGAGGGTTCTAGGATGGAGGCTCCACATCCAAGCCTCAGTCTATGACAGATTAAAAAGCCAAGAGGTACAATGACTTGCCCAAAGGCACACAGCAAGTAAGCGGCAGGAGACAGGACTGTGGAGGATGTTTACCTCTAAAAACAAAGCTGTGTTACTTAATTTAGGTAAGACACAAGATGTAATGACAATCTGTCACATTATACAATGACTCATTGTCCTGAGCTTTCCTCTGCCGTTTGGTGAACTTCCTTCCAAGAGTTAGGAACATTAAAATCTCAAGTGACAGCCCTAACCGGTTTGGCTCAGTAGATAAAGCATCGACCTGTGGACTGAAAGGTCCCAGGTTCGATTCCGGTCAAGGGCATGTACCTTGGTTGCGGGCACATCCCCGGTAGGAGGTGTGCAGGAGGCAGCTGATCAATGTTTCTCTCTCATCAATGTTTCTAACTCTCTATCCTTCTCACTTCCCCTCTGTAAAAAAAAAAAAATCAATAAAATATATTTAAAAGCAAAAATCTCCAGTGACAGACCCACCAAACATAAGGTATTCAATAATGCCCTGAGCCATCCTCAGCTAGAAAGATGATTCAAGTTCAGCTAATAAAAGTGCGGCTCCAGGTATGCCTGCCTTCCACCGTGGCACAGAATGCTCCCTCATCATCCTTTTCTGTGGTATGAGAGGGCAACTGCTCCGTCACCACACACCGACCTCAGGTCACAAAACCCCGTGGTTTTGAGGCGGAAGGCGAAAATGCCAAGATCTCCCACAGATGCCTCTCAAAACATGTGCCATTAGTGTCAGAAGCTGGAATGGCCAGGTTTGCATTCAGAACGCAGCGTTGTGACTGAGGGACACTCTCTCTACCGAGGTCACACAAAGAAAAGGTACCAGCCAATCCCAGTAAAGGTGTCACCTCAACAGAAGAATGCCAAGCTGCCCATCTGTCTTCAGAAAGCTGCTTCACATGCAGGTGTTCATGGGGAACCCTTCCCAACCACTCACCATGCAGTCTGAGAGCCAGTGCAGATGCTCCAGCTGGCCCTCAGAGCCCCTGGGCTCCGTGACATCCTCTTCAATGACCTGAAGATGACCTGGAGCTTGGTGGTCCCAAGACATGTCCCAGTCACCTCTGCATGCCAGGGGTCTCCACATCGCCCCCCCATCCTCAGCACTCCACAAGGCTCCGTATCCTCAACACTATGACCAGGGGCTGGCCTCTAAGACTCTCCTCCTCCTCCCACAAATGTTTGAGAAAAACACAATGATCCCCCACTTTCTGCTGCTGTTCATCCTCACCCAAGGACTTTTTTTCCATTGACTTTTAGAGAGTGGAAGAGAGGGAGGTAGCGGGGGAGGGAGAGAAACATTGATGTGAGAGAGATACACTGATTGGCTGCCCCCCCCCCCCCCCCCCCCCGCATGCACCCTGACCAGGGCTGGGGATGGAACCTGTAACCTTGACTGGGAATCAAACCCTCAAACCTTGCATGTGCTGGCCAATGAGGAACACAGGCTAGGGTGAAACCCCAATTTTTATTAAAACATATGCCCTCTTCTTCAAATAATGTGAAGATTTCTAATGGTCTTATGTAGGTAATTCTTGATAGCCCATCCAAACCACAAATACCAGAGAATGTCTTTTTTGGGGCATTTCTCACACTGTTCTTCAGTGCTAAGAATACTGCAATTACTTAATGTGATAAAATGCTTCTATGCAGCACCACCATCTATATATGACAGAGATTTTTATATTTGCAACTTTACTATCTGAAATCATTCCTATTATCTTTATATTATCATGGAATCTAAAAAAGACACACCTGCAGTCAGAGATAGACAAGTATCACATGATCTCACTCATATGTGGAATCTGAGTAGCAAAATATCCTGATGAATGGAGTGGAACCAGACATGGAAGCATGGAACCGAGTGTGGGATCTCAGAGGGAAGGTGGGGGAGGATGGGTGGGTGGGAGGTAATCAATCAAGGATCTTGTATGCATATATGCTTGGCCCACAGACACAGATGAGGCCATACATATATGGAGTGGTGAGGGCCTGGGGCGGGGATGGGGGGCAGGCTGGAGGGGGTCAATGGAGTAAAAAGGGAACACATGTAATATATATTTTAAAGAATTATTTAAAAATTAGTTAATTAAATTTTTAAAACTTTAAATAAAAAAAGTCACACCTGTATCACATGAAATGAAAATCCTAAAGTATATTTGGTTGGCAAAGGATAATTCCAAAAGACACCACAGAGATTACATTGCCATATTTTTCGGCGTATAAGACGACCCCCTAATTTTACAGTTAAAACATAGGTTTAGGCCTATATTCTATATTGCCACTTCCGAGGCAACACCAGTTCTTTTTTTAATAGACCGCCTCTCTGACTCTGGCCAATCTGAGCAGGCTTTTTACTAGAACACAGTGTAGCTTTGGGTACAGAACATGTACACTGTGTCGTTTTGACATTAAAAGTCAATGAGCACCCTGGACAGTTTGGATCAGTGCTTAGAGCATCGACCTACAGACTGAAGGGTCGAGGGTTTGATTCCTAGTCAAGGGCACGTACCCCGGCTGCAGATTCCCCAGCCCCAGTAGGGGCACATGCAGGAGGCAAACAATCAATGGGTCTCTCTCACATCAATGTTTCTCTCTCTCTCCCCTCTTCCCTCCCTTCCAGTTTCTCTAGAAATCAGTGGGGGGAAATATATATAAATCCTTAGATGAGGATTAAAAAAAAAGTCAATGAGGTATTAGTTTTGATGTCAAAAGTCAAAAGAAAATTTAGCTGTCTTCAAACCAATATTCAAATGTTACCTCATCTCCTCACCTATACTATCTATCCACATCTTTCACAGGAAGCAAATGCAACCTGTACTCCCCTGAACTTACTAATTTACTAAGACCCTCTGGTTTACCAATATATTCCTCTGTCCTGAACAGCTCCATCTTTCAAGTAGGCTGGGCCACACAGAGATCTCCTGACTTACTGTGCACAGGGAGTCATGTCACACCACAGGACCATGTGCTGGCATTATTTATTGTGTCTCCCACTGTGTGCAGCCACCACAGGGGATGGTGCCACTGGGTGCTAGACAGAGTCAGGGGAATGGACTCCTCCTCCTCCTCTTCTCCCAACAGTCTGACACCTTTCAGCAAAACTTGACATTCCTGCTTGGGTGGCCATGGTGGCTCCATGCAGTCACCACTGCACATGACTGTATTAAACCTCATTTACTGAACCAAACCAGGAAGACCGCAGCGCTCTTGTGACCACCGGACGTGTTGGCCTTCCTCTGTACAGAGTATGGAGGGCGGGAACTTGGAAAGAATTTGTGGCCATACTCCACCCAGTTGCCTGGGGCCTGGCCCCCATGCTTTGATAAAGGGGCAGTGACAGTGATGACAGTGCAGACGAGAGGTGGAACTGCAGCAGGCACAGCAGGCAGTGCCACACCTGGAAGGAGGAGTGTGCACTCTCACCACTCCCTGCCCAGTGCTCCCAGAGTCAAGGCTAAGCAGAGCCCACCAGATATAGAGCTATCTTGATTTTAGGCAATCTGCCTTTCACAACACTCTCCTGAGAACACACACAGGACAAAGCCATTCTGCACAGTGAGTGTTAAGGTGAACACACCTTCAAGCCACTATCTCACCAGACCCATTTTGAAAGTAAGGAACCTAAGGCTTGGGCATGTTGAGCAACTTTTCCTTTGCCCCACAGCTGGGCCAGCCACGCAGCAGCTCTGCGGGGAGGTGTCTCCTGACTGCTGGTTCAAACCTCTTTCTCATATGGTTTGTCTCTCAAAGTTTGACCAAATAAGCCAAAACCGGTTTGGCTCAGCGATAGAGCGTCGGTCTGCGGACTGAGGGGTCCCGGGCTCGATTCCGGTCAAGGGCATGTACATTGGTTGCGGGCACATCCCCAGTAGGGGATGTGCAAGAGGCAGCTGGTCGATGTTTCTCTCTCATCGACGTTTCTAGCTCTCTATCTATTTCCCTTCCTCTCTGTAAAAAATCAATAAAATATATTTAAAAAAAAAAAAAAGTTTGACCAAATAAGAGTGAGATATTGCATAAGACATCTTTTTTTAGTTTTTAATCCTCACTGAAGAATGTTTTAAGGGGAGGGGAGATAGAGAGAAATATCGATGTAAGAGACACATCAAATGACTGCCTCCCACATGTGCCCCAACCAAAGCTAGGGATCAAGCCTGCACCTGAGGTATGTGCCATGACCGGAATCAAACCCAGTCCTCTTCAGGCCGAGGCGGATGCTCTATCCACTGAGCCAAACTGGCTAGGGCAAGACAGCTTTTAAAGACACCCAGAAGCTGCAGGCAAAAGATTATGTGAAATGTAAGTATATTCTGTACAGAGACTTAATGATCCCTAAGCACAAGCACAGTTAAGTCAGCTGACATGGCCCGGTTGTGGAGACAGCAGGTCTTGTGACTAGCTCCCCTTGCAAGTGGAGCCAAAGTTGGGGAGATGGGGTAAGAGGGGCAGATAAGGGGCACATGACACAATGAAAACAGAAGGCTCTATCCCACCTCAGGCACGCCCTCAGCCCAACTGTACTGACAGGGCAGGAGCTTGAGGGAACTCCTGGGACCTAAACCAGCTATCACTGCAGAGAACCTTCTTCTCCCCCATCCACTTGCTCAGACTCAGCCTGAAGCCCCCAATCCCAAAGCCAGGCGCATTTCCCATAGAGAAGGACTGGGAGCCCATTAAGCTCGGCCTTGTAAGGACCTGGTTGCAAAGACGTGGTTGTGGTGTTTGCTCTGCCGAGGCAGGCACTGGTATCCCCTTTATAGACAAAGGAATTGAGATGTACTAGTTCATTCAGAGTTGAACTGCCAAACAGAGAAGGGCATGGGGGCCTCTGTCTCCTGGCCCATGTTCTCATGGATCTGTGAATTCTGGTTTTCAGTCTCAAATGCACTCTTGGATCACTCTGGGCAGCACGGTACGGCTGCAGAAACATTTGCTTTGGCCTCAAGTAGAGTTATTGGTTTCACATCTGCAGCATGCATTCCGTTTAGGTTAAGCATGTCATTTAAACAAAAACTTCAGTTTCTGCACCTATTCAAAAGTAAAGTAACTGAGATGCAAGATGCCTGGCACAGAGACCCTAAATCTTAGCCACTTTCTCTTTATCAATTCAAAATTATACTAGAAAAAATTATTTTTCATTGAAGTTGACAAAAGTCTGTTTTTATAAAGAAAACAAAAAGTTGTGTGGACAGAAGCAAAGCAAGGAGGACTTCCCTTTCGCCACAATCTTCTCCAAACTCACTGCAAGATTCTCACGACTGAAAACTGGCAAGAGCAGTAAGTAATCAACCAAAGGGACCTCTAATGACCAGACTGTGATCATTTCTTAATCATAACAGGAATTATATTTTTCTGAAGAGAAATACAAGAAAAATGCCAGTACAGAAAGTTCTCACTTAACATCGTTGATAAATGTTGTGACTTTAAGTGAAATTTTACCATAGTCTTCTAGAGATAAACAGGAGTTAGGCTCCTAGGGCATCTCATAACCATTTCATCAAGGACAGAATTCAAGGGCCTTCTACACTGTTCATTTCCTTAATGACCCGTGCTCACCACCCCAAATGGAGATTTCCATATCCGGTAAGCCAATGCTTCTCTAAGAATGATTTCCAAAGGTTAGCAGCATGTTGTCACAAGGCCTTCTTTTCTGGCTGCTAATGGAGGCCAGGGAGCAGAGGGTGCCCTGAGGCATAAGGAGGGGATGCCCTGAGGTGCTGGGTGTGGAGAGGAGGATCCAAAGGATCCGGCAGCCCAAGCTCAAGCACTGTAAAGAGGGGCCCACGGGCAACTGGCCGGCTGAGTTCTGTAAAGAAAAGGAGATACATGTCCTACTCCTCTCCTAAAAAACACCATTATATGTATAGCTTAGCTTTATTATTTATTTAAAGAAACATTTGCCTGCTAAAGTAGGAAAATACATAAGTTACAAGAAGCACACATTCTAACAAATTTCCATTTTACTAAGAAAAGTCGATTGCTGCTCCGAGCCACACATCTGGGGACAGGAACTAAAAACAGAAGCACCAAGGACTTGATTCAAGGCTATTCCAGGAAACCTTTTTGCAAGTCACACCCAACCATGCAAGTGATAGCAAACTTCCCCTAACTACCTGCTCGCTAGAAATATAGCAACCACTCAAGTTTTAGCATCTCACAGAGACGTAGTCATTTACAGGTGACAGGGCTTTCACACCAGCACCTCGGCTCACTTCGCAGCCAGACTTTGAGAGAATGGAGCAGTCGCTGCTGTTCCTCATTTCACAGGTGCGGACACCTCTCTGATGGAAAAGCAGATTCAAGAGGCCAAGTGAGTAGACCAAGGTCAGAGGGCCAGGACGACAGGCAGTGAGCTCTGACTGGACTCCAGATTCAGGGAGACTGAAGCCACAAACTCTTGAAAGCACTCATGGAGCTTAACTTAGACACACCTGTAACTAGGAATGAAAAGCTATTTTTTTTTACAAAACAAACGAAGTTAGTAAAATAAGTTATTATTTTCCTAACCAATCAGCAGCTATCACATCCAAACTATATTTATGAGGCAAGTTTTCGTTTCTGGGATGAACTAAACTACTTACGTCTTTAAGTAAGAATACTTACATCAAAATTCTTTACCAAAAAATGAGTAAGGCCATTTCAATTGAGAATGAGATAGAAAAAGCAAGTTTAACGACACACATTTGGGTTCTCTTGTTAGTTTCCAAAATATTTACTTTTTAAAACTATCAGGACCATCTACCAAGGAGCTAAGTGAAAGTTTTTTCCATGAAAAACTCACTGGAAATTTACATTACATTTGCTATCTACAAAAGTGCTACATATTTGGCCTGAAACAAAAGGGATGTTAAGAGCAATTCACTTGTACAATTGAAGAAAAGCAGAACGCTGAAACAGAAAAGGATAAAAGAAAATAATGGAGAACCAGCACATCAGAAACAAAACTGACATGTGGTTTTATTACTTTGGTTAGGGATCCTAGGAAAGCTGAAATCTTCTCAATCGCCTCAGAATACCTTGACAAACTTTGTCGACTGTTGTTCTTTTAAATCAGGCCACAAATGTTTTCACTACTTCCTACCCTAGAGGGGAATTCTTTCCAGGGCATCAAAACTCAAAGGACGTAAAAGACACGTCTTGATGCCCTTAATAACTTTTGAGCCTAGAATACTTGAAGTAGAGGATAAAGTGCCCAAGTCAGATCCTGGAATATTTTTGGCTTCTTATCAACCTTCCCCCAAATAAGTTTCAAAAGCCCATTCCTTTGTTGTATCTCCACCATCTGAGGTCTGGCTAAGATGCTGCAGTATTTTCTCTCTCCATTTCTAAACTACTGTTTGCTACACAAAACAGCCTGCATCATCAATGATCCTTTGAGGAGGGGGGAAAAAAAACAACCTTCAAGAATCTATTGTACTTGCCCAAAGACAGGATACTTCCTGTCTTTTATCATGGTTTAAACATAGGGAGGAACAGCCTCTTGGGAGGAGAAACAGGGCACTTCTCCAGAGTGCAACCCCAAATTGGGGACAAATGCAGGAGCGGGATCAGGAGCTGCAGGGAAGGCACGAAGGTGAGAGAGCGCAGGGCACATCCTCGAAGGGCCTGGGGTCCCCCTACCTTTCCCGCGAGGCCCGGAGCCACTGGTGCTGCTGCCGCCGCTGCCCCCGGCGCCCGCCGAGTCCTTCCGGAGCCGCTTGCTCTGCGGCCGCACGCTGGAGCGGAGGAAGTGGTGCTGGTCCTGGGGGCAGGCGGGCGGCGGCGACGGGGCCTGCGGGCCGCTCGCGGGGGCCGGGGCGCCGCCGCCCCGGGGGGTCTTGCCGTCCCTCTTTGTGCCACCGCCGTCCTCGGCCGGATCCCCGCCGCCGGCGCCCTCGCCCTCCAGCGCATCCTCGTCGGCAGCCCGCTTGCCCAGCCTCTTGAGTCCGTCCTCCCCGCCGCCGCCGTCTCCCAACTTCACTGTCATCCTGCGGGAGAGGAGGAGAGGGGCCCCGGTGAGGCGCCGCCGCCGCGAAGTTTAGCCGCCCGCCTCCCTCTCAACATGGCCGCCGTTGTTTGTTCCAGGTCCTCGCCCGGCCCGCCCGCCGCCGCCCGGCCCGGCCGGCCGCCCCGGACCCGGGACCCCGGACCCCGAGCCCCGCGGCCCGGACCCCGGGGCCGAGGACGCAGGGGCGCCGGGGGCACCGGGCGGCAGCTCGGCGGCCGCGCCCAGATGGCCCTGCCCGCGCGGCGCCCGCCCCAGCCCGTCGGGGTCGAAAGGGACCCGGGGTCCCGCGTCCGGGACTCGAGGTTCGGGGTCCCCGGTACCGGCGTCGCGGCCCAAAACCACTCACCCGACGGGGCCGCGGCTCATGGCCTGCGAGGCGAGGAGCCTGCGCGTCGGCCTCGCTCCCCGGGCCGCCCTGGCCGGCTGGGCCTTGGCGCCCGCGCTCCACCCCCCCAGCCCGACCCCTCCCGGCCCCCCAAACGCGCGTGGCACCTGGCCCGCGCACCTGCCCCCCGCGCCGGCCCCCGGAGCGGGCCCTGGAGTGGGAGCGAGGGGCCCGGATCCACCCCGGCAGGAGGGGAGAGGCGCGGGCTGGCCGGTGTGCACAGGGAACTCCATGGCGGCCCGGCGGCCCGGCCGTCCGCCTGCTTATTTTTAAACAGACATAAAGAATAATAAGCTCGGGGTTTCTGGGAATCGTGGTTCCCAGGGTGGGAGATGGG
Source organism: Pipistrellus kuhlii (assembly GCF_014108245.1). NCBI lineage: Eukaryota > Metazoa > Chordata > Mammalia > Chiroptera > Vespertilionidae > Pipistrellus > Pipistrellus kuhlii. The sequence goes on from NW_023425540.1 coordinate 91,621,829, forward strand.
TACTGCCGCGGGGATTTAGGAATTTAAAGTTTTGGGGTTTTTTTGCAACAAAGGAGCCTGTTGCATGGAACACGATGGAGCCATCCGAGAAAGCGATGGCACAGTATGTCCGGGTCCAAATGGATAGAAGACAATTGTGTTAAAACTCTTGGTAACCATTAATAAAAATTCTTCATTAGCACGGTGACCCACTGCCACATGAAATGTCAACAACAATAAAATGCCATGACTCTGAAAAGCAACCCAGAAGACAGACACACTCAGAAATAAACGAAGAGAATCAGGTACTTATCAACATGATAGGCAGGGAAATAATGTGTACGTGCGATAAAGAAGAAAGACAATCAGATTCCTCAACAGGTGTCCATGCTATGCTCAAACTGTGTTTGTCAAACTGAACACAACTGCTAAGGACGAGAACATTTTCCATTTAAAAGGAAAGAAGAACAAGGCATCAAGGTTAGCAACAAAATACAGTAAACAGGGGCAAGGACCTTTCACAGAAAGGTTTGGAAATGAGTAAAAACCATAGTAATACCTACTCCTGCTCTGATGTATTCAGTCACAAAATAATCTCTAAACAGTTTTCATTTGTTGTAATTGATCTAAATCATTTGAATTCGTGCTGGTTAAAAAAACAGCCCACAAAACAAAACACCCTGCCAACGAAAACAAATAGCCAAACGTAAAGCATTTCATTGCACAGGACTTCTCAGTATTCGCTTCTCAACCTTTCTATTTATGTTTAAAGAAATCTGAAAGGACCCAAAAGGGCCTTCCTCTTGTTTATAATGTGGAGAATCCTATTTCCCAGGGGCCTGAAAGCTACCCACCGTCAACACAAGGGCTCAGGCAAGGCGTGTATCAACCACAACCGAATAAACTTGCCTGTTTGCCAGGTTGAATGTTAAGACACTAAACTAAACACCAAAGGACAGAGCTTTTCAGAATTTAAAGGATATCGTCACATTTCTGAGGTTTCCCCTATGGTTAAAGGAAAACAGGAGGATAAAACCTTTAAAGGAAAGCCTCCAACATTACTTCCTGAACCTGCAGAGATGGAATCGCCTCAAGCCCAATCTCAGCTTGACGCCTTTTGTCACGCTTCGGGAAGGAAGAAGCAATGCCTTCCCTTCTCTAACCGATTTCTGGCTGCACACAAAGCTCACTGCCAAGGCAACCCTTCTCGGTCCGGACTCCCCGGAGTCGCTCCGACAAAGCACCGCGTGCGTAACTACTGTGGCAAGGGAACAGGCCGCTCCTCCGCAGCCCTCACCCAAGCAGGGAGCCTGGCATCGCCATGACAGCCGGTCGAGGCGGCCTACCCCTCTCGAGCCCCAGCCTCCGGTCACCTTTTTCATCAATGCCTCGCAGCAGCCTGGCTTCCCGGGCCCTCCGGGGGCCTCCCGGGTGCCCGCAGATCCGGCCGGGCCGGGCAGCCCCGGTCCCCGACTGCAGCAAGACCGCTACGCCGGTGTTGTGCTCCCGCTTCGGAAACAGTCGACCAGCGACGCCTGCCCCGGCACCGCCTGCCCCGGCACGTCCCCTCCGCAGCCGGGGTGCGGCTGACTGGGCTGCGGGAGCCGATGCTGCCGCCGCCGCTCAGCCTCCCGGAGACCCGGCCAGCCGCGCACAGCAGCAGTTCCGGCTACGGCGGCCGAAGGAGACCGCAAGGGCGGAGCGCGGGGCGGGACCCGGGCGGAGATCGCTGGGAGAGGGGCGGGGCGAAGCGCCGGGGACGAGCACGCCCGCAGTTTTCGGTGAGCGCGCCCGGCTAAGGACGCTCCCATTGGCCATCGGTGGGCGCGCTTGCTTGCACGCACGGACGCTGGGCGGGGGCGGGAGGGTGTTGTCTGCGACGCGGGTAATGTTGTGACGCCGCCTTGCGGCTTTGCAGGCTGGTGCGTCTCTTCGGATTGGTCGGACGACAGCCAATAGAATCAGTGCCTGGCTGTGATTGGCTAAGGCCGTATGACGGATGCGTGAGAAGAAAACGCCGCCCCAGCTCCGAGTGTAGCATCCCGCGCGAAAGAAAAAAGTATGGAAGTGCAACCGAGGCAGATAAATACACTTTTTATTGCGTTGAGTGTGTGCTTTTTAAGAGTTTTGTTTTAGCAAGCAGGTAGTGCTGGGCACTTAGGCCGTTTTCCTCCATTAGGGAAATAAAGGAGTGTTTTAAAAATTCGAGTGTTTATGGGTGGGATGAGAGTAATGATGTTGAAGGACAAACTTGTAGGGAGTAGTTAATAAGCCATATTATTATATATATCGAATGCACAATATAATGAATACACACAATATTGTACTACAATTAGTAATGTGATAAATAAGCTATGTGGGAAATCATAATACAATATCTAAGTGCATCTAAACATCGCTATATACCATAAATTTACACAAATTTATTAGTTAAAAATCCTGGGGTGGTGGCGGAGATGGAGGGAGACGGGGGATAAATTGGGGTGAAGGGAGACTTGACTTGGGGTGGTGAACACACAATACAGTGCACAGATGTGTTGTAGAATTGTACACCTGAAACCTGTATAGTTTTGTTAACCAGTGTCACCCCCCCCCCATATATTCATTAAAAAGGGGACATGGCAAAAATGTTCATAAGGCACCTAAGTAGACACGCAAGAAAAATATTCTATAAATGAAAGTGGGTTTTTTAAAAATATAAACTTCGGAGTCTTCCTTGGAGATGCCTATCGCATCTCATGCAGTGGTATCTACACTTTCTTTTTTCATTTAACAATGGATCTTTTTGCCCTAGAAACTTTTTTAATGGCATGACATTGCTTTGTTTTTCAAACCACAAGGTCAGAGCGCAGTTGTTAATACTTTTAGGGATGTCGTCTGTCTCCATGAGTCAGGTTGGTTTCCAATGGGATGAACCCGTATCGTTATTGGCTGACATTTTCTCGCCAAAGGCGTCCATATGTCCCCCAAAGCATTGAATGCGCGTGAGAAATTAATAACTTCAAGGAAGTGTTGGCTTTTCTCAGGAATACTCTGGAACCACCTCTTCCTTAAGGTCAGACAAAGCAGAACCTAGAAACGGTCTGGGGTCCAGAAGACCCAGCAATAAGATTCACAAGAGAAGATGGCGTTCCGTTTCTCCCCGACAGTCTCAGAAGGTGCCTTCCTCCACCTCCTGACAGAACCTAAGCGGTAGAAAAGGTGTAACTACAGGAGCGGATACCAACAGGTTTCGCAACGCTATCACCCCTAGAAGAATTTCACCAGCTCCCTTCTCTGCTCAGGTTGGCATACCCTGGCCTCTTGGCCCCACTAGCGTTGTTGACTCCGTGGCTGAGATGGGGGGGAAACTGCCCGGTAGAACCTTGGAGCTCGCCGCCGGCGGGAACCCGCTGGGCAATCTAAGCCTCCGCACGAACGTTCCCGATCACTTTCGGCTCTTTCCGGCCTCTCGTGGCGCTTCGGGCGGCCTCGGCCCCCGAGTCACTCACTCGGCTGTTTCCGCCTTCCGCGGGCAGCCGTCGTCCTGGCAACGGCAGCGGCGCTGCGGCCGGAGAGGTGAGCGCGGTCCACGGTGGCTGAGGTCGGGGAAGCGACAGATCAGGGGGGGCCGGGAGCCCGGAGGCGGGCGACGTGGAAGCCGGGCCGGGGACGGACTCGGGTGGTGTCGGGGAGTGTGGGGCCGGGAGGAGGGCGACGGCCCGGAGAGCCAGTCCGGGTCCCTCGCCATCCCAAGTTGTTTTCGTCCGGAAATCCGGCCTCCGCGGATCTCCCTTGGCCCCAGGCGGGTAGGTCCAGCCTAGGGGCTCATGGCCACCTCAGTGGCAGTCCAGGTTCTATTGAGGGTCGCGTGGCCGTGCGATTCCCGGGGTAGGGGCTGACCAGGTGGGTTGTGGGGGGCGCTGGCACAGTACTTGTGTCCCCGGGCAGAGAGAGAATAAGAAATACTTTTCTGAGCTGCACCGCTCCTGCCATCTCTCCTTCGGAACCCCAAGATACAGCTGCATGTCCCGAGGCCTGCGAGCTGTGGCCCAGATGCTGAGACTTTGGGAAGTGTCACTACTAATACCTACACCCCCCCTCGTCCACTCAGCCCCTATTTCCTCAAAGTTCCTTCAGGTTTTCTTTGGCAGCATCTCCAAGCAGCAAAGTACTAACTTAAATTAACCAAATACTACGAACCCCTCAGTTGAATGAGCTTAACAGATTGTTTCCCAAAAGTTGGTTTCATGGAGGTGGTAGAGATGTTGGACAGAAAGCTAGAGCCTAGAGGAGTTAACTGATTAGAGCAAATGGAATTTTTTCTTTCCCCGCAAAGTGTATATATTTACCAAATACTTTTAATGTTCTAGTGACCCTGAGTTTGTTTTCAGGAAAAGTCCACTTGTGTTTGAACTGGTGCAATCAATAGATGCCATTGGCAATGATTTTATTGTTAGTCATTTCTCCTTGTGTTTAGTCTGGTAACTTGTAGTTATGCAGATGATACTGTAGAAAAATGTTAAAATGCATTTATGCATTGTATAAATGGACTCACTCACTCTGGCCTAGTAAACCACTTTTTTATTTTATTTTATTGATCTTTTACAGAGAGGAAGGGACAGGGATAGAGAGCTGGAAACAAAGATGAGAGAGAAACATCGATCAGCTGCCTCTTGCACACCCCCCACTGGGGATGTGTCCGCAACCAAGTACATGCCCTTGACCAGAATCAACCCTGGGACCCTTCAGTCTGCAGGCCGACGCTCTGTCCACTGAGCCAAACTAGTTAGGGCTGTAAACCACTTTTTACAGCTAACAACATCAAGGACATCTTTCTTTGGTAATAAATATCTTCATCAGAGATTCACTTACTGGGGCCTGTTCTGTGAAAGGTACTGTTATAGTCCCCCCCTCTGTGGGGCAGATTCCCTGGCAGGGAGTGGAGGATGGTTGACCAAATACACATTTATAATAAAGTCTCTAGGTACAGCGATGGAGAAGTACATGGTTCTGCCGGGCCAGCGTGGCTCAGTGGTTGAGCGTGGACCTAAGAAGCAGGAGGTCACAGTTTGATTCCCTGTCAGAGCACGTGCGGGAGTTGCAGGCTGGATCCCCAGTAGGTAGCCGGCCAATGAATCTCATCATTGATGTTTCTCTCTCTCTCTCTCTCCCTTTCCCTTCCTCTCTGAAATCAATAAAAATATACTTTAAAAGAGAAGTGCACTGTCAAAACCGGTTTGGCTCAGTGGATAGACCGTCGGCCTGCGGACTGAAAGGTCCCAGGTTCAATTCCGGTCAAGGGCATGTAGCTTGGTTGCAGGCACATCCCCCAGTGGGGTGTGTGCAGGAGGCATCTGATCGATGTTTTTCTCTCATCGATGTTTCTAATTCTCTATCTCTCTCTTCCTCTCTGTAAAAAAATCAATAAAATATATTTTTAAAAAATAGAAATAAATAAAAGAGAAGTACAGGGTTTTACGGGGATGCTAGAAATCAAGACAAAGAGCTCCCTGGAAGAAGGGAAGCTTCCTGAGTACCCAAAGGATGAGTGTGGGGAGAGAGCCTCTGGGAAAGCCGCAGGCAGGAGGAAACGAGTAATGTAAACTTATTACAAAGTGATTTTTATTTTTTTTATTTTTTTTAAATATATTTTATTGATTTTTTACAGAGAGGAAGGGAAAGGGATAGATAGCTAGAAATGTCGATGAGAGAGAAACATCGACCAGCTGCATCTTGCACACCCCCTACTGGGGATGTGCCCGCAACCAATGTACATGCTCTTGACCGGAATCGAACCTGGGACCTTTTAGTCCGCAGACCGACGCTCTACCACTGAGCCAAACCGGCTTCGGCTACAAAGTGATTTTTAAAATAAAAAATACAGAGGAAACCAGATTTAATTTTTTCAAGTGTATTATAATTCTTTCTCCATCATTACAACAAATTAACATTTCACATTTTGCAGAGGAATATTTTCACAAAGTAAACTTGTTAAGCATGAATAGGAATTCTCCCTAGTCCAGAATTTAGACACTTGGCTGGCTGCAACATATTAAAACTCACTTTAAAGGGTTTCCTTTGCTATATGAAATCACCAGGTATTTATCTGGTGTACTTTTAAAAAAATTTTTTTTTTAAATATATTTTATTGATTTTTTACAGAGAGGAAGGTAGAGGGACAGAGAGCTAGAAACATCAATGAGAGAGAAACATTGACCAGCTGCCTCCTGCACACCCTCTACCGGGGATGTGCCCACAACCAATGTACATGCCCTTGACCGGAATCGAACCCAGGACCTTTCAGTTCACAGACCGATGCTCTATCCACTGACCCAAACTGGTTTCGGCTAATTTCTTTATTGATTAAGGTATCACATATTTGTCCTCAACCCCCTATTTCAATCCCCCACCCCTTCCCACTCATGCCCCCACCCCACCCACATTGTCCTTGAGACTTTCATTTGTAATTGTGTTGTTTGAAAGTTTGCATAAGGACTTCACTTAAAGAAATCAGAGCCCTGACCAGTATAGATGTCCCTTAAGTGATGTGTGAGTGCAGGAGACCTCTGGATCCTGCCCCTTCTCCTGACTCCAATCCCCAAACCCACTGCTTCTTCAACCAGAGAAAACACCAGGAGCCCTGGTGTTTGTGATGGTGAGAGCACAACCTGGAAAATTTTGCCTTTGTTTAGTATTCAGGGTAAACATTTGAAATGTGACTGTTCACTTATACCCATATGCTTTCCAACTTCTCAATGAAGGGATTTCCTTCTCTGAATCCAAACTGAGTTTTTGCGCTTCCTCTGATACAACTGTTGTATTACTAAAAGCAATTGCCATCGTCCATCCCCTATGCGATAGAGTGACAGAATTTTGCAGGTGTTGAATACTTATTGTGCGTAATTTTTTGTTGTGGTCAAATTTGCATAATGTAAAATTTATCATTTAACCGTTTTTAAGTATACAGTTCAGTGGCATTAAGTACCTTCACCAACATCATCTCCAGAATTTTTTTCATCTTCCCAAGCTGAAACCCTGTATACATTAAACAACTGCCCCCTTCTATCTCAACCCCAGCCCCAGCAGGCCCTGGCGCCCACCAGCCAAAATTGTCTCTGACTTTGACTCCTCTAGGTACATCATATAAGTGAAGTCATGCATCATTTGCTCTTTTTGTGTGTAGCTGATTTCACTAAGCATAATGTCTTCTAGGTTCGTGCATGTTGTAATGTGTCATAATTTCATTCATTTTTAAGGCAGAACAATACTCCATTGAATATGGAATCTGTTTAACCATTCATCTGTGGATAGGCATTTGGATTGTTTCCATCTCTTGGCTCCTGTGAAAAATGCTGTGATGAATATTTATGTACAAATATCTGTCCAAGTCCCTGCTTTTCTCAATTATTTGTGTGAATACCTAGAACTGGAATTACCTAATCCTATGGTAATTCCACGTGTAATGTGTAAGGAACCACCATACTGTCTTCCATAGTGACCACACAATTTTACGTGCCCACTAGCAATGCAAATGGGTTCCAATTTATCCACATCCCCACCAACACTTCTTATTTTCTACTTTTTGGATAATAGCCATCGTAATGAGTGTGAAGTTGAATAATTTGAAGTGATTAGCAAACCACTCGACACATATTCTCTCCTCCACTAATTAGCTTCCCCAAACTGACTCTAGGGTGTAAAAAATTGGGCAGAAGTCTGACTATCATTTCGTTTCATTCACCGTCCTAGCCCTCCCTCAAAGGTACAGTATGCACATCTTTCCTAAAAATAAAGAGGAAGGAAGGATGGGAGGGAGGGGGAAAGGAGGAAAAGTGGGAGAGAGGGAGGAGTCAAGTTCCTATAACTAATGAAGTTTAGCTTCTCTGCAGTTGCTGTGGGTTTGTTCTTGACTTTCTAACAAAGAAATCCTTTTGCCTTCTGCCACTTGAGAGTCAGAGGTGAAGACTGCCTTGGTTTTCAAGATTTACCCAAAATTGAGTACTAGGTTTTTCTACATATTTCCCTTTTATTTTTTTAAATATGTTTTATTGATTTAAAAAAAATATATATATATATATATTTTAATATATTTTATTGATTTTTGTACAGAGAGGAAGGGAGAGAGATAGAGAGTTAGAAACATCAATGAGAGAGAGTCATCGATCAGCTGCCTCTTGCACACCCCCTACTGGGGACATGCCCGCAACCAAGGTACATGCCCTTGACTGGTATCGAACCCAGGGCCCTTCAGTCCCCAAGCCAACGCTCTATTCATTGAGCCAAACCGGTTTTGGCAAAAAATATATATATATATTTTATTGATTTTTTACAGAGGGGAAGGGAGAGGGTTAGAAAGCCAGAAACATCGCTGAGAGAGAAACATCGACCAGCTGCCTCCTGCATACCCCCTACTGGGGATGTGCCCGCAACCAATGTACATGCCCTTGACCGGAATCGAACCTGCAACCTTTCAGTCCGCAGACCGACACTCTATCCACTGAGCCAAACCGGTTTCAGCTGTTTTATTTGATTTTTTTTACAGAGAGGAAGGGAGAGGGACAGAAAGTTAGAGACATTGATGAGAGAAACATCGATCAGCTGCCTCTTTCACATACTGGGGGTGTGCCGGCAACCAAGTTACATGCCCTTGACCCGAATCGAACCCAGGACCTTTCAGTCTGTAGGCTGACATTCTATCCACTGAGCCAAACCGGTCAGGGCAGTTTGCTTTTATTTGATTTGAAGGTTTTGCTAAAAGAGAACTATATAAATATAAATTATCTGTATTATGATGGAAATACAAACGAGCAAGGGTCACGCATGCCCCGGTGGCAGGGCTTTTTTTTGCTTGTTTGGATGGCAAGAAGTGTTACTGTTTTTCACTATCCCCTGGATCATTGTGGTTCCAGTCCCTTGCTTCTCATTGTATATTTTTCCCTGTTAGAAATGTCTTCCAATAAAATTTCCTGAATCGGCGTGAAGGGAAATTTATAAGTTACGGAATGTCTTATGCGTAATAGTTTCGTGATGCTTTTCTTTCCTAATTCTATACTCAGTCATTTTGTAAAAAAAAAAAACACACCCACAGGACCTGGTTGTTTTTCCCCTGCAGGTTTCAACCCTGACAAGGTCTGAGTTTCACCATGGCGCTCTATTTTGACCACCGCATAGAAGCCCCAGACTCAGCTGGATCTCCTTCCCACATCAGCTGGCACCCTGTTCATCCATTCCTGGCGGTGGCCTCCATCAGCACAGCCTCAAGAGGCAGTGTGGATATATACCTGGAACAAGTAAGTACTAGGAAGCAATGATTGTGAGCTTCTGGCTCTTGTCTCTTTTTGTGTGGTGTGTGTGTAAGTGTGTGTGTATGTGTTTGTGTGTGAGAGAGAGAGACGGGGGTTGAGGAGGGAGAGATTGGTGTGGAGAGGGGTAAAGGTTTTGGAGGAGTAAAGGTGGGTGAGATAGAGTGTAGGGTATGTTGGGGGGAGAGGGAGTGTGGGATATAATTGTGTGTGTGTGTGTGTGTGTGTGTGTGTGTATTCTCACTGAGGTCTTAACTCCAAGTATTATTTTACCTCTGCAGTTTAGGTTTGGGGACAGATTTAGGAATGTTTAAAACAGAATTAACAGTCAATTCACAGTCACCAACCAGAAATGGCCCCTCAGCATTGCCTGTCCATCCTGATCCAGTCTCCTGTTGGCTCATGTTACCTATTTAAAACTACTAGCTGCCAGAACAAATGCCTGCAAACTAGGTGGCTTAAAACGACAGAAATGTATTATTTACCAGTTCTGCAGGTCAGATCTCTGAAATAAGGGGCCGGCCGGGCCTCACTCTCTCTGGAGGTTCCAGGGGAGGGTCTGTTGCCTGGTTTTCATTGCTCTGGTTGCCAGCAATCCTTGGTGCTCCTGGGTTTGTACCTGCACCGCGCCAGTCTCTTCCTCCATTCCCACAGGGCTGCCTCCCCTGGGTGTCTCTTCTATTAAGGACACAGCCATATTGGATTAAGTCCATCCTAATGACCTCACCTTAACCCGATCATCTGCAAAGACCCTATTTTCAAATGAGGTCATATCACAGGGACCAGTGGTTAGGACTTCAGCCTAGCTTTTTAGGAATTAACACAATTCAACCCATTGCCAAAACTTTCTAGATGCTCCTCAGATTTTAATTCTCTTCCCCCTTCCCCCAATTCTCAGTGCACAGTGCACCACATACTTCAGCAAGAAAGTCAGATTTCCCTTCTCACTCACTTCTCAGCTCTCTGTAGTCTCCTTGTCGCCCCAGAGACTTCACCCAAGCAGCTGGAGTCATCAGCAGTGTCTGTGTAACAGGCCTTGTGCGTTTGGTTCTTGTCTGATGCCCCTTCTCTATTCTGCTCCACGCTCTTGCAAAGTTCTCTGGGAAACCCGCCATGGAGCTTGCAGGGCTTTCCTCCACCCTGTGTCCTTGATCCAGCCATCCTCTCCTTCCAAACCCGGACTGCTGTTGGCCTGTCTTGAACTGGTCTAGGCCTCTTCTCCCTCTGTTTCCTCTTTCTTCTGTGATCTGTCAGTGTCTATCAGTGAACAGTTTGGAAACCTAGCTCCAGCCCACAGGCTGCAGACTTAGGAATCCAGGTGCCCTGACACCTGGGTGTTTGACACAGGCCTCCAACTTCCCAAGACCAGACTGAACTGAACTTTGCCCCCCTGTCCCCTGTCCCACACTTTCCTTCAAAATCCAAGTGTTTTCCATCCTAATGCCCGGGACAGGCCCGGGGATGATAGTGACACCCTCCCCCTCAGGCAGACTAGCACGGCTTCCTCACTGCAGCAGCTGTGTCCTTCCCTTCCCCACACAGGGCAGAGCCAGCTTTCGGAATCACAGATGGAATCACACACTACTCCCACCTCCCCGCCTCCGAATTGTCCTTTGGGTGAGGATTGGATTGCTGATGTGGCCCCGTGCCCCCAAGGCCTGGCTCTCCTGCCTCACATGGTGCTCTTCTTTCCGTGCTACAAACGCCTGGCCTTCCCCGGTCTTCCAAGTGTGGGTGCTGTGCCCTCCGCCCAGGAGAGTCTCTCTTGATCTTTTTATATGTATTTACTGGAGGCCAGTGCACAGAATTCGTGCACTGGTCCGGTAGTGGCTACCACCGCTGGCCAGGGCCTCCTTCCCTTTCTCCCCCACCACCCGAACTCCTTGAAGAACTCCAGTCAAGGGGACAATTTGCATACTACATTTTTATTATATAGGATTGATTTCAGAGAGGAAGGGAGAGGGAGAGAGAGAGAGAAACATCAGTGATAAGAAAGAATCATTGATGAGCTGCTTCCTGCACACCCCACACTAGAGATGGAGCCCGCAATCTGGGCATGTGCCCTGACCAGGAATCTAACCATGACCTCCTGGTTCAAAGGTCAACGCTCAACCACTGAGCTACATTGCTCGGGCTCTCCTTGATCTTTTTTCTTAATTCCTATATTAGTCCTCCAGAGGGAAGTGGCTCAGTGGCACTTCCTGAGGCAGTCCTTCCTTTCCTCCCCGCCATGCAAGGGCAGACCCTCCTGGTTTCTCACCCACCTCACCAGTGAAGGTCTCATCTGTGGTACGTGGCGGTCTGTGGCCCCTCCAGGGATGGGAGTTCAGCCAGGCCCCGTCTGTCTCATGTTTGTCTAGCCCCAGCACCAAGCACAGTGTCACCCAGCTTCGTTGGAGCACACTCCTCCGTTCTAGGAGTCAGAGAACTCTCCAATATGCATTATAAAATTTTCTTTAGAATGAATATCATATTCCAAAATAATAGCAATTTTAGACAAAATGTTAAAATTTAGAAAATTAGCCGAAACTGGTTTGACTCAGTGGATGGAGCATCAGCCTGTGGACTGAGGGGTCCCGGAATGAGGGGTCAGGGGCATGTACCTTGGTTGCAGGCACATCACCAGTAGGGGGTGTGCAAGAGGCAGCTGATCAATGTTTCTCTCTCATCGATGTTTCTGACTCTCTCATCGATGTTTCTGACTCTCTCTCTCCCTTCCTCTCTGTAAAAAAATCAATAAAATATATATATATATTTTAATTAGGAAATTAAAAAATACAGTTACAAAACAAAGTCTACTTTTTGTGTTTCTAATTGGCACAAGGAAAACTTTAGAATTTCTAAATAATTATTAGATGTTAATAAGGTCACAGATGTAGCAGGTATAACTGGAGATTACTAGAGAGAGTTTGGTAGAAGTACGGAGAACAAGCTGTATTAATTGCTAGGAATACATATTTATACCCTAAACCTATTTCCTTAGAAAATTCTAGAAAACAAAAATATACAAGTACATATTCCATTAGCTAGCAGAGCAGTGAATCTTATATCTCATAGCTTCTGGAAAAGTCCACTATACACTGGTCAGAAAATGAAAGCAAATAAGGCAAGTAACTTCTTAGCATCATTCTAAAGATAACTGACCTTGCAGCCTTGCTGGGGTGGCTCGGCTGGGCGTTGTCCTCTGCACTGAAAGGTTGCTGGTTTGATTCCTGGTCAGGGCACATGCCCAAGTTGTGGGGGCATGTAGGAGGCAACCGATCTATGTTTTGTTCTCACATCAATGTTTTTTTCTCTCCCCCTTCTCCCCCTCGCTCCCCCAAACATCAGTTTTTAAAAATCTTTAGTAAAAACAAAACAAAACAAAACAAAAAAACTGGCCTTGCAGACCCTGAAAAGGCTTTGGGAGTCATCTGACCACAATTTGAGAACTTTGGTTTTGACAAACTTTACCTGGACTACCACTTACTTTATAAATAAAGTTTTAGCTGTGGCCAGTGCATTCAGTGGTTAGAGCATCGGCCTGCACAACAAAGGGTCATGGGTTCAATTCCCGGTCAAGGGCATGTACCTGGGTTGTAGGTTCCAGCTCCGGTCTGGAAGTGTATGGGAAGCAACCAATCAATGTGCCTCTCTCACATTAATGTCTTTTTCTCTCCCCCCGTCCCTCTCACCTTCCCTTCCACTCTCTGTGAAAAAAAAAAATCCTCAGGTGAGCATTAAAAGTAAATAAATGAAGTTTCTTTGGAACTCATTGAAATGCTAGCTAGCACCCAGCGATGTGGCTCAGTGATTGAGCGTCGACCCCTGAAGCAGGAGGTTAGAATTCTATTCCCAGTGAGGGCACGGGCCCAGGTTGGCTCTCTTTCCAGTAGTGGGTGTACAGGAGGCAGCCGGTCAATGATTCTCTCATTGATGTTGCTGTCTCTCCCTCTCCCTTCCTCTCTCTGAAATGAATAAAAACATAAAAATATAAAAAAACACCCTAGCTAGCCTCCAAGCAGCTGTGAGTATGAGATCATACTTTCTGATAAGTTGGTCAGAATGGTCTGTTGTGTGTTAACCTTGTTTTCATAGCTCTGCTAGGACAAGATTGCTGTTTCCATGAAAATGAAATAAAACAGTTCCCTAAGAAACAGCTCTTTATATCTCCTAGCTGATGTCAATCCCCAGTGAGGATTAGCTATAAATTCTACCACCCTGTGTAACGTGGGATTTACCTCTTGTCCACCACAGGGTGAGCATGTGCCCGAGACACACATTGAGAGGCCCTGCCGGGTCACTTCCCTGTGCTGGCACCAGACTCGGCTGATCCTGGCTGTTGGATGGGAGACCGGGGAGGTGATCATGTTTAATAAGCAGGAGAAGGAGCAGCATGCAGTCCCCCCGACGCACACCGCTGACATCACTGTCCTCAACTGGAGCACCAATGGGAACTGCCTCCTGTCGGGGGACAGGGTAAGCAGACACCCGTGAGTACTGATCTCAGATCTCAGCATTTCCCGGCTTATGCCCTTAGGAACCCGTCGGGAAGGCTGCTAAAGACCAAATTATTTGAAATGTGTGGTTGCCAAATGGAGCTGACCCTGTCAGATGTCATGGTAGATTGTGTTTTATATTGGAAGCAAAGTTTGAAAATTTAATTCTACCATCCCACCCTATGGCAGAGGCATGCCTGTCATTTTTTAAATGAAGTTTTCCAGGTAACTATATTCATAAAGATGGCTGAATGCCTCAGGTACTGTCACTTTTATGGAATCACCTAATCACCAGCTTCCCTGAACATATTTCTTCACTGCCTAGAACAGTGGTCGGCATACTTATTAGTCAACAGAGCCAAATATCAACAGTATGACAATTGAAATTTCTTTTGAGAGCCAAATTTTTTAAACTTAAATTTCTTCTAACGCCACTTCAAAATAAACTCTCCCAAGCAGCGGTATTTTGTGGAAGAGCCACACTCACGGGGCCAAAGAGCCGCATGTGGGTCGCGAGCCACAGTTTGCCAACCACAAGCCTAGGAGTCCCTGGTGCTGATGGTCTAGCTCAGGCATTTCCACCTGCTTCATTTGCCCCTCGGGACATTTGGCAGTATTTGGAGATGTGTTTCGTTGTCACAAAGGAGGGGGCTGCTCTACGTGCATCTGGTGGGCAGAGGCCGGAGAGATTGCTCACCATCCTGCAATGCACAGAACAGATCCCACGTGAAAGACCAACAGCGCCCAGGATGAGAAACCCTGGTCTAGACTCAATTTGATTCCCAAATGTACAGCAGAAATGTTGCTGTTTGTTCATTTACCACATGTTTCAGGTAGTACACTTACATGTCTCAAATTTCAAAAGCCATGAAATGCTATGTACTTTGAAAAGCCTCTCCAGCCCCAGCCGGTTTGGCTCAGTGGATAGAGCTTCAGCCTAAGGACCAAGGGGTCCTGGGTTTGATTCTGGTCAAGGGCACGTACCACGGCTGCAGGATCCTCCCTGGCCTTGGCCCTGGTCAGGGCGTAAGCAGGAAGCAACCAATCCATGTATTTCTCTCACATGGATGTTTCTTTCTTTCCCTCTCTCTTCACCTTATCTAGCATCAATGGAAAAATATCCTTGGACAAGGATTAAAAAACAAAAAGAAACTATAAACTTACAAAGAAAGAAAGAAAAGCCTCTCCACCATGCCTATCAGTTTCCCCCTCTACTCTCTGGCATCCATAGCTTCTTAAAGTCTCTCCAGAGTTTCTTCAGATACACACAGGCTCGTAAAAATGCATTCTTTCCCCAACTTCCAATTTTGCAAAATTTCAAATCTTTAGAGGAGTTGAAAGAATAGTACAAGGAACACCCATATACCCTTTACTAGAACATAAATTCACTAGTTATTAACATTTTGACACATCTTCTTTCTATCTATCTATACTAATAAAAGGGTAATATGCAAATTGGTCAAGATGCCCTCACAATAACAACCAAACAGCAGGCTGCATGAAGCATCCAAGCTGGCAGGGGGGCCAGTGAGGGGTGACCAGCCAGCAGAGGGGGGCAGTGAGGGGTGACTAGGCCGGTGGGGGGAAGGGGACAGTGAGGGGCAACCAGGCCGGCAGGGGGGACAGTTGGGGGTAACCAGGTTGGCAGGGGAGGCAGTGAGGGGCAACTAGGCCAGCAGGAGGGGCAGTTGGGGGCCATCAGGCTGGCAGGGGGGCGATTAGGGGTGATCAGGCTGGCAGGCACAATTGGTTAAGGGTGATCAGGCTGGTGGGGGTGGGGGAGAGCAGTTAGGGTTGATCAGCCAAGCAGGCAGGTGAGAAGTTAGTAGCCAGTGGTCCTGGATTGTGAGAGGAATGTCCAACTGCCGGTTTCGACCTAATCCCGAAACTGGCAGTTGGACATCCCCAAAGGGTCCTGGATTGGAGAGGGTGCAGGCTGGGCTGAGGGGACCCCATCCCCCTTGCACAAATTTTGTGCACCAGGCCTCTAGTATATAATAAAAGGCTAATATGCAAATTATCCCCTCAACTGGGAGTTTGACCAGGAGTTCAACCAGGGGATGGGGCCAGCCTACTGACTGTGGCCCCTGCTTTCCCCCTCAACCCAGATAGCCCCGATCAGCCTCCCCCACCCCAATCAGGGGCTTGCCTGCTAGATCCCACACTGCATGAATTTGTGCACTAGGCCTCTAGTATCTACACCACATGTGTCAAACACAAGGCCCGCCCGCGGGCCAAATCCGTCCCGCCAGGCCTTGCAATGTGGCCCGCACCGCGCTGTCATCACTGCACTCCGCTGCGTTTCCATCACAATGACAGTTTATGACTGTTCAGTAAACCATTCGGCCTGCGATTTAGGCTGGATTTTAGATTTTGGCCCCTTCTCTGATTGAGTTCGACACCCCTAATCTACACTAATAAAAGAGAAACATGCAAATTGACTATAATTCCACCACACCCACCAGCCAATCAGGAGGTAATATGCAAATTAGAAGGACAAAGATGGCAGCTGCCCAGCTGCTCCAGGAGTGAAATGGCTGGACGGGGCAGGACACCTGCTATGAGAGGGAGGGCAGGGGGCAAAGTACTCCGGCCACAGGGAAGATGAAGACTGCAGATTCTGGAGTCTGGCCAGAGTCTGCAGTGAAGATGAAGATAGCAGACTGTCTGGAGTCTGCAGCAAAGATGGCAGACTCTGGCCAGAGGGGAGGCCTGGGTCCCGGGTGCCGGAGGAAAACCGGTGCTGGAAGCCAAGGGAAGGAAGGCCTATTGCATGAATCTCTTCGTGCAATGGGCAGTGTGTGTGTGTATGTGTGTGTGTGTGTGTGTATGTGTGTGTGTGTATTTACTCTCCCCCTCCCCCCATGATTATTTGAAAGTTTGTCAAAGACATAATACTTCATTCAGCCCTAACTACTTTGCCACCAAATCCCTAAGAACAAGGATCAACCTTTTTAGGAGTTCAGACTAGTTATTGTGTAGAATATCCCTCAGTTTAGATTTGTTTGCTTGTTGCTTTAAATTAAATATTTTTGGTTGTAGATCTCACACAAAGGATCTTGTCTCCTTATTCTCCTCTCCTTTCACATAAGTGATAACGTATTTCTCTTCTGTCTCTTGTCTTTTTCATTTTCCATGTGTCTTGCAGATCTCTCCATGCCGGTAAACAACAAACTTCCTTTTTTTCTTTTAACCTGCCCTACATGATATGAATGTACTATGATTTGCTTCACCAGCCACGGTCGATAAACATTTCAGTGGCTTCTAATCTTGCTAAACAGACAGTGACACAGTGGCTAACCTCATGCTTTTGTCATGTCACACATGTGGAAGATCAGAGAAATTCCTGGCAGTGGGGTGGCAGAGCCTCAGGGCATGTGCGCCTGTGGTTTGGTGGATGTTCCCAAACTTCCCTCCATGGGGCTTGTATCAGTTCACACCAACGCATAGCATGTGCTTTCTCACAGAGTGTTGTATCCAAATTCAGAATTTTGCCTAGAGAAGCGGCATCTCAGTCATGTTCTAGTTTGCATTTCTCTTGCTATTGAGGATCAGTATCACTTACAAGAGCCATT
The DNA here is from genome assembly GCF_014108245.1 of Pipistrellus kuhlii. NCBI lineage: Eukaryota > Metazoa > Chordata > Mammalia > Chiroptera > Vespertilionidae > Pipistrellus > Pipistrellus kuhlii. Next base: position 91,639,145 of record NW_023425540.1, read on the forward strand.
GACATTTTCTAGTCATATCACTTGCTCCTTCTTCTATTAGCTTGTCCCTTTTTTCTTGATTTTTTCTATTATATTTTTCTACTCAGTTCCCACCTAAAGACATGGCTGTCCCCAGATTCTGATTCCCTTGGTGACCTTTCCTACCTCCCTGCTGTGGAACGCTCTGCAAATTCCCGTAGGAATAAAACATTTCAAGATGATGGAATTGCATTATTCTCATTTTGACTATATTAAAAACACACACACACACACACACACACACACAAAACACACACACACACACTAACAAAATAGATTAACTTAGGCATGGAACTAAACTCATATATATTTGCTGACCAAGTTCTATGAATCAAAATATGTAAGAGCAGAAATACCTAATCCTTCTAAGAAAATCTAGACTATGCTGGTCTTAATTTAATAATGGGCTCACCCCAGCTGGTGTTGGCCCACGTACTGAAGGGCTCAGGTTCGATTCCCAGTCAAGAGCATGAACCTGTGTTGCAGATTCGATACCCAGTCCCGGTTGGTGCATGTGCAGGAGGCAACCAATTAATGTGTCTCTCTCACATCGATGTTTCTCTCTCCCTCTTCATCCCCCCTCTCTAAAAGTCAGTGGAGCCGAAACCGGTTAGGCTGAATGGATAGAGCGTTGGCTTGGGGACTGAAGGGTCCCGGATTCGATTCCGGTCAAGGGCATGTACCTTGGTTGCGGGCATATCCCCAGTAGGGGTGTGCAAGAGGCAGCTGATCGATGACTCTCTCTTATCGATGTTTCTAACTCTCTATCTCCCTTCCTCTCTGTACAAAATCAATAAAATAGATTTTTTTAAAAATTAAAAATAAACTTAAAAAAAGTCAATGGAAAATATATGCTTGGGTGAGGATTAACCAAAAATAAATAAATGAATGGCTCAAGCAGGAAAATAATAACAAATGTATAAGCCAGTGGTCAGCAAACTCATTAGTCAACAGAGCCAAATATCAACAGTACAACAACTGAAATTTCTTTTGAGAGCCAAATTTTTTAAACTTAAACTTCTTCTAATGCCACTTCTTCAAAATAGACTCGCTCAGGCCATGGTACAATATTTTGTGGAAGAGCCACACTCAAGGAGCCAAAGAGCTGCATGTGGTTCACGAGCCACAATTTGCCTCCCATAGGTATAAGCACATAGGAATGCTGCACCACTGAGTGCACAGGCTTGGCTGAGGGTCTTCTTGGCTCTTCCACCAAAAACCCTGCTTTAGGTAGGTTGGTTACCAGTGAAACCAACCCAGACTAGCTGGAGCAAGAAGGTGCACTTAATCTGAGGCCAGGGTCTCCAGGGATGGGAACACACCCGACTTCATGTCCGTCTAGAACCAAGAGTGAGGTGCAGACAGACACAGCTGTCTGCCAGCTCTGTACCTTTTTGTGTACTGTCCTGCCGAAGTTATTTCTCTCTCTCACCCATTCTGTCCATGAGGCAGAATCTAGCTGATGAAAACAAATGAAATCACCTGCTCTCGTTTCAGTTCCCACCAGAGAACACCTGTCCCTCCTCCTCTGGCCCCAATTCAGTTCAGGCCAAGTGCCCACATGTGCAGTAGTCAGCAGTGGCCAGGGCGGTGGGGAGGTCCCTAGGAAAGGGACACTGAGCAGATCTGTGAAATGTCTGTTAGCAGTTCCATCAGTAAAGAAGTGGAGAGAATGTCATGTGAGCCAGGTCTTATTTCCCTGTATGCTTTCCCTGAGCCAAATGTAGGATCCAGTAAATCTACACATGACATAGGACAAGTCAGTTCCTATTGTCATCATAAACAATTAGAGAACATAGCAGGATGACCTGTTCTTTGAAGTGACAGTATGTCAACAACAATCGAATCTAGAACACTACTAACTTCACATCAGTTTCTTAATATATTCAACTCTTGCTCTTCACAAATAGGACTAATTTCTCATCTTTAGGATAACTTTTCTTTTTTTTGGGGGGGGTAACTATTCTTTAGAGCCTTACTGTATAAAATTTTAGTAAACTAGTGGCCCAGTGCACAAAATTTGTGTAGCGGGGGGGTGTGATGGGGGAGTTCCTCAGCCTGGACTGCACCCTCCCCAATCTGGGACCCCTCAGGGATGTCCCACTGCCAGTTGGACCTAAACCAGCAGTCAGACATCCCTCTCGCAATCTGGGACCGCTGACTCCTAACTGCTCACCTGCCTGCCTGCCTGATTGCTCCTCACCACTTTGCCTGCTTGCTTGCTCACCCCCAAATGCCCCCCACTGGCCTTCTCGCCCCCAACAGCCCCCCCCAGCCTGATCGCCCTAAACTGCCCTCCCCCACACCCACCCCTGCTGACCTGATCGCCCACAACTGCCCTCCCTCCTGGTCTGATCGCCCCTAACTGCCTCTGCCTCCGCCCCGCCACTATGGCTTTGTCTGGAAGGACATCGGGAAGGTCTCCTGGTCTAATTAGCATATTACCCTTTTATTAGTATAGATGAGCCCAGCCAGTGTGGCTCAGTTGAGTATCAACTATGAATCAGGAGGTCATGGTTCCATTACTGGTCAGGGCACACGCCTCGTTTTCAGCTTGATTCCCAGTAAGGGGCATGCAGGAGGCTATCAATAAATCCTTCTCTCTCATCGTTAATGTTTCTATCTCTCCCTCTCCTTTCCTCTCTGAAATCAATAAAAATTATGGTGAATGAAGTAATTCTAACTCAGAAGGAATGACAGTGAAGAAAAAGCTCTGAACACAAAGAATTGCCCTGCAGAGGAGTGAGAGGTGCAAAAAAACACTTAGAATTGGGACGAGGAGCCAGGCTGCCACAAAGGAAACAGGACATCTCCGAGTTCACCTCAAATCTCCACCTTGTGTAGCATTTCCAGCCGGTTAGCCAGAACCTGACACAAAGCGTTGTTTGAGTCATTGCCTCCTCCAGAATCAGTGGAAGTTTAACTCGTGATTGTGGTGGGCTACATCTATCCTTTGTCTAAACAAGGTGTGTGCAATCACACATGAATTCACTGTTCCTGGGGTACAGGGACTCTGAACAACTTCCTCAAAACAACAGTCTGGAGGTCTGGACATGCTAAGTATGTCCTCATTGTATTCAGGTACCTGATTGAATTGCCCGTTAGAAGCTTGTATGTGCTAATGAAGATCTCTGTAAAGTCTGTTGTTATGTTAAAAAAAATAAGTCCCGGATGATTGCACTTGAAGGGCAGAGCAATGTATAAGTGTTACATATGCATTGTACACCATCAGGCACACAGCATCCCACAGTGTGGTTCTCTAGGGGGGAGGCTGGGCCACCGGAGAAGGAAACATTTTTATTTTCTAGCCTTGCCTTTTTCACTATGCAAATGAACCAATAATGCATTTATTCTTCATAAAGCTGGCAAAGTCAAGAATTAGTGTGATAATACGTATTATTCATAATATATATAAATATATATTTGTTACATACTATGTTCAGTCTTCGTAACTTTTCTTAGAGATTTACTGTATAACTTGCTTTTAAAGTCAACCTTATTGGAGAATCATATTCCTATGCACAATAAAGTGACTTACCCAGCGTGTGGGGATGGTGGAATCAATGCTGGCTGAATGCAGGGTGGGAGGAAGAGTGTATTGTTTGCTAAAACATCCACTGATCTTGAACAGGACACATGCCTTGAGGAATGTCTGGGCATCCAAACCAAGGTGTTTGCAGACAGAATCCGATGGAAATACTGCCAGGTGCAAGGCTTAGCTCCCATCTCTGGTCGAGGAGCCTCCTAGACCAGTTCCAATGCAGCTGTCTCCTCCCTGCCACCTTGAGCTTCTCTCACACTTACCTATGCTGTTGATTTGAGGCTTTGATGGTGTTTAAATTGAAATACAATACACCTAGCACCCAGATCCTAGTTTCTATTGGTTCCTTCAACATAGGGAACCAGGCTCCTTGATAGCTGATTCTAGGACTGGAGCAGGACAATCAGTTTAGAGCAGTGGTCGGCAAACTCATTAGTCAACAGAGCCAAATATCAACAGTACAACCATTGAAATTTCTTTTGAGATCCAAATTTTTCAAACGTAAACTTCTTCTAACTCCACTTCCTCAAAATAGACTCACCCAGGCCATGGCATTTTGTGGAAGAGCCACACTCAAGGGGCCAAAGAACTGCTTGTGGCTCGCGAGCTGCAGTTTGCTGACCACAGGCTTAGAGAATCTGTAGTGCCAAGAAGTAAGGAAGTGCTCACAGAGTGATCCCACAGAGCTCCCAAAGGCTGAAGCTGGAAGAATTGGAGCAAGAAAATAAATAAAATAGTATTAGATTATAACCCAGACAGTACAAGATAGAGGGGGTGGGAGGAAGACCTGCACAGTGGAGACACCTGACAAACGTGACCTCAGCTAGGAGATCGGGGTCAGTGTCACAGAGACAAGTCATGTTGATGGCATGGACCCATGACCAGATGTGCTGAGAGGAGCACTTTATACATGTGGTCTTCTCCCACAACCACAGCCCCAGTCAACAATGAGAAAAATCGACTAATCCCAGTGGAGGGACATTCCATACCATCCCTTAATAGACCATTAAGATCATCAAAAACAAGAGAGGCTGAAGTGCGGTCTCATCCCAGAGGAGCCTAAGGAGACTGGACATCACATGGTCCTGCTGGGATCCCGGGACTGGAAGAGGACCTTAGGGAGGAACTAAAGAAATTGAATAAAGGCTTTGGTTAATGTGTCAATATTGGCTTATTAATCTGAGGACTGTACCACACTAATGTAAGATCTAATAATAGGAGAAATTAGGTGGGGGTATGAAATTTATTGGAACTGTTTTCACAACTGTTCCACAAATCTGAATCTATTCTAAACTTAAAAGTTTGTTTTAACAACTATATAAAAATGTGACAGTTGTTATCTCCAGGGTATAAGGATGGAGGGGATACATGGGAAAGTTTCTGGTTTCTTCACGGAATACTTGAATTGTTTGTATTTGTCATGGTGCACATGTAGTTTTGTTAGAGAGAGAGAGAGAGAGAGAGAGAGAGAGAGAGAGAGAGAGAGAGAGAGAGAGAGAGAGAAGAAATAAGCGTGCATCCTATTGCACAGTGTCACTCTTGCCTTCCACCAGTCACTCAGTAAGAATGCGTTTCCTCCACATGATGGGTTTTCCAGCTTGGTGTCCTGCTCGTATGGAGGTTGGATCAAAGAGGCCGAGTACAAGGGACACCCCTGCTGAAACACGAATACGGAAAACACCTGACTCACTGCATCTTCCGGCTCCCCCCGCCTGGCGAGTGAGTATGAGCTTCCAGAGTGGACTTGAGTTTAAATCCTTTGTGGGGTGGGCAGAGATGTGACTCCTCCTGACACACCGGAGGGATCATAGCAGTGAGCCACTCTTAGCATCTATAGTGACAGCACCTTCCTACGAGGAGTAACGAGGAACCCTGACTTTCTGGGTCGTATTTGCTTTCAGGGACCTCGTTCAGTTGGCAAAGGCAGCTGTGAGCGGCGATGAGAAAGCCCTGGACATGTTTAACTGGAGGAAAAGTGGCTTTGGAAGTTTCTTGAAAATGGGATCTCAAGAGGGACTGTCGTTCTTTGTCAGCTTGATGGATGGTAAGAAGCTTAGTTTGGGATTCTAGAACACTGAAGCCTTTTTAGGGGTGTCTGATAAGGATATAAAACAAATAGATGGTGTTTCTGCATAAAACAATGGGCTGTATGCGTGCCAATCTTAGAGTGATGCATTAGCCAGCTTTTTGCAGTTATTTATCCAGTATTCAAAGAATGGCTTCACTTGGTTCTGATTAGAGACAAATTGAGCTTTATTTGTATTGAAGGGTTTTCAAAAACACATTTTTATTGATTTCAGAGAGGAAGAAAGAGGGACAGAGAGATAGAAACATCTATGGTGAGAGAGAATCATTGATTGGCTGCCTCCTACACGCCCCCTACTGGGGGTTGAGCCCAAAACTTGGGCACTTGCCCTGACCAGGAATCAAACAAACCATGACCTCCTGATTCAAGGGCCAACACTCAACCACTGAGCCACATGGGCCAGGCAGGATGGGGGGGTGTTGTTTCCAGCCTGTAGTCACCAGCCAGCCTTCCTGAGTGGGACCCACATTAAGTGATTTGAACACAACTTCTCCTTAGTGTAAATAGTGAGACAGGCTGCCCCAGTGACAGCTGATAAATGCAATATGAAGTTAGGAGGAAACTAGTCTTTATGTTCACATGAGACGTTCCCACGTGTGTGTGTGCTGTGAGAAAGAGGCCGAGGAATGAGACTTACATAAGGCGGTGAAGTTAGAGAAGGCTGTGTCAGCACAGCTGGAAGAAGAGAGCGGATGAGAACTGGAGTGGGCTGGGGCTTTTAAGATACCTTACATTTAGGGGATAAAAAGACAGCGCTGGGGGAATTCAGGGAGGTCACAGAAGGGACAAAGAGGCACGCCTGGCTGGCATGGCTCAATGGTTGAGCATCGGCCCATGGATCAGAAGGGACAAGGAGTGGGCACAGTGCATGGGGGTGCAGGGAAGGGAGATGCTAGTGCAGGGGCCCTGAGGAAGAGTTGAAAAGATGGTGTGGAAAGAGATGCCTGAGGGGAGAGATGCTGGCGACTGGAAGAGGGCTGTGCAGTGGGTGTCAGCTCCTCCTTCCACTCGGTAACGTGGGCTTCAAAGGCAGATTATCCCATATCTGTGCCTCGGCTTCCTCGGGTGTAAAACGGAGACAGTGACAGGAAGAGTACCTGGGGAGCTCGCCGGGAACATTAGTGGAGTTAATACACACGCCAGTGCTTAGCATCCAGCCTGCCACAAATATGTGCTGAGTAGATGCTCGTTTTGTGACAGTTAGCCTCTAGAGAATGTTGGACTTTTCGGTTTAATAAGGAACAAGTTCTCTATCAGGAATAAGAGGAGGGGAGACCGGGTGAGGAGGCTCCAGAGAGCGGCAGCAATGAATTGGGAGAGAAACCAGGAGGTGGGCCAGGGCCCGGCACGCTCAGGGCGGGAGGAGAAGGAGGGGTTCCAGGCTTAGGGTAAACCAGCCAACCAACCACGCCCAGGACGGAGGGGACAGACCTAGGGGTAAGGCAGGTCACAGCCTTGGGCCTCAGTGCGTGGGATACAGATGGGCCCTCATGTTAGGGGACCAGGATGAACAAAGCCTTTTGAGTCAGGCGGTCACCAGTGTGAAAGTTTGGATCCTCCGAGGTTAGTTTGGTGGAGGCAGTGATGGCTGGGGCATCAGGAGTCAAGGCTGAACTTACTTCAGAGATGGCAGCCTGTGAGGTCAGATGCAGATGTTTCTGAAATATCTTCTTGGCACATTTTTATAATGAAGATGTTTATTTTGAGAATGCTCCCTGAGAGCAGAGAAATGGCTGCCAGTGACGGTCCCTCTGCCCTCAGGGACAGTGCACTACGTGGACGAGAAAGGCAAGACCACTCAGCTGGCGTCCACAGACAGCTCCATCCAAACGCTCTTCTACCTGGAGAAGAGGGAGGCGCTGGTGGTGGTCACGGAGAACCTGCTGCTGTCCCTGTACTCGGTGACGCCTGAGGGCAGAGCGGAGGAAGTGATGAAGGTGGGCAGAGGGGCAGGGCTCAGGCTGGCTTCTCCTGACCTGATTAATCACCCTTTCCCACACCTTAGCAAGCCTGTCCCACGGCCACTCACAGAGCTGGTTAGTACCATGATGTGCTATAAGACCTTCCGTTCAGGTGGGGGAATGGAGAGCGAAGGAGATTTTTCTGGCGTCAGGGCACAGACAAGGTGAGCCAGGCTGCGCCCTCCACGATTGCTTCACCGCAGCCGACAGACCCGGGTGAGAGAATGACCGCTCACTTTGCAGCAGCCCGTTCGGCCTCCACCATGGAATTGTGGGGAGGGGCATCACCCCACTTCCTGGCTGTGCAGACAAGGCCTGGAGGGGCTCACTCACCACCGAGAACCTCGGGGATTTCCCCCCACGTGTGTCTGTTGAAGCTGCCCCTGGGCACACGGGCACATTGTTCACCGGAGCCATGTACACCCCTCAGCAGGTGTTTCGCTATGGCTACTGAGACATCCCTTGATGTCCTTGAAGGTGCCTCGTGGCATCAGCCCCGGGCCCTCAGCGCCAGGAGGACACCCCTGTCCTGCCAGGTGCTGCTCATCGTTACCTTCCTGCTAGTTTCATGGTTTATATACCAGAGGAATCCATGTTCCTTGGAGAACTCTGAACTTCCCATAAAGATACTCATAGATTATGGAATGGATTGATTTTTTTATAAGTCAGTATTTGACCATTTATGTATCTTCTAGCATAGCAGTTGAAAACATGGTCCCTGAATCACGTGGACCTGGGTTCAAATCCCCCCTGAGCCACTGCAAAACAGGTGTGATGCCTGCCCTGGAGGGCCCGGCGGTCCCTGACCTTGGCTCAGCCTGGTGGTCACTCCGGAAACGGGCCATGTGCCGTGCGCCGGCAGCCACTGTTACTAACCACGTGGTGTGCAAGAGGAGCTGTCAGCGTTGGCTGTGCGTCCCGGAAGGCTAGGCGTGCTCTCCACGTGTTCGTGTTCACCTCGCACTTCCATTAACGGGGAATCTCCAGGAAGTCACTGCAGACCAGAGTCCAGGCTCACAGGCAGGGACAGTTTCAGCAGAAGGACATGCTGATTTCAGTTACTGTTCCTTTTTCAGGTGAAGCTGAGTGGGAAAACGGGCCACCAGGCAGACATCGCTCTGATCGAAGGCAGCCTTCTGGTGACCGCCATCGGGGAGGCAGCCCTCAGGTGAGACTCGACGCTCGGTGATTGGGGGGTGAAAAGTCAGTCCCAAATTGTGATGAATTTTTACAAAGTGGCACAGCCCCGAGATGGAAGAGCAGAGCCCATTGGAGACCCCGGCATCCCCGTCCCACGCCAGGGTGGGGCTGTCCTGTCTGCCCACGGAGTCTCTCTGCCTGGTTTTTGTGAGCGCCTGCTTCTCGCCGCTGTAGTTCCACACGATACTGGCGGCTCTCCTGGGGGCATGTGGTTGCAGATAGTTCTCGTTGTGACCTGGTGTCACACACGCACCCTGTTTTATTAATAGCTGCTCCCTTTGATGACGAACAGGGCACAAAGCACATCATAAATGTAATGGCGGCCTGCTTGTCATAGCACAGTCCCATGGGCCGTGACTTCGTCCTGATCTTACCGCCCACTCAGCAAGTTGGACCAGCCCCGCGGAGCCGAGGGCAGTGCACCGGCAGTCCCCTTAGCAAGCATTGTTCCTTCCCTTGTAGATTCTGGGATTTGGAAGGAGGAGAGAATTACGTTCTGAGTCCAGAGGAGAAGTTCGGTTTTGAAAAAGGAGAGAACATAAACTGTGTTTCTTACTGTAAAACCAAAGGTGAGATTTCGGGGGCTGGCCTAGGGGAGAAAGAGAACCAACCTCCTGCTTTGCTCTTTGGCCGCAAAATGGTGATGGTGGCTCTTTAAAGACTGGCAACTCGGTCGTCATTTGAGTAAAATCAAGTCAAGTATGAGAAAGTAACAGTAAAGCTTTTTATCCCACCAGAAGGTCAAGGGTTTGTTCAAAAGTGTGACCAACCTAGTTGTCTGCAATTGATCTCCAATCTCTCCCAAACACCAAGAAAAAGACAAGTGGTAAATTTTAGAAATATATATATACATACATGTATGTAAATGTATGTATGTATGTATGTATGTGTATAAGTGTACACAGGAGAGGACAGGAGAGGAGATGAGCCAGAGTGGCATTTATTTCATGCCTGCTGAGTGCTAAGTGCTGTTCTGGCATTGCAGACACAGGTTGGCAGGCAGATAGGCCTCCACTCTGATGGGGAAAAAGAAGAAGGAACATCAATACCCCCACCAATCACATGCGCACATGCATACACTGTACCACCAGCGAGTCACCAGTTCCTGAGAAGGAAGATGCAGCAGGCGAGGGCTGGAGAGCTGCTGCGCAGAGGCTGACGGGCTGGCATTTCAGAGAGGGTGGTCAGAGAAGGGAGCTTGTTGCTGTCCTAATCCCTTTTCAAGTCAATGACTGTGAACTTGGTTTTCACCTGTAGGTCTCCTGGCAGCGGGCACTGACAAAGGGCGAGTCGCCATGTGGAAAAAAGCGCCGGGCCCCCATAGCAGCTGGGGCGTGGAGGGCAAAGACATGTGGACCCTTCAAGCTCCTACTGAGCTGGAAGGGAAAATCACGCAGATAAAGGTACAGCTCTACCAGGGCATCAGATACACTCATTTTGTGCCCTACAGAAGTGAAGGAAGTAATCGACTTTGTACCTATCATTGTGATTCTTTTTTTTTTTTTTTTTAATATATTTTATTGACTTTGTACAGAGAGGAAGGGAGAGAGATAGAGAGCTAGAAATATCGATGAGAGAGAGTCATCGATCAGCTGCCTCTTGCACACCCTCCACCAGGGATATGCCCGCAACCAAGGTACATGCCCTTGACCAGAATCGAACCCGGGACCTTTCAGTCCCCAAGCCGACGCTCTATCCATTGAGCCAAACCGGTTTTGGCTGTAAGTGATTCATTTTAAAAGACTATAAAAATGAAGGCCTGTTGGAGTTCAGAATTGCAGAAAAGGGATTGTGGATCTGTAGTAATCTATATTTACTTTCTCTAGCCATCTCTTTATCATCTATCTATCTATCTATCTATCTATCTCTGTTAAGATAGTTTTATAGGGATACATAACATACCAGGTGGTTTTTAGTACATCACAGAGTTTTTCAATCATCACAATACATATTAGAACAGTCTCACCATCCCAGAAAGAAATCGCATACCCATTAGCAGTCACTCCCCACTTCCCCTTCCCCTAGCCCTGTGCCACCACTAACCTACCTTCTGTCTCTGGACTTGCCTGTTCTGGACACTTCAGTGGAATCACACACGGTGGGCATGGACATGAGATTCTTTCCCTGAGCATTACGTTTTCTAGGTTCATCATACTGTAGCACGTGTCAGTATTTCATTCCTTTTTATGGCCGAGGAATAGTCCCCTGTCTGAATAGACCATACCTTGTTATCCTTTTCACCCAATGGCGGACATTTGGGTTGTTTCTACTCTTGGACTGTCACTGATGTTGCTGTGAACATTTATGTACAAGTCTTTGTGTTGACATAGGTTTTAATTTCTATGGGGTATTTGCTTCTTCCTTTTTTTTTTTTTTTTTTTTCATTTCAGTCTCTTTATTGATAGTCTCTGGTGAGACATGCAATCACACCTTCCTTTACTTTAAGCCTGATTTCTTTTAGTTCTTTGAATACATTTGTAATGGCTGCTTTGGAGTCTTTAAGTGCAACACCTGGGCCCTCTGGGGGCAGTATCTGGTGCCTGCGTTGTTTTCTTGTGTGTGAGTGATAGTCTTCTGTTTGCATGGCACTTGATTTTTTTTGTTGTGAGCTAGACATTTTCGTTTAAATATCGTGTCAATGTTGTAGACAGCCTCTACCTTGAGGGGAAAAAGCTTAGTCCCCAGAGGTTGGGAGTGGGGATAGCTACTCTCAGAAGACACCGCGCTGTGTGAGCATGGAGCCGGGCACGGTAGCCTCTGGTCTTCTCAGATTGCCTCTCCTGCTGAGCTGGAGGACAGGAGGAGGGGAGTAGGAGTCACAGACTGTACTGTTCTTACCAGAATTAGTAAACGTACTTTTTTTTTCTTTTTCTTTTTCGATGAGAGAGAGACTTGCAACCCAGGTATGTGCCCTGGCCAGGAATCAAACTAGCAACCTTTTGGTGCACAGGATGACACTCAACCAACTGAGCCACTCAGGTTGGGCTAGACCAGTGGTTGGCAAACTGCGGCTTGTAAGCCACATGCGGCTCTCGAACTGCTGTTCGCCGCTCTGTTGACTAATGAGTTTGCCAACCACTGGGCTAGACTTTCTTAGATAAATGTGTCTTCATTTGCTTTATGCCCAATTTCCAGAGAGTTAGATTTTTCTAAAAAATTTTGCCATTTATGCCTGTGTGTCCCCTGGGCTCTTCACCCTGCTGCCCCGGAAGTTGTCTCTAAGATCTGCTCCGTGTAGCCCTACCTGCTTTGGCTCAGTGGATAGAGCATCAGCCTAGACATCTCTCATCATTGATGTTTCTATTTCTCTCTTCCTCTCCCTTCCTCTCTGAAATCATAAAAAATATATTTAAAAAGCCCTAGCCGGTTTGGCTCAATGGATAGAGCATCAGTTTGTGGCCTGAAGGGTTCCAGGTTTGATTCCGGTCAAGGGCATGTACTTTGGTTGTGGGCACATCCCCAGTAGGGGGCGTGCGGGAGGCAGCTGATCGATGTTTCTCATTGATGTTTCTAACTCTCTATCCCTTTCCCTTCCTCTCTGTAAAAAATCAATAAAATATATTTAAAGAAATATATATTTTTAAAAAAAGATCTGCTCTATGTAAATCTCTTAAGTTAAAATGACCTTAATCCTATAAAAATCTGGAAAGGAAAAACTTATGTAGTAAATAGTGTAGGGATACCCTTTAGCAATTTTGGAAAATTACTTTCAGATCCTCCTCTCAGGCCATTTATAAAAATGAATTAACAAGTTATATATTAACAATTAAAATATTTTACAAATTTGGACAGAATAACTGGCTAAAAATAGCATAGAGTATTATCAGATCTATAGAGAAAACATAACTTTCTCAGATTTGAAGTAATAAAAGTAGTTGCAAAGCAAAGATTAACAAACTGGGTACATAAAAACTTATTTCAAACTGGGCAATGGAGAAAAAAAAATAAACTAGAATTGAAGGAAAATCTGAGCTCTAAAACACTGTATTTCCCCATTCTCAATGCATATTGTTTTCTTTATTTTAATATAAAGTTACATGCAACTTTTTTGTTTGCTTTTACTTTTCCGTGATAGGAGGGAATCTTTTAACTATTTAAAAGAACAGCTATTCTTGCCGAAACCGGTTTGGCTCAATAGATAGAGCATCGGCTTGGGGGACTGAAAGGTCCCGGGTTCGATTCCGGACAAGGGCATGTACCTTGGTTGCGGGCATATCCCCAGTAGGGGGTGTGCAAGAGGCAGCTGATCGATGACTCTCTCTCATTGATGTTTCTAACTCTCCATCTCTCTCCCTTCCTCTCTATACAAAATCAATAAAATATATATTTTTTAAAGAAAAAAAAATAAAAGAACAGCTATTCTTTTAACTTATAGCTTGCCTTTAGTGATATCCTATATAATAAAAGACTAATATGCTAAGTGTCTGGTTGTCTGGTCGTCCATTCAACCAATCAAAGCGCAATATGCTAATAATACGCCAAGACCACTCAACTGCTAGCTATGACATACACTGACCACCAGAAGGTGGTATCTCCAACCAGTAGGTTAGCTTGCTGCTGGGGTCTGGCCAATGGGACTGAGCAAGATGGGCTGGACATGCCCTGGAGCCCTCCCATGGTCCTTCCCCAGCTGGCCAACCTCCCATGTCCCCTCCCCAGCCCCTATTGTGCATCAGTGAGGGTCCCTCAGCCTGGTCTGCACCCTCTCATAATCTGGGACCCTTCAAGGAATGTTAGAGAGCCAATTTCATTCTGATCCCACAGGCCAGGCCGAGGGACCCAACTGGTGCACGAATTCATGCACCGGGCCTCTAGTCTTAGAATAAAGGACATGAAGAAAACTGACATTTATAAGGAAAATATTAAGTGTGCTCTCTCTAGAGTAGGGGTGTCGAACTCAATCAGAGAAGGGGCCAAAATCTAAAATCCAGCCTAAATCGCGGGCCGAATGGTTTACTGAACAGTCATAAACTGTCATTGTGATGGAAACGCAGCGGAGTGCAGTGATGACAGCGCGGTGCGGGCCACATTGCAAGGCCTGGCGGGACGGATTTGGCCCGAGGGCCTTGTGTTTGACACATGTGCTCTAGAGCATACCCACACCTTTCTTCCTTCTTGGGCATGCATCTTTGCTTTTTTTCTCCTAAATCCCATGAGATTTGCATCCAGGGGAGCAACCAGCAGCAGCAGCTCATCCCTGGTGAGTCCACACAGCTCAGTGTGGCTCACTTCTTTCCTTTAACATATCTAGAGAGCCAAGGCAGAGCACCACCTAGGCTCTCTCCTGTTGTTTTTCTATTCTAAGCCCTTTTTTGTTTCACTGTCCCCAACTTTAATAAACGTACTCTTAAAATAGAAAAGAAAAATACTGAGAGCTTTAATGGGAAAAATGGTGGAGCTAATTTCCTAGGACTAGTTAGTAGAATACACAAAAAAACGTGTAACCTCATTAGTAATGAAAGAAATGCCATTTAAAATAATAGAATAAGCCCTGGTCAGGTGGCTCAGTTGGTAGGAGCATCGTCCCATACACCAAACAGTTACAGGCTCAATTCCTGGTCAGGGCACATGCCTAGGTTGAGAGTTTGATCCTCAGTTGGGGTTCATATGGGAGACAACCAATCCCTCTCTCTCTCTCTCTCTCTCTCTCCCTCTCCCTCTCCCTCTCCCTCTCCCTCTCCCTCTCTCCCTCCCTCCCTTCTCCTCTCTCTAAAATCAATAAAAACATATCCTGAAGTAAGGATAAAAATTACATAATACAATAGAATGAGCCACACTAACCACACTAAAGGACATAAAAGAAAACAGCAAATGTTAGATATATCATGTTTCTCAAAGGGAAGCCTCAATCTTGTAAAAGTGTCATTTCTGCCGATACCAGTTTGGCTCAGTAGATAGAGTGTCGGCCTGCAGATGAAAGGTCCCAGGTTCGATTCTGGTCAAGGGCATGTACCTTGGTTGCGGGCACATCCCCAGTAGGGGGTATGCAAGAGGCAGCTGATCGATGATTCTCTTTCATCGATGTTTCTAACTCTCTATCCTTCTCTCTTCCTCTCTGTAAAAAATCAATAAAAATATATTTTAAAAAATTAAAAAATAAAAGTGTCATTTCTTCCCAAATAAATCTATAAATGACATGTATACACAGTAAAAATAATGACTTTTTTTCCTGGGAGAATTCAACACAGTAATTTTTAACTCATCTAAGAGAGCAGATAGCTAAGAAGAAAAAAAAAAGTATAAACATTTCGAGCATTTCTGTATAATATACCAGAATATATCTCAAACTTTAGCAATTAAAACAATGGTTATGACACTGGCCTGATGGCTCAGTTGGTTAGAGTGTTGTCCCGATATGCCAAGGTAGTGAATTTAATCCCAGATCAGGGCACACACAAGAAGCAACCAATGAATGAATCAATAAGTGGAACAAAAAATTGTTTCTGTCTCTCTCCCAGCTCTCTCTCAAATCAATAAATAAAAATTGGAAAAAACAACAACAGTGGTTCATCAGGAGTAGATAAATATATCATTGGAATGGAGTAGGAAATCCAGAAATAGATTTATATAGATGGAAAGTTTAATATGAAATTATAAATGTGCCGTTTTATATCAGAGGAAAGCTGGATAATTTAATATGTTATGTTAGGTTTGATATGAATTTTAAAAAGTAAGCACCTCTAAAATTAACATCAGAAAGGTAAATTGGAGCCCTGGCCGGTGTGGCTCAGTGATTGAGTATTGTTCTGGGCACCAAAGATTGCTGGTTCGATTCATACCCAGGTTGTATTTTGATCCCCTGTGAGGTGGGTGCGAAAGGCAACTGATTAATATTTCTCTCTCACACCAATGTTTCTCTCTTTCTCTCCTTTCATCTCCCTAAAATCAACAAAAACATTTTTTTAAAAAGAAAAGTAAATTATAAATGTTCAACCAGTGAGAACAGACACGAGCTAAAACAGCCATATGGGTAGCTACCAGCTTCATCACAATTCTGAGTATCAGTATTCTAAAATTTTTCTACAAAGCACGCATTGTACACTTATAACACTTAAAAATAATTTTTTAACAAGAAGAAATAGTGCTGAGAAATTGTTTATGCATCCTCATATGTGTAATATTTTCCTCTCCTCTGTTCACACTTCTGGTTCTTTCTCTCCAACGTGGAAATGAAGTGGGGCTCCAGGAAGAACCTTCTGGCCGTGAACAACACGAGCGCCGTGGTGATCCTCAGCGCGCAGGCCATGTCCTCGCACTTCCACCAGCAGGCGGCCGTGGTGCAGGTCTCCCCGAGCTTACTCAACGTGTCCTTCCTGTCCACGGCGTCCACGTACAGCCTGCGCACAGACATGCACGTCAGCGGCGTGTTCATCACCAAGGTACCTGCGAGGCTGCCCCAGGGGCCGGCTGGGGTCTTTGGTGTAGACAAAAGACCGGGTCGGTGGTAGGGTCATTCAGGATGGGAACGGGCCCAGATGGCAGGCTGCCTTTCCATTTCCACGATCGTTTTTAGGATGCTCTCGCCGTCTGGAACGGGAAGCACGTGGTGGTCTTTGAGCCTTCTGGAGCCATATTACGAAATGCAGGTAGGAATGCCCCGCCCCCACCCCAGCAGAAGGGACACACAGCACCGTGCTTTATTTGTCACCATCCAGTGGGGTGGGATGTGCCGGTACTGTGGTGTGGGCAGAAGGCTGGCACAGGGCCGTGAGGCTCTCACATCAGTCCCCATGCCTGTGTTTCCAGAGTCGCTGATGCAGCTCTGGCCCTGAGCTGCCAGGGCCTCTCGGACCTCCTGGGCCTCACCCTGTCAAAGCCCATCAAGGTGGTTGAGAAGCACAGCTGGATCCAGGGCCAGCGAGCCCTCTCAGGCTCCAGGCCAGTAAAACAGCTCAGAAATGAGGCTGCACGGACACATATCACAGTGCTGCCCAGGGGAGGGAGCTGCTACACGCCTGACCTCTGTGCTGGTTTCAGGCTGCACAGAGCAGTGAGCCCCATAGCATCTTGGCCAAGGCCAGCCTCGGTCTGCAAATGTCAGGATGGATCATCAGAGGCTCCGTCACTGTCAAACAGCTCTCTGTGTCCCGTCAATCTCGCCAGCTCTGCTTCTCGAGGCAGCCTTACCCTCCACTCTTCAGCACATGCCTGTATGAGTTTCCTGAAGCTGCACAAACTCAGCGGCTTAAAAAGAAATCACTCTCTCACAGTTGGAGAGGTGAGACGTCCAAAGTGAAGGCGTCAGCAGGGCTGTATCCCTCCAGGGAAGAATCTGTTTCTTGCTTCTTCCAGCTTTGGTGACAGCTGACAATCCTCGGCTTGGGTCACATCATTCCAGCCTCCACCTCCACTGTCACGTTGTTCCTGTCTGAACTCTACCTCCCTCTTAACAGACACACTTGTGATTGCATGTAGGGCCTACCTGGAGAGCCCAGGATAACCTCCCCATCTCGAGACCCTGATGTCTCTGGCCATGTAAGCCAAGATTCACAGGTTCCGGGGAGGAGGACGCGATACCTTAGGGGAGTCGCTTCCAGCCTAGACAGTGACCGTGAAGACGTGCTCCTCAGCGAGCTAGCTTCACCCATCCTGCCCTCTTCCCTCTCACCTCATACTATCCAAGGATGATCCCTCTATGTGTTTAGTTGAACACCTCGTACCTCTCTGGGGATGTTTGTGCTGGTTATCACCTCTCTCCCTCATACCATTCCCTGTTTGTTTTTTTCCTCTGCTGCTTTGTGCCTGAAATTCTCTCCTAACACTTTCCTTCCTCTACCTTGTACTTGGCTGGCAATGGACATCTTTTCCTCTCTTCTAGTGTAGACCCCCTAGGGGCAGGATGCACTTCTTAATTACTCAGAAGGACAAACAGCACAGCAGGCACCTCAAACAGCTCTCTATGTCCCATCAATCTCACCAGTTCTCTGTTTCAGCAGGCTGCCTTTATTTTGTCTTGTGTGTAGAATCATCTCCCCAACTAGATAAGAACCTGTCTAGAAACTAGTCCAGAGACCAGTGCTTGTGGCCTCCAAAGTTCCACATCAGTTAAGCAGACACCTGCTTAAACCATTGTGCATCGTAGGTGCTGTGCTGCCAGGAAGGAAAAGAGACACCGCCGATGCGTGGTGCAGGGCCTAGCACTGCATTTCTACACCGGGCCTGGAGCCTGCACGAGCTGCCCCTGCCGGCTGGGCTTTGGGCAGTTCCCTGTCCCTCGGAGCCTCGCTTTCCTCACCTGCAGCATGAAAAAAACACACCCTCACAAAACTACTACGAGGTCAGGGGCAAATTAGGGAACGCGTAAGAAAATGCTCTTTAAACTCTGAGGAAGCATGAAACATTTAGCTGTTGCTGCCGTGTTTATCTTTGTAGGTACCTTTCTGTGTGAGTCTCCAGCGTTGGCAATGCACGAGGAAAACGTTTACACGGTGGAGCCAAATCGAGTTCAAGTTCGAACCTGGCAGGTAAATTGCTGCTGCAGAACGAGTGGGCTCTGGTGAGGAAGACAATCAGGGCAAACTATCTCCACGTCAGGCCAGAGCCTGCACACTGGTGTCATCCAGACAGATCCGGAGCTTGGCTGTAAGACTGGATTCTGGGCTAGCTGCTCCATCTCTAACTGCTGTGACTTCAGAAATCAGTAGGCAGGGCCTTTTGCAGTGAGAAGGGTTAGATCACTGGACCTTGAGTACATGGGATTGTGGAATGGGAGGCAATGTTTGCTGTGCATCCTGGGGGCGAAGGAGCCATTAGTTTAGGACAGTGGTCGGCAAACTCATTAGTCAATGGAGCCAAATATCCACAGTACAATTGAAATTTCTTTTGAGAGCCAAAAACAGACTTCTGCACGTGTGCCACGAAGTTTCTATCGCACTATATGTGCATGCCCAAACGTGGTATTTTATGGAAGAGCCACACTCGGGGCCAAAGAGCCGCATGTGGCTCGCGAGCCGCGGTTTGCCGACTACTGGTTTAGGACATACCGTGTTTCCCCGAAAATAAGACCTACTTACAGGTTTCCTTCTGAGTGAAATATAAGGCATCCCCCCGAAAATAAGGCCCCCTAGGCTAAACATGAGAGATTTGGTCCACTGATTCTGAAAGAAATGGAGTCACAAGAAATTCACCAGGAAATTCAGGAATTGGGTTGTTATGATGATTTCCAGATGATGACATGATTGTCATTGAGTAAATGAGTAAATTCTTGATACTGTAGGATTCACGGTTTGTCTGGTTTGTGTTGACAACTACCGTATTACCGTACTGTATACAGGTAATAAATTTCCTTTATTTTCATTTAACAATAAATGTGTACTGTATTCTTCTTCATGGAAAAATACATGGAAAAAGACATCCCCTGAAAATAAGACCTAGCACATCTTTGGGAGCAAAAATTAATATAAGACACTGTCTTATTTTCGGGGAAACAGGGTAGTATCTTTGGACAGGCCTTTCTCTGCGTGTGTCTGAGGGAGACAGGATGGGAGCAATTCATGCCTTCAAGTGACAGACCTCTAGCACTATTCTGTTCCCTCTCGGTGGTATGAGAAACTCTTACCTGTCCTGCCAGTGTGCTCAGTGTTTAGCATCAACCCATGAACTGGGAGGTCGGGGCATATGCCCAAGTTCTGGGCTCGATCCCCAGTAGGGGACGTGCAGGAGGCAACTGATCGATGATAATCTCTCATCATGGATGTTTCTCTCTATCCCTCTTCCTTTCTCTCTAAAATCAATAAAAACAAACAAAGGTGAGAGGTCTAAGGGCCTGGTGCCAGGCGGTGGGCTTGGAGATGAGGCCCAAGTGGAGGGAGGGATGAATCAGTTGGTGAGCAGTTGAATGGTGGATGGCAACATAGAGGGAAAAATTGAGGGTGTTCATCCAAAGTTATTTTTTCCATTGATTGTTGTAGAGAGCAGGAGGGAGGGAGGGAGGGAGAGAAACACATCAATTGGTTGACACTCACGCGGGCCCTGACTGGGTCTGGGGATCGAACCTGCAACCCAGATGATGCCCTTGGCCGGGAATGGAATTTGTGATCCTTCAGTGCACAGGCCGATGCTCTGATCAGCCAGGTCTGAGTTTTCTAGTTTGGGAGTCTGGGTTAATTTTAAAATATATATATACATATATATATTTATTGATTTCAGAAAGGAAGGGAAAGTGAGGGAGAACTAGAAACATCAGTGATGAGAGAGAATCATTGATTGGCTGCCTTCTGCACACCCCACACTAGGGACTGAGCCAGCAACTTGAGCATGTGCCCTCACCTGGAATTAACTGTGACCTCCTAGTTCATAGGTCAATGCTCAACCATTGAGCCACGCTGGCCGGGCGTGATGCCTTAAGGTGGGAACTACAGTAACTAGTGCTGGGTTGGTAGTACAAGGTGCAAGGTACTAGGTGTTCCTTGGACACTCTTCAGAGATCTCTAAGAGCTAGTTGGAAATAGAGGTTCTGGCCCTGGCCGGCTTGGCTCAGTGGTTAGAGAGTCAGCCTGCACATCAGAGGGTCTCAGACTCAATTCCCAGACAAGGGCATGTACCTGGGTTGCAGGTTTGACTCCTGGTCCCAGTCAAGATGCATGCAGGTTTCAACCAATCAGTGTGTCTCTCTCACATTGATGTTTCCCTCTCTCTCTCTCCCCTCCCTTCCACTGTATCTCTAAAAATCAATGGAAAATAATATCCTCACTGCTTGGTTGAGGTATTGGGAAAAAAAAAAAAAAAGGAATATAGATTTTGGAGGTCAGGGGCCGGATCGCTGCTCTAAAGCAATACATTGGGGAATTTGGAATACATTGCCGTAAAGATGGTAGCTGAACCAATGTAGAAGCAAGGCGAGTTCGGGTTTGCACGCTGGGCGCACGGAGTGTGAGGAGCAGCAGAGGAAGAGGTCGAGCAAAGTAGGCTCTTACACCCACCTGTCATCATTGATGCGGCTGTCCTTGGTCCAGTCAGCAGTTGCCTGTGACTCTTCTCTTGACGCTCTGTTTAAGCAGCTGTTTGCTTATTCCACAGCATTTATGAAGCTCCTGATAGGTGCATCAAAATGAAGATCAGATTTGTTAGTTTAGAATTCCTCCTTCCCTGCCCGCCCCCAGCCATTCACACCTCAACCCCAAGATTCCCGGACAGTTTGCATAGGTTTTTGCCGCCTCGCCTGCTCTCAGAGTCTCTCTCGTTTAGTATAATATTATGAGCTCACTAAGTGCAGTTGGAATCCTCCCTGTCGTCAGCTTGCTTCCTCACTCTCCGGTGTGCTGGGACGATGCCCTCACTGCTGCCAGGCCCAGCCCTGCGATGCGCTCAGCTGGGCACACCTTGTGCCCTCTCCCCAAGCTCCCAGGGACACGCTGCTCACTCTCAGGGTGCCCGCGCCCACCCCGGTGCTGTGAGGTGCAGGCACTCCCTGACCACTGCTTGGACTGAGCCAGGAGCCTCTTTTAACTCAGAGGAGCAGGGTCAGCTGTATACAAGATAGCAAAGCCCGAGCTCCGCCCAGCCTGGCTGTGGTCACTCTTTCAATGTGCTGTTAAGAGTGATGTTTTAAATTAAATGACATTTTAACACTTTTTAAACTATCATTAACTATGAAATGCCCTTTAGAGTCTTCCAGCTTCACTCTGAACAAAATCTGACTCTTGCCCTCTTTACGTGGCTCCTGGCGTGCACGAATGCCCCCCCTTTCACACACACACACACACCCCCCCCCGCAGGGCCTCACCATGGCTTGTTCCTTCCCATTTCAGGGGCCTTGGGGTTCCCAGCTTAGCTCCTCCTGCTCCAGTACATGCCATCAGCCCCTCCTGCTCTAGTACATGCCATCTCCTGTCCCTGAAATGACGGCCCACAGCCCTCCAGATAGCTGGCTCCTCCCCTCCCTCCGTTTATCGCCTCCAGACAATACTTATTTCTCAGACATTTTGCTGAAGTGTGAGATACATCAGGAAAGCGGCCATGTCGTTCATAGTGTTCATACAGCTCAGCGAGTTTTCACACGTGGAACAAACCCATGATGTAACTGCCATCCCATCCACGCCCTGACCTCTCCCCCAAAGGCAGCCACTATGAGACACGTAGCATTTTAGAAGCTTTCCCGTAAGATCTATGTAGACAGGGCCTCCTAGATCAGCCCAAGTAGATGGGATTGACCGGCTCACCATTAGCCTCCTGTTACCGGTACCTCTCTAGCACTTTCTCAGGTTGAGCTTACATGTGTATTTGCTTGTTGACCTGGTTGATGTCTGTCTCCCTCTCGGCACTGTAAGCATGAGGGGTTCCCTGGGGGCAGGGCCATCTTCCCTGAGTCGTGTTAAGCCCAGCAGGGTGCTGGTCACACAGGGAGCCATCAGTGCGTTGTCTGAGAGCATGAGTGGGGCACCCGAGATTCTCTGTAAAGACTAGTGATGTTTAGTCATAGAAGGGACATGCTACACAGCAGCTTTTCTGAGTTCCTGTTCTTTCCTTTCCTCAGGGGACCGTGAAACAGCTCTTGCTCTTCTCGGAGACGGAGGGGAACCCATGCCTCCTTGACATCTGTGGAAATTACCTGGTCGTCGGGACAGACTTGGCTCACTTTAAAAGCTTCGATCTTTCCCGAAGGTATTACAATACCTTTTAAAAGTTAGGATATAGTGTGGTGGGTATGAAATGGAAAGGAGCTAGAAAACGCTTTATGTTCTCGTTTCAACATTGACATGCCACTAAACTTCTTAAACACCTGTTTTGGCTTAAATTCTCAATCTTTCCATGATGGGGAAGAAGAGGGGGTTGAACAGGTGGTGCATGGGGGATTTCTTAGGGTAAGGAAACTTCAGTGTGATAGATACAGAGCATGGTCTGTTTGTCAAAACCCACAGAACTTCTCACAAAAATGGGCAAAGCATGTGCACATTTTTTTTTTTTTTTACAAATCTTTTAGATTGGGGGATCCCAGAATGGAATGCGGAAGGTGACAGGGCCTCCACTGTATTACAAATGCATGGAACGAGCCCACGGGAGGGCATGTGGCTGACCTGAGCCACTGGGGAACGCGTGGCAGCTGTAAGACTAAAAGCACCGGGACTGCACGCAGCACGGCACTCTGGCTGACAGAGTTAATTCCCACAGGGGTGCAGGGTGACCATCCGGTATAGCTTCGCTGGCAGTGAGCAGTGAGGTGACTTGAAAAAGGGTGTTGGGAGCTGTTTCCAGTTTGTTGCTCAAAATAAATAAAACAGCATTGTATTAAAACCCAAAGTAGAAAATAAATATCTGTGAATTCATACTAATATAAATAAGTGACGAAAGTAGAGGAAAGAGACATATAATCCACAGAAGAATTGCAAATAGTTTATATAGATTCTCCTTCCCATGGAGGGGAGCATAACTCACCGCTTTGTAAGTGTGGGCTGTACATAGTGACGTCCTCCCAAAGCGGACAGTATGGGGAGGGGGAAAGGAGTCACTTTACAGACATGACCCCAGACGGGAGAGACATCACAGATTCGTCATGCCGATGGCAGAGACGCCCGATGTGATGAGAGGGAATGGCACTGTACCTTTGGGTTCTTCTCCTAAACCCACACCCCAGGCGAAGCATGAGAGAAACACCAGACGCTTCCTTCCCACTGGGGGATGGGACACGCTACAGAACAGCTGACCAGTCCTCCTCAAAACTGCATGGGCATCAGAAGCAGGAGTCCAGCCCAGAGGAGCCGAAGGAGGCCTGATGAGCAGAAGTCCTGTGGGTCCATTAGGATCCCGGGACAGAAAGGGTGTTAGGGAGGAACTGAGGAAGAGTGAACAAAGTAAAAGAAAAAATCATGATGAGCAATCCCAGGGTGGTTTATATAGGAAACAAACTGGAACCAGCTAAACAGGGGAGTACATTTTAGTTCATCCTGTGAGGGAGCATAAAGGGTAATATGCTAATTAGACCAGATAGACCTGATGTCTTCCAGACAAAGCCACTGAGGCTGCGAGGGCCAAGGAATAGGCTCCGGGACTGTGAGAAGGGGCAGGCCCAGCTGAGGGACCACCCCTCCCCCAGTGCATGAATTTTCGTGCACCAGACCTCAAGTGCAGTGATAATAGTGTGATACAGCAATCCCGATCTGAAAGGAGAGATCACAAATTGCTGCAAGGGGAAATGCAAGAAGGCAGGAGGAGGAGGAAATTACGTATTCATATTTGCTGATAAGAACGTGAGAGCTTTAAAAGTTCACCCTGCATTCTGAGCCTGGCCCATTGCCCGTTTCCCGTGGCATAAGGCACCCCAGAGTGAGAGCAGCTGGGCCACTGGGCGGGGCTCATTTCTGTGAACAAAGGTTTGGGGTCACCGGAGAAGCAGGGCTTTCCTCTGACGGGCTGTGCACTGCGACGCTTCGGTGAGTTCGCTGACCCTGTCCTTGCCCTGCAGGGAGGCGAAGGTGCACTGCGGCTGCAAGAACCTGGCCGAGCTGGTCCCTGGCGTGGGGGGCATTGTGTCGCTCAGATGTAATGCCAACGGCAACAAGATCAGCATCCACCCCAGCAAGGTGGGTGCCCATGGGGCCGGCCTCTGTGCCTCCTCCTCGGTCTCCGTTAGCTGCTCTCACAGGACCCTGGGCCTTCCTGTCTGTACCTTTTGCGTCCATCCCTGGCTCTTTGCATCCCAGCTTCCATTTCTCTTCCTCTTTCACCCCATCTCCAGGGTATCCTCTCCTCCGGCTGCGCCCTCTCTCTCCTGGTGCTCTCCTTGCCCTCCCCACCTACACAGCTTCCGTTTTCCTGCCTTTCTTCCTTTCTTATTTCATCAGAAATGGGTTTCTTCTTACTGAACTCCCGCCTCTGCTCTTTTCTGTCTCTTTTCATTGCCCAACTAAACTCCTTCGGCCCTGGGTTCACAGGATTGCTGGAGAGGGCGTGACGTCAGGGTGTAGGCACCTGTGTGGAGGGCTGAAGGCAGGTGACGGAGGGCATGTTTGTCCTGCTCCCGGTGGCTGGTGCCTTGCCACCCACCAGCATGTTTGTGTTTTCATTCGTTTGTGCTCTTGGTCACGCATTCAAGAGTGGATTCTGGATTGCTTCCATACACCAGTGCGCTCTGCTGGGCACTGTAGATACTAATTGATCAGTTAGACAGGAGGATTTGGCTCCCATTGTGGTTGAACAGACATTGGTTAAAGGGTGAGGCAAACAAGTACACTTTCACAACCCAGTGAGAGCTGGGAGGACCGTGCCGGTGCCTGGAGAGTGAGTAACAGGGAGGAGTCGCCGTCCAGGGAGGTCAGGAGGCTCCCAAACGAGGTGATGTTGGAGCCAAGGTGTGAACTCCAATAGAGTGAAGTCTACCTAAGTTCTGGGCATTTGTTGCCCCTAGCAACCAAGCTGGTTCCCTTTTCTGGGTTTCTTTTGTGTGGGCACATGTACCTTTCCGTGTGAGGATCAAGAACAAAGGAGAGAGGATGAGTGGGATGATAGCATTCACAGTGGTAGCTGTGGCATTGTGCACCTAACACTTCCTTTTAATGAGTGAAGAGACTGAGACAAATTCTTTGTCAGAGATGTAGCTGGCTGTGCCGCATGGAGAAGGGCTGGGACTTGGGAAGAGCAGACAAGAGAGGCTGGCTGTGCACGGGGCTGACCTAAGGGAATGTCTGCAGGGAGTGGAGGGAGTGTGAGCCTGGCTGGTGAGCAGGTGAGAGGAGAGTTCAGAGCCCGGGATACTTGGGAGAAGATTCCCCGAGGGAGGGCAACCTCGTCCCTTCACATGGGTGCAGAGCAGTTCCTCAGACGCCACATCACCCCAGGGAGCTGCATCAGAGCTGGCTTATCCCAGTGGTCGGCAAACTCGTTAGTCAACAGAGCCAAATATCAACAGTACAACGATTGAAATTTCTTTTGAGAGCCAAATTTCTTAAACTTCTTCTAATGCCACTTCTTCAAAAGAGACTCGTCCAGGCCGTGGTATTTTGTGGAAGAGCCACACTCAAGGGGCCAAACAGCTGCATGTGGCTCTCGAGCTGTGGTTTGCCAATCCCTGGTTTATCGAATCCAGACTCCTTCTTGTTCCCGTGGTTAATCCTCCTCATCTAAAATGACATCACACTCAAGTCAATACTGAGAACAGCTGTAGTTGACCTTCACAATATTTGGGGGTTTATTTTCAATTCTCTGAAATGATAAAGTAGCAATTCAACAACCATTTTGACAGTAAGTGGACATTCAAGTTCTGTTGCTGGAAGCACTCTGGCCAGAGTGGCCTGGGGGTCACTGACATCAGGACGGGTTTTCTCAGACGTGTGCTGTGAGCTTCTGGTTTCTCTTCCCCCAGGCTGACAGCAGCCCCGATTCCAAAATCTGTTTCTATGATGTGGAAATGGACACGATGACCACCTTTGACTTCAAGATGGGACAGATTGATCCGAGCGAGACATTGTCCTTTAATGGACAGGAAACGAAGAAGTAAGATTGTGGCCACACAGGCGCATGGAGCCTGTCCCTGCCTTCATACTCTCTGGGGTGGGGCTCACTGTCTTTTGTCAGTTGCCTGCCTTCTTTTGAGATCTGACCCACTCTTTGCCACCCAGCCCATTTTTCTCCCTCCACTTCTTCATTGCATTCCGGGCCTGTCAAGCAGGGAGATTTAAAGGAGGGAGGGACCAGGGATAAATGCAGCGTCACACAGGTCACAGCTGGAACTGGCGCAAAACTGCCCAGCAGGGGGTGCTGTCCCACCTTGAGGTCCACCCCCTGGTCCCAGCCTTTGGGACCAGCATCAGGGACCTTGTGCGTGACCTCTAGAACCCAAGCCTCCTTATCTCTGCCATCAGACTCCATTGGGACTCTTTCGGGCACTTGTTTTAAATGTGGAAGAATGATCAGACAGGCTGCATTGCAACATGGTGTGCCAGTGTGCTCCCAGGCTGGAGCTCAGAGGAGGCCTGCTGACGCTGATTGGAGGGTGGCCTGAAGGGGCTGCAGAGGCTGAGAACGGGAACGCACTCATGGGTTCCCACGGGTCTCTCTCAGGAACCCTGCCTTCGGGGACGGGAGGCTGGCGCACCTTGTTCCTGTGAACCACTTCTGGGATCAGAGCGAGCCCAGGCTGTTCGTGTGTGAGGCCGTGCAGGAGGTCACGGGAGCCCAGCTGCAGCCCGCCGACAGAAAGGCCCATGCCAAGGACAGCGCCAGCCCCACGGTACCGCACAGCCTCGTTTGCGTTTAGAGGCATGGGGACTTTGGACTTACGGGTGCACAGTCTTGGTGGTAAGGTTTATAGGAAAGTTACAGGGAAATTCATTCACGTGGAGCATGAATAAGTGCCTGTGAAGCCTCTCCCGTGGGCGGACACGAGGAGGCTGAGCCCACCCTTTGTCTTGTCTGGCTCAGGGAAATACTCTGTCCTCCGGTTCTCTCCACTTGCTGCCAGCATATCCTGTGACTGAGCCGCTGAGGCAGCATGCTGACTCCTCATTCATTCCACAGCCTGCCATGGCGCTCAGACAAGGACGATCCTGACCAAAGCAGCCTCCTCCCCTCAGTCACGCTCTCTGCTCTCGCCACCCGCTCCCCACGCTCTGCAGGGTCCCCCTCTCCCTCCTGATGACTCTCAGGGCCGCATCCCAAGGGCTTGGACTCTGACACCTTCCAGTTCTTATGCATGGTGGTTCAGATGTCTAGCATTCCCTGGGAAAGCCCAGCGGTTTGCTGGGCTGCTTTCTAACCCATCTCTTTCTAAGAGAATTTATACGCAGCGTCTTCAATAAGTCAGCAAAGGTCAGCAGTCCTCTAATTTTAGGGGCTTGTCTCCCTGCCGAAGGAATTTCCCTTCGGATGCCCTGAGATTATCAGCAGTCTGTGTCCTTACTCAGAGATTTTCAGAAGTGGATCCAACCATTGGTTCTGAAACACTGAGTGGGAAAGTGTATTGAGGGAGCACCTCTTCATTGGGTTGAGAGAAGCGAAGACATTGCCCAAGGAATTTTATTTTCCTCCTGGGGGAGGGCCTGGTGACAAGTCTAGACAAGTGATAGGAAGGTGCAAATTGATGACGATGGAGTGTACTGGTCCACGTGAAGGGCGCTTTCTAGCAGTTTGAACAGATAGCTCTCTGGGTCCTTTATGAAGATGATGAGAAAGTGTAGGAATTCACACGGCAAGAAAAGGCTCCGAGGCCTCCTGCTGCTTTCCCTTCAGAAGGGCTGCAGCCGGGAGCTGCTGTGCTGAGACGCGTGGGACAGGATTGGAGTCCCCGCCTCCTCCCTGTGCCTTCCCCATCCCCTGAAGGCTGTGGCAGGAATCTTTGTATCGTTTCTCTGGGTGGTTTGAAATCGGAGTAAAGAAACTGCAGGGATATCTTTTGGAACATGAGAGCTCTTCTGAGTTTCCATCACCAGCTCGGTGGGAATGTCAGTCTTTGCTACAAGGACATCAGTCAGTGAGAATGACATGGTGGCTCTTGCCAAGCCGGATGAGGTGCATCCTTCCAGAAGATGCGTCCGTTTGTCCAAAGTACCGGAGATGGCGGTGGAGGGCGGTGTTGCCATAGGGCCCGGGCGAGAGTGGATTGTCTTTGTCAGAATGTGCTCACCCTGTCTTACCTGTGTTCTGTGTAAATGCCTGGGCAAGGAAAATGGGATTAGACACAAAATAGCAGTCTATTGCCAAACTAACAGCAGTCTCTCCCTCTCCCAGGCGGAAGCGCTGATTGTGTCCTTCTTCATTTCCGAAGAGCATGGCTTCTTGCTGCAGGACAGCTTTCCACGGCCCCCCGCCTACCAGTCTCTCCTGGGCATGGAAGTGCCCCATTATTACT
This sequence comes from Pipistrellus kuhlii, assembly GCF_014108245.1. Taxonomy (NCBI): domain Eukaryota; kingdom Metazoa; phylum Chordata; class Mammalia; order Chiroptera; family Vespertilionidae; genus Pipistrellus; species Pipistrellus kuhlii. The sequence continues at coordinate 91,667,731 of NW_023425540.1, forward strand.
TCATGACGAAGGTGCGAGTCTCGTGCGCGCCCGGCGTGTTCTTGAGTCCCTCTCCTGGCGGGGCTCGGGTCTCCCCAGGGCTGGAGCCGGGCGCCTCTGCTCACCGCTCATTGAACAAGGCACGCCGCCTGCTCTGGTTTGTCCCCTGAAATTGCAGCAGGGGTCAGGAGGGTCAGGGGACGGCTGTGCTGAGGAGGCAGGTGTCCTCCCAGGGGCTCCCCCGAGGGCACCACACCGGCAGTTCTCCTGCCTTTTTACTCAGCGGTGTTTTTTAAATTGTGTATTCCTAGAAAGCTTAGATGCTACAAAAAAAGAAGTAAAGACCAAAGATGATGCAAATCTCCATAGACCCAGTCCCCAGGGATGGCCACTGTGACCAGGCTGGCATGTGGCTTTTCAAGAGGTGTCTATACTTACCTACGTTTGTGCGTGTCACACACACGTAGGTTTTTTTATCTGTGAGGGAACAGGGTTGTTTTCGGCACACACATGCTCCTGCTCCAATGAGGCTACTTTGGCCGAGTTACTTGCCGTCTCTGGGAGTTGGTCTCCTCGGCTGCATGGCCCCCGGCCTCTGCAGGTCCCCTGATGAGCTGAGTGTGGGTCTGTGGCTCTGAGACTGCCAGAAGCTCACGTGTCGTGGCATGAGTGATGGAGACAACGAAACTGGGCGAGAGTGGTGTATGGACTGACGTTGACTTGTGATGAACAGAATGATCTTTGTGGAAATTGGGAATGGGCTCGTGTGACTTTTCCAGAATCCCTGTGCCCTGTTGATGCAGGTTTTCTCAATTCTTTATTTGAAATAGGTTGGTTCCCCCAGACAAGCGTTTTTCTGAATTTCATTTTGTGCTCCTTTGGCATTTCTGCTCTTGGATGTGAGAACTTAGAAGGCTGTGGGAGACATTTGGATTCTTTCTCTTGCACTACTCCCTCTCCCCCCCGTTGTTCTCACATGTGGACTCTGGCTCCTCTCACACCTGTATGCGTCTTTCTCTTGTCTCTTGTCTTCGCTGTGCTGCTCTCCTCGTTGTCTCAAGAGAGGAGACGTGTGTGATGCAGTGTGAGATGACTCCCCACTCATCCTCTGTTACCTTAACTCTGCCCTCTTCTCAAGATCTTGCTACATGTTAAGCTACAGTTGTATGTGAAAATACTGCCCACCTCACCTGTGTCCTCTCTAGTCAGATGGATCAAGGATATGACCCCATATCAGCTCCCCACGTCACCCCGGAGCGCTTGTCCTGGCCAGACGTGGCAGGAACAGGCTGTCACCTGATGTTTGCTTTACAGGAAATAGCTTACCCACACTATTTCCAATGTGGGAATGTGGGAAATCTTATTAATCTGACTCTGAGGTGCTTGTGGTGAATGGCCATAAAGCACTGTATTTCTTTAAAAGCTGCTCTTTTTCTGACTGCTGGCTTATGTTTACTTCCCTTGGCCACGCCCTGAAGGTTTCTGTCCCCACACTTGGGAGTCAGCAGCCCCGGGCCCCCAGCTCCCCCGTGGAGCCAGGCAGGCGGTCCTCTCTCCCCGGAGAGCTGTGTGAGAGTGAGTGTAAGCGCTGGGGCAGGCGCAGGCGAAGCGGAGCCCTCAGGTGCTCCTGCCTCTTCGAGAACTCCCGAGTGTGCTCACAGGAGCTGGGCTCTGATTGGGTCACAGCAGGGCTGATGGACTCAAATCCTGCCCTGTGATTGTTAAACCATAGCGGTCAGCATTGCCAGTTGTTAGTTGTACATTCACACTTCCAAAGGTTTCCCGTTTTATGCAAAATAATCCAAACCTCAGCCTCCTGCCTAGTGTGACCCAGCCTACAGATGGCCATGAACTCTGAATTTAAGCTGCCCTGGGTTTCTTCAGGGTCTTTGCTTATGTCCTGGTGCCTGGAAGGGTCTTGCCATCCACGCATTCTATCAGTGTCTCAAGGCCCCGGTCAAGTACCCCCTGGAATTGAGGACCACAGATGAACTTGAGAAGTAACCGTGAGATGGAAGAGCTGCTGGGAACTGAGCAGGTGGTGGAGACTAGCCTTGCAGAAATCATAGAGTAGCACAAATTCAGGCCCAGTGACGTTCAGGGGCACTGATCCAGGAGAATGAATCATGGATAGTGTGGGTGTACATCAGAGAAATGGATCCTGCAGAGAGAAATAAGTAGACTGTGGGGAAGACAGAGAGTGGTGTGGGGGGGTGGGAGGGAAGGGGAAGGGTGCAGCCTGGAGGAGAGAAGTGGGCGTGCAGGCAAAGGCAGCACCCAGCAGTCAGGAAGGAAGCCAGTAGTTGACCGAGCTGGTCCCCTCACTGGGTTGTATTTCAAGGTGCCAGGTGCACAGAGGCCTCAGGCAGCCACTGTAACATCGAGTTTCCGCTCAGACATTCTTTCTCTCCGCACACCTGTCTGGGGAGCTCTGTACCAGGTTGACATTTCTTCTGAGAAAAGCCAGTGGAGGGCACTCCACTAATTCAGGTTATCATTTTGGAAAATTCCACCTGAAGTCATGATGGCATTGTTTCATCTTAAGATCTTGTGCACATGTATACATGCCTGACTTGATAGTAAAAATTTTCTAGTTTACAAAACAAACATGGTAGGTGGGGATTTTCATGTGTGTGTGTGTGTGTGGATATTTTTTTTCCCCATTTATTTTTAGAGAGAGGAAGGGTGGGGGAGAGAAAGACATTGATGTGATGATGTAAGAGAGAAACATCAATTGGTTGACTCTTGTTTGTACCCAGACTGGGGCTGGGGATCAAACCTGCAACTCAGGTATGTACCCTTGACCAGAAGTCGAACTTGGCAATGCTCTAACCACTGAGTGCACCAGTCAGGGCTGGGGATTTTCACAACTATTTTGTAACTTTCGAAAAGTTGATATTAGGGAACCAGACGTTGAAAAATCATTTCCTGTGCATATACTTGCCTTTGTTTATCTGATATCTGAAACCAGAGCCAAAAGCTCATTTCAAATGAGGGCTGGTTTTGTTGCATTTGCCAGGGCCTCCTGCTGACTGTCCCTCCTGCAGAGGGACCCCCATAGCTGACATATGAGAGAGGCTTAGTGTAGATATTAGCTGTACATGAACTGACAAATAATCAGTGCCCTTTCTCAATCAGCCAGGAGAAGCAGACAGAGACAACTTGGTGGATGCCCAGCACAACCGCGTCCCCCAGATGGTGGGCAGGAGGCCCCTGCGAGATTTCGTGGGGCTGGAGGACTGCGACAAGGCCACCCGGAATGCCATGCTCAACTTCAGCTTCTTCATCGCCGTTGGAGACATGGATGAAGCTTTCAAATCTATCAAACTCATCAAAAGGTAAGAATTCCGTTCTCAGAGGTGTCGAAGGGATGTGTACACTCTTTTGTTACTTTCTGTCCCCTTCTATATGAGATTCTAAGGATCATTAACACCTCTGTGACTCTGTCATGCTGTATTCTCTGTCTTTTCACTCAGTGAAATGCCACTGCTTATGCAGGCACCAGGACACGTCTGGCGTGTGTTGTAGAGCAGTGAGTTTTGGTGCAACACAGCTGGGTGTAAGGAGCAGGTGAGCCTGGCTCTCAGCCTCTGCCATGCTTAGAGCCTCTTGGGCTGTTATTTAGTTATTTTGATTCATTTTATAGTGTCTGGACACTTCCTAGTAGAAAGTTCTGCAGTTGCTAAATATTTGTAATACCTGTCCTTCTGGGAACAATTGCTACTAAACAAAAAATGGATCTATATATATAAAATCTTAAGCAACCTTTACGATCGGTTGACCAAACGACTGGTCAACCGATTACTATGATGTGCACTGACCACCAGGGGGCATATGCTCAATGCAGGAGCTGCCCCCCTGGTGGTCAGTGCACTGCTACGGCCAACCTCCTGTGGCTGGCCAACCTCCTGCAGTCCCTCTACCCTGGCCGGCTGGCCCTGATCAGCCCCGATTGCTGGCCAGGCTGAGGGACCCTACCTGTGCACAAATTCATGCACCAGGCCTCTAGTTTGATAATAAACACTCAAAACAGTACAGTGAAAATGCAATTAAAATTACTCTGAAAAAAGTCAATCAAAGCTGTCTAAAAGCAGCTTCCACTCTGTTCCTGAGAGAATTCAGCAATTCTTCTCAGGGACATTTGACAGCTTTCAGTCTTGAAAGGGTAGAAAAATTATTACAGAATGCAACAAAAGTTGCAAGAGAAAGATGGAAAATTAAGTTGCCTGGAACGAGCCTTCTTCATCAGCAGTGATGGTTTCAGTAACATGGAAGCGCCTTTCAAATTAGTGTGCGACCCTGGTTCCTTGGCTTCTTTTCTAAAACAGGCCTAGCCTTGTTCCAGCTGGGAGGCCTTTCCAATACTGGCCCTGTGGACAAGAGGACTCTTGTTGGAAGTGAACTTGAGTAGCTGGATGGCGCAGCCAAGCCTTTCTCTGCTCACTATTCATTTCATATAAACACAATCACAGGCTATAATCAACCACTTGGCCAACTTTAAAACTTTAATGAACATTTATATAATCATATACATAATATTATTAAAATTATACACCTTAAATATTTCATTATTCTTTAAAAAAACAACACACAATTATTTTTAGCATATGATTTGGAGCAGATCCATTGTAGGAAAGAACTCAAAGGGAGGGAGTTCAGATCTAAATGTTCCCATGAGCCTACTGGTTGTAGGGCAGGCATCTGGCTGTATCTACACTGACTGCTAGCTTTATTACAGATGATTAGGCCATGGATGCTTTTAAATCATCCTCAATTGCTTTATGACTCTTCGCATCCGCATACCCCAGATGGTGAGCAGGACCATTTGTTATGACTATCCTGGAGCGATATGGTCTTTGAATTCCAAACTGGCCACCTCACTTCTCTGGAACGTTACAGGCAACAAAGCTAAAAGTTTCTTGGGGTCGAAGGCTCAGCCAAGCGACAGCCAGGCCTTACGCTGGCTTTGCATGGCACCCCCGGTGCCCAGGGTCAACTTCCTGGGCCAGAGGAGGCGACAGTGATTCTGCTTCTAGGTGGCAAGAGGTCAAGCCATGCAGTTACCAAAGGACTGTCCTTACAGGTGTCATCAGGCAGTCATTGATGATGTGGGCCAGTTTTTTAATGTTTTCTGTTCAGCTGAACAGGTGTAAGAGCCGGGTGGTTTGGAAATCGTGTAGCGTCGTGAAGGTGTCGCCCACCAAGTGTTTGACTGAAGAGAGGCCAATGGTTTTATGTGGGGGCAGTGGGCCTCTCTCTGAATTTCTTTAAACGAATAGACTTTCCTGTCCTGCTCCACTCATTGTGGATCTGCCAGCGCATGGCCACGGCATGCAGAGTCTGAGGGAGCGTGGGCGACTGAGGCTCGGTTGACCAGAAACGAGAATAAGGACATGAGTAACCCGAGGTTTCACTCCCACCAGATCTTTAAAAATGCCTCAACCCTTCTCTTACTGCTAACCCACAAAAAACACATAAAATAGACCAAATTCCTTTTACCACGTGGCGGTGTAAGGAGATACAACACACATTTTAGACAGTGGTAAGAGGTTTCTGTTTTATTTTAACTTAGAAAAATAATCAGGCACAGACAGACACTACTAACTCCTTCTTGTCCTAAAGCCGTAACCATCTGATTATAGATTCTGAGCCCCTCGAGGAAAATACAGCCACTTCCAGAATATCTGCCGGGGTGTTCTGAAGAGAGGGTGGCTGCCCATGCCCGTCCGAGCGGGCACAGAATAAATTAACCCCAGACCAGGGCCCTGCGCCCCTCACGTGCGTCTCGGGCCCATCGCCGTGCGACGTGCGTGCGCGCTAAGCCAGGTTGTGAGTGGGTCGGGGGGAGGCTGGCACAGACGATATATGATCATATATTTATATAAACATAGTAAACATACCTGTGTATCGTACATATGCATATAGAAGAAACCATAGGAATCGCCGCCTCCACGCAGGCGGTCCCTTGGTTTCCAGACTGTTCCATTACCGTGGACACTGGTCCAGTGCTGGGCAGGGCCCTGCCTGGCACCCGTCAGCACGGCGACTCCACGTAGTCGTTGTCCAGCCCACGGCGAAACCGAGCCGTCAGGGAGCGGCTGATGACGATCACGCGGGGCGCCATGCAGTCCTCTCTCCTGTGGAGAATGTTCCAGATGAGCATGGCGGCGGCCAGGGTGGCCAGGAGGCAGGCGCCGATGTTCAGGTAGCAGGACCAGGACAGGCTGGTGTACGGGCCGATCCTGTAGAATGTCACGAGCCCAATGACCAGGATGAAACCTGTAAGTGAGAGACAGGTGCTGAGAAAGCCTTTCTCTGCCAGGAGAAGCCTGCGGAGCATCCTGCTCCAGGCAGCTGTGCTTCTGCCCTGCCCTCTGCGCGCCCCGGGCTGGAGGGGAGCCCCGTTCCCAGTGCTGGCCTTCGGGGCGGAGGTGCCCTGCACGGGCCCACGTGGGTTGTCATGGCCTTTGCGTCTGTAGCTGGGGGTGGGCGGTGCAGTGTGCGCCCGCTAAGCCCTGCGCCGGATCCTTGCTCGGGGCTTAGAGAAAGCAGTCCGGCCATGCGTGCTTCCTGGACCCTCCAGGGGTCAGGCTGCTTCCGGAGCCCACCGCCCCGTGAAGGGGGCACTGACGCGCGCTCTCCCTCACCCCAAACAAACCCGGTTCGAAGTGAAACAGACAGTTTTCTAAATCCCACTTAGTAACAACTTGGATTGGTGTTTAACTTGGTCTGAATTCCTGTTCCTAGGCCTTTTCTCGTTCTTAGCATTTGCTTCTAAAGGAAATAGAGACTTTTCTTCAGAACTCCAGGTGGCCTAGAGCCTGCATGCTTAGGCAGAGGGCAGAGCTGAGGTCGGAGATGTGTCCGAGTCTCCTGCTGGCGCGTTTGGCTTCTCCTCTTACTTCTAAACAGATGCAGCTGGTTCTGGAATTTCCCTCTCGCCCATTATCTCTCTTGCCCCCCACCCCGTTGCATTTGTTTAGAAGGGGAGGGGGCTGTGCTGGGACCGTGGCCAGAGTATTCCACTGATGGCAGTTCCCACAGTCTGGTTCACATTTATTTTTTAGTTTGTTTCATGTAGTGTTTTTTAAAAATATGTATTTTTTTATTTATTTCAGAGAGGAAGGGGGAGAGAGAAACATCAGTGATGAGAGAGAATCATTGACAGGCTGCCTCCTACACACACACACACACACACACACACCCCACCCCCACCCCACCCCCGCCCAGAGGAGACCAAGCTCGCAAGCCTGGCATGTGCCCTAACCAGGAATCTAACCAAAATCTCCTGGTTCATCGGTCGACGCTTAATCACTGAGCCACACCGACTAGGCCAAACTTGTTCACATTTAGTTCATAGCTACGGTAATACCACAGCATCGTTGCTTTAATAATATTATCTTTAAGGAGCTCCAGAGACTTGATTTTATTAATTCTTGCAATAGGAAAGCCAGGATTTTCACCCAGAACACTGCTGTGAATCCAGGCTAGAAACCCCGACCACTGGGATGGGGGAGAGACCACCACTGCTCTGCTGTCAGGAAGCTGGTCCTGTCCCTGAGATGGTCACACTTCTCAGCTGGGAGGAGCTAAATGAGGCAGAGGAAACTAGAAGGGGGCCAGGGGGTTGAGCGGAGCCATGGCTAGCAAGAGTGAGGACAGAAGCAGAAGCAGAGCCCTGGGAGGCCGGGGGAGCCCCATCTTCTCCCCCAGCACCCCACCCTCTGTGGGCTGGCCGAGGAACCAAAATGCCTGACAAAGACATAAGTTCTCTGTAACCCAGCATGTCCAGATGGGACTCTGGCCCCGCCCAGGCCCGTCCACGTTCCCTGCCTTACGCTCTGGCCAGGCTGCTGTTGCTATGGTCCCTGCCTGCCCTGCACTGTGACATCCATACGTCTGTTCCTGCTCGTCCCACCCCACGGCCTCCCCTGCTTTCCTCAGGAAACCGCGTCATGCACACCCAGCGTGGCCGGACCGGAGAGCCGCCGCGATGCCAGCTAACGGTCCTACCAACCAGGGTACACGTTAGTGCTGGGGTGTGGTGTGGGGGACAGGCTTGAATTTTCTAAAAACAAGCATATGGTCTCATCATCACGTACCTTCTAGAACGTATGAATTAAACATTCACCTACCTCAGTCATGCCCTAAACAATGGTGACAGTGACTAATCTCTATTGTAATTCTCTACAGTTCTCTGTGGAGCTTTTTTATACATGGAAAGCTTCTGGATATTTCCTTTCTGTTAAAAATAATTCTGTTTGTCATGCACACGGACAAAAAAAAACCCTGTCATTTCTCTCTCCCAGGGAAGGGTGCATCCTCTGCCCACGATTTAATGGCACCGAGTTTAGCATTAGTGCGGACAGGAACTGCAGCCTTTTTCGCGTTATAAGAATGAAAATGCTTTATGTGTCCGCCTCATTTTTACTGTCTTTGGGCATTTTTTATCACCCAAGGGAGCTTGTTATGCTTGGTTTCAACAAGACTCAGAAGGATGGGCAGGATGGGAGCTTTGGGAGAGGGAGTTAGGACCCAGCTTACGTCTGAGAGGAGAGGAGCAAGGCCCTGACTGGAGGGGGCCCCCAGCAAGGCCCGGGGGAGCCCTCGGGGAGGGCAGCACTGAAGGAATTTACCAGAAGGTAATAACTCCACCAGAAGGAATTTACCCAGAGAGCAGCCACACACCCTGAGGGGGGACACTGACACTTAACCTCTGCTGTGATTGAAACCCATTTCTAGTTATTTATTTATCTTAAAAGAATTCTTTTTAATTTTTTTTATTGATTTCAGAGAGGTAGGGGGAGAGAGTGAGAGATAGAAATATCAATGATGAGAGAAATTAATTGATAGGCTGCCCCCTCCACGCCCCCCAGGGGGGATCGAGCCTGCAGCCCAGGCATGTGCCCTTGATCAGAATCAAACCCGGGACCCTTCAGTCTGCAGGCTGAGCAAAACTACCTCGGATTATTTTTAAATATATATATATATATATATTTTTTTTTTATTTTAGAGAGGAAGGGAGAGGGAGAGAGAGATAGAAATATCAATGATGACAGAGAATCATTGATCAGCTGCCTCCTGCAAACCCCCTATTGGAGTTCAAGCCTGCAACCCAGCCATGGGCCCTGACCAGGAATCCAACCATGACCTCCTAGTTCATAGGTCAATGCCCAACCACTGAGCCATGCTGGTTGGCTGTTTCTCTCTACTTAAACTAAGCTTCTTTTTGTGTTGGGTGTGTTATAAGAATATTTTAAAAACCTGTCACGTGGCTTCGGCTGCAGTTGTACAGCATCATTGGTCCTAACAGAACAGTGAGAGAGAATTGGGCCTCTCTGGCCTCCAGGGCAACCCGCTCTCCCAGCTCAATTCCTGTCTTGAGGCTGGTTCACATCACTGAGGAACACAGAGAGAGGACCTAGAATTAATTACCTTCCAGATCTTTCAGTGGAGACGTGTGAAGTATGAGAGCTGGATTGAGAGAGGTGACCCTGCTCTAGAAAGGAGTGAAAGGCGCACACTCCCAGATGGGCAGGATCAGGAAGGGAGGGAACACAGTGCGGCTCAGGTTCGAACGGCGGGGTCCCACCCTCACTGAGCGGGAGCTCAGGGCAGCATGGTGTTGCCTTAGATCTGCAGTTCCTGTCCTGGGGGTTAGGCTGGAGTGAAACTGCTGCTCTCCCAGGAAACAGCTGTGCCCCAAATGTGCAGTGTCTGAAACTCGTGTCCACGGACACAGTGGCCCCGGGCAGCCGGGACGGGAAAGGGAGCCCGCTGCTCTGGGGTGGGCGCAGAAACCTGGTGCCGAGAGGACGTCCCGGAGACACAGCTCTCACACGTGCCCTTTGTGTGTGGTTCTCACAGGCTCAGCCACCAGGCTGCCTTTTAAGAAAACCCGAAGAGGGAATAAAAGTATAAAAAACCAGGGAGCCCTGGCCGGGTGGCTCAGTCAGTGGAGCATCATCTCCTACGCCGAAAGGTTACAGATTCAGTTCCCAGTCAGGGCACATGCCTAGGTTGCAGGTTTGAACCCTGGTTGGGGCATGTATGGGAGGCCACTGATGGGTGTTTCTCTCTCTCTCTCTCTCTCTCTCTCTCTCTCTCTCTCTCTCTCTCAATTAAAAACAATAAAAGACCCTTGGGTGAGAATTTAAAAGACACAGGGAGTGGCTGACGCAGTTCAGGCAGCAGTTACCTCCCGGGGGAGAGGCGGCCTCCTCATGTCTTACCAGGGCACACATGTTTCACTGAGTTCTTTGCGTACATAGTTCACAATAAACCATTTAGAATATCTTAGAAGTGCACCTAATTTTAGATTCTTTCATTAACAAGCACTTCCTACGGTCCGTCATGACACTGGCAGTCCGCCTCTGCTTTCACCTTTCCACAGCCGGTTCTGAAGCAGATACTAATACTAATGCACGCTTCTCCTCCAAGCGCACCGTCAGCTCTGGAAGACACACATCACGTGCCCCCCACGCACAAATGCTCTGTGTGGCAGCTGCTGCCCTCGGACGTACCTCAGCCTTGCCCGGCCCCGCCTCAAACCCCCTCCCCTTCTCTTGTGGCCGCCCCGTCTCTGTCACTCTCTCTGCAGCCACACTGGTGCCTCCCCTGCCTCTGCGATGCCAAGTTCTACCTCCAGGGCTTTCCTGGTGCTGCCATCCCTGTGTTTCAAGAGCCCTGACGAGAGGGCTGCCTCTGTCATCAGGTCCCGGGCCCCTCGGCACTCCGTGTAAGCTCACAGCACGGTGCCTCTTCCAGCTGTTGTCCCTGCAGCTGGAGTGCGGCCCACTATTGATCTCAGCCTCTCAGAGAGTCACCCATTCTGAGACAAACCCAAGGAGATCCCCTAATGCAGAGTAGAATGTTCTAGAAGTGTGGTCACTGGGGAGGAAGACGTGATGAATAGCAGCTTCCATAGCAAGTCCTCTAAGCTTCTTTTTCTCGTTTGTTTTACTACATTAATCTATTATTAAGAAACAATTGCAATTGTAACTAACTTTGCCATCTTGACTGGAGGCTCTTCTGAGCCTCTTGGTGACTACAGCCTGTCAGAGGGACAGGACCCCGGCCCCCACAGTTGAGTAGGATGTCACTGAGCGTGCAGCCGGGCTGCCGTGCTGGCACCTGGCGCTGGTTACTACACGGTGTGGTTGGCAGACCTACTGAGATTCCACTCCTGTGTGCGTGGGGCAGGGCAGGGGGGCTGAGGCTCAGAGACTTGTCCTTGGGAACCTGGCATTCTTCTGGGGGCGATAAAGATGAAATTAGTCACTATAGCATGGCCTGCCCTGTGAAAGAGACAGAACACGCGGTGGGAGTGAGGGCGCAGCTCTGCCAGTGAGCAGGGATGGTGGCGGGGCGAGCCCTCCCGGGGAGCAGCCTGCGACACCGGGGACCAGCGTGTGGAGAAAGCACTCTGAGCGCCCAGTGGTGCAGATATTAACTCCCGGAACTCTCCGCAGATTTCTAACCCCCGGACAGTCCCAGCAGAGTGGCAAGACTCGGATGCTGTCCTGTGCCCACAGCTCAGGGCTACTCAACTGTACTGTCACTTCTTAACATCACTATTGTATTTTGAAAGTAAGGTAGGCTGTGATTTAAAAAAAAAAAAATTATGGATTTCAGAGAGGAAGGGAAAGGGAGAGAAACATCAATGATGAGAGAGAATCATTGATCGGCTGCCTCCTATTGTGGATTGAGTCCACAACCCAGGCATGTGCCCTGACCGGGAATCGAACCAGTGACCTCTTGGTTCCTGGGTTGACACTCAACCATTGAGCCACACCCGGCTGGGCTAGGCTGTGATTTTGTAACCATTGGAATCCGTTTATTATTTCCTCTCTATGTTTAGCTATGTTGCCTAGAAGGTACACAGACTGAGGTTTCAGAGTGTGTCTGTTTTTCCCATTCCAAGATGAAAGAACGTTCAGGGTATGGATAACTTATTCAAGAAGTGTCTGTTTGCCTTGGTCACTGGCACCACCAGGTCACTGGCTCAATTCCCAGTCAAGGGCACATACCTGGGCTGCCAGCTCAGTCCCTAGCCCTGGTTGGGGCATGTGCAGGAGGCAAGCAAAGTCAATGGGAATATCCTCAGGCGGGGATTAACAAAAGAAAAAAGAAGTGTAAATTCACCTGTTCACAGACACCTTGGGTTTTGCCATCTCACCCTGAAAACACCATCAGGAAAGTGATAAAGATGGCAGGGCAGGGGCAGTGCACAGCCTGACAAATGGCGTCAGTGCAGAGTGAAACTGGACGAGTGGTGCCTCCTTCTATCTCATCAATTGTCTTGAAAGTCCAGCCGTGAGCAGCACAGGCTGCTGTCAGCACAGGAGTGGGAGTCTCACCTCCCAGCTGGTGTCACTCAGAGGTGAAGTAGAAAGGAAGCGTTATTACATTTACATGACTTACTCTGTGTAAAGATCAGTGTTGGCTTTGCATTGTTTTAGTTCAGCATGTAGTCAGAGAAGGGGTTTGCTTCCCTCACATTAAAAACAAAAAACAAAAACACATTTAGAAAAACCCTCCTCTGCACCAGGAAGGTGCAGAGAACCTTCTGGAACAGTGGGCACGGGGGCCGTGCTGCGGGGAGCGCCCAGGCCCCACGGCGGCTCCGTGGCAGGGCCGGTGCCAGGACACTCGCACCCTCCTCGCCAGGGACAGCTGCTAGACAGTGTCCACTGGGCCCAGGGTTAACAATCGCCTACCCTGCCCTAGCCACGGGGCTGTGGGCACTGAGCGACTCAGGCAGCGTGGGGTCTTCTGTGGGTGCCATGTGTCAGCAGTAAAAAACCACAGAGACATGGGAAGGCAGAGCCTGTGGGCTCCCTGTGCACCACCAGCCTCAGCCCAGACACCAGGAACCACCTGTACAGACAGTTCTGAAATCACACTAGCCTTTTGCTTCCATGGAGCGCCCTGGCTGAGGGGGGCATGGTGTTGAGCTAGGTATGGGGCTTGCTGGTCAACCTCAGATTTTCTGTTTCTGTTGCAGCCTGAATAGATCCCCCTCTCTTCAGAGTTGTCCCTGGAAAGACTTGGCAGTGAGGTTACTGTTTGTCCAGAAACAGACCAGAGGGGAGAGTTTTAGCAAACACACCAAATTCTGCTCATGGGGCCGGTTCCATCCGCAGGGGTTTCTGTTTGCAGAGGCAGCAGCCCCTTCCTGTGAGCCGGCCTCCCAGCGGGCAGTGTGATTCACAGCTCAGCCTGCAGAGCGCCCTTTCCTTTCTCTTCCTTCCTGCCCGCTTCCTAGGGCGGCCGTGTCTGTCACGGGGCCTTCCTTTGGAGTGACTGTCAGCACACGCAGGTGGCACAGTGGAAGCCGTGGGGCTGACCCCGGAGCTTCGCCCCGCACACCTGCCTCCGCATGCACGGCCGCTGAACGGGCAGCTCTGGCTGAGGCTTCCAGAGAGAATATTTGCAGAGCAAACTAGCCAGTTAATGGATCCACTCAAGGCACAGCTGTGGCTGGGATCTTCCTACGCTGTGAGCAGGAAAACAGTGGCTGTCCAGTGTTCCTCCCTAGGGGACGGGTTCTGGAGAAAGGACAGACTGAAGATGGTACGATTGATACAATCAGACACGTCCGGTAGGAGCCGGGCTCGGAGCAGCGGTGAGAAAAGGGAGAAGGAAGAAATGAGAGGTGCAGTGGGGATGTAGGCTGGGGCATGGGACACAGATGCAGAAGACAGAAAATTATCCAGACCAAGCAACACACCTGTGTATTGTAAAACACAAAACCTCTGAGAAGGCCCTGAGCCCAAGAAATCAGCAGAATCCCCCTCACTCCTGAGATGCCAAGACAATTACCACTTATCACCTCGACTGGCCTCAGAGGACTGAGAAAATCAGCATTCTCAGGGGCGGGGGTCAGGGGCTCCTTGTGTGTTTATAGGTTTTGCCATAGTGAGAAAAATTCTAATGATTTCCAGAAATGGAAAGAGGAAGCCAGCAGACGAGTCCACGTGAGGCTTTTAAAGCAGCTTTTGACCGGGTTCCTCAGTAAACCCCTCTCTTAGTCATCCTGCTTACGCTCTCGAGGGGACTGGCCGAGGCCAGAGAAGGAGCGCAGCCCCGAGCCTGGCGCCGGAGGTGGTCATGGGAGGACTGACATCCCGGCCGCAGCGCGCATGTGCAGGGGAGAGCTCAGTTTGCAGGTGACACCAAACTCTCCAGTGCCAGTCTTAGGAAATTGGGTCACAAGTGGCCAGCGATAGACAAGTGCTGGTCCCGTCTTTGGGAGAGAAGCACAAGGGATTGGCCTGCTGGGCAGCCCCATAGAGGAGTTGAGGAATTTGGGGGGATGTCCCAAGGAGAGCCCAGGGCCGCTACGAAGGCAGTTCAGAATGAGACCTGAGCCGCCGGCCTCCGCAAAGATGGGTGGGTGCAGCACCGGACACCGTTAGTACTTGACCTGCATCGTTTCGCTGTGGTTATTGTACTTTGAGGAAAACTGTAAGTTAGAGGAAGGTCCAGGGCCGCTCACATGATTGACAAGGAGGCCAGACTGAAACTTCCACAGAGATGGAGGGTGAGGGTTAGTATGATGAGAGTGGATAAATCATAAACTAGGAATAATACCGAATATTAGGATAAGAAGCCCATGGATGCCTGAGAGGTCAGCCACATGCTTCAGAAGAAACAGGGCGAGGAATGTGTGGCTGGCAGCCCTGTGGCGCTGGGTAAGGGCAGATGGCTTGGGGAAAGCCCGCTTTGGGACATTGCGAAGGGACTGTGTTCTGGGTGTCACAGGCATGGAGGGGTACAGCCCGGGACACCATTTCTAGGGTCCTTGATGCGGCAGCACTAGGGAATTTTTTCACGTATATACTGGCATTTTCCAAAATGGATCGGAGGTGGCATACGTTCAGGCTTTGATGAGCAGTGGGGGTGAGAGAGGAGGGCTGAGGGAAGGAGTACATGAGCAGCCTGGTCGTGGGGACCCCCATTGCATGGCCCCATCTTGTCATCAGGCAAGACATTGGCTCCCAAGACGAGGGGGACAGACTACTAGCCCAGGGCTGTCAGTAGTGGGGTGCAGTCCTCCACCCCAGGGAGAGCACCAGCAGGCACTGACGAAGGACGGTGAGCCGAGAGGGACCCGCTATGCTTCCAGCCTGAGGGAGCACGTGCGGCCACAGGCTCTCAGGCTGGGACTCTGGCACACAGGGCACTGCCCCCGAGGCTCAGTGGGCGCCGAGGAGTCACCCTTCAAAGACGCAACCTGACCCAAGTACAGAGCCCTGGGTAGCCGCCAGATCATTTGTCCCACCTAAAAGTGCCAGCCGAGGGCCATAGTAGTCAGTCCTGCTAGCCCACAGTGAGGGCCGCTGCAGGAGGTCCCACTTAGGAAAACTCCAAGGCTCCCCCCAACCCCCTGCAGCATTCTGCCCCGGACAGTCTGCCCATGGCATGGGCTGGGGGCGCACTAGGGGGCTCCGGCTCTCGCAGCAAGCTCAGGCGGAGGCTGTGTCTGGGGACTGAGCGTCTCAGTGCGGTGTCCTGCAGGGTCACAGTGGAAAGTCAGAGTGACGACAGCAGCAACCACAACTGAAGAGGGGCTGCAGGCCTGCGGTCAGCGCCGCCTCCAGAGCCAGGCGCCGGCTCGTGCCCACTCTCCCCACACGCCTGGGAAAGCCACTGTTCTCTGAACCCGAGGCCCACAGCTCAGCTGCAGCCTGCGCCCCAGTTTCACTTCCTGCTCCAGGAGCCCGCACAGTGGTCATCTGCGCTTGTCGGGGTCCGGGAAAGGCCGTCCACCTCTCGTGGTGGCACCCTCTGACCTCCCCCCACAAATTCGGCGCTGCTTTCCTCGCTCTGACTGCCTTTCTGCATACATCAGTGAGGCCACAGACATGAAGAAACAGAGGAGCAGCAGCGAGAGGAGGAGCCAGGAGGGTCACGGAGAAAGGAAGGTGTTAGAGTGAGTCCGATCGGAGCTCGCGCCTGTGGGAGGCCCTCAAGGCAAGGCCCAAACATGGCAGCTGCTGGCTCGGGGGCTGGGATGGCCCACAGCCCTCCCCCCTGCAGGAGCCTCTGGTGTCAGAACACGAGGGGCACGTGGTCGCAGCCTCGCTGTTCGTGGCCTCCAGAGAGGGCTCTGCGCTCTGAAGTGGGATTACCAGCAGTTGAGTGGCAGGAGAAAGAGAGAGGGAAGCCTGACCGTTGGTGTCTGCCATGTACTGGTTATAACAGGAAGAGCTGGGGGGAGGGAGGGCCAGGACTGCAGAGCCCCTCCCTGCTGGCTGCACCCTCTCCTGCCCCCGGCTTCCAGGGGCTCTTAGACACCCCGTGGGGCTAACACGCGGAGTGCTTTCCCCAGGGAAAATGCAGCTTTTCACAGCACATCCAGCTTATGGGGTGAGGATGGAATAAGGGGCAGAAAGGAAATTTTTTCACCTTTAAGGTAAATTAAAATTACTCTTGGAAAATGCTGCAAAGAAAGTAGACACTTGTATGCGGTGGCCTGAACGAGATAGAGCAAACTGATGGGGTGAAATGGCTGATATGTCATAGGTTTTGATCCATGAAAACGGCCATTTTGTCGGGTCCCCAATGCGACCTGGCCCTTTGGAGCCGCAGCTCTGAGGGGCTGAGACTGTCCTCGCACAGAGCCAGGCCAGGCACCGTGTGAGTGTTGGTTGTGCCCAGAAGCTACTGGGAATGAATGAGCAAGTGGGCAGATACCCATCTCGGGAGGCAGGGCCAGGGCGCCCGGCTGGCAGCATGTGCCGCCTCTGCCTGGCCCCAGCTGTGCCCGGCCCCCGTTTCGCCATGTGCTTTCCCTTCCTCGGTCCTCCCCTGCCCACCCTCTGGCCCGGCACTGGGGACTCAAGGTTGGCTTGCGTAACAGGTACTAGCAGGCATTTCCCCCTCCTGGGACAGGATATCCTGGCGCCCTCCAGTCTCTCCCTGGCTGTTTAAAACAGACCGGAGCACAGGAAAAAACCTAACTCTAAAATTAGCAGCATGATAGAAGAAAGGCCCGTAGCTGCATTCTGTACTGTTTGTCAATGAAACACGTCTAAACAGGGCCAAATGCATTTCCTTTTTGGGCAAAACAGACCTGCTGGGAGTACCGGGCAGACACCAAGGGGAGAGGCTGGCTGCCTGGGAGGCGAGAGGGACACTGCGGGCTGCCGCTCGCCGCTCCTGGCTTTTTCCGTCAGCCTCTGCCTGACTTTGTCAGCAGAGCCCGGTCCGACCTTTCCAGCGGCGGTGCTGGCCTGGACATGCTCAGGAGGAGCGCGTGCTCCCCGCCCCCCCCAGGCAGGCCCGGGCCTCGGGCAGCCCTCCCGCTGCCAGGGCTGCTACAGGACAACTCGGTTTTAGTTCACGGGGCTTCCCCCGCCCTTTGAATTTTTAAAAAAATGTTATTTGTAAATAACACTGCCTTGTTCTAAAATAAGAGTTTGCAGGAAGTAAGATGTCAGTTTCACACCAAACCCGCAGTATTTCTCCGAATATCCCTAAATACATGTCTCAAAGAAATTCTTGAGAAACACTGCAGTTGAGTGATTTGATTATCCTGCTAAGAGTTATTTTCAGATCAGGAAATGTTACTTTCATTTCCTCCACGCCACCAAAATGTCTGTTTTTAATCTAGCTTTTCCAATCACGTCTCAAAATCTTCCACTTCCTTCTAGAAGGGATGGAATGTCAGATAGTCCCACGTGATAGCAACGAGCTGATTCGCTGAGGCGAGAACCCGGTTCTGTTTCACAGCCCCCGGTTAGCAGAGGGCAAATGGGTACTTTTCCTCAATCTCTTGGAATGCGGGGTTTCCCCCACAGCCACGGAGGAGGGGGGAGGCAGGGTGCTCAGCGAGCCGTCCTCCCGCCTCAGGAATTCTCAGAGTCAGTCCAGTGGGGGGCAGACTTCCTCCCTGCTTTGCAGCTGGGTGACCCCAAGTGTGGATTGGCTCACGTGGACAATAAGTGATGGAGCCAGGATGCAGTCCGGTCCCCTTCACACCAGCCCTGTGCTCCCCTCTGGTCGGCCCTCCCTGGCCCCTGCTGCGTCCAGCCCGGGGAGGTGGCCTGCTCGGGACCACACCGCCTGCCATCCGCGGGCGGGCGGAGGCCCTTCCAGTCACACCCAGGCGCTTCCCGGCCCAGAGCACCTCAGCCTCAGGCTGGAAATCGTGTTCCCCAGAAGGATGAGGGCTGGGACCCATTATTCCTAGAATGATTCACTCTGACTTCCCGGCGGTTTCTTCTGCCGGGCTCATTGGAACTGCACCTTCCACACCGGGACCAGTTCTCCGCCAAGCACGTCAGCCACTTCGTCAGCCTGCCCCCTGGGACCACGGGCCGAACTCTCCCCCAGTGGGTAGTGGAAAGCCTGCGCATCCAGGTTTCCGCGGTGGCTAACCCTGAGCCGGCCAGAAGGAGCGGAGGTCGGGAGACTCCAGCAGAGCAGCCCCTCGCGCTGCCTCCACGGCCACCACGTGACCTCGGAGCAATCCCATCACTTACCCCGGCTCTCACCCCCCAGGCCACACGGGGGCTCAGGCCCAGCCCGGTCACCGACAGCCACCCCCGGGGGCTGCGGGGGCCTCCCAGCTGTTCCAGAGCTCACTCCCCCTGGCCCTGCCCCTGGCTGCCTCCCCCGCCTGGCATAGGCTAGGGTGGCACTCGCCCTCCTGCCCAGGGCAGGCTCCGCACCCTCTCCGGAGGGCGTGAACCCAGGCCACAGCCACAAAGGCCTCGGGGGCAGAGAAGATGCTAGAAGCCGGACGTTGGAAGACAGCACGTCATCCCCAGTCAGCACCTTGTCTCAGAATGGAAAAGGGCCGAGGGCCACGCTAGAGATACAAAACCACTGCACTCGAATGCTGCACTCCCACCCCCAGGCATGTTCCTGTTTGCTCCTGCCCACAGGGACGGGTGGGCAGGAGGGTGGCCAAGCGGGTCGCCTGGCATTAGGAGGCCACAATGGGCTTTCCAGCCCCCACAGAAGCTGCCGCTGGATTGCCCCTCGGGCGCGGGGGTACGTACTCGCCAGCTGGAACGCAGCGGCCATGGCCTCCTCCCAGCACTGGGAGTCCGGCGACAGCGGGGGCAGGCCCGTCAGCCCCAGGATGAAGGTGAGCTGGCCCGCAGCGAGGGCCACCGTGGCAACCAGGTTGCAGGCTCGCATCATGTCGAATTGCACTGGAGGGGCGAGAGGAAAGAAGGCAGGCGGTCAGCGCAGGCGGGGGCTCAGGCTGGGTCTCTCTCCTCCTGGGGCGCATCCCTCCGTCTGCACTGCAGCCTCACTGATCTCCCTCTGCCCCCCAACCCAGGCTCCGTGTGCTCTTCTCCCCAGCCTCGCCCAGACCAGGAGTGAGGTGCAAGGGACGGGCACACAGGGCAGAGGGAGGATGGAGCAGTGCTGCGGGGGAACCGCAGAGGACAGGCAGGGGCATCGGGTCCCTTCCCACGGCCCTTCTGGACAGTCTCGGGGGCCACCACAGAGCCAAGTGAGGTCTGCCAGCCTCCTGGTCTCCCTCCCCACCCCACCCCCACGCCAGGCTGGGAGGGTTCTCTCTGGCAGCCAGAGTCAAAACGAATGGAGGTGCAGTGCCACTTCCCGCCATGGAGGGAGCGCCCCTCCTCCCCATTGTGTCTCAGCTGCTTCCTTCTTGCCATCCGTCTGTCACTCTCAGCCTGAAGGACTTCCCCCTTCCCTAGTCCCAGGCCTCCTCCCAGTGCCCGTTCCAGCCTGGGGGTGGCACACTGGTTCTGGGGCCAGGATGAATGCCAGAGGACAGTGGCAGAGGCCCCGCTCCTGGGAAGCAAGAGCAGCTTCTAGGAGATCCCAGAGCCCAGGGCCAAGTGCCAGGAAAGGGGGGGGGGGGGGAGAGAGAGAGAGAGAGAGAGAGAGAGAGAGAGAGAAAGAGAGAGAGAGAGAACATGGCACTAGATGCATGACAGTCACCACCAAATTAAGCCTTTCACCTTCCTGAGCGCTGTGGGTCTGCTCTCTCAATCACTTTTCTCGCAGGCACAGCCCCCCACCCAAGCGAGCTGTACTTCCCCATAACCGAGCTCACAATCTGTATCCTTAGACCCATGGTCGGCAAACTGCAGCTTGCGAGCCACATGCGGCTCTTTGGCCCCTTGAGTGTGGCTCTTCCACAAAATACCAGGCCTGGACGAGTCTATTTTGCAGAAGTGGCATTAGAAGAAGTTTAAGTTTTAAAAATGTGGCTCTCAAATTTCAATCGTCGTGCTATTGATATTGGGCTCTGTTGACTAATGAGTTTGCCGGCCACTGCTTTAGAGTAACCATAGAAACAACAGCCATCGCTGTAAGTCCTGACACTCCTCTCTGACCCTTCCCAGGGCCAGAGGCAGGGCTTGGCGAAGCTGAGGGGCTCCGGGTGCCAGCAGGGCCAGGCCTGGCCTGGGGTGGGTCCGGGCTGGGAGGAAGGAGCAGGCGCGGGGCTGAGAGAGGCGGCGGTGCTCCTGGGGTCTGTGATTTCCTCCGCCCCCAACACTGAGGCTGGGGCTCCCCCTTTCTTCTTCACCCTGATTTTCTTTGCAATTATTTTTACCGTTTCTATGACTGTACACGGGCTCTGCTTCTCTAAAAGATGTAGAACTTAGGGGGTGGAAGTGACCTCATAGATGAGGCTGTTACACACGACGGAGGTTAACAGCCAGACCCAGAGAAGCCCGTCCGGTTTCCCAAGCTCAGCCTTGCAGGTGAGGAAAGATGTGAATGAACTGCCGGCTGAGGAGGGGAGTGGCCTGGGGTGGACACGAGCACCAGGGGAGCACATCTTGGTGCAGAGACCACGTGACCGCGGCTCCCGGAGCCAGGGCACAGCACCGGGGACCCTGGCCAACCCCTCCCGGGTCCCGCCTGCTGCCCTGCCCGCTGGGCATCCAGCGTCATCCTTCCTAGCAGCTCTGTGCACACAGCCCTGCGCTGCACACCCGGCAGTGGCTCCATTGCGGGTCCCAAGCTCACAAGCCACCGCCTAGGCCCTGCCCAAGTCCTCGCAGACCCATATTGCAGCCGCCCAGAGGCTGTAAGGATGGGACTTGGCGCTCAGAGACTGGCCCTGCGCCTGAGGAGATCCCTCTCCGAGGCCGGCATCCACCACGCCCAGGCATTTTCCAGGTTCCAGCACTGCCCGTGTGCATAGCCTGGGCAGCAGTACCTGGAATTTTTTTAATATGTTTTTATTGATTTTAGAGAGAATGGAAGGGAGAGAGACAGAGAGAAACACTGATGTGAGAACGAAACATTGCTCAGCTGCCTCCTGCACTTCCCACCACCACCACCACCACCACAGGGATCAAGCCTGAAACCCAGGCATGTGCCTGAACTGGGAATCGAACCAGGAACCTCCTGGTGGACGGGACGATGCTCAGCCAAAGGAGCCACACCAGCCAGAGCCAGGGCCTGGATGTGAAGGAGCCCAATGTGAATGTGCACGGATGTCATCGGCCGGGCAGCATGTGGCCCACACCCCGTCCACCTCCATTTCCAGGGAGACTCAGGCCCCCACCTGGGGCCGGAGAGCACCCATCACCTATGGGCCGGGCATGTGTCCAGGACTTAATTACGTTTATTCCTGATGCATCTCGCTTCAGAGAAAGAGCGTCAGGTGCCTGGCAGGATGCATGGGATATAGAAAGATGAAAAATGATGAAGAGAACAGGACCAGAGTAAGACTGGCACCGGAGTTAGGTTGTGAGATCTCTTTGGGAGCCAAAGGGGGCCCTCAAGCCTCCCATGTTCACCCCAAAAAAACCTCACAGCAAGGAAAAAGCCACCTGGTCGCTGCATCCTGCCCAGAAGCATCCTCAAGGCCGGCCCAGGGCACCTGGGGGCAGCGGAGGACCTGGGCTGGCCCCTGTGCCGCTGCCCGCTCTGCTCAGCACCCCCCGCAGCACACAATCCCTGACCGAAGCTGAGTTATGGCTCCTCTAGATGTTTGCCAGAGGCCATCGCCAGGACCTCTGGCTCAGAGCTGGCCAGAGCCTCCTGCTGTCCCCAGCAGCTGCCCTGGCTGCCTGCTGCAAGGTCTGGAGTCCCTGGGCCAGCCCGGCTCTCTGGGCAAAGCAGGGCCAGTGATGTGTGACCAGGGACATGCGCGTCCCCTTGGCGTCCCTAGATGGGTACTGAGGATCGAACTGTGCGCCAGACGTCAGCTCTGCAACTCAGACCCCACCGCCCTGTCACGGACGAGATGATTTGTCCGAGCGACAGCTGGCTGGTGGGAGGTGTTTGTGTAGAGGCAACAGGCAGCGCACAGGGACCCCCTGCTGCTGTCTCGTCTCTGTGCCCAGCCAGGGAGTGGGCACAGCGTGGGCTGGGCTTTTCCTAAGAGTTAATGAGACTGGGCACCGGCCCGATTTAAGGCGGTGGAGGAACCCCAGCCCCCGGCCCCCAGGCCAGGGTCCTGGCTCACTGCTCCCTGTTCACGTCACAGGGACCTGGTGTGAAGTTGGCTCACTTTGCTCAGTTTATTGTTGCTCAAGAGAAGCTTCTGTAGACATTTCCCTTGTTCTGGATAAATATTGGATGCTCAGAGATCCATTAAGGGTAGCTGCCACAAGCACCATAGCAATGGCGGGAGGATATTTTTAAAGTTGGTCAGGTCCTGGCAGTGTTGTTTGGTGGTTAAAGTGTCAGCCTGCATACTGAAGGTCACAGGTTCAATTCCCAGTCAAGGGCACGTACCTGGGATGCATGCCTGAGACAGCCAGTTGATGTGTCTCTCTCACATCAATGTTTCTCTCTCCCCTTCTCTCTACCCCCTCCTTCCCTTTCACTCTCTCTAAAAATCAATGGAAAAAATACCCTCAGGTGAGGATTAAGAGGGGGGAAAAGTTGGTGAGGGAGCTTAGCAAGTGGTCTGGGAAGGACAGCCAACCAGGGCGGGTGAGTGGGGATGCTCAGGACACACAGTGGGGCAGGAGGGAAGCGCAGCGTGGTTGGCTGTGTGGTGGTCAGGAGGACTCCTGTGTGTCCTGGCCTGAGGTGACCAGTCCTTAGCCTGGGGACAGAGGGAATGGACATACGGGGGGCCGGGCACGTGGTCAGCGTGGGGTCCGGGGCAGAATCCTTGAGGCCCAGGGCTCCCCCTCCACGCTGGGCCTCTGGCTCTCATTGCTCCTCAGGACAGTTCCCTACCAGAAGGATCGATCTGGACCAGCCAGTTACAGACACCCAGTCCACCTGCATCTATCCGGTGCCCCACACGTCCCTGGGTTCTGAGAGCTCCGAGGGAAGTCTGAGGTCATTCGTGCACTTGATCCGTTAGAGAGACGTTTTGCTCCCTGCTTGTGTGTCCGAAGCCACCCTTCGAACCGACAACCCCTCAGGCTGTGGTTGGGAGTCCGAGTAGACAGAGTGGGTTACCTGCCCCCAGAAACCTTGGCTGAGCCGCGTGCTTCCTGCAGCCTCCGGTTTTTGTCTGTGAAATGGGACCACATCCTCCACCCGGTCTCCGTCCCAGGCCAGGGTTCCGAGCCCATGCGGCTGGGGACAGCCACGCACCGGCACGTCGCCTGTTGGCATTGCGTGGGGACTTGGGACCCCCTTGACAGCGCCTAGCCAAGGCCCAGCTGCAGTCTCGTGTGTGTCCCATTTCCTTAAAGACATGCGCGGCCCTCAGAACCAAGGACACCCACCTTGAAGTTAGAGCCGCTAGGTCATTGGGAGACTTTGCCCATCAGCCTCCATGACTGTGTAGGTGAACCCTGATCCTGCTTTCAAAGCCAGGTTCCCAGCTTCCCGAGCAGTGACAGACCCAGTGCCCCTCGGGGCCAGCTGGGGCCTGCGACACCCAGGAGGGGCAGAGGGGCCGGGCTCTCCCCGGGGCTGCCTGCCACCTTCAGCACCCTGGCGGCTCTGGAATGAAGTCAGAACTCAGCCATGTGTTCTTGAGCTTCTTGTTTATTTTTCTTGTTAACAATCTTAATTTCCACCAGGGAAAAAATGTATATATATATATATATATATTTTTTTTTGGTTTGGCTAATGCATTTGTTCTTTAGCAAGTGTATGCCCGTGAAGAGAACTCTGTCCTGAAGGACAGAGGCAGGCTTGAGCTGAGTAGGACTGAAGTGTGCCTGTGGCTTGCCAGGGGAGGGTGGGCATGGAGCTCGGGGCCCACCCGGTTCCCCAAGAGCCAGCGCTGCCCCTCAGACCAAAGCACCCCTCACCCGTCTGCAAACACTCAACCCACGTCGTCTGCATGCCACGCAGGGCTGGCGGGCCCTCCCCGCTCTAAAAGGAGACAGAAAAGTGAGCACTTACGTTTGACGGTGCCTCTGGACTCCTGGAAGCCTGCGGCCTCCGAGCCCCAGCCCAGGGCCTCGCAGTCCCTTGTGTCCGCCTGCCCGGGCCTGGTCCCGGGGCTCGGCCCTCCCCGGGCCCTGTCCACCAGCCAGCAGGACCTCCAGAGGCCCACGCTCCGCTTGCGCCCGTCCTCCAGCGTCTGGTACACCCAGTTGGGGGTGAAGGCTGCCGCATTGTTGAGGATGAGGGAGACCAGGGCCACCAGCACGGCCGTGGCCACCAGTTTCTGGACAGTCATCGCTGACTGCTGGTGCCGACCACTCGTGGAGAAAGTCCCAGTCCTGGTCAGCTGCTGTGGCCCGGGGGAACCAAGACGCGGCTAGGGGCGGCTAGAGGACATCACCGCTCATTCTCGGAGGGGCGGGAAGGGCCGTGCGGCAGGTGCAGGTGAGCCCACCTCACGGTCCTCCTTACCCGCCTTCCTGCACCTGGAGCAGGGACAGACCCGGTCTGCAGGTGGCCACGTGGCCCATCCCGAGCAGGACGCAGGGCACCAGCGAGAGCCCCGGGTCCTGGATGCGCCGTCTTCCTGGGAAGCTGAGGCCGGGGGAGGCGGGCGGCCTCTTGCCCCCCACGCGGGAGAACGGAGAGTAACTGGGGAGGAGACGGGCGGTGGCGTGCTGTCAGCCGGCCTCACTCCTTAGAGCCGGCTGCGCTCCGAGCACGGCCCGTGCGGGAGGCAGGCTCTGAGCGGGGCCGCAGGGAGCAGCGCGGGTTCAGCAGCCGCTGTGCTGCCTGAGCCCCTGCCTGGTGCCTCCGACACAGAACGGCTGGTCCTGGAAAGCAGCGAGCTGGCTGTGGGGAAGTGTGTGTGTGTGCGTGTGTGTGTGTGTGTGAGAGTGTGTCTATGGGAGCGCGCGCGCGCAAGCGTGCATTTTCCCTCTGTCCCTCGGCAGAGAGGAAATGGTTGTTTTTGAGGCTGTTTTTGGTGAGCTGGAGGGCGTAGCCAACTGCAACAAATAGCTGCCTGCCGCAGCCAGACACTAACAGGATGTGTTTCCTGATAGGAAAGGCAGGGGGGCCTCTGAAGTCCTGCTCCATGACCCTCCTCCCCGGCTCCTCCCCATCTTCCTCTCCGAAAGGGAGGGCTGGGGTGCCGGCCCAGAACAGGCCCCCGGGCCCACCTGTCCGTCTGGGACGTGGCCAGCCTGGCACTCGGGTGCTGCCCACAGCGCTCGGCGGTCTCCTGCGCCGGGTCAGGGACAGCGGCAGGACGGTCAGGGCAGGCAGCACGCTGGTGACCAGCTGCCCGCCCAGCCCAGCACAGAGGTCCTGCCCGCCCACGGTGTGCCAGGACCCCCTTGTCCTGGGAGATGCAGATGGAGGAGGGAACTGCTCAGAGGGGAGAGCAGCAGAGGAGGGGCATGTGTGGTAGAGGTGCCCCCTTAGACGGGCCTTTGTGTCCAGCTCAGACCACCTACTGCCAAGATCTGACCGACCCCCTTGGAGAACTACAGACCAGGGCGCCCAGCGAGGCCTGAGGGGACTGAATGTGGGGTCTGGCCTGGGCTGTTAGCCACTGACGGGGATGTCAGTCTGCACAGCGGGTAAGGGACCAGGCCCGTCACAGTGGGGTGTGCTGGACCTCGATCTGAGCCGTCAGCTGCTGGGGCTTGGACAGGCCTCCTGCTCTGCTCCGAACCGGCAGACCGGCACAGCGGGGGCTCTGTGCCACCACCTCGGAGACCCCGCCCAGCGCAGGGCAGCCAGCCAGCCGGGGCCCCAGAGCAGCTGTCTGAGGGAAAAGGAACGTCGGCAGCATGGTCCGTGGGCTTTTGCCGACAACGTGAAGCCCCTGAGCTCCAGGCGGTACAGCACGTGGTGCCTTGGCTGTTTGCTGTCTTCATGAGCTGCCCCAAGGTGTAGCGACCAGCACCCTCACAGGAGAGAATGTTGGGGCTCAGAGAGGTCCAGAGATGATGCGATGACCTCAGCGGCGGTCAGCTGTTCTGGTCTCCTCAGTCCTCACCTATCACCTCCCCACTTCTGGAGCTCTGGAGGGTTCCCAGCCGTGGGTACCAAATGGGCCGCCCAGCCGCAGAAGCCCTGGCCCTGAGTGCTCTCGGTCCCAGGGGTGCTCAGGCCTCTGGGTGCCGCCTGGGGCCCGTGGGTGCCGCACACAGGGTGAGGCTCCCCACGTCACTATGTCTGCATTCTTTGGAGAATCTGGGTTCCGAGACATGTCTGTCCAAATTCTCTGCGGGATTTGACCTATTTTAGGATTTTCACCACTTTCCATGGCCTGTGCCAGGAGGAAAGGGGCTGTTCCCACTCCCTCCCTGTGGTCCTGGCTCCCGGTTCCCAGGACTGGATGGGGCCGGCCTGGTGGCTTTGTCTGCCCTCATTCCCACGGGCAGCCCCTCCTCTCAGGGGGCCTGGGGCGAGGGGTCCGAACACAGAGCAGTGGAGGGAGGCCTCGGAAAGGCAGTTTTCCCCACGCCTCCGTTAGAAGAGGATCACATCCTTGTGGATGTGAATCTCTGTTTCTTAGGGAGTCTTTAATGGCTCGTTTCTGATAAAAAGCAGCTCACGGTCTCAGAAGCAAAGCTCTGGCTTTGCTTGCCTGTGGAGCAGCCACTGGGCCAGCTCAGCCAGCTGCTCCCCTGGCTGGACCGGGAAGGGCCAGGATCCCTTGGAAGTCCTCAAGGGACTCTGCCGGGCCGTCAGGCCTGCACCCCAGTCATTTCCCCGGATTCTGGCTCATGGTGGAGGGGGCAGGGCAGGGAGAGCAGCAGGCCTGGTAGCTGCTGGGCTTGAGTTAGGAGTGACCCAGTCCTCAGAGGACAGACCCCGGCATCCATTTGTCCATCCTGTGACCACAGGGGTCCCGTGGGAGATGGAAGCCGGGCCACGGGCCTTCCTGTCCTCCCGAGTTCCCTATCTTGGGTCCTGCGTGGGGTCCGGGGCAGCGCCTGCGTGTGCCTCCCGTCCCCGCACACGGGCACACAGGACTGCTTATCTCAGAGCAGAGAGGCGGGAGGTTTGGCCGCATGTGCTGCTTGGTAGAATATGAGGCTGTTCATCCTCCAGTCATCCCTGCTCCGGTAGGGGGCCTCCAGGGAGCAGGCTGAGAAGAGGGGCCTCTGGGGCTGGATCCAGCCGCTTCTCAGAGGACAGGCTTTCCAGAAAGTTGGGCCGGTTTCAGGCCAGCCCCTCAGCTGCCCCGTCTGCCTCGCGCGCAGGCGCCTCTCTCAGTTGATGAAGTGCAGATGTGTGTGCTGTCCACAGACTGCCAGACAACAGGAAACTCTCGAGACTTGATGGAGACAGGCAGTGTTTGCTTCTTGGGATATACATTGGATGCACAGATCCCAGACGCGCACACGGGAGCTGAAGCTGCCCGGGGAGAGGCCGCTGCGCGCGGTGCCGATGCTGTGCTGGAGGCCAGCCAGGGGCTCGGCCAGCCTTGGGTGGACGTTCTCAGCCGTCCTGCATTCAGCTGTGCCGGGAGGCGCCTGCCCCCCTGTGGTTGGGCAGCCTGGCCCAGCAGGAACACCCAGGAAGTGCTTCCAGCACACGCTTTCCCGAGCTCTCACTTGGTGGAGACTTAAATCCAAGGACAGAGCCCTTTGTCACATAACACACAGCACACCCGATGCTGCTTTTAGTGCAGGGAGGCCCAGCAAACCCCAGTCAGGTCAGCAGGGCCCTGTCCTCTTCTCCCAAGAGTGCTTGATACAGACACTGCATGGGAGACGGGGAGACACGCAGCCCAGAGCTGCCCGCTGGGAGATGGGGATACGTGGTTCCCAGATTCCTCTGCTTGTTCAGGGTGCTTCCAGTTTAATTGGATTCCGATATCAACCATTTGCTTTCAAGACAAGGCAGAGGGAAGGGAGAGGGGACAGAAGGGTCATCCTGAGCCCTCATTGTCGCCCTCACACTGGTCTCTCACCCCCGTGGCATAGAGTGTTTTAAATGAGGTTCCAATCATGTGAGACCTTTTGGAAAGGGAGCATAAAGGGCCCCGTGTCGCCAAAACCGGTTTGGCTCAGTGGATAGAGCATCAGCCTGTGGACTAAAAGGTCCCGGGTTCGATTCCAGTCAAGGGCATGTACCTTGGTTGCGGGCACACCACCAGTAGGGGTGTGCAGGAGGCTGCTGATTGATGTTTCTCTCTCATAGATGTTTCTAACTCTATCCCTTTCCCATCCTCTCTGTAAAACAATGAATAAAACCAGCCTGTGTGGCTCAGTGGTGGAGCCTTGACCCATGAACCAGGAGGTCATGGTTCGATTCCTGGTCAGGCTCCATCCAAAGTAGGGGGTGTGCAGGAGGCAGCCGATCAATGATTCTCTCTCCTCATTGATGTTTCTATCTTCTCTCCCTCTCCTTTCCTCTCTCGGGGGGGTATGTGGTCCCTAGCTTGCCATATTTCCTATGGGTGGAGCCCATTCAACTCCCATTTGTCTCCCTTCTTAGTGACTATGCATGTCCACCGAGGTCCCCGCACTGCCTGGCAGTGGTCGAGATGGGGCCCAGGGTTGGGGGCTGAAGCTAACGGGGCTGCCTGTCCTCTCCGCAGTGAGGCTGTCTGGGAGAACATGGCCCGCATGTGTGTGAAGACCCAGCGGCTGGACGTCGCCAAGGTGTGCCTGGGCAACATGGGCCACGCCCGTGGGGCGCGAGCGCTGCGGGAGGCGGAGCGGGAGCCGGAGCTGGAGGCCCGGGTGGCCGTGCTGGCCATCCAGCTGGGCATGCTGGTGAGTCAGGCGGCGGACGACGGCCCGCCGCCCACAGGGTGCCCCTTGCTCCTTTGCCGGCTGGGCTCAGGGCCAGAGGACCCGGCCAGAGAGGCGGGGCCCCCGCTGGCTTTCCGGGGCGCCTGCTTGGGACCTAAGAGGGAAGGCCATGGCATGGTCTTGTCTGGCCCCTTTGGTTGCAAGGAACACAAACCCTCTTAAACTAGCTTAAGTCAAAAAGGAAATGGGGTCCCCAAGGAGCCCCCAGGCCTCTCCCCTCTGCTGGGTCTCCTGCCTGCCCTGCATGTTCCTGGAGCTCAGGGCCCATCTAGCCCAGGAGGCCTAGAGAGACTGACAGACTGAGGAGGCAGGAGTTGAGTTGCCAGATTTTGGCGGGGGGGGGGGGGGGGGGGCTGTGGCCGGGGCAGTTCAGATGGCCCGCACCACGTGGGGGGGGGGAGGCGCCCCCCCTGAGAGGAGGGCTGTGGGGACCCATGTGTCTGCTGCTTGGAAGCACTGAGCACGCCTGAGTGGTTGGCCGTGGCCCCTGGTCTGCAGGGTGAGCGCAGGCTGCTCCGAGGGCATGGCAGCGGGTCGGGCTCAGCTCTTCGTGGCGATGGAGATGCCACATCGGCAGGTAGCATTCGTCGTGTGGGTCTCAGACTACAACCTACAGTGTCCGTCTGTCCTCGGCCGGTGTGCGTCTTAGCCCTGGGCCGGTCGGCCGCACCGGCGGCGTCTGCGGTGGGGCCTGTGGGGCCGGAGCAGGGGCTGCACTGACGTGCCCTCCTTCCGCAGGAGGAGGCTGAGCAGCTGTACAAGAAGTGCCAGCGCTATGACCTTCTCAACAAGCTCTACCGGGCCTCCGGCCAGTGGCAGAAAGCCATCGAGGTCGCCGAGCACCAGGACCGCGTCCACCTGCGCACCACCTACTACAACTACGCCAAGCACCTGGAGGCCAGCGCCGACTGCAGCCTGGCCCTCAGCTAGTGAGGAGGGGGCGGGGGGCGCGGCGGGAGACTCTCCCACTCACTCTGGGACGGGCCCTGGTTGCCTCTTGCTTTTCTCTCGGCCCCAGTGAGGTGGCCAAAGAGGTTCTCAGAGGAAGAGTCCAGACAGAGGCACCTTCTTAGGGCAGGTGGTGGCCTCAATGGGTGTCGTCCAAGGGGAGCTTGAGTTGCTGCTTTAAGAGAACCTCAGAGCCCTGACTGGTTTGGCTCAGTGGATAGAGCATTGGCCTGAGGACTGAAGGGTCCAGTTCAATTCTGGTCAAGGGCATGTGCCTTGGTTGTGGGCACATCTCCAGTGGGGGGAGGGGGGTTTGCAGGAGGCAGCTGATCCAGCTGATTGATGTTTCTCTCTCATCAATGTTTCTAACTCTCTATCCCTCTCTCTTCCTCTTTGTAAAAAGTTAATAAAATATATTGAGAGAGAGAGAGAGAGGGAGAGAGGGAGAGAGAGAGAGAGAGAGAGAGGCAGGGCCACGGCTTCGCCTGGCTGCCTCGGTTCTGGGCATGAGAAACCTGGGCTCAGCTGGGGCATTGCTGCAGCCGCGGGCCAGCGTGGTGCCTGGGGGCCCGGCCACAGCTGAGCCCTCTCCAGGGCAGGCCCCGAGCAGCGAGGAAGCCCCGCTGTCTCCCGACAGCAGCTCCGCGGGCCACAGAGCTATAGGCGGGGAGAGGGGCTCGGGCCTGTTTCCATGCACTCAACACGCCTGAGAGCGTGGGAACTAGCTGCTGCTCCTCTCCTCTCGCAGCTACGAGAAGTCAGACACTCACCGCTTCGAGGTGCCCAGGATGCTCTCTGAGGACCTGCAGTCCCTGGAGCTCTACATCAATAAGATGAAGGACAAGTGAGTGTCCCCCACGGGGTGAGGGAACATGGCCGGAGGGGCGGGGGGCTGGATATGCATATGGGGGCTGGGGGCCCCGGCTGCTCAGGGAACCTCCTTCTGGAGCTTTGCACGTGAGAGTGCGAATCACCCTCTTGGTCCCTCAGAGCCAGATCCCAGGATGCTGGGTGGAGGACGGCCGATGGGAGGGGGAGTGGGGTTCCTCTGGCCGAGGTTCCTTCAGACCTTGGGCACCTCGCTCTTGTCCACCTAGCTCCCACGCCTCCTGCTGCTGGTCATGGGAAGTGCACGCTGAGGGTGGCATTCGGGCCCCGGGGGCTCGTGGCCAGCGGGAGTGGGGCCTGAGGGACGCCTGGGCTGCCGGCAGGACCCTGTGGAGGTGGTGGGCGCAGTACCTGGAGAGCCAGGCAGAGATGGACGCCGCGCTGCGCTACTACGAGCTGACCCAGGACTACTTCTCCCTGGTCCGCATCCACTGCTTCCAGGGCAACATTCGGAAGGTAGGCGCGTCGAAACCCGTGTGGCTCAGAGGATAGAGCGTCGGCCTGAGGACTGAAAGGTCCCGGGTTCCATTCCGGTCAAGGGCATGTACCTTGGTTGCGGGCACATCCCCAGTAGGGGGTGTGCAAGAGGCAGCTGGTCGATGTTTCTCTCTCGTCAACGTTTCTAACTCTCTATCCCTCTCAATTCCTCTCTGTGTAAAGTCAATAAAATATATATATATATATATGTGTGTGTGTGTGTGTGTGTGTGTGTATATATATATATATATATATATATATTTTTTTTTTTTTTTTTTTTTTTAAGAAGAAGAAGGTAGGCGCGTCCGGGGGGGGGGGGGAGTGGGGAGGAGTGGGCCCCGCGGGGGGATGGGCTGCAGACAGACCCCCGGTCTCTGCTCTTTTCCCAGGCTGCCGAGATAGCCAACGAGACGGGAAACTGGGCCGCGTCCTACCACCTGGCCCGGCAGTACGAGAGCCAGGGGGAGGTGAGGCAGGCAGTGCACTTCTACACGCGCGCCCAGGCCTTCAACAACGCCATCCGGCTGTGCAAGGTGGGTGCCGCAGGCCGCACGCCCGGAGCAGCGGGCGGGCGCAGCGGAGCCCAGGCGGGTGGAACATGAAAAACGGTGCTTTGTCATCGTTTCGCACCATCGACTGCGAGATTTCCAAACAGAAAAGTTAGAGAATCGTATCGTGAGCATCACATACTCCCATCTGGCCTGGTGTCCGCCACTCAGGCCTCCCTCTGCCTGTCACACTCGTCTCTGTCCCTGCTTCCCCATCTCTGTCCCTCCTTCCCCGATCTCCCCTCCCTTGTAAACTGAGGCTGGCTCATTGCTTATGGCCTCGCCAACAGGAGGCCGTTCGCAGAGAGCTCCTGCACACTGCGCGGGCCATAGCGTGTCCCAGCCCAGGGCCTCGCTCCTGGAAAACCCAACCTGTGGAAGGCCCTCACGTAAACTAGTTCCCACCACCGTGTTCGGTGTGATAGGGCGGAGGAAACCTCTGAAAATCCTGCCGCACACACCCAGTAAGACACGCCGCTCCCTGGAAACCACGGTCCCGTGGACGGGTGTGTCAGACAGGGAGGATGGGCCCGCACAGCATCGCTCAGACCGGAGCGGGAACCACTGAGCGCTGCCCACCCCCTTCCCGCAGGAGAACGGCCTGGATGACCAGCTCATGAACTTGGCCCTGCTGAGCTCCCCCAAGGACATGATTGAGGCGGCGTGCTACTACGAGGAGAAGGGCGAGCAGATGGACAGGGCGGTCATGCTCTACCACAAGGTAAGGGGCAGCCCGGCCCTGGACCCGAAGGGACGCGCGCACACGGCTCCCAGGAACAGGGGGCCTGCCTGGATGCAGGGGGACCGCCCCGGCGGCCGCTCAGAGCTCCCTGCTGTCCGCAGGCCGGCCACTTCTCCAAGGCCCTGGAGCTGGCCTTCGCCACCCAGCAGTTCGGGGCCCTGCAGCTCATCGCAGAGGACCTGGATGAGAAGTCGGACCCGGCCCTCCTGGCCCGCTGCTCAGACTTCTTCCTTGAGCACAATCAGTACGAGAAGGCCGTGGAGCTGCTGCTGGCAGCCAGGAAGGTAGGAGGCGGCAGGGCCCCCCAGGCGCACGGCGGGCTCCGAGGCCCCGGTCGCCGTTCCCGCAGGCGCAGCGCGCTGGGCCTCACTGTCTTGTGTTCAGTTTCCTGAGGGGGGCGGTGGCTGCGGCCTCCCCCGCGCAAAGGGCTGCGAATGAGCCCACCTTTACAGCCGACCCGAGTGAGGGCTCACTGCCATTCCACCTGTGTCTTCACGTTGTAGCCAGGGAGTTCCGCTCTTCTTGTTCGTGTGGGTGACAAATGCACGCAACAACATTTAAAACTTACCGTCTTCACCGTTTTTTAAGTGTCCGGCACAGTAGCAGTGGGTGCGTGCACATTTCCATGCAGCCAGTCTCTAGGACTCTTTCATCTTAGCATCTCGTCCCCATCAAACAACTCTCTCTCCGCAGCCCTGGCCCCCTCCGTTGTACTTGCCGCCTCTACGAACATGACTGCCCTCAGGACAGCATATGAGCGGAATTACACAGTTTTCCCCCTTTTGTGACTGGCTTATTTCTCTGAGCATAATGTCCTGGAGGTGCATCCATGCTGTACCATATTGAAGAATTTCCTTCCTATCGATATTTAAGACTGAATAGTATTCCTCATTTGCCTGTCAGTTCACCCATAGATGGACACTTGAGTTATTTCCGTCTGTTGACTAATTGTGGATAATGTTGCTATGAACATCGGTGTACAGATATCTCTTCGTGACCCTTCTTTCAATTCTTTTTGGCATTTATTCAGAAATGGAGTTGCCAGAAACAGAATGGTAACTCTGTTAGTTTTTTCCCACAGTGGCCGCACTATTTTACATTCCCACCAACAGTGCCTAAGGGCCCCTATTTCTCCACATCCTCACCAGCACTTGTTATTTTTCTAATTCATAGAAAATTGGTAGTAGCCATCCTCATAGGTATATGCACTAATTTTTTTAAGTAGAAAAGCTCTCCTTGATAGAAACTGAATAGAGATATAAATTTGTTAATCATACAAATTTAGCCTATCCATTTATTATTTTTTACTCCTTTTTATAATTTTGATTGACTTCAGAGAGGAAGGGAGAGACAAAAACATCCGTGATGAGAGAGAATCACTGATTGGCTGCCTCCAGCATGCCCCCGATTGGGGATGCAGCCCAGGCCTGTGCCCTGACCAGGAACCAAACGGTGACCTCGTTCATAAGTCAGCGCTCAGCCACTGAGCCACGCCGACGAGGCCAGCCTATCCATTTTTTAAAATTGATTCTAGAGAGAGAGAGAAAGGAAGGGGAGAGCCGGGACCGGTTTGGCTCAATGGATAGAGCGTCGGCTTGGGGACTGAAGGGTCCCGGATTCGATTCCGGTCAAGGGCATATACCCTGGTTGCGGGCATATCCCCAGTAGGGGGTGTGCAAGAGGCAGCTGATCGATGACTCTCTCATCGATGTTTCTAACTCTCTATCTCTCTCCCTTCCTCTCTGTACAAAATCAATAAAATATATATTTTTAAAAATAAAATAAAATATATTAAAAAAAAAAAAAAGAAAGAAAGAAAGGAAGGGGAGAGAGAAATAGTGATTTGTAGTTTCACCCATTCATGCATTCATTAGTTGATTTTATTTGTACCCTGGCTGAGGGTTAAACCTGCAACCTTAGCATATCTGATTGACACTCTAACCAATGGAACTAGCGGGCCAGGGCATGCCTATCCACCTAAAAGATCTTTCTTCTGCCTGGCTGGCGTGGCTCAGTGGTTGAGTGTTGACCTATGAACCAGGAGCTCAGGGTTCGATCCCCTCTCAGGGCACATGCCCAGATTTCGGGCTCCATCCTCAGTGGGGGGCATGCAGGAGGCAGCCAATCAATGATTCTCTCTCATCAATGTGTTTGCATCTCTCTCCCTTCCTCTCTGAAATCAATAAAAATACCTTTATACCATTAAAATAAATAAGAGATCTTCCTTTCTGCAGCCAGAATTATGCAGTTTTGTTGCTCACTACTGAGTGATGAAGACATTTTTGAACAAATGAAAAGGCACCTATTGTGTTCTTGGTTAGAAAGACCCCACAGATGTATGTACATCTGATCCTTCCTAAGGCAGTCCCTCACCTAACCTGAGAATTAAGAGAACACCACCACTGGCTCTCTGTAGCTGGATAAGTGGACTCTATAGTACCACAGTGAAAACAGATACACTGGAATAGCCAGGGGAAACCTAGATAAGAAGACTAATAGAGGTCATTAAAGTATAGCAAAGCTAGAATAATTGGGGTCTGTGCTTGATCAGCGGAAAATATTAGATATCTATAATAGAAGTAGAACCATGTATGTATGCATGTTGAGTATGAGATGCAGGGGCATTCACAACCGTGGAGAAAAGATGAGCTGTTCAGTAATGGGACTGAAAGCCAGGTAGCCTCTGGGAGAATCAAAGTTAAATCCTACTCATGTCCCACATCCGAGTAAATTCCTGTGGGTAGAAGGTGTAAGCTTGTCAGTGAAATAGCAGTAGTTCCACCAGAAGCTAAGAGATGTCACGTGGTCTTAAAGGAGGGAAGGCATTCTCTATGATTTAAACCCAAAGCCTTAGAGGAGAAAACTCATCAATTGGACCAAATTTGAAATTAGCACACGGAGGAAACACCATAGAAAGCAAAGATAAGTAATAAAATGGAGGAAAATATATTCTATCTAAAAGCTCATTTTCTTCATATGTATAGTTTGTATAAATCTATAAGAAAGTTACCAAAAACTCAAAGGGAAAGAACAAAGAATATGGATGGATACTCAATATCACTTATAATAAGCTCAAAACCCAAGGAGATTCCATTTCTCATGAATTAGGCCGGTAAAGGTAAAAAGGTCGGAAAGCCCACCAAATTGTCCTGGGAAACAAACAGGCTGTGGGTGGGCACCCACGCAGGCCTGTCACAAGTAAAATGACATCCCCTTGACCCAGCACTTCCTGTCCTCAGGAGTTACCTAACAACACATTTATACACGAGAGTGGCATAAGCACAGGGCTGCACCAGCAAAAGATAGCCCACTCCCATTTGTCAGCAGGACGAGCTAAATTAGCTGTGGTTCTCCGTGGAGCAGACACTACACAGCTGTCAAAAGGAGGTGCAGTTCCCTGTATACTGAGATGGAATCATCTCCAAGACACAGTTCTTTTCCCCCCGGGACATATTGAAAATATGTGAAAATATAAATTTTTTCTTAAATTTTAAAGACATTGAATTAACTAAACTCCTCAATTTAAAAATTTCAAAAGAATTCCAGAAGAAAATGAATTTCTGGTTTCCTTTTTCTCCCACAACAAATGTAAGATTCTTTTGAGCCCCACCTTTCCTTGGTAGCCTTCCAGAATGTCAGCAGCACGGGAGGCAGTGAGATGCCCCCTGAGCTGGCCCCGGCTGCCCCTGCGGAGGGGGTGGTGGGAGGGTGACGCCCCGGCTCACTGTCTGGGGCCCCTTCCCAGTACCAGGAAGCCCTGCAGCTCTGCCTGGAGCAGAACATGACCATCACCGAGGAGATGGCCGAGAAGATGACCGTGTCCAAGGACTGCGCAGACCTGTCGGAGGAGTCGCGGCGCGAGCTGCTGGAGCAGATTGCCAACTGCTGCATGCGCCAGGGCAACTACCACCTGGCCACCAAGAAGTACACGCAGGCCGGGAACAAGCTCAAGGTGAGCGGGCCGGGGCACGGACTCCCTTTGGTCCTGAGTTTAACCCAGTGGGGCGAGCTTTCCCAGCTGGGTTCTGAAGGGTGCCTGAGGGAACCGGGAGCCCTGAGCCCGTGCCTGGCATGGACCCAGCAGGCGCCTGCCGTAGCGGGGGTGACGGGCCGTGCTCCGAGCTCCCAGCCTCGCCCTGGCTCCTCCTCCTCCCAGGCCATGAGAGCGCTGCTCAAGTCCGGGGACACGGAGAAAATTGTGTTCTTCGCGGGTGTCTCGAGGCAAAAGGAAAACTACATCATGGCGGCCAACTACCTCCAGTCCCTGGACTGGCGGAAGGAGCCGGAGACCATGAAGACCATCATCAGCTTCTACACCAAGGGGCGAGCCTTGGACCTGCTGGCGAGCTTTTATGATGCCTGTGCCCAGGTACAGCCCCTGCTCGCAGGATGGGGGCCCTCAGGATTGGGGTGGGAAGGACAGTCCTCGGCCCCTGGGTCCTGATAGTCTCGTCTGCTCAGGTGGAGATCAATGAATACCAGAACTACGACAAGGCCCACGGGGCACTCACTGAGGCCTACAAGTGCTTGTCCAAGGCCAAGACCAAGAGCCCCCTGGACCAGGAGACCAAGCTGGCGCAGCTCCAGAGCAAGATGACGCTGGTGAAGCGGTTCATTCAGGCCCGCAGGTGCGTTCCTGAGGGGGCTGGGAGGCGGGCACTGCACCTTAGGCCCCAGCGAAGCCCTGAGAAGCTCCCAGCTCCTGCTCCTGCTCCTGACTCCCCTGCTCCCCTCACTGCCAGGGACCAGAGCCAGGTTCAATATCCAGGGAACATTCTTCAGAGGAACTTCCTGGACACCCAGACAGGAGCGTGTCTGAGTTCTTCTTGAGGGTCCCCTTCAGTCTGAGGCATTGCTTGGGAAGACTGTTCAAGAAACAAGCAGAGAGCAGTCTGCGGGCGGGGGCGGGCGGGGAGTTCTATGAGAGGGGCTGCTGTACCCCGGGAGGCAGGGACTGTGGTGGTCAAACCTATGCTCCCCGCACGGAGGCGGCGCAGAGCCTGTGGGAAGGGGGCTCGGGCAGCTCGTTTTCTCTGTAATTAGAGGAGAGACCACAAATCTGGATTTGTACATGACACCAGTTTCTACTGGCAGCTCATCCAGCTTTTCCAAGAGCCCACTGTGCAAGCAGCAGCTCAGCTTCTGTCTACGCCAACGAAAGCGCTCTCCTTACCTGAGAACGGGCCCCTGGACGCGTTCCAGTCGTATCTGAACGCTGCCGCGCAGAGTGGGGCTCTTTTAGGGGCACCGCCCACTCGGCTGCCGACTTTCTGGAATGTCTGCCGAGTCTGAGACTCAGGAGGGAGAAGGGAAGAGATTGGGCAGCAAGGACTGTGCAGCCACAGGACGGAGTGGGGGGACTCGTGAGGGCCAGAGGGCAGCCTGCCTGGGGTGGCCAAGTGGGGGCTCGACAGGAACGGGCCAGCTTGTCCTACTGAAGTGGGAGCTGAGCCCCTAGAGCAGGGGTCCTCAAACTTTTTAAAGTGGGGGCCAGATCACGGTCCCTCAGAGAGCTGGAGGGCCGGACTATATGAACTACTAATTCCTACTGTAACACCTCGGCTGCGCTCACTGCCCAAAAAACCTGGCGGGCCGGATCAGACTCCTCTGCGGGCCGCATGTGGCCCGTGGGCCATAGTTTGAAGACGCCTGCCCTAGAGCAAAGGTGGGAACATTATCTGCCAGCGGCCATTGGATGTTTATAACATCATTCGCAGGCCATACGAAATCATCAACCTTAAAAAATCAGCCTGCTGTATTTGGTCAAACCATTAATTATCTCACCCCTAACGCCTAGGCAGGCCAGACCCAATGATTTCCTGGGCCTTATACGGCCCGAGGGCTGGACGTTCCCCACCCCTGCCCTAGAGGCTCCAGCCAACAGCCCTGAGCCACATCCTGCCCTGGAAGCCCATGAGGCCCTTGTGGTTCTGTCCTCACTCACATGCCACTTGCTGCTCTCCCACAAGCCACACGTGTGTCACTTTACGGCCTTTGTTCATGCCAACCCCCTGCCCAATCTCCTCAGTCCCCCGGCTCCCCCCCGCTCCCCGGGGCATCACACTGCCCCGCTGTAGACTGTTTCCTGGGCAGGGACTAGGATTGACAAATCTTACAGCCACTCTGAGCAGTCAGTAAGTTTTTGTTAAGTGAATGAGTGAATTTATAAATGAACTCCTTAGTTATTTTAATTCACAAGAATTACCTTCACAAAAGATTTGTCCCTAGTAATCTGTGATCTCCTTTTGGGCAGAGGGCCTGCTCTGACCTCTGACCTCTGACAGCCAGTCCGTGTCCGGCCCCGGGCTCAGGCTGTCTCTGCTCTCGGCAGGACGTACAGCGAGGACCCCAAGGAGTCAGTCAAGCAGTGCGAGCTGCTCCTGGAGGAGCCAGACCTGGACAGCACCATCCGCATCGGAGATGTCTATGGCTTCCTGGTGGAGCACTACGTGCAGATGGAGGACTTCCAGATGGTGAGGTTCAGGGTGACGAATGGCTCAGCTTCCCACTCGCAGCCTGCAGGAGTAGGGAGCTCACACACCTCCTGTTTTATGGTTTTTATTTATTTTAGCCTTTAAAAAATACTTTTTTTTTATAGAGTTCAGAAAGGAAGGGAGAGGGAGAGATGGGAACATCAATGATGAGAATCATAGATTGGCTGCCTCCTGCACGCCCACACTGAGTATCAACCCGCAACCCAGGCATGTGCCCTGACCGGCCAGTGAACTGTGACCTCCATGGCGCCACATCAACCGGACTAGCCTTTTTTATTTTGAAATAACTTCAAACTAAGAAGTTACAAGAATAATAGAATCCAAGTGTAGTTCCTTTACCAGACCATCAGTTTTTAACATTTTGCCATATTTCTTTATTCATTCTGGATGTATGAATTGTATACACGAAATGGGCATTTTTTTGAGCCATTTGAGAGGTTCGGACCTCCTGCGATTGCTAACACTTACGTAGACACCTGGGTGCTGAATTGCTGGGTCATAGGGTGAGTGTATGTTTAATTTTCCAGGAAACTCCCAAACTGTTCTTTTCTTTTTCATGAATCGTATCAGGTTATTCTAGTCTTATCGAACAGGAACCATTCTAGTCTTAGGAACCAGGCCATCTCCTGTACCTTCTGAGAGAGTTTATGGGAGACTTGCGTCATTTCTTCCTTACCTGACAGACAGAATGGGGACGTGAACCTACCTGGTTTGGAGGTTTCTTTGTGGAAGGTTCTGGTTATTCAGTTTAATGGAGTGGTTCTCCAACAGTTTGGACCCTTTTGTCCTAGGAAAGCTGTGAGGACCCACTTTATGTGAATTATATCCACCAATATTAACTGGGAGGGGTATTTAATCGCCTTCTCGGGTCTTCGCAGATCCTCTTTGGCTTACACCGAGTGCTGTTTCCTAACAGTCAGTTGCAGGGAGAAACGGAAGCCTTCCCGCTGTACAGCTTGTGCATCAGCCCATGGGTTTATCTTGGATCTTGTACGCCTACACGATTTTGTAAAATCATGTCGGTCTTTTGCAAAATATTGGTTCACTGAGTTA
The DNA here is from genome assembly GCF_014108245.1 of Pipistrellus kuhlii. Taxonomy (NCBI): domain Eukaryota; kingdom Metazoa; phylum Chordata; class Mammalia; order Chiroptera; family Vespertilionidae; genus Pipistrellus; species Pipistrellus kuhlii. Next base: position 91,707,920 of record NW_023425540.1, read on the forward strand.
GACAAATGTCAATGCATTTCATTATACATATTTTTAAATTCTCATTTGCTGATATCACCACCCATCTCATCAGAAAAGTCTTCTAAGTATTGTGAAAATCTCCAGCTCGTGGTGCCCTGAGATTCCAACTTCGTTTGAAACCTCACATTTTATCCTTGGCAAAAATACTGTCAGTTACTATTTTCTTTAAAGTGACAGTTCATTTTTGAAAAAATATCTGGTGGCACATAACCAAGTCTGAACAGCCAGTTTATCTCTTGGTCATTTTTACAAATAAGAATGATGTTCCATGCAAATAACAAACTTCGCTCACAACCCACGCCAGCGTGTTTCCTCATCTTCACTGGCATTTGGTATGATCAGCCTCTGCTCTTTCAGCCATCCTGGTGGGCGGGTGGTGGAATCTCATTGTGGTTTTAATGTCTTCATGACCAAGTGACTCACCGGCTGTCTGCATACCTCCTCCTATGACTGTTCAGATCATTTTATGTGGGTGTTTGTCTTATTGTTGATTGTGGTCTTTGTAAGTTCTAGATACATTTCCTTGATCAGACACGTGGTCTGCCAGCTGTGAGTCTAGGGCCAATTTCATCGCATCACCAAGGCAGTACCCTCCTGAGAACTCTCGGGGCCCAGTGCTGGCAGGCTGCCCACCTGGCTGGCAGATGTGAACTACCGGCCTCTGTGCTCGGTCTCCGGGACGTTCCTCCCGCTCCTTTCTGGCCCTGTGCTGTCCTCACACACATGCGCTGGTCATTACTCAGATAAAGACTCAGAAGGACCCTCGGTAGGTCTGGAGCATGCGTGCTCACTTTGTCTCTCCCCCTTCCCTACTCCTTCAGGTTTTCTTTTTACATTTTGTTCTCAGCAGTTTATGGTGATGTCCGTGGACATCATCTGGATTCCATTATGTTCCTCCAAAGAATATTACTGTTTGTTTCTTTCCCTCCCTCCCTTCCTTCCTTTCTGTATTCATCTTTGCTCAACTCAGAGTCTAACTCTCCCCCACACTAGGCAGCTAGAATCTCTGCTCAATACTTGAGGTCTGGCCCGGCTCCTTGAAGTTTGCCCCCGTCCCTAATACTCAGAGTGCAGAGTCTGACAGAGGGCAGGGTGGACGGAGTTCACACTCAGAGTGTGAGCTCCCCCTCAATGACCCTCCTTCCCAGCATTTCCTCACATTCCAGCTGTTCGGCTTGACTCAATTCTGATGCTGGTTTTTAAGCCAGTGTGGGTTAAGGGTATCGGTTTCTATGTGCCTTTTTTTTTTTTTCTATGTGACTTTTAGCTTCTCACAGCAGCCCTGGCTGGAGCCTCGCATGTGGTAAAAGTGGTACAAGTTACAATTAGATGGAAACTCGCCTCCTGCTCCTCCGGCTTCCACCTGTCAATTCCATCTTCCTGCCGAGGCTGTTCCCAGGGTCCTTTAAGTTATTTTTGTGTGTGGGAAGGTTGGTCTGACATGAATTACTCTGCCATTACCGGAAGCTTTTCTCCTCATTCTTTTCCATCATAATCCTCTGATAGCCAACACGACAGTTATTCCTGGACGCATGTTTCCTTTGTATTCCAAAGGGTGTCATACAGATTTTGCTCTGCCTGCCGCATCTCCTTCAACCACCCGCTGCATTAACTAGCTGCTAGCAGACTGTTTTTCTGTGAGACTACAGTGACCCCAGGGACTCTCTCGGTTCCCCTTCCTTAGTCTCACAAACTGAGTATTGACAAGTAGGTTTCAGAAATATTGCTAGTGACCTATGCCAGCCTCCTTAGGCTCAGGGTTCCAGAATTCACAGGAAATTTCCAGAATTCAGCAGCAGCTCCCTGCAGTGAGAAAGGTCAGCACCATGAAACCCGGATTTCCTAATCTGAGCACTTATTTCCTCTTTGCCCCTCGCCATGTCCACTCACTCGTGTTTTTGTTGGGAGAAAACAACTCTAAATCTAATCTCGACAAGGAGAAAAAAATGAAATAGAGATAAAATTAGACTGTGAAGATGCTCAGACCACTGCATCCTCTGCCCTCCATTCCCCACACCAATCGTGCTGCATGTGGGAGGCAACTAATCAGTGTGTCTCTCCCTCCACCCCCACAACTTCTTACACACCAGGGAGACTGAAGGAAGGATGGTTCACATTTCCATCTTTTTCATATATGTTGGGGCATATGTGAGTCTGGCCAGTTTGGCTCAGTGAATAGGACTGTGGACTGAGGGCCCAAGGTTTGGTTTCAGTCAAGGACACATGCCTGGTTGCAGGCTCGATCCCCAGTAGGGTTCATTTTCTTCCCGCCCACTCAGTTCGCACTGCCTGTTGAGAGTCAGGTCCTGACAGCTGGACAGTAACATCCTCAGGGGTCAGATGTGCTGTCCTTCATCTGTCTTTGGTGACCATGTCTTCTTTCTAGAAACTCTTCTCCCGCCTTTATTGAAGAAATCAGCTCTGAGACCAAGCAGTTACACCGCTGGGTCCTTTCTGACCACCTAGCTCTTCCCTCATCAGCTCTGCTTCCTTCCCTTCTCCTCAGTGTAGGCACTTCTTTTTTAAAAATTAATATAGTTTTATTGATTTCAGAGAGGAGGGAGAGAGAAACATCAATGATGAGAGAGAATCATTGATCGGCTGCCTCCTGCATGCCCCCTAACTGGGGATCGAGCCTGCAACCCAGGCATGTGTCCTTGACTGAAATCAATTGGGCCCTTTAGTCCACAGGCCAATGTCCTATTCACTGAGCCAAACTGACCAGACTCGCATATGCCCCAACATACATGAAAAAGATGGAGGTGTGAACCCGTCCTTCCTTCAGTCTCCCTGGATGTGTTACAGATCCTGAAAGGAGCAGGTCCCAGAACACACACAGGCGCGTGCTCCCAGTGCACCTGCTCAGCCGGTCCTGCTTTTCACAGCTTACAGCGCCAGCCTCAGAGCCCGTGCGGGCTGTCCCTGAAACCACCACTCCCTTCAGAAGCAGGGACAGCTTTCCTCCGACCTCCAGGATCGGGAAGGGCGTGGGCCTTGGTCCTGATGTGAACTAACCCAGTGACGGCTGTTCTGTGTGACGCAGGCCTACAAGTACCTGGAGGAGATGCGGAGGCGGCTCCCGCCCGCCAAGGTGTCCTACTACGTGAACCAGCGGACCGTGGATGCCGTGCACCAGGGCCTGGGCATCCCCCTGGCGCGCATCGTGCCCGAGCGGCTCCAACACAGCAGCATGGAGGACCCCAAGGAGGTGGACGAGGAGGTGATGGAGGAGGTCGAGAACGACCCCTGAGGGGCTGCTGCTGCGACAGCTCTTCTGGAACTTCCCGGTTACCAACAGCAGCAAGAGCCAGTCTTTTTGAAAAAACTGTTTGTGTTTGAGTGCATAGCTGGAGGGCCCAGGGCCCAGGCCGCCTGCTTAGAAGGCAAGTGTGCAATTCTAAGCCATCCCTTCCATGTTTCTGGTTCTTTGGAATTTTGGTTTAGCCCCTTTACTGTTGAGGGAGTTGGTTCATTTTTTTCCCGTGGCATTCTCCAAGCACAGATTATGAAGCCTAGGAAACTTCTAGAACTTCGCAAACTGAAGATGTTAGTATATTCACTGTGCCTCCTCCCAGCACCCAAGAAGGCTGCTGGACATGCACCCAACAGTTTCCAGCAAGAGACACACAGTCCTGACCACAGGACCATCCTGAGCACAGAGCGTGGGCCAGCGGGTGGTTCTCTGTCAGGCAGCCTGTGGCCTGGCACCAGCTCCCACTGTGAGGGAGGAGCTGGCACCATGACATCTTGAGGCGAGGGGGACCCCGGCCTCCACCCACCGGCCGCTGAAGCTCCTAATAAAGTTTATTTCCTCAGAGGCGTGTCCCCGTCCTGCCCCACGTTTTCATGTCTCCCCTGCAGAGGGCTTGTGTGGGCACAGAGGTCCCTGTCCGAGCAATGAGAACCACAAAGCGTGGGTTTGAACACCTGTAGCTCCTTTTTATTCTTCTCTGTTGTTATTTTTTAACATCACCTGCCTTAGGTGAGGAGGGAGGTTGAGGATACATTGCCAAGAAGCTCACAGGGCTCAGCAGCCCGCTGCTCTGCTCTGCCCATCTCGGCAGCTCCCACCGGAGCACAGCCAGGTCCTTCTCAGCACCCTCCTCTCCTCCCCTGCCGCCGCCTGCAGAGCCGGCTCCTCGGGAGCCCCCCGCCCGGGTTTAGGGTGCTGTCGTCGGGGCAGTGCCCAGAGGCCCTGGCGGGACTTCTAGCTGAGCTCGCAGACCTTCTGGGCTATGAAGGCAGCACAGGCGGGGCCTCCTGCCTGCACGCTCAGGACCAGGCGGACGGCCATCCCACGCGTGGCTGCACCACCGAGTCCACACGTCAGCCTGGCTCCTCCGGCCTGTGCTCAGCTTCCTGGCCTTCCTCCTCCTGGTGGCGATGGTGCCCGGGGCTAAGGGGGAGTCAGTGGGAGGAGCTTGTCTCTGAGTTTCTCCAGCAGCAGCAGTGCCTTCACGGCCAGCATTCTGCAGTCGTCATCCGGGTCCTTCTCCGCCACGTCTGCCAGAGGGAAACCAGAGCACAGCAGTGCACGGTGCCGAGCAGCCAGCCCTCTTGGGCTGCGTTTCATTAAGTCTTCCTGAAGGAGGCCCCCTGGGGCCCGGCGTGGCCAGCTGCCCTGGGCTTCGGGCCCCGGCACCCGACCCTTTGCTGAGGTCCCCGGTGAGGGCAGCACCTTAGATGCCACCAAGGGCCCTGCCTGGGTCCCTGAGCAGGAGCAGCGCCCCCCTCCACCCGGGCTGGGAACTCCAGGAGGTGGGGAGGCAGCGGGGAGGATGAACGCACTCCCTCCACAAAGCCACTCCAAGGAGGCAGCGCTCGCCCCAGCGGAGGAGCCTGCACCCAAGACAATGGGCGAGGGACGCTGGATGCCACACGCCTGCAGCACGAGACCCAGAGAAAGCCCCGGCATCGCCCAGAACCGTGCAGACATGTAACATGAGACAATCAGAGAAACCCACACGGGCTCTGCACACCGACCAACGGGACAAAGACACGGGACAGTGGACTGGAGGAGCTGGGGATGCAGGGCAGCCGGGACCCAGGGGGGACCTGGGAGCTGGCAGAAGGAAAAAGGCCGTCCTCGTATCACTGGGCCTTCAAGTGTGGCCAGAGACTAAATGGTCCAGTCCCAGCCCCGTATCCTGAGGGTAGAAGTTGGTGGGCTCTGAGGCCGGCTCAGCTGGCTACGGGTGGGAGGTTATGCATATTACAACAGACTTCTTTTTCTTACCCACCGCCACAAATTATGCATTTGAGTTTCCCACATTCGGGGAAATCACGGGGGTCAGCACGCCGGAGTGCAACGGGTAAGCCTTGCCCTGGGAAAACCACCTTTGTGATCACGTTATCGCCCCTGCCAGGCACGTACACAACAGACTTCTTAAAAAGACCACGTAGGTAAGGAGGATGGGGCCACAATATGTCAAAACACTAATAATCGATGAATCTAGAGAGGGACCATAGTGCTCACTGTATGAGTCTTATAACCTGAGTTAGAATTTTCCAGAACGAACACAGATGCCATCTCCCACATCAGGGCACCTTCTCTCAGGTACCCTTCAGGACTCCCCAAAGTGACCCCCATCCATGGCCACGTTCCAGTCCCCAGCCTGGGGGACACTCGTGCAGACAAGGAGGGACACGCACACAGCGGGGGACGGGCTCGCTCAGCTCTGGGAATCCCACGATGTCCCCGGCACCCCGACAGCCGCCGGAGCCCCCGGCTGCCCTGGCCTCCCGCCCACCCTGCACTGCAGCCTGGGGCCCCGCGCTCACCCGCCAGCCACGCCCGGGCCTCCAGCAGCTCATCCGGCAGGTCTTCCAGCAGCCGCTCAGCCGGGACGCTGAGGAGGACAGAGGAGACGGCAGACAGCAGGCCCCGGCGCACGTAGCTGCTGAGCAAGGTGAGGGCTGAGCCCCGAGGGAGCCACAGGCTGGCCAGGGAGACCCCGATTTTCCTCCGAGCACGGCAGCCATGCCCGCCACAAAGCACGCCTGGCCCTGCCTAGCTAGCCCCTTCCTCCTCACTGCAGGGCCACGCTGCCTCACCGCCACACCCAGGAGCCGCCCTCAGCTCCCAATGTCCACTCTCTAGGATCCAGAGCCCACCCGTGTCCACGTGGGGCCACTGCCCTCGGTCCCTCGGTCCCTCGGTCCCACTCACGCGTCACCATGGAAGCGAAGGGCCCACACGAACTCCAGCAGAGCCTTGCCCATGGACACAGCCACCTGAAACGGCAGAGGCCAATGGGCATGAGTCCTGGCACCCAGCAGTCCCCAGCCTGGACACCTCCTCAAGTCCAAACACTCCAGTCCCAGGGCCATGGCGTGGGCCACGGGAAGGACAGACGCTGGCGCACACTGCGCACGGTGGGGCCGTCTGCTGCCAACGCCCAGCTCACCGTGGTGTTCACAGCCAGGTACATCAGGGCCCCTAAGGTGTGGGCCAGTCTCCCGAGCACCAACTGGTCATCCCCCAAAAGGTCGAAGGTCACCAGAGGCCTGCAACACAGAGTGAGGTGAACGGCGCAGGTCGAACACTCGGCCAACTTCCCAACCGCCTGGGCCAATGGACATCCCTGCCCCCTGGACGCTGGTCCTCACCGCCTGGCCCCACGCGGCACCCGGAGCCACGCGGAGGAGGCGTCAGACACACACCCAGTCACCCTGCGAGGCCCCGGCACAGGCCCCAGCCCGGGTCAGGACGGAGGGGCCGTGCGCCTGAAGGGAAGGTCTCCCATCCCGGGCCCTCCCCACCAGCGCCAGAGGATCACCCCACGCGTGGTGGTGGCCCAGGGGGCGCGCTAGCCCACTCAGGCTGAGGCTGGACCTGGAGGGGGGGGCAGAGCACTCGCAGCATCGCGGCAGCACAGCAAGGCTCCGGCCCCACCACAAACCTGACATCTGTGACAGAAGACGTGACGCCTGATGCCCTTGCCACGTCATTAACTTTAAGCTCCAAACAGCCACAGCCAAAGTCCTGATCCTGCTGCTGCCTAAGCCCCACCTCAGGCCCCACCCCGGAAGCCGCCTGTCCTCACAGGTATCCAGGGCTCGTTCCCCAAACACGGGCTTCCCACTCACCTGTCAAAACCCTGGATGAGGGGGAAGAAGAAGTAGCCAGCCACTGCGTTGAATTCGTTGGGGCTGCCAGCTAGCCCCTTCCTGGGAGGGCCCTGCCAATCACACAGGAGCACATGGGTGTGGAGTACGGCCTCCCCTCCCCGAGCAGAACCCTCTCGTGGAGGGGCCGCCCTGGGCCCTAAGGGCGGGATGCTGGTAGCACCCAACCCCATGACGACCAAGAATGTCTCCAGCCCCAGCTGGTCGGACTCAGTGGATAGAGCATTGGTCTGCGGACTGAAGGGTCCTGGGTTCAATTCCAGTCAAGGGCACATGCCCGGGGTTGCAGGTTCGATCCCCAGTAGGGGGCGTGCAGGAGGCAGCCGATCAGTGGTTCTCTATCATCACTGATGCTTCTCTCTCTCCCTCCTCGCCCTTCCTCTTGGAAATAAACAAAAAATTTTATTTAAAAAAAAATGTCTCCAGACATTTTTTGTCAAATGTCTTTGGGGGTCAAGGTCAGCCTAGCCTAGGCAGATGCCCAACAAAACCATTTCTGCTGACAGAATTCTTGGGCCCTTTTTTCATACCTAATTCTGCATTCGCATCTTAAAACCAGTTCGGTTTGATGCCCTACTACAGCATGTCACGTCACTCAGCTTGTGCCCAAAACTCTCCTTTCAGAGAACACCAGCACTGGAGCCGCCCCGTCCCGCAGACGGGCCTCCAGCCTGCCCGCAGTCCCCACCCACGAGGTCCCGGCCGAGTCCCGGCTGACCTGCGAAAATCGCCGCGTCTTCCTTCGGATCCTCTCGTCCACCACGGCCCGCCAGGTGGGAGCCCGGGCGCAGCTGGGCGGGCAGGTGGGGCCCGGGGAGCCACACGGGGAAGTGCTCCCCAGGCGCCCGGGCCGAGACAGCTCCTGGGCGGCCAGAGCCAGGACCTAAGGGAGAGAGAGACGGGCAGCCGCCGTCGCTCTGGGCAAGGGCAACACTTTCCAGCTCCAGCAGCTCCGCGTCTTCGAGGGGGAGCTTCAGGGAGCCCCGTAGAAAGCCAGTTCCAAGTATCTCAGAATCACTTCGCTTTGTGGGGGACAGGAGGGGGAGGTGGGCATGCTCCTGGAGACCAGCCAGAGCCTTCACTCCCCTCCCAAGGGCCACTTCTCTTCCCAAAGCTCATCCGGTCCTGACCGCTGTCTCCCAGGAAAAGGTAACGAACGAAGGCTACGTGTGGGTGGGCCCTGAAAACACACGAGGGGGAGAAGCCAGACCTAGGTGGCCGCAAGCTTGACCTCCCTTATAGGAAGCACCCGGAACAGGCAAATCCACAGAGAAGAGCGGACTGGTGGTTACAGGGGGGGGAAGTGCTTGTGGGTGATGCAAGATTTTCTGGAAGCAGACAGATGGGATAGGCACACAAATGTACCAAGTGCCACCGAGTTGTAAACAGTAAAATAGTGTATTTTTTGTGTTGTTGCCAACCTCTCAGATCTCACAGACCAATTGGCGACTGCTGCTCTAATAGCATGTAGCATCTTACTCAGCGTTAAGGGCACAGTTCGGTGACACTAAGCACATGCACGTTGCAGCGCAAACATCACCACCATCCACCTCCACCCAAAATGATCCTCTGTCCCCACTAAACACTAACTCCCCAGCCCTCCCTCAACCCATGGCACCTAACATTTACTCTTGAGATTTTAACTCGTTAGGATCTCATGGATGTGGAAACATACAGTATCTGTGCTGTGCCTGGCTTATTTCACTTAGCAAAACTACTCTCCAACGCATCCAGGCTGCAGCAGGTGTGAGAATCCCTTCCTCGGTCACACAGATGCTGGTCTCAGGCTCCGGTCCAGAGAAGTTACTCGGGAGGCCTCTGGCTCTGCCCACGTAGATTTTGGCAAACACCAGCTCCCTGGCCCGGCCCCTCCTGGGAGGGCAGCTTGGGCCTGGCAAGAGGGACAGGGGCCCCCGGGCACTCACGTCCAGGATGTCCATGCGCTGCCGGAGGCTGTAGTTGACGGCGTAGAACTGTGAGGTCAGATACTCCGCCACCTGAGCCAGGCAGATGAGAGGTTGCGGTGGATCACAACTCCACAGGGAGGGCCCCAACACAGACACTAGCTGGGGGGGCACAACCCTGGCGCCCACAGCCATGGACTCACCGGGGCCGGGGCCGTGGCGGTGACGGCCACCAGGGCCCTCTGGCGCAGCCCCTCGAACCCCGCCACGCTCGTCTTTTCCTCCAGGAGCAGGAGCACCTGGGCCAGCTCCACGCTCACCTGCAAACAGTCAGGGCGCCTTCAGCCCCGGCCCTGCCCGGCCCCCACAGTCTTCCGTTTTCTTTACGATGGAAGGGACACATCTGGGACAGCCTGGGACTCTGTTCTCCCCTTCCCATCCCAGCAGAGGCCCCGGACACAGGCCTCCTGAGGGGGCAGAGAGCCAGCGAAGCACACAACACGAGCCGAACCAGGTTCCCTGAGGGCTCATGCTCCTCCCGGGACAGGGCTCCCTCCCATGACCCCGACAGCCCAGCCCTCCTGCCCGCTCACCTCCCGAGTGGCAGCCGGGTTCCTGAAGACCAGCCCCTCCAGGGCCCGCAGGGCTGCCTCCCAGCGCTCCCAGTCCTCGGACGTGGTCAGGGCTGAACCCAAACAGGCCTCCATCATTCCTTGGCCCTGACCTTGACCACGGCAGAGCCTGAAGCCAGGGCCTGGGCACTGGGCAGCAGGCAGGTGAACCCCCAGAACATGAACAGGTCCCATGGACCAACCAGCCCAGGGCAGGCTGTGCTCGGGGCTGGGTCCTTGCCACAGGGCACTCAGCGGGGGCTCACCCCATGAGGAGAGACCCACCTTCCACGCAGTCCCGGACGTACATGGGCGCCTTGCCACTCTTCAGCTCTTGGTCCCCCGACATGTCATAGGGAACAAACTCATCATCGCTGTGGAGGAATCAGACACAAGGTGCCTGCGGGTCACCCAGGAGCAGAAAGCAGGCAGGAGGGAGGGCCTGAGAGCTGAGGCCGGGCACCCTCCATCAACAGGACACGCTCCTGAGTCACCAAAATTCATGTCCCAGGCCCTGACCAGGTAGACCAACGGGTCAGAGCGTCGTCCCGACATCCTGACATGCCAAGGTTGTGGGTTTGATCCCGTCAGGGCACATATTAGAAGCAAACAACGAGTACATAAATAAGTGAAGAAACAAACTGATGGTTCTCTCTCTCTCTTCTTTTCTCGTTGTCTCTCGAAAACAAAAAATAGACTGGATGGTGTGGCTCAGTGGATAGAGCATCGGCCTGTGGACCAAGGGGTCCGGGTTTGATTCTGATCAAGGGCACGCACCTTGGTTGCAGGCTCCACCACAGCCCGGGCCCTGGTCAGGGCTTGTGTAGAAGGCAACCAATCAATGTGTTCCTCTCACATCAATATCTCTCTCTCTTTCCCTCTCTCTTCTACTCTCCCTAAAAACAATGGAAAAATACCCTCGGGTGAGGATTAACAAAAATAAATAATAAAGTAAAATAATAAAAAATAAGAATTCACTCTCAGTCCCTGAAGCTTCAAGAATGACTGACGAGGTAAGGCTACAGTGAAGCAGAGGCCCTCCATGCTGGTCTCATAGTGGGCGAGACTGGTGAGAGCTCAGAGCCAGTACGGCACCGCGGGCTGACCCATCATTTCGAGACAAGCGCATCACTCCTCGAGTTCACCTCGTGGCTCTGACACCAGCACGGGGTTTCCCCAGGCCTCAGTGCCTCCCCTCCTCCCTACCCCCCAAGATCTCCGTCCTACCTGTCAAGCTCAGAGTCAGAGCCCTGTGGCCGCACCTGAAGGACTCCGCCCTCTTCCGTCTGCTTGTCAGGGGTCTCTGCAGCGTCTGGAGTGACGGGTGAGCTTTTGGGAAACAAGGAGGAACCCTTCAGGGACAACCTCACAGGTTTCTGGTCCCAGAATCTCTGCTTCCCAAGGAAACACGCCTTCCACCCCAACCCTAGTCTTCTTAGCTTCTGTCTCAGAGATGTGGGTCCAGGATGACAAGAGAGTCCAGCACGCATGCAGACACAGCCCCACCCGGCTAACCGTGCCCAGACCTCCGGGTGGGAAGAACTCCTCACCCCGCCTCCGAGGGGCTGTCAGCAGCAGGCTGCGGGGCGGCCAAGGCCAGCAGCTCGCAGCTCAGCTCATCCTCTTCATACTGCAAAGGAAAAGACCTGGAGTCAGCTGGGGTGCGACTGGCAGGAGCAGCAGAGCCAGGGCCCCTCCCAGGCCCTCCCACGGCAGCCCCAGCCCAGCCTCTGACAGCCAGAGCCTTCCGAGAGCAGCCTGCTAAGGCTCCACCTTGCAGAGGGCCCACCCGTCCTGAGGGAGCGGAGGATGAGAATTCCAGGGCACAGTAAACGTGGCAATGCCCTGAGGGGTCAGTGCGCGGAGAGGAGGGGCTGCCTAGGATGACCTGAGAGTTAAACACCCTCACATCCCCTGGGGGACCTGCTCGGGCACAGCTGAGGGGCGATGCCTCCACTGGCTCTATGCTGTGACCCCTCAGGAGGGCCACCAAGGCCAGTCCGCACCAACAGAGCGATGCTCCGTGAGCACAGCCCCAGGAAGGTGAGGCGACATCGAGGCTGGAGCGAGCAGCCTGGGGAGGCCACGGCCCTCGCTCGCTCACCTGGAACTTCAGGGGGGGCCCCTCAGGGTGGATCCGGGCACTGGCCACCTCGGCCACGATCATGCCCAGGCGGCGCACGGCCGGTAAACTGCTGTCCAGGCGGCACTTCACTCCTGCCATCAGGCTGGCCAGCAACTCTGGGAAGACCAACGCATCCATGCTGAACGTGCCGTGGGGCGGGGGGGCACTGGGGACCGGGTGCCCGGGCCGCCCGCTCACCGTCGCGGCTGTCCTGGAGCTCAGCGTCCGCCAGGTGCGCCAGGCAGATGAGGACGGCTCTGCTGACGTAGCGCTGCTGATCCAGGGGTGCGTGGCGGATGGCACTGCTGCTGCCCCACGTCTCCATGAGCTCCTTCAGCGCCTGGCGGGCAGCAGGACCCCGGCCTGGTCAGACGGCCCCTGCCTCCCCTCCGGCCCCGGCAGGATGCTCCCTCCCCGTCCCACTGGGACGCCGCAGGGACTGAGGGCCAGACGGGACTCGCCTGTACGAGGAGTGGGCGCCGCTGGCTGTCCACGGCCAGGTACCCCAGCAGGCTCTGCAGCGCAGGCGTCTGCAAAAGAAGCCGGCATCGCGGCGCTGTCTGCCAGGCGGATACCAGCCGCCTGCCGCCCGCGTGGCCAGAGCTGCCCGGGGAGCCACGGGGTGTCTGTGCCAGATTCCCGGAGCAGGAGCGGGTCTGGGCTAACGGACAGGCATTTCCCAGAAAGAGCACTGTCCCAGCTACACCTGCCAGTCATCTCTCTGGGGCCGGAGCCAGCGGCGGCCCACAGCCCACTGTGCGGCACTCACCGAGTGTCGGTACTGCAGGAACAGAAGCTTCTGGGTCATCACAAACCGGGCCTTCTTACTCTTCAACACCAGGTTCCCCAGCAGCCGAGAGAGAGTGTGAGGCCTGTGAGGCACAGGTGGGGGGGAGGGAGTTTTAACGTACTGGCCGGATCCTGGGCTCTGCGAACCCCAGGGAGCCCGGGAGAGTGTCTCAGCTGCAAGTGGGTCCTGAGTCTCCCTCTTCCTGATAAACAGGGAAGCCAGGAGAGCCCAGCACCTCAATGCATCGGCCTGCATCGAAGGTGAAACACTTGGCCTGGAGCAGGGCTGCCACCCTGCCCTACGGAGGACCAGACACTGACTACACGCAAAGGGATGGCAGGTAAGGTGTCGCCTGGCCCCCACCCTCCTCGCCTTCTCGGAAGAGAAGCATTTACAGCGGGAAGGGCACCTTGCTTCTTACCCAGGGGCAGTCTCCACCAGCCCCGTCAGCACGGCCTCCATGGCCCGGTCGGGCACGCATTCCACCAGGCGCCAGCAGACCCGCTGCCAGAGGCAGCTGCCCCGGGTGAGTGCCGTCAGCCTGGGCACCAGCACGCCCAGGATCTCCTCTGCGGGAAAACAGCAGGGCTGCGGGGCGTCCAGTGTCTGCAGCCCACGGGCCCACTGGTTGCATAGCCAAGCCCCCACCCACCAAAGAGCCCAGGACAGCTAGCATCAGCCCGCCCACGACCAGGCTCCGGCAAGGGGACCGCTGCGGCTTCAGGACACACAGCAATGCTCCCACCCGCTGTCCCCTCGGACAGCCACCAGGAGGAGAGGGGAGGGGGCCAGGACATGCTGCGGCTTCTCCCCAGACGGAAACACTCACTCTGCCTCCCGTAGACACAGGCTTTCCCCACGACCTGGGACACAAAGGAGACGGAGCAGTCTAAGCCGCCTAGGACAGGAAGGAAATGGTGGTTGTAAAGGACAGCTACGGTAAGGCTACCAAAGGATACCTGACAGGTAGGGCCAGACCTCATTCCTGGGCAGGCGGACTCCGTGTTACAAACATGTCAACTCATTCGCTCTACACACCAACCATAACCATAACAGGATTGTTCTAACTTGGAGAGCCAGCAATAACTGTTTAAAAGCCGTTACACTTCTCTGCCCACTTAGCTGTCACAAGGATCCTCCGAAGTAGGGATGAGTGGGGTGGTGGCACCAGGAGAAGCACTGAGAGAAGCCTGGCTGAGGCGGTCAGCTACTCATGGACGCAGGTAGGGCTCTGGGCCACCCACAGAGGGGAAGGGAGGAGACAAGGAACCGAGGAGGGTGGGCAATACCAGCTCCACGAGATCAGCCAGGATGATGGAGCCGGCCAGGCTCAGACAGGACCCCCGCACAGTGGGAACGATAGAGATTCGGAGTTTGTGATCTAGAGAGGGGCACCTGAGCAGGAGGACTTGTGTTACAAACATGCCAACTCATTCGCTCTGAACCGACCATAATCGTAACAGGATCGCTCTAGCTTGTGACCAGTTCAGTCGACCAAACAGTCTGGGTACCTTCAGAACATCCTAGTGAGTGTATCCATCATCCAGAAAAAGCAGTGGGGCTGGGAGGCCTGGCAAGATAAAAGCCTCCCCTCACTGCGGGTCCCTCCCCCCAGACACGGATGCTGAGTCCTGGGTCTCCGTGAAGAAACACGCGTGAAGGGCCTTGAGCAGCACCTGCCGTGGCACCGGCTCCACCACCTCAGCTGCTGGAGCGCTGGACACTCCTGACCCCACAAATGACGCTTCAAAGACGTTGTGATGAAGGGGTGAACAAGAACCCGGGTCCCATAGCGCCCCCCAGGCAGCCAAGGTGACCGGTGACAAAGACACTGAGAGACTCGAGCTAACGAGGACAGGCAGCCCTGAGGCAACAGCCAGGTCAGACGAGCCCTTGTCACAGGAAGAAGTTTCCAGATGTTCCCACTGACACCAAGAGCCCAGCAGTGAACACCCATCTGGTTGGCTTCGCCAATGTCCACCCAAGAACTGAAGAAATCATGTCCCAGCCAGTTTGGCTCAGTGGATAGAGCATAGGCCTGCGGACTGAAAGGTCCAGGTTCAATTCCGGTCAAGGGCACATGCCCATGTTTCGGGCTTGATTCCAGTGGGGGGTGGGGGCGGTGTGCAGGAGGCAGCTAATCGATGATTTCCTCTCATCACTGATGTTTCTATCTCTCTCTCCCTCTCACTTCTTCTCTGAAACCAATAAAAATATATTAAACAGAAAAAAGAAGAAAAAAAAGTCGGTTCTACCTCCAAAGTCAACAGCCAAGAAGTGGGTAAAACTTCAGCATGTGGTTCATTACCCAAACAAGAGACAATGTCTGACCCACCAACAGCACCACCCAAAGTGCCCAGAGGCCAGGGAGATGAGGGGATGGCAGATCCAAAAATGGTTGGAAGAGGGTCACTTGGGGGGACGAGGGGGCCCTCACCTCGGAGGGAGTCCACGACGGCCTGCAGCACCCGCACGGCCTCCTCCCCAAGCAGCGGGTAGTAGCGCTGAGGGAAGAACTCGGCCAGGTTCTCGTGCTGCAGGCAGTTGGCCAGGCGGTCGGGCAAGCCCACCACCCTGACTAGGAGCGCCTCCTGGAGCAGAGGAAAGGCCAGCTCGGCCTGCTGCCGGCACTGCCCCTCCATCACAGCGGCCATCCTGCCCGCCTTCAGGAACCGCGCCAGCAGCCTCGCCATCTTCATCAGACGGAAACTGGGACTGAACCAGAGCAGGTGTGATGGGTAGAACCCCAACCCCCTCCATCCTCATCATCCTCGGCCGATGGGAGTAGCAACAGCCGTCACTGAACAGGTAATCCCAACAACTTAACTGGCCCTATTCCCTCCACACACACACTGAAAGGAAGAGTATTTAAATCTCACTAAGTAGCTGAGATTACCAGCGGGGCACAAGCCCCTGCTGGGCCCAGGGCAGCCTCCTGCCTTGGAATCACACTGGACACCGTCGCCCTCTCCTGGCAGTGCTTCTCATATGGTGCTTGCTTTCTTCATCAGCCCCGCCTTCCAACCAGGCACCCCACAAGGGCTGTCCTGTGCTCTGATGTGGAATCTAGGACCCAACCCAAGTGAGGGGTCCCGTGAGCTTGCTGGGGCACCTAAGTGCCTCACTGCAAATCTGGGAGCCACGGGGTGAAGGAGAGGGCGATGGCGATGCAATACCACCTGACACTTCCGTCTGGAGCTAACCCACGGCCTCAGCCGCAGGGACTCAAACCCCCTCGTCGCAGGGTTTTAATTTGCAGGTGCCCTGTGACTGGTTTGCAATCCTTCAGGCCTTGCTTATGCTTTGGATGGGACAAGCCACCCCATAGTGAGCCCCAGCCCCACTCACCCAGGGGTGTCCTCTAGGGCCTCCATCAGCACGAGGAAGGCTTGGTCAGCTGGGCCCTCCAGGAAGAAGCTGGCCCACAGCTCCTCCAACTGGCCATCAGGCAGCAGCCCCAGCCAGTCCGGGCTCAGCTTGCTGACCAGACATCTGAGAAGGGCAGAAAAGTGGAGCCTGGCAAACTCCTCCTGCTCCGCAGGGAGGGCCGGGTTCTCCGTTTCTCCGAGATAACGCTTCAGGAACTCCAGGGTGGAGAAGATGCAGCCTCCATCCTCAGAAGATGAAAGGGTGTGGACCGCCTCGCGGACAGTGAGCCGGACCGAAGACAGCACTGGATCCATCCTGTTCACAGGGAAGCACATGAAAGTGCATGGAGCCGTGGGCATCCACACGGGACCCAGTCTCGGAGAAGGAAGCATCTCCCATGCACTCTCAGACACCCCCACCCTCTGGCCTCTTATTGTTAAGTAAACTTCCTGGGACCTCATTCCTCTTCACCCCTACTGTCACCCAGCAGTATCCTCTCCCTCCCACCTCTTGCTCTGTTTTCACCAAGAGCCCTTTTCAGGACCTGAGGCCCTCTATGGCACTCTCTACAGTAGCAGGTCAACCCGTATGGGGACAGATGCCAGTAACTGGAGAAGGCAAGGGCAGGGATGCTGGTAAACATTCCACACACACAAGACAGCCCCCACAAGAGAGGATTCTCCAAACCAAATGTCAACAGTGCTGAGGTTGGGAGACCCGGTCTAGAGGCACCCATCAGTGCACTTCCGACTTTCATTCGTCTTCCTTTTCAGAAACCACCACCGTCTGTGAGTAGTATTTATTTCTGGTCGAGCGCCCCGGCAGGACTAAGTACCGTTAAGCAGGCGCCAGACTGTTATCAATGCACCCAACCTCTTGAAAGGCTGTATTAGGGGCCCCACGGGGTCCCCCAGAGCCTGGTGTCTCCCGACCCAGCCGGGTCTGAGGGCTGCGGGACGCGGTGTGCATGTGGCTAACAGCGCAGCGACCAGCGCGTCCCACGCCCCCTCCCAAGCGTGCGGCAGCAGCCCACCTCGTGGAGTGACAGGAGGGGCCTCGTGGAGCGGGAGGGGTCTCCGGGCCGGGAGGAGGGCCTCGCGGAGCGATCAGACCCCGCGCGGCCGCTGTGGACCCGCTGCCCGTTCACTGGGGTCGCCGAGACCCAGCTCTGGCTGGCCCCCAGCGCGCGGGCCGGAGCGCGGGCTCGCAGGCCCCGGCGGCGCTGCCGCGGAACTTCTTGGAGCTCGTGGGTCAGCTGACCGGCCCCGACCAATCCGCGAAGCCCGGAAGCCAGAAGGGGCGGGTGCGGGCGCCGCATCTGCGCCTGCGCTAGACAGGGGGCGGGGCCTGTGCCGGCGGGGGGGGCGAGGCGGGGAGGTCCCCTGTGGGTGCGGCCACGCGCCGGGACTTGGCTCGGAGCAGGGTTCCTCGGGGCGCAAGGGGGCGCCCTTCTCCTCCCAGCATGTCCTGGTTACCGGAGTGATCTCCAGCCCTCGCTCAGCTCCGGAGCCCAGTTCGCGTCTCCACACCAGCTGGAGCACCGACCGTCCCGAGGCAAGGCCCTGCGCTCCAGGATACGACGACCTTGACGGGAAAACGCACTGCACACCCGGAAGCAGTAACAGCTGGAGTGGGATGGGGATTCATGACTGCAGTGCTGTGAGCCAGGGCCCTGGAATAGGAGCTGTACGATCAGCCCGTGACCAGCAGCCACAGTGGCTCTGGAAATGAGCTGAAATCAAATAAAAGGTCGCACCAGCCCCGCCTGTAGGCAGTAGCCGCCGCAGTGCACAGCGCAGGTAGGCTGCCTTCAGTCTGGGCAGAAGTGCCTACGGGCAGGCCCCGGGAGTGATCTGGGAAGACTTCACAAGAATGTGCCATTTCCGCCCAGACCAGTGATTCTCAACCTTTTTCATCTCGTGGTACACATCAACTAATTACTAAAATTCTGCAGCACAATAAAAAATATTATTGGCAGATCTGACAAAAATAAGTATAATTTTGATTCTTTCACATCGGATGCTATTGTGTTGACTGTTGTCGTTTTTTGTTTTTTATTTGACAGCATAAGGGAAAAGAGGTCAGTGCCCCAACTAAATAGTCAGGTATTGCATGTTTTAAAAATTCTTGTGGCACACCGGTTGAAAATCACGGCCTGTATGTCCTTCTGAAAAAATCTGGGAAACATTTATTCATTCAACTTACATTAATTAAATTGCCTGCCATGTGCAACAAGCATTCTTCCAGGTAAGGGAATGAAGCAGATAAAGTTCCTTCTCACATATCAAGAGAGAAAATAAAGTACATGAGCAATACACCAAATGGCAAATAGTTGTAGGAAAAAGTAAGCGGATAAGGAAATGAGTGACTAATGGCCGAATCATTTTAAAACGTCTGCTCTGGGTGCATTTGGGAGAATGGACGATAGGGGATTCAGGGAGCCAGCTGGGTGGCTGGTGGGGGCCAGGTGGTGAAAACTGGCTGATGGGGATATTTCTGCGGAATAGAATTGATGGATTGAATGTGGAGTGTGACAGGGAGGGAGGAGTGAGGATGGTGACATCTTGAGACTCTCTGGAAATTCCTCCCAGTCCACTTATGGATCTCCACTTCCTACATCGACTGCAATAATCCTCTATTCCTCTGCTTTCCTATGATTCTGTAACTTCTCACAAAACAGTGCACAGAAGATCAACTTCTTAAGCCTTTACAAATCTGAAAAATGCCTTTATTCTTTTCTCCAGGTCAATTTACACTTGAGGGGGGTGCACAATTTTAAAATTTGAAAACCATTTTCGCTCAGTAATATTAAGGGTTGCTCCTCTTTCTTTGGCGGCCAGCAGTGCTCTGCAGAAAGTCTCAGTCCTTCCTGTGTGACCAGGTGTCCTGCCTGGACACTTTTCAGATCCCCTGTCCTCGGTATCCTGGCACTTGATGAGAGGAGCTGTCCTTTCTGAGCAATTGCTTTAACTTTGCCTTTCAGCTGTGTGTGGGAAGGTGGGGGTATCATAGTTTTTATTTTTATTTTTTTAGTATATATTTTTATTGATTTCAGAGAGGAAGCGAGAGAGAGATAGAATCATCATTGATCGGTTGCTTCAAGCAAGCCCCACACTAGGGATCAAGCCCAAAATCTGGGCATGTGCCCTGACCGGGAATCTAACTGAGACATCCTGGTTCATAGGTCCACGCTCAACCCCTGAGCCACGCTAGCTGGGCATCATCGTTTTTATATCCAAGAGCAACTTCCTTTCTGATTCCATTCTTCGTAGCACCCACTACTTGCCTTGTGAACACAACGCTTTTCTTGTTTTCCTAAGGGTATTAATTAGAACCTTCTTGAGCTTTTCCTTGGCCTTCTGGGTCTCCTGGGTCTCTTCACTGTTTGGGCAGATTTCTGTCACTCTTTTCAGAGGTTTCCAAGTGTCTGGTGATGCTTGGCTGAGCTTTCACATTCAGCAGGAGAGAGTCAATAGGGCTACAGAAAAGGGGGACTAGCCGAAACCGGTTTGACTCAGTGGATAGAGCATCGGCCTGTGGACTGAAAGGTCCCAGGTTCGAT
The DNA here is from genome assembly GCF_014108245.1 of Pipistrellus kuhlii. Taxonomy (NCBI): domain Eukaryota; kingdom Metazoa; phylum Chordata; class Mammalia; order Chiroptera; family Vespertilionidae; genus Pipistrellus; species Pipistrellus kuhlii. Next base: position 91,727,430 of record NW_023425540.1, read on the forward strand.
TCTGGTCAAGGGTACGTACCTTGGTTGTGGGCATGTACCCAGGAGGGGGTGTGAAAGAAGCAGCTGATCGATGATTCTCTCTCTAATAGATGCTTCTAACTCTCTATCCCTCTCTCTTCCTTTCTGTAAAAAAATTGATAATATATATATATATATATATATATATATATATATATATATATTTTTTTTTTTTTTTTAAGAAAAGAAAAGGGGGACTACATCATGCAAAGACCATTTTCCAAATAAGGTCCCATTCACAAGTACTGATACAGAGGTTAAGACTTGAACCTACATTTTGGGGGTCACCATCCAGCCCACTACACAACCTGTCCCCAAAATAAATTATGGCGGCTCCCGGTCCCGTGTCCTTTGTCTTACACGAGGGAGAGATGTCCTCATAGGATGCCCTGTTCCTGGTGCGGTGCTGGGCCCCACTACAGACTTGGATCCAAGGACCCGCTGGCCCCAGCCAGGTCCTGTGTCCTGCTTTTACTTCCTTTGGTGGGAACATGAATCCCTGTGCTCCTGCGAAAGCAATCACCCCGGCCGCCGCGGAGCCAGCCGGCCCAGGGCCTTCACCCCATGGAGCTATTTTCCAAAGACACCGCATCTGTTTTAAGCTTGTCTCCTTGGGAACCTCTGACTCTCCCGAGCCCGTGGGCTGGGAGGCACATGCCTTTCATTTGGTGGCAGGAAGTATCTGACTCCCAGCCAGAGTCAAAAAAGGAAATTTCTCCACTGAGAGCTGGAGGGAGCACAGGCTGAGGCAGGAGCACCAGGCAGGCGGCAGCATCCTACACGTTGGTGGCAACTCCCGCTGCTCTTCTCAGAATGGGCTGCCCAGGAGGGACTGCCCTGTCTTTCCTTCTTGTTTTTGTGCCTGTCTACCTGCATGGAGCTTGGTCGCAGGAAGCCGGCCCTGCAGGGCAAAGAAAACCGTTTTTCGAGAGGCTCCGCAGGCTGGAGGAACAGGTAAACACCCACCATGCAGGGCAGGCGGTTTTGTTTTGTTTGTTTGTTTTGTTTTTAATTGGCAACAGAAGGACAGACGTGACGGAAATGGAGTAGTGAGCTTTGGCGCTCTGGGGACACAGGCGTGGAGTGTGCAGTTCTTTTTATCAGCCGGTGTTATTTTCCCTGCGGCTGGAAGCCAGCAGAAAGGTTCCCCGGGCCCGGGTTCTGCGGACAAGTAAGGGTTCTGACACATGAGGGCTGAGTGAGAGTCAGAGGCTGGGAGGGGGTAGGAAGTCCCCAGGGGTGCAACCAGGCTGTCGGATCTATGGAGGGGTGGGGGGAGGGGAGAGAAACGGACAGGGCAGGGGAGTGGAGGAGGTGGCAGCACTGGGCAGCGGGTGAGGTCTGCAATCCATTGTGGAGCAGACACTCCCATGCGGGTCTGTAGCCAGTTCCCGCCCCGCATGGGCCTCCAGTGCTCCCCGCTTTGACCCGCGTAAGCAGTTCTCTCAGCCCATCCTGGTGTCCACACACCCACAGGGAGGACCCTGAGGGTCAGGGGTGAAGCGTAGGGGACCAGGCTGGTGGCCTGAAGCCCTCACCCAACACAGTGCTACCGATGACTTTGAGCTGGTCCCCCCCCCCCCCTCCCTGAACCCGGCTGGGATGGGGCTGGCCATGGCCGTTGGTAGGCACCACAGAAGCATGGCAGGGAAGGCTTGTTCGGAGCCCTCCCGGGCCCTGCCCCCACGGCTGCCCTGTGCCTCTGCAGTTCCGGAGGTTCCAGGAGGTGACCTTAACACACCTGCAGGCCGTCGCCAGGAACTACAACCTGTCCTACAGCATCGACGCCCGGTTCCAGAGCTTGGCCCAGGAGAGCCAGGCCTTGGCTCTGGCCGTCAACCAGTCGCAGGCCACTGTGCAGGGCGACCTGGGCCACCTCAAGACCTGGATTCGAAAGACACAACGCAGAAGCCGGAAGGTGGACTCCAGGCTGCTGGCCTTGGGTGCCGCCCTGCGGGAGAGGACCCAGCAGCTCACTCGGGAGAGGAAGGAGCAGGCGGCGCAGAGGGAGGCACTGTCCAGCCTGGCCCTGGACATGCGAGCCCTGCAGGACACGCTGGCTCACCTCACCGGCGTTGTCCAGAGCCAGGGTGCCAGGCTGGATGCTCTCAAGGAGTGGCTCCCAGTGGCTTGCCCTGGCACCACGGACCCTGCCCGGCCTGGGCTGCCAAGCCAAAGCTCCCTGGAGCTGCAGGGGATCAGGCAGGTGCTCAGACCTTCCCCGGAGCCCCTGGGCCCACCTCGGGATTTCGCTGGTCGTCTCCAGGGGACACGGGAGCCGCCAGGCCCAGGCGGCCAGCGGGCATGGCGCCCTGAGAGCCTGGGAGAGAGTAAGTACCATGGACCTGCCTTCCCTTATCCACCCCCTCTCTCCCGCTCACTGACTGAGGCATTGGCCTCTGTCCGCTCCAGAAGCCTCTCCCCTGTCCTGTGTGGAGAGAACACTGGCTCATGCCCCACTACCCCAGCCCAGAAGAAAGGGGCCATCCCGGTGACCGCCAGGCTGTGGGTCCCCAGCAGGTCAGGCCAACCCTTGGCCTGGGCATGAGGGGTGAATGCACACGTGGGGTGCTGCCTGGCATTAGCACATTGGCCTCATTCGGGCTGGCAGGATCCCACCGATCGCCACAGGAGCCTCTGCAGGGCCCTCGCTCAGCTGGCACCCCGTGGGGCTTGTGCCCACCTGTGGAGGGCCGGGCCTTTGAAAAGCCAGCTCTGATTTCCCAGGTGAGGGCTTTTCGACCAAAGCAGTACTGACCTTTGGGGCCAGACGGTCCTTCGCTGTGGGGGCTGCCCCAGGCTTTGTGGGGCGTTTAGCAGCACCCCCGGCCTCCACCCACTAGGGCCCCTCTATCTTTGACTTGTATTTTTGTCTAGGCTGCTCCCGCTGTCTTGTTTAGCAGCCTCTGGGGCCCCTTAATCTGAATCAGGATTTCCCTTCACCCAGGACATGCTGGTGGCCTCGCCAGTAAGACAGGATCAACCGCTGACCTTCCAGAAACTGCTAGGGCTGCCACAAAATGGATTTGACAACCAAAACACCATGCAGACCCTGCTCGATGTCCCTGGGGCACAGTCAGCTCTGGTTGAGGACCGCTGCCCTAGATAATGGCAGGAGCCCCCAAGGCAGAGAGAGGTGCTGGAGGCCCTCCATCCTCACGCTCAGTGGGATGACGGTCTAGAAAAGCATGTTCCCAGGCTCTGCCCCAGCCTGCCAGTCAGAACCTCAGACCAGGTGCAGCAACTGGAGGCTCCCCCTGCTCCCACCCCCACCCCACACCCCACACCCAGACAGGCAGATCTGGCAGGAGGTCTGGTGGGCAGGATGGTGCCCCCCAAAGACGTCCATGTCCTGACGCTGGGACCCTGTGGCTATGTCACCTCATGTGGCAAAGTGGACTATGCAGTTGTGATTTTGAGATGGGAGATGACCCTGGATTATGGCATGGCCCAGGGTCGTCGCAGTGTTCCTAAATAAGAGGGAGGCAGAGCATCAGGGTTCGAGGCGGGTCGGACAACAGAAGCAGAGGGCCCAGGGATATACTTTGAAGATGGAGGAAAGGCCCTGAGCCATGAAGGTGGGCGTCTCTGGAGGCTGGAAAGGGCAGGAACGGGCTTGTCCATGGGTCCTTCAGAAGGAACCAGCTCTGCCAGCACCATGGTTCTAGCCCAGGGAGACCTGTGCTGGACTTCTGGCCTCCAGGACTGAGGTACAAGATCTGTGTTTGTGCCACTGAGTTTATGGAGAATTCTCGCAGCAGCCACAGGTGACTCACAGAGAGGCTCCCTCATGGTGAGGAGTGTGGGTGCGGCCTGCCCCCTAGCAAGGCACGTAACTGCCTGGTCTCCGTCTTCCTGCCTGTCAGACGCAGTCCTCACAGTTACTGCCTGATGAAAGCCAGCTGCTGGGGCCTTGGGAAAAGCCTTAGGAAAAGCCTGCAGCATGTATGTTTCTGGCTGTTTCTGGAAGCTTCTGGGTGTTTCTGGGTGACCTTGTGGTGCCTGAGCTGACTCTCCCGCCCCCCTCCTCTGTTTCCAGTCTGCAACGTGGGCCCTGCACTCGTCTTTCCAAACACCTCCACGGAGAACGTGGTCTTCCTGAGCCCCGGCTTCCTCTCAGGCCTGCGGGCCCTGTCTGTGTGCAGCTGGGTCCGAACAGCCTCGGGCCACCTGGGCACCCTCCTCTCCTACGCCACCGCCGAGAACGACAACAAGCTGGTGCTGCACGGCCGGGACTCGCTGGCCCCCGGCTCCATCCACTTTGTGATCGGAGACCCGGCCTTCAGGGAGCTGCCTCTGCAGCCGCTGCTGGACGGCCAGTGGCACCACGTGTGCGTCATCTGGACTTCCCTCCTGGGCAGGTACTGGCTCCACGTGGACCGCAGGCTGGTGGCCACCGGCTCCCGCTTCAGGGAGGGCTATGAGATCCCCCCCGGAGGGTCCCTGGTGCTGGGCCAGGAGCAAGACATTGTAGGGGGTGGGTTTGATGGCTCAGAGGCTTTCGTGGGGAGCATGGCTGGCCTGGCCATATGGGACCGGGTGCTGGTCCCCGGGGAAGTCTCACACCTAGCCACGGGGAAGGAAGTCCCGCCGGGCGCCATCCTCACACTGGCCAATGCCGCCTCGATAGGCGGGTTTGTGCGGAGGGTGAACTGCACCTGCCTGGAGCTCTGCCCATGAGGTGTCAGCCCCCCCCCCCCCCCCCCCGGGAGCTGTGGTCATGCTCCGGGCTGGCAAGAGGAGCAAGTCTCCAGCTGTGCTCAGCCCTCCCTGACCCCAGCACACTCCACAGAGGGTCCCCACCCAGCCTGGGGAGCCAGGGGCAGGATGCTGCCCCTGGGCCAGGCACACCTGGTATCTAACGTAGAATGTGGGCATTCCATGGGGCGGGGGGGGGGGGGGGGGGGGGGGGGGGGGGAGATAACCTGAGCGGGGCAGAGAGGGCGGTGGCTGAGACTTGAGTCAGGGTCCCTAAGAATCGCATTCTTTCCCTCGATGCTGCTGCTGCCTCTCTGTGTTATGCCATCATTTTAACAGGCCGGGCCAGGCTGATGGGAGTGCTGGGCCCCCGCGGGGCCTCCTCGGGGTGCGGGGCCACTCCCATTACAGGCTGCTTCTGTGAGAACTGCTTTCCCAGAAACTGCACAGGCAGCATGTGAGCTGTCACCGCAGCCTCTCGGGGTGGCTGTGGAAGTTCCCTTTGGTGGCCCTTGTTCCAACGTCTCACAAAAAGGGCTGAGAATTTATTTCCTGGCCCCCAACACCACCGCCCCCCACTTGAGGGGAGTCCTCGGAATCCCCTCAAGGCCCTGTGATGGCGGTTGAGGTTACCTAAGCCTCTAGGAGAGCGACCCTACAGGGAGCACAGTCTACTCAGAAATAAACATGAACGATGGACAGGAAATGCTTTTAAAGCAACTGTCTTGGGGTAGAATCACATCCTGTAAAAGTCACTAATTTTAAGCATACAGTTAAAAAATATTTAGTAATTTGCCAAATTGTGCCACCATCCCCACAATCCAGTCTTAGAATATTTCTGTGGGCCCCACCCCCGAAAAAGTCATGCCAATTAATGGTCACTCCTGTCTCTACCCTGCCCCTTCCCCCCAGCCCTGGCAACCCCTGATATGCTTCTGCGTCTGTGGGTTTGCCTGTTCTGGACATTTCAAGGAAATGGAATCATGCAGAGGTTGTCCTGTTGAGTCTGGCCTCTTTCACACAGCAAACGTTCTCCAGGTTCATTCATCTTATAGTGTATGTGTCAGTGCTTCATCCCCTCTTATGGCTCAGTAACATTCTCTTGTAGTGGGCCAATTTTGCTTATCCATTCAGCAATTGATGGGTATTTGGATTGTTTCTGGTTTGGGGCTATTGTGAATAAAGCTGCTGTATACATTCTCATATGAGTCTTTGTCTAGATATGTACTTTTATTTATCTCCAGTGGATACCTAAGGGTTAGAATTGCTGGATTATATGGTAAATTTGTGTCTACACTTGAAAGAAACTGCCAAACTGGTTTCCAAAGTGGCTGTATCATTTCACATTCCCACCAACAATATATGAAGGTTCCCATTTCTCCACACTCTTACCAACACTTAATTTTTTTGTTTGTTTGTGCTAAGTCATGTTTAAAATGTGTAGCTTTGGGACGTTGTATTACAAAAAGCTGTTTTCATATACCTGACTAACAGCTTAAAATTTACCAGACATTTACTTCATTTTTTAGCTTGACTGTCTAGTAAATCTTTAGCTTCATTAATTTTGGCTGCTGTATAAGGAGATCTTCCCTTGTCAGGTGATTTAAAAGCATAATTCGTTGGTGAGCATCGCTTATTTTTCCTTTATTGGCGGTAGGGCTTACACCTACCGTGTTTCCCCGAAAATAAGACATCCTCCAAAAATAAGACCTACTTACAGGTTTCCTTCTGAGTGAAATATTGGGTCGGCAAGTAAGTAATTGCGGATTTTTTAAAGAAAATCAAAGACAATTTTTTCATGGAACTAAATAACTTTATTCTGTAATGTATTGCCCATTTTGATCAATGACCTTTTGCCATTTTTCAGGCAGCATCATAATCCCACGTTAAAAAAAACTTCTGGTTTTTATTAGCAAAAAACTGAATCAGGTACGATTTGACATCATCATCATTATTGAAATTTTTACCATTCAAGGAGTTTTGTAAAGATCGAAACAAAAAGTAATCAGATGGTGCAAGGTCAGGACTATATGGTGGATGTGGCAAAACATCCCAACCAAGCTCCATTAATTTTTGCCGAGTGACCAAAGATGTGTGTGGCCTTGCATTGTCATGATAGAATACAACACCTTTTCGATTTGTCAATTCGGGCCGCTTTTCTTCAACTGCATTGTTTAATTTCGTTAGTTGTTCAATGTAGACATCAGAATTGATCGTTCGGTTGGGTGGTAAGAGTTCAAAGTAGACAATTCCTTTGTAATCCCACCAAACTGATAACAAAACCTTCTTTTGATGAATATCAGCTTTTGATGTTGTTTGAGTTGGTTCACCTGGCCTGCTCCACGATCTTTTCCGCTTGATATTGTTGTAAACAACCCATTTTTCATCGCCAGTTATCAGTCGTTTTAAAAATGGATCATTTTCATTACGTTTCTTTAGCAAATCGCAGCTGCTAATGCGTTGCGTTAACTGTGATTCTTTCAGTTTGTGAGGAACCCATGTATCGAGTTTTTGAACATAGCCAAGTTGTTTTAAGTGATTTTCAATGCATGTATGTGATACATGAAGCTTCTCTGCAATCTCACGTGTTGTACTGTGACAGTCCGAATTGATTATTGCTTTGATTAGGGCGTCATCAACTTCAATTGGACGACCAGAGCGTTTTTTATCTTTGAGTGAAAAATCACCAGAACGAAATTTGGCAAACCAATTTTGACACTGCCGTTCTTTTAAGGCTTCGTCACCATAAACAGCACATAACTTTTTATGAGCTTGCGATGCGTTTTTCCCTTTGTGGAAATAAAAAAGCAAAATATGACGAAAATGTTCCTTTTGATTTTCCATTTTTCATTGAACGCCAAACGAAAACTACAAAACAGATCAAAAAACTTTTTTTACTGATTAACAGCTGAATAGCCAACTATCAAAGAACAAAATGTGTTTTACATTTGTACTTCGTCTGCAAACCTAAAAATTCAACTGAAGCCATATGTGTGTGAAACCCGCAATTACTTAGTTGCCGACCCAATATAAGACATTCCCCGGAAAATAAGGCCCCCCTAGGCTAAACATGAGAGATTTGGTCCACTGATTCTGAAAGAAATGGAGTCACAAGAAATTCACCAGGAAATTCAGGAATTGGATTGTTATGATGATGTTCCAGAAGATGATGACATAATTGTCACTGAATAAATGAGTAAATTCTTGATACTGTAGGATTCACAGTTTGTCTGGTTTATGTTGACAATTACCGTACTACTGTATACAGGTAATCAATTTCCTTTATTTTCATTTAACAATAAATGTGTACCATATTCTTCTTCATGGAAAAATAAGACATCCCCTGAAAATAAGACCTAGCATATCTTTGGGAGCAAAAATTAATATAAGACACTGTCTTATTTTCGGGGAAACAGGGTAGTATTATTGCTGCTTCTCGTTTTGTCATTTTGGGTTTAAACCCTCCTCTGTAATAGCCACCACTGAAGGCAGATTTTGGTGGACTTTGAAAAACTTCTTTTACTTGAGGCTCCATATGCTTCATGGCTTGCAAAGCATAACGGCCTGCAAATCTTGCAGCAGCAATGGTCAACCCAACGGCTCCCACTGCACTGGCCGTGGCTCCGGCTCGGCTCCCCTGCCTCCCAAGAGCGCGGCTCATCCCAGCACCAAATGCCGGGCCACCCGCACCCCGCCGCTACCAGAAAGCAAGGGTGCCGCCAGCGGGGGCCAAAACCTCTGTCTTTTGTGTAACTTTTCCTTTTGTAGAATCATTATATTAAAAGATCATACAGGGCATTGCATTTAAAAAAATGTCTTGGCAATTAGAATAGGCATGGTTTACTTTACGTTTCAGTGCAATGTAAGTTAACCCTATAATCCTGGCATTTCCCCCAAGAAGACCCCAATGCACCTCCTCTCCCTGGGGAAGGTGCCCTAAATTAGTCCCTTGGGTCCTTTAGCAGGGATGCTATCCCTGCAGAGCTCTTTGTGGCTCCAGCAATTCCAGGCCTTCAGCTGACTTAGCCCAGAGCCACCACACCCTCCTCAACTCCATGCCCCCCACCGCCAACGCCACCTTACATGAGTCAAGGTCAGAGGAGGCATTCTGGACCTGGAAACCCCCTGGGTGGCCTCGTGAAGGCCCCCTGGGCCACTGGCTTATGCTTCCCTCTGCACTGTCCCAGGACACACCCGTCTCCTCTGGCCTTTTCTGGAGCCTTTACTCCACCCCAGTCTGGTGCTGAGGGGGGCGGGGTGACATCTTTCCTTCGAGATGACTGGCAATTTGACTACCATTTCCCGAGGGACAGCAAGGTCCGAGGTATTAAAAGATTATACAGGGCATTGCATTCCACCTCTCCCCTGCTTTCGAGTGCTTACAACACCGAGGGGAACTTATGTCACCCTTCACAGCAGCGTTTTGCTGCATGTCTGAAGACCCTAAAGCCATGGGAATTTGGTGAAGGGGGTATTCACTCCGGGCTGTGCATTTGGGACATTTTGTGAGAATGGGGCCATCCAAGAGTGCAAAATGGCTGCAGCAAAGGCTTGGGGTGGGGTTGAGACAGCTTAGTGGGAGCTCAGATGGGTGGGAATTTGATACCTATTGACCTGTCCAGCTAAGGGGTCTGGGCTCTGTCCCACAGAACAAGGAGAGACTGTTCAGGTTTTGGAGCAGAGGAGTCTGATGACCTCACATAATCCACCATTCTTGTGGGATCAGCAGCAAAGTCCATGTGCATTTTGAAGCATGAGCCACGTCCACCTGACCCATCACATCTTACCTTTGACCAGAGTTTGTTGGGTTTCTGGGTAAGGAGGACAAGAGGACTCAAAGCCCTCCTTCTCCTCCTACGGTGAAAGCTGTTCCTGACAAGATGCCTTAGCTGTGTTTTCCCTTCCCCCGCCGTTTCCTACCCTGGCCCATTTGTCCTCTGAAAGGGCCACTTGTCCAGCAGAAGGACAAGTTCAGGCTCCTCACCTGTCTGACAGGGGCGACCTTTGGGACCAGCCCTGCCTTGTGTAGCCACAGCGATGGGCCACTCTTCCCGCACAAGTCGGCCATTCCAGGAACTGTTCTCATCCTCCATCCACCCACCCACACCCACCCCTGCGCTCTGCTCAGCTCTTTTGCCTGCCTGGGCGCCTTCATACAAACCACACTCAGCCACTCAATCAGTCAAACCAGTCAGGTCCAACCCTGCCTGGTGCTCAGGGCCTTCTGTGAACCAGCTTCTGTGCCCTCATACTCTAATGGGGGGCCAGCACTCTGGAAACCATCACTGGAAGGGGCAAAGCCAGGTCATACTAATGAGGAAATGCTTTCTTTGAAAAAACGTTTTCAGTATTTCCTAAAAAGTGTTGCCCAATAATCCTAGGGAAATATACAAACCGGTTGGACCTCCTTCCTCATATTTTGGTTTTAGTTTTGGTTTTATTTTGAATTATATGGTAAAAGGGGTTCCCTTATCTTCTCAGCCTCAGAGACTCTAGAAAAACTGTTATACAGGAGCAGAGTAGGGATGATGGGCAGGTACAGAAACTCACCAGGGTAGATGCCTAGCAAAGAGCAAAACTGGGAAAACAAGAACCTCACCCCAGGGTAACCTATCCTCCCCTAGCATATCACAGGTCATGCAGCTTGGACCTCTGATGTTTCATATCAATGATCAGGCGGTTTAGACCCCCCTGACCTTTTCCTCCCTAAAGATAACATCTAGGCCTCAGTTGTGTTTCAGCTCTAGGCCCTGAAAAGCAGCAAAACCAGGTAAGTGACACCTTGGCTGCCTCTGGACCAGTTACATTGACTAATGACTCTCTGGCCTGGCACCAACCAATCAGTGGAGACTACAACCCTGAAAGAGCTCAGCTGGAAAGTCCTCCCCTCAAATTTCCACCTGCAAGAGAGAGAAATATGCTCATGACAAAGGATCCAATGCATGCTCTCCATCCAAGAAGCACACCAGGTCCATTCCTTTTCCTCTCTTCTCCCCCTCCCACAGGCACATATCCCCTAACCTCTAAGGGACCCCATGAGGCTTGCCACCAGGGGAGCAATGGGCAGTGGCAGCTCATCCTGGGCTGACCCTCTGAATCTGCCTCCAAGGTCCCCTTTCTCTGACTTCCCAGTGAGCCAAAGCAACCCAGCCTAGGCGCTCCTGTTACGTCTCCAATGCCCTTCATTGTTTCATTGTCCTAAGTATATTTTTGCTGCCACTCTGGACCCAATACCCTTTGGCTCAGTGCTGTGTAGTCCTTCCTTTTGGTTATCCCCAACCCCCAACCCCTTTACCTTAAATAAATTAAATTTTATTTTGGAAATTTTCAAACCTAAATAAAGTGGTGAGACAAATACATTCCATATCACATATATCTATCCTAGATTCATCGTGTTAACATTTTATCACATTTTCTCTCTCTGTGGGTAGCTACATGTTATGATTAATTACCTTGTGAATCACTTGAGATTAAATTGCAGATATTACATAACAACATATTCTCCCACATATTTCAGCATGTATCTCCTGAGACCAAGCTTTTCTGATACACCTTTGACTAGAATCGAACCCGGGACCCTTCAGTCCACAGTCCAAGGGTCTATCCACTGGGCCAAACCAGCCAGGGCAGGAACGTATTTTCTACAGGAATGCCACAGGAGCGATGTTGTGCTCTGCCCAGTGCAGCACTTCTGGAGGCCTGTGGCGATGCCAATCTATCATGGTGATGCTAATCCTGTCCTTGATTCAGATGGCGTCTGTCTACCAGATTTCTTACAGCAGGTTTCTCACAGCAGGTTTCTTTTCCTTTCTTCACTGTAAGTAATCTGCAGGAAGATACTGTGAGACTGCGTACATCTAGTGTCCCAAAAACCTTAACCCAATGGCTTCAGCTTTCACTAACGATTCTGGCCTAAATTAGTCCTTTCTACGGTTGGTGGCAAATGGCGATGTTTCTAATTCCATCCTTCCTTCCACACTTACTATTTGGCGGTACATACTACAAAGGAGAGAGAGACCCTTATCTTCCCCCCCCCCCCCGCCCCCCTCCTGTTTTGGGTTCTCTTTCCCTTCGCTAAGTGCTGACTGGGTCTGACAGACTGGAGCTGCTAGAGGGGACTTCTGCTTCTAAACCTCGAATGCTGCAGAGCCGGGCTCCTGGACCACAACTCCCAGAAGGCCCAGCGCGGCTGCCCTCCCCGCCCCCGTCCGCGGTCACGTGGACGCCACCAAAGTCAGGCGGCCGCTCTCCGGGGGTCACGTGGTGTCGGCGCGGGTCACGAGAACAAACACGGGGCCGGCGCGGCGGGCCATGGCCAACGTCTCCAAGAAGGTGTCTTGGTCCGGCCGCGACCGGGATGACGACGAGGCGGCGCCGCTGCTGCGGAGGGCGGCACGGCCCGAGGCGCCGGCCGGCGAGGGCTCGCCGCTGCTGAACGGGGCAGGGCCCGCGGCCGCCCGCCAGGTGAGGAACCCCCGGTAGACTGAGGCCTCGCGCCCGGCCGGCAGAGACTTCCACACCTCCGGGCCCGCGCCGGCCGGGCGGGGCGGCCTCCTGCTGATCTGGACCAGCCCTGCGTCCGCGCCTCAATCTTCTCTCCCGCGGGAGCCGGTCCGGGAGCCGGTCCAGCCGTGGCGGCGCACACGCTGCAGCATGGCCGTGGGCCGCAGCGAGTCTCGGGGGGCTGGGCTCTGACGGTCCTTCGATGGAGGCGCTCTGCTGGGCCGGGGGTGGCGTGGGCTGCGCAGTGCGCCGTCCCAGCTGAGCCTTGCAGGGACTCGGTGAGTCAGGATTCGGTAGTTCATCCCCATTGTAAAGACAAGGAAGCTGAGCCGCCAACGGGTTCGGGAACGCAGCCCAGGGTCTCCCTTGGCAAATGGCGAAGCTGGCATCATCGTAACCTAGGTCCTGAGTTCCAGAGTCTTGGGAGTAAGTTCTGGGCCAACTGCCCAGCAGGGACCCAGGATCAGGTGGAATTCGCCATTACACTCGGGTGTTTTATGGGCGAGGTGAGCAGGTTAGCACGCTTGCCGTCATGTCCTTGACAGCACGAAGCTAATATATTTCCTGGCAGTTGACTCCAAAATGGCTTTAAAGGGCAGGCAAATGGAATTCTGCTCAGGTGAATCCGGCCCTGCAGTATTTTTTTTTTGTTTTTTAGAATTGTCATAGACGCATGAGCAACTAGTTTGACAGTTCCCAGAGTTTAACAGTTTAGGTTGCAGAGTTTTCTTTTTCAATGAGATTAACTGAGGAACTCCGCCCCTCTTCTCTTCAGGGATCAGTACAGACTTCCGGGCGATCTTAGGAATGATAGGTACCTGCAGTACGTTTCCCTTAGCAATTCATTGCAGCCAGACACACTAAGCAACAAGTCAGGGTGGTTGAAATGTGTCCAACATGTCAGTGATGCAATTTGTGTCTTTAAATGTTTTTTCTTTTTACAATAGTTAATGAACTATCTTTGTTGGTTGGTCTGATTTTGTTTTGTGCTTATTCTTTACTTTTTCTCTTCCTGTTCGAGATCTGTCCTTCAAGTAATTGTATAGTGTTTAAGGACTAGGAGAGACAGGGGGCTGTTTGTCCAGAACTTATGGTTAGGTTTCCCCAGCCCCTTAGAAATTCATTGGACAATGAAGGTCAGAGCCGGCCCTTTGCTCAGCTTCATTTGAGAGAAACCTGCTCAGATGTTTTCTGTGTCAGGCCTAAAGTAGAAAATTTGCAGTGGTGGGGATGTGGGTGCTTTGTTATTTTCTTGGGACATTTCTGGGTTTTTTTCCTCTTTTAAAAGAAAGTTACTTGACCCGAACCGGTTTGGCTCAGTGGATAGAGCGTTGACCTGCGAACTCAAGGGTCCCAGGTTCGATGCTGGTTAAGGGCATGTACCTTGGTTGCGGGCACATACCCAGTGGGGAGTGTGCAGGAGACAGCTGATCAATGTTTCTCATCCATGTTTCTAACTCTCTCTCTCCCTTCTGCTCTGTAAAAAAAAAAAAAAATCAATAAAATATAATTTAAAAAATAATAAAAATGAAAGAAAGTTACTTGGCCTTGGCTGCTGTGGCTCAGTTGGTTGGAGTGTCATCCAGTGAAACAAAAGATGGCAGGTTCAATCCCTGGTCAAGGCGTGTGCCAGAGGCAACTGATTAATGTTTCTCTCTCACATTGGTGTTTCTCTCTCACATTGGTGTCTCTCTCTACCCCCCCCTTCCTTTCTCTCTAAAATCAGTAAAAACACATCCTCAGATAAGAATTTTAAAAAGCACCACAAATAGCATAAAGTTATCTGAAGTCTACAAACAGAAGTATAAAACTGGCTTTAAGGGTTGGCAGGTAAAGGGACTGGAAACTTTGAGGTTGGATTTGGGTTTATCTCGGGATTGAACAAATACGTTGGGGTTTCCCACTTCTCTTTGCAACTAGATACATGAGTTGGCTTTTTTGGAAGGAGCCTGTTGATCTCCTCCCTTAAAAAGCATTCCCTTACATCTGTGCAAGCTTTTTTGTCTGTTTGCATTTATAAGAATAGATGAGCTGCTCTTAAACAAATTTTAAATAATTTATTGTGCACCTACTTTGTCCTGGCTGCATGCAGTTTGCCTGGGACACAGAGGTACACAAAGCAGCTTCCTACTAGCTCCAGACTCATGGAGAAACAGGCCAGTGCTCCGTGAGGACTGTGTAAGGGGCCCCAAGGGCAGGAGAGGTCATACTTGGGTGCATTTTTAAAGAGTGCAAAAGCCTCGGGTGAACAGCCAGATGGGAAACAATAAGGGAATGAATGTGTGTTTGCAACCCTGCGAGAGTTTGGACAGTAAATCGCAGTGGAGAGTGGAAAGAGAAGTCAGCTCAGACCTGCAGGGACAGCTGCTTTATCCCCACCACCACAAATTTGCTCTTTTAGGCCAAACACAGAAAGCATTCTTTATTTAAAGAATCTTTAGCCCACCTTGTATGAGCAAGTGCAAAGGGGGGACTAGAGGCATTTGTATAAGGAGCACTCCTTGGGCCAGGTGTTCCAGCCACTGCATCTGCAAAGAAGTTATAGATGTGCAGCACTGAGCACAGTGCTTGTCATAAGACAGAAAACATTAGTCACTCTGGGCTGCATTGAAAACAGCTGCACAGCCCTGGCTGGGTGGCTCAGTTGGAACATCATCCCGTACACCAAAAAGGTTGCAGGTTTAATTCCTAATCAAGATACACACTTAGGTTGTGGGTTCGATCCCTAGTTAGGGTGGATACAGGGGGCAACTGATCAGTATTTTTCTCTCATGTGGATGTTTCTCTGTTTCTCTCTCTTCCCCTTTTCTAAACAAACCATCAGGTGAGGATTAAAAAAAAACAGACAAAATAGCCAGCTGAACAAAAGTGATTGTCTTTGGGTTGCCATTCATGCGCAACTCCCCTGGCAGCTGTCCCACTGGATGCTGGCTTTCGCGCAGGGAGGGCGTGCTCTGGGCCAGCAGGCTGAGTTCACGGTTAGGCTCGTGCACCCTACCCGGTGCTGCAGCAGAAGGCAGCTTGTAAGCTGCTCAGGCCAGGGCCACCTGAACTAAAACGAAGACCCAGACCAACGGCTGCCCTCTGGGAATGTTCTGGTGACCTGGACGTGAGCACTTGTCCTCATCACCTGGTCCTTAGGGCTTGTATTGCAGGATGTCCAGAGTGACCATGGTGCCATTGCCACCTTAGCACAGGCACAGCCTGCCCCGCTCCTGAAGTAGCGTCTCCGGGCAGAGTGAGATCAAGTGGTGGCCCTGTGCCCAGGTCAAGCTGCTAAGTGCCCAGTGAGGAGGAGCTGGGGAGCAGCCTGAGCTCAGCCTCTTTCTGTCCAGGACCGGGCTGTTCAGAGTTACCTGTAGGTTGCTGTCCCCTTCGTGTGGGATTTTGGTTAGCCAGTGAGTTCCTGCCTGTCTGCTGCTGGGGCACAGAGAGGGTGAGGTCAGCCAGCAAGTCATGGGCATGTGCGTGGGCAATAGGAAGTTTAAGAACTTATGGAAGGAAATCTGAGACAGAAATAGACGCTCTGGGGCGGGGGCGGGGTATTTCCAGTGTTTGTAAGTGCGGGACGTTTCCGGGGACCTTTGCTGTGGGAAGCTGTGCCCGAGAATTCCCAGGGGGCGTTTAGAATCATTCTGGGGATCTTCCCTGGGATCTGGGGTTACCACATGAGACGGTGCTTTGCCTGGTGGCCCAGAGCCACAGACTAAGCATGCCAGGGAGGCGGGGGCTTGCCGGGAAGCTGCAGCCCATCATTTGTCATCCAGCTCCTTGAGTTCTGCTGATCATAAGTGAGCTCCTGTCTTTCTCTAGGGGGTCCCACCACCAGGGATCCCCTCCAGGAGTCCTCTGTCTTACTGTCATCGTCCTATTGTCCTTCCTCTCCATCTGCTGACCCTCAGCCCCATTTTGTAGGGTCCCGGCTGGCCACCCTGCTTCCTCCCCAAGGGCTCCTGTCCAGGACAGTGTGGATGGGACAGCCATGGCCTCAGGAAGCTCACGATCTGGAGAGGCAGACGAGAACACACGGACAGTGCAGAGAGCTAAGGGACAAGGGTGGCCTCAGGCCTAGCCAGATGGCCTGGGGAGGCACCCCGCACCCCCTCCACAGAGTTCCCACCCCAGAGCCCCTCCTCCTGCTTGCTCCTTTTCTTCCTTTAGGTCTCAGCCTCAGTGCCTTCTCCTCAACCACCCATCGAGCTCAAGTCTCATAGTTTACACTTACTTGTTTATGGGAAATGTGTTTTCTCTGACTGAGAGCCCCTAGCTGTAGCGGTCTTAAGCTCAGTGCTGAGCATGGAGCCTGGAGGATGTTAGAATGCAGAGCAGCAGAATAGGACAGCCAACAGCCTTTAAGTTGTTTTTAAATTTTGTTGTAATTGCGGTCAAAACATACAGCAAAGTTTATCATATTAACCATTTTTAAGTGTACAGTTCAATGCTGGTAAGTACATTCACATTGTTGCACAACCATCACCACCTTCGTCCCCAAAACTCTTCATCTTGCAAAACTGAAACTGTGCCCATTAAGCACTAACTTCCCCTTCACCAGCCTCTGGCAGCCACCATTCTATTTTATCTCTATATAAATTTGACTTCCAGGGACCGCAAATGAGGAGAATCACACAGTATTTGTGTTTTTGTGACCAGCTACTTTCTCCTACTATAATGTCATTAAGGTTCATCCATGTTGTAGCATATATTGTAGAAGTTCCTTCCTTTTTAAGGCTGAATAATATTCCATTGTATGTATATCCTACCGCTGGTTTACCCCTTCATCATCAATGGACATTTGGGTTGCTTCCACATTGCAGCCATTATGCATAAAGCTATTATGAGTATGAGTGTCCAAATGCTTCTTTGAGATCCTGCTTTCAATTCTTTTGGATATATATATACAAGGGTGGAATTGCTGCATCTTGTGATAGTCCTATTTTTAACTTTTGAGGAACTTTCATAATGTTTTCCACAGTGCCTGCACCATTTTGCATTCACACCCACACAGTGCACCAGCTTCCAGCTTCTAATCATCCTCGCCAACACTTGTTATTCTGTTTGGGTTTTTATTCTGGCCAGACTCACAGCTGTGAAGTGGTATCATTGTAGTTTTCTTTTTTTAATATATTTTTACTGATTTCAGAGAAGAAGGGAGGAGGAGGAGAGAGAGAAAGATCAATGAGAGAGAATCATTGATTGTCTGTCTCCTTCATGCCCCCAACTAGGGATCGAGCCCATGATCCTGTCATGTGCACTAACCAGGAAGTCATGGTTCAAACTGTGACCTCTTTGTTCATAGTTCAACATCCAACCACTGAGCCACCCCGGCCAGGCTCATTGCAGTTTTGATTTGCCTTTCCCTAGTGATTAGTGATGCTGAGCATATTTTCATGTATTATATTTATTGGCCATCTGTATGTCTTTGGAGAAATATTTATTCAAGTCCTTTGTTCATTTTTTTAAGCAGATTAGGTGTGTTGTTTTTTTTGTAATTGAGTTGTACAAATCCTTTACTAATATATATTCTGGATATTGACCCTTTATCAAATCTATAATTTGTAAATATTTCCTCCCACTTTATGGGTTTCCTTTTTACTTTGTTAATTGTTTCCTTTGACACACAGTGTTTTTCAGTTGGATGTCCCATTTGTATATAAATTTAAAAATTTTAAAAATAATTATGGACTTAGAGGACATTGAAAGACAGTATAGAGAGGGCCTGCATACCTTCCCCCGTTTCATCCAATGGTTCCATCTTTCATAGTGCGATACAGAAACCCGTGTTGACATCGGCACAGTGCGTGGATGTGGTTCTCTGCTATTAGGTCATGTGTAGATTGTGTGAGCACTCCACTGCAGGCAAGGCACAGCGCATGCCCATTACCATGCAGATCCCTTTGTCCTCCTCTTACAGCCACTCCTCCCCCAACGAGTACTTCTCATCCCCGCAGCCTGGCGTTCTGAGAGTGTCAGGTCAGTGGAACCGCACAGTACGTAAATCTTGCATCAGAGCCTGTCCTGGAAGATTGCAGCCAGGCTTGTGCATGTCAGTAGTTAGAAGATCAGTATTTAATTTAACGTGTGTTTAAGAAAAGAGAAGAAAATAGATGCAACACACAAATAATTGAACTTTGAGTAAATGGCCTTTTTTTACCACAAAAGATAGTTCCTAAAAGATGCCCATAAAGTTCAGAAAAGAAGTGATGAAAACGTGAAGGTGTGGACAAGGGAGAGAGCCCAGCCCGTGGCTCAGCTCCTCCCACTCATCAGCCTTCCTGGGTCCACACAGCTCCCTCAGGGTGCCGTCCCCTGTGCTCATCTGGCATCAAGGCAAGTGCAGAGGACCTTTTGTCATCTGAGTCCTGCCCCTTCTCTCTCTGGGCTGCACGTGAGGTCACAGCCTGGCCCAGGAACGTTTAGATGTGAAAGGAATGGGGATCAACTCTGGGCTGCCTTGGTGTGGTGGGAATGACTGCCCGATGTAATTGAGCTGCTTTTATGATCAGTGACAAATAAGATAAAGGGGCCAGACTGCCTTTCTGTGGGCTCCATCTGTCAGGTTGGATGGCAGTATCGGTTTTCCCATTCTCCTTTCACAGTCCAGCTGATGCCGCCTGGGCATTGCCAGCTGGGCTTGCCCGTCTTTGTGCCCTGTCTGCTTGGCCGGTCTGCATGTGTGGACATGTCCTCAGGAAAGTGTATTTGGTGTTGCTGTGATTGGGCTTGCAGCTTGGGCATGCTTCCTGATGACTGTGTCCTGTCTGGGGTGTGGGGACTGCAGCCAGTGCCCGGCCACCTCCTGGTTCGAGTTCACTCTTAGCTGGGATCCCTTTCTGGGTCAGCACAGCCTTTCTCATAAGATGCAGCCATTTGGAGGCATTGTCAATTGTTTTTAGAAGGATACAGGTCTTTTTCTCATTAATCACCTGTTCTGATGTTTACCATATGTATCTAACATACAGCACCCATTTTTCATCTCCAGTAACAATTTGCTCTAAAAACGGCAAACGGTTTTGACGAGAGAGGAGCAAACTGCAAATTGTGACTCTTTGATTACGGTTGTTGTCGGTCAACTCATGAGGAACCCATTTTCCAAACTTTTGGACTTTGCCAAGTGCACGCAATTGATTGGAAATTGTTTTTTGTGAACAATTTAAAGTTGTCGCAAGCTCTTGTTGGGTAATTTGAGGATTTTGCACCAAAAGAGCTTGAAGAGCTTCTTGATCAAAATTGGACACACGGGCCTCGACCACTCTTGTCATCTAACGAAAAATTTCCCTCGCGAAATTTCTCAAACCAACGCTGGCATTTTCTGGCGCTAACTGCATCTTGACCAAGAGCACTACAGATGTTTTTTGCAGCCTCACTTGCTTTTCTTCCTAATTGGAACTCGTAAAGCATGCATTCCGAATATGCTCTTCATCCGCCATCTTCTTAGCCCTAGTTTTGCAACAAAAACCAAACCAAACACAAGCTTTTCAAGCAAAACTTGTTAATTGCACTTCACACGTTCTGTAGATACCACGTGTTTGAAGGTTATGTCAATACAAGTCAAGGCCAAGCAAGATTTTAAACGAATGTTTAAAAACGACATTAATTATTACTAGACCCGATAGATGCCATCACCCATCAGAAGCTAGAAGAGGCAGAAAGGGGCCTTGGGAGGGAGTGCTGCCTGGTGACACCTTGGCCTCCAGAGTTGGGAAGGAATATATTTCTCCTGATATAAGGCCCCCAATTTGTTGTAATTGTTTACAGTGTTGCCAGGAGATTCAGACAACTTCCAGTCAGCTGATGTCCTCTGAGCTCCCTCGTGCCCTCATTTTTCCTGTCCCCCAAAAGTAGCCACTGAGGCAGCACAGGTTGTTTCCACCTGACGTAAACTTCCTATACTGGAGTCACAGTGCACTCTTTGGCTGAATACCCCTCTGAGGTCCGTTGAGTGTACAGCAGACTTTGTTCCTATGTTTTCATTGATTTCAGAGAGGAGGAGGAGAGAGACATAGAAACATCTATATATAAAAGGCTGATATGCAAAGTGTCCCCATGGGAGTTCAACCAGGAGACTGGGAGTTCTATGGCTCACTGTGACATGCACTGATCACCAGTTCGTGACCTGGAACAAAGGAATGCCCCAGCCGGCAGCCGGCAGCCTGCAGCTGGAGAAGGGAGGCCCAATCACTGGCCAGTCCTAGGGACCCTACCATGCACAGATTTCATGCACTAGGCCTCTAGTCAATGATGAGAGAGAATCATTGATCAGCTGTTTCCTGCTGGGGATTGAGGCATGTGCCCTGACCAGAAATTGAACTGTGGCTTCCTGGCTCATAGGTCAGTGCTCAACCATTGAGCCACGCAGCCTGGGCTGGCTGCTTGTTTTTCCACTGCATGTGTAGCTACCAGATAAAATGTAGGGCACCTAACTGCATTTGCATTGCAGAGAAACAAAGAACCATCTTTGAGATCAAGTATGTAATATTTGAAACATACTTAGCTAACCCATGGTTTATTGCTTCTCTGAAATGAAAAGGTAACTGATGAATGTATTTTGTTTCCTCATCCAGGCCTCTGCCATGCCCCAGCAGTGGGCCTAAGAGAAGTCACACTCCTGGTTTTCTGTGCTTTGTGGTTGACTTGCCCCCTGGGTCCCAGCATGTGGCCTCACTTCAAAGTGGGAGGGTTCTGGGGTTTGAGGGTATTCCTGCCCCAGGAGAGGAGGGCCTCAGATCACATGTCTGGAGAGCTGGCCTGCAGGCCTGTAGCAGACCACTGTCTCATGATGGGGGAACACATGGAGAATGGGTTTGTGTTGTCCAGGGAAGGGGGCCAGGGAGGGCAGCAGCAAGCTTGCCTGCAGCCCTGGGTTCTGGTGTCTAGTAGGTGTCTAATCTCCGAAACCCATTAAAACAAGGAAGGGCAGGGTCTGCTGTGGGGAAGGCCTGGGCTGGACACATTGACAGGCTGTGGGTGGTGGAGACAGGCACGGGTCCAGCACTGGCCCTGCTGTCGTTCCACACAGCAAGAGTGGGTCTCTGCTCCGCTGGCAGGGCCAGGTGAGGCTAGGTTCTCCTGGCGGGATGGTGATGCTTATTGTAGCTTGGGCCTGTGGCTGAGTGCCCTGACATTTCATTTCTTCTTCCAGTCACCCCATTCGGCATCTTTCCAGATCGGACAGATGAGCAACGTGGAGCCGGACGATGAGCTTCTGAACCCAGTGAGTGGGAATCATTCCTGTTTATACCCAGGAGGCCTGCTTGGTGGCATTGCAACCTAGTCTGAAGGCAGACAGTAAATGAGAAACTGGAGGATGGCGGGTTTTTCTGGGAGACACGTGCACAAATCTGTGCAGACCGGGCAGTTTTGTGTATGGCTCAGTGACAGACATGGGCAATTCTGTGCAGAGCTCTGGGACAGATATGGACAGAGCCATATAGAACTCAGAGACAGAAATGGGCCGAGCAGAGCTCAGAGACAATGAGGAGCAAACATTGGGGCCCCACAGAGCTTAGGCAACCAGGGAAGGCTATTCTGAGGGGCCATGTTCCCCAAGGCCAAGCCAGATAGGGGAAGTGTGTGACCGGTGTTGAATGCTGATTGAGCATGCTCTGTGTAGGCAGAGGAAGCAGGCCAGGGCGGGTGCTGTGGGTGGAAGAAGGATGCCAGGCTGGAGGAGGGCCCTTGGGGCAGGACGGGCCTCTCAGGGTGGATGTCCCTGGGCAGTGGTGATGTCCTCTTCTGCCCCTGTGTCAGGCTTGGATTGTCCAACAGCTCCAGGGGGACATGTCCTGAAAATGTCCACCCAGACTTGCATTTGACTTCCTCCTCAGGTGCGTGGTCCTGATTTTCATTTCCCTGGTGGCCAGTGATGCTGAGCATTTTTCATGTGTTGATGGCTGTTTGTGTGTCTTCTTTGGAGAAATGTCCATTTAGATCCTATGCCCATTTGTAATCAAGTTATTTCTGTTTTAATAATTGAGCTGTAGGAGTTCTTTATATAGTCTAGACACAAATTGCTCATCAGATGCATGATTCTGAGAAACTTTTTCCTGTTTTGTGGATGTCATCTCACTTTCTGACCGTGCCCTGTGGAGCACAAAACCCTTTAATTTTGATGAATTCTGGTTTATCTATTTTCTTGTGTTTTGCTTTTGTTGTCACATCTAAAAAACCATTGCCTACTCCAAGGTCATAAAGATTCACTGCTGTGTTTTCTTCTACGAGTTCGGTAGTTTTAGGTCTTGATTGTTTTTCACTAATTTTGTGTATGGTGTAAGGTACAGACTCAGGTTCATAGTTTTGCATTTGGATGCCCAGTTTTCCCAGCACCATTTCATGAAGTGACTATACTTTCCCTTTTGAATTGTCTTGGCATCCTTGCAGAAAATCAATTGGCCATAAATGTGAGGTTTATTTCTGGCTCTCGATTGTCTGCCGTTAATCTCAGTCTGTTCTTGAGCCAGCCCCACCACTGTCATGACCACTGTAGCTTTATAGTCAGTTTTGAAGTCAGGAAGTTTGAGTCCTCCAACTTTGCTTTTTTTCAAGATTGTTCTGGGTCTGAAACATCCCTTGCATTTCCATATTGATTTTAGGATCAGCTTGTCAATTTCTTGAATGCTTCCAGCTGGAATTTAGACAGGGATTGTGTTGGAATTGAATATTAAGTCTACTGATGAACACAGGATGTTTTTCCATTTATTTAGATCTCCACTTCCTTACTTTCAACAATGTTTTATAGTTTTCATCATACAGTTGTTTTTCAACTTTTGTTAAATGTATTTTAGGAATAAATTTTATTTTATACATTTTATTTTTCATGCTGTTGTAAATAGAGTTGTTTCATATATATATATATATATATATATATATATATATATATATATAATATTACTGATTTCAGAGAGGAAGGGAGAGAGAAACGTTAATGATGAGAAAGAATTATTGGTTGGCTGTCTTCTGCATGCCACCTACTGGGGATTGAGCCCTCAAGCCGGGCAGGTGCCTTGACTGGAAATCGAACTGTGACCACTGAGCCACACTGGCTGGGCTAGAGTTGTTTTCTTAATTGCATTTCAGAATTGCATTTCAGATGGTTCATTGCCAATGCATGGAAATAAATCTGATGTTTACTATATACTGATCTTGTATCCTTCAGTCTTACTGAATGCATTCTAACAGTTTTTTAGTATATTCTGGTGGATTTTCTACATATAAGATCA
The DNA here is from genome assembly GCF_014108245.1 of Pipistrellus kuhlii. NCBI lineage: Eukaryota > Metazoa > Chordata > Mammalia > Chiroptera > Vespertilionidae > Pipistrellus > Pipistrellus kuhlii. Next base: position 91,750,865 of record NW_023425540.1, read on the forward strand.
TGTCATCTGCAAGTAGAGTTTCATTTATTCCTTTACAATCTGGATGCTTTTTATGGTATTTCATTCTGTTGCCTAATTGCCCTGGTAGAACTTCCAGGAAAATGCTGAATAGCAGTGGCAAGAGCAAGCCTCTTTGTCTTGTTCCTGAGCTTAGGGGAAAGCATAGTCTTTCACCATTGAGTGTGATGTTACCTGTGGGTTTTTGCCAAATTCCTTTATCAGGATGAGGAAATTCCCTCTATTCCTAGTTGTTGAGTGTTTTAATCATGAAGAGGGGTTGATTATTTTTGTTGTTGTTAGCCTCACCTGAGGATATTTTTTCCATTGCTTTTCAGAGAGAGTGGAAGGGAGGGATGGGCGGGGAGAAACGTTGATGTGAGAGAGACACATCAACTAGTTGCCTCCTGCATGCACCCAGTCGGGGGTGGGAGTGAACCCACAACCCTTTGTTGACAGGGTGATGGTCTAACCACTGTGCACATCAGCCAAGGCAAGAGGGGTTGAATTTTGTCAGATGCTTTTTCTGTGTCTATTGAGGTCACATGTATTTTCTGTCTTTTACTCTATTAAAGTGGCATTACACTTGTTTCACTCATAAAACTTCTGATAACAAATATGTGGTGGGTTTTCCTCACACCAGCTAATTCTGTTTCTCCAGATACCACCTGGTTGTCCTATGAGTCAGTTCATTCTGACACTAACTGCATGATGTTGGCACAGACCCCACAGTAAGGACTCAGTCCTACAAGACTGCCCCCACTTCAGTCTTCAGTCACAAGTCCAGGTTGTCATTTGTGCTGGTGAATGACCAGCTATAAATCACAGTGCCCCTGACCCCTTCCTTATGTCCATAATTGGCTAAAGGGCTCACAGAACTTAGGGAAACATTTTGCTTATGTTTACTGAATTATGATAGAGTCTACACTCAGGGACAGCAGGCAGTAGATGCACAGGGAAGGGTTCGGAGCTTCCATGCCTCTTCCAGGAGCTCCTCACATGTTCGCCAACCCAGAAGTTCCCCAAACCCCTTCATTTAGGGTTTGAATGGAGGTTCCACTACAAAGGCTGATTGATTAAGGCATTGATCGTTGGTGATTAGCTCAATCTCCAGCCCCTCTCCCTCTACTGATGTTGAGACTGAGAGATCCTGTCCTCTAATAACGCCTTGATCTCTCTGGCAATTAGGCCCATCCTGAAGCCCAGGAACCCCTATGATCCCTCCACCTCATTAGCTCACATAAGACACTACCCAGAGATGCCCAGGATTTTAGGAGCCAGGTGCTAGGAACTGGTACAAAGACCAATAATACATTCTCCAATGTACCACAGATGTTGCAGTAATTGATTTTCAGATGTTAAACTACCCTTGCATTCCTGGTGTGTTGTAGGATCTAACCCACTGGCATCTTGTTGAGGATTTTGTGTCTGTGTTCACAAAGGGTGTGCATTTGTAGTGAGTTTCCTTTCTTGTGGCATCCATGTTTAGCTTTGGGGTCAGGAGAGTACTACCTCATGAGATGAGTAGACACATGCTCTGTCCTCTCCTCATCTGCGCTTTGTTCTTCAACATGCTGGGTTGTCAGTGTGTGGCTCTGCCTCTTCCTTTGCAGGAGATGGATCCCCCTCACCCTTTCCCCAAGGAGATCCCGCACAACGAGAAGCTCCTGTCCCTCAAGTATGAGGTGGGCCTCCTCCCTGGTGCCCCTACCCCACACCGCCCCGGGCACTTGATCCCCTCTCCAGCCTCCCCTCCACCCCTGCCCGACGTGAACCCGGGACACCGGGGTCAATCATTGTGTTGTCTGTGTAACCCTGGTCTGCAGAGCTTGGACTACGACAACAGTGAGAACCAACTGTTCCTGGAGGAGGAGAGGCGCATCAACCACATGGTGAGTCTGGGGCCGGGCAGCCTGGACCCCGCCCTGGTGACCTGCAGGCTGGGCTGGTGCTGCTCTCCCACCTCCATCTCCCTGTCCTCAGTCCTTGTGCCACAGGTTCTGGTTTGTGTCTGGAGCAAGAGACACCCACCCAACACCTGATCCGGAAAAAGGAGTGTGTGTGTCATTTCAAAAACAATAAAGAAGGCTGTTCTTAGATGTCAGCTGCAGTGGCCGTGATGTCAACAACTGATTATGGCTTGGTTGGGAAGATCCCCCCCAATGCTCCATCGTCTCTCAGACATTGACCAGAGGCTGACTTGGGGAATTCCAGGGCCAGTCATGTTGTCGCTAGAGCAGTCTGTACCTGATGTCTTGCCACTGCTCTCGCCTCTGACTAGTGCCTCCCCCTCAGGCCTTCCGGACAGTGGAGATCAAGCGCTGGGTCATTTGTGCCATGATAGGGATCCTCACGGGGCTCGTGGCCTGCTTCATCGACATCATGGTGGAGAACTTGGCCGGCCTGAAATACAAGGTGGTCAAGGACAGTATCCTTTTCGGAAGGGACCCAGCACAGACGGGGTGGAGCTTGGAGCAGAGCGTAGGGCCCCATGAGTGACTGCATCCCAGAGCGGGCCCATCAGGAGATAGCGCTGGCCTGGGTGTTTGCCCTCCACTGGGCGAGTTGGGACGGCAGTGGAATGTCTCTGAGATGAGCAGTTACTGCGTCGCCCCCTCCCCGCCTCTCACCCCCCTCTGTGTACTTGGAGGTCATGCTCGGGGGGTGAGGCATGCTGGGGACGTACTCAAATGGAGCTGATACTCGTCCTTGATGAGCCCAGATATCGACAAGTTCACGGAGAAAGGGGGGCTGTCCTTCTCGCTCCTGCTGTGGGCCACGTTGAATTCTGCGTTCGTGCTGGTCGGCTCCATGATTGTTGCCTTCATAGAGGTACGGCCACCAGGGAGCCCTGGATGGTGGGAACTTCTCCAGCTCACCTACTGCAGCTTCTGCCAGTGAGGGCCCGTGGTCACACTAGTGCAGAGGTTAAATGGTTCAGTAAGAACACCCCCCTTCCCTGGTGGTGTGCCCCACGCCCACCCCACACGGCAAAGACCACGGGGGAACGCACAGCTCACTTCTAGGAGGTCCCAGCGGTCCAAATGGGGGGGACCACCCACCTGAGGGGATCAGACTCCCCTAGGGTGTCCCTTCATTCCAAGACTTCTCCCAGAAGCCCTTCGCATGGCCTGCCTCTTTGTTCTTCCCTTATGGTAGGAAGAGGGGGAAGCACCCCGAAGCTTCCGTCTGGTGTGCAGTGCGGTGCCCCCTCCCAAGGGAGACCGAGGAACTCTGGTTCCTCTCAGCTAGTGCGTGATATGTGCCTCCAGTCTGTCCTGGAGCGTCCCCACTCTGCCCCTGTGGGGGCCCGGCACCTCCTTCCATTTCCACACCCAGCCCCTCCCACATCTCACAGCACTTGCACCCTCGGTGGTCATTCTGCATCTGGGGAGCCCCTTCGCAGGCATCTGCCCGATCCAGTCCCATGTCATCCCCTCCCCATCCAGAGCACCACGAGGCTGAGTCTCCCTGGGCCTCCTAATCTCCATCCATTCATTCAGCTTGGCCGGCTCCATGTTCTCTTCTCTCTCCTTCCAGCCGGTTGCTGCTGGCAGTGGGATCCCCCAGATCAAGTGCTTCCTCAACGGGGTGAAGATCCCCCACGTGGTCCGGCTCAAGGTGAGGAGGTGAACTCCGGGCTGCGAGCATGGGGGTTCTTTGCTGGGTTAGAAACCTTCTGTTTGTCCGCCTGCACCTCCCAGATTCACCCAGACCGTGGTGTGTGCTGCTCACGAGCGTGTGCATGGATGTGCTGGGTTTTGTATACATTTTCTTTGGAAAGGGGTGGAAACTTTCTCTGCCCAGTTTATGTAACAGAGAAAGGCGTCAGTGGTGTGCGTGCTGTGACTGCCACTGTGGCGTGTTTGTCAGTTCCTCACAGGGGTTCGCACCTGTGCTGGAGTGGGAGCCTTGCTGTGAGCTCTCTCCATTTCTCAAAGTTTTCCTTAACACTCATGCTTCATGTTCTTGATGACACACTCATTCCGAGGGGTTGGCAAGTCAGGCTTCCTCCCATGGCCATTTCCGGTGCTTTGGTCTGTGAGCCTTAGCCAATGCGTTTCCCATATGGGGAGCACATGCTTCTGGGGCCTGGACACACCGGGGAGCAGAGTGACCTCAAGGGGGAGGAGGCTGTGCTGGCCCCTCCGAGTGCCCTCTGTTGCTCACGGGTGCTGGTTATGTGATGAGTCTTGCTTTGTGTGCAGTGCCGTGGTGCCATCTGTAATCAGGGACTTGACGCTCTTTCCTTTGTGTTCCAGACCCTGGTGATTAAAGTATCTGGTGTGATCCTGTCCGTGGTGGGAGGATTGGCGGTGGGAAAGGTAATGCACCGAGGAGCGCTGCTTGGGCTGAGTCCTCTGCCCTCCATGCTCTCTCTGAACTGGCCTGATGGGCTGTTCTGCGCTTTCCAGGAGGGGCCCATGATTCACTCGGGCTCCGTGATTGCTGCTGGCATTTCCCAGGGCAGGTCAACGTCACTGAAGCGAGACTTCAAGGTGAGTCCTCCCCGATGCAGGTGTCGACAGTGAGGGTGACCATGAATGTCCTTTGGAAAGTGGGGTCCTTCCTGCTCTGTTCCAAGACCACCCTGGCATCGCATCTGAGGGTCTCCACGGTGGTCTGCTCAGAGCCTGTTCTCAGGGCTTTGGTGGGTGTGCTTTTTTCTTTTCTTTTTTTCTTTTTTAGGAAATGGCCTCAAAGGCCTGTGTGACCTCGAAAGAGGTCAGGAGTGACATGCTTACAGACTGAAGATGCTTCATTTTTAAGATATACTTCAGAATAATTTTGTCATGTTTCTCCAGAAAGCCACCAGATTTTTGATGGGCATTACACTGCATTTATATACGAATTTGGAGACAGTTAACATCTTTTTATAGAATAGAGTCTTGTAAAATCAAGAATACACTTAAGTTTTTTGTTGTTGTTAATCCTCATCTAAGGATATTTTTCCATTTATCTTTTTTTTAGATTTTTTCTTTTTGATTTATTGTTGAAAGTATTATATTCTAACTAATAAAAGAGTAATATGCAAATTGACCGCACCCTCGCTGTGCCCAAGCCACGCCCATCAACCAATCGGGCGATTATGGGCAATTATGGGCGATTATGCAAAATAACCCAAACCAGGTGGTGGTAAATTTGCATATCAAGAAATCATAGAAAGAAGCCAAGCACTGCAGAAGGAAGTGAAGCTTCGGAGAAGCAAGCAAGCGGGGGCAAGGGAGAAGGAAGAGAAGCAGATGGGGTGGGGGAGAGCGCAGCAGGAAGCCCTATTGCAGGGATCTTCCTGCAGTGGGCTACTAGTCCTATATAGTAAAGAGGTAATGTGCAAATTGACCATCACTCCATCACACAAGATGGCCACCCCCATGTGGACAAAAGATGGCTGCCACAAGATGGCCAGCAGCGGAACGCAGTTGTGGGTGATCAGGCCTGCAAGGGAGGACAGTTGGGAGGGACCAGGCCTATAAGGGAGGGCAGTTGGGGGTGACCAGGCTGGCAAGGGGGTGCAGTTAGGGGTGACCAGGCTGGCAGGGGAGTGGATAGGGGGTGATCAGGCTGGTAGGCAGAAGTGATAGGGGCAATCAGGCAGGCAGGCAGGCAGACGAGCGGTTGGGAGCCAGCAGTCCTGGGATGTCTGACATTGGAGAGGGTGCAGACTGGGCTGAGGGACACACACACACACACACACACACACACACATATATATATATATATATATATACACACACACACACACACACCCCATGCACAAATTTTGTGCACCGGGCCTCTAGTATGCATATAAGTTCCCTATCCCTCACCCCTGCCTTCCTTTTGAGATTCATCAGTCTCTTCCATGCTCTTATGTCTCTGGATCTATTTTATTCATCAGTTTATTTTCTCCATTGATTTTTAGAAAGAGTGAAATAGAGGAAGGAAAGAAGGATAGAGATAGAAACATCAGTGTGAGAGAGACACATTGATTGGTTGCCTCTCACATGCCCCCCTAGGGCCAGGGATTGAACCTGTAACCCAGGTATGTGCCCTTGACTGGGAATGGAACCCGAGACCCTTTGGTGCATGGGCTGATGCTCTACCCACTGAGCCACGCTGGCCAGGGCCTAAAGTTTAATTCTTGTTGTGATAGAATCTTTTCATTATTATTATTATTTTTTTAATATATTTTATTGATTTTTGTACAGAGAGGAAGGGAGAGAGATAGAGTTAGAAACATCAATGAGAGAGAGAGTCATTGATCAGCTGCCTCTTGCACACCCCCTATTGGGGATATGCCCGCAACCAAGGTACATGCCCTTGACCGGAATCGAACCTGGGGCCCTTCAGTCCCCAAGCCGACGCTCTATCCATTGAGCCAAACCGGTCCCGGCAGAATCTTTTCATTATTTTCTCATGGTTGTTAGTATGCAAGGAAGCTCTCTTTGGTTGCCTCTTTGGATCTGCAGTCTTTGTGAATCCAGGAGTTGATAAGTAGACTGTTTAGAGACTCTCTTCCTCTCCCTCCACTTCCTCTCTCCCCATTCCTTTCTTTTTTTTAAAAAATATATTTTATTGATTTTGTACAGAGAGGAAGGAAGAGAGATAGAGAGTTAGAAACATCGATGAGAGAGAGTCATCGATCAGCTGCCTCTTGCACACCCCCTACTGGGGATATGCCCACAACCAAAGTACATGCCCTTGACCAGAATTGAACCTGGGACCTTTCAGTCCCCAAGCTCTATCCATTGAGCCAAACCGGTTTCGGCTCTCCCCATTCCTTTCTGAGAAGTGCCCTTGGAGAAGCTGGCTAACACCCTGTTCCTGTCTGTCCTGCCCCATTTCAGATCTTTGAGTACTTCCGCAGAGACACGGAGAAGCGGGACTTTGTCTCGGCGGGAGCCGCGGCTGGAGTGTCTGCTGCGTTTGGGGCCCCTGTGGGTGAGCAGGGGCCCTGCCTGGGTGACAAGTGACTTCCTGTGTTGGGCAAGCAGGGCTGTCCGTGCCTTGAGAAGGAACAGTTTTGGTGTTTGCCAACGTGGGTGCTGGGTGGTGTGAGGCTGTGGGGTGCCTCCAGAAAGCGCCCAGGGTGCCTCTGATGTGGGCTTGGTGCCTTGGGTCTGGGGCGTGAGGGCCTCTGGGCGCGGGGCTCTGCGCCTGGGTAGAAACTTCAGGCTGGGCCACTGCGTTCCAGGCGGGGTCCTCTTCAGCTTGGAGGAAGGTGCCTCCTTCTGGAACCAGTTCCTGACGTGGAGAATCGTAAGTGCCCACAACGGCGCCTCTCCCCATGTCAGGCATGTCTCACCTTGGTGTCCTTCGCGGTCCCCTGGACACCACACTCCGGGCCCAAGCTTTGGTGGCCTCGTGGAGGTTCCTGTGGAGCCGTGCTTGGGGCCACGCCCCGTTGGATTTTTATGGCCCAGCTCTGTCTCTCACTTGACCCTGAAGTGTTGCCTCCTGCCCTTCCCCTGTCAGTCAGGTCACTGTTTTCACCCTGTGCTCCTTCAACTCCTCATTGGGGACCCCCTGACCTCATACATCTTTCCTCAGCTCTGTCCTGGCTTGACCCCAAACTCGCCCGGCTTGCCCAGCCTTGAGGGGCCCGGCCATCGAGACCCAAGCCTCCTTTCCTTTAGCCTTTGGAGGGGCTCCCGGTGCCTCCTCGGTGACAGGAGAGGCAGCCCCTTCTCCTGCAGCCCCTCCCCCGCTCCCAGGGTTCCTCTCGGAGGGCACTGTTGTTCTGATGCTGTTTGTTTCTCTCTGTGCCCACAGTTCTTTGCTTCCATGATCTCCACCTTCACACTGAACTTTGTCTTAAGCATTTACCATGGAAACATCTGGGACCTGTCCAGCCCGGGCCTCATCAATTTTGGCAGATTTGACACGCAGGTAACGTGGCCCATTGTCCCAATCACTGTTTCTGGTTCTCTGTGCGGGGCCACGGTTTACTTAAGGTTCAGCCCGAGAGCTTGGGCTTTTGGGAAACTCCCATCTCTTCGCCGAGATTGAGCTCTGTTCATAAGCCCCCGGACCAGAGGTGCTCTTGGGAAGCACACATCCAGCCTGGCTGTGAGGTGAGGGTGCCAGTAGACAGCCCAGGGGCACCTTCAGGGTTGTCTTACCCATTTGCAGATTGTTAGACAGTGACACAGACTGTGGTCCTGGGTGCGCATGCACCAGCTTAGGGAGGGTGAGTGGGAGCAGGCCGGCGCCCCTAGGAAGGCCTGAACCATACACTGCAGCTGCCAGGCACCGCCAGGGGTCCTGCTCCAGGACGCCCTTGCACAGGGACACATTGGAGCTGTTGGGCTGTTTGGGTCACTAGATTGTTCCTATGTCTCTCCTTCCTGCCCCCCTTGGCTCCCCATCTGTCAAGTCTGAGTGGCAAGAAGCTGATGACACATTTCCTCACAGAACAACTGCTCTTCCTCTTTGCACAGACGATGGTGTACACGATCCACGAGATCCCCATCTTCATCGCCATGGGCGTGGTGGGTAAGGGCCATCTCAAGAAAGACACCGACCCCTCTGGCCTCACACTTCTCCGTCACTCAAGATGGCGGCCCCCAGCGGAACAAAGCATGTGGTGGGGTCAGGGCCAGCTTTGAAATGGCTCCTGCAGGGCCACCTAGGGGAAACCCACACCGTACAGAACCAGAGCTCTGCTTCTCCGTAGGGGAGCCCATCTAAGAAGCAGACTGGCCCCTCAACATCATCCATTCCTCTCACAACCTTTTCCCGGAAAGGAAGGCAAAGCCTTTCAGAGATAAGCCCCTCTGCCTGTCCATCAGAGGGTGGTGATGGAGCAGACCGTCTTCTCCTGTCCCCCCTGGTCCCTCTCCTGCGGGACAGCCCAACCGTTCTTACACGTGACTCCTTCCTGGTCGCAGGTGGTGTTCTTGGGGCTGTGTTCAATGCCTTGAATTACTGGCTGACGATGTTTCGAATCAGGTGAGAAACCTGATTTGTGGCTCCTGGGGCCTTTGAAAATGGACTCATTGTGGGCTTTGTGCCCACAGGGCCACCTAGAATGCCAGCTGCCAGTGTGCGTTCCTCTGTGGTGGCTTGTATGTGAAGGAGACAGCCTGGGGCTGGGGGATGGATGGGGAAGGGCTCGGGAAGGTCCGGCAGAGGAGGTCCTGCCTTTGGTCCAGCAGCCCTGGGGTCAGGGTCTTTCTGGCCTCAGTCTGGTCTGCCCAGGGCAATCTCGAGCCCGGACACAGTTAACTGGCATGGCTTCTCTTTCCATTTGGAAAGCCATTACTGGAGCTTTGAGGTGGGGGGTGGGGTGAGTTTGGGGTTTGGGAAAGTACCTCCTCTTGCAAAAACTTAAATGCAGTTGGAGAGCACCCAGGAGATAATCAGGACGGGCCGGAGTCTGGGTAGGTTGATGACTAAACGTGCTACATCACCCTCCTAATCGGTGTCGTATTATCAGCTCTTGGTGAGTCACAGGCTCAGGTTGCTTTGGTAACTGCCCAGGTGTCCAGAGGTCCATCCCAGTGTTTGCTCTAGGTACATCCACCGGCCCTGCCTCCAGGTGATTGAGGCCATGCTGGTGGCCGCTGTTACAGCCACTGTCGCCTTTGTGCTGATCTACTCATCCCGGGACTGCCAGCCCCTGCAGGGCAACTCCGTGTCCTACCCCCTCCAGGTAGGAGGTTGGGCCACCAGGCAGGGGGCAGGGCAGGCCTCTGAGGAGGAGCGCTCGCTCCCCGTCCCAGCAGGAGAGCTAGGGACACAGCGGAACTCCAGAGCCCTGGGCCACACAGGCTGGCGTGTCCTCAGAGAGGGTCAGGCCACCTACTGGGTGTCGGGAAAGTGGTGCCTGTTGGGCTGGAGCCTCCCCCGGCCCTCCTCCCAGCGTGTGGCCTGACAAGGACCGAGGAGGCCTTGAGGAGTGGGGGCTGTGGGTATGGACCCTCCGAGGCAGCAGCCTGACCTCATCCTGCCATGTGTTGGCGCTTGATGCTGGGCAGGACTACCCCGTCCCACTGGCCCGTCCTCTCTCCCAACCTTGCAGCTCTTCTGTGCAGATGGCGAGTACAACTCAATGGCTGCTGCCTTCTTTAACACCCCGGAGAAGAGCGTGGTCGGCCTTTTCCACGACCCCCCAGGTGTGTGCCCGTGCTCCGTGCTGTCAGCTGGCATCGCCATGGCCCTGCCCCCCTGGCCTGATCTGCAACAGCCCACAGACACTGGGCACGGAAGCCAAAGTAGATGGCGTCAGATTCTTCCATTGTGCTACTCCATGGTGCTACTCTGGAGCGTCATCTTGCCTCCTAGGACCCTTAGGTGGTCTCTGATGGTTTTCTGTCACAAAAAAGACGGCTAGGACTTTTCTGGCCCTTGTGCGTGTGACAGGAATCCACAAATTTAACAGAAGCATTTAAATGTGGGAAGAGGCCAAGCCCTTTCTAAAAGGTGCTGAGTGACGCGAGCAGCTGGCACAGGCCTCCTGACATGCTGGTTCGGGGTTCACTGGGAGTTACCTAGTGTGGAATGTGGCTGGTGGCCTCTCTCCCCTCACCCCAGTGGTCTGCACTGCAGTCCCTACTGTTTGCACACTGACTTCAATGGTCACCTTCTCTTGGCCTCAGGTCACTGTCCTGCTGGCTGGACACTGGGCCCCCCCTTGCCCTGGCTCCCTCCGTCCCCAGGCAGGCCGACCATCCTCCTGCCTCCAAGGACCCAGTCCCCAAAACCCCATGCTCTGGCCTCTGAAAATGGGGAAACTTCCAGGGACTCGCGGGGGTGCGTAGGGGTCAGGATGTGACCTGGAGGTGATGACTAGCCAGCCTCTCTCTACTAGGCTCTTACAACCCTATGACCCTCGGCCTCTTCACCCTCGTCTACTTTTTCCTGGCCTGCTGGACCTATGGGCTGACAGTGTCTGCTGGCGTCTTCATCCCGTCCCTGCTCATTGGAGCTGCCTGGGGTCGGCTCTTCGGCATCTCACTGTCCTACCTCACCGGGTCCGCAGTAAGTGGGGTCTCCATGCACCAAGCATGCGGGAACAGAGCTGGGCTGGAGGGAAGAGGGGCGGTCCTGGTGCCCCAGCCTCGGGGCCACTGTGAGTGAGGGCAGTGGGCTCCCAGCGTGATGGTCAGCGCCTCAGAGCCTCTGGTCATTTTACATGGCCATAGTTTTCTGGCTGCTGCTGTTTGAAAGGAACCTGCCATTAATGGAGCCATCCATGTGTGTGGTCCAGAGACAGTGTCAGGGGGAGACACTCAGTGGCTGTCAGTGAGAGAAGGTTACAGGGAAGCATTGGGCGCCCTGCGGTGGGCACCCAGGCTGCGGATGCTGGTGACTGGCTCTGTGTGTGACAGGCCTCCCTGGCCTCCTCTTTCCACCTGCCTCCATGGGCACCATGGTTTTAATTTTATATATAGTTCCTTTTTTAAACTTAATTATTAAAATAGGGTTTTTTAAACTGTAAACAAGCAGGCGAGTCTCTCCCACACTGTCCCACCACCCACTCCCCTGGCCAGATGTGGGACAGGCTTTCCTCAGATCTCAAGTTTCCTCCCGGACACAATGTTTTATGGATTTTAATTGCAACATGATTCACATACCATAAACCCTCCCTTCAGAAGTGTAGCCCAGTGGTTCTATAGTGTGTTCGAAGTGTAATCATTGTTACTGTGTCCGCTCAGGACATTCTCATTGCCCCAGAAAGAAATCTGTCCCCCTCAGTATTCACTCCCATACCCCTCCAGTCCTTGGCAACCACCTTCTGCATTCTCTCAGTGGACTTGCCTGTTCTGCCCGTTTTATATACACTGAGTGGCCATATTATTATGATCTCTGAACGCATAATCTGGTCACTCGTGTGTGTGTGTGTGTGTGATATATGTCTATATGATATATATATCTAAATAGTTATATATCTATATAGATATATGTATCTTTATATGTTTATGTGTGTGATATATATCTATATATCTGTATATCTATATCTATCTATATCTACCTTTCTATTTATCTATCTATATCTATCTATCTATATCTATATCTATATCTATATCTATATATATATAGATAGATAGATAGATAGATAGATATAGATATAGATATAGATATAGATATATATGAGGCCCGGTGCATGAATTCATGCATGGGTGGGGTCCGGCAAGCCTGGCCAGGAGGGGACATGGGCGGTTGGCCAGCCTGCCTACTGGTTGAACTGATCAAGGGGACAATTTGCATATTAGCCTTTTATTATATAGGATATACACTGAATGGCCAGATTATTATGTGTTCAGAGATCATAATAATCTGGCCGCTCAGTGTAAGTGGATCACACACCAGGTGCCACCCATGTCTGGCTTCTCTCCCTGAGTGTGCAGTTTTCAGGGCTCATCTGTGTTGTAGCACATGTTGGATTTTCACTCCTGGCACTCACTTGCTCGTCTTGCGGTGCAGGCATTTCTGCAGATGACAGCCACTGCACACATGCTGCTGCCCTCTGTCCCTGCACACACTTGTAGCTCCTCCTCCAAACATAGAGTGTCCTTCTTTCTCATACTGCCAAGTTCTCTGGCTTAAGCCGACGGCATGATTCATCAGGACATCCCTGGTTGGGCCCCTCCTTGGGTACTTCTAGACTTAGTTATTACCAAGGAGGTGCAGACCATTTTGCACGTGTGCATAAACTTCCTGGATGTGACATTGCTGAGCCCAGGCAGCTTCTGTGCATCTTGGTGGGTTTGGGTAAGGGGTGCCACCCCCAACACCACCTGTGTCATCCCCACAGATCTGGGCCGACCCCGGCAAGTACGCCCTGATGGGAGCAGCTGCCCAACTGGGTGAGTCCTGTCTGTCACGTGGGCAACCCAAGGTCAGGAGGGGCGGGTACCTCATGGAGCTCGAAGACTGGTGTTTAATTTAGTGTCATCGACCACTCCCTGCAGGGTGTAGCTGGGCCCTGAGTGGATGGCGACAGCCCTGCATGGAGAACATGGGCAGGCAGGGGCGCAGGGAGGGCCTCAAGACCACCCCTACCTCACCCCGCCCACCTCTCCCTCCCCGGGCAGGTGGGATCGTGAGGATGACGCTGAGCCTGACAGTTATCATGATGGAGGCCACCAGCAATGTGACCTATGGCTTCCCTATTATGCTGGTCCTGATGACCGCCAAGATCGTAGGAGACATTTTCATTGAGGTACAGCTGGTGGGAAAGGCCTGCCTGCCTAGTTCTCATTCTGGGTCCCATCCCCATGCCCTGGGCTCAGAGCCTGAGAATGTGGAGACTGCTCTGTGGCAGCAGAGGAGGGAAGGGGGCCCCTGCAAAGCCATCCCCCAAATAGCTTCTGCCTTAGTGGTAGGCACAGTGTGCCTGGGACCCCTCCCCCAGGGACAGGCACTGTGTTTTCCCGGATCCCCCCTTGGCAGCTGGTCATTGCACCCTGGACCCCCTCCCTGTGCCTGATGCCTGTGCCCTCTTCCCCAGGGCCTGTATGACATGCACATCCAGCTGCAAAGTGTGCCCTTCCTGCACTGGGAAGCCCCGGTCACCTCGCACTCGCTCACCGCCAGGTACCGCCTTTCTCCCTGTCTTGGTCTTAGGCTGAAGGCCTGCAGGCCTGGGCTTCCTCTCCACACATAGGTCGAGGGCAGTGAGTGGTGCCGACGCTCTGGCAGGGTGGGTGTGGGCAGCCAGGAGCAGGAAGGAGGCCACACGCCTGTGTGCGAACATCTGGGAGATGCTCTCCAGGTGTCGGGGCTGCTGGCACCACCCAGGACGGGTTCTCCGTGGCCTCTGGGCTTCCTGCACCCCTGCTCATGGCTTACTGCATCCAGCAGCTTCCTGCCTGTTGGCTTCATTCAGGATCCCCATGGACACATGGTTTGTGACCAAGTGGCCAACAGGGGACGCAGTGTGTGCTCTTCCCCAGGGAGGTGATGAGCACGCCGGTCACCTGCCTGCGGAGGAGGGAGAGAGTGGGCGTCATCGTGGACGTGCTCAGTGACACGGCGTCCAACCACAATGGGTTCCCTGTGGTGGAGTCCACAGATGACCCCCAGGTACAGGGCCTGGGGGGGTGGCCCTGGGTCCACTGCTGTCCCGCAGGAGCCATAGCCTCAGGCCAGGTCCTGCCTCCATCCTCTCTCACAGGGAAGCCATACTCTTCCCCTGTACCTGTCAAGCAGGACATGTTGGGCAGGGTTGGTTCGTAGGGACAGTTTTGTGTCTGGGTTTATGGTAGAATCCCATTAACTGTGAAAGGAGCACTGTCCCCACGGATAGATTAGTGATGTTCCCAGTGCCATCTCATACCCACACTGCCCGTCAGCCGCACTGTGCCTGTTGTCGGGAGAGGCCTGACAGCATGTGGCCCACCCAGTGCCAAGCTTCCAAAGGTTTGGGGTGAATTTTGTCAGCCGGGTCTGCATGCCCCCAGCCCGTGCTGCAGCCCAGGCACTTTTTTCCTTGCTCTTCGTTGTGTGTCCCCCTGCCCCTTCCAGGTGTTTGGGGGTTAGCATGCTTGTGCCTTTGGCAAAGCCAGTGCCAGTCGACAGTGACCGTACGTTGATGGGGAGTGTGACAGGGAGCCTGACTAGAGCCAAGGTCCCGAGCAGACGTCCTGGACCTGCTGTTCAGACACTGCCCGCCCTCCTGTTCACACCACTGAGCTTTCACAGGGCCTCAGCCAGGCAGGCAGGTGCTAGGTCAGGGCTCTGCTCGCAGACAAGGCCATCTTGTCTCCCCTGCAGTCAGCGCGGCTCCAGGGCCTGATCCTGCGCTCCCAGCTGATTGTCCTCTTAAAGCACAAGGTAGGCTCCTCGGCCCCTCCAGGTGGTGGGAGATGCAGGCGGGAGCTGGGGTCCTGAGGTGCCTTGCCCACGGCCTGTTACCTGCTGCCCGCAGGTGTTTGTGGAGCGGTCCAACAGGGGCCTGGTACAGCGGCGGCTTAGGCTGAAGGACTTCCGGGACGCCTACCCACGCTTCCCCCCTATCCAGTCCATCCATGTGTCCCAGGATGAGCGCGAGTGCACCATGGACCTCTCTGAATTCATGAACCCCTCCCCGTATACGGTGCCCCAGGTGCCTGGTTCCCACTTGCAGGGCCTTCTGTGGCTTGCCAGGGAGGGACGGGGGTGGAATCCGTGGAAAATGGGAAGAGCTCCATTCTTACACACATGACAAGGTTTGGGGGGTGGGCATGGCTGCATAGCCAGACCCCGGCAGCATGGCTGAGATGGGCTGGTTGGCATGCGGGGGGAAAGATGTGCTTTAGGACACGTATTGATGTCCTGGTTGCTGCGGGTGTGATGGGAGGCAGCCAACCCTGGGCTTGGAGAGTCCTGCCTCTGCTCTTGGCTGGAGCCAGTCTGGGCCAGTAGGCAAGCTGAGGCCCTGACCACATTGCAGGAGGCATCTCTCCCTCGGGTGTTCAAGCTGTTCCGGGCCCTGGGCCTCAGGCATCTGGTGGTGGTGGACAACCACAATCAGGTGAGTAGCCAGGAAGGGCAAAGGGCCCCTTTTCCTGCTGGCCTGCCTGCCTGCCCTGGCCATATGTCCACCTCCGGGGCTCCCCCAAACTGTGCTGCTCCCCCACATGCTTCCACAGAGGAGGAGTGGGGCTGCCGGATTCCTATGACCTGGCTTTGTTCCCACAGGTGGTCGGGCTGGTAACCAGGAAAGACCTGGCCAGGTACCGGCTTGGGAAGGGGGGCCTGGAGGAGCTCTCGCTGGCCCAGACGTGAGACCGTGGCCCTGGCACCTCTCCTGGGGTCCTCAACACGCTCCTCGGGCAGCAGCAGATCTGTCGGCCTCAGACCGCGGGATGGCCCCCTGGTGTGTGAGCGTGACCATCGATGGGCACCTTGTCGATGTCCCCCCTCCTCCCCCTTGCCTCAGCCCCTTGGATGTCACTCTCCATCCTCCTGTTTCTTCACCCTCAGGGAGCAGGTGTTCATGCAAATGCTCGCTTCCTCCGAGCCAGCGAGAGTTCACGTGTGTGTGTGTGTCTCAGTGCGTGTTTGTGTGTGTTCATGGTATGTTTACCTGTGTGTGAGGCAGCCAGTAAGCTGGGCCCTGTGGATTTGAGTGCTGCAGGCCCCCAAGGCAGGGCCACCCCTGCTTCTCTGCTCCTCGTTACCCTCAGTGCTGGCCCAAAAAGACAGAGCTGCCTGTACACTGCCAGCTGGAGGCCTGGGTGATGTGAGGCTGCAGCTGAGGCTTCTGGCCTTGTCCCCACGGCCCAGTGTGTGGCCCTGAGGTGATAAGCCTGTGCAGCTGGGACCTTCCTGGACAAAGGCCCAGCCGGAGGACCAAAGGCCAGGGCCTGGGGCAGCAGACTCTGGAGCAGGCTGTTCTCCAGATCCCGCATGTGCCCCGGGCCGCACCCCCTCAGGAGGCGTGGGCTCTGTGAGGAAACCTCGGCCGAAGGAGAGCTGAGGACCACCGTGGGCCTGAACCCGAGTCCTGTCACACATGCCACCCAAGCCCTCTGGAGCACCCAACCCTCGGGAGCTGGAGTCCAGATGAACAGCTGTTGCCACTGGGACTGAGGCTGAGAAGGCAGGTCTTCTCAGCATGGGGCTGGGGGTGGAGCCTGGCCCAGGGTGATGTTCTGGGCAGCTCTGATTCCGGTCCATGCAGCTGGGCTTTGGGCTGAGCCGCTGAGCCTGCAGCAGGGATGCTGTTCCCTCCTAGGACTTTTTTAAAGGTGATTCCCAAGTCCCCACCCCATCTCTGATGAGGTGATCAGATGCTTTTGTGGCAAGCTGGTGGGTGTGCGCCTTGGTTTTAGCCCCTTTCAAGGGGATGGGACCTCGAACTGCAGGTCCAGTCCTGGTGGGGAGTCCTCTGTGGAGGGAGCAGGATCTGAATGTGGGAAGTCCAAATAGGAGAAATAAAGAAATTGTACCCAGACAACCTCTGCCAGCTTCCTGTTTCTGTTGAGCATGGACCACACTTTAGCAGCCTGGGATCCCAAGGGTGGGGGTGTCTGAGATGAGACCTCCTCAATGCGTGGTACAGAGTGGACATCACTGGGAGGGAGACACAGATGAGAGGCCAGGAAACCAGGTGGTTGTGTAGGTGGGACCCTCGTACTTCATGCAGGAGGGGACCCCCAGGCACCAACCATGCATCCTCATCGAAGGTCTGGGCAGTGTTGTTCCTGGGGCAGCTACAGGGTCCAGCGGAGAGGACTCCGCACAAGCTGACCTGGTGGCCACGAGGCGTGTGGTGTGGCTCCCCCTGGAGGAGAAGCTGACTGAATCCCCCAGCCAGGCTGAGTGGCAGGTCCAGGGGCTAGCGGCACGGCTGCAGTGGCCTGAAGTGAGACATAACCTTCACCAACCTTCAGACTCGGAGCGGAGAAAGCCAGGGCAGCATTTCGCACACTTTGTGTGGAGTACATGTTGAGATGGTATTTTCGGTGAACTGGGTTACATAAAATGGACTATTGACGTTCACTCCACCTGGCTACTTTCTCTTTTTAATGAATTTCGTATTTTTTTTAAACTTTATTTTCTGCAAAGCCAATCACGTGTTGGGTGGGAAAAGTATAAAAGTTATTCTTCCATATTCAGGCACAGCAAGCACTCAGTTTCAGAAAACAAGAACTTAAAATATTTGAATCAAAGGCAGTACCCTGCTACTTGCATTTTAAAACTATCTTTCTTAGCAACAACAACAAAGCCTTTTTGTTGATTTCAGAGCGGAAGGGAGAGGGAGAGAGAGAGAAACATCAATGATGAGAGAGAAGTGTTGCTCAGTTGCCTCCTGCACGCCTCCTACTGGGGATTGAGCCCACAACCCGGGCTTGTGCTCTGACCGGGAATTGAACCGTGACCTGGTTCATAGATAGATGCTCAACCACTGAGCCATGCCAGCCAGGCTCCACCTGGCTACTTACTGTGGCTGCTAAGAAAGTTAATGTCGCCGGAACCGGTTTGGCTCAGTGGTAGAGCGTCGGTCTGCGGACTGAAGGGTCCCAGGTTCGATTCCAGTCAAGAGCATGTACCTTGGTTGTGGGCACATCCCTAGTAGGCGGTGTGCAAGAGGCAGCTGATCGATGCTTCTCTCTCATCGATGTTTCTAGCTCTCTATCTCTCCCTTCCTCTCTGTAACAAATCAATAAAATATATATATTTTTTAAAAAGTTAATGTCCTGGTGTAGCCCACTTATGCCAACACCCTGTTCCCTTTGATAGCCCGTCAGAGTCTGTTTTCTTGGCTGCGGGACTGGCTGTGTTCAGTCCGTCGGGTCCCAGCCTTCCTGCTCTGGTTTAACGACCATGGAGCCAGCAGTTGCTCCTTGGCATGGCTCCTGCTCAGACCAGAGAGTTCTGCCCTGACCTCTATACCACCGTGGATCCTTCCAGAAACAGGCAGTTGGGAGGCCTTGTGGGAACAGGAGAGTTGATGGCTCAGGTTCCATTGGCAGTTGGGCCTGAAAATTGCGACGTTCTGGTGAGGACAAGAAGGTTCCAGAAGAGCCCTCGCTGCCCTACCTTCCTTGGTGTTGTCTTGGAAGGAGGTGAGATATTAGGACTGGAGCTCATCCCTTCACAGCCCATGTGGTCCCCCAAGGTCCAGGGCTGACTTCCCTGCCTCCCCCAGCCACTCCCCTTCTCCCCCTGCAACCACCCTGGTTCCAGCTCTGGGCGGCCTCAGGGTGCTAAGCCAGGGCCTCTCGGCAGTGGCCAAAGCCAAAAGCAGTGGCTGCTGATGAAGCTGGGTCAAGTGAACCAGGTGCCAACTGGGGCAGAGCCAGGAAGATAGAGCAGGGAGGAGCCTGCATAGGGGTGTGATCTCCAGGTAGCTCCCTCTGGCCTGGCCAGGCAGGACATCGTTCCACTTCGGCTGCCCAGTGATGTGTCCTCAGGCAGGGAGTGCACCTCTGAGTCCGAGCTTCCTGTTGAGCAATGAAAGCTGAGCCCTCTCTAGCTGGGCTGGGCTGTGCGACTCGGCAGAAGGAGCCTCAGTGAGCTGGCCAGGCACACTCTGTGACAGTTGCACTGATTCTGGGCCCCTGTTGCCCTAAGCTCCATCTAGGAACCAGCACCCCTTGTCAGTCCAGAAGGCCAAGTGGCAAGCTTGGAGGTACCTTCTTGCAGAGCTGGCTGATTGCAACTCCTCGTCCGGGGCTTCGCCCCCCTCTCAGCTAAGCACTACCACCCTGGAGGACCTGGGGCTCCTCCTGGAAGAAGGGCTGGAGCTCCTGAGTCTGGAGGAGATCTCAGAGAGGTATGAGCCCAGCTGCCTGGAATCCTCCACTTCCGTCCCAGAGCAGGACACCCCCAAGCGCTGGGAGCACCTGGAG
The DNA here is from genome assembly GCF_014108245.1 of Pipistrellus kuhlii. Classification (NCBI taxonomy): domain Eukaryota; kingdom Metazoa; phylum Chordata; class Mammalia; order Chiroptera; family Vespertilionidae; genus Pipistrellus; species Pipistrellus kuhlii. The sequence goes on from NW_023425540.1 coordinate 91,770,127, forward strand.
CAATGGTGAGCCCCGTGTGGGCGGAGCGGGAGAGCCATACATCAGCCCCAAGGCATGTGTGCCGACTCGGCCTGCTCCTCATCCTGGCCAGGGTGGCCGACCTGCAGGCCGAGGTGGTGTCCCTGCGGAGACACAAGGACTACTATGAGCGTTCCACATTGAGCCTGCTACAAGAGCTGCGCCAGGTGCAGGTCATCGTGCAGCTGCAAGACTCGGAGCTGAAGAAGCTGAAGCAGGAGTTACACCAGGCAGTATGGGGCCCTGAGAAGGAGGCCCTGGAGGTGAGACACCCGCCGGCTGGGAGGCAGCTCACCCCCCCTCCCCCAGGCCAGGTTCCCCCATTCCCAGGTGTTGGGCAGCTGCTTCCTGGACCCTGAGCCCCGCTCATCTCTGCTGCCCCGGCTTGGAGCCCAGAGAACCCCATAGGCTGTGTCTGTGCTGGTCTGGCTGTGAGGGCCCAGGCCTGCACTCAGCCCACACCCTCCTCCTTGCAGTTCCCCAGCCCCCAGAACCAGAACAAGATGCAGGTCCTGGACAAGAGGTATTCCCGCGCTTGTGGTGCAGGACTCAGCAGGAGGGAAGGGGTTGGGGAGAGCAGTGGCTGGTGCCGGACCCCTCAGAGCATCAGCCACAGGGTTTTGTTTTCCCAATTAGTTGTCTTGCCCCGGTAAGCAGGACACGCCCATGGCAGAACTCAAACGGTCTGGGTTTGTGTGTTTTCAACCTCGGTGCTCCCCTAGAGGCCTGGCAGAGGCGTGGGAGGCTTGCTGCTGGGGCCCTTGGCTAAACTCCCAGCCCCTGAAGGCTGCCCAGCCTGCTCTGGGCTTCTCCTGGCCGCCAGGAGGGTAGCTGGACAGGCCCCAGGCAGAAGCGGCTCTTGTGTGCCAGGTTGGTGGAGGTCCGGGAGGCCCTGACCCAGATCAGGAGGAAGCAGGAACTCCAGGACTCTGAGCGGAAGGGCACCAAGCAGGAGGCCAACCTCAGGTGGGCACCTCTCGCCTCCTGCCCCAGGGGCTGGTTCTGGACATGCTGTGTGTGGCCATGTGGGTGTCACCGAGGCAGGGCAGGTGTTCACGTACCCTCGGTGCCAAGCTGCGGTTGACAGGGAGCCTCAGACACCTTGTGGATCTTCTGTGGGAAAAAAGGGACTTGAACTTGGGGCTCCAACCATCTCCTTTCCCATTGGTCCCAACCAGGGCTCAGCTCTCACCACGCGGCGGGGAGGAAGGGGTAAGAGAGGGTAGAGACACAGCGTCTTGCCCCCTCTTTGTGTTCACTCAGGCGAGCTATGCACCTGCAAATCCGAGGGCCTTAGGTCAGCCTAGGGCCCCCAGAGCAGCTTTGGCCTGAGAATGGCCCCCAGTGCCAGCCTCCCTGTGGCTCCCCAGCTCGCCCCTCTGGCTGGCCGGGCTGCTGTGACCTTTGGCCCGTGTCCCCAGGTTAACCAAGTTGGCCAGGAAGCTGGAACAGGAGGAGCAGAACCGGGAGGTGGCGTGCAGTGCCCTGCAGAAGAGCCAGGAGGAGGCCAGCCAAAGGGTGGACCAGGAGGTGGCCAGGCTGCAGGTACCAGGCAGGGCGGGCGGGCAGCTGGGCTGCTGGAGAGAAGGTCCTTCTGGAAGACCCTCCCCACCCCCAGCCCAGCCTGTGCCCTTCCCCTCACAGGTTCTCCCTCCTCCAGCTATCTTTTTAGGTCCCTCCACGTGGTCAGACTTGGAGGGTGACCCCAAGGCCTGTGCTGTGGAATACAGTGGCCACTAGCCACAAGTGGCCCTGTGTATTGAAATTAGCTAACTTTTTTTTTTTAATCCTCCCGCAAGGATATTTTTTCCCATTGGTTTTTACAGAGAGTGGAAAGGAGAAGGAGAGGTGGGGAGGGAGAGGGAGAGAGAAACACTGATGTGAGAGAGACACATTTGCCTCCCACATGTCCCCTACCAGGGCCAGGAGCCTGCAACTGGGGGACATGCCCTTGACCGGAATTGAACCTTGGACCCTTCAGTCCGCAGGCTGACGCTCTATCCACTGAGCCAAACCATCTAGGGCGAAATTAGTTACCATTCTAGACAATTTAAAACTCGGTGCCTCCGTCACGTGAACCAAATTTCAAATGCTCAGCGACCACAGGAGGCAGTGGCTGCAGATGGGGCTGCACCTTCATGACAGCAAGTGTCGTCAGCACCAGATCAGCCACTGCTCCTCCTCCCCTTTCTGTGCAGCCAGCACCCAAACCAAGACACGGAACCCCAAAGCCTGAAGCCCCTTCCTCAGCCATTTTCAACCTCGGGCTCCCCTCAGGCAGAGCAGAGGTTACCCTCCCGAAGACGCACCCCCAGTTTCCCCTCCTGCGGGAGGGCCACAGGTGGGGGCGGGGGCTCGGAGGTGGGTCAGGGGACGGGGCAGCCTCTTCAGCTCTGCAAATAGAGACCGGGGACTGCGCCGTACACCAGGGCGGCCCCAGCTGCCGCCCACATAGCTCGGCTGCTCAGCTTCCGTAGCGTTTCCCTCCCGCTCGGTTCCCTCCACAGGCTGCTTGCTGCCCACTGGCCAGGAGCTCCTGTGGCATTGGGCCTGGGGACTTCCAACACGACAGGCACCTCCACCTGGTGGGATGCCCGCCTCTTCCCTAAGCCCACTCCAGGGCCCGGGTCTGCAAGCTATGGCCCATACCTGGTTTTGTCAATAAAGTTTTATCGGCAGACGGCCACCCCCATTCGTTTACTATTGTCCACAGCTGCTTCTGCGCTGGAACCACAGCACTGAAGAGCTGTGCACAGACCCTGCCCTTCAGGTTTATGTTGTCCATAAACCCGAAACATCTACTCCCTGGCTCTTTACAGATCCTTTGCTCAGCCCTGCACAGGCCGTGAAGCTGGCCAGGGCTGGGGCACACCAGCACATGCACTTGACCTCTCTTCCTAAGGCTCCCTCCCAGCTCTGGGTGTGGTTTGGTGGTAGCTGCTGTGCCTTCTTCCGATCGTCACTCCTGCGGGCACCCAGTGTGTTCTAGACCTGCCTGAGCTTGGCCTGCAGACCCCTCGGCCCTGTGCCGCCCTCCGGGAGGACAGGGGACCCTGGCCTCTTTTCCTGTGGAGGGGGTGGCAGGCCCAGCCCCGCTAGGCTCAGGGACAACCAGGGACCCGGGACCCAGGGCCCCCCGATGGAGATAGTTGGGCAAGAAAATAAGTCTGAGACGGCATGGTGGGTGGGGGGCCGCTGTGGAAGAGGGCGCCCAGCACGGTGGCAGCACAGTGCCCATATGCTCCCCCCACAGGCCCAGGTGACCAAGCTGGGGGAGGAGATGAGCCTTCGCTTCCTCAAGAGGGAGGCCAAGCTGTGCGGCTTCCTGCAGAAGAGCTTCCTGGGCCTGGAGAAGGTGGGAGCTGGCCGCTGGGGGGCTCCGCCGTGGCCCCCGCCCCCGGCTCACGCAGCGGACGGATCTCTCTCGCAGAGGATGAAGGCCTCGGAGAACACACGGCTGAAGGTGGAGAGCAGCCTGCGGGGGGAGCTGGAAGGCAGGTGGCGGCAGCTCCAGCAGCTGGCGGAGGAGCGCCTGCGGGCCCTGCGGGGGCAGTGCAAGGTGGGCAGCTCGGGCTGGGCACAGGCAGGGCGGGGGGGGGGGGGGGCGCGCCTGGCGGGGCCCAGGTCTCAGGCCACCTCGGCACTACAGCAGGAGGAGTGCTACCTCCTGGAGCAGTGCCGGGGCCTGGACAGGGCCGTGGTCCAGCTGACCAGGTTTGTGCGCCAGAACCAGATGTCACTGAACCGCGTCCTGCTGGCCGAGCAGAAGGGCCGGTGGGTACCCAAACGGGGCAGTGGGCAGAAAACGGGGGGGGAGGGGGGGAGGTCAGGCTGGGTGGGTGGAAGTGGCCTCAATCCCTGGACCCCAGCTTCCTGATCCCAGTGTCAGGCCCAGATGAGTGCCTGGCAGAGTAGCCACGCACCCTCAGCCTGCCCCTCACAGGGGACTCAGGGTGGCAGCGGTGGACGCAGCCCTGTTCTGGTGGCCCCTGTGATGGCACTCCCATCCTCTGCTCCAGTGAGCTTCTTGGAAGGTTCTGGAGCCTGCAGCCAGGCTCCCGTCCCTGGCCCAGCTCTGAGGGGCAGGCCAGCCTCAGCTGAGGGACAGTCTCTCTCAGTGGCACCCACCCCCAGGGACACCAAGGGCCACTTGGAGGAAAACCAGGCCGGGGAGCTGGCTGCCTACTTTCAGGAGAAAATGGAAGCCATGCAACTGGCCAGCGAGCAAGCGCAGCAGGAGACGCAGAGCACCCTGGAGCTGGTGAGGGCTGAGGCGCTGCGTCCGGTCTCCTCGTGGGATCCCCCGCCTCCCAGCACCCACACTGGGCCCCACCTCCCACAGCTCCAGGAGAAGAGGCAGGCCTTGGAGGCGTCTGTGGCTGAGCTGGTCAGACAGGTGGGCGACCTGAAGGACCACTTCCTGGCCCTGAGCTGGAGGCTAGACCTGCAGGAACAGACGCTGACCCAGAAGCTGTGTGAGGTGAGGCTGCCGGGGGGAAAGGCAGCCTAGCCGGCCGGGGTCCTGGCGCCCCTCTGGCTCCCCGAGGGTGGAGGCCTGACCGGCAGGTCCCAAGAGTGCCCGGTGACTGCCTGTAAGGCCGAGACCTCCTGCTGGGGCAGGCAGCCCAGGGCCAGCTGCTGAGACGTCCGTCCAGAGGCCCCAGAGGCCTGACCAGCCAGCGGGCTCCACGGAGGGGCCAGCACGGCATCTGTCCCTGGTTTTTTTTTCTCTTCTTTGAAGGTTAATCCACGCCCCGAACAATCCCCCTCTTTAAAGTGTATAATTCAGTGTGTTTTTCGTATAGTCAGCGTTGGACAATCCACCACAATCGCTCTTAGAAGGCTCTGCCCTCATTAGCAGCCACTCCCACCCCCTCCCCAGACCCTCGCCCCCACCCTCTGCTTCCTGTCTGTGGATGCGCCTTTCTGGACACGTCCTTGGTGTGGAATCACACACTGGCCTGCGTCCGGCTTCCCTCGCTGAGATGGCTTTTTAAGTGCATCCGTGTGGTAGCATTTCGTCCTTCTGGGGGCGGAGTACTCCTTCGCCACACAAGGGGCCACAGCTGTTTACCGTCTGTCCGGGCTGGGCACTGGGTGGCTGCCCCTCTGGGTGACACGGAGGCACTGCTGTGAGCGCACACGTACACCCCTGGCCCGCCCTGCGCCTCCTCCCCTGCCGTGTGGGAAGACTGCCTTTCTCTCCGTCCCTATCCCCGCTGACTCCCCGTGGGCAGCAGGGGTGGGGAAGGGCTGAGGGTGCTGGCTGGCCTGGCTGGACTGTGCGAGGCCGGTGTGCATGAGCTCAGAGTCAGGGGCGCGCCCTGTCTGTCTGTCCACCCTCCCTGTCCACGCTCCGGCCTCACCGGCTGTCTGTGTCCTAGGCAAAGAATGAGTGGGAAGATGCCGAGCGGAGATCGCTGGAGGGCCTGGCCTGGTGTCACAAGGAGGCCCAGGCTTACCTGCGGGAGGTGCGGGAGACGGTGGACAGCCTGCCGCGGCAGGTGGGTGAGGCTGGGGCCGCCCCCCCTCCCCTGCGGTGCCCGCCCTTAGTGGCCCGCCCACCCCAGCCTCTGCTCCGTTTCAGATAGAAGCCGTCTCTGACAGGTGCGTCCTGCACAAGAGTGACTCCGACCTCAAGATCTCCGCTGAGGGCAAGGCCAGGTGAGGCCCAGCTCCCAGAGCTCGTCCCGCAGGCCCGCCCCCCGGGAGGGCGTGAACGCCACCGGCTGGCCTGCAGGGAGTGGCCGGGAGGGCTCAGCTGTCTCAGAACCGCCTGCTGCACCCACAAGCCTTCTCTCGGGTGCCCCTGCCTGAGCGCCCAGCATCGCAGCACCCTAACCCCTCCCGGCCCTGGCTTGGGGATGGTCTGCACGGATCCCCGGATCCTTCCCTCTGTCACTCCAACCCCCACTAGAGGGGCGTGGCAGAGCAGAGCGCCCTTCCTCTGCCCAGGGATCCTCCCGCTCCTCACCCTGCCCGCACCCTAGAGCTCTCCCCGCCCGGCCGGCAGCCTTGGCCTCCGTACCCACAGGGAGGTCGAGGTGGAGGCCGTGCGGCAGAAGCTGGCTGCTCTGCTGTCCTCCGTGCAGCTGCTCCGGGAGGGCAACTCCGGGCGGAAGATCGCCGAGATCCAGGGCAAGCTGGCCGCGGTACCCTCTCGGGCCCCGTGCCCGTCCCGCTAACAAGAGGGGGGCCGCCCCTGTGGAGGGTCCTCAGGGAGGTCACAGGTGTCTTAGACTTTGGGAGTTCCCAGTGGAGGCGCCTGCTGGAGCCCCAAACGCGGGGGGAGGTGGGGCATCAGCAATCACGGTGAAAGGAGCACCCTGAGCCCGGGCTGGGTCCCACCTCAGCACCCACTGCGGTGCCCCCAGACCCCCTCCAGGGGTCAGTTCCCGCTCTGGGAGGGTGGGGGCGGGGTGCTTCCATGTCCACCCATGGGGGGCAGTATTTAGTTTCAGAACCAAATAATGAAATTGGAAAACAGCATCCAGGACAACAAGACCATCCAGAACCTCAAGTTTAATTCGCAAATCAAGTCGGTGAGAAGCGGCCTGGGCCGGCCCCGGGGTCCCAGGCCAGGAGGGCGGGCTGCTTTCTGTGCAGAGCCCGGCTCCCAGTCCCCCGGCCCCTCCCAGCCTGCCCGCCCCACCCTCTGTCTGCAGTCTCCCCTGCCATCCGTCCGTCTGTCTGCATGTCTGGCCTGAGCACCGTTTCCAGGCAGATAAGGCCCTGGTTTGCCCAGAGGAAGATAATCCTGCCTGCATCCCCCCTCAGCCCCATTCCTCAGCTCCGCCGGGCCGCCCCTGCCTCTGGCCGCAGCGCAAGGAGGAGATGGCCACACGGAAGGAGTGCCTGGGGGGGCCGAGGAGCGAGGAGGGCCCGCGGGCCCTGCCGCTGGACAGCAGGAAGGCGCTCAAGTCCCTGGGGAGATGGCAGTTCGTCAAGGACATGGCCTCTGGCGAGGTGGTCCCCGTGAACCGCTGGGGCGTGTATCAGGCCGTGAGGTGAGCCGCGGGAGCTGCCTCCGGGTCCAGGTTCCGGGCGGGGGAGGCCCCGAGGGCCGTGGGGCCTGAGCCGCGTCTCCGCACAGGTGGCTGCAGTGGAAGGCGGTCCTCATGAAGCAGGTCGCCAGGCGGAGGCCACGGACAGTCTTGAAGTGGTCCCTTGGCCAGGAGCCTGCCCACCAGCGCCCAGACCGGCCCCTTTCCCAGAAATAAACATGCCACTCTATCTGCCAGCGCCTGGCATTCCCTCCAGGGGCTCCGGAGGCCCAGGCGGTGGGAGTGACCAAGAGGCTCCATCCTTGAAGCCTGTCCATCCCCAGGCCCTGCTCCTGCCCGAGCCCAGCGGAGCCCAGCCCCGCCGTCTTCCGGGCCTTCCCCAAGAGGCACAGCAGCCGGGCATCCACAGCCTCGGGATCTGAGCCTGTCAGCCGGGCCCTCACGCCTGCCAGGTGCCTGCCCAGCAGAGAAGAGGCTCTTCCCGCCTCATCGAGGGAGCAAACTGTCTGTCGGTGCCCTCAGCAGCGCCCTCCTCCCGCCTCTCCGAGGAAACGTGGCTCATGGGGCAGCTGGCCCTGCCACCTGCTTCGGGGCTTGAGGAGGGGCCCCTGGGACCGGCCAGTGGCTGGCAGTGGGAGGGTTTTCCTGGGAGTCTCCGGAGCCAGGCTGGTTGGGCACAGTGTCTAGACCCCTGAGCCCACAGCCTCAGCGTGGCCACAGCTCCTGTCCTGCCCTCCCTCCCCGTGGGCAGAGCTCCGAGGGCTGAAGGCCAGGATGGCTGGATCCGTACCTGGCCTTCAGCCCCTGCCATTCCTGCCCGGTGGCCTCTGGTGATGGCAGCGCCAGGTCCCCGGATGATCCCTGACCCTCTTCCTGGGCCTGGAAAGTCCCCACCTGAACTGGTGTGTCCTCCTGGTGACCTCCCATCTTCGAGGGCCCCCCAGTGTCCCCCAGGACAGCCGTAAGGGGACTCCAGACCCCTGCTGCCACAGCCCGCTAGGCCTCGGCCAGCTGCACGCCCTCCAGGGCCTGGGCGCCCCTGCCCGGCAGCTCCGGGCCGGTGTCCACCGACCAGCTCGCCAGCAGGTCACTGAAGTCGGGAGTCCCGGGGTGCAGCAGGCCCAGGGGGCTGGGCGCCGGCTCCTTCCAGAAGGAGGGGGGCAGCTTCCTCTGCGTCATGGGTCTGATGTGGCCGTACTTCTGCTCCAGCCGCAGCCGCTGGCTGGCCGACGCCCGGAGCACCGAGAACTGCCGCAGCCCGTAGTCGAACAGCTCGGCCAGCGGCCCCAGCGGCTGCGCCCTCTCTCCGCCGGGGCCGGTCTCACGCCCCCGCCCCTCGGGGCCCCTGGGGGAGTGGGCCCCAGGCTCAGCCGCCCTGTCATCGCTGGGGGACCCTCCCTGGGCCAGGGGCACCAGGTCCGCGCAGTAAAGCTCCCTGGCCGAGCTGCTGGCCGAGTGGCCGTCAGCGTAGACGTCACAGGCGTCTGGGTCCTGCCCCCCGTCCTTTCGGCCAAAGTACCTCTGGATGTCGCCGCTGATGAGCTCAGAGAACCGCAGCAGCTGCAGGGGCATCGCGGGGCTGCTGGGACCTGGAGAGGCCTCTTCCGGGGCGACTGTGGCCCACCCTGAGCTGTGGGGGGCTGGGCTGTGGGCCCCTGGCCCGTCCCCCTCCAGGTCCTCTTCGTCTTCCTCCCCTACCTCCTCTTCCTCCTCCTCCTCCTCCTCCTCCTCTTCCTCCTCCTCCTCAGAAGTGTCCGGGGGTTCCGGGTCTGGGGGCAGGAAGGGCCGGAGGGAGGGCAGGGGCAGCTGGAAGTCACAGAGAGGCTGGATCACGCCTGCGGCCATGTCCTCCACGTTGGAGCTTCTGGGGCCTCGGGGGCAGCAGCCGCCTGGGGGGTGGGGGGGAGAGGGGGCAGGTTACCAGTCAGGGCCTGCAGCCCCTGGTGGACAGAGCATTATGGCCACTCGCTCTTGGGGAGGGTGCTGAGCTCAGCAGTGGGTGAGATTTGGGGGAGGGGGTCGGGGGCACCATGGCAGGAGCGTGGCAGGAGCAGAGGCAGGCCGAGGGGGGTAGAGCAGCAGCGGGCTGGGGACGGTCAGGTCCTGTGAGCAGCGCATCCTGAAGGGCGGTCAGCGGGGTGGGGGTCGATGGCAGGGTGGTGCCATGGAACAGCGGACTTGGGGAGAGAAGTCTCAGAAGACAGAAGCAGGGGAGGTGGGCAGCAGGCGCCCAGGGGCTGGGATGAGAGGGTTTGGGGCCTTGGAGAGCACAGCCCTTGCCCCAGGATGGGGTTGCTATGGTTCCTGGGGTTGCTATGGATCACGGAGGTGGTGTCAGCCCAGGTGCTGGTCAAGGGACCCCTTTGCCCCCTCACAGGCCTGTTGGGTCGGGAGCATCCCACTATCCCTGAGATGCCCACACTGAGCCAGGAACTGGGCTTGGCATCCTCGGGGCTTCCCCATCCCCATTTCTGCCGTCCCATCTAATTCTAATAAGAGCAGTCACAACGCCAGGCCTTCATTTGTCCCCTGTCTGGAGACTGCTCCGCAGTGTGGCGGGTCAGCAGGAGGCAGAAAAGGCCGGTGGGCCTCTCTCGGCTGAGGCTTGGGAGGATGGGGCGGGGATTTGAGGAGGAGACTGTCAGGGGTGCCTCTGGCTCTCCCCTTGACCTGCAGCCAAGCTGGTTCTGAATGCCAAAGCCCCCACCCCCCACCCAGGGAGCAGTGGGGCTTGCCCCCTGCAGTTGGGAAGCTGGTGAGTGAACCAGGAGAGAAGGAAGGAAGAAGGGGAAGGTGATGTGGGAGAGGGGGTGGAGAGAAGGGGCTCCTGGATTGTCAGAGCACACCGCCCAGGGGCCGGTGAGTCCGCAGGCATCACCGGAGTCGGGCAGGCCTGAAGAGCCCGGGCCTGCCTCCTCCCTGCAGCCGCTGGCCGTGCCGAGCTCCCGATCTCCTTTAGTGCTGGGAGATCTTCCCTTTCCTGGGGGCATCCCGTGGCCCCAGCTCTGGGGCGGCTGCTCAGGGGGAGCCGGGACAGTGCCCTCCCCCCCTCCCCCCCTCCCCCTCGTGTCCCAGCCTAGATGGCCTGGCCCTGCACAGCCCTGCTGGGGACCCCTCCCGGTGGGCAGGTGGTCCCCGAAGGCTGCCTGGTCAGAAGGGCCCACAGCCTTCCCAGGAGGGAGACCCCACAGCCTCCCGCCCGCCGCCTGGCGCTGCTCTTACCTGCGAGGCCTGCGACTCTGCTGGGCAGGCCCGCCTCCACCTGGGCTCAAGCATTTATAGCCGGCTCTGCTGCCGGCCAGGCTGGCAAATATTTGGGGACTGCATTGTCATCGCAGACTGGGCAAATAGAATCCGTTTGCTTTAGCGCCCAGCAACCAGGGCCCAGCGAGGGGGAGCCTGGGCCTGCCCGGGGACCGTAGAGTGTTTGCTGCGCGCCCAGCTGGCTCACACCCGGCCGAGGACCCTTATCTCCGCTGCTGATTGGGGCCCCCACCAGGCCTTGTCAAATAGGCGGAAAATTAAATTTCATGCTATTTTGACTTCTGGAGTAGCCTTCTCTAGAGGACATCCTGCTTGTGCAGCGCTCTGGGCGAGCGCGGCTGGGCCAGCAGCGCACCTGAGCAGGCCCAGGAGGAAGGCTGGGGACCGCCACCTGCCCAGGTGGGGGGCTCCTGCAGGCGGGGCCCCTGGAGCCCCTGCTCACCCTCTCCCGCCACCGCCCGCCCGCCCAGAGCTGCAACGGAACCCTGCCCCTCCGCCCAGGGCTTCCTCCCAGGGTCCAGGCTGAGATGGCACCTCCCTTCTCTGCTTCTTTTGGCTCCCACACCGTCCTCTGTGTGTGGGGGTGTGTAGGGGGGAGGTGGGTACCCCCTCCCAGCCTGTAGAGCTTGCCTGGAGGGTGTACTTGCTACACCTCCCTAATGTGTTACAGCCAGGAGCCGGACCCCAGAGGGTCTGTCACACACACACACACACACACACACACACACACACCCCGCCAGCCTCCCGTCCTCCGGTGACCCCGCCCCTCTGCTCCGGGGGGCTGCACAAATGTCCTGAGCCACGTAACCAGCACCACAAGCAGGGCTGAGGACAGCAGAGAGGGATTCTCCCAGTCTGCAGGCCAAGCATCTAAAACCCAGAGACTCTTCAGACCCTAGCGGGGAGCTCAGTTAGTCAGGGCATTGTCCCAATACCCCAAGATTTCAGGTTCAATCCCTGGTCAGGGCACATATAAGAATCAGCTGCCTCGGCTGGTTTGGCCCAGTGGATAAGGCGTCAGCCCAAGGGCTGAAGCATCCTGGGTTCGATCTCGACTGCAGGCTCAATCCCTGCAATCCATATGTCTCTCTCACATACATGTTTCTCTCTGTGTGTGCCTCCCCCCACCACCGTCCCTCCCTCTCTAAAAATCAATGGGAAAATATCCTCGCGGGAGGATTAACAAACAGAAAACCAGCCCAGCAGTGCATAAATAAGGGGAACGACAAATTCACCTTTCTCCCGTCCCCTCTCTCTAAAATAAATTTAAAAACCCAGGGCCTTCGGGGCTGTTCCTTCCACAGGCTCTGGTCGGGAAGTCAGTCCCACATCACACCTCTCTCCTGGGCTCCGGAGTCACCGGCCAGGACCCGTGGCATTCCTGGGTCACTCGGCTGTCCCCAGGCCAGTGCCTGTGTCCATGTCTCCCTCTGCTTACAGGGGCACCATCACCACTCCAGCCCGAACGCCTCTTCACTGGTCACATATGCAAAGACCTGACTTCCACATCAGGCCACGTCCTGAGGTCCAGGTGGACTTGAGTTTCGGGTACACTACTCAGCCCAGGAAGGGTCCTCTATATGTGGCCATGCCCCTCCTCATTGTGGCCACTGCTGAGAGCCTTGCTGCCCTGGGCCAGCCCCTGCATTGCTGGCTGAGAGACCCCAGAGTCCCATCCACTGTGGCTCCCAAAGCTGCCACCGCTGTGGTCCAGGTTCTGAGGACAGGACAGCAGCCCCCTCCCAGCTTGGCGTGTGTCCTGCCCCTGGGCCCCATGATCTCCCTCCCCGAAGTGGGGGCCACCCATCCATCGGGATGGGAGGGTGTCGGATGCCACCCCACTCCTCCCTGGGTCCTTGCCCTTAAGCTCCAGGCCCCACTCCCTTCAGGAGGCGATGACGCCATCCCAGCAGTGATAGCCAGGACTTTCCTGCAGATAGGGGTCGAGGGGCGGGTCTGCCCTGCTGACGGCTGCCTGTCATTTTTCAGGCATCTGGAGGGTCACGTGTACGCATGCACTGCCACCCCAGGAACAGGACCTGCCCAGGCCAAGTTGGTGACCTGCCATGAGTGGGTCTTCGAAGCTGCGGCTGTTGTTTGCCTGGGGAAGGACCAGGGAGGGTGGGAGGCAGGGCCACTGCAGGCCCGGGAGAGGCTTCGGGGAGAAAGGCCGGGCCTCCCTAAGGACACCCCGCACCTTCAGCATGCCGGGCGAAGCCACGCCTCTGGTGGGGTGTCTGGCTAGGATCTGCTGCATGGGCCAGCCCATGCTTGTGCCTCAGTCTCCTGGAGGCTGACCCAGTCTTAGCCACGGCTCTCCGAGACTCCGTGCTCTGGTGACACTGTTGTGCAGTAGTGTCAGTGAGGAGGCCCTGCCCCAGGCTCTCCGGACCCACACTGCCCAGCAGAATCGGCAGGAGGCCTTGGTTGGGGTCTCAGTGGTGCCTGGGCTGTTGGGTCCTGCTCTGCCTCCTGCTGGCCCAGGGAGCTCCCCGCTGTGACCTGCCCTGGACTCCAAGGCAGCGTTTTCACCCGGTGTGCCCCGTAGCACACTGTCACGACACGAGAATTTTTAAAACATGCAAAATGCCTGACTAGTCAGGAGCACTGACCCCTGGTTGTAAAGTAAAAAGATGATGACAGCCAACACAACAGCCGCCGGGTGTGAAGCGGGTATTTTGTCAGATGAGCCAGAAGTATATTTTTTGGTGTGCTGCAGACTTTTTGTAATTCGTTTGTGTGTGCCATGAAATGAAAAAGGTTGAAAATGGCTGCCCTCGGGCCATACTCCAGCAGCTGCCCAGGCTGTGGCCACAGTGCCCCCTGCTGCTGGTCAGGAAAGACCAGTGTCAGCGCGTGCTTCTGGCCTCCGGCCTCCTCTGGACCAGGCCTGGGCTGGGTGCTGGGGCCACTGAGGAAGATGAGGTGCAGCCCTGCCCTCGAGAAGGTCCCCCCTAATGGCCAGAGGAGGCGGTTTTCGGGTGCTGATGGGAGCAGGAGCTCATCTGGCTTGAACTGCAGGAAAGGGGTCCTGCAGACGGGACAGCCTGCAAAGGCCCAGCCCTCGAGGAGCTGGCATCCTGTAGTCGACTGAATGAGGGCCCCAAAGACCCAGCGACTTCGGCCCTGGCACCTCATCGGGCAAAGGGACCCTGCAGAGGTGGCTGAGGTAAGGACCGTGACTAGGAGGTGATCCTGGGTCCCTATGAAAGGGAGGCCAGAGGGCCAGCATGAGAGAAGGAGAGGTGACCACAGAAGCAGTCACTGCTGGCTTTGAAGGCGGAAGTTTGCCACGGGCCAAGGAATGGCGAGGCCTCTAGAATGGAAAGCGAAAGGAGCCGAAACCGGTTTGGCTCAGTGGATAGAGCATCGGCCTGCGGACTGAAGGGTCCCAGGTTCGATTCCGGTCAGGGGCATGTACCTTGGTGGCAGGCACATCCCCAGTAGGGGGTGTGCAGGAGACAGCTGATCGATGATTCTCTCTCATCAATGTTTCTAGCTCTTTATCCCTCTCCCTTCCTCTCTGTAAAAAAATCAATATAATATATTTTTTTTAAAAGAAAACAGAAACTGCTTCTCCGCTGGATCTTCTGCAGCGCAGCCCTGCAGCCCTTGCTTTCCGGCCAGGGAAACCCATTCCCGGGGCCCGGTCATAAGCTCGGCTGGTGCTCCTTTGTTTCAGCAGCAAAAAGGAACTCCCGGCTGGAGGCCTCGGCTGGACAGAGCGGCTGGGCGGCTGCAGGACCTCATGGCCCTGCTGCGAGCCTGGACCTTCCTCCCTGCCCCGGGGGAGCCCAGCCGCTCACTCTTTGCTGTCATGAACCGGATCTGGGGTCGGGGCTCTCGTGGGGAGGAGGCCCATGGTGATCTGCCTGAGCCTGCTTCTTCCTCCGAGCGGCTGCTTCGCCCCCACGGGGCTCCGTGCCCATCCTGGCCTCTGGCTCAGGCCCCGCCCAGAGGAGTCAGGGCAGGGGCTTTGGGTCTGCTCGCACCAACCATGGGAATGCCGTGGACAGACAGCCGGACCCCGTTCTCTGCCGGCATCACCCCAGTGCTTTTCTCCGCTGGCAGAGACCAGGGAGGGAACCCGGTCTAAGACACAGACTTCTGGAGCGGGGCAGGGGACCAGAGCACAGAGGTGTTTGGGATGAGGACCTGGGCAGTGCGCGTGGGCAGGACATCGGGACAGGAGAGGCCCGAGGCAGGGGGACGACCGTACCGGTGCCAGCAATCGGTGACGGAGCCACAAGGCGGTGCCTGAGGGTGCCTGAGGGTCTAAGAGTGGGGGCAGGTAGGAGAGGATTTAAGAAGCAGATCTAAGGTCTCAGTTGGTGTCAAAGAAGTATCCCCTTCCTCGCCCCTGAGCCAGATGCATGATGGACCCAGGGGTCTGGCAGGTGGACTCTGGCTGTCATTATGGTGAGGCTGGGTTGGGGTACAGCACCTTGAAGGGCCCTGGATTGGCAGAGAGACACAGTTTCCTACACATGTCCAGCCCATGTTGGGTGGCCAGCCAGGCCAAGTGGCATGGGTGTCCCAAGCCCCCGGCCGCCTGGAGTGGGGCTGGGGAACACGCGCTCAGACTGCCAGGCCCGGAGCCCAAGCATATGTCCCCGCATCTGCTCCCAGCCAGCCTCCCGTGTGGGGCGGCGCTGGGCCTTGCCAGGTCTGTGCCATCCTGTCCCCACCAGCCCCCACCTGTTGTCAGGCCTCGGTCCCCAGGAGAAAGGCTCTGCCTTTCCAAAGGCGGGGGACCTGCCCGTCTCCGCGCACCCCATATCGATCTTCCCCGGGAAAATCAATAGCTCCAGCATGCCAGCTCTCAAGTGGCGCTGCGAGGTGTCACTCCCGGCACCGGCACACGAGGGCTGCAGCCCTCCTGCCCATTAGTGGGGCATTAGGCCTCCTGGGAGGTTCCTCTGTGTGCTTTGAGATAATGAAGGCTGAGGTGTTAGCTTATGTCCCCGGGAGGAGGGGAGGGGACCATGACCAGGAGCAGGCAGGGCTGGCAGTACCAGGTACCTGCCACCCAGTGCTCGGCTGGGCTTGCTGGGGCCAGGGCAGGGGGGCTGGAGGGTGGGAGTGGGGAAAGGGCCCTCGATGCATCTGGTTGTGGCTTTGCCCACTGTGGGCCCCGCTCCACCGAAGGGTCAAGTACACCACAGTAGGTGGGGCTGCCACTGCCCTCCCCCGGGAACACACCTGTGCTAGAACAAGGTGAGTTTATGCTCCGTGCCGCCAGGAGAGCGTGCAGCGGGCATGGATGTCTCGGTAGAAGGGCATTAGGAAGGGGTTCGGGCCGGCGCTGGGTGAGGCTCTGCTCTGTCAGGAAGCAGGCGCCTCTCTGGCTCCTGGGGCTGCCCTAACAAAGGACCACCAGCCGGATGACATAAAGCAACAGAAAAGTTGTCTCTCACCGTTCTGGGGACCAGAAACCCCAAACCACGGTGTGAGCAGGGCCACTCCCTTTGAAGGCCTCAGGGGAGAGTCTCTTCCGGCCTTTCCCTGAGCTTCTGGTGCCACTGGCGATGCTGGGCATCCCTCGGCTTCTGGCTCTTTACCTGTCCTCCCCTCCCTGTGTGCTCAGTGTCTTGTCTCTTCTCCTTCTTTTGAATTTTTTTAAAAATATATTTTATTGATTTTGTACAGAGAGGAAGGGAGAGAGATAGAGAGTTAGAAACATCGATGAGAGAGGGTCATTGATCAGCTGCCTCTTGCACACCCCCCACTGGGGATATGCCCGCAACCAAGGCACATGCCCTTGACCAGAATCGAACCTGGGACCTTTCATCTGCAGGCCGACACTCTATCCATACAAGTCCTTCGGTTTATCTCTTACAGTCCCCCCTCCCCCCCCAACTGTCTCCTCTTCTTAGAAGGACACCAGTCATTGGGTTTAGGGCTTGCCCTATCCCAGATGACCTCATTTTAACAAATTACACCTGCAAAGACCCTGTTTCCAAATAAGGCCACGTGCTAAGGTTCTGGGTGGATGTGAATTTGCAAGGGACACCATTCGGCCCACTACTGCCTATCTTATTTAAGTTTTTACTTTTATTTAGTTATTTAATATATGTATTGATTTCAGACAGAAAGGGAGAGGAAATGAGAGATAGAAACATCAATGATGAGAGAGAATCATTGATTGGCTGCCTCCTGCACGCCCCCTACTGGGGATCAAGCCCATAACCCAGGCATGTGCCCTTGACCAGAATCAAACCCATGACTTCAGTCTGCAGGCTAATGCTCTATTGACTGAGCCAAATCAGCTAGGGCTACTTTATTTTTATTTTTGACACTATTACAGATGTCCCCATTTCTTCCCCCATCTCCACCCAGCACCCTGGTACAGCATCTATAATATCGATAATAAAAGTGTAATATGCTAATTAGACCGACATCCTTCTGGATGACCTTCCAGACGAAGCCGGGCTGTGTGGGAAGCCCAGGTCCCGGGTGCCAGAGGGAAGCCGGTGCCAAGCAGCCGGGGGAAGGGAGACCTACTCTTGCACAAATTTCGTACATCAGGCTTCTAGTCTTAATATATCTTATCAAAAGGAGGACAGAAGAGGCAAGACTCCCACATGGCTGGTAAAGAACAGCCTTCCTCCTTCAGCCAGAACAGGGCGTTTGGTGCTCTCTGAGGTTTGGGCTGTGTCCTTGTGTTCAGAGGTGATTGCAAAAGGGTGTGTTTCGTGTGGAGCCACCACAGTCAGGGAGCGGCCTGGCCTTTTGCTGATGTCCTCTGACAGTTTATGTCCAACAGGAGGCCCACTGAGCACCAGGCACCCCGTGGAGGCCAGGGCTGCCATCCTCTTCAGACTCCTTTCCCCACGACAGAGACCAAGTGGCAGCAGGAGCTTGGGACGAAGGACGGGGTCATTTAGACACTTGGGTTTGCTCATTCTTTTTTTTTTTTTTTTTTTGGCTGCAAAAAGCTTTACTGTTTCATTTGGTCCAATGTATGGGAGAGGGCTCCAGGGCGGTTAAAAGAATGGCTAGTGGTTTCAGGAAGAGACTCAGGTAAAAGCCAGACACCAGGGGATGCAGGGGAGCCTCTGAAAGGCCTCTGGGCTCCAAAGGCTCCTCGTCCTGCCTGAGGATGAGCCTGTGGAAGAGATAGTCGCCCAGCCCAGCCTGGGGGGATGCCCGTCTGCGGAGGTTAGTAATGTGGTCGCCCATCTTCTTGATCGCTTTCACCTCCTCATCCAGGAAGTGGCTCTCCAGGAAGTCACAGAGCTGAGGGTCTGCACGGGTAGAAGCCAGGGCATGCAGCTCCAAAAGCGCCTGCTTCAGGCTCTTCTCCAAGGGTGGGGCGGCTTCCATGGCGTCCTGCGTTTTGCCCCAGTCATCCTGGGAAGGATTCTGCAGCCACCACGCTTGCTTTGCAACTTTAAAATGCTTAGACTCAGAGCCTTCATTGCTTCTTCTCCAACTTGTGTAAAAGGTGGCCCACACCCTCCAGAGCCACATCATCAAGGTCGAATCAGAAAACCAGAGAGAGGCAGGTGTGGGCGATCCTCAGAGGCAGGCTGGCCAGGCGGTTGACTGCAGCCTCCACCTGGGTAGAATAATTCTGACGAATTTGGGAGCTCATGGTTGTTTGGCAATAAGGAGTGAAGGTAGAAAAAAACGGTGTGTTGGCTGGTCCTGGAGGTGGTTCTGCAGGTGGTGACTGGATGAGACCCAGGAGAGTGGCCAGAGGCTGGAAGAAGGGCGTCCCTGGTTCTGTTCTGTCCAAACACCGTTGAAGCAAGAGACAGATCTGGGACCTCCGAGTGCACTGCTGGTTTGCTCATTCTTTGTCATGTTCATCCCAGACCCTAGCCTCAGAGTGCCCCAGGAACCCAGTGGCAGTAAGAGTGCCCTCCACTGCCTCAGGACAGGATATTTCTATGCTGCCCGGTTATTAATCATAACAGCTGTCATGGGGTCCACCAAGGGCACCCCAGAAGCAGTCCTAGCAGCAGCCTGCTAAGGAGGCGTGACATTTTACAGCTGATGGAACAGAAGCTGGAGGGGTTCAGTCGCCCATGCAAGGTGTCTTCCTTCCTTTATCCATCCAGGGCAGTCATGGAGACTGAGACTGGCTTACTGGCCCCTCCGAGTGAAGCGTGAGCCCCTGTCCTAGCCTCCCAGCTGAGCCCTACTCTGCAGTCCCAGAGCAACTTCTGCCCTGATGTCCTAAAGCAGTTGTCGGCAAACTGTGGCTCGCGAGCCACATGCGGCTCTTTGGCCCCTTGAGTGTGGCTCTTCCACAAAATACCACGAACAGTACGATGGAAACTTTGTGGCCCATGCACAGAAGTCGGTTTTCGGTTCTCAAAAGAAATTTTAATCGTTGTACTGTTGATATTTGGCTCTGTTGACTAATGAGTTTGCCGACCACTGGGCTAAAGCATTCCAACCAGGTGGCTCATCAGCCTAATCAGCAACTCCACTCCTAACTCCAGGGCTCTTTGATCTCCACCTCCTCCAGAGAGATTCTGGCCCATCCTCCCACTCCCTGCCCTCTCCTCCTACCACCCACAGTGAGTGCTCCTGGGATTCCCCATGGGCCACTTGGTTTGGCAGAGATTCTGGGTGAGGTTCTGGGGTGGAAATGGTGGATGGAGTCCAATGAGGAGGATCTGGGTACACAGATGCCTCTGTTGACACAGCAACTTTGAACTCCTAGGTTGGGAGCTGAGCTGCTGCCAAGCATCTGGAGCCAGGCTTTCTGGGTCTGTTCTGTGCGGAACATTCCCAGATGTTGCTGATATCACAACACCTCTAGCCTGCCACCCTTGCTTTAATGTCTGGAGAGTTCCTGAGGGTGCAAAACTGGTCCTGAGTCTGGTGCTTCTGCCAGAAAGAAGGTGCAGGTGAAGGGCGCTCCAGAGGCAAAGATGCTGAGCTAAGGAGACAGCTCAAGGTGACCTGATTTTTGTCACTAAGTTACCCCCCTCCCACACACACATCCCCATAGAGTCTGTGATGAGGCTTGTACTTCCCTATGTGGTCTTCAGACTGAATGACTCGGACAAAGCCAGGGCCAGTTTGCCTAGAGGGTCAGAATACTCCAGCAGCTTTCCCAAGAAACCAACTGGGGTACCAAGTAGAGCAGAAGCCCTGGGACACCCGCAGGACATCCTCCCAGCCTGACCCCAGGTGCACGGGAGCACACTGCAGCCTCAGAGGATTAGGGCCACGCTGTGCACACGTGATTCCATTGGGCTGGAGAGGCAGATGTGTCCATGTGCAAGATGGCTTTCCCTGAGAGCTCTGGGTGTGCCCTGCTGCATAGGGTGAGGGAATCATGGCCTGCGGCAGGGCGAGCATTGCGCTTGGGCAAGGCTTGTCCTGCAGAACGGCTTGGCCGGCCGGGGACCTGAGCACCTTTGGGTTTAGATGCCTGAGGTCCCAGGGCACAGGGTTGCTCACTGCCAGGGGGGAACCGGTGGACAGGCTATGTGCTCACGGAACTCGATCCTAGTGGGGAACCCTAAAAGGGAACAAGATGACTCCGGTGACTCCAAGTCCCACAAGGAGGGCAAACTGGGGCGTCGCAAGGCTGCGAAGAGGCGTCCAGGGACTGCGCCAGCACAGCGCGAGGGATGCAGGCTCAGGGCGCCAATCTCGGGCGGTCCTGCCCGCTGGGCAACCCGCTCTGAGGCCAGTTTGTCGGAATAAGACGCCAGTACCCTGCTCCGTCGGCTGCCCTCAATCCCAACATCGCAGGTTAGGTAGCCGCAGACTAGCTACTCTTCGGGCCGGTAGAGAACTATATTTCCCGGCATGCCCGCGCGGCTTGTCGAGGCCGACCTGCGACGGAAGAGACCGCCGAGAGACTTGCGTCACTTCCGTTGCGCTGATGGTCCCACGTTCTGTAGTCGTGAGCGGAGACCTGGGACTGCGTCTGGTTTCCGGTTTCGCGCGACGGAAGTGACGCGCGCGGTGCGCGACGCAGAGCCGCTTGCAGAGCTGAGGTCGCGATGAGCAGTGTCCTGTGTGCGCCGGCGGCAGGGTGAGCTCTGTGCGGGCTCGGCGGGGCGGGGGACAGGCACAGCGTGCGGCAAGCTCACTGCTCTCTTCTCTCCCCCCCCCCCCCCAGGGCTGTCCGGGCGCTTAGGCTCGTGCGCTGGGCTTCCCGAAGCCTGCATTCGCCGTCCGGTGGCCGGGATCAGGCCCAGTCCGCAGCCAAGGGCGAGGAAGAGGACGACCCTGACCGCCCCATTCAGTTTTCCACCAGCAAAGCCAACCCGACGCACTGGACGGTGGAGCATTCCCTGGGAAAGGAGGGGCAGCGACCCTGGTGGAGGGTGCTGCCCATAAGCCTGTCCCTCATGATTCTACTCATTTGGTGCTTCGTTAGGGAGGAGACCAGCACGGACCACTGGTTGAAACAGATATTGGAAGAAGAGGAGCCGGAGCCCAGCGATCCTTCTGAGGAGCCTGGACCTCCAGCTGCCTATGGAGCGAGAACTTAAAGGGGCGCCCGCGGGGGCAGGCAGCGAGTGGCCTGACAACGGCCCTTAGTTTTGACATCGCATTTGATAGTTTCTGTCGTGGATATGTGTGTCCCCAGACAGAAGGAATTGGATGGCGCACGTGGAAGGAGAGAGCAGAATGTCAGCAAACTGGACCCAATTCTTTGCCTGTTACTTTGATGCCCAACGAATATGCACGAAAGACTTTTTTTTAGATCCATATAAAAGGTTTTGGATTTGTGATTTTCAACATGTTTCCAAAGCAAGTCTGGTGACACTTGTAATCCAGTGTAATCTAGTTTGCGGGTCTTTTGCTTTCTGAGACAGAATAATTCAGAAGAGTTAAGTTTTTTTATGTTATAATGTGCTGTGGTATGTATAAATTATGTTATACAAACTAACAGATTGATTATAAATTTTAGTTAGCTAATGTGGATTTAAGCCAACCCCCACCCTTTTTGCATCTCATTAAACAAAGGGAACCTTTTAGTCCTTTTTCAATTCCTTCTTTTTAAATTGATTTTAGAGAGAAGAAGAGAGAGGGAGAGAGAGAGAAACATCAATGATGAGAGAGAGAGAATCATGGATTGGCTGCCTCCTGCACTGGGGATCCAGCCATACACTGGCATGTGCCTTGATCTCAATCCTGTTGACCTCTTGGCTCATGGGTGGAAGCTCAACTACTGAGCCACACTGGCGGGGCTCCTTTGTGGGTTTTTCTTTTTTCTTTATTTCTTTTTTTTTTTTAATCAAGGCAACAACTTTCTGAATAAAACTAATCAATTTTTCTTTTGACAAATTATAATATTTGGGGTATCTAAATTATGTTTTTCAAGTACCACTTAGGAATCCTTAATTCTGAAATACAAGATGCATAAAAAGAAGATTTTATTTACGTAAGTTTTTAGTGAAAGGTTTTACCTTGGCATGTACTAGTATATGCTGCTGAAGTTAATTGCAGAATGTTTAAAGACACTGGCTGCATGACAGTATATTGGCTTCTCACAAGGCCTTTGCTCAAGTTCTCTAAGTGTCTGGCGCACCTTGGTAAATTATGCTTGTCAGGGAGGTGGGACCAATACAAATATGTGCTTTTTTTCTGTCATTGTAATCCTTACCTGAGGATATGTTTATTGATTTTAGAGAGAAGAAGGGGGGGAGAGAGAAACATTGACCAGTTGCCTCTTGTATGTATCCTAACTGGGGATTGAACCCACAACCTTAGTTATGTGCCCTGACCAGGAATTGAGCCCTCAACCTTTTGGGTTACAGGATGGCACTCCAACCTGCTGAACTACACTGGCTAGGGCAGTGGGTGCATTTTTTTTTTAAGATGGAGAGTCCTAGTTTTGGCTCAGTGGATAGAGAGAGCATCAGCCCTCAGACTGAAGGATCCCGGGTTTGATTTTGGTCAAGGACACGTACCTCGGTTACTGGCTTGATCCTCAGCCCTGGCCATCGTGCGTGCGGGAGGCAACCAATCCTTGTTTCTCTCTCATCGATGTGTTTGTCTCTCCCCTCCTTTCCACTCTCTCTAAAAGTCAATGGAAAAATATCCTGGGGTGAGGATTAATGACAACAACAAAATCTGGAAGCAGCCGGCAGCTGTCTCCACCCCAATCTGCCCCTCGCCCTGGCCCTTTTTTTTTTTTTTTTTTTTTTTTTTTTTTTTTTTTTTAATATATTTTATTGATTTTTTAGAGGGAGAGAGAGTTAGAAACATCGATGAGAGAAAAACATCGACCAGCTGCCTCCTGCACGGCCCCTACCAGGGATGTGCCCGCAACCAAGGTACATGCCCTTGACCGGAATGGAACCTGGGACTCTTCAGTCCGCAGGCCAACACTCTATCCACTGAGCCAAACCGGTTTCGGCAAAATCCTCTTATTATTTAATTTTTGTAGTATGCTCATCTTATTTCCCCCACTGGCTATAGCTTTTCTTTTTTCCAGGCTGCTTGGCACATTCGCTTCCCTAGATAAGCACCCGATGAGGATTGGAGAGGGAGAGACTAGTGTAAGCATGCTATAACAGAAGCAGTTGCAGTGATTCATGAGATGAGAAAGTGTTGGACAGAAGGAGGAGAAAATTGTTTTAAAGAAAATTTAAGGAAGAGGAGATTAACGAAATGGCCTCACATCTTTCAAGCAGCTGAGCAATTCTGAACGGTTCTGGCTGTGCATTTCCCTTAACCCCAACCCCCCAAAAGTAAAATACTTCTGAATTTTCAATGAAATGTTATTTTACATGTCTAGGTACTACCCCAGCCATTTAAGAATGGTCTTCGGGCCCAGCCAGCATGACTCTGGTTGAGTGTGGACCTACGAGCCAAGAGGTCACGGTTCAATTCCCCGTCAGGGCATATGCCCAGTAGGGGGCATGCAGGAGGCAGCCAATCTATGATTCTCATGGATGTCTCTATCTACTTTTCCCTTCCTCTGAAATCAATAAAAACATTAAAAAATAAAAAAGGTCTTTGGAAGCACAAAAAATTACAGAGGGTCTTTACAACCTTGCACAATTCTCTGGTTTCTTCAAGGAAGATGCCTCATGGGTAAGAAGGAACAGAAGGCACCTTTACTTCCGCCTCTACAATCAAGATCCCCAGATTTTTTTATTTTTCTTCTTGGTACCCTGACGGAATCAAACCAGCAACCTTTCAGTGCATGGGACGATGCCCAACCACTCATTTTTAAACTGAGCCCCAACTTCATGTTTTGAGCTCAAAAGTGGCTCTCTATACATCAGTACTGGACTTCATAGCTTTCTCAAATAGTTTAGGTGCAAAATGGAATTCATCTCTCCCCAAACCTGTTTCTTTGTTATGTATTCCTCCAAGCTAGGGACCTTGAAATTATTCTAGACTTTTTATTTCCCCACTTACTAGCAGCCTTCAAGATCTGTTCATTCCACCTCCAACAAATTAATGAGTCCTGTCCTCTGCTTCATTCTCTTTCTTGATTTTCTTAGGAAATACGTTGGTTTTTTGCCATTTTCTGGGTTTAAATGTAATGTTTGTAGAGGTAAATGTAATTCATTTGGAAAATGAATATAAAGAAAATCATTTACCCCACCAGCAAATGACAGCTTTTATTTTACTGTAATACTTGTAGTTCAAAAAATAACTTACATACTTGAGAACAACTATATGTAACTGTTATATCTTGCTTTGTTTTTAACCTAAATAGGAGCATTTCTCATGTCAGTAGGACCATTGTTGAATCATGGCATGGCCTTCGAACTTAACCACGTCACAACTACTGTTCTGTCAGGCGCGCTCAAGCTTTTGCTGAGTGACTGATAATGATCTTTATCTGACTCTGATTTATTTTTAGGTCAGTTCCTAGAAGTGGAACCTTATTTTCTGTGAAGTTCACATGTTTGTCCTCCCAGCTGTGCTTCAGCTTGCTTGTTGCAGGCCACCAACATTGCAGAATGCAGTTCAGCCCACTCCAGGCACTTGCCTTGCTTTCATTTGCATTTTGTTAATTATTAGAGATGTTGAACATTTTATTTTTTTAAAATATATTTTATTGATTTTTTATAGAGAGGAAGAGAGAGGGATAGAGAGTTAGAAACATCGATGAGAGAGAATCATCGATCAGCTGCCTCTTGCACACCCCCTACTGGGGATGTGCCCGCAACCACAGTACATGCCCTTGACCGGAATCGAACCTGGGACCTTTCAGTCCGCAGGCCGAGGCTCTATCCACTGAGCCAAACCAGTCCCGGCTATTTTTTATTTTTTAATAATGTTTTTATTAATTTCAGAGAGGAAAGGAGAGAGAGACAAATATGAATAATGAAAGAGAATCATTGATCTGCTGCCTCCTGTATGCCCACAACTCAGGCATCTGTCCTGACCAGGAATTGAACTGTAACCTCTTGGTTCATAGATCGATGCTCAACCACTGAGCCACGCCTGCCTGGCGAGAAGTTGAACATTTTAAAAAATGTATCTTATGCCACAAATTTACAGAATAATACACTCTGGGCCTGGGTTGTGTCTGAAATGCACGCCCTGGTTCTTACTCCAGGGCCAGCTGAGCTGGGGCAGCTGCTGCCTGCTTCCCTGAGTTTCCACCCTGTTGATGTCGATGAGTCTTTTGGATTCTTCTTTAAAAATCAGCTTCACTCACCCATTTAAATATACTATTAAAGATATTTAGTATATTCACAGGGGGCACCCATCACCAAAATCTAATTTAGGACATGTTCCAACTCCCTAAAAGAAACTCCATTCAGTGGATGGAGCGTTGGCTTGCGGACTGGAGGGTCCCAGGTTCGATTCCGGTCAAGGGCACGTGCCTTGGTTGTGGGCACATCCCCAGTGACGGGTGTGCAGGAGGCAGCTGATCAATGTTTCTCTCATTGATGTTTCTAACTCCCTATCCCTCTCCCTTACTCTCGGTAAAAACAAAAAGAAACTCCTTGCCCACGAACAACATGCCCTATCCTCATCCCTCCCCATGCAGCCCTAAGCAATGGGACCCACCCATTCTCTCAGCCTCAGCACCCAGCATGGGCTCAGAGGCAGTGAATGAGTGAAGTATGGCTGAGCAGCCCATGTAGGCGTCTTAATCCTAAGGACTTGTTGGTTCCAGCGCCTGGGCGCCCAGGTTGAGCAGATGCTCAGGGCAGCAGCCGGCAGGAGGAGAGCTAAAAGCCTGCAGGACGGGCGTGCAGCTGGACCGCGGGCGCCGCGGGGCGGGGGCGCCGCTCTGCACGGAGGATGCGGGAGTGGTAGCGGCGATGTCCGGGGTGTGTCCCCGGCGGGGCCTGGTCTGGGGCGCACGAGAGTCACCGGAGAGCTTAGCCGCCCCGCCCGGGAGGCGCCGGCCGGCGGCAGCCCGGGGCCGGGGGCGTGGCCGCGGCCGGGCCGGGGGCTCCGCGGGGGCCGGGCCGAGGGGCGGGGGCGGGCCGCGCGGCGCATGCGCGCTGCATTGTTTTGACTGAAAATGCCGTCTGTTTCGAAAGCGGCGGCGGCGGCGCTGAGCGGGTCCCCCCCGCAGACGGAGAAGCCGACCCACTACAGGTCAGTGCGGGGCCGCCGCGGGGGCCGGGAGCGGGCCGGGAGCCGCCCTGTGCGCGCCTGGCGGTGCCCCCGGGGCCCGGGCCTGGGAGCCGCCGCCCGGCGCGGCCTGGGGCCCGGCGCCGCCCCCGCCGCCGCCCCCCGCGCCCTCCCGTCCCCGCCTCGCCCGGCCGCCGCCCGAGTGAGCGGCGCGGGGACTCCGGGCGGGCGGATCGCCCTCCGGCTCGGGCTGCCGCTGCCTGAGGTCGGAGTCGGCGCCCGGGGTCCGGGCGGCGCCGGGGCTCGGTGGCTGGGGAACGCCCGGGGTCCGGGACCCGGGGTCCGCGCGCCTCGATTCGGAGGTCCGGGGAGCAGAACCTGCGGCCGGGGAGGAGGGGCGCGGAGAAGGCGCCCGGGACCCCGGATGGGCGGCTGCTCCTGGGCGGGGAGGGCGGTCGTCCGGACCGCGGCTGCCTCTGCCCGGGGTCGGAGGTGTCACCGGGGCTTGGGGGTCCGGCGCCCCTGGGGTCCCGGCGTCGTGCCTGAAAGCGGGGAGTCGGGTCTGCGGTGGGGACGGGGGTCCGGAGGGTCGCATCTGAGGTCTGGGAGGCGCTCCTGGCCCCGGGGCGGCGGGCGGCCGTCTGGGGTCCTCTGGCTTCCGAGCGGCGGCCGTGCGTGGGGCTTGGGGGTGCGCTGTGCCTGGGGGGCCCGGGCCTGGGGGGGGGGGGTCCCAGGCACGGGCCCCCAGGGCACAGCGCACCCCCATGCCTGGGGTTGAGGACCGTGTCTGGGGTCGGAGAAATGCGCCCGCGCTGGGATCGAGGGGGGCGGGGGCAGTCATCCTGGGGCCCGGGATGGCGGGGGCTGCTCTGAGGTCGGAGATGGCATCGGGGCGCGGGGGCCGGGGCGCGCCGGGAGCCGCGGTGTCTGTGGCGCCTGTGGCCGGATGGGGGGCTGTGCATGGGCCCCGGGGGCGGGCGCCTGAGATCCGGGACACGCGCTCGGGCTCACGGTGGGGAAGGGCGGCTGTCTGGGGGCCATCTGGGCTCGAAATGGGGGGTGGGAGGGTCGCCCCTGGGGTCGTGCTGCCTTGGCCCATGGGTCAGGCCAACAACCCTTGCCCCCGCCCAAACCCACAAGCCTCCCTCCGGCTGCCTGTGGCGGTGGCAGCAGCGGCGGAAGCGACCCGCAACACTGTTTGTCTTTTTAGGTATCTAAAGGAGTTTAGGACAGAGCAGTGCGCCCTGTTTGTGCAGCACAAGTGCGCCCAGCACAGGCCATTTACCTGTTTCCATTGGCATTTCCTAAATCAGCGTCGGCGCAGACCGCTCCGCAGGCGCGACGGCACCTTCAACTACAGCCCGGACGTGTACTGCTCCAAGTACGACGAGGCCAGCGGCGTGTGCCCCGACGGCGACGAGTGAGTGTGCGCGTGTGCGTGCGTGTGTGTGTGTGTGTGTGGGGGGGGGTGGCCTTCAGGGGCAGCACCTGCTGCTCTGCCCCTTGACTTGGCCCTGCAGGGGTGGAGCAGACCCTGCCTGTACAGGGGTCCTTTCTTTTCTCTGAAGTTTATCCTATGGCCAGGACTGGGGGAGGGGGAGGGATAAAAGGGGGGAGCATTCCTATCTTTAGGCCAGTGTGGGAAGAACTGTGTGTGTCTCAGGAATAAACCTTGCATGATTCAAACCGAATGTGCGTCACTTCCCACTTCTGATTGCCGCAGTTCTCCAAATGTCTTGCATTAGAACCAGCTCCAAATGAGGTGCAGCTTTTAGGTGTAGGACTGATTTTGTAGCAATATATCTGGAAGGTTACCTATTTTACGGTTTACATGTTTAGTTTTTTAAAAGCAATTTTATTTGCAGGCTGTCATTTATGCAGCACGTTTAAAGTTTAGGAACTTGAGGTTTTGTTTGGGTTGACTTTTTTTTTTTTTTTTTTTTTTTTTTTTACAAGTTTCCTGATGGTGTTATGAACACCGAGTTTATAGTTGTGAGTACATGGAGTAATGGAGATTATTCTTGTATTATGAACGACTGCCCACTTTTGCCCCACCCTGTGTACGGAATGGGAAAACGGGAAAAGAGCAGTCAGTTTGTATATTCACAGACAGCTGGGTAGGCAGCGGGTTTTGCTTTTTCCTGTGGGCTGTGTGATGGGACTCGGGGACCTCCATTCCCAGCCGGAGATGGGGTGGCATCACCATGCCCTCGGATGCTCTGCGAAGAGCAGCTTGTTCAGCTTCTGTCTGGAAGGGGGTCTGATGTGGGGCGGTCTTCAGGCTCCATCCCCTGATCCTCCGAAGGGAGAGGACTCTGTGGGTTTGCTCCTTTTTTAAGACAGTTTTCACTCGCCCTCCACACAGACTGGTGTGAGTCTGTTTTCCTTCATTTTCCAAAATGCTTAGGCCAGGAAGTCAATTTTTAATCTGTGGTTCTTTTGCAAGCTTTCTACAGTTACTGAGCGGTGTTTAGTTGAACATCTCATTCCATAGTGTTGGGAAGGCTGCTTGAAGCCTGCTGAAATACTGTAGCCTGCTCCACCGTGGTTAGGATTGCTATACTTCTGTGACGTTTGAAGAGTATCTTTTTATATGCTTCTTGAGCCCATGTTTTCTGCAGATGACTCTTCAGAAGAGAGATATATCAGGTCCCCCAATTCCCGTGGTCATGTCCGTCACCTCTGGAGCTTGGTCCTGAGTCGCCCTGCTGCTTACCCCTGGTTTGGGGATCCAGTCTCCTGGCATGTCTGACCCCATCTCAGAGTCCAATATCGGGATTAAGCAGCAGTATTTATTGGTGATGCTTTTAATACAGGAAAAGAAAGCATATTTTAACAGCTGTCTTGGGTCCAGAGTCTGGATGTCTTGGTGTTGATTCAGCCCCACTGCTGGGGATGGGGTCCACGTCTTATGAGAGTTCTGCAGTGAACCCCTACCTGCAGCTGGTCATTTTAAGCTGGGCTCACATAGTAATCAAGTGATATGCAGTTGTTTATTATAAAAATGTAAAATATTATTGAAATAAAAATATTAGTGTAGTCTAACCAGGTTATCATTGAGAAACCAAGGTACTCGTTTGACATTTTCTGTTTTGGATACATCCTGTGTTCATCTATGCACAGAAAGAAAGTCACATGTGTCTCATTACAGATGTTTGTAACTGCTGTTGAGCACGTGTGATGACTTGCCTCAGCTCCTTAGGATGAGTGTGACAGCCAGTCATCTCCCCAGGGGCTCTCTCCTTGGCAGTTACTGCCCATTTCGCTCATTCTCTGGGAAAGGGACTTTCCTATCACCTACAAATGGAATACCCCGGAGTTTGTCCTGTCAAATTACATAGTCTGGTTCACAAAGGATTTGTAAATAGATACTGCCTTTCAGAGCAAGGACAGGTAGTTTCTGTTTCCTTTTTATTTCAGTTCATTGGTTCTTGAGATTTCTCTTTTGAGCATTTGCACTGTTAACCTATTATTTTAAAACATGACTGTGTATCAAAGAACAAGGAACCTCCAGCCAACCCTTCTGTCAGGGGGCTGAGCCAGGGCAGGAAGGGATGGGACTGCAGGAGGGTTGACACACCTGCCATCGCCCTCCTCCAGTGGCCCCTCCCTGGCTGTCACACCCCCACTGTCACTCTTCTTCCTTGGTGGGCAGTCACACTCCCCCTCTATCACCCCACCTCCAAGGAGCCCAGATGTTACCCCCACTCCCGCTGTCACCTCCTGGAAGCCCCCTTCCTCCAATCCCTCTCCATGGGCACCTGCTACTGTCATCCCCTCTTCTTTGACAGTTACCCTTCCTCTTGTTCTCACCTCTCCTCTGATGACCCCTTCTCCTGTTGTCACTTCCTTTCATTGACAGACGGTCTGTCTCCTCTGCGGTCACACCCTCCCCTCCACAGGCATTCTCCCTGTCACCTCTGGGTGGTCTCTCGCTGTCACCCCCTTTCCTTGGCAGGCAGTCACCCTCTTACCTACCTCACCCCTCCATCTGTGATCTTCTCCACGGCCCCGCTGCCACGCCCTGTCCTCGGCGGGCGAGCGTACGCCCTTTGACAGGGAGGGTCCCACGGTCCTCCTTTCCCTCCGCCCTTTGTTCTGCGGACACGCCCCTCGCCCGGCGCGGGCCGCGATTGGCCGTCCGGATCACGTGCTCCGCGCCGCGCCCCGCCCCCGTGGGAACCTTCTCCCGGCGCGGAGGGCCCGCCTGGGTCTGCCCGGTGTGGCTCCCTGCGATCTGGGACGGAGCTGGCCGAGCAGAAACCGCTTCCGGGGTCGCCCCGCTCCGCGGGGTCGGCGCTCCCACCTGTTCGGACCCACCTCAGGTATTTCCTAGGCCGTCTTCCAGGAAAGCCGCTTTTGTCCGGGAGTTTCCGTGGGTCCAGCCACGTATTGGGAACTGCCCTGAGAGGCACCGGGCTGGACGGCCCCGGGCCCCCTGCTGCCCTGAGAGAGGCACCGGGCTGGACGGCCCTGGGCCCCCTGCTGCCCTGAGAGAGGCGCCGGGCTGGACGGCCCCGGGCCCCCTGCTGCCCTGAGAGAGGCACCGGGCTGGACGGCCCCAGACCCCCTGCTGCCCTGCTGCTCCGCTGCTGCTCCCCACGGGGAAAGAGTTGTCAGCCTCCGTCTTGGTTTTCGTACCAACCACCAGGACTGGTTGGCACCTCTGGCTACAGGACACTGCGTGTGCGGAGTTCTCAGTGCCGGTCAGGCATGTACAGATGTGGGTTCTGACATTTAAAAGAAAAAGCCCTCCCCAGGGGCTGAGTGGCTCCTCCAGAAGAATGTTTTTATTGGAAAACAATTCAGGCAGTTTCCAACTGTATGTGTACTAAGTAAAATTTTTTTCTCTGTTAACCCTCCTCCTGCCCTACACAGGCTGTCCCTGACCCTCACAGTTACAAGTTTTGTTGTTTTAATAAGGAACTAGAGGCCTGGTGCACGAAATTCGTGCATAGGTAGCGTCCCTAGGCCTGGCCAGTGGTCAGGGCCTTCCTTCGCTCTGTACCACCCCCTGGTGGTCAGTGCACATCATAGCGAGCAATCGAACTTCCAGTCTCCCCGTCCAACTTCTGAGAGGACACTTTGCATATTAGCCTTTTATATATAAAGATGGGCCTGCTCATTTTGTGGAGTAACTTCACAGGTTGATACTAGAGATCTGCCTTATTCTTTGTGGGGCTCCCTGCCATTTCTTGCCATAGATACCTCCCCACTCACTGCACTTTGGGCAGCTGGGGGCGCAGGCCTCCCAGATGATGTGTGATTCAGTGGGCTCTCCCTTGTGAATCCTGGTGTAGCTTTTTTTTTTTTTTTTTAATCTAAAGAAGCCTCTCTACATATCCGAGGATCTGGTATCTCTGTTGTATCATACTTGTGTATAGTCTGACCTTTTGTTGAAAGATACTTTTGCAATGTTTAATTTTTAAAAGTTGAGTGTCTTAGTACCTGAGGCTTAGATGGAAGTTTGTTCACTCCAGGGTGGTTATAAACTGGTTGTTTAAACATTTTATGTGTGCATTCTGCTTGTGCTTTGGTGGTAAGGTGAAAGCCACGGGCAGGTGTAGAATATTAGAGCATAATATTCAATAGGGGCTATCTATAGACTAAAAAAATACACACACTTTTTTTTTGTAATCTTCACCCCAGGATATTTTCTCAATGATTTTCAGAGAGTGGAAGGGAGGGGAGGAAGTGAGGGAGAGACAAATGTCCCTGTGAGAGAGACACATTGATTGGTTGCCTCTTCACACTCTTGACCGGGATCAGGAATGAACCTGCAACCCTTCTGTGCTCAGGCCGATGCTCTAACCACTGAGCTTGTGGGCCAGGGTGAAAACACACCGTTTTGGTTACAAACTAACCAGCTTAATAGGATTGCAATTAGGTGACTGAGTTGGATCTGTAAGAGACCCATAAAAGTGTTAAAAGCACTGACTGACTGCACTCAGTTCCTTTTACAGTGCTGGCGACCAGGATGAGATGCCTGGCCTGGGAGGTCAGGGGTCCCGTGGAGGCCGGTGGAGAGCTGTTTCTGTCCTTGGGAGAGAGAGGAGCTGATGCTCCTCCTTAGGGACTAAGGAGGGGTCACTGTCCCGGCTCAGGAGTTCGGGGCAGCCCTTGGAAGCCAGAGGCCACAGGGCCCAGGGATGAACCGATGGATGTGGTCAACATGGGGTCTGGCAAACCCCCATTTCCAGGGTCTGAGAGGAGAGGCAGTAAGAGGGACACATTAGCCGAAGCAGGTTTGGCTCAGTGGTAGAACGTCGGTCTGCGGACTGAAAGGTCCCAGGTTCGATTCCGGTCAAGGGCATGTTCCTTGGTTGCGGGCACATCCCCGGTAGGGGGTGTGCAAGAGGCAGCTGGTCGATGTTTCTCTCTCATCAACGTTTCTAGCTCTCTATCTCTCTCCCTTTCTCTCTGTTAAAAATCAATAAAATATATTTTTTTTAAAAAGAGGGACACATAAGCTTCTCCCTATAAGCCTCACCCTTTCACCATCCCCCATCTTGACCCCGGACCTCTGTCCCTGCCCCCCAGTTGTATGCCGCACACAGGTCTTTCAGCCATTGCTCATTTCCCAAGCCCCTATTGGTTGCTTCATTCTGTTCCCCTTGACCTCAGTCATTTCTGTGCTGGGTTCTGCTCTCCCCCCTGTGCCAGAGCTTCGAGGACGTAGAGGGGTCATCTTGCTTGTTATTCTCAGCCCAATGTGTCTCCTGGACCAGCCCCTAGACCAGCAGCAGCAGCATCGCCTGGGAACTTGCCCTCCCGGGGATTCCGGCCCATTTCCCAGCGTGGGAGCTGTGGCGAGGCCCAGGCTGGTGCACAGTGGATTGAGTTTGGTGGCTTGGCCTCACACACACGGACTGACCTTGGTGTGCAGTAGGTTTGAGTTTGGTGGGTCCAGCTTTGTTTCAGGTGAGAAAGGGACAATGTCAGGCTCTCCTGGAGCCTTAGGGATAGGGCAATCTGTTGTTGTTGTTGTCCCACTTATTTATGCATTCATTGGTTGACTTTTTTTTTAATATCTTTTTATTTATTTTTTACAGAGAGGAAGAGAGAGGGATAGAGAGTTAGAAACATCGATGAGAGAGAATCATCGATCAGCTGCCTCTTGCACATCCCCTACTGGGGGTGTGCCCGCAACCAAGATACACGCCCTTGACCAGAATCAAACCTGGGACCTTTCAGTCCGTAGGCCGACGCTCTATCCACTGAGCCAAACTGGTTTCGGCTATTGGTTGACTCTTATATGTGCCCTGACCAGGGATCAAACTCACTGCCTTAGCATGTTGGACTGCCACTCTAAACAACTGAGCTGCTAGGCCAGGGCTGGGGTAGGGACAACCTTGTGTCCCTCCCATCCTGGTTCAGTGGTTCCACAGCACTGTGTGGAGCTACGTCCGGCGTCTGGCATGCACCGCACCACGTGCCCCTACACCATGCCATCACAGAGCCCTGTTTTAATTACGCTATTCAGGTCACTAATTGTTGTGGGCAAGTTTGAGAACCACGGATGCCACCCTGAATTTGGCAAGTGCTACGAGGCTGGCTGTCGTCCTGGGATGGATAGATGCCCTCCTGTGCAGGAGGAGTCTGCAGTGGTGTCAGGCTGTCCCTTGGGGTCTCTTCCCGAGCCCCGGGGGGGGGCCTGGCTTTGTCACTGGGTATTCTCTGAGGTTTTCCTTTGACCGCTTGAATGTTCTTAAGGTGAAGCCAATTCCTTCTTGGTAAATGTTCTCCGTATTTTAAGGTCAGTTCATGTTTTTATTCATGAAGGAGGTGACATGCTCTGGGTGAAATAGTAGTGTGTACTTGATGCTCAGTGCTGGGGAACAAGAGGCCCTGGCCTGACTCTGGTTGCCATGGCAATGGTACTGGAGAAGAAACAAACGATGGGCAGAGCTGCCCTGAGGGGCCGCTAGGGAACAAATGAAATGGGTTTAACATCAGGGAGATCGGGAGCCTCTGCTGCGCTGCTTGGCTGCTCGGAGTGAGCTCTGCTCCAGCTCTGGTGCGCTGTGCCCCTCGCCCCAGACTGTGGACTCTTATGCTGGGCTTGGAGTGCGTGCATAGGTAGGTCTGAAGATTGGAACTGCTTTTGTAGAATGGTGGCTTTCCTAAGAGCTTAAATTGTTTACTTCACAGTAAAATTTACCATCTTACCTTTTTTAAATGTACACTTTAGTGGTATTACGTCCATAAACATTGCTGCCATCATCACCGTCCATCTCCAGATCTTTTCCATCTCCAAACTGAAATTCTCTCCCCATTAAACAGTTGCTCCTCCTTCCATAACTTTTATATAAGCATATGTATAGTATTCTTGTTCCCCATCTTCCGATATAAACACCCATTTCTTCATGTTTTTCCCTCACAATACCTCCTCGTTGTCCATACTGCCCCCCCCCCCCCTTCCTCAGAGCTGCACTGCCATCCCTGTAGTTTATTCCAGGACTTTGGTTTTTGCGGCCTCTGAGGATGACAGACAGTCCAGCAGTGAGCGTGCGGTGGGCACGTCTTTTTCTCTTTTTGCCAGCTGTCTCTGGGGCAGGTCTCTGGAAGTGGGTTATTCGGGGAGAGTAAATGCACCTGCCGTCTCGTCCCGTCACCAGGCGCCCCTCCAGAGAAGTCACTACACTCTGGCTTTCTTGCGGCAACAGTGTCTGCTCCTCTGCAGCCCTGGAGCGGGGCTTTCCATGCCCAGTGCCTCTCAGTGGTCATGATCCACTACCTTTTCTGTCTTGTGAGTCCTTATTTCCCTAGTCTGTTGTTCTGTGAATTCCTGGACTCTTTATTCAAGTTCTTTATTTATTACTAGAGGTCCAGAGCACGAATTGGTGCACCGGTGGGGTCCGGCCAGCCTGGCCCCACTCAGGACTGGGCCTGTCGGGAGGAGATGGCAGGAGGATGGCTGGCCTGTTCAATCAGGCTGGTTGGGGTTGGAGGACCAATTGGGGGTGTCGGCGGCCATGAGGAGGGCCTGTGGGTGGTGGGCCAGCTGACCCCGCCCCCAAATGGAGTAGGGGGTGCGGACCCGGGCCAACAGCCTTGGGGAGGGGCCATGGGTGACTGGCTAGCCACCCTGTCCCTAATTGGGGTGGGGTTTGGCAAGGGGAGGGGCTGCAGAAGGTTGGCTGTCTGGCCCCGCCCCCTTTTGGGGTGGGGGTGCAATCAGGGGTGGAGCCAACTGGGGGGAGGTGCTACAGGCCTATGGTGGTGGGACAGGCTTGCTGGGGGTGGGTGTTTGGCTGGCCAGCCCCATTCCTGATCAGCCAGTTCACTGGCCACAGTGGGCATCACAGCAACCAGCCATTCCGGTTGTTCCTGTGTTACAGTCGCTGGCCTTTTATTTATATATATATATATATATATATATATATATATATATATATATATATGCACCGTATTTTTCGGACCATAAGACGCACCAGTTTTTAGAGAAGGGAAATGAAGAAAAAAAGATTCTGAAACAAATAGTGTCCTAAAATATTTTATGTGCATTAAAACCCAACATCATAGTCATAAACACATGTAATCAACCCTGTAAAGTAAACAGCAGCATTTAGAACCATTTTAGAGCCGGGCAAGCACACAGAGACCACACAGAGCCGGGCAAGTAAAAAAACTTTTTTTTAAAAAGTATATGTGTAGGCTATGTTTGGACCATAAGACGCAGGGACTTTTTCCCCCCACTTCTGGGGGGAAAAAAGTGCGTCTTATGGTCCGAAAAATACGGTATATATGAATGATAGTAATCTGTATGAGTAAACGGGGAGGGGTCCTGTGTTCTGGATCAGGTTCCCTGGCGTGGCAGAGGGTTCTCTGTGACACCCTCAGGCCCTGGTGCCAGAAACTGTGTTACATGGCAGTGCTGTGTGAGGACATGGGGAAGGGCTTAGAGGAGCTTGAAAAAATATAAAATATATATATATATACCATATATGTGTATATATAGTAAACTATTACTTTATAATATGGGTTTTAGGTGAGGGTAAATTACTGTATCAATTAGGATATAGTAATTATGCCAATATTTTGCCATTTCACTTCTATCTCCCAAAAATGTTTCTTGGAACTCCTTGTTGGGAACACAAAGGAAACAGTCACCTTCTCTGTGGGCATGGAGAGTGCTGTCTGTATGTATAACATTTTTTTCTTTTCTTTTTTTTTAATATTCCAATTGATTTCAGAGAGGAAGGGAGAGAGAGAGAGAGAAACATCAACGATGAGAGAGAATCGTTGATCATCTGCCTCTTGCATACCCCCACTGGGGATCGAGCCTGCAATCTGGGCATGTGCCCTTGACCGGAATTGAACCCAGGACCCTTCAGCCCCCAGGCTGACGCTCTATCCACTGAGCCAACTAACCAGGGCAACATCTCCTTTTTCATACTAATATATAGTGATATGATAATATTTATTTTTTAAAAGAGTTTTAATTGGTTTTTAGAAAGAGAGGGAGAGAGAAAAACATTGATGTGAGAGTGATACATCAATCAGCAGCCTCCTACGGTCCCCTACCAGGGACTGAGCCTGCAACCCTGGGCATGTGCCTTTGGGAATAGGACTGGCAACCTCTTGGTACAGGGACGACGCCCAACTGACGAGGGCAGTATTTGCCATTTTCAAACGTACACTTCAGCGGCATCCGTTACATTCACAAGGTTAGACAACCATTATCTCTATTTCTAAATTCTTTCCATCACCGCACACAGAAATTCTGTCCCCGGGGAAAGGTCACGCCCGTTCGCCCCTCCTCCAGCCCTTGGTAGCTGCCTCCGTTTCCTGTCCCGATGCGTTTGCTCCAGGGACCTCTTGTACGTGGAATACGTGATATGTGTCTGGCATCTCTCACTTAGCACGAGGTTTTATAGGTTTCACCCACAGCGTGTGGCAGTGCTTCATTCTTTTTATGCCGGGGCGTGTCCTG
Organism: Pipistrellus kuhlii; assembly: GCF_014108245.1. Classification (NCBI taxonomy): domain Eukaryota; kingdom Metazoa; phylum Chordata; class Mammalia; order Chiroptera; family Vespertilionidae; genus Pipistrellus; species Pipistrellus kuhlii. The sequence continues at coordinate 91,806,829 of NW_023425540.1, forward strand.
CGGTCTGGATGGACTCCATGCTGCTGGTCTGTTCATCAGTGATGAGCACTGGGGCCATTTCCAGCTCTGAGCCACTGTGAGCTGTGCCGCTGCGGTCGCCGTGCACAGACGTATCTGGAGGTCCTTCCTCCCGCTCTTCCGGGCGCGGTTCCGGGCTCACAGCGGGCTTCTAACCCGACCTCTGCTGGCTGGCTCCTGTGACCCGGGGACTCACCTGGCCCCGTGTGTCTGACTTCCCTTATGCCCTGCCCACCCAGGTGCTCAGGGAGGTCTGGGGTGAGCTGTCCACACTCTGAGCCATAGCTTCCTCGGAAGATAAGGTTTAGAATGGATGGTCACTCAGTCATCTGTTATTTATAATACTTTTGGGTCCTGTAAGGTGACAGAGCGCCAGCCATCTGTGCTTTGCGTGCGGAGCCGTACCCATGGGGTCTCCCAGCATCCAAGTCTAAGCCCACAGCCTGCCAGACAGCAGGTGGGAGTGGGCCTCTCCCACGCCTCGCTGCCCTTGGATTGGGGACTTGTAGTGACTGGCCCTGCCTTGACTCTCCGGCTGCTCGAGGGGTCATTGCCACTCGGATTCTTTGTGTTTCTCTTCCCCCTCCTGCTGAGGCCCTGGTCTGGGGGACCAGCCTCGAGGCAGGCTCCGTTCCCATGGTGCACAGGGACTGAATCTTTCTCAGCCGCTTCCGCTGTGGCTGCCGCCCTGCAGCTTGAGGCCAGGTCCCTGCTCGGAGCCGCGTGTGACTCTCGGGGAGCGAGCGGCTCTCAGCGGCACATGCCTGTGTGACTGCCCCCCTTGTCCCTCCATCCCCATTCGCTTCTCTCCGGCCTTCTCCCTGCAGCCTCCTCCTCCAGGCATGGCGGCTCCCATGCCTCTCCCCACACTCCTCCCCTCCCTCCCTCAAGTGCCTGCATGGGGGTGGGAGCGGCCATCACTCTTCATTTGATACCGCTTGTCAGGAAACACGAGTGACGTGGCTGAGTCCTGGAAGTGACTTTGTTCAGGAAACTGCCAAGGATGGTTTTCAGGGAAATTCGGCCTTGTGTGTTGCTGCCCTGTGTAACGGAGGGACGTGTGGGGGTCTGAGTGCCTCGGGACCGTGGTCTGTCCGGTGATGTAAGCCTTCGGGGAGGGCAGGTATCTGAGAGGAGGAGGGAAGGGCCAGCTGCTGCCGGGTGCTGAGGAGAGGGGAGCAGGTTGGCGCTGAGGCTTGTCCCAGGTCCTAAGGCCCAGCGGCTGTGTCACCCCTCTGCCTCCAGGTGCCCGTACCTGCACCGGACGACCGGGGACACCGAGCGCAAGTACCACCTGCGCTACTACAAGACCGGCACCTGCATCCACGAGACCGACGCCCGCGGCCACTGCGTGAAGAACGGGCTGCACTGCGCCTTCGCCCACGGCCCCCTGGACCTGCGGCCCCCGGTGTGCGACATCCGGTGAGTGGCCGGCGTCACCGCCCTAAGCGGCTCTTCTCCCGGGCTTTGATTTTATTGTAAACCCTCTGACTGGTGCAACGCGGAGCTCACTAGGGGGAGAGGGAGATGAGCGAGTCCTCACTAAGCACAGCCCAGCTCCTGAGCTGTTAGGATTTGGGTCAAGACTGTTGTCCCAGGACAGGGGTGTGCCAGAGGGACCCAGGATGCTGTCCTGACCCCTCCAGCCGCCAGCCTCTCCAGGCACATGTGGGGGCTCCTTAAAGTGATAGAACCAAGTGACTCTCACCTTCCAGAGCCATAATCGGTGTGTTGTTTGGTCGCAGGGAGCTGCAGGCCCAGGAAGCCTTGCAGAACGGCCAGCTCGGCGGCGGGGATGGCATCCCCGATCTGCAGCCTGGGGTCTTAGCCAGCCAGGCCATGATCGAGAAGATCCTGGGCGAGGACCCTCGGTGGCAAGGTAACGCCGTGGCCGCCCCTGAGGGTGGGCAGGGGGAGCCCTGGTCCCTGTTTGTAAAGTGACCTCCACAGTGGACCTCATTGCCCTCGCTTGTAGCTCAGGTGGGGAAACTGAGACTCACTGAGTCGAGTGCTTAACCTTCAGTCCTGGGGGTGTGGACTGAGCGGGTCTGCACCCAGGCATCTGGCCCCCCGGCCACTTCACACCACAGCTTCTGTGGGGGGAGGGGAAGGCTGCTGTTCATGGCGCTCCCTGCCCTGCCCTGCGGGCCTCTGCGTGGCCTTCAGCTCAGCAGCCTGAGGTCCCTGGGGGTTGTCTGAAGTGTGGCCATGTCCTTTGGGACTATGGGGCCCTGCCTCTGGCGGCCTCCACAGATGATGGCGATGAAATCTTTTTTTTGTGGTAAAATACACGTCACATAAACTTGTCATTTTAGCCACTTTAAAGTGAACAATTCAGTGGCATTTAGTCCATTCCCAGTGTTGTGCGACCAACACTCTCTAATTCCAGAACATTCCCATCACCCTGGACGGACTACCCCATTAAGCAGTCCCTCCCTGGTCCCCGCCACCCACTGCTCTGCGTTCTGTCTCTGGATTTGCCTGTCCGGAGCGTCCCAAAGAGCAGTGAGGGTTTAAGAAAACCCCTCTAAGTAGTGCTGTGATTCCCCCACCTTCCTTCACTGACTCTCACACGCATGAACGCCCCGAAGGACTGTAGTCACGTGAGCCGAGTTCCTCTGCTCGCAGAGTGTCTGTGCTGGGCTGCGGTTCCAGAGATAAATTAATGAAGGTGATTGCACAGGCCTTTCCGGATCCCTCCCGCGTCCTGCTCCCCCTCTCAGGCCCTGCCATGTGTGTGGCACCCGCATGGCCAGGGCTGAGACTCAGGACTGGGCCCCCGGCTGAACCAGCCCTGAGGACCGGGAGACGGCGTGTGCTCCTCCCCATGCTGTGATGTCACTGCTCGGGGCGGAGTGTGCCCACAGCTCCCTGCTTGCCAGCATCGAGGATAAGTGCTTCACTTGGGATATTTTGTGTTTCTGGGAAAATGCCTTTGAGAATGTCCCATTTCCCATTTCCCAGCTGATAGGCCTTCCTGAGGGGAAAATCCCTGACTTCTCCCCGCATGAGCGGGTGCTCGGGTCCCCGTCCCATCAGGGCTGAGCTTAAGGGAGGAGGTGTGAATGGACCGTGGTGTATTTACCACTCACCTACGGAAGGCCGTCTGTAAGCCTGTGTCTCACGGTTATTGTCATGCGGTTCATTATGTGTGTTTCCCCCACTTAGCACGGGACCTCGTGTCTGTTCCAGGCACTCGGTCAATACTTGTGAATAAATGCCTTACCGTTTTATTTTATTAAAGTCAGCGTTCCTGTTGCCAAACCCCTCTTGTTCTCTCTCTGCCCTGTCGTGTGGCTAGCGTCCTTGTCATGTAAGAAGAATGTGAAGCTGAGTATGGCCGGACGGGCGGTATGGTCCTGTAACGTGCCCTGTGCATGGCGTTGCTGCTCTCACTGCACCGTGAGCAGGACTCTCCCCTCCGCCCCTCCGCCCCCTCTCCCTCCCACCTGCTGGTTCCTCAGCTACCAACGTTTAGTCCACTGAGCAGATGTATTTAAAAACAGCATGTTAGCCGAAACTGGTTTGACTCAGTGGATAGAGCGTCGGCCTGTGGACTGAAAGGTCCCGGGTTCTATTCCGGTCAAGGGCATGTACATTGGTTGCGGGCACATCCCCAGTAGGGGGTGTGCAAGAGGCATCTGGTCGATGTTTCTCTCTCATTGACGTTTCTAACTCTCTATCCCTCTCAATTCCTCTCTATGTAAAATCAATAAAATATATTTTAAAAATAAAAAATAAAAAAATAATAAAAATAAAAGCAGCATATTAGCCTAAACCAGTTTAGTTCAGTGGATAGAGCGTCGGTCTGCGGGCTCAAGGGTCCCAGGTTCGGTTCCAGTCAAGGGCATATGCCTTGGTTGTGGGCACATCCCCAGTAGGGGGTGTGCAGGAGGCAGCTGATCAATGTTTCTCGCTCATCGATGTTTCTAACTATCCCTCTCCCTTCCTCTCTGTAAAAAAATCAATAAAATATATTTTTTAAAAATAAATAAAAACAGCATATTAGTAAGTAAGTTGGTAGTTACAAAATAGTCACGTGGATATAAAGTACAGCACAAGAAATACAGTCAAGATTATAACAACTATGTCTGCTGTCAGACTTAATGGGGGATCACTCATAAATTGTATAAATGCCTAAACACTGCGCTGTACACTCGTATGAACTAATATTGAATGCCAGCTGTAATTGAAATAAAACCCAGCATATGCAGCAAGGTGTCAGTTATTAACCAAGAGAAGATAGGAGTTTTAGGAATCTTCTCATTGGTTACTGCTTTTTTAAATGTATTTTTATTGACCTAAGACAAGAAGGGAGAGGGAGAGAGAGCTGGAAACATCAATGATGAGAGAGAATCATTGCTCAGCTGCCTCCTGCACGCCCCTCACTGGGGACTGAGCCCACAACCTGGGCATGTGCCCTTGGCCAGAATCGAACCCTTCAGTCCCCAGGCCAACTATCCACGGAGCCAAACCAGCTACGGCTGGTTACTGCTTTTAAATGACCCTGGTGGCTTTTTGTGTGTTTTTGCTTTGGAGATAAAATCCAGATACATGGCGTTAATCATTTAATAAATAGTCTTTAGTTTTTAGAGGAGTTTTAGGTTTGACATGAGTGGAAAGTACAGAGAGCCCCTTTATGCCGTGTGCCCCCACCTGCCCACATCCCCACCGTAGGGGGACACTTGGTACAGTCTTGAACCTGTGTCAACACATAATCACCAAAGCCCATTGTTTATGCCAGGATTAAATGAGCCATTTTAAGTGTGCATTCAGTGGTGCTTAGTACATTCAATGTGCAACCGCCACCTTTCCCTGGTTCCACGCCCTCTCTGGTTTCCCCACAGCAGCCCCATAGCTGTCATCGGTCACTCCCCACACCCCCTCCCCAGCCCTGGCCCCCCTGGTCTGCTTCCTGTCTGTGGCGTTGCCCGTTCTCCCCGTTTCCTGTGAGTGGAACACACCCGCGTGGTCCTTTGTGTCTGGCCTCCTGCACTGAGCGTCATGTTTTCGAGCCCCGGCCGCACTGCAGCTGCGCCAGGGCTTCTTTCCTGTGTGTGGCCGCTACCGGGCCTCTGTGGACGAGCACACTGTGCTGGTCCGCTCCTCTGGGGACAGACACTGGGTGTTGATCCTTTTGGCTACATGACTAGAGCTGCTACGAGCACATGCACTGTGAGCACGCGTGAGTCCTCACATGCGGACTCCTGCTTTTCAGACACCAGCTTCGTGCTGGGCAGCTACAAGACCGAGCAGTGCCCGAAGCCTCCGCGCCTCTGTCGCCAGGGCTACGCCTGCCCCCACTACCACAACAGCAGGGACCGGCGGCGGAACCCCCGGAGGTTCCAGTACAGGTGAGCCCGGGAGCGAGGCCCCTGGCCTCTGCCGCCGTCCTCCTCCAGGCCCCGAGCCCGTGTCCGCTTTTCCTTCGAGCAGAGCCGCTCTGCCCACCTGGTGCCCCCTCCCTGGCTGAGGCGTCGGCCGTGGAGGGCTGGTTACGTCATCGTTCTTTCTGAGCCATTTCTCAGTCAGGGAACGGAGAGCCTAAGTGTTAGTGACCCAATACTAGCTTGAGAAGGTAAAGCGAGTTTAATGCATCCGAAAGGGTTAGAAAATAAACATTTTAAAAATCCAAGAAAACAAAAAGTCTCATTTATTACTGGTGGTATTTTTTTGTTTTTTCCTATGAAACCAAGCAGGTTACAATAATGCTGCCAAGCACATGACGAAGGGAGGGTTTGGGTTCACTTTTCACACTGGAGGGAAAAGTCTCACGTCCAGTTTTGAAATGACCTCAAGAAAAGATGGGCTCGCCGCCTCCTGGCTTCAGGGGACCGGCCGCTTCTCCGAGATGCTGTTCGCGCAGCGTGGGGGCCCCGACGTCAGGGACGTAGGCCCCCTTTAATCGCTCTGGAAATTAACCCGGGACTCCGAGCGCTTTCTGCGTTCGGATGGCCCTCGCCCTGCTCTCGCCTGTCCTCAGAGGGAAGAGACGGTCCCTCCGGGGGCTGTGCCTGTGGGTGCCCCCTCCTGAGAGGCGGCCCGCGGCAGGCGGGTAGACCGGCACCCATGGCACCAGAAAGGCGGTCTCCTCCAGCACCCCCTGTGCCCCCCTTGTCGCCCAGGTCCACTCCGTGCCCCAGCGTGAAGCACGGCGATGAGTGGGGTGAGCCCTCGAGGTGCGACAGCGGGGACAGCTGTCAGTACTGCCATTCACGCACGGAGCAGCAGTTCCACCCGGAGGTACGCGGCGGGCAGGTTCCAGCTCTCCGGTCAGCATAGCCACAGCCTGAGGGGGGTCTGGTGGCTCCTGGCTATGTTTGGGGATCTCTCTAGAGAGACTCCGAGCTCAGCAAAGCCATTAGGTCCGCAGTTGGGGTTCATTACACTGTCAGGGTACGGAGTGAGGGCAGCACGGGGCAGGTCCCCGGGGCAGGGCCTGGGAGGCCGGTGGGAGCTTCCAGCTGCCCTCCCCCAGTGAGTGACGGACAGCCCTCCCTCTCCCTGTGCCTGTGGTGGCAGCCTTGTGTCTCAGGTTTTTGTTGGAGGTCAGAGGTGGAGACATAGCTGACCGGAGTGGAGTTCAGGCCGTGGGTCCAGGGCTCCCACCCTAGGTCACATGGTTATTAATTACTCAGTGTGGCCAAGGCCAGGTAAACAGACACTTACCAGGCAGACGTTCTAGGGGCACCGAGGTCACCTCCCCAGAGTTGGTCAAGGTCAGTCCTTCCTTTGGATCGTGCAGGGTGTGACCAGAGCCTGCTCCGCCAGCCAGAGCTCACGTGGATTTGTGTTGAAAACGACTAAGCTGCCCAGCCCCCATCAGAGCCTGAGTTAGCAGGGGAGCATGGGGACCAAGGAGGGAGGGGCCGGGGCTGGGCTCGGGAGGGGGTCCACCCTCAGGGGTGGCAGTGTGTGTGCTGATCCCTGTGAACTGAGGGGTGGGCTCCTTTGCTGAACTCCACGGGCCGAGAGGGCAGACGGGGCCAGCGGGTGGCGGTGGAGGGCTGCGGGGGCCTGCACAGCCTGGCCGGGAATGAGGTGCCGCCTCAGGCACATACCGCCCCGGGCTCTGGGAGGCAGGCACCGAGCTGGAGCCCAGCAGGCGCATCGGGCTGTGTGGTGAACTTGGGTAAATTGTAGCCTTCACCTCCGGACCTTCTCTCTCAAGCCTAGGCCTGCATTTCAGGCCCCACAACAGCTGGTCTCAGGCTTTTATTTTTTCCTCTTCTAGTCACATGATTTATTCACTAGAGTTTTGAAACTGGAAAAAAGTGTTGTGCTTGTTCACACCGCTAGTGTCTGGATAAGGAGTCTCACTTGGCCTCTGGCTCTGCACCCTGAGGTGACTCTCCATTTCTGTGGCTCAGCACTTGCCTGTTTCCCCAACTCATGCTCCTCTTTTTTTGTTTGTTTTGTTAATCCTCACCCAAGGACATTTTTCAGTTGATTTAGATAGAGAGAAGGGAGGGGGAGAGAGAGAGAAATATCGATGTGAGAAAGACACATTGATTAGTTGCCTCCCACACAGTGCCCAGGGCCAGGGACCAAACCTACAATCCAGGTACACGCCCCTGACCAGGAATCAAACCCACAACCCTTTGGTGCATTGACCGATGCTCCAACCACTGAGCTGCACTGGCCAGGGCTCCTGCTCTTCTTCTTTAATTTTGTTTTTTTTTATTTTTTTATTTTATTTTATTTTAAATATATTTTATTGATTTTTTACAGAGAGAAAGAGAGAGGGATAGAGAGTTAGAAACATTGATGAGAGAGAATCATCAATCAGCTGCCTCCTGCACTACCCCTACTGGGGATGTGCCTGCAACCAAGGTACATGCGCTTGACCAGAATCGAACCTGGGACCTTTCAGTCCGCAGGCCGACGCTCTATCCACTGGACCAAACTGGTCTCAGCTAATTTTGTTTGTTTTTTTAGAAAATATATATATATTTTATTGACTTTTTACAGAGAGGAAGGGAGAGGGATAGAGAGTTAGAAACATTGATGAGAGAGAAACATCAATCAGCTTCCTCATGCACACCCCCTACCGGGGATGTGCCTGCAACCAGGGTACATGCCCTTGACTGGAATCGAACCTGGGACCCTTCAGTCTGCAGGCTGATGCTCTATCCACTGAGCCATGCTCTTCTTTTTATATGGCTCATATAGGTGCAGAATTGGGACTTAAAACCGGTGGACACCAGTGAATTTTTACTTAACTGTGTTTACTCCTAATGTTGTGACTTAACAGAGAAGAAAAGAGGTCAGCCAGTGGCACCCGTGGGGCCTTTGCTCCTGGCTTTATCTCAGGCCTGCCTGTGGTGTTCGCAGCCACACGGCTCTGGGTGTTTGCCCTCTGTTTTTACACACACGGCTTGGTGCATACATTACATTTGTTGACGCTTAAGTAAGACAAAACTCAGAGTACTTAGCATAATCTTTTCTCAGGGTCATTGCACACCAGCAAGCCTAGCGCTGTGTGCACTAGAGGCTGCCCTGGACGAGAAGGCAGGCACCGGAGGGAGGGAGCGCATGACTGCCAAGTGAGGCACCTGGGCTGCAGGAGGGGTGTCATTGCATTTGCGTCCTGAAAGTGCTGTGCTTTAAGATGCACAATGACATGCCGCTTCCTGCTATTTTTAGTGGGTTTAAGACCCTTTGAACTTGTTTTTGTTGTTTGTTTTTTTTAAATAAATTTTATTGATTTTTCACAGACAGGAAGGGAGAGAGATAGATAGCTAGAAATGTTGATGAGAGAAACATCGACCAGCTGCCTCTTGCACACCCCCCATCGGGGATGTGCCCGCAACCAATGTACATGCCCTTGACTGGAATCGAACCCGGGACCCTTCAGTCCGCAGACCGACGCTCTACCACTGAGCCAAAATGGCTTCGGCTGAACTTGTTTTTGTTGGTGTGGTTGCCTAGCAGACAGTTGAAGCAAGGCGTCTGAGCAGGTGGGGAAGGAAGGAGGGTTGGTGGGGTGTCGGCGTGGGGTCTGAGCAGGAGGGCAGCGATCCTGCTGTGGCAACGCCCGTGAGGCGCGTCTGCAGCCCTGAGGCTGGTCTGCTCCTGCTGGGTCCTGGGTGCTGCGGGCCAGCCCCAGTGTTGATGACGGCCAGAGAGTATCTTCACCCAGGTGGGGTGGATTGGGTCTGGTCATGGGGTAGACACGTGTTCGTTTAACGTGTTTCTGGAAGTGCACCTGCTGTGTACCAGGCACTAAACCAGGTGGAGAAGCTGACTGTGTGACTTTAAGGACGGGTGCTCCAGGCCCTCGTTCCCGGACTGGCTGGCCCTGTGCCGAGGAGGGGATTCGGGACCATGGGCCTTTGGGGAGGGGCCACGCCCACATCCCTCCCTTCTGACGACTGGACTCCCCTGGTGGCGGGGGCTTGTTCTCCATGGTGTGGGCATCTTCTCTGGGCTCCCATGGAAACCCACTTCCAGTCGGGTCTCTCCACTTTATTTTATTTTTGCTCCTAGATCTACAAGTCCACAAAGTGCAACGACATGCGCCAAACCGGCTACTGCCCTCGCGGTCCTTTCTGCGCCTTCGCACACGTGGAAAGTAAGTGCCTGACGCCCGGTGGGCTCTGGCTTAGCCGCTGTCGTAAGCCCATCAGGGGAGACAGCTCCTGGGCTCACCAGACTCAGTTCCCCCTGAGCGGGCTCCCAGGGCAGGGAGCGGGCTCCCAGGGCGGGCAGCGGGCTCCCAGGGTGGGCAGCGGGCTCCCAGGGTGGGCAGCGGGCTCACCAGACTCAGTTCCCCCTGAGCGGGCTCCCAGGATAGGGAGCGGGCTCCCAGGATGGGGAGCAGGTGGGAGGGCCTGACATGCCTTTTGGGCTCCTGGGTGGGAGCTGTTGCAGGCTGGTCCTGCCTCCAGTGCTCCTGAGTGCAGTGGCTGGCACTGGCACGGTTTTGGGTTTTTTTTTTTTGTGGTCGGGGGGTAGTTTTGATGGCCAGATGGGCCCGTAGAATGTTCCTGAGGCATAAGCGAGTCTGCGACGGGGGCCTGTCCTCCCCCATGGTGCTCCTCGGCTTCCTCCTACAAGCCTGTGAGGGGGATCCAGGTGTGCGCCTAGTGGCCAGCTCCTCTGTACTTTCTGTGTTTTCTTTGAATGGGGAGGGTGGCTGTTCTTACTGAAACTTTACTCTGTTTTCTGATTCTCAAACCATTCGTATCTCAAACTGAAGACTGGAGGGTCCCATCGCCCTGATGGCTCACATGTTGCTTCAGATGCCCTCTCATAGGCCAGTGTAGGCTCTTCCCTAATTGTGGGGATCCGTTAGCCAACGACCCTGCGGAGCCAGCAGCCACTCACAGCCTGCTTTCCCTCTTCCTCCAGAGAACCTGGGGATGGCCAACGACTGGGGCTGCCGAGACCTCATGCCCACCAGCAGCTCTGCGGCCAGCAGCTGCCCGCCCGGAAACGTGAGTGGATGGGTCCTGGGGGGCCGCCTGGGGGCGGCTGGGCACATTGTAAGAGGGTTGTGCTTCCTGAGTGACGCAGTTAAGACAGTCTGCTTTGGGGATGGCAGCTCCTGGAAGACTCCAGAGGATTCTGGCTGAGCTCTGGCGTGGCCTTGCCGTTGGCCAGGCCCTCATATTGCCCCACATGATGCACCGTCTTGGGCTGACCATAAAGAAAAGGGCCCCGCCGAAGCCGGTTTGGCTCAGTGGATAGAGCATCGGTCTGCAGACTGAAAGGTGCCAGGTTCGATTCCAGTCAAGGGCGTGTACCTTGGTTGCGGGCACATCCCTGGTAGGGGGTGTGCAAGAGGCAGCTGGTTGGTTTTCTCTCTCATTGACGTTTCTAGCTCTCTCCCTTTCTCTCTGTTAAAAATCAATAAAAATATTGGGGGGGAAAAAGAAAGAAAGAAAAGAAAAAGGGCCCCGTCCAGCAGGGTCTTCTCAGGACTGACTGTCCCCCTGGGAGGGGAGATGCCGGCTGAAGGCGGGCGTGGGCAGGTCCCTGGCAGGGAGCACCCTCGGGTCTCAGCAGGGTGGTCCTAGAGGTTTGTGGGGGCAGTGAGAGATGGGGGATCTGGCCTAGAGATGGGTTAGGACCTTCATGTCCTTGAGGACCGAGTACATTGGTGAGGACAGGGTTCAGAACTGTGTCCCGCCCTCACCGACAGGTGGTGGCTCCTCTTGTATGCCCTCACGTGGGGTGTTTGAGAGGGCAGAGAGGACTCTTCCTCAGGCGAGCTCAGTGACGGGGTGCATTTGTCCTGTTGGAGTCACCAGGAAAGTAGCATCTGTCTGCGACGAGGCTGAATCCCTTCAGCTGGGCAGCGAGCTGGCTGCTCTTCAGGCGAGCCCATCCTCCTCCCTGGGTCAGGCCTTGCGCTCAAGGTCCGGGTTCTCGGAGCCCCTCCGGCACTTAGGAAGGGCTGCACCTGGGTTTGCCCACCCCCCAGGTCTTCCATTACATCGGGAAGAGACTCCCGGATGCAAATTAGTCATTTCAGAGTGAACAGTGGTATCTTATATTGATTTCAGAGAAGGAGGGAGAGGGAGAGAGAGAAATATCAATGATGAGAGAGAATCATTGATCGGCTGCCTCCTGCATGCCCCCAGTTGGGAATTGAACCCGCAATCCCGGCATATGCCCTGACCAGGAATCCAGTCGTGACCTCCTGGTGGACGCTCAACCACTGAGCCACAGCAGCCGGGCATCTTGTATAATACTTTCACACATGCAGCCACTGCCTCTCGAACTAGCTCAACCCTGGTTGTCTTTCCATGAGACAGTTCACACGGACCCGAGGGCGAGGAGTGAAAAATGAGGAAGAAGCTAAAATCCAATAAGAAATGTTCATTAAAATGATTTGAGCCCAGCTGGTATGGCTAAGTGGTTGAGTGTTGGCTCATGCACCAAGAGGTTACTGGTTCAATTCCCAGCCAGGGCACATGCCCGGGTTGCAGGCTCAATACCTGGTCTCCTCACTCTAGCCGGTTTGGCTCAGTGGATAGAGTGTCGGCCTGTGGACTGAAGGGTCCCATGTTCGATTCCAATCAAGGGCATGTATCTTGGTTGCAGGTTCTCGGTCCTGGTGTGCAGGAGGCAACCAATCACTGTCTCTCTCTGATATCGATGTTTCTCTCTCTCTCCCCCCTCCCTTCCACTCTCTCTAAAAATCAATGGAAAAACATCCTTGGGTGAGGATTAATAAAAAAAGAACGAAAGAAAGAGGTGGTGTTCTAGAAGGGGAGGGGAGGGGCCACCTTCTAGTTAGGTGGGTAAAGGAGAGGAATTGCCCTAAGTCATTCTTTGCCTCAGTCTTTCCAAAACTCCCCAGCTCTTGAAGGGACCCCTGTAGAGAAAGGCTTGTTTGGGGTTTGTCCCCGTTGTGGCTTCAGGGTGCCTGGAGCTGACATGCTACCTTCACACATCCTAGCCTGGGGGTCAAAGTCCAGGTGTAAGAAATGGATTCAGGAGAACCAAAGCAGAGCTAGCAGATCTGAATGCTTTTTCTGTTATGAGACTTTGGCACCTGTCAAAGCTCGGGTCTCTGTATATTTGTGTTTTTAATCCACTATGTTTTCTTTGTTCTGTTGCAGGCGAAGTGGAGGGACTCCCCTGCTGAGGGCAGCCAGAAAGCCAGTGAGCACGACAGTAAGCAGGTACATGCTCCTGGGCGGGCTTCCCCGTGCCCTGTGGTCAGGGCCAGCAGGCCTGAGGGATGGCTTTCTGACTTGGTCATGCTCACTCCTGCCACAAAGCGGCCTGGTTAATGTTCACTGTAATTTAACTACGTATTCACTTGTTAGTTTATTGATGAGAGAGAGAGAGAGAAAGAGAGAAAGAGCAAGAGAGGGAGAGAGAGAGAAACATCAATTTGTTGTTCCACTTATTTATGCGTTCACTCATTTTTGTTTGTGCCCTGACTGGGGATCAAACCTACAACCTGGTATTGGGATGCTGCTCTAACCAGCCAAGCTGCCCAGCCAGGGCGTTTAACTGTGCTTTTCATTGTTTTTCATTATCTCCTTAAAGTCATCTGTTCCACATGTCCTTTGTTTTAATGTTTAAAACGTAGTTTTGGAGATACTGTGGTTTGGCTCCAGACCACCGCAATAAAGCACGTAGGCCAGTTAGGTGAGTTGTCATCTTTTTGCTGGTGGAGGGTTTTGCCTTCAGTTTGTAAAAAAATAAATAAATAAATAAAGTAACACCTGTAGAGTGCAATAAAACAAGGCCTGCCTATACCTTGGAAATAATGAGACCCGAACCTTCGAAGGTTTCCCCCACGGGGAAGTAGACTAGCACAACCTCGCTGGTCTGCATCGGTGACCTGGGCCGCTGTGACAGCCCCGCAGATGGAGCTTAAACAGACGCTGACCCTCTCAGGGTGGAGGCTGGAAGCCAGGACACTGCCTTCTCCCTATCTCCTCAGCACCTTCCCTGAGCCTGCTGTCTGTCTCCAAACCCCCCGTTCTTATAAGACTCCGGTCACAGTGATTAGGGCCCATTCTGATTTATTTTATTTTATTTTTTCCTAATATATTTCATTGATTTTGTACAGAGAGGAAGGGAGAGAGAGAGAGAGCCAGAAACATCGATGAGAGAGAGTCATCGATCAGCTGCCTCTCGCACACCCCCCACTGGGGATATGCCCGCAACCAAGGTACATGCCCTTGACCGGAATCGAACCCGGGACCTTTCAGTCCCCAAGCCGACTCTCTATCCATTGAGCCAAACCGGTTTCGGCAGGACCCATTCTAATTTAAACTCGATTCTCAGGGCACTAAAGTTCCCCTTCCCAAGTAACGACGTCACCTTTGGGGTTTCCGGGGTCAGGACTCCGACACGGGGGCCTGGGACACAGCTCAGCCCAGGCAGCATCCTCGGTCACGGGCTCGGGCTCCAGGTCCGCGGTGGCCGGCCTTTCGGACCTCACGGACCACCGGCTGGCGACCGCTGCTCCGGGCCACAGCTTATGGGCACGTCCTGAGATTCCTCGGGGTTCTGTTAACTGTTCCCTCCTCAGTGAGGCTGAGGGGAGCTCCCCGCGGAGCCCCCCGTCCTGAGGCTTCAGCAAAGTTGGGGTCTTTGCCCTTGTTCTGCCCAGCCCAGCCTTCAGGCTTGTTCAAACCTAGTCTGTTTTGAGAAACAACTTTTTTCCCCCCAAAACCGGTGCCCTCAGGACTCAGAACGCTTGTTTTTACCCGTCCCCGTAAGGAGCAGAGCTGTAACCATCAGGAAGGCCTGGGGAGGGGCAGGCAGCAGAGCTCACCTCCGGCAGGACTTCACCTGCTCGTCACTGTCGGTGTTCTTAATTTATTTTTTAAAATATATTTTCATTGATTTCAGAGAGGAAGGGAGAGGGGGAGAGAGAGAAACATCGGTTATGAGAATCACCGATCAGCCGCCTCCCGCACACCCCTCACTGGGGGTGAAGCTCACAACCCGGGCATGTGCCCTTGGCTGGAACCCAGGACCCTTCAGTCGGCAGGCTGACGCTCTGTCCACTGAGCCACCGGCTAGGGCTGTCGGGTGATCTTCAAATGCCTACCTGCAACACCTCTCCTTCCCTTCTCTCCTGGTCTCCGGGACGCCCCCCCCCCCCCCCCCCCGAGGGCAGGTTTTCCTCCCAGATGTCTGTCTGAGCAGCTCATGTAGTCACGTGTGTTCTCTTCGGAGCTTCTGAAGCCCGTGTTCGAACTCAGCAGAAGGACAGTTGAAAGTAAAAATGCAACTTAGTTATCTTGTGGTGGTTTTTTTCCTTGAGAGATGAAAATGGACAAGCTGTTCATTGCAAACCTGAAACATGACGTGTTAGGAATAAGGAGCCAGTGGGCACATGCCTGTCTCAGGGCTTAGGAAAGGAGCCGAGGGCAGACTCGCCAAGTCGCACGGCGAGGGACCCCATGCCAGTCAGCGCCCAGAGGCCCCGGGAAGGGTGGGCGGTCCTGTGTGAGCCGCCCTGGGGGTCCCGCTGCCCCTACCAGCTGGTGTGTCTCACACTGTGGCTCCAGCCCCCTCTGCGCTGTGAGTAAACTGGCCAAGGCCATCTGACAGCCTTGCCTGTGCTCAGAGACCCCGTCCACTCCGTCCAGCTGGCTCCGGGGGCAGCGAGCGCCCCAGGTGGGCAGGATTAGGGGCCAGCTGCCAGGGTCCCTGGACGAGGTTAGTATTGCCAGCCTTTCCCCGAGACCTACTCCCCCCGCCACTCCCTGTCTCCCCCCATTCCTGCTCAGTAGAAAAGCTGGAGGGTATGCTGAGGCGGCCCAGTGCTCTCAGACCAGTGGCTGCCCTGGGGACCCCTTCCCTGCGCAGGTCTGTACGTCCCTGGGTCCCTCCCATCTCCTCTGTGTCAGCGGCTGTCCCTGTGTTCCCAGCCCCGACTGTGGCTCTCGTTTCCGGGGCCTCGGCCATGGGGAGCCCCCGGTGCCTCTCTGTCCAGGGCTTTTGTTGGTGCAATTCCTGCTGAGTCTGGCCCCTCCCCAGTTCCCGTCTTCCTTCCTGGGTGTCTCTTCCTCAGAAGCCTGTTTCCCAGGCCACACGTGATGGAGCATGTGAAGTGGAAGGGTTGAGGCACCATCGTGGCCCAGGAGAGGATCCATGTGGCTGCAGAGGCTGGGGACGCTGTTCCCAGGGTGCCCAGAGCCCAGCACTCACTCTGGCCCCACCCGAGAGGCCCCGGGTAAGGCAGCCAGCCATGTCACCTTGCCAGCCCCAGAGTGCTCACCCTGTGCCAGCCCCGTGGTTGGACAGAGTCGTCATCCCAAGCACCTCAGGGCACTTGCTAACATGCACACTCTTCTGCAGAATGTTTCTCTGTTGTTGAAAGTACTGCAGCTGTGCTGAAGCTGGTTTGGCTCAGTGGTAGAGCGTCGGTCTGCGGACTGAAAGGTTCCAGGTTCAATTCCGGTCAAGGGCACGTACCTTGGTTGCGGGCACATCCCCAGTAGGGGGGTGTGCAGGGGGCAGCTGGCCGATGTTTCTCTCTCATTGACATTTCTAACTCTCTACCTCTCTCCCTTCCTCTCTGTTAAAAATCAAAAAAAATATATATATTTTTTTAAATTTTTTTAAAAAAGCAAGTATTGCAGCTGTCACCCCCATGGCCCCCTCCACCTGCTCCCGTCCCCTCCCACACACACATATAAGTTCATTGGTTAATTCCTCCTGTCCCCCTTCTCACTGACATACGTCAGCCTATTGTAACTTGCTCGGGCATGTACCTTGGTTGCGGGCACGGCCCCAGTAAGGGCTGTGCAGGAGGCAGTTGATTGATGTTTCTCTCTCATCGATGTTTCTAACTCACCCTTTCCCTTCCTCTCTATAAAAATAAAATATATTTTTTAAAAAAAAATAAAGCAAGAGGTGAGCCCTGGCCAGTGAGACTCAGTCGGTTGGGCATCCGTCCTCCCATGCACCAAAGAGTTGCCCAGGTTATGGGCTCGATCCCCCATGAGAGATGTGCAGGAGGCAGCTGATTGATGTTTTGCTCTTACATCAATGTTTCTCTCCCTCTCTCTTATTCTCTCTCTAAAAATCAATTAAAAATCTGTAAGAAGTAAAATAAAAAAAGGCCCTGACTTTTGTGGCTCAATTGGTTGGGCACCAAAGAGTTGCTGGTTTGATTCCTGATCAAGGCAAATGTCTGGGGTTGTGGGCTAATCCCTGGTATGGGGCATGTAGGAGGCAACTGATCAATGTTATGCTCTCACATTGATGTTTCTTGCTCTCCCCCTCCCTTCCTCTCTAAACATCAATAAAAATAAAGATAAAAAGACAGAGGTGAGCCCAGGCAGGGCGGTTCAGTTGGTTGGAGTGTCATCCCATACACCAAAAGGTTGTGGGTTCAATCTCTGGTTGGAGCACGTATAGGAGGCCGCAGATTAGTGTTTGTCATATCTATGTTTTTCTCTCACCCATTTTTCTCTAAAAATCATATCCTCAGGTGAGAACTAAACAACAAGAAGTGTTGTCACAAGCTAGTTTTATTTACTTGCAGCAAAGCTCTGCCTATTGGAAGGGGGTTTGGCCATAGCGTATCCACATGATTTGGTCAATTATATGTTGATTGCTTCTTTGCAGTTGGCATTGTCATCTCTTGAATTCCCCCTTCAGCTTATCCTATTTACTGCTGCGTCTGCAAATTATTGTGCTATATTCAACATTCAGCAAGAAATAACGTTTAGCCCTAACCATTTGGCTCAGTGGATAGTGTCGGCCTGCGAACTAAAGAGTCCCGGGTTTGATTCCCGTAAAGGGCATGTACTTTGGTTGTGGGCACATCCCCAGTAGGGGGTGTGCAGGAGGCAGCTGATCAATGTTTCTCTCTCATAGATGTTACTAATTCTCTCTCCCTCTCCCTTCCTCTCTTTAAAAAATCAATAAAATATATTTTTTATAAAGAAATAACATTTAGAACTGCCCATTGAGATCCTTGTCCTATCTGTCATATTCACAATTAGATATGACTTCCACACTCATTAAGTTGGCTGCTGTAAGGAAAAAAAACAAAACAAAACAGAAAATAAGAGGTGTTGGTAAAAATGTGGAAAAGTTGCAACCTTTATGCATTAGAAAACAGTATGGTAGTGCCTTGGAAAAATTGAAAATAGAACTACCATGCGATGGAGTGATTTCACCTCTGGGTATGCTGTATACCCAAGAGAATTGAAAGGAGTGTCTCAGAGGGATGTTTGTTCCCCCTTGTTCATAGCAGCAGCATTCAGAATTGCCAAAAGATGGAAGCAACTGGTGTGCCCATGGACAGATGAATGGATGAGCATACTGTGGTGCATACATACCGTGGAATATTATTCAGCCTTTAAAAGGCTACAACTCGGGCCGAAACCAGTTTGGCTCAGTGGTAGAGCGTCGGCCTGTGGACTGAAAGGTCCCGGGTTCGATTCCGGTAAAGGGCACGTACCTTGGTTGCGGGCACATCCTCAGTGGGGGGTGTGCAAGAGGCAGCTGGTCGATGTTTCTCTCTCATCTCATTGACGTTTCTAACTCTCTATCCCTCTCAATTCCTCTCTGTGTAAAATCAATAAAATATATTTTAAAAAAATAAAAATAAAAATAAAAGGCTACAACTCGGGTGAACCTCGAAGACTATTAGCTTGGCTGCCATAACAAAACACCATAGACTGTCGGCTAAAATAACAGAAATTCATTTTCTCTCAGTTCCCGAGGCTGGACGTCCTAGATCAAAGGCTAGGCAGGTCTGATTTCTCCAAGGCCTTTCTCTCTCGGGTTACAGACTGCCCAAGTCTTGTATGTGCTCACATTCTATGCCTCTGTGTGTGCACATCCCTGGTGTCTCTTTCTCTTTTTATAAGGATACAAATCCTACCAGTCCTATGGGATCAGGACTCCACTCTTACTACCTCATTTAACCTTAATCGCCTCCTTCGCAGCCCTGTCTCCAGTCATCCGGGGTTAGGGCTTCAACACTGGTCTTGGAGGGACATAGACATTCAGTCCATGAAAAAGATGGCTTTGCTAAGTGAAGTGAGCTGGACACAAAGGACCACTTACTGTATGATTTCATGCATTAGAGGTCCCTAGAAGAGTCAGATTCATACAGATGGGAAGTGGAATGGCAATGTTAGGGGCTTGGCCCATCCTGGTACATTTGTAACAACCATGGCCTCTGTGAAAGGGCCCAACAGGATGTTGTCATGGAATTTCAGGACCAGTTGTCCCTGAGGCCTTTCATGGGGCGTGTCCTGCAGTGTGACTTGCCTTGTGTGGGTCAGTGAAGTCACGGTGTGTGCCTCCGGCTGGTGGCTCCGGGTCAGGCAGTGTGTGGGATTTAATTGGGGCATCTGCAGTGTGACCGGTCTCCGTGGATTACAGGGAGGCCTGTGGTCACACCTCCACAGCCGGAAGGATAGGGATGCTTGCTTGTGGGTGACCTCAGGGAGCATAGGGGACACCGTTCCTTAGACTTCTGCAGTTTGAGTTTTTATTTTTAAACTAGAGGCCCAGTGCATGAAATTTGTGCACGGGGGGGGGGGGGGGGCTCCTCAGCCCAGTCTGGGAGCCCTCAGGGGGTGTCCGACTGCCATGGAGGTGGCAGGAGAGGCTCTCGCCACTGCTGCTGCACTTGCCAGCTGTGAGCCCAGCTTCTGGCTGAGTGGTACTCCCCCTGTGGGAGCGCACTGACCACCAGGGAGCAGCTCCTGCATTGAGTGTCCGCCCTCTGGTGGTCAGTGCATGTCATAGCGATCAGTCATTCTGCTGGTTGGTCAGTTTGCACATTAGCCTTTTATTATATAGGATTGTCACTTCAAACATACAGTGGTGTTCAGTTCCAGGGTCTCTGCACCCGTGACCGTGGCCTGCCAAGGAGCGCTCTCTTGAGCAAAGCCAGTAGAGGGAGTTGGGAGCCCATGAACACAGGCCTTGAGCCAAGTAATATGCACTTTGAAAAACTGTCCTATGCAGATGTCTGTCTGACAAAGTGCATAGTAACACTCCTTGTTATGGAAAACCTCCCTTAGGCTGACAAACTGGTAACCCCGCCTTGTCGTTGGCCTTGTAGCAGCTGCCCCACCCCCAGGTTAACTTCTGTATTATTTTGAGGCAGAACCTGGACATCACATCATTTTGCCTCCCTATAGCTCTGACTCCCGATGTCCTAGTAACAGGAGTCTGCCTTTAAACTCAGTGCGGTCTGGCCAGTGTGGTTCAGTGGGTGAGTGTTGACCTATGAACCAGGAGGTCATAGGCACATGCCCTTCAGGGCACATGCCCTGGTTGCAGGCTCGATCCCCAGTAGGAGCGTGCAGGAGGCAGCTGATCAATGATTCTCTCACATCATTGATGTTTCTATCTTTCTCCTTCTCCCTTCCTCTCAAATCAATAACTATATTTAAAAATAAATAAACAGTCAATAAAAAGAAAGAACAATATAAATGAACAAACGAAACAGAAATAGCTGAAACCGGTTTGGCTCAGTGGATAGAGCGTCGGTCTGCAGACTGAAAGGTCCCAGGTTCGATTCCGGTCAAGGGCATGTACCTTAGTTGCGGGCACATCCCCAGTAGGGAGTGTGCAGGAGGCAGCTGATTGATGTTTCTCTCTCATCGATGTTTCTAGCGCTCTATCCCTCTCCCTCTCTGTGAAAAATCAATAAAATATATATTTAAAAAAAGAAACAAAACAGAAGCAGACTCACAGATGCAGAGAACAGACTGATGGTTGCCAGAGGGGAGGGGTTTCGGGGACTGGGGACAAGGCTGTGTGGTGCCAGTGGGGCACTGGACATACCAGGGGGACACTTTGCAAAGTATACGGTTGTCTAACCAATATGTTATACACCTGAAGGTGATACAAAATAATACTGAATGTACCGTAAACTATAATACATATAAAAATAAAAATACATTTAAAAAAATAAAATTGGTAAACGCAGTGTGGGCTGGCTCCCAGCTCTGTCCCCGGTCACTTTCACTGCAGCTTTTCCTGCGCACAGCGCCCTGCATGTTCTCGGCTCTTCGTCCACGATGGGCCAGCTCTCCGTGTTCTTATCTGTTGCCCATCGTATTCCCCGTGAATTTCCCCGTTTTTTACTTTTCTTCGGTAATGCGGTTATGGGACCATTTCATCCGTCTTCAGAAGATGGCTTGTTCTCAACTGCTTTTGTCTGTGGGTGTTTGTTTTCTAGTGGTGAATGCCGACTCTAGGAAGCCGCTTCCTGCAGAGCGGTTCATTAGGGGAGACTTTCTCGATACCTTTGTTCCCGCCCCTGGGTGATTGGCAGCTACTGAGTCTGCCTGTCTAGGTCGTTGTGAATCACTAGACATTTGGGGTGAAGCCCACTTCCATTGCTTTTTGGTCAGGGGTGGAAGTGAGCGGATCTGTCTGTGCACGGCCGCGCTCAGCTGCGCCTGCTCACCTTATTTGTGTCTCCGCACAGAACCACCTGGCGGTGTTCACAGTGGTTCACCCGCTTGCTCCCAGCGTGAGCTCCAGCATGGCATCCAGCCTGGCGTCCAGCGCGGGTTCCAGCGGCTCCTCCCCCACTGCTCTGCCCATTCTCTCGGCCCGTGCCCACCCACTGGACCCCACTGGCAGTGCCCTCGAGGCCATCCCAGGTAAGCCCGAGACTCTCGTTTCCCTGACTTCTCCAGCCCTCACACTGTAGCGTGTGGGGAATAAGGTGGGAAACCCACCTGTGATCTGGTCGTCGGTCACTTTGGCTGCACGGCACGAGGTCGAGGTCGTGGAAACACCAGCCTCGCCGGCAGCCTGGGGCTGGGGCTGCAGATCTGATGAGCAGCCCTCAGGCGGGGCAGCTGCACTGGCTTCAGGGCAAGGCAGAGAACCGGGGGCTTTAGGGAGATGGAAGTGGGAGTTGGGGGGACGGCGAGGGCAGAAGGTGGGGGACCATGACAAGGGTGGGAGGGAGTAGGGATGAGTCCAGAAGGCCATGGGCATGCCTGCCAACGAGTCATTACAAATGACTGTCGTGGTTCCCAGCAAACTGGTTCCTAGTTTGTGGACTGATGGGCCATGTGATTGGAGGCAGGCTGGGGGAACCTGTCTGCCGGCCCGGACGGAGGCTTGGGGCTCCGGTGGGGGGGACTGTGGTGAAAATGTAGGGAAGAACAAGATGGACTTACAGCTAAAAGGGTGTTGGGGGCTGTGCCTGCCCCTTGGCCCCCACAGGCCACGTCGGAGTGGTGGGGCACCTGGGACCGGGGGAGGGTGCTCTGCATTGCTCAGCTGACCCTCACACAGGTCTCCCTCCGTCCTGGGACCGGGAGGTCCAGGGGAGGCCTCTGTTTGTGGGAGTTCGAAACTGTCTCTGTGCCAGTTGGCTGCGAAAGTGCAACTCCCATGAGTCCCAGCCTGGGCAGCACAAAATTCCATTCTTTTTGTTTGTTTGTTTGTTTGTTTGTTTTTAAATATTTTATTGATTTTCCACAGAGAGGAAGGGAGAGGGATAAAGAGCTAGAAACGTCGATGAGAGAGAAACATCTACCAGCTGCCTCCTGCACACCCCCCACCGGAGATGTGCCTGCAACCAATGTACATGCCCTTGACCGGAATGGAACCTGGGACCTTTCAGTCCGCAGACCGACGCTCTATCCACTGAGCCAAACCGGTTTCGGCACAAAATTTCATTGTTACAGATGAGCACAAACAACTCTTAAAGGAAAGCTTCTTTCCCCCAATATAAAGGTAGTAATGGTAAAATTTGGGCATATGAGAAAATTAACTAGGAAAATGAAATTCCTGCCCCTAAACAGGTGAGGTTCTGCTCACTTGAGTGAAGAACAGAACTGGGTGCATCTGTGCTTTGAAAGGGGTCTCGATGGGCAGGTGATGACTTATGGGCAGGTGATGGTTGGAGTTAGCATATTTCTAGTAATTTTTGCGGTCTTTATCTAACACCTAAGGGGGCATCCTCAGCCTGCATAGTGTGGCATTGACCATCTTGCTGTGTGCGCTTTCACTGACTTAACCCTTTGCACTCCGAACCATTCTGGACATTGGCTACCAGCTACTCGACGCTACTTTGCAGCGGAAACGTGCGTTGAATTAACTCAATTCCCCGTAATCACTAACTAACTACAATGTCCCCCCTGAGAGGGGACATCTGAGTGATATGCTAGAATTTTGATGTCCCCTGAGAGGGGACAGCGGAGTGCAAAAGGTTAAATATTTCTTGAACCAACTACCAGGAAGTAAAGAGTGAATTTTTGTTCAGGATCAACATTGCCTCCATTTACAGATAATACATTTCTGTTGCTGTTGTTAAAATAATGAGCTTCTACTGTCAGTGTGATCCTCACGTTTTCTATGCTCACCCTCCTGAGATCACACATCAAATTATAGCCTGATTCCGCCCCAGTTATGTAAGTAATGGAATCCTTGGAACTGCCCTCTGGCCCAGGAGGGCCCTCGCTGGGCAGTGTTCCCGCTGCTGAGGGCTCCCACACTGACCTGCTTTGGGGCAAACAGGTATAGACTGGATGTTTCCTCCAGTGGTACAGTTTCAGTGCAAATGCACTGAATCAGAATAATTCACTTTAAAGTTATTAATTTATTCATTTAAAGTAAACAAAAAAATAGGTGTGGTTTCTAGACTATTTTGTATTTAATGGATTTTTGTGGAATCATCTCAGGTCATTTGACAGATTTCATTTCCTTTGCCTCTCACTCCACATGAACAGGTTTCAGATGAAAACAGTGACCACTGCCCTAGCAGGTTTGGCTCAGTGGATAGAGTGTCAGCCTACGGACTGAAGGCCCTGGGTTGAATTTCAGGTCAAGGGCACATACCTGGGTTTCAGGCTCCATCCTGCCCGATGCAGGAGGCAGCCAGTCGATGTGTCTCTCTTACATCCATGTTTCTCTCTCTCTCTCTCTCTCTCTCTCTCTCTCTCTCTCTCTCTCTAAAAATCAATGGATCCCTGACCGGTTTGGCTCAGTGGATAGAGCATCAGCCTGCAGACTGAAGGGTCCCAGGTTCGATTCCGGTCAAGGGCATGTACCTTGGTTGCAGGCTCCTCCCCTGCCCACATCGCTATTTATGTCTCTCTCTCTCTCTCTCTCTCTCTCTCTCTCTCTCTCTCTCTCTCTCTCCCTCTCTCCCTCTCTCCCTCTCTCCCTCTCTCCCTCTCTCCCTCTCTCCCTCTCTCCCTCTCTCCCTCTCTCCCTCCCTAAAAATCAATGGAAAAATATCCTCAGGTGAGGATTTAACTTAGTAAATAATGATCATTAAAATAGTAAGCAGAGGAGCTCACTGCTGGAAGTGGCCAGCGGCAAAGAGAAGGGAGAGCTGGCACCTTGGGGCTGTGTGGGGCGGCGCGGCCCCTTTAAGGCTTGCGCAGCCAGGGGCGGGGCCAGGGCGGGCGCGTCGGAGGTTGCGTCACTCGGGGGCGCGGCCGGCGCGCGGTGGGCGGGCCGCGGGCCGTATTTGAATCCGCGGTGGCGGCGGCGGCCCGCGGCGGCGGTGGCGCGGCCCGTGAGTCAGCATCCTCCGCCTGCGTCCTCCGGGGCGGGTCGTCCTTAGGCGGAGCTGCGGAGCGGACGGTGCGCCCTCAGGTGCGGTGCGGCCCTCCGCGCGCGGCTCCCCAAGAGAGGTGCGTCTCCCACCCCCCCCTCCGCGCACCTTCCCCCAGGTGTGCTCCCCTCCCCTCCCCTCCCGCCGCCGGTCCCGGTCCTCGGCGCCCGGTGCCCCGGTGCGAGGGCAGGGGCGGCACCAGCTCTCAGGGCTGCGGAGGGAGGGAAGGAGGCGCCCGCCGGAGGAGCTGCTCTGCGGGGAGCCCGCTCTGCAGAGGCGCCCGCCGCGCGGTTCTCAGCGGCGCATTCACCGCCCAGCGGAGCGGGGTCTCCTGCTGCCGGGAGAGGACGGTCTCCCGCCTCCTCCGCGCCCGCCGCCTGCGCCCGCCCTGTCGGAAACGGAGCCCGCGAGGGAGCAGGTGTGCCAGGCGCTTCTCTGCCCTGTAGTTGGGGGAGGACGGTCCGGGTGGGTGGGCGCGTGGAGCTCCCCCGGCCGCGGGCCCCCCAGTTTGGCCTTTAATTCTGTGCGCTGTGTGCATCGTCCCCGTGACTCCCGACTCCGGGGACCGCGGCGCCTCTCCAGTTTGCTGTGTCACGTCAGGAGCGGGGCTCTGCCAGGGCCATTACTCGGCAGCTTTCAGCTGATTTCTCATCCACGTCAGGGAGGCTCCTGGATCTTGGCAAGGCTCGTTCTGGGTCAGACGGCCCAGTTTGGGTGTGTAGGTGGGTTCATGTGCACGTTGAGTGTTAAAGCCTTTTAAGTAAAAGTCAGTTCTTCCTTTATTCTGGGAGACCTGGGTCTGCTCTCAGGAACAGCAAGGTATGGTGGGATGGAAGTCCTGCTGATGAGTGTGGGCCGGGACACATCCTGGGCGCGGTGGTCTGCCTGTGCGCCGGGAGCAGGCTGTGGTTTGTCAGGGCGGGGTTGGCCCCTCCGATGCCACTGCACCTGAGGGGGCAGTCGGGGGCACTTGGGTGCTGAGTCGTGGGGTGGGGTGGGGGGAGCTTGGGGAAATAAATCACTTCTAGGTGAGAAAAGGCTCCAGCAGTCTAGTTTGCGCCCCCTTTTGTGCCTTTGTTATTCAAAAGGTGCTTCTGGAACTCTTGTTACCTTTGGAGCTGACCATCTCTAACCTGATCCTAGGACTGCAGGTGCTGAGGGCTGAACCCATGTTTTCAGGCCCAACTCCAGATCTGCCTCTTTCGGGAGATGGCGGAGGCAGGGCGGAGCGGGAGGGGTGGGGTGAGGAGGGGGTCTCAGGTCTAGGCTGACGTGCAGGAATGGAGCGGGGAGGTTCTCAGAGGGTTTTGGAGGCTGAGCAGGAGTTTCCCCAGGACTGGTGGGGCTAACGGAAGCTGCAGCCCATAGCAGCAGTGTCAGGCTTGAGGACAAAAAAGGAACCATTTGGGGGTGGGAAGGCTGCTTTGGCAGGACCAGGATGGGGCAGGGTGAGGCCGAGTCCAGCCGGGAAGTGTTGACCTGCATGCCAAGATGGCGCATTCCTTTTTGGGAGGCAGGATTGGCTACTGCCAAGGCCACTCGGAGACAATCCAGGTCAGGGTGAAGGGGCAGGGCAGCCTGCAGAAATGCTGGGGCCTGGGGCCTCTGCTGTGTGCTGAGGGGGAGGAGGAGCTAAGGGCCCCACGGGGCTCCAGCTCAGGGAGTGACCCGGGTGCACCAGTTTGAGGGCGGCACCTGGGCGCCCATTGAGGCGGCAGTGCGGCTGCACTGAGGGGCATCTGGGGCAGCTAGCTGTGAGGGCTGCAGAAACCATGTGTGCCTGAGCGTGGAGGGGCTGCTGAGCTCCCTCCCCAGGCAGAGGAGGGTGGAGAGGGACAGGCGGCTGGCAGGGGCTGCCTTTGACCAGAGAGGTTTGGGGGCATGGCACAGGGCCAGAGGGCAAGGCCTGGGCGGCAGTTTGAAAAGTGAGCTGGAAACTGAGGATGGCAGGAGGGAGGGGGTTGGCCAGCAGAGACAGGCTTGTGTGAGGTGCTGTAGAGCCTGCAGGGCTGTAGTATCCTGGAGAGCAGGTGCCAGCGAGAGCCTGGAATTCATAGCAGCAGGACAGGTTTGGGGAGGGGTCCCAGCAGGCTGGGCTCTGGCTCTGTGGGAGGTGCCCATCCAAGCACCAGAGCACAGCCTGGGGGGGTGGGGGGTGGATCAGGTGGGTACGTCCCCAGGTAATCCCCTCTGTTGTGGGTTGAATTATGTTTTCCAGTCCTCCCCCCTGCTGCTGACCTGGAACATGAGATGGTCTTTGCAAAATAGGTAAAATGAGGTCATTGACAGGAGCCCTCATCCAAGATGACTGCTGTTCTTATAAGAGGGAGGAGATTTAGACACAGACACAGAGGAGAGCAGCCATGTGATGATGGAGGAGAGAGAGTGTGATGCAGCCACCAGCCAAGGAAGGCCAAGGGTTGCTGACAAAGCCAAAGCTGGAAGAGGCAGGACGGAGCCTCCAGAGGGCACGCAGCCCTGTGCCCCCTGGTCTCAGTTTCTGGCCGCAGAGCTGGGAGAATGGGTATGTGGTGCTCGAAGCTGCCCGACCTGTGGTGCTTGCTTTTAGCAGCCCCCGGACCCAGAGGCTCCTGGGGCCGTGCCTGTGGAGAGGGAGGGACTGGCTGCAGAGAAGGGCGTGAGCAGCACAGCGGACAGGCAGAGGGAGCCCATGGAGGGAGGCTGCAGGGCAGAGGTCGGCGCTGCCCCTGTGGGTCCCTGCCTCCAGGCCTTCCTGAGGCCTGGGCTGTGGCGTCAGGCTGTTTCCACATTGCCTGTCTTGGCTGTGCCGTGTGGTGTGTCAGGGGAACCTGCTGGAGGAGCTGGTCCGGCTGAGCAGGGCAGCCTCCAGGCTGCTGTTGTCACACTCAGGAGGCCACAGTGAGGAACGTTCATTGTCTCCATCACCTTCTCGGGGACAAAAGAGCTTGCGGTGCTGCCGCCACTGTGGTCCTTGCACAGTTAGGCATCTGCAGGGTCAGTGTCTCCAGCTCAGCACCTTCCCGCCTCTCACAGATGGAATCTAGGGATTCTTGAACCCCACTTTTCCAGATAAGACCTTCAAAGTCTTTCACACCTTTGTGTTGGTAGTTCTCTTGGTACCTCCCACTGCTCCTGGTGACAGATAATGGGGGGGGGGGGGGGCAGTGTTCTCCAGGCGACTTGGTAGCTTGGTCGGGATGTTCTGATGCTGGGGTTGGGGGGTTGCTCAGTGATTCCCCCAACATCATCTCTGGTCAGTGGAGCGTGGTCTCCTCTCTGCTCCGGGCCCTGGTTCCCAAGCTGGGCCACGTCGGGGTGGTACCTGCAGGCAGTGGTGATGACACAAGGGTCAGATGCAGGCCCTGGGCCTCGCCAGGCAGTGCTGCTCCCTTGCATCATGGACACGAGGCCCCTTACTTTTCAGTGTGCACAACAGGCCTCACACCACGGAGGCGGGAGGCGGGAGCCAGTGGCTTTCAGATGTGCGTGCCTGAGCACCGCTCATTGGCCAGGAGCCCTCACATACCCCCCCCGGGGGGGGGCTGAGGAAGGGTAGCTGGGGATGCCGCTCCGGCTGAACCCTATGGCCGCGCTCCATGTGTACCACAGCTGGCTCCCCATAGATTTGCTTATCCTGAGGACTTACGTTCTTTGGAAGTCACACATCTCTTGCCCCGTATTTCCTGCTGATGACAGTAAACGCCTCTCCTTAGAAAAGGCAGCAGCCCCCTCCCCAGCGTAGGCAGGTTCCTTGAGTTGCACTTTGCTCAGCTCTTCCATTTGAATGCAGCTCCTCCTGCAGCCTGGGCCCCCGCTGCTCCTCCAGGACCCTGTGCAGGAGACACGGCTGTGCCTCTGGCGTGGCCTCTGCGTGGGCAGCTTTAACCTGAGGTTGCTTGTAGGATGTGGTCCAGGGGGCTCTGTGACACTTGGCACCAGGCAGCTGGGGGCGGGGCAGGGGCAGGAGCCTCCAGAAGCCCAGTTCACTCACCCAGAGAAGCAGGTCTGACTAGGGTCCCTGTGGTAAGTCCCCTGGGCTGTGGAGATGTCTGTCCTAGGGGCAGGGGCAGGGTAGGGTGACTTTGTGGCCTCTTGAAATGAGACCTGGTGCATCTTCCAGACATCAAGGGAGACTTAGGGGACCCTCAGCCACCTGGGGGCACAGGGCTCGGCTACATGGAAGAGGCCCACTTCGGGGGAGGGGTGGGGGCCTGAGGGCCCCCAGAAGTGGGGTGTAGGGGGAGAAAGGTGCTTAGTGGCAGAACTCCTGAGTGCTGTGCCTTTGATGCCACCACGCTCTCCTTTGGACGAGACTTAACTTTGGGTTGGGAAGGCTGCTCTGGCTCAAGAGGTGTGTCCCAGAGTGTTTCTGCCCCTCCCCGGGCATTTCCCTAGGGTCTTGGGGCCACACCTTCCCTGAGCTGATCCTGTGGGACCCCAGAGACTCCTGAGTCATGCTCCTGCTTAGGGGACTGGTTGGCCCGACCTCGGCCACCCAAGGACAGCTTCCTGCTCTTGTGCCGAGACAGTGCTGCTCCGTGCAGCCCCCTCCGTCCTGCCCCCTCCGTCCTGCCCCCTCGGTCCTGCCCCCTCCGTCCTGCCCCCTCGGTCCTGCCCCCTCGGTCCTGCCCGCTCCGTCCTGCCCGCTCCGTCCTGCCCCCTCGGTCCTGCCCCCTCGGTCCTGCCCGCTCCGTCCTGCCCCCTCGGTCCTGCCCCCTCGGTCCTGCCCCCTCCGTCCTGCCCCCTCCGTCCTGCCCCCTCCGTCCTGCCCCCTCCGTCCTGCCCGCTCCGTCCTGCCCCCTCGGTCCTGCCCGCTCCGTCCTGCCCGAGAAGGGTTCTGAAGAAAGCTTTTGGGGGCGGAGGCAGTCTGAGGGCCCCACCGTTCCATTCCCATCTTGTTGAGCAGACGCGCCTGGGGTGTATGGTGTCCTGGGGAACAGAGGGGATGGGAGGGACCCACTGGGGATTAGGGTGGAGAACAGGGTGCGGGTCACCCTGCTGTGGCCCCGGTGCAGACGTCAGTGCTAGTGCGAGAGCAGCCGCACGCCGTGGACTGAGTCGCTTTCCGTGGATGGCACCCTCCTGGAATTCCCTTTTACTGGTTAAGTATGTTTACTTGGTCAAATGTCGTCCCATGACATTGAAACCATAGAAGCCGACTTCAGTGAGGTGAGGCCTGCTCTAGGACCACGTGGGAGCCTGGAGGCTCTGGCTGTGCAGGAGGAGAGTGAGTCCAACTGAAGGCGGGCAGGGGTGTTCCTGGTCCCCAGCTCCGAGACGGGGTGTCCCCGCTCCCCGGAGAGCCAGGCATCTCCCTGCTGCCGCTCCGAGTGTTTCTGAGCAATAACAGGTGTCTTGTTGGACAGGTTCTGCCTTAGATCTCCATCTTAGTGATGTAAGCCTCGCTCCCCTGGATAAGGAGCTGGACGAGCAGGACGGAAGTGACCTGGGACCCACAGGTAAGATGGATGACGCCAGGCGCTCTTGTCAGGGTGGCTGGGCTGGCCGGGCGTTTCTTTCCAGAATCCTTAAATGGCCCTCGGGTGGGAGAGGCCCTCCCCCTCCTCCAGGACCCTGCAACCCTGGCAGGACCAGCCTCACAGCCCCTCAGTTTACCTCCATCGGAGCAGAGTGGCCCCTGCAGAGATGGGCGTGGGGTGTGCAGAATGGGGACACGGGCGGCCAGCCTTCACAGCCTTCCGAACGGTTTAACCACTGCTTTGGATGACAGTGGTATAAACATGTACTGAATCTTTTTCTCTGGCCTAAAAGCTCATCTTTTTCTTCTTCTTTTTAAAAATGTTTTTTTTATTGATTTCAGAGAGGAAGGGAGAAAGAGGTGTAGAAACATCAGTGATGAGAGAGAATCATTGATGGGCTGCATCCTGCACACCCCCTAGTGGGTATCGAGCCCACAACCCAGGCATGTGCCCTCACAGGGAATGATGGACTGTGGCACACCAGATGGGCCTATCTTTTTCTTCCGACGTTGAAACAAATTAATGTTTCTGGGGGCCCTGAAAGTCCTGGGGCCGCCATGCCGGTGGCTGTCTGGTCTCTGGGACCCTGCTGAAACCCTCGTCCCGGGCACTTGCCGTTGGTGTGAGTGGCTGGGAGCTATGGACACATCTCGGCCTGGGGAAGCTCTGTCTCTGCACCGCACGTGGTTGCTGCAGGCCTGGGACCCCCAGCACCCTCCCTCCGTGCCCCCTTGCCCTGGCTGCTGCACCACAGCTCAGAGGCAATGCTGTGCTGTTTCCTGGGCAGAGGGCTGCTGCTGCCTCTCACTAACCCCGCCCCTCCACTCTGCACAGGTCAGAGGTCGCTGGGGGGCTCAGAGCCCGTCACCATTCCTGGCTGCCTGGCCCGCTCCCCATCCCTGCAATCCTCGTCATCCCTGTCCACCTCCCCGCTCAGCTCGCTCTCCCAGTCCCTGTCGGGGCCTCTTGTCTCCTCGGCCATGACGCCCCCCCAGCAGCCGCCACCCCTCAAGTCGGAGCCCAGGGTGCTGGGCTCCTCGGCCTCGTCCTACAACTCCCTAGGTGAGCTGGGGCTTTGGGGGAGGGCTACCTATAGTGACAGCTTACTGCTGAATAAACCGAGGTGTGTGCGGGTGGGTGTCCCCACTTGGCTGCCCTCATTTCAGACTCCACCATGCTGCCCTGCACGCTCCCTGTGGTGTGGGCCTTGGCGTGTATCCCAGGCGGCCCCTTGTCCACGTGTCTGCTGCTTTGCTGGCGGTGCCCTGGGGCTCTGTCAGGGGCTCTGTGCCCTGGCCACGGTTGTGACTGCAGCGCGACCTGCCGTGTGCACTCACCCGTGCAGTGGCGTTTCCGAGGCTGTGCGGGGCGCTGTCACCAGAGACCCAGCACGGAGCAGGCGGATTTGCAAAAACGGGGAACAGTGCCATTTATTGTTTTTCATTTTTCTTTCTTTCAGAAGTGTTACTTGTTCTGTGTAACCTGTTATACTTTAAAATAATTAGTATTTTTTTTAAATATATTTTTATTGATTTTTTACAGAGAGGGAGAGGGATAGAGAGCCAGAAACATCGAGAGAGAAACATCGATCAGCTGCCTCTTGCACACCCCCCACCAGGGATGTGCCTGCAACCAAGGTACATGCCGTTGACCGGAATTGAACCTAGGACCCTGCAGTCCGCAGGCCGCCCCTCTGTCCTCTGAGCCAAACCAGTGTCGGCAAGAATTAGTATTTTTTAAATATCTCTTTAGTTCCTAAATGGTCATGCACCACCTAACAACTTTCTGGTCAGCAGACTTCATATGTGACGGTGGTCCCGTAGGGCTCCGATGGAGCTGGATTGCTGTAAGAAATGGAAGGCTCTGTGGCTCAGAGGAACTGTCTTCTCTGGTGGGAACAGTGCATGTGGAGCTTGGCAGTAGATTTCCTCTCAGCACCTCAGCTTAGAGTCGGTCAGTCCGGTCCGCCAGTCGCCAGCCCGTGTCAGCACAGAAGGTGCTCCACCCTCGGCACACTGCTGTCCGTTGTTTGCTGAGGACCCAAGCTCCCGTTCCGGTCCACAGGAGTGGCTTAACAAGGGCTAAGTGCCACTGCCACTCCTTTTTCTTTTTTCAAATATGTTTGTATTGATTTCAGAGAGGAAGGGAGAGATAGAAACATCGGTGATGAGAGGGAGTCATTGATTGGCTGCCTCCTGCACACCCCCTACTGAGGACGGAGCCCGCAAGCTGAGCATGTCCCCCTGACCGGAAATTGAACCGTGACCTTCTGGTTCATAGGTTGGTGCTCAACCACAGCCACGCTGGCCACACAGCCGCTTTAGAAGATGATTTCTGGCCCCAGCTGGTTTGGCTCAGTGGATAGAGCGTTGACCTGCAGACTGAAGGGTCCCAGGTTCGATTCCAGCCAAGGGCACATGACTGGGTTGTGGGCTCGATCCCCAGTGGGGGACGAGCTGGAGGCAGCCGATCAATGATTCTCATCATTGATATTTCTCTCTCTCCCTCCCTCTCCCTCTCCCTCTCCCTTCCTCTCTGAAATCAATAAAGAAATATATATGAAAAAAAAAGAAAAGATTTCTATGGTAGTGTAGAGCCAGCCTGTCCCTGTACTTTGGAAATCTTTTCAGGTTATGATGTAAAGTATAGGTAAGGCTTTTCTTCCATTAATTTAGTGCCAGTGAGAGCCCTCTCTGCCAGGTGAGTCAATAGAACCCAATTCCCAAGTCAAAATATTGAGTCCTCAATTCTACCCCCTCTCCATATTAAACACCCTCTTTTTTATTTATTTATGAAAACCACAAGGTTCTTGAATCTGACCACTGCTCCAGCATGCAGTAGCCAAAACCCCATGGCCATGACGGTGCCATGTTCCTGTCTCTCCCCTCTTTACTTTTATTCTGACTAATCCTCACTCCCTCCTGGCAGTTGCTGTTGTCATCTGGGTCTCAACCAGACAGTCTCTCCTTGCTCCTTGCAGCTTCAGTGTTGTTGCTGACCTTGTCGGGAGGCAGCAGAGGAGGGTGTGGGACAGTGTTTGTAAAGTCTGCAGTTGTGGCAGTAATAACCTGGGCTTCACTCAGCTCACCCAGAGCAACTGCAGGCTTGCAAGCTCAGCACTAAGTGTGCCGCTCTTTATCTTTTACACTGTACTTTTACTGTATCTTTTGTATGTTTAAATACACACAGTTACCATTGTGTCATGTCCTACAGCATTGCGCACAGTCACAGGCAGTACAGGCCTGCAGCCCAGGAGCAATAGGTGTACCTGCGGCTACACTAAACCATTTCTGTTTGTGTAAGTGCACTCTGATGGTGCGTTTCTCAGTTTCCCCTGTTGGTAAGTGACACGTTTTCTCTTGCGGGAGTTCTTTAAACCAAAGCTCCTGGGGGCCTAGGATCCCGCAGTGTCAAGGATTCCTGGGACCAGAGTCTGAGAAGTCCTGCTCCACAGGCGGCAGTCACAGGAACCTTGAATTCATCTTTTCTCTGTTTAAACCCCACAGGAGGCTGGAGGGGGCCTGGCTGGAAGGTCAGGGGCAGCAGCCTTGTCGGTGGAGTCCCAGAGGCCCAGGTCCTGCCTGGGGTGTCTGTGAAGTCCAGCACGCCTGGGCTGACCTCTGTCTCCTCCACACTCAGGTTTGAATGGCGTCCCTGGGAGCATCTGGGACTTCGTTTCCGGCAGCTTCTCTCCCAGCCCGTCCCCCATTCTGAATGCCGGCCCCACATCCACTGCAAGTGCAAGTCCAAATGGCGCCGAACTGGCGCGGGTCAGGCGGCAGCTGGACGAGGCCAAGAGGAAGATCAGGCAGTGGGAGGAGTCCTGGCAGCAGGTGAAGCAGGTGAGTCCTGGGGAGGTGCCAGGCTCAGGGGAGACCAGGGTGCCCCCTGCCAGCCACCACAGCCCCTGGGTTTCAGGCCTGTGACGCATGGCAGCGGGAGGCCAAGGAGGCGAAGGAGCGTGCGCTGGCCGCGGACGGTGCCCGGCAGCTGGCACTGCAGAAGAAGGAGGAGGTGGAGGCCCAGTTCAGGCAGCTGCAGGAGGAGCTGGAAGGCCGGGGCATGTCCACGCTGCCAGGGCTGCGAGGCTGCAGCGACATCGGTGCCATCTCACTGCCCAAGCTACAGTCGCTGCAGAGCCAGCTCCGCCTAGATTTGGAGGCGGTGGACGGGGTGAGTCCTGGCTTCAGCTTCCAAGGTACCCGATGTCTGCCCCCGGCAGTGTGTGGGCCAGATGATGGCTGGGACCTGGCCTACCACTCCTCCCCCCTCCCGGCGGTCCTTCTCATTAGCTCCTCAGATGGCAGCTCATGCTCTGCTCCCAGAAGTGTGTGCACCACCTCTCCTGCCGGTCTGGCCCTCCCCTTCCTTTCTGGAGTCTGCCACGTCAGCCCCCTCCTGTGTCCTCATGGATAGAATCACGCCCCTCTTACCCCATACAACTGGAACCATGGTGTATGTCTGAGGCAGGTCACTGATCACCTCTTTGCATGATTTCATTATTTTTTCTCGAGTAGCAAAAACCTGGTGTTCAGCTCAGCTAGAAACTTCCCCCACACCAGGGCATTTTGTTAGAACTCGGAGCATCTGGAAGGTTCTAAAACTCTGCCTCTTTCTCCTCTTCTTCTGCTGACTGGCCAAGGTCCGGCTGCAGTGCACATACCTGATCGCTTCACCAGGCACTGTCCCTGGGCGGTGGCTCTTCCCCTGGTCAGAGGGCTGGGTCTCAGCTCAGGGTTCCACTGAGAAAATCTGGACTCACCAGCCACATCCTGGCCTGGTCCTTCCCACGCAGGCTTAGCCCCCCAGGAGCCAGACTTCCACTTAAAGGTCTCCGTGTTCCTGGGGTGACCCCTGCACGCGTGTCCATCCAGTCCTGAGCCTTCTTGTGCTAGCCATTATCTCCACGTGTTCTCCTTCACCTCTGGGGCCAGTGGTGGGAAGGGGCCGTCTGTGACCCGCCAACTTCTCACCTGCAGGTGATCTTCCAGCTCAGAGCGAAGCAGTGCGTGGTGTGCGGAGAGCCGGCCCGCGGCGCCGTCCTGCAGCCCTGCCAGCACCGTGTGCTCTGTGAGCCGTGTGTGGCCAGTGCGCCCGAGTGCCCCTACTGCGAGAGTCAGCCCCTCCCGTGGTGACGGCAGCCATGGTGGCCTCACCTCCTGGTGCCACCGACGTCGGGACCCCGGCCCAGCTGCATCCAGTTCCATGGTATTCTCCTCGTAGACCTTACGGCACACCCACAGCACCACCTGCCCGAGCCCAGGTTTGGGTGGGCCCAGTAATTACACGGGGTTTGCGGTCCTGACACTACTGTGACCACATCCTGGGAGTTCACGTCCCGGCCAAGCACTTTGTAAACAGGAACTGACGTGGACGGTCTCAGCTGCTATAAGCTGCTTTCTAGGTTCATGTCTTTTTAATATGCATATGAAGCTTTGTATTGTACTGTGAACTTAAAATATTTCCTATCAGTTTATTGTAATTCATATTATGGTAAATATATTAGATTTCATATTCTGAAATTAGTACTTATGAAATGAGCATTTATCTAGTAGTGAGAGATGCCTAGGATTTTTATAGGTTTTAAATTAAGTGCAAATAGTATTTATAGCAGAGTGGTTATTGGAAGACATACTTTTAGATGTTTTTAATTTTATGAAAGGAACTGTTCCTAACCATGTGCTCGTGCACACTAATTGGAGTCTTATTCCCCAGCACCGTGCAATGAGGGCGCTCAGTCACGCACCCAGGACCCGTGGCCACTTTTTCTAAGAGCCTGTGCCTTGCAAAAGGAGGAGGAGGGTTCCCTTGGTTTTATCTTCTCCCTTCAGTCTTTGTAAGACAATTTGATACTAGCGAAAAGTGCGACCAAGGGGGTACACCTGTTTTAGAGCCGCTTCGCGCAGCTTCCTGGGGCTGGCTGCAGGGCACCCCGCTGGCCCAGCACCCCCCACACCTGGGACCACGGGACTCCGCAGAGCGGACAGGCTCGCCCATCTTCGCGCACACGGCTTCAGGCGACACTTCCGACACTGTGGTCTGAACTGTGTGTAGGTATTGTCAGTCATCGCGAGGACCTGGCTCTCACGCTGGTCCCTGGCCCCAAGTAGCAGCCTGGCTTCAGGCCAAGAAGGAATGCCTGAGAGCGGGCCGGGTTTCAGTGATGACCTGAACCTTCTGGCCTACAGTGGGTCATTTTTTCCTAGAGACCTGGGTAGTAGTAGAACTGTGCTCAGTGCGGCCCGCCTAGATTGCTGAGAGGAAATCTTCGCAGAACCTGCCGTTTGGGAGGCAGGAGCAGGTACCGGCCCTCTAGCCTGGAGTGAACGCTGTGTTTCTACTTGCCTGGGGCTTTGCCAAAGAGTTTTAAATGCATTTTTAAAGTGCAAAGTGACTAGGTAAAAACTTTTATCAGTGACCAAATTAGAATGTATTTACTATAAGTTTAAAACATTTTTTAACATAAGACAAATTGATAAAAAGTTATCATTTTAAAGGTGGATCATGACATTCCACAGCTAGTGTGCTACTAAAGGTTAACTATGGACTTGGTTTTAGTAAATCCTTGTTTTTAATTATAGCGATAATGATTTATTAGGTCTTAGAAATTACGTATATTTTGTGCTACTGTTATCATTGTTTAAAATTATTTTTTATTAATATTTATGCACTTGTTTTCCATGTTAGGCCTTTGGCCTTTTTGGGGATAACAGGACAGTGTTTATTACTGATATCTAGCCTAGACATTTTACAATTATAAACAATTAAGAACAATTAAGCTTTAGGTCTATTTATAAGCTACTCTGGTCAGTTCTGTGGAGTTCGGGGGCCACAGGTGCAGTGCTCACAGGGGTTCCACAGCTGGGGTTGGGGCGGAGCCCGTGAGCACTCACCCTTCTCAGGTCAGGACTGGCTCTGAGAACAGATGTGTGGTGGGAAGACCAAAGAACCACCCAGAATGGAGCTCCCAGAGTGCCCGGCGCAGTGAGGGCTGTCATGTGGTACGCTCCCAGGGGGCTGCTCCTTGGGTGTCCCCTCCCCCCCTCCTCCTCCCCCCCCCGCCCCTGCAGTGGCCCTGACCTTAGGAGGGAGCCACCCTTTGCAGGCCTCACAGACTTAGGGTGGGAGGGGAGTGCTGGGTGTAGCAGTGAAAGCGTGTGGTGCTCAGTGTCTCTCAGCTCTAGTGTTCAACATTCGCAGTAACATTCTTGTCATACTACTCGTGCAGCTGATCAGCAAACCTCAACTCAGTGTGTGGACGCTTCACGTGGACTAATTTATGAAAGCCCCCAATCTGTATGTTTGTTCTGAATATTTAGATGGGAATGTTATTGGAATGGAATTATCTTAACTCAGAAGGTAGTATTTATAAGGTATAATCATTTACTTAGTGAATTGTTTAAAGTTGTTAACACCTGTTTAAATTTTTTTTACACTACAGCATTTATGCAATGGTTTACAGAATTCATGGAATTATTTTTATCAGTATGGAATTAAAAATTTGAATCTTTATTTGTCCGTATCTTTTGAGTCCAATCCTGAGAGCCACTGGCCTGGAAGGCACAGAGGAAGCACATCCTCTGCCTGATGCATGCTTTTCTGGGACGTCTCACTCTGCACTGTGTCCTGGCCTGCTCCTCCTCCCTGCTATAGGATGCCAGTCTGGTCTGTCTTCAGCCCCATCCCAGGTCATAAGGTGTTCCCAAGCAACCCTGGGTTGCCAGGTAGCTGCTCTGCTGTCCTGTCTGTGGGTACCTTGGAGCCCAAGTGTTCAGAGCTGGAAGTTTCTAGCAAAACAGCAGGCGGTGACAGGTCAGGGTCTGGCTCACAGGCAGCAGGTCCCAGTGGGCCCCCCAGGTGCGACTTACCCGCAGGCTTAGTGTAGGGGATGCCATGTTGGGTCAGCACACTTTGAAGTCTTTTAATCTCCTTTGATAGTTCTTTATGTGCCTGAAACAGGGAAGTTCAAAGGGCATGTCAGACCCCTCGGTGGGAGGCCGTCTGTGTCCAGAGAACTCGGCTCCCACCCTCCCAATCTGCACCTTACTGCAGCTCTCCAAGGTCTCAAACACCTGGCCCTGGGCACCGCCTTCCTGTGCGGATTCACTTTCTTCCGGGGCCTTTAAATAGCCAGCATCCTGAAAGAGTGCTCTGAGCAATTTCTCATGGCCCTGCAGGTCAGAGATGGAGAGGGAGCACCCCGTTCGTCGCTGTGCTGCACCCAGTCATGGGGTGCCCACCAGCCACGGGGTGCCCGCTGCGGCACCTCACCTGGGAAGTGATGAGCTCGTCGGCCAGGTCCTGCTCCACCTGGTCCCACCTCTGCTGCAGGGCCGTAGGCAGGGCTGGGTACACTGAGATCCAAGAGAAGCCAGACTTAGCTGAGCCCCGCTACCCCGTCTCCCAGGCCTCCGGCAGCCTACCTAACAAGGAGTGGGGGTGGCAGACGAGCGGCGTCTCGAAGGTCAGCGCGTAGACACAGGTGCTTGGCTCAGACACATGAGCCAGTCGGTTGCTTTTCCCACAGGTAAGCTCCACCTGGGGGGAACCTCGGTTGGAAGGTGGGTAAAGCAGGCACCCCCCTTCCCCAGGGCACACCCTACACAGCTGCACCTTGCTCTGCCGGCTCCGGGAGTGGCAGGAGTCGCCGTCCCTCATCCACATGCCACTGAAGGTGTTATTGGCGATTTCCCACTCGTGCCAGATGCTGAGGAGGAGCAGGGCAGGAGTTGGGTTAGGTTGGGCTGGGGGAGCGCACCACACCCAGGAGCCTGTAGCTCCTTATTCCCAAACGCGCTCACCCGAGGATCCCGCTGTAGGCATTCCAGCGGAAGGTCTGCTCATGCTGGGTCACGTTGTGGAATGGGCAGAACTCGTACTTGTACCTGGGGGTGCAGCTGCTGTCAGGGCTGTTCCCAGCCCCCGCCCCCGCTGCCCCGCCCCGCACTCACGTGGACTCCACCAGGCTGAAGCACTTGCCAGAAAGTCTGAAGAGATGTGCAGGCCCTAGAAGGGGAAAAGCAACAGGCTGAGTCCAGTGTAAGAGCAGGCACGTGGAAAAGCAGACAAGCCACAAAATGGGCCATCGGGAAAAAGGTTGGTTTAAACTTTAAAAATGGAGCATGAGAGTTTGGGTGACGTCAGCAAAACCTTAGACTAAGCAAACTCCAAGCTCCTTCCCCCTGTAAAACATCTAAAGAGCAAGCAAAACAGGCTGGGCTACCCTAAGAGGAGCTTTGAAAAACAGGTTTACAGCAACCAAGTAGAACTAAAGCACCTTCAAGCTGGTAG
This sequence comes from Pipistrellus kuhlii, assembly GCF_014108245.1. NCBI lineage: Eukaryota > Metazoa > Chordata > Mammalia > Chiroptera > Vespertilionidae > Pipistrellus > Pipistrellus kuhlii. Next base: position 91,845,592 of record NW_023425540.1, read on the forward strand.
CACAAGGGTTAAGGCATTTTCTCTTGTCTTGTGCCTCCCCACTAACCCTCCTGGTGCTCACAAGGACCTTATCTGCAGCATTCCAACCTGGCTGGGGGCTGCCAGAGGACTGGTCTTTGTTTTGTCAACTCAGACCGCAGGTGGGAAAGTGGGCACTGCTCATGAAGCCGAGGGGGCCTAGAGATTCAGAAGTCTGAAGCAAGACTCTAGGAACTTAAGACATGTACACGCCTAACAGCAAGACGCACCTCAGGCTGCGCTCTAGGCTCAGAACATGCCCAGATGTTGGTGAAGACTGCCCCGTTACAGAGCCAGTATGCAAACTAACTGGCAGAGAGATCGGTTTCCAAAGGCCCGTTTTTCAATAAGATTTGCAAGGCATACTAAGAAACAGGAACACATTGCCTATTCAAAGGCAAATACTGACAGAACCACCTGAGAGAAGCCCAAACAGTGGACTTATTAAAGACTTTTGTTGTTTATTTTTAAATATGTTTTCATTGATTTTAGAGAGAGAGGGAAGCACAGGAAGAGAGAAGCATCCATTGGCTGCCTTCTGCCTGCTCCCTACTGAGGATTAACCCTTCAGCCCCGGTATGTGCCCTGACCAGAAACTGGACCAGCCACCTCTCGGCACATGAGATAACACTCAACCAACGGAACCACCAGCACAGCCAGGGCTACTAAACCTCTAATAACTACCTTAAATATTCTTCAAAGACTGTAAGAAAACAACGAAAGGGCATCAGGAAAATGATGTGGGCAGAGGTGAACACTACAGAAACCAAAAAGTTCTGGAGCTGAAAAATACAACTGAAATGAAAATCACACAAGGGATTCAATAGCAGATCTGAACAAACAATAGAAAAGAATCAGCTACCAGAGCCTAAGAAACCTTTGGCGCACATTATGGAAGTCCCCAAAGGAAAAGAGAAAGGGACAGAGATGTTAGTTGAGGAAATGATTGTCAGGAACTTCCCAATTTGATAAAAGACATGAATCTCCAAGTCCCAGAAGCTCCAAATATAATGAACTCAAAGAGACCCACATCAAGACCCAAGAGACAAATGTCAAAAACTAAGTCTTGAAAGCTGTAAGAAGTAACTTGTCTTCAATAAGACTATCAGCTGATTTCTATGCAGAAACTTTGAAAACCAGAAAACAGATGAAAACTCAACCGAGGATTCTATATCCAGGGAAAATATCCTCAAAAAAATAAGGTAAACAAAAGCTGAGGAACTTCATTCTCAATTAGACCTGACCTACATGAAATGCTGAAGGAGTCATTCAAGTTAAAATGAAAGGACTTTAATAACCTCCAGGAAAGGGCAAATTACAAAGCCAGCATTGCAATTCTGCTTTGTAAATACACAGAATTTAAAAGACAAATGCATAAAAATTATAAATCTATGTTAGCATGTGCACAACGTTTAAAAGGTAATCTGTAAAAACAACAAGGTCAATAGAGAAACAGCTGTGTAGGAGTGGTTTTTATATATACTTGAAGTTAAGATAGTATAAATTCAAATAGATTCTAAACTTGAGGATGTTACATAATCCCCATGGTAACCACTAATAAAAATAACTAATGCAAAGTATACACAAAGGGGAAAAAGGGGAAAATCAGACATGTCACCTAAGAAAAACAGTCAATAAAAACTAATGGGGGGGGCAATGGTAAAATATGTACACATATAATAATTTAATTGAAAAAATAAGGGGGGAAAAAAAAAAACTAAGCAGAACTGGGGGAGGGGGAGAACTAATGGAAGAGCCCTGGCCAGTGTGGTGCAGTGGCTAGAGCTTAGGCCAATGCTCCACAGGGCCACAAGTTTGATTCCTGTCAAAGGCACATACCTGTATTGCAAGTCCAATTCCCTGTCCAGGTTGGGGGTGTGCAGAAGGCAACCAATTGACATCAAGGTCTATCTCTCTGTGTATGTCTCTCTTCCCCCTCCCTCCCTTCCACTTTCTAAAAATGGAAAAAATATCCTTGGGTGTGGATTAACAACAAAAAACTAACCGAAGAAACAAGGGACAGCCAAAACTGGTTTAGCTCAGTGGATAAAGCCTCGGCCTTCGGACTGAAAGGTCCCAGGTTCAATTCCAGTCAAGGGCATGTATCTTGGTTGCGGGCACATCCTCAGTAGGGGGTGTGCAATAGGCAGCTGATCGATGATTCTCTCTCATTGATGTTTCTAACTAATTCTCTACCTTTCTGTAAAAAATCAATAAAATATATAAAAAAGAAATAAATTTATTCAAGGAGGCACAACACTTATCCACTGAAAACTACAAGCTACTGCCGAAAGAAATTAGAGACAAACATAAATAGAAAGATTTCCTGTGTCTATGAATAAAAAGATTTAATATTAAGATCTCAAACTACTGAAAATGACCCAGTTATTCAATGTAATCCATATTCAAATCCCAATGGTACTGGAAGTGCTAGTCACAGTGATCAGACAAGAAGAAAACATACAAGGAATCCAAATTGGAAAGGAGCAAGTAAAACTCATTAGTTGCAGATGACATGATATTGTTCACAGAAAACCCACAAAAAAACTAGATTTAATAAATGAATTCGGCAATGTACAAAATTAACACCCAAAAATCTATGGCATTTTTATTTTTTTTTAATATATTTTATTTATTTTTTACAGAGAGGAAGGGAGTTAGAACTGGTTTCGGCTATGGCATTTTAAAATATATATATTTTATTGATTTTTCACACAGAGGAAGAGCGAGGGATAGAGAGTTAGAAACATCGAAGAGAGAGAAACATCGATCAGCTGCCTCTTGCATATCCCCTACTGGGGACGCACCCACAGCCAAGGCACATGCCCTTGACTGGAACTGAACCTGAGACCTTTCAGTCCGCAGGTTGACGCTCTATCCACTGAGCCAAACTGGTTTCGGCTCGGCTATGGCATTTTTATAAACCAATAATGAATTTTCAGAAAGAGAAATTGAACAATCCCATTTACCATTGTCACAAAAAAAATTAAGATACTTAGGAATAAACAACAAGGAGGTAAAAGATTTGCACTCAGAAAACTATAGAATGTTGGAAAAAGAGACAGGAAGATATAAACAAGTGGAAGAATATACCTTGCTCATAGATTGGTAGAATCATCATTAAAATGTCCATACTACCCAAAGCGTCTACAGAATCAATGCAATCCTTATTAAATTACCAACGGCATATTTCACAGATCTAGAACAAATTACTCCAAAAATTTATATGGAACCAAAACAGACCCAAATAGCTTCAGCAATAGAATAAAACAAAAAACAAAGAAGGATCATGATACCAGATATCAAGTTATACTACAAAGCTACTACACATTCTCTATCCATGTTCTATGCTCTTCCTTGTTTTAAAGTCCTAAGTATGTTTTTGCTGCAGTCAATACATTATTGCTTGTTTTTCTAATAAATCCTATATAATAAAAGCCTAGGTGGTGACATGCCTTTACACGACATTGTTACAAGATGACCTTGCCGTGACACTGTCCCAAAATTGGCCACTCTCACGTCATCACAAGATGGCTGCCACAAGTTGGCCAGAAAGGGAGGGCAGTTGGGGGCAAACAGGCCAGCAGAGGAGGGCAATTGTGGGTGATCAGGCCGGCCAGAGAGGGTAGTTGGGGGTGATCAGGCGAGCAGGGGAGGGCAGTTGGGGCAACCAGCCTGCAGGGGAGGGCAGTTGGGTGTAATCAGGCCTGCAGGGGAGGGCAGTTGGGAGGGGACCAGGCTGGCAGGGAAGGGCAGTTAGGAGCAATCAGGCCTACAGGGGAGAGCAGTTAGCGGCAACGTGGCTGGCAGGGGAGGGAGGGCAGTTGGGGGGAACCAGGTCTGCAGGGAAGGCAAGTTAAGGGTGACCAGGCCGGCAGGAGAGGGCAATTAGGGGTAACCAGGCCAGCAAGGGAGGGTAGTTGGGGGAGACCAGGCTGGCAAGGGAGGTAAATTAGGTGTGACCAGGCCAGCAAGGGGCAACAAGGCCTGCAGGGGAGGACAGTTAGGGGCGACCAGGTCGGCAGGGGAGAGCAGTTAGGGGCAATTGGGCCAGCAGGGAAGCAGTTGGGCATCCATCAGGCTAGCAGAAAAGTGGTTAGGGGGTGATCAGGCTGGCAGGCAAAAGCAGTTAGGGGCAATGAGGCAAGCAGGCAAGTGGTTGGGAGCCAGCAGTCCTGGATTGTGAGATGGATGTCCCAGATTGGAGAGGGTGCAGGCTGGGCTGAAGGACACCCCCTCTCCCATGCATGAATTTCGTGCACTGGGCCTCTAGCATAATAAAAGCATAGTATGCAATTATGCTTCTATTATAGTAGAGTTCGACGAGTTTGACCAGAGGGCGAGGCAGGCCAGGGACAGGGAGGGAAATCCCACATGGTGGAGGCAGCAGGCGGCCAGCAGCCTCTAGAGACCCTACCAGTGCACAAATTTTGTGCACTGGGCCTCTAGCTGCTTAATAATAGCGAATGCAAAACCATCCTATGGAATACCAAGCATCAAGTGAAAAGAACGAGGACCAGCATCCACCACCATGAATACAAGACACAGTGAATGACAACAGCAAATGCACAAACTTATACAGTGGTACTGTTTTAAAAAAACAATGCAAAGCCACAAAAACAACAACAAACAAAAAAACCACACTACACGTTTTTTACTTGTATGCTTATGCATAAAAAAGCATAAAAGTCATATGAGAATGTTCTGAACTATTGCGCACTCAAAAATAACTGTCAACCAGGCCCGGAGCAGCCGGGTCGGGTGCGACCAGGCCCGGAGCAGCGGCTGCCAGGCTGGGAGCGGCCAGACCCGGAGCAGCAGCTGCCAAGTCCAGAGCAACTAGGTCGGGAGCGGCAGTGACCAGACCCGGAGCAGCTGGTTGTGGAACGAACCAGAGCAACAGAGGCCAGGCCCGGAACAGCTCGCTCCTCGCCTGCCCCTGCCCCACGGCTGCCTCTCAGACATGGCTGGAAACTTTGGTGGGAACTTGAGGGTCTGCTGAATCAAGTGATGAAGGCTTAGATCTGGATGTGTTGAGTTGGTATAGGGCTGGGGTGTTGATCTGTGAGTGCCTTGGGTGGGGCCTGGATGAGGCTGGTTGACCTATTTGGAAATGTCTTTTGTGTGAAATGTATCATTGGGCATGTGGAGGTATTATTGATATGAGAAAATGCTAAGTAACTGATTTACTATCTGAAAAGGGATTTACTATCGGGGAAAGGGAGGGAGGAAGAGACTGAACATAAACTGTGCACCTATGGATGAGGACAATGGGGGATGGGGAGGGGGCGGAGGGTGGGGTGGGAACCTGGTGGAGGGGGGGGAAAATGAGGAACCTTTGTAATAATATGAACAATAAAGATTGATTTAAAAAAAAAATAACTGTCAAAGGCTGACAAACCAATGCATGAGCCTCTAAGCCCTAACTTCCAGGGCCCCTCATCCGACGCCGTCCTTCCCTACCTGGCCCCCCTGCAGCAAGCTCCCGAGCGCTGACCCGGTCCACCCCGGGCTCCAGGCCAGTCCCCCGCTCCCTTCCTGGCCACTACCACGCCGGCGGCCAGGGAGCGGCACTCACCAGACACGGGTGAAGGGTCCCTCTTGGGCTGCAGGCGACTGGTCTGGGGCAGGAACGGGTTGTTGAGCCTGCGGGGATTGGTAGGGTCAGGAAGAATCCGGGCCCTAGGTCGCCCCTCGGCCCGGCCCGCGGCTCCACGCAAGGCTGCTCACCCGAACGTATTGGGCTCCTCCACCACCTTCATCTTGGCGGCGTCCGTGAGCGCGGGTCCTGTGGGGAACAGGGCGTGAGGAGGCGGGAAAGGGTCGCACGGGGCTGGGGGATGCGTCGGGAAGGGGCGCGGGGTCCCCGGAGCCTGGGCAGGGCGCGCCAGGGGCAGGACACTAACCATCCGCCGCGAGCGCCAACAGCAGCAGCAGGCGAACCAACGCGGCCGCCATCACTACGGACGCCGGCAGAACGCGCGGTCACGTGGGGTGCTGCGGGGTCACGTGGGCGCTGTCGGATCACGTGAGTGCCGGAAGTAGTAGTAGTAGTGCCTGTCGCAGGCTTAGCGCGTGTAGCCGGGCTGCGGTGGAGGGGCTTGCCGGCCGGTTTCCATAGTTCAAACCAGGTCTCCGGGCCCCGGTTTCCACTATGGGCCGCCGGCGGGCAGCGCGCGGGCCGGGGGCCGAAGGCAGCCGCACTCGGCGCCCCGCAGGCCGCTCCCTGGAAGCGTTCGCCGAGGACGTGAGCGTCGCGCTGCGCGGTAGGTGGGGTGAGATCCGGCCGCGGACCCGGGGCTGGGGTCGGAGGCCCAGGGCAGGTCGGCGGAGCCGCGCGTGACCCGGTCCCCTTCTCTGCCCGGTGCAGCGTCCGTGGAGTCAGAGACGGCCGAGGACGCGGACAGCCGGAGCCCGGCGCCGCTGCCGTGCACGCTGGCCATGTGGGAGCTGGGCCACTGCGACCCCCGGCGCTGCACCGGCCGCAAGCTGGCCCGCCTGGGCCTGGTGCGCTGCCTGCGCCTCGGTCACAGGTTCGGCGGCCTCGTGCTCAGCCCCATGGGCTCCCAGTACGTGTCCCCCGCTGACAGGTAGGCGGGAGAGGCCGGGGGTGAGAGTGGGAATGGGCGGGGTGCCTGCCTGGACCCTTATCTTAATAAGCCCCCGACTCTGGCGCATCATTCTGGTCAGGGTTCACCTATTTATAGCTGTCTGTCTAGTTTGCACCAATTGCCTAGCGTAGAGCCCATATATAGAGAGAATAGATCTCAAATAAATGTTTGTCACGTGAAGAAACGAGCTTGTTCTAGTTCCCTAGCTGACTCAGTTTGGCCTATGAAGGACCCCTGGAAGTTGTTTGGGGCAGGGGAGTGATGCTATTGTATCCCTAGTCAGACCAGCCTCCAGGGACATACCTGTTCTAGGGCCGTCACCAAGGTGATGCCGGCCCCAGAACCCTATGCTGCTCCTGGCAGACAGCTGGTGGCACAGTCGGGTGTGGCTGTCATCGACTGCTCCTGGGCCAGACTGGAGGAGACGCCCTTTGGGAAGATGCGGGGCAGTCACTTTCGGCTGCTGCCCCACCTGGTGGCCGCCAACCCCGTGAACTACGGCCGGCCCTGCAAACTGTCCTGTGTGGAGGCTTTTGCGGCTACCTTCTGCATCCTGGGTGAGTGTCGGAGCCTGGCGGCCTGGCTATGCCCCCAGCAGTGTGTTTTCTACTGGCAAGTCCCAGGGGAAACGTGAGGGTGTGGGCAGAGGTGGTTGATATGGAAAGGTGAGGGTTTCTATCCCAATTCCCACCTAAAAGTTTCCCCACTGTGGGGTTGAGGTGGCAAAATGAATAGCTGGCCTGCAGGCACTCAGGTTTGGCCTGTTATCTTGGCACCTCTGCCCTGAGAGTCCGCCATCACCCTGGAACTCATCCTCAGGGGATTTATGGTCCAGGGGCATTCGGTGGGCTGCAGAGGCAGGCATGGGCTGTCTGGCCTGGAGGATGGCGTCTGGCGGGCGCTTTTAGCTCCTGGGACCGCATTGGGGACGCTGGGGGCACGCTCAGGATTGGAAAGGGATTGACACCCTTCCTGGGTTTCCTGTTTCTGCGGCATCAGGCTTCTCAGACCTTGCTGTCATTTTGCTGCGCAAGTTCAAGTGGGGCAAGGCCTTCCTAGACCTGAACCGTCAGCTCTTGGACAAGTACGCAGCCTGCTGTGGGCCGGAGGAGGTGCTGCAGGCAGAGCAGGAGTTCCTGGCCCACGCTAAGGAGCGTCCCGAGGAAGAGATCGGTGAGGCCGGGCCCGGGTGGGAGCCCCCCGGGTGGGAGCCAGGACCCTCCGTGCCTGCCACCTCTCTGAGCAGCTCTGGGGAGGAGGGCTGGATTCTGCTCAAAACTCACCTACGATACACTTACGATACACTATCCTCTCTGCTCCCTCTGTTCAGATCCCTTTGATGTGGATTCAGGTCGAGAGTTTGCAAATCCCAACAGGCCCATGGCTAGCACCCGGTAGGTCCTTAGGCTTCCCAGTTTCGTGACAGCTCAGACCCAGGGCTGTCCTCAGCCTCTGGCCTCAGCCCTTCCTGCTCTGCAGAAACGGGGTGGGAGGGTTGACTTTGGAAATGGGGGTATGGACATCCCACTGAGAGAGGTTTCGGTTTCAAGAACACGGGGCCTATGAGGAATATGTCCCCAGCCTGGGGGCTTTTGTGGGTCAGATGGTGCCTTTAGTGAAACAACTACTTCCAGGTCGCCCAGGGACAGTGATGACACTGACAGTGAGGAGGAGTCTGAGGAACATGGGCCTGAAGCTGAGGACGGAGACTGCAGCAGCCCAGAAGAGGAGGAGACTCGGGAGCAGGGGTCAGAGGCCAGGGCCCCTGCCGAGGTTTGGAAAGGAATCAAGAAACGGCAGAGAGACTGAGGTTCCAGACTTGTATTTTTCAAGGCAGAGCGACGAGGAAACAGAGACAGCAGCAGAACTGGGGGAACGACAGGCCTGGTGGCCCTGGCTCATTGCACCTGCGAGCAGCACTGGCTGTGGGTGCTCTCCCAAGGCTCTGTCACAGCCTTGCTCTGGGTCCGGCCTCAGAGTCCCTAATGAAGCGGCAGCAGGGAGACTCCATGAGCCTGTTTCTTTGCACTCGGCCTGGGCACTTGGGGGAACTTTCCGTCTCTAGTGAGGCAGACCCTGGCCGGAAAGGTCTGGGCAGTGGGGGTGGCGGGCCGTGGAGTAGGTCTTGTGTGGGCGCGAACGTGGGGGTCTGGAGACTTACGATACTCTTAGCAAACCTCCATACGCCCTTCGTGGTGGAGGGTTCTGGAGCCCAGAGAAGCTGAGGGCACTGGCCGTCCTCTCCCTCTGCCTGGTGCCCTGGGAGCTGCTTCACTCAACGGTTCAGACTCAAACGCTGGCCTTCCTGCCTCAGCCTAGTGAGTGCCCTCCCCCAACCCCAGCTTCTAAGACAACTCTGCTGCAGCACTGGTGACGTTGGGGATGGACATTCTTAGCTGGGAGAGTACCGTCTGGTTTACTGCGGGATATTAAGCAGAACCCTTGAACTTTGTCCACCGGTACCAGAAGCATCCCTCCTTCAGCCTCCATGTGTGACAAATAAAAACATCTCCAAACAGGACCTAATGTCCCCTGGAGGGCAAAGCCTCCCCTCCACTGGGAATCGGGTGCCTGGGGCACTGGAACCCCAGGAGGCAGGTGAGGGAGCTCACCTGGTGGCCAGGCTACCTATATTCCCTGTCCAGGGGGTAGCTGCTGGCCAGGCCCCGCCAAGTTGGCCGCCCAGTTACAGGGTTGGGGGGTGCTTGCTGGGAGCAGGGTGTTCATAGCACATTCCACATGGACACACCAGCGCAGACAGGAGCTGGGGGACCCAGCTATAGCACAAATGCCACATAGCAGGGGAGGGGGCACCACAGCCCTGGCTGCACTAAGCTGGTCACAGGGTGAGGTGACACTGTGGGGACTTGGGGGGCAGTCTGGGGCTCACAGCTGCTGGGGTCTCAGGGGTCGGCCTCCATGAATTTCTCCAGCTCCCTGAGTCTCTTGACAAACTCCTGTGCCTCCCGGTTGGTACGGCCCTCCAGCATCCTCAGTGCAGACCTCACTGCAGGCAGGAGGGCAGGGGCAGCCTCAGGCCCTGCCAGCCCTTACACCGTCCGCCCCCACCCTGGTTCCCCCCTTACCCTGGGCTCTGGGCCGGCGCAGGTGCAGGGTGATGGGCTGCCCAGTCCTCGTGCTCCCCCCGACCTGGGGCCGCACGAGGCCGCCGAGGCCGCCCAAGCCGAGAGCCGCCTCCCCCGCGAAGTCGTTGGTGGACAGCCAGTCGTGGTCCATGACGGTGAAGAGCACACAGGCACCTCGACGGTGGCACGCCTCTGCTGGCACGGAGCTGCAGGGGGCAGAGGGGTCACCCAGAGCCCCGCTCCCTGCCGGGCCGGGCGTTGGGCAGGCGGGGCGGCACTCACAAGTAGAAGACTTCATCATACACCGGGTGCAGCGTCCGGCTTTTGACCTGGGTCCTCTGGCTGTGGACCAGCGGGAAAAAGTGCGGGGGGCCCAGCTCCACGATCACAAAGGGGTCGCTCAGGCCTGGGGGACAGGGCTGTGAGCAGACTGCCACCGTCCCACTGGCCTGGCCCACCTGGCCGTGCCTCTGCCCCTTACCGTTAGCGTCCAGGGGCAGCAGGTCAGCGGCGTGCAGCACTTCCACCACCAGCCGCTGCTCGGCGGCCTCGTAGTAGCAGCGCACGCTCAGGCGCCCGCACCGGCTATGCTCCAGTGACCTCTGCGAGAAGGCGGGGCCCGTGAGCTCAGCGGGGGCTGGGGGGGGGGGAGGCTGTGTGCCCGCTCCCGCACCGTGTACCTGCTTGAGCTTGTCCAGGTAATACTGCTCGATGCACTCGCGGGTGGAGCACTTGTGCAGGCGCAGCTCCTCCTCCAGCCTCTGCGGGGAGAGGAGAGAAGGTGGGTGCCAGCTCCTCCCTGAGGCCCGGGGGCTGGCGCAGGGCCGTGGCCCAGGTCAGGCCTCACCTTGTAGCTTCCGTCCCTCAGGTTCTCCAGGGGCAGACCCTGTCCATCTGCGTGGAAGAAGGTGACCAGGGCCTAAGGCAGGGCAAGAAGGGAGAGACGTGAGGCCGTGGCATGTGCTGGGGACGGAGGACCAAGACAGGTGGAGCCTTGAGTTTGCATTGCACCAGGATGTTAGGAGCCTGGGGCAGAGACACCTGTCACACCAGAAGCTGTCACACCTGTCATAGCAAAAGCCCCCAGAAGCTTGGGAAATGCTGGTGCCGGCGGCCAGGCATGCCTTAACAGGTAGCGCAGGTGCTGCTGACCCAGGTGGGCTGGCAGGGGGAAATGCCCTGTGGGTGCTTAGAGGAAGAGCTCTCCAGGCCTGACAAGCCGTGCACCTTGGCCTGGGGCAGCGGGGCCCAGGGGAGGGCGGCGGCCTTTCCCCCTGCAGCCCAGCAGAGGGGGCACGTCCACAAGGCCCTACCTCCAAGGTGAAGTGGAAGCGGCTGTAGAAGTCGGCAGAGACGTCCAGGTTGGTGCCCAGCGCCTGCAGAATGGCCTGCAAGAGCAGCTCCCAGAGGGCCTCCAGCACCCTGCAGGGACACGGCCTCGGTGACTGGCCCCTGGCCCGCCCCGCTCCCCCGGCCCAGCCCGTACCTGTCCAGGTTCTCCTTCACCAGCAAGGCGTTCAGCAGGGCCAGTTTCTCGTCGAGGTATTTCATGAGCGGGGCCACGGCCTGCGGGGAGGGTCCTCAGGGCCAGACTGCACCTGGGTCCCCCTCCTACACACTCACACACACACACACACACACACCTCACCGGGCAGAGCCCTCAGCCGGCCAAGCACTCACCTCGTCGTTCTGGATGGAGTCAGGCGAGAGGCTGATGTGCTGCACGTACTTCCTGATGTCACCCACCATCTGAGGGAGAGCAGCGCTCAGCACGGAGGGGAGCGGGGGGCGAGGGGGAGCCGGTCCCTATCCCGCCTTCCCTGCCCACCTTGGAGGTCAGGTGCGCGGTCACCGTGCAGGCCTCCCGCTGCAGGTCCTCGTCCAGGGCCTGCGTGCAGTTGAGCAGGGAGCGCGGCAGCCCTCCTGTGGGCCCCGCGGCCCCCTCCGGCCACGCCAGGCCTCGCAGTGCCTGGCCGACCGCCCGGCGCAGGAGCTCCACGTTGTTGAGGACCACGCAGAGCTGGAGAGGAGCCGGAGGGTGTGTGTTGGGGGGGGGGGGGGTTGGGAGAAGGTTAGTGTTCCTGTGGTCATGTGGGGGCCCCACCCACCTCCTACCCCCATCCGCCCGCCTGTCAGCCCGCTCACCGGCTCGCTCACTGCCTCGCCTGAGGCCCGGGGCTGAGCGTCCACCTTCTTCCGCAGCAGCTGAGTGTAGAAGAGGGCGGCCTCACACAGGTCCTGGGGGGACACGGGCGCGAGAGCTGTGGCCACCCCTGGCCCTGCTGCCCCGCGGACCCCGACCTGTTCTCGGGCTGCAGTTCCCACCTGGCTAAGCTGGGTGCCCAGCCCCTGGGCCTGGACGGGGTCTGGCCACTCTAAGCAGGTCCACAGCTCCTGGATGTGGCTGAAGCAGAGGCTTGCAGTGGCCGCCGAGCTGCTGTGCTTGGAGTTCTCCATCGGCTCCAGCTGGAAAGGCGAAAGGCAGCCTGGGTTTCGGGGGGCCCTGGATGGGTCCCAGGACCCTCGAGCCAGGTGCTCACTCACTGTGTCCACGTCAACAGCTCCCTGAAGCCTCCATTTGGCCTGGTCCCGCAGCACCTGCAGCCAAAGCTTCACGGCAGGTAGGAATGGCACGTGGATGCCCACCAGGGCCAGGGAGCGGCTGTCCCTGCAGCAGGAGGCAGCCAGTCAGAGCACGCCCGCCTCAGGCACCCCGAGCTGGCATGGCCGAGGGCCCCTGACCTTAGGGGTACCCAGGAGAGCCTTCTGCTCCAGGGCCCTCCAGGAGGAAACTAGAGAACACGGGAGAGGGGCAGGTGCGGGAGGGGAACAGGTGTAAGGAGGGGGGAAGTGGAGGGAGGGAGTAGGTGGTGGAGGGGGGAAGGAAGGGGTCAGGGACAGGACACCCACCGGCCCAGGATGCTGCCCCAAAAGCGCTGGATGTCTGCCAGGGACAGGTAGAGCTCGAAGAGCCGGGACGCCACCTCGAGGGTCATTTTGGAGCTCAGGTCCTCGGTCAGTACCCACACCTCCTCGGCGACCTGCCCAGAACGGTGGGGTCAAGCTGCCAGCAGCAAGGAAACGGGAGAGTCTCTCCCCCAACCCCGGCCTCACCAGACGCTCCAGCTGCCGGAAGGTGAGGGTGAAGAAGTCGATCTTGATGATGCTGCAAAAGACACACCTCAGACACCTGCTCACCCGGCCCTGGCCCCAGTGGCAGCACGTGGGGGGCTGGGTGTGGGCAGCCGGAGGAGCCCTGGGTGCCACCTGTGGAAGAGGCTGGCATAGATGCTGTAGCAGGACTGCAGGTCCTCATAGATGGCGTCAACCAGCTCCACCAGCCCAGCAAGTCGCTGCAGTCCCGGCTGCAAGGAAACAGGGCTCACACTGTCCATGCTGACCTTCTGGCCTGCACCCACCTGCCACACTATCCCCCCCCAATGGCCATACCCTTTTTGAGCGGTACCTGCTCGCGAGGACTCTTGGCGTTCAGGAGTCTGTCAAACCATTCCCGGTTTCCTCTCTGCAAGGAAAGCCGTGGAGGCAGTATGGGTGGGGAGGAGAAGAAAGGCAGAGGGCCTCGTTAGAGCAGGCCCAGGGCCAGAAGGTGGGGCGCTGGCAGCGGAGGGGTGCTGGGCAGGGGCAGGCCGGGCCGGACCAGGCTAAGACGCACTTTCAGGGCAGCAGTGATGTCCGTGTTTAGCTCCGTCTCGAAGGGGCAGACTTCAAAGGAAGGCTGGAAGAGCTGCAGCTTGTCCAGACACCTGGTGGAGGAGCCACAGCTGACTGGTGGCTGCCCCACCTGGTACCCTACCCCACCGGCGGCGCTGGCGGCTGCACCCACTTCAGCAGCAGCTCCAGGCGGCGGATGGCCGTGCTGTTGGTAGCGGGGAAGTAGTCCCGGAGCTGGCGCAGCAGCCGCAGTGCGAACTCGGAGAAGGCAGAGAAGCTGTCGGCCAGGCTCTCCTCCTGGGGGCGGGCACAGGGCCCTTTAGAACCGACCCGCAGGTCCCTTCCCCCACCTTCCATCCCCGGGGCCGGACAGCGAGTCAGCACAGCTTTGCCCTGAGGAACAGCCTCCAGCCCGATTGACCTCATCCTGCTGCCCTCTCCCACCTCAGACTCCACCGCCTCCCCTAGCGGCACCGCTGCTCCCTCCGCTCAGTCTCGGCAGCGCCCAGAACTCCCTCTGCTCTTCACCTGATCACAGGCATGACCCTCCTGCAACTCGTCCCTATCACAGTATCGCACACCACTTGTTCTTTCCCAAATCAACTCCCTCACGGGACACGAACCCAACGAAGAGAGGACTGCCCCTTCCTGCCGGCCCCAGCCCGAGTAGGCCCCCAGCCCGCCCTCCGAGGACAACATTTTCAGGCCGCATGGCCGAGTCCACCTGCTCCTGGGGCAGGGAGGCCGCCTCTTCCCAGTGCGCCTGCATGTCCTCCAGCAGCCCCAGCAGGTAGCCGTAGTCCAGGGTGCAGGTCTGATGGTGGCGGCTGCTGACTTGCCAGTGCCTGCGGGGCGCCCCAAGCCCAGAGCCAGGGCAGCGGCGTCGGGCAGGACCCCACGTCCAAGAGACCTCCAAGCGCCCCGCCCACTCGTGGGTGTGGCCTTCTCATGCCCAGCCCAGCCAATGGCAACACCCCGCCCAGTCATGGGAGTGGTCTGCTCCTGCCCCGTCCAGCCAATGGCACCACCGCGCCCTGCCCATGCCCCGCCCAGCTAATGGCCCCGCCCCGCCTAATGTTGTTTCGCCCCACCCACTTGTGGGAGTGACCTGATCACGCCCCGCCCACTCACAGCACCGCCAGTTGCAGAGCAGACAGGTCGCTTTGAGCGCCGTGCAAGCAGAGCACAGTGGCCGCAGGCGCGCTGAGCTCGCCCCGCCAGCTGCTGGAGTTGGGCTGGGGGAGGGACCGGGCGTGGGTGGAGGTGGGAGACTCCCATCCCCTCCCGCTTGCCTTCCCCAGGCCGTGCCCAGGGCGCCTCTACCTCCTCCGCTTGGTGCTCGAACTGCAGCAGCCGGCTGAGCAGCAGCAGATAGGACAGGAAGCCCGACCGCCCGCGCTGGCTCATGCGCGTGTCTCTCTGGAACAGAGGGCCCTTCATCAGGTGCCCGAGCCACGGGGCTGGGGTGCAGGGCCGGGGTCCCCACGGCTCCCCACAGCTCCCCACCTGTGTGGTGATCAGCTTGAGCACGAGCTGGCAGTCTCCCTGCACGCGGGAGGCGCTGGAGCGTGGTTCCAGCTTGAACCATCGGTCCTCGCCAGCCACGGGCACCTCCTGCAAGAAGGGGAGTCAGAATGGCGATTTCTCGGATGCTGTGGGGCTGTGGGGAGAACACAGGCCTCCACGCTTCCCTCCCAGTGGACTGGGGTGACTAGCACAGAGTGAGCACTCGGGTGCCTGGACAGAGTCCCAAGGAGACTGGCCCTGCACCCCCTTTAGTGAGGTTTCCACACCATGGCCCAAGAAGGATGGAAGTCTTGGGGGGGATTACAGGACACAGCCACTGCAGTACGCCAGGAGCAGAGGCCCCCGCAAGCCCGTGTTCCGTGAGCGAAGCCTCTGCACCCACTCACCCCGATGGGTATGTTGAGGCAGCCCAGGAAGTCATCGGTGTGGTCCTCGGCGGGCCCGGCCTTCCCATTCGCACGGGCTGACTTGACAATCTGTTTGAAATACCTGAGCACAGCAGGGCGGGCATCACACGTGAGGTCTCTGGGGAGCCACCACCCCTGGGAGGGCGCAAGGGTCCCGCCCGCGGTACCTGCCCATGCCCTTCAGGCCGATGACTTCATTTAGCTTCCTGCAGGCCTCCACCAGGGACACATCATCGTCATGGTCCCTGAGGAAGGGGGCACCCGGCTTGTCGAGCGCAGCCCAGCCCTGAGTGCCCCCTCCCGCCACCCTCTGCCCGGAGGCACCCACACCCCCTGCCTGCAGGGCCCAGGCTCTATACCAGATGTCCAGGTGCAGCTGGTCCGTGCTGACATCCTCAATCTCACTACAAGGAAAACAGAGACATCCGTGAGGCCTGCCAGGGCTGGGCAAGGACCACTTTAGGAGACACAGGGAAAGAGTCCATGACAGGCTGCGTGACCCTGAGGACACGAATCTCTCTGAGACGTAGTTTCCCCGCTAGCAAGTGGGCATGTGAAGTCCCCCTGGTTTCCTAGGCGGGCACTGAGACTGCTTACAGTGGCCACCCTCTGGCCACAGCCACCCCCCGTACCCCGGGGCTGGGCTGGCCTGCAGGCCATGTCTTCCTGACCATCTGCTGGGGGAGGGGCTTACAAGAGGAAGTGCTCCTTCCAGACGGGGTTCAGGGTGCTGCTCTTGACCTCGGTGACCTGGATGCACTTAGCTGGCAGCGGGCTGCCACGCTTGGCAGCCTTTCGGAAGCTGAAGCGCTGCTCCTTGTGCGGGCCTGGCTCCTGGGGGGTGCCCGAGGCCGACAGGATGCCCAGCATGCAGTACGGGTCACTGAAGCCTGGGGCACAGAGGAGCTTCAGTCCCTGATCACAGGCCCTCCTCCTCTCCGCAGTAACTGGGCCAGTCCTCACTCACCGTTGGGATCTTTGGCCAGCAGGTTCTTGGCACGCATGACGGACACCTTCAGGGCATATGTGGGGGCCTGTGGGCAGAGAGGTGCTGGGGAGCCTCTAGGGGTTCAGCCCTGCCCTGTGCCCTCCACCCAAGTCCTTGAACGCGGGCAGGGGGCAGCCTGACCTTGGCCTTCTTCACCCTCTCAATGGCCTCTGCATGCTCCTTGGGGCTGGTGCCAAACACCTGTGGAGGGCAGGCAGGTGTGAGGGCCCCGCTGGGCTGGCCCTCACTGTGGGGACCCCAGGCACAGCCCCAGACAGGATGCCTGACTGCAATGTCACGGGTGGAGGCAGCACACAGGTGAGAGAAAAGGGGTGTCTGCCAGTCCTTCTTTCTACTCTTCTGTGTGTGTGTGTGTGTGTGTGTGTGTGTGTGTGTATGTGCCCATCCTTCCGGTGTGCCAGTCAGCCTGTATGCGTGTCTGTCTGTGCACATACACATATGTGTATGTTGTGTACATGGTGCACGTGTGTTGTTCAGGTGACTGGCAGTGACGTCAGCAGTGGCAGTGGTCCCATTCCTTCCCAGGGGGCTCACCTGCTGGAGGAAGCTCAGGAGGGCCTCCTGGTCGTCCACCTGGTCGGGGCCCATGGTTCCCGCTCGGTAGAGGACGGTGTACAGGGCTTCCTCATAGAGCATCTCTACCTGTGGGCGGTGCAGGGAGCACACCCTCAGTCCCTGTCTCCCTTCAGGCCCCTTGGGCCCACCCTCCATGTGTCCCGCCCCAGCCCTCAGCAGCTCCTCCCACGGGCAGATGTCCACTCCCTGCCTCAGGGCCTTTGCACCTGCCTAGCCCTCTGCTGGGGGCTCCCACTCATCCCTGACCTCTGCTCCTCACTCACTTGAATGGGGAGGCCTGGCCCACCACTCCAGACACCCAGACTCTGAGCCTGGCACACATAGGTGCTCACAGCCTCACCCCATCCCTCTTACCTCCTCCTGGGTCAGGGCTCTCAGGCCACGGTTGGGGTCCGCAGGCTCAGCGGGGGCTGGTGAGTTGCTGCGCAGTAGGACCTAAGAGGGGGTGCTGGGGTGAGGGTCTCCGATGGTGGGGGTCCTGTGGCTGGCTGGGGGGGGGGTGACCCAGGGAGGGAATGGAGGGATGGAGGCCAGATGTGGAGGGGGCAGGTGAGGAGGCCTGGCACATCGCCCCCCGTGTACACAGCAGTGCCCAAGCTCCATCCTCACCTCAGGGCACGGCAGGCTCCGTCTGCCTTCCCCCTTCTTCAGGATGAGGCGCATCTGGGTGAAGAACTCCACCCCATCCCCCGGTTTCCTGCCGAGAAAGGCCAGGCGTGGGACCAGCAGACCCTCCCAAAGCTCAGGGCCAGCCACCAGCCCACACGACATCACAGCGTGATGGCCACAGGGCACCCCACGTTCTTGGGCACAGACCCTCCTAGGCTCCCTTTGGGCCCTGGGGCACCCACCAGGCCCCGGCGGCAGGCTCCTGCGGGTCGGCACCGGTGCTCCCCGGCTCCTCCTCGGTCCTCCGGCGGAAGGACGGGCAGACCTGCACCTGCCTGAGCACGCTGCTCTTGATCTCCAGCAGGGCGGACATGGCGGGTGCCTGCGGGCAGAGAGCAGGGCCGTGCCTTCCGGGCACCCGTTCCCCCAGGAGTTCAGGGCATCGCCGCTCAGTCCCCAATAAGCATCTTAGCGACGACTAAATGAACCAAAAACCAACAGAAGCCAGCATCCTGGGAACGGCCTGAGGCGGGAGGCGAGGGCCCCTCTGGGAGAGATGGCCGGCACTGTCGTGGCCACCAGAGGCAGGGCGGTGGGAGGGCAGGGGCCCCGGAGGCCACCCCCACCCTGGACTGTGCCGAGTCACTTGGTCTGAGTCTTCAGCCCGGGCACTGGGCCACCGTTCTTTTCACTGGCGTGGAAGGGCTGCTCCCTCTGCAGCCCCCAAAGCCGGAGGAGCGGCCGCTGCTTGAGCTGTTACCAGGGCAACCGCCAGCTTCGGTGTCTGCCTGTGACAGGGGCTAAGGGGCTCTGCAGCTCAGACAAACGTGACGCAGGAGCCCAGCGGCCGAGCTGCAGGGATGGAGGTGTCTGTGAGAACCAGACGCCCAAGGTGGCGGAGGGAGCACCTCTCTGCATGATGCTCAGCCCGGACAGGGGTGCCCCCCAGAGGGGGGTGCCGCTCTGTTCCCCTCCTCTGGATGAGGAAACTGAGGCCCCGGGTGTGGAAGCTGCCAAGGCCAGCAGGTAGCCCGAGGTGGAGGCCAGGTCCCCCAGGCTT
This sequence comes from Pipistrellus kuhlii, assembly GCF_014108245.1. Taxonomy (NCBI): domain Eukaryota; kingdom Metazoa; phylum Chordata; class Mammalia; order Chiroptera; family Vespertilionidae; genus Pipistrellus; species Pipistrellus kuhlii. The sequence goes on from NW_023425540.1 coordinate 91,864,167, forward strand.
CTGTGTCCAAGCACTAAGCTCCTGGCACACCCGAGTCCTGGGGTCTCTGACCGGTACCTCCTTACTCTCTCAGCCCATGGCCAAGATGGGTGCAACAGCGATGTTTGGGCACAGGCGTCTGGGAGTGGCGGCTCATCCTGAGATCTCGGAGACCCCGCAGGTTCCCCTGGCATCCTGGGCTGCCTGGGCAGGCGATGACCTCATGGCACCCAACAGTCTTGGCCCTGGGAGCCAGCCAGCACCTCACCCAGAGCTTCGACAGTGGGCGTGTGGCCACCCCCTCCCCCCGAAAGCACTCACTGGCTGCCAAGGTCCCACAGCCCATACGGGGTAGGAGTGAGCCTGGCATTGGAGCCTGTGTGATGGGTCCCAATGGGCCCTGGGCAGCAGCACAGAACATCCCTGCTTGTGCCCAGGCACCAGGGCCGGAGTCACAGCTCCCTCTGGTCCAACAAGCAAACTGAGGCCAGGCGTGGTGGCCCTGGGACAAGCCAAATGGTCAGGTCTGCTTGGTCCCCTGGCTGTCTTTAGGGCCCGGGTTGGCTGGGAAATGACAGTTCTGCAGTGTGGATGCCCCATTGCACGGCCCAGCCCTGCTCAGAGCCAGGATTCAAACCCAAGGCTCCGGGCCAGGCTCTCTCCGCTACCCTCAGTGGTTCTGATGCAGGTGAGTCTGGGGCAGCTGAGCTGAACCCAAAAGCCAGAAGGGTCTCCTCAGTCAGAGTCCCCAGTGGCCAGCAGGGCATCCTCAGTGGGAGGAAACACCTTCTGAGCACTGGGTGCCCTTCTACAGTAACCAGGTCCCTGGGAGAAGGACCTAGGCGTAGGGGCAGGGAGTGGCAGGATGCCTGGCCTCACACGCTAGTTCTCCACGCCATCTTCCTGGTCTTCTCTTCCCAGCTTGGCCCCTGCTCCCCCTTTCCCGCTTTTTCATTGATTCCTGGCTCCCCTCTCTCCCGGCCTCCGTGACTTCCCATCCCAGACAGTGCTGCCCTGCACCCCCCAGGGCAATGCCGGTTCCAAACGCTGCTCCCTGGGGACTCATCCCAACCTACTCCCTGGGGGGAGGGGCCTAGGGTCTGAATTTTACCCAGCTCTGCAGGTGTCCTTAGAGCTTTGAAGCCTGAGACCAGCTGTCCAAGGCAGCTAGGTGCTTCTGGAACGAACGCATGAAAAAATCTTACCCCGTTATTCCTTCGAGGTGCCCGCTTACCCGTCTTTACTCACCTGTTGCGACGCAACGTTCTCCATGCAGCATTCCCCCCACCCCCCTCTTCCCTCACTGACCCCCTCCCTCCTGCCCCCTCCGGGCTACCTCACCAGTTTTGTAGGGGTCTTTCCCCCAATGGGGGGGGGGGGGACGGTGGTCCAGGGAGTTCGGAAGATGATCAGATGAGCATGTATATTCTTAACCCCCTAGCAGCCTGGGGTAGGTGAAAGGGATGGGGAGGCCAGGGTCCCAGGAGGAGCGAGAGGGGGTGAGGGGGGACGGTGTGGGGGGCGCCTTCCTTCCGGGCCAGTTGCCTGAGAAACGCCGCAGAGCGTCTTCAGGGTCCCCAGCCGGACCCACCCCCGCGGCAGGCTGGCCGGCGCCCCTCCCCCGGCCCCTCCGGCTCCCGTGCTCCCCCCGGGGAGGGCGCACAGCGGGCGCGGGTGGAAATGCTGGAAACCCGCTCCTGAGAGCTCGCACCGTCCTCAGTTTCCCCGGTCCGGGGGCCGCCCGGTGCCACCTGGAGGTGTCCACGCAGGAGTTGAGGGGGTCGGCGTCCCAGGTCCATCAAGGTGGGCGCCAGCCGAGCTTCGACGGCGCGAGATGGAGCCGCAACACTCACCGTAGGCTTGGGGTCCTGCGGGCGGGGATGGGGTCCCCGGGGCCCCCTCTCACACGGACACTCCCGGACGCCCGGACAGCGGCCGCTCGCAGCCAGGCGCGCCGACGACTGAGCGCAGCTGACCCACCGCGGCTGCGGCCGGGGAGGGGGCGGGACCTGGCCGCTCGCCCCGCCCCCGCGGCCCACCCCGCGCCCCCTCCCCTCCCCTCCCTCCCTGCACCCCGCGTCCCCCGCGGTGAGCGAGGCCGGCGAGGGTCCCTGCCGGCGAGGGTCCCTGAGGGCCAGGGTCCTGCTCCCCCAGGGCCGGGCCAGGGCGCTCCCTTCCCCAGGGACCGGGGCGCAGAGATGTCAGTCAACCCATCGGTTGGTGCCGACCTGAAAGCAGGCTCAGCTCTGCGTCAGGATCTCCTCCCGAGGCCAGAGTCACCGAAACCCCCCAACAGGAGATTTTTGGGGAAGGGCTGTGCGGCCTCCTCCTGCCATCCTCCCAGCCCAGCGCTGTCCCCTGGGGCCACCTGGAGCAGGCCTGGGTCTGGGGACTTGGCCACCTCGGGCCTAACAGCTCCCTCCTCCCAAAGAGGAGTTCACACCAGGGGCAAGGGGTGCTGCAGTCATCAGCCCGGGACGCCCCACAGCGACCCTGACTACCTGTTGAGGTGATCCGTGCCCATGGTCCAGATGAGGCCCATGCTCCCCAGGTGGAGCCACAGTCCTGGTCACACAGCTTGTGGAAGGAACCCCAGGGCCTGCGCTGGACCCCACCCGCGCCTTTCCCAGCCCACTTTTAGGGCCCCTTTCTGGGCTCCCCACTCCATACCTACACAGCATCCTGAAACTTGACCTCAGTCACCTGGGGAGCTGGTTCACACAGATTGCTGGCCCACCCCAACCCTACTGATCCCCAAAGTCTGGGTCAGGGCGGGCCGTCTGCACTTCCACAAGCTCCACTGCTGCCCGGCGTGGGGGCCACACGGAGGGCGGGGGGCTGGGCAGACGTTCTGCTCTGGAGGCGCACAGGGTCCCTGGGTCCCAGCCCTGCTTTGGGCTTACCCTGCTGGATCCTCATAGGACCTTGTCTTTGGGGATCAGACGGAGATTTGGGGTTTTCACCTTAGAGGACAGAAACACAAGCCTGGACCCACAGTTCAGGCTCAGAGGCAAGGACAGTTCTCTCTGGGAAGGCCGGGGGCCAGGCAGGCTGACGGGAGACCCAAAGGCCAGAGTAACCGGGCTCCATTCTCCCCTTACACAGCGGAGGGCAGGCCTCTCTCTGATGGGGCTACCGCCTGTCGCAGCTTCCAGATCCAGACTCACACCTTGCTGCCATATACCCACCCATCCTTGTAGGATGAAACCAAGGACTACTACCGTGTGTGTGAGAGAGAGAGAGGGAGAAGAGGGAGAGAGAAAGAGAGAGAGGAACAGCATTGCAGGGGATTAGAGACTGCTAGAGACTGCATTGCAGGGTTGGGGGGGGTGGGCAGACAGAATTGCAGGTTACGTTTTCCTATCAGCTCTGTCCAGAGGCCCTACTTCCACCCTGACCCAGCACAGCCAGAGAGATGAGGGCAGAGGCTGTTCAGGATATGCATGGACTGCCTGGGACAGAGATGAGTCATGGAAGCAGGAGAGAGGGCCTGGACTCCGTGCCACCAGCGCTACCGGGCTTCCTTCTGCAGGGTGCAGCAGTGGGTATGAGGGCAGCTCGTCCTTCCCTGGGGGACTGGCAGGTCCTGCGCCAGGATCTTGGAACTGGTGCTCCCATCCCTGCAACTGTATGTCAGATTTTATCAACCTGTTGGAACAAACACCAGTCCGGTTGCCATGGTGATTATAATGGCTTGGTAGGAAGAACTGAGACTCTGTAGCGGCTGTAAACAGGAAGTTAGGAGGGGCTGCTGCTAGGGGAGGAGGCCCGGGCTTGCACCACCCACCCATGCCCTGGGGGATCCAGGGGTGGGGCCAGTGGCATAAGAGGCACCAGCCCTGACACTAATGAACTAGCCAGATGGCAGGAGCCTCCCCTCCCCCCATCCCAGACTTCACCACCATTCTCTGTAGACAAGTGGATGGAGGCCCAGAGAGGGGAAAGGGCTAGTCTAGGGCCACACAGCAACAGGCTGGGTGCCAAGCTGAGCCCTGAGCCTGTTTCCCTCGGAAAGGATGAGCCCCAGGACTTCCCTCCACACACACTTCCAGGGGCTGGAGCGAAGGTCCCATCTGTAGCTGATCCCTTCATTCTCCTCACCTGTTCTGAGGCTGAAGTCAGGCCCACCTGAGTCAGTGTCACCCTGGCTTCTCTGCCCCAGACCTGACAGGGGTCCTGGGCAGCAGAGCCAGGTGCCCGGCTTTGGAGGTGGGAAGGGGGTGGAGAAAGGGTCACATCGCAGCAGGTGGTAGGGCACAACACTCTGCCTAGAGGTCTGGGCTCTGGAGCTGGTGGGGACGTGGGGGTCATACCCTCCAGGCTTCTGACAGGAAAGTTCCTGGCAGGTGTGTTTGTGTGTGTGTGGGGGGGGGTGGCAGCTTTCCCTCCTAGGGCCAGGAGAAAAACACGGGCTCTGGATAAGCACTATGAAGGCCAATGCGGAGCCGGGGAAGGCTGGCTGGCACAGGAGAGGACACCTGTGAGTCCACCCCTCCCCTCACTACAGGCTTAACTAAGCCACCAGCTCACTCTCCTAGGAATGGCAGGCCCCGCTCCTGGCAGTCAGGGTCCTCCCATGGCCCTCTGAGCCTCAGCACCCGGCTCCCCCACAGAACAGGCATCATTCTTTGCACAGCTGAGGGCTGAGATGCCCGGGTCCTGGGCTCTGAGTCCTTCCTCCTTGGAGGAATGGAAGGGGCAGCAGGAGCACCCAGCTGACCTTTCTGCAGGAGGGCATCCTGCAAGAAGGGTTGGGTGGGCACCTGGAAGGGTAGAGCCCAGTAGTGAGGAGCCCGGGTCTGTGCTGTGACTTTGCTGTATTTTCTAGATCAGGGAAAACGGCCTCCTAACAGAGGCCGGAGACTTTGGGCCAAACTGCTGGAGCCAGTTGTGGGGCCTGGGGCAGCAGGGAGGATGGGACCCTGGTACTCCCGCCCCGGAGAGCCCACAGCCTCCCCAGATGGGGTCACAGCTGGAAGCCTGCACCTCCTGGGCCCCAGCCCCACAGGTGCCCTCAGGCTCCTAGCGGAAGCTGACTCAGGACTGTGAGCCCTATCAGTGCTGGGCCTCCAACCTGCCAACTTGTCTTCGGTCTCAAACTGGAGGCGGCTTATGGCAGGGCTCGATGTGGGAAGGCCTTGGGCCAGCAGGTCAGGGAGCAATGTGGCCTGCGGGGGCAGACAGGTGTGAGGACACAGCAGCGGCCCAGCCAGGGCAGTCCAGGAAGAACAGGGGACCCACAGCCTGGTCAGACACTTTGGGCCTCTGAGCAGTCACCCCTGGGGAGATGGAGTCTGAGGGCTGGCTAGCTCATCCCGCTGTGGTCAGGCTCCTTGCTCTGCACCCACGCGATGGCCAGCCCAAGCCCCCTCCAGCCCTGGAGACAATGTCCCAGAGGCCCCATCAGGGTGAACTGAGAGCCTGTGTGCACCGTGGCTGTGAGGATGGTGCCCTGCTCCCCGAGGTCCATCTAGGTGACAAGCACAGCCCCAGGCCCCCAGCTGGGAGGCCATGCTCCAGCAGGCCAAGGCCCGTGGCCAGCACAGGTGTGTGCCAGCCATGCCTGCCCATGCCAGGGTCTGAGGGCACAGGAGGGATCTGATCACAGCACCCGGGGACATGGAGAGGCCTACCTCCCTGACCACAGCAATAGTGAGCAGGGGGTGGCCTGTGTGGGAGGGGGCAGGAAAAGGACACACCCTGCAGGCAGCAGTTTGTGGAAATGTTTTAATTAGAGGATTCTTAGATACAGTGGTTAATCTATTGCCCACAATTCCTCACTAATTAGGCGCCTCATGCTGGGAACACAACTCTCTTCCCTTACAGTAGAAACAGAATGATCACATTTCAAGTTCTCCTGTTACAAGATTCACATCTTTGTTAAGCCAAGAACTGTGGCACAAAAGGACATTTCATTAGCCAAAGTCACGACAATGTGCTAGAAACATCGATTACTTTAGAATGCTTTAACTAGAAAATATATTGCATTTCCATATATATTAACCATATACATGTGTAACTATTACTAAGTGTAATTCAGTCATTACAAAATAAGACATTCTGGGAGGGGCTATACACATATGACCCACTGCACCCCCCGCATAAGACCCTCTGCATCAGAAATCATGAACATCAAACCGAGAGCTCAGAAACCCGACAGACATCCAGCTAAGCAAGTGAACAAGGCACTGGGCCCTCGGGCCATGCTGTCGCTGAGGGGGCCACATCTCTTAGGGTGAACTGAAGCACCCCTTCCTGGCTGACCAGCTCTCCTTGCGTTCCTCACCCCTTTGGGGACCATCCCCGCCTCAGTCTGTATGCCAGAACCACAGGCAGCCTGGTTCTGACAAGGGTCCTTGGTGGGAGGGGGAGGCTGGGTGATACAGGGCCAGTTCTGGACCTCTGTACTTGTCAGCTCTGTGCTCACCGGGACCCAGAGGCAGGTCCCCTCCTGTCACTTTGTCGTCATGTACGTACTTCCCCAGAGCCAGGACTCGGGACTCCTGAAGGTCCATCGTGGGCTCATGCTCCAGGGTTCTTTCTGAGAGCAGCCTCCTTGGGCTGCCAGGTTCAGAGCGTTTCAGGAAACAGAACAAGGGACAGTGGCCCTCGGAGCTGCTGGCTGGGGGTGGCCCGGTGCCGGAGACTACCTGCACCCAGGGTGGGGACTAATGCAGCGAGCACGGAGGGCCAGGATGCTCCATGCAGAGGCCCAAGGGCAGTGCCAGACGTGAGGCTACGTGCCATGGCTCAGCCACCCTGGCCTGGGTTTAGGCATCTCCTCCCGATGGCTCAGGCAGAGTGCGCTTTAGGAGAGTCTCGGCACAAATTCCAAGTGACCAGATCTGAACTCGTGCTCTGTAGCCCAAAGGCCCAGGTGGGGCGGACAGAAACCCCGGACACACATCAGCTCTGTACACAGCACTATTTACAAAGGACCAGGACAGGGGCCGCGCAGGACCCAGGAACAGGCAGCGAGACCTGCTGGGGCGAAGGCGGTGCTCTGTGGGGCCTGCAGCTGTGGAAGGGGGTGGGGAGACACCCCTGAGGCTGCCTCCTCCTCATACTTTTAATGACAATAATGCAACAAAAACCTTTATATAAACAGTTTATTTACTCTAAACAGCAACACAGACAAAACGCCATATAAACACAAAGGAAGTGATGCGAAAACAAGAGGCTGGCTGACTTTGGATCTGAGGCTTATAGCAACACAACCCGGGTTCTGCGGAGAGAAGGACAGAGGCGCGAGGGAAGGGAACAGGCTGATTTCCTGTTCTTACAGCCAGCTGGAGGGTAGTGTAGCTCTGACAGGGGAAGCATGCCGCACCCGCGAGCAAAGGGAACTAGCTCCTCAGGGACTCATTGAAGTATAAAAGTTTATCATTTTACAGCAGTTGAAATACTGACATCAATATTAAAATAAAAGCAAGTTTTACATAACAATCAAAATACAAAAGACTGAAGGAAGAGACCCTGTATGAAAAACTGGGCATTCAGCAAGTGGAGAACTGTGTACCAGTGGCGGAAATGGAAAATGGCGCCCGCCCACCTCCCCTAGGTGACTAGTAACTGAATAGAGCAACGCTAGATCTGCAGATGTTGTAAACAAGTTCTTGCCAAACCAATCCCTTCCTTTTGATGTTGCCGCAGGTCGCTGCTTATGAAGGTGCAAACTTCTTGGCTTGTGCTCGAACCCTTTTCTCATATTCCACTCTGTTTTGGCTGAGGAGGTCAAGAGAGAGACGGATTAGAATAGCTGGGCTGGAAGTTCAGTCTAACCAGTGACCAGCAGGTTTCTCCTGTTTGAAACAGTTAGTCATTCTGGAGAGAAAACATGGACTGCTCATCTAGTCTTCGATGACAGACAGACATCGGGTGGGTTCCCCAGGGCACTCAGACCCGGCGTGAAGGTGTGGAGGCGGGGCAGCCTTCGGTGGGCGGAGGGGACCTTGCTGGCACTGGTGTGAGATGAGCTGCCGAGGAAAGGGGGCTGGTGGGCACTGCCCCAGGCCAGGGGAGTGCAGCAAACCTGCCATCAGAGACAGCTGCCACCAGGGAGCACTGTGACCTTGAGGCCCTTGGGTACATATTTATGAACAGGGCTCCTTGACACCCAAGTCAGAGGTGTCGTCACTGCTTCAGGGGCTGGTCAGGAACCTGCCTTGGAGCTCAGGCGCAGTGCATGCTCTCATATCTTAAGCAAGCCAGGCTCCTCCTAAGCTGTGCTCGCAGCAAGTATGGCCTCTCAGAGCACTGGTCCCTGCCCACGGCACAGGCCCCAGGGTTGAGGCACAGAGGGGCCAGCAGAATTTCTCTTAGCTCTGCCCAGTGCAGATGACAGGATCCGGTACCCCAGGCTTCCTCCCTAGTGTCTCTGGGCAAAGGCGGCAATGCCAGCACCAGGAGAGGCAGAAACTTGCCTGGAGCCTGCCCTGAGCTGGCACGGTGCCCAGGTGCACAGTCCCAGGAGGCCAGTGTCAGCACCATGCCTGGCCGAGCGCCAAGAGTGAAGGCCAGAGGACAAGCTTCTACAGCCCAGGCCGTGCTGTGAGCAGTCTGCGCTCCTGTGCTTCCACCCTGGCCAAGGGCCCAGAACCCCAGGGTGGAGGCAGCTAGCTAGGAAGGCTCTGGAAGGAGCTGGAGGCAATAGCAGAGGCAGCCCAGTCCAGCCCTGCCATTTACCAAGCGAGGCCTGGCACAGGGTGTCTGCTTAGAGCACCTGCCAGTATAGGACATGCCCCGTGACCTTGTGAAAACACAAGAAAAGAGGTCTGAAAAAAGAGAGTAAGCATATTTCACAAAAGGTGCTTTTAAACCAGATGTGTACAGGAGAAATGATGTCTCATTCCAGTGAAGTAGTGTATGATGCCACTGGCACGTAAGGAGCCCGTAGTACAGAAAAGATGCTCCAATCCTGAGTAGGCACCAACTGTGAGCAGCCATTGGCACACAGCAGTAGCCCGCTGAGCCCATGCTGCGAGGCTGCAATACTACAACTACACAGTGAGCGCCATCGAGGCACACACACAATGTACCACTCACTCTGCCACACACCCAGCCTGGCAGGTGCTCTCTAAGCCAGCAACAAGACACTGTGGCTGTGTGGGCCGTGTGACCAATCGCAATGGCTCAGCTCAAATACCAAGAACCCAAGTGGCCCTATCTACAGAGGCGCAGGCTGACATGGCCTAATGCAGACAGATGTTGCAGTGAAAACTACACAGCATCCAGTTCAAAGGTCAAGATACGAGAATTCCTGAAGTTGCTCTTGCACAGCAGCCAAGTAAATCCAAGGCAGCTCCACTGGAATCACTTACAGCAGTGTTTCCCAAACTTCTAACATATGTGTACCCCTTCTATAATTTTTGTTACGCTGAGTACCCCTCGTACTCATGAGAACGTAGAATTAGGCGCAGCTAAGCACGGTGCAGTGCATATCCCCACCAAACTCCGGTGCAACGCGTACCCCCACCAAACTCTTCCCGTACCCCTGGGGGTACGCGTACCCCACTTTGGGAAACAGACTTACAGCAATTCCCCCAGCTGGGAGGAGAAACTCAGACCCTGCCCAGGAGGGGCTTTCCACTCTTGGCCACCAGGGGGCACCCCGGGCCAAAAGTGGGCTGGATCCAGGAACTTAAAGCCATTTGGGGGAGGGGAGGGGACACCTCTTGCAACCTGGTGTTTCTCTACAGCTCAGAGCTGCCTACCCATTGCAATTCCAGAAAGAGCCCCCTCCCGCCCACCAGCCAGCCCCGCGTACCAGGTTTAGCTCCATTGCTCACACTAAAAAGTACCAGGCCCTCTTTTCCAGAGCACCCAGGTGACCAAGAGCAAGTCGGAGCGCCACTTCCCTAGTGGATCATGCCCTTGGAACTGCCATACCCAGGCTGGGCCCAAGGAGGGCAGAAGTGGGAGGTTGGTGGCCTCTTCCTCCACACCCTCCTTTTGAGCTGAAACAGGCTCCAGAGGCACAGGGTTTGACTGGCAATATCCCATAAGGGGCAAAGTAGTCCAACAGGAGCCCATGTCATCTGACTGCCTCCTGCCAACCCCCACCAACACGCTAACCACACCAGCCCTGTCCGCCCATTCTTACCACCACAGGCCCTTTGCACATGCAGCTCCTCAGAAGCCGCCCTGGCCACCTTGGTCCCTCCTTTTCCGCACTGACCCCAGGTAAGCTGCCGGGTGAGCTGTGTGCAGGCCACCCTCCTAGGCTGCTGGGAGGGTCAGGACCCCCCACCCACAGCTCGCCTACTGCTCCCCTTCTATAGGCAGCCTAGATGGGACTTCTGGGGAAGGCCGTGCAAGCTGATCAGAGAGGTCACGGCAAGAGGGGCCAGATCACTAACCAGTAAATTGTGTAGGCCTCTGCTTGAGCTGGATCTTGAATATTTGGTTCATTTAGAAGTTCCTGTATTCCTAATAAGATCTGTGTAAGAGAGAAAAACAAAGCAAGGTGGGAGGTCAGCAATTCAAAAGGCAAACTGGTCCTGAGGAAGGTTGAGGCGAGGCCCTCAGGCTGCATACCTGCTTAATTGTGATGGCTGGCCTCCAGTCCTTGTCTTCCTCGAGGATGGACAAGCACACAGTGCCCGAAGGGTACACGTTCGGGTGAAATAATGGTGGTTCAAATTTGCCTAGACCACATGGAAAAAGGGAAATGTATTTTGGTGACAGCTATCCTACAGGATAATGTCCTGATGAGGCCCCCCCCCCCCCCCCATCTCCCTGCACTTGGAACACCTTGCTGGTCATCAGGCATTTCCCAAAAACCTGCTTACAAAAACAACACTGGCCACAAGGCAGGAGGAGGTGGGAGGAGATAGGAGAGGAACAAGTGTGCCTTCCAATGGACTCAGATAGAGCCACATCACTCCCAGGACCTGCTTCAGGACGGTGAGAGTCAGAGCAGAGCCCCAGGCAGCCTCCCCAGCCAGGCTGGACTCGGGAAGATGGGAAGGGGCAGGTGAAGAGGTTCTAGGGAACCAGCCAAGGTCCTTCCAAATGAGAAAGAGTTTATTTTCTTTTTAAAAATTAATACATATGTCTTTGTCCTTTTTTTCTGGCGTACTTTCTCTCTTTCTATTTCAACATTAATTTTACCTAGAAAAGTGTAGCAAGTCTAGTACAGCCTGATGAATTACAATCTACTAACATCAACAGCTTCTCAGAAAACTTCACACATCGCCCACTCCCTTGGCCCAACTAAACCAACCTGCAACCCCTGAAAGTACGCCCTGAACTGTCTGCGCACAAACCACAGGAGGCTCTCCCCACTCTCACTCATGGTCACGTCCCTCACAGGCAGTGGCAGTTACTCCTGTTGCTGCACAGCATCCACTAGGAGACTGGCCGCCCACGACTTGCCCACCTCACTGTAGGTGCACATTTGAGTGAATATGAACAAAGCTGTGATTGTTCCTGGATGTGAATTCTGGTGCACATGTGCATTTCCATGTGGAGATGCGGATCACAGGTGTCTTGTGTTGAATATGGACAGATACTGCCAGTTTCCAAAGTGGCTGTACCCACTTACAACTCACTGCTTCACAGTATTGCCAACACTTAGTGTATCAGCTTGGATTTTAGCCATTTTTTTCTTTAAATATATTTTTATTGATTCAAGAGAGGAAGGGGGCAAGAGAAAGATAAAATTATCAAGGATGAGAGAGAATCAATGATTGGCTGCCTCCTGCACATTCCCTACTGGGGATCGAGCCTGCAACCTGAGCACGTGCCTTTGACCAGTATCAAACCCAGGACCCTCTAGCCCACAGGCTGACACTCTATCCACTGAGCCAAACCGGCTGGGGCCCTGAGTCGGCCATTGGTAAATGAATTGTGGTTGCCTCTGATGGCTCTAAGTTGTATTTCCCTGATGACCTCTCAGGGGAGCACCTTTCATTTACTGGGACAAACTGGCTACTTTTTTTTGAGAAGTTCTTGTTCAAGTCTCTTGTACACTTTTCTATTGGGTTGTCTCATTGATTTATAAGAGCTCTTTACTTATTCTGGATACAAGCCTTCTGTCAATTACATGTCTTACAGAGCTCCTCCCACTATTATTTTGCATTTTTGCTTTTAATTGTATATTTGGTGAACACTAGTATCTAGTTTAAATTTTTAAAAAAATATATATTTTTTTTCGCCGAGACCGGTTTGGCTCAATGGATAGAGCGTCGGCTTGGGGACTGAAGGGTCCCAGGTTCGATTCCGGTCAAGGGCATGTACCTTGGTTGCAGGCATATCCCCAGTGGAGGGTGTGCAAGAGGCAGCTGATTGATGACTCTCTCTCATCGATGTTTCTAACTCTCTATCTCTCTCCCTTCCTCTCTGTACAAAATCAATAAAATATATTTAAAAAAAAAATAAAAAAATAAAAAATAAAAAAAATAAAAAAAAATATATTTTTTTATTGCTCTCAGAGAGGATGGAGGAGAAAAACATCAACAATGAAAATCATTGATCAGCTGCCTCCTGCATGCCCCCTACTGAGGATCAAGCCCACAACCTGGGCATGTGTCCTTGGCTGGGATCTAACATGGGACCCTTCAGTCCACAAGCTGATGCTCTATCCACTGAGCCAAATCAGGTAGGGCCCTAACTGGAATTTGATCTGATTTATCAATCTTGTTTCTTAGCTAAAAAAGTGTACCAATGATGAATACAAGCATTGCCTAAGCCCCTCAGCCCCACTTCCGTCTCTCCTGGCTTCTTCCATATGAAGCCTCCTCCCACCTCCTCACATCACTCACTGCATGGCCTGTTGACCTTCATAAAAGGACTCCAGCATAAGCTCCTCTGTGTCTGGCTCCCTCCACTCAACATCACATTTGGGAGACTCATTCCTGCTGAGCACTTACAGCTCCCTCATTCTTGCTGCTGCACTGATTTACCCATTCTATTCTGAATGGACACTTGGGTTGTCTCCAGCTTTTAGCTTTTCAGACAGAGTTGTCATAAACATGCTTGTTCATGCCTTTTGGTGAACATGTGTATGCATTTCTACTGACTATTTTCTTGAGTTGAACAGCTGGGTCCTAGGGTAGGGATAACTTTAGCTTTAGTAGACATGGCAAGTAGCTTTCCAAAGGAAATATTCAAAATTTACTTTCTCTAATGCACCTATGTGGGCTTCTGCTGCTCTGCAGCCTCAGTTATCTGCCTGTTCACTCTTTGGCTATAACTGGTAATTTTCCGGTAATGAAGTTAGGCACCTTTTTTTGTGCTGATTGGCCAGGTGGACAACCTCTTGTCAAGGGCCTGTTCCATCAAATGGCTGCCTTTTTCTTATTGATTTGTAGAGGCTCTTGACATATACACTAATAAAAGAGAAATATGCAAATTGACCATCACTTTGCAACATCCACCAGCCAATCAGGAGTGGATATGCAAATTAACCCAACAAAGATGGTGGCAGCCATGCACCCCCACCCACCAAGCAGCTCTGAGCTGTCTGGGCAGAGCAGCTGGCTGGGCGGGGTGGGACACCTGCTATGAGGGGGAGGGCAGTGGGCTGAGGGAGCTACAGGAGCGGAGCTCGGGCTGGGGAGAAGACTGAAGGACGCTGCCAGAGCCAAGGCCTGGGTTCCAGGTGCCGGAGAAAAACTGGTGACGGCAGCCAGGGGAAGGAAGGCCTATCACAGGAATCTTTGTGCAACGGGCCTCTAGTATTCAATGTAAGTATTGATACACAGATACAATTTTCTCCCCTCTTCACTATCAATGGTATCTTCTGGCGAAGAGATGGTCTTAATTTCAGTGTAGTCCAATCCATCATTTACCCCCTCTGGGAGAAAAGCACTTTTTATGCTTTCCTGGTTAAGAAAGCTCTGCCTACCCAAGTCATGAAGACATCCTCCTGTCTTCCTCTAAAAGCTGTACTGTCCCATCCACCTTCCCACTGGGCAGCACAATCCACCTGGTCTATAGGGGGAAACTGAGTTCTCTATTCTCCCACTGGGACAGTCGGCTGTCCCAGTCTGTGCATTAGAAGATCACCCTCTCTCCCCATGCATTGCAGTGTCTCCTCTCATAAGTCACTCCACTGTATACCTGCGTTTTTCTGGATTCTTTGCCATCTCAACTACTGTGTTTCCTTCGGAGGTCTCAACCAGATTCATGTCTTGCCTGTCCTGCTAATGGGTCTTGGTACTTTTTACCCACTGAACCCCAACTTAAGATGCACCATTCCCACCCTCGCCTAGAACTCCAAGAGCCACAGCAAGTCTTGGCACTCTGCACTTCCTACATTTTATAGCCTGTGACAATTTCCACAAAAATGTGCTCGGATTCTGACTGGGATTACACTGAATTTGTAGATCAACTTGGAGAGACCTGACATCTTCATAACAGCGAGCCTCCTGATCAATAAACTCGGCCCATCTCTCCAGTTATTTGGGAATGAATGTCCTTCATTCTCTCAGAAATGGCTTAGTTTTCAGTATAGAGGTCTTAAATGTCTTTTATTGGGCTTACTCCTAGGTACCTGATGCTACTATAAAAGGTATAGCTTAGAAACTTTCATTTGCAGCCCTAGCTACACTGTATCACGAGCGGGAGAGATTTAGTGCCCCCCCCCCCCATCCTGAGTTTTTAAAAAATATATTTCATTGATTTTTTACGAAGAGGAAGGGAGAGGGATAGTTATAAACACCGATCAGCTGCCTCCTGCACACTTCCCCTGGGGATGTGCCTGCAACCAAGGTATATACCCTTGACCGGAATCGAACCTGGGACCTTTCAGTCCACAGGCCGAAGCTCTATCCACTTGAGCCAAACCGGTTAGGGCTCATCCTGAGTTTTGCTAAACTGTATCACGCTGGTCTACCTGTGACCCTGTTTTAAACATGGCCTTGGCGTTTTCTTTCTGCTGCCTTCTCTGTTGGCTTAAGTGTGCTATCCATCCAGGCTGTAGATCAGGGGTCTTCAAACTTCTCTCATTATGAGAATCACCTGGTGGAGGTGTTAAAACACAGATTCCCGGATCCCAACTATAAGAAGTGCTATCAGGAATCTGTGTTTTAACACCTCCACCAGGTGATTCTCATAATGAGAGAAGTTTGAAGACCCCTGCTAGATGCAGGCACAGAGTTGGGTGTGAAATTTTAAGAGATGACAGGTTACAGCAAAAAGCCCCCTTTTTTGTAAGGTTCTGAATGGTGCTTCTCCTGCATGGCCGTCCCCATCAGGGGCAGGCATGTTGTGGCCTCATCCCTGACCAGCACTGAGGTTCAGGAGCTTCACCTGGATCTCATCAACATTCATGCCAGGGTCTGGGAGCTTCCCAGTTGTAGAGCGAAGCCTGGAGACTTGGTCTGTTAGGTGCACCTCCCACCCTGGGGCTAGAAACAGTCAGCTCCACAGTCAACCATAAGGATCAGTGTGACATGGCCACAGGGATCAGAGCAGCGGGGCCACCCTGTGTGGAGCAGAGTGTGAAATGACTGATACCCCGGAGGCCAGCTCTCTGAAGAGGACTCAGATCTCTGCTGGAGCATGATCAAAGCCAACCTTTGAGGACTTCGTTGTACTTACATTTCGGAGGTGAGGAAGGATAGTCATCTTTGAAGAGCATGCGTAGTTTAAACAAGCCTCCTTCCCAAGGGGTCTGTTGGAAATGAAGCTGTGATTAGATGTGCCGCCGCCTCTTACTGCAGGGGCCCAGGAGGAGAGAGGCAAGCTGCTGCTACACAGCCCCCAGTAACCTGCCTATAGCCCAATGACCCAACAGGACTGGCGGGACCTCCATGAGCCCCAAGGGCCAATGGGAAGGAGTCCTCCCTGGAGAAGGCAGACAAGCAGCCCATGGCGGGGTTCAGGGTCTGTACCTGAGCAGCCAGGTAAGGACTGAGTGAGCTCAATGCAGATCCCCTCCCCCAGGGCCCGCCTGTCCCTCGTCAGCCTCCAGCTCTTCAGTCCAACTCTCCTTCCCAATTGGGAGGGAGCCGGCTACAGTCCACCAGCCTCACTCACCCTAAGATAAGGGGCCATGTATGAGTTCAATGGAGGCTGGGGTGCATGCTGGGCCCTCAAGAGTCTCAGTTGAAGCAAACCCAGACCACATTTTCTTGTGGACAAAGTCCTAATCCTGCAGGTTCAATGCAAGGGAAAGGAGTCAAGAAAACACCATGGCTGAGCATCGTGATTCTCATGAGAGACCATGCAGGGGAAAGTAGAGGCAATGAGGCCTCAGCAAAAACCAAAAGCCTCAGAGGTCTTTCCTTCCCTTGGAGTCACGGGAAGAGCCATATGTTTGGCTGTTGGAGACCCTCACTCCCTAATGCCTCAAACGCACTGGTTCTAACTGGCCCAGATACACTCAGCGGAGCCAAGAAGGCACCACCTTGGAGGACTGGGCTGTGTGTGAAGGACATATGGGGCCCCATGCAGCCATCATAGGTGGCCATGGATTTCTAACAGTTCAGGCTCACATACCCAGGAGTATTGCTGTCTGGGCTGCTCCAGTCTCAGCACATCCAGGATAAACCTGAAGGCCTGCATGGCACCTACAGCCCCTTCTCCAACCTTTGCTCCCAAAGATGCAGCAGGATCTGGGCCTACTAGCCCTGTTGCAGCTCAGATCCTTCATCCAGAAAAACTGCTGGGGGTGGCCGAGGTGGCACCACATGTCATACTAACGTTGTGCCACCATTTCATGTCCCCTGGCCTGTGTGATCATCACGTTATGCATTTTGAACCTAAGTCCTTCTGAAGGGTAGAAGTGTTCCCAGAGTCCACCCCACACCCGAGCATGGTGCTCCTTACCCCTTTCTTCCCTGGAATGGCACACTCCCAGTTCATGAGGTTCATCGTGCCGTCGGGGTTTTTTGTTGGGACAGCTACAAAACCCTGAGAGAAAACCACACACAAGCACATCAGCTCTGTGGCAGCTCATCTTGGCTGCCCAAAGGGACCCTGTGCCTCCCACCCCTGTCAGGGAGAGGATCCACTGAGCTACACGAGGAAATGAAGCCTTCCTTACAAATGGGTGGTCTTTTCTCCAAGCTTTCCTCTCCTGGGCGAGTCTGCTGAGGGCGATCCCCGACATATTCAAAGTCCTAAAAGAGACAGCAGAAATGGGATCAGAAGGAAAACCTGGTTCCTTCAGCCCCTTCCATCACACCTGCCCAGTGAGCAGATTTGTTTCCAAGAAAAGCGGTAAAGTGAAGGCTCTCACATGGCCCAGAGACCATGTATGCGCTTAGCAAGTGGCCCCTCCCAGTGTTTGGACAGGCATCAGGCCCCGACTCTGGCCTTCTACAGGCAGATCACCAGAGAGGCCTGGGCCTCCTGGACACCTCCATGTGGTGCCTCCCTTTGTCAGTGCCTAGCCCCGGGCTCCCCAGCACACCCCTCAGGCTCCGTTACACGGTGACACAGAGGTTCAGAAAGGCGAAGCCACAGGCTTGGGTCTCAGAGCTGCCAGGTGCTGTGCAGGCAGGGATGCCGAGTCCTCCCAGCAAACACCTGGCACCGTTGCCCCACACACAACACTTTAGTCACACCCAGCAGTGGGCGTCCAGCCCTACCATCATATACACAGAATGCTGGCTTGAGACCTGGGAAGGGCAGGGATGAAAAGCTTCCCTCTCCTGGTGCAGGGATGTGAGGTACTGTCAGGCCCCTAACTTAGAAGCAGGGCTCAGAATTCAGATTCAGGCCTAGCCAGGATGACCCTTATTCTTGAAGACAACCAAGTGGAAAAGTGCACCAGGGCAGAAGGCAGCTCAGCTGCATTGTGGACAAGTCCAGAGACAGCTCACCTGGCCCCGCAGCCGACAGACCCACGTGTCACCAGTGTCCCGGCTCTTTCCTCTGTCCCCTCCACTCATCCTATCGCCCCACCCCGGCACTTCACAAACAACTAACGGATCAAGGCCCGTCTCCCATTTACGTTGGGAAAGGCAACAAAAGTGAAGCAGGCCAACAGAGCCCAGGAACTCCTCAGGAGCACCAGGTAGGAGCGAAAAGACCTCAGCAGGCCTGGACCACACACTCCGAAGGCTTAGCGCCGTTAGCTGTTCAAACAAACAGCCTGGAGCCCTCAGATAAAGCACATCTCCGGGCACACCAGACAGACTGCAGGGCAGTGAATCTGCAGAGGTGACATGGTCACAAAACCTGCTGAAGAATTTGACCCCAAGTGTGCTTGTTGAACGCAAAGTCCTGGAAACACTGAAGATACCTTGGATTAAGTCCATGCATTTACCATAAACAAGGCTCTCACAAGACAAACGGTGACCAGCAGCTCCCCCAAGCCTTCAGCTTTATACTGAGGCTGGCGGAGAGGTCTCCTCTCTACCCTTGCAGGGAAAAGGCCCAGCACAAGTGCCCGAGTACAATGTGGGGTGCCCTCCACAACACAGGGCTCTCAACCCCGTGTGCGAAAAACACCCCTCCAGCAGGACATCGCTCGACAGCAGCCGTGCCTTCCTGCCCAGCCTCCACACAGGCCTGTTCCTGAGACAGGAATGGAGGTCCGGAAGAACCTGCCCCTTAAGACTGGAGCCTCAATGCAAACCCAGGTGCTCTTCTGACCAGTGGGTGGGTGGCAGGGCTACTTTCTCTCCTGCGCTTAGTAACTACTATTTCAACCTTCCCTACCACCCACCTCACCCCACCCCTCCCCAGGCTGATCTACAACTCGCTCAGCAACCCAAATCTCGCCCTTCACCCCAGTATCCACATCACCTGGCAGTCCTGCCCACCCCCTGCCCCTCACCCCCAGGCTCAAGGCTCGCACTTTGGTGGATGAGGTGTTAGGTCAGCAGGCATCAAACGCGCATCCCAGGCCTGAGAGGCCACCATGGAGTCGGGAACTCTGGAAGGGCCCCAGTGCTCTGGGTTTGGGGCAGCTCTTGAACCACCATTTTCCCAAGAAGCAGGCACAGAAGAAGGAGGGCTTGGGATTGCCACTGCAGAAAAGCAGTCGCCTCCAACCCCACCAAGGAACCCAGGTCTCAGGAACCAGTTACTATATAAACCGCCAGAACAACTGGATGTGGTACATTTTCAGAAACAGGTATGCTTAGGTTATCACAAGAAAAGTGGGGGGGAAATCAAAGCCCTTCAGTCAAGGGCATCAGGTGACAGATGACCAATTGGGACTGTGGTCCCTACCTCCAGCACTGTGACTCCAGAACACACCTTTATCCAACCTCAAGATTAAGTCCAAAGTAGATTAATTCCAGGCTTGCACCAATAGAACTGCTCACTGCACCACACAACCCCAAGCTCTGGTCTGCCCATTTCTTCCCAGGGGGTCTGACCAAACCAGAGGTGAGAGCCTGACAAGAGAGCCTGGGGTGTGGGCTCACAGGGGAGGAAGCGCTGGAGATGCAAACAGCGCTATGGGGACGAGAGGCACTTGCTTTCCAATAGTGGCCAGGCAAGCACAGTCTCAGCAACCTGGCAGGAGACGTTCCAGGGAACACGGTCCTGGTGGGCCAGAGGAGAGCGGGAAGGGGAGGCCTGCATGAGGGATGTGAGAGCCTCCAGGTGGTGTGCAGAGGAGCAAACCAGCAGCTTCTGCCAGAAGTGGCAGTGACAGTGATGACTGACTGGGAGGCTTGAGTTGTAGCCCTGATGTTGGAAAATTCATCATTTCTCGGTTTCTCTAAGTCTTCCCCTCAACTGGTTCTAAATGGCATGTTAGCCACATCCCCACCTCCAGGTTCGAGGGCACAGCACATGCCAGCCTCCAAAGTACTGCCCCCTGCCCCCAGAGGGCAGGCCCCTCATCGCAGGCCATGGCAAAGCAGACAGCACAGGCAGGCAGGATGCTTCTGCTGAATTAACACAAAAGTTCAGTGACCAAAGACAAGCAGCCTGGTAAGCACTGTTTAAGTGAGGCATAAAACTGGCTTCTGAAGTCCAGGCCAGCTCTGGACACTGAGCAGCCATGGCTACCGTGCAGGGTCACACAATGCTCAGAGGGGCTGAGGCCAGCAGGGCGATCCCAAGCACCTGCCTCCTGCTGACCCTGAGCCAGGACCCGCCTCTTCTCCAGGATGGAACAAAGCTGCACATGGAGACCCTGTCCTAGTGTCTCGCTGTGGCTGTCCCAGATATGAAAGGTTAATAATGAGCAGCAGTTCCAGGGAATGCCAATGGACCAGGTCAGGCACTAACAAGATTCTTTCCACCATCAGGGCAAAGAGCTACAGGTGTTTACCTGCAGTGTCCCAGGCAGACCCGAGTCTTCAAGACGGTGCTTCCACTCCTGGTAGCCTTTCCCCGTTCAGGAGAAAGCAGCCAGTTTGTTACATTTTAATTACAAAACAGAAGCGCTCATTCAGAATCCCACTTAAAACTGACGCTGCCTTCCCCAACAGAGAGAAACATAAGGAGCAGCTAAGGCTGCAACTTGTAGATGCAAAGATAAAATATCTATGAACTACTGGGGACGGCCTGCGGGACAAAGGCAGGGCTCGCCAGGCTTAGTGGGGAGGTCTGCCTTGAACCCTTGCTTCTAAGATCAGTTCTGCTGGCTGACAGCAGAGACTTCGGACCTACTTACTGGCTTCGCGAGCGCAGCAAGTTGTTCATCTCCCCCAACTTCAACTTCCTCGTCTGTAAATGGGCGATGGTGCCCTGACCCCACAGGTGGCCCAGGTTGAAACAAACACAAACTCCCTCAGGGGGAAGGTAAGCGCTTTGCCAATCTAAGCACCCGGCCTCTGCCCAATGCGGCACTTCCTGTTCTTTCTCGTGGAATCTCCCAGGATCCCAGGCTGTTTCGGAAGCAAGGTCCCAAACCAGGGGTCTCACCAAAGACACAAGAGCACGCACAATTCACCCCTCAAGCACCCGAAGGGTCACAAGCAAGTCAGGACAAACCAGTACCCATCTCCTTTGTCTGATGGGTATGTGCTCTACCCAAAGGTAACGATTCCTTACAGTTAGAGCTACATTTACAGCTATCCACTTGAAAAAGAAACAAAGCTAACTTAGCAAACAGTACAGTAACTTTGCAAACCGAGGAGCTAAGCATGCTTTCACAATATACAAACCAAACCACTTAAAAAAACTGATTTAGGAACGAATGCAAGCCGTGATCCTCCTTCCCTTCCTTTCCTCCTACTCACGAAAAGATCAGTTCCAGCTCCCTTCGACGGGTACAAAGCAATCTTAAAAACAAAAGAAAACTCTCCCTCCAGCGTCCCACCAACGGCACAAGTGGAGCTCTCTGGAGGCGCAAAAACACTCAAGACTGGTTTTGAATTTTAGGCATCATCCCCGCCTCCCCCACCCCCAATCCAACCAGCAATTTTGCAATCCAAGACTTTTAACTCTCGCTTTCTCGGCCCGGCTGTTGAGCGCCACAGGTTTGTGTGCGGACCCGTGACCCAGGAAACGCAGGTCCCTCCACGGAGGGAAAGCTCCTGTCAATGCCGCCTCGCTCCCCGGCCGCACCGCGAGCCCACGCCGGAGGGGACGCCAGCACTTCCACCAGGGAAAGCGACGGGAGCACCGAGGCCGGGCCGACGCCGAGGCCGGGCCGGCTGGGTGGCGCCGTAGCCCGCGGCGTCAACAGCTCCCAGGCGGACGGTTCCCGGGCGCGGGGTCGGGGTCAGGTCGGGGGGCGCGCAGGAGGCGCGGGTGGGGGCCCAGGGGACCGTGGGTGGAGGAGCCCGGCCCGACGGCGGCGGAGGCCCGCGCCGCCGAGGCCTGGCCCCCGCCCCGCCGCCGCCGCCCCCTGTGCGCCTTCCACCCGGGCTCACCTAGGGCGGCCGCGGCCCGGCGAGCGAGGCGGACGAAGCGGCGGCGACGGAGGCGGCGCGGCACTTCCTTTGTCTCGGGACTTCCCTCCCGAGCCCGCTCCGCGCGCAGCCCGAGCGCTCCGAGGACCCCGGCGCGGGCGGGGCGCGGGCGGGGCTTGCGGGGTCTGTCCGTCGCACGCCTATATCCCGGGCCGCCGCCGCCGCCCGGCGTCCCTCGCCGCCCTCGCCGCCGCATGCCACGTGCTGCCTGCGCCCCGCCGCCACGCGTCCGCGCCCCAGGCTCGCCCGGGGAGCCCAGCCGGGGGGCGGCTTTCCAGTCAGGCGGCGCCCCGGACACCTGTGCTCTTAAAGGAGCCGCGTCCACAATGTGAGGGAGTGTCTGCAAATTCCCCTTTGCGATGCGCGCGTCCACTCGAGGACACGCCGGTAAGCAGCGGGGGAAGGCGGAGACCGAGATCTCCAAGGGCTCCCCGGATGCCCCGCGGTCACCTTTCCGGGCACGAATCCCTTTGGTCTCCTTAGGGCTAAGGCCCAGCGTTGGGGGACAGAGACCACCGAGGCCTAAGGAACCCCCAGAAGCGTCGCAGCACAGTGGCGAGACTCCGCTTACGGCGCCCTGTGAAACCCGTTTTAATTGGCCAGTTCGGAGCGCTGGGTGGGGCGTATATCGCATTCATCCAATGAGCTGGCTCGGTACAAACGGCCCCGAGCGGGCCTGATCGACGGGAAGAGAAGTGCAGACACTCCCTAACTCTGCTGCTGGCCCAGAGGGAGGGGTTCCGGGGCTGCTGGTGGGCGGGGGAGGGGCCAGCTGGGAGGTACCCCCCACACACACCTAACCCCCCCTCCCCCCCCAAAGCTGCAGTCAGGGTCTGTGCCACCCCTAGCCCCCGTGGGAACGCAGGCCCTCCTTGGTCCCGCTAGGCCCCTCCCGGTGGAGCCGCCCCCAGCCCCAGCCCAGCTCCCCATGCCAGCTTCGCTAGCCAAACCCCAGCTCTGGATGGGGAGAGGGCGCCTGATAGGCCAGCCTGGTCAGCCTGTCTGTGGGCGTTTTGGGGTCAGGCAACAGTGGGGTGAGGAGGGCTTCTGGGCACAAGAGGCGGGTCCAGGACAGCGGAGGTTACTTGCTTTCACTCATTCTTCTTTTCTCTCTCCCTGCTTCCTTCCCCTACCTAGACTCTAGCAGGCGTCTTCAAACTACGGCCCGCAGAGGAGTCTGATCCGGCCCGCCAGGTTTTTTGGGCAGTGAGCGCAGCCGAGGTGTTATAGTAGGAATTAGTAGTTCATATAGTCCAGCCCTCCAGCTCTCTGAGGGACC
Organism: Pipistrellus kuhlii; assembly: GCF_014108245.1. Classification (NCBI taxonomy): domain Eukaryota; kingdom Metazoa; phylum Chordata; class Mammalia; order Chiroptera; family Vespertilionidae; genus Pipistrellus; species Pipistrellus kuhlii. The sequence continues at coordinate 91,887,198 of NW_023425540.1, forward strand.
GTGATCTGGTCCCCACTTTAAAAAGTTTGAGGACCCCTGCAGAGTCTCCTATTTGGTCTGTGCTGACACAGTTGACCTCCCGGGACAGGGACCACAGGTCGAATACTCTATGTATGGCCCACATCTGGCCCAGTGCTCTTAGCAAATGCTGTGGATGAATTCCGTGTGCTCTCAGCATTCCTGTTACTCTGGGATGAGGCTGGCGGTCTTGTGGGTGTGGTGGCTCTGCTGGGCTGAAGAGGGGGTTTGATAGGGTAATTCCTGATCAGCAGTGGCCCAGAGAGCGGGCCTGGTGGTAGTGGCCAGGGTCTCAGGTGACAAAGCCAGAGGACCTGACCCCCTTGAACAAAATGCGAGCATTCTGAATCCATCCCAGAGTCTCAATTCCAAAGGTGCTGCCCGCTTCTGGAGTTCCCTAGGCGGGGCCTGGGCTGGGGACGTGGCCTCCATCCTTCCCTTCAGCCAGGCAGCTGCAGTTGTCAACGTTGGGGTGCAGGATCCTCAGGGATTTGTGTGAGTCACCTGTTCTCGGGGCTTCCAGCTTTTAGTTCATCGGTGGTCCTGGAACTGGCATTGTAACAGTCGCCCCAGGAGGACCTACTGCACAGCACATGGCTGCTGAGCTACGTTTGAAGAAAACAGCTTCCTGCTGAGGCACAAAGGTCTCTGGTTCCCCCTCTTTCTCATTCGGATTCCAGGAGGTTTGCACAGGCTGCATGGGGAATGCACCCAGCAACTAGCAGTGGCCAGGTACAAGGTGGTGGCCATTGCTGGAGTACCAGGCCCACCTGAGCTCAGCTCAGCTCAGCTCGGGGCAGAGAGAGGGTGGTGCTGACCAGGTGGGAGTGGCCTGGAGGGGTAATTGGGGTGTGGTTTGTGGCATGTGGCTGAGGAGGGCCAGGGCCAGATCCTGTGGGCCATGAGGAGTCATGGAAGGTTGTGGAGCCAGAGATACAAGACTATGACCTGGTTCCGTCTGTGGGTGGTGAGGGGATATTTGTGGCCCCTCAGCCCTGGTTGCTGAGTTCCAACCAGCAGAGAGAACTCCCATCCTGGTGGGAAGTAGTGTGAGGCGACACTGGAAGGAGAGTGTTGGGACTGGTGGGAGGTGGAGGGAGCGTTTACCTGCAGGGTGGGTTGGAGGAGGGCAGAAGGTAGGCAGAAGGCTACTTCAGATCTGGTGTCCTCAGCCCAGGAGCCTACTTTGAGCAGCCTGCACCCTGGCACACATGTTCTTTTTTATTTTTATTTTTATTGATTTCAGAGAGGAAGGGAAAGGGAGAGAGAGATAGAAACACCAATAACTTTAAATAGTATTTGCACATCAGTTTTTTAGTTATTGGCTTACGTTACTTTTAATTTTCTAAAGAACTTATTTGGAAGTTTTTATAGATCATTGATTAATAACTGAGATGTTAATACTTACTAAAATTTAATGTTTTAAAAATAATAATAACAATACAGTTGAAACACCAGCCCTGACCAGTTTGGCTCAATGGATAGAGCATCGGCCTGGGAACTCAAGGGTTTCAGGTTCAATTTCGGTCAAGGACATGTTCCTTGGTTGCGGGCACATCCCCCGTGTGTGTGTGTGGGGGGGGGGGAGGTGTGTTACAGGAGGCAGCTGATCAATATTTCTCTCTCATCGATGTTTCTGACTCTCTACCCCTCTTCCTTCCTCCCTGTAGAAAATCAATAAAATATATTTTAAAAAAGAAAAAGAAAAAGAAACACCAATGATGAGAGAGAATCATTTAAAAAATATATATTTTATTGATTTTTCACAGAGAGGAAGAGAGAGGGATAGAGAGTTAGAAACATCGATGAGAGAGAATCATCAATCCGCTGCCTCTTGCACACCCCCTACTGGGGATGTGCCCGCAACCAAGGTACATGCCCTTGACCGAAATCGAACCCGGGACCTTTTAGTCCGCAGGCCGACGCTCTATCCACTGAGCCAAACCGGTCCCGGCGAGAGAGAATCATTCATTGGCCGCCTCCTGCATGCCCCCCGCAGGGGATCAAGCCCACAACACAGACATGTGCCCTTGACCAGAATCGAACCTGGGGCCCTTCAGTCCGCAGGTCAACACTCTATCCACTGAGCCAAACCAGCTAGGGCAGCGCGTATGTTCTTGGTGATGGCTTGATCATCCATTCACAAGTCAATTCACAGCATTTATCCAGCACTCATAGAAGCCTGCTGCCATGTTGTAGACAGGCTACATGGCAGGGACCAGGGGCCACACCCACGAGCTGAGAGCTGCCCCTTGCTGACAGCCAGTGAGGAAGCTGGGACCTTGGGCCTTCAACAGCCGAATGCTGCCACCCCCAGTGAGTTTGCAGAAGGTTCCTGAGCCTCAGGCGAGGCCTGGAGAATGCAACCCCAGACTTCCACTCCTAAGCCTGGGCTCCTGTGATAATAGATGTGCCTCTTTAAAAACTAAGTTTGTGGTGATTGGTTACAGGGTAATAGCTAACTAATACGCCTGGTTTAGACAGGGTGGTCAGGGAGGTCTGTGAGGGGGTGACCTCCAAACATCTGCTCCAAGGGCTGAATTAAAAAGGAACAAGATCTATATATTAAAAAAAAAAGTTGGACCTCTACCCGATACCATGTACAAAATTAACTCAACAGTCTTAACATCAGAGCCAAAACTATAAAACTCTTAGAAGAAAACATAGGAGAAAATCTTCATGACACTGGATTTGACAATAATTTCTTGGCTATGACACCAAAAGCATCGGCAGCTAAAGAAAAGAATAGATAAATTGGGCTTCATTAAAATAAACTTGTGCATCAAAGGACACAACAGTTGTAAAAAGGGATCCCACAGAATGGAAGAAAGTATTTATAAATTACATATCTGATGAGGGGTTAATATCTGTACCATATAAAGAACCCCTTCAGCAAAAAACAAACAGCCCAGTTCAAAAATGGGCAAAGAGCCTGAATAGACATTTCTCTAATGAAGATATACAAGTGGCCAACAAGCACATAAAAAGATGCTTAATGCCTTTAGTCATTATGGAAATGCAAATCAAAGCCACCAAAAGATACTACTTCATACCCTTTAGGTGGTTATTATATTTAAAGATGGAGAACAATGTACTGAAGGTTGGTGAAGATGTGGCGATCCTAGAAGCCTGTGCATTGCTGGTGGTTACGTAAAATGGTGCAGCTGCTGTGCAAAAGCTAGACTCATTTCCTGGAGCTTCCATCCTCGGAGGATCAAGAATCTCAACTTTCAGCTCTGGGGAGGGGGTGCAGACTGCAAGGGGCCCCTGGGGGAGACACTGGAATCGTGCCCGCTGTCCTCTCCCTGCCGCCTTCCTCTCCCCCATCCTAGCTTGGTGCCCTTGCTTCCTCCTGACTCCAGCTGCGCCTGGGACACACTCTGGGGCTCCGAGGGGCTCCCTGCCCTGCAGCCCAGCCATTCACAAGGGGCTCCTGTGTAGCAGTGACTTGGCTGTGACTCTGATCCCAGGAGGCTCTTTTGCAAGCTCCCCAAAGGAACCATCTGTCCCCAAAGGGCAGGGTTACTCCTCACCCCATACTTGGCTCCTCGGCCAGGGCCTGACCCCACAGGGCACATTCTGGTGGTCCCTGGGGTTGAGTGAAGGGTATCACGCTGGGGTTTAGTGAAGGTATCACGCACCCCCAATCTGTGCACGTGTGAAGCTGGTCAGCTGGGCTCGACCTTGCTCAATCCCATCCGCTGGGTGGTTCCTACATTAGACCGGAGGGAGGAGCAAAGGCTGGGGTGGGCTCTGTCTGCCTGTGCCATCACTCATGGGTTCAGTGCTTCTCCAGGCCCCCAACGAGAAAGGAAGATGGTCGTTGAATGCCATCATTGCCAACTGCCAGGTGAAGTCACGAGAGAGAGAGAGAGAGAGAGAGAGAGAGAGAGAGAGAGAGAGAGGGGCTGTGACAGGCTGAGCATCCACCACCTGCGGCAGCCCCCTCCTGCTGTTCGCCCTCCCAGCCACAGGGGCTGGGGACCAGGAGGGGGTGATCTCATTTCCGCTCCAGCCTGGCCGGCAGGTAACAGCCACCAGGGCTGGACGCAGCTGAGTGTTTCCACTGAGAGGAGAGAATAAAGGGCCTCCTGGTGGAGCTGGGACGACCCCTTACCCTGTGCAGGAAGAACCTGGTGCTAACAGTTTGGCCCCCAAAACTCCTGAAACAGAAAAAAAAAAAAAAAAAAATGGCTTGAGCAGAAAGCAGGGGGTGGTGGCCTGACTTCTCTCCCAGACTCCTTCCCACCTGGTCATGCATGTGTTCATGCAGTCATCGTCTCTCCTGCTTATTGAACATGGGGCGGAGGAAGGGGTTGTTTGTTTTTATTCAATGAGGGAGGGAGGGAGAGAGAGAGAAAGAGAGGAGAGGGAGAAAGGGAGAGGAGAGGAGGGAAGCGGAACGGAGGAAAGGGGAGGGGAGGGAAGAGGAGAGGAGAGGAGAGGGGGAGAGACCTCACGGGGCACACCTAGAAGTGCCATCATGCCCTGCAGGCGCACGTGCCTTGAATGCATTCTCCCCAGAGCCCTCTGCTCAGCCCTGGCCCAGCATCTCCCCGGATGCCCCGCAGACTCAGCCCCCACGAGTAAACGCGGCCTTCTGAGGATCCCAGAGCCGCTGCCAGCGGTCGTCCTCGCCCATGGGGCGAGGCAAGTCTGCTCTTCCCCGGCAGCCATCTCACCCTCAGTCCCGGAGGCGAAGGTGCAACCTCTGACTCCGCCCAGATCATTCCCCCCCCCCCCCCCCCCCCCCCCCCCCGCCAGGCCTTTGCCTACACCAGCCCCTCCGAGGGCTCGCCCTTCCTCCCCCAGCACTGCGGCTGGATAACTGCCCTCCCCCTGCCCCGCCTCTGGACCCCCCCTCCCCCAGTTTACACTATAACCAGCTGTCTGGGGAGAGGGGGGCTGTGGGGGTGGGTGAGGGAGTCTGCCCCCCACCTGCGCCCCGGTTATAGAAGGTGTTCAGAGTATGCCCGGCGGAAAAGTGCAAGAAGCCGGAGCCTACCTGCCTGGCACGGGCTATTCTAATGTGGCATCCGCGTCTCGTGGCCCTGGCGACTGTGGCCGCCAGGTGGCAGCAAAGCTCCCGCAGCGGCAATCAGGGCAGGTGCAGCCCAGCACCACCAGCTTCGCTTACTCATCTAGGCAAACACACTGTTAAAAGGAGGCTTTTCGTCACCACCGGCTAGGGACAGCCTTCCTATGCCTTCCTTGCACCCGCAGAAACACAGCGCGAGACGGGTCACGCTAATTTATACAAGGATAGAGTCACCTGCCCAGATTACCCCCCCCCCCCCGTTCTTTCTCGTTAGAGGTGGAAGAGGGGGAGGGAGAGAGGGAGGACGCCCAGACTTGGTAAGGTGTTACAGCAACCCCCTCGGCCCGAACAAAGCAGAGCCTTTTCATTTGCTTTAACCAGAAGGATGTTTACAAGAAACAAGAATGGCTTGCTCAGTCATTAATTCAGTTATTTCATGCAGGCTGTCTGCAACCCCAAGAAACACCTGTGGACACGTGATCTCCATGTTCCTACTCTGAACGACTGCTTAGAGTGGACAGCCACATGCAAGGCCATCGTGGCATGCCCCCTCCTGGTTTCCTGGTGCTCTGCTTCTCCATCCTGGATTCCGGGTCCCAGTGAGGCGCAGACCTCAGATGCCCCTCCCTGCAGCTGAGCTGGGTCTTGGTCCCTGGCTGCCTGGCCCCGAGGAGGGAGACGGCCTCAGAGGGGAGGACACCCTGTCCAGAGCTCCGAAGAGAAGCAGGAAGGTCAGCTTAGCCACATCAGGGGTTCCTCTGCCTCAGGGCCAGCCCTGCCATCTTCCCTGTCCACCAGGGCCCCTCCCGGGAGATGACAGCCATGTTTGCCATTTCCCTGGCCTTGCCCACTGGCTCCCCCTCCTGGCAGGCTGCGGGGCTGACTCACCTCCCATGTGCTTTCTCCAGATAATGAGCTCAAACCCCTGAGGGGTCTCCAACTTCATGATATTCTCTGTTCCCTTTGAGACAACACATTCTGACTCAATGTGTGTTCGTGCTGTGTGCCCAGCGTGGAACTGGGGTACAAGGAGTCACTAGGGAGAACCCATCCTCCCTCTCCCCTCCACCCCCCGCCCGGAGTGAACAGTCCAGAGGTACGGTACCTGAGCAGAGCGAGGCTCGCCTTACAGTGAGAGCCACATGAGGAGGGGGATGGAGGAAAGGTCTCACGAGGCCTTGTCACCCAGGCTGGCAGCCTCTCGGAGGAGTGCTGGGAGCCAGGAAGGTGTTTTCCAGAGCCAATGGCAAGGGCTGTGCAGCCAGAGGGGGAGAGCTGGAGAGTGATTCAGACGGCCAGGGGGACACAGGCACCAGCCCCAGCAGAGAGCTCCATGGTGTCCTGAGGGAGGAGGCGGTGGGCGGGTTCTAGTGGATCACAGTGCACAGGAGGTCAGAGCCTAGCGGGAGACCAGCTGACTTTTTTTTATTTTTAATTTTATTGTTTTTGTTTTTGTTTTTGTTTTTTACAGAGAGGAAGGGAGGGATAGAGAGTTAAAAAAAAACCATTGATCAGCTGCCTCTTGCACACTCCCTGTTGGGGATGTGCCCGCAACCAATCCGCCTGTGAGTGCTGATGAGCTCTTGATCGGAATTGAACCTGGGATCCTTCAGTCCACAGGCCGACGCTCTCTCCACTGAGCTAAAACCGGTCAGGGCCCAGCTGACTCTTGATGAAATTGGGGATGGGGAGGTTTGGTGGCCCAGACGGGGAAGAGGAGAGAGGTGGGTGGGTGAGAGATACCTAGGACGGGGGAGCTTGGGGAACACCCGGCCTTGAGGCTGGCTGGGAGCAGGAGGTCCCACGGGGGAGGCTGGGGTTGCAGGTCTGTGGAGCCCAGTGTGGAGCATGCTGGGTTCCGGGTGCCATGACCACCCGTGCAGGTGCAGGCTGGGCATCCTTGCTGTGCAGGTGTGGCTGCAGCCCCAGGATGGAGGAGCCCACCTGATGGGTTAAACAGAGAAGGTAGACCGGAGACCGGGATGGCAGGACACACAGGCTGTATTGGAGGGAAGGGGACCCCTGCCGGCTGCTTCCACGGAGAGGAGCGGAAGAGAGCGAGCGAGGGGCGTACAAGCACCTTTAAGGATAGAGGGCAGGGCTTAGGGCACTCAGCACAGGCTGATTGATTAGGGACCTAGGGACTTAGGAATCAGGGGCTTAGGGTATTTGGCAGATGCTGATTGGTAGTTCAGAGCTCAGGTGGGGTTTATGTCTATCCATCAACTGAGGGAAGGGAGGACCTATCACCACCCAGAGGGCAGGAAGGATTGAGTTCACCAGCACTCACAGGCGGACTGAGCTCACCAGCACTCACAGGCGGGCCGAGCTCACCAGCACTCACAGGCGGGCTGAGCTCATCAGCACTCACAGGCGGATTGAGTACACCAGCACTCACAGGCGGACTGAGCTCACCAGCACTCACAGGCGGTGGCAAGTGGCTCTGCACAGGAGCCGACAGAGGATGCACCTGGGGCATGTGGGAGGTGGGGCAGCACAGAGGAGAAGAGGGCAGCCGGGGGATGGCACTGGGAGGCCAGGCGGCCTGTTCCAGTTTGGTTTTAATAGTGAGAGTCCCCTCCCATGTGACCCAGCAAGTCCGCCTTAGGTATAGACTCAAAGGAACTGAAACCGGGACGGCCCACGGGAACATGGCAATGGATGTTCGTGGCATTACCGTTCGCCACAGCCACCACATGGGAACAACCCGCGGGTCCATCAACAGCCACACAGTTAACAAGCTGGCCCACCCACACAACCGGCTAATAGGAGGCCATAAGAAGGAAGAGGCCTGGAGAACACGCCGAGTGAGAGAACCAGGCACAGAAGGTGACGTTGTGTGTGAAATGCCCAGAGCAGGCAAACCACAGAGACAGAAAGCAGCCGTGGTTCCTCTGGGCCTGGGGGCGGGTAGGATGGCTCTTCACACACACGGGTTTCCTTTTGGGGCATGAAAATCTGGAACAAGAGAGAGATGGTGGCTGTTCAACATGAGGAATGTTCTAATGCCACTGAACTGTTTACTTAAAAAGTTGTTGACAAAGGCAAATTTAATGTTTTTTTTTTTAATTATTATTTTCTAATAACTAAAGGCCAGATGCATGAATTTGTGCACCCATAGGGTCCCTCATCCAGGCCTGAGGGGTCAGGCCAAAACCAGTTCTCTGACATCCCCCAAGAGATCCCAGATTGTGAGAGGGTGCAGAACATGCCGAGGGACCCCCTCCTCCCCCACCCACCACGATCTGTGGTGGGGAGGGACATGGGAGGTTGGCCAGTCAGGGAAGGACTGCAGGAGGGCTATAGGGCGAGTCTGACCTGTCTTGCTCAATCCTGATTGGCCGGACCCCAGTAGCAAGCTAACCTACCAGTCGGAGTGCCTGCCCCCTGGTAGTAAGTCCATGTCATAGCAACTGGTCAATTGATTGACTGTCTGCCCCCTTGTGGTCAGTGCGTGTCATAGAGAGCGGTTGAGCAGCCTTAGCATCTCATTAGCATATTATGCTTTGATTGATTGAGCAGATGACTGGACACTTAGAATATTAGGCTTTTATCCTATATAATAAAAGGCTAGCCAAAACCGGTTTGGCTCTGCGGTAGAGCGTCGGTCTGCGGACTGAAGGGTCCCAGGTTCAATTCCGGTCAAGGGCATGTACATTGGTTGCAGGCACATCCCTGGTAGAGGGTGTGTAAGAGGCAGCTGGTCGATGTTTCTCTCTCATTGATATTTCCAGCTCTCTATATCTCTCCCTTCCTCTCTGTAAAAAATCAATAAAATATATATATTTAAAAAAAATGGCTAATATGCAAATGAAGCAAACAGCAGAACAATGGGTTGTGATGACCTGCACTGACCACCAGGGAGCAGATGCTCAATGCGGAGCTGCCCCCTGGTGGTCAGTGCTCTCCCACAGGGGGCGTGCTGCTCAGCCAGAAGCCTGGCTCACGGCTGTGAGCACAGTGGTGGTTGGGGAAGCCTCTCCCGCCTCCATCCAGGCGGGCAGTAAGGAGTGAGGGGTCCCAGACTGCGATAGGGCGCAGACTGGGCTGAGGGACCCCTGCTCCCAGGTGCACGGATTTTGTGCCCCGGGCCTCTAGTGTAGGATAATAGGGCCCTGAAGTCACCTCCTGGAAACCCCTCAGTTCTGGGCAAGCCAGGATGGCAGGTTCCTACCACACAGGGCTTGTGAGGGGAGCATGTGCTTTGGTGGCTGCGGTGCAGGGCAGGACAAGGGTTGGGCTGAGGGGTGAGGGGTGGGGGGCTGTGGAGGCAGCTGGCAGGGAGCAGGGCAGATGGGAAGCTGGGAAGGTGCCTGTCCAGGGGCTTTCCCCAGCAATCTGACGTGTGTTTCAGTGCTGGGAGGTCAGTAAATGCAAGGCATTAAAAAACAACTTTTTTTTTCCTAAATGGGGAGAGAAAAATATTGTCAATAAGAATGACCCAAGAGGCAGGTAACCTTAACGAATGAAGCACACACCCAATTAGAAAAACTGGTTGTCGAAAGGTCAGAGGTCAGTGACTCACAGGAGAGGAACCAGCTTGGGAATAAGAGGCCCCTCCAGGGCGAGGCCAGGAGCCTGAGCAGGGTCTGGAGGGGGTCATGCAGCAGCATTGAGCACCCATCCCTGTTGTGTTCCTGGGTCTGGGTTGGCCTGGGTGAGTCTGCCCTGGTCTTGAGGGGCTGGTGTGTGAGCAGGAGAGTCTGGGGAGCTAGCAAACCTAGGGAGGCAGATGGCCACAGGGACTGCCTTCCCACCCAGGTTCAGGGGCATCAGCTCCTCATCCTGTGCCCCTCGAGGAACCAGCTGCACAGGAAGACCTTTACCGAACAGGACCCGCTGGCACCTGATCGCAGCCCGCCAGCCCCCGGACAGTGAGGAGTCCGTGTCCCTCGTTCCTGAGCTCCAGTCTGTGGTGTTGTGGTGGTGGCCTGAGCCAACAAGGACACCATCCCGGCTTCTCTGAGGCCTCAGACCACACGTGCCTGATCCACGGCCAACTGTCCTTCCTGTGGTCCAGCCCGCAGACCACCTGCCTGGACAGGGGGCTGCTGTGTAAGTGGCAGAGGGCTGAGAGCTGAGGAGAGGGTGCTGCCCAGGGGAGGAGAGAAAGCAGGGTGCCGAGGGGCGGGACAGAGCCCCGGATCCACCGCAGAGGGAGGAAGAGCGCCCCCTGGCAGAGCACTGTGTTCAGGGCCTTGCTCCGGGTGCTCGGCCTGCAGCAAGCACCAGCGGAGAGGCTTAGCGAGTGAGCGAACGTGCTGAAATACAGAAGCAACCATACTTTGGCAAAGACTGCTGTTTGGATTTCAACCCTTCTAGTCTGGCTCCTGCACCTGATTAAACACAGGATATTTACCTCAGCTTCCAGGTGGAGACCTGGAGGCTAAGGCAATTTTCCTTTGCCTGGGACCAGGACCACAGGAGATTGATTCCCATTGACTCAGTAGCTTCAGGGATAGAAACTGTAGATAACCTTTGAGCTCTGCTTCTGTAGTGTCGGCTATTGCAAGATAGGGCCACATTCCAATGTTCCCAGCCTTTAGAATTTAGAACAAAGGGAAATCCCTGTGGTTTGAACCTTTAAAAAGGACTGCCTAACCCTGGAACAGCCCGGTCGTGTGGAGTCCACCTGCGTGTGGTGCTCTTGCGGCCGTCCTGGCCAGTGTTTCAATAAATCATTGCCTGCCTTTTTAATCAATCATCAGCCTCCAGTGGTCTTATTTTGAACCCAGGGTTCGACCCCACAACGTAATGACCGTGCTGGCGTCTGTGTGCAGGACCGTGGGGTGCCCTCTGGACGGCTGGCTTATCGGGGGCAAGACTCCGGTGCTCACTGGTATCCCCGCCAGGCGACCACCCACTGCTGTGATCCTCCCTCTTGATGGGACTGGAAAAAACTCCGACACCAGATCAGAAGTCATCTTTCAAGAGCCGGGGGCTGTGCCCATTTGGCCTAGTACAGATGCCAGCATCGGGGCCACGGCTGCTGCTCACGACACAAACCAGAACCCAGGCGGTGTCTGCAGGGAGCCTGCTGTGAATTCACTGGGCTGTGATGAGACTCCCCGCCCCCTCCCCGGTCCCTGACGTCTGAGCGGACGGCGCTTTGCCATTCCGCTGTGGATGTCCGGCTGCCTCTTACCTACAGACTCAGCCCCGGAGGGAGGAGGGCCCTTCCAGGAGCTTCTACCTCGCTTTCCCCACCATCACGGCTCCAGGGCAAATGGAGCGTTCCCTCTGGGGAAACCGGAGTCTCACTGCGCTTTCTTCTGTCCTGGAGCCGGGACTGGCCCCGCCCCCTCCGTGGCCCTGGGCGTGGTGCACAGCCCGCACACTTTGTTTCCCGTTGTAACGTTTGTGTTGTATTTCTGTTGATGGCGAGAGACACCGGCCTCTCATTTCTGGTAGAGCTTTACAGTTTCTTGTTTTTATTCCAGGCTTTAATGAAACACTTAAACAAATTTAAAGAAAAATCCTGGAGCCGGGACAGGGGGAGCGTCTGGGTGTGCCCCAATTATGCCCCAATTAATCGATTATCTGTCTAGACTCAGTGGACAAACGCAGGTGACCAGGACTCAGCAATAACGGCCTATCCGCTGGTACTTCCATGTCTAGGCAGCTGAGCCAAACCGGAACACGTGACACACAGATAGAATCAGTCAATCACACAGGGTTTATTGACCTATTCCGAGTGGGTCCTAGGCTCCAGCAAAGGCCACCTGGCGATGTACACCGAAGGACAGACAACGAAGACAGAGACAGGCAGGCGGCCGCAGTGGTTCAGGCTCAAACCGCAGAGCAATCAGGGGCTTGTCTCGGAGCGATGTGGAGTCCTCCTCTATTTGGGCAGGTGACCTCAGCTGGAGCTGGTCCCGGGGTTATATGGACCAGGGTCAACAACTGTGTCCTTATCAGTGTGGCCAGACGCTGTGCCTTATGCTGGGAGCAGGGCGTTTACACTTAAGGGCACAGAGCTTTCACATCAAGATAGTGAGGTGTTCACTAACTTTGGGAGCTACAGAGTATTGGGGGTTTCCCTACAGCAAGCATTTCACACAAAAATGAGAGGGGTTACGTTATTATAACAGAGTGCTCTGGGCCAGGATCCTGCAGGGACCACAGCCCCTGCTCTCTGCCTCCCCCTGCTGGCCGCCCCATGCGGGCAGGGCTCTCTCACTTGTGCAGTTGTCTATTCACGTTTGGGGTACACACCCACCGAGTGCTCACTCCAGGCCATGGCCCCTCTCCCTGCCCCAGGGGTCCAGGGACGGCCCGAAGACACAGCTTTGCCCTCGAAGGGCCTCAGGACAGCGGGTGCTTTTGGGGAAATGGCTGGAGCGGGGTTGGGGCGACAAAGCTGGAGCTGTTTCTGGGGGTGCTCAGCGCTGAGCCATTGGGACCCCTCAGAGGGCACAGGGGCCTGAGCCTGGAGCCGCGCCAGTAGCGGGCTGAGTGAGCTGGGCACTGGGGACCGGCTCCTGGCCAGCACCATGGGGTGCTGACCTCAGCTGGTCGCTGCGCTTGCCTGCGGGATGCTTACAGGGGAGGGAGAGAGGGGAGCCTGCAGTTAATATCCATGGCCACACGAGGGCGCGCCGGACGCACGCTCTCCTTGGAGGAGGCTGTCGCCCGGGCAGGCGCTGGTGGAGCAGGCGCCCTGACACCTGGCCACTGTGCGGTGTGTGTGTGTGTGTGTGTGTGTGTGTGTGTGTGTGTGTAAGGGGGGCGCCTGGGCTGCCTGGACTCCGAGGGGCGCGGTGGACAGGCGACCGTTAAACTCCAACTTCTTGGCGTTGGCACCCCTTCCTCCGAGTTGGGGATCCTCGTTCAGGGGATCCCTCCGCTCACCCAACTCTGTGCCTCTGGGGGCTATGTGTCACTGAGTGAACTTTTTCTTCTTCTTCTCCTTCTTCTTCTTTAAAAAAAATATACTTTATTGATTTTTTACAGAGAGGAAGAGAGAGGTACAGAGAGTTAGAAACATCGATGAGAGAGAAACATCCATCAGATGCCTCCTGCACAACCCCCACTGGGGTTGTGCCCGCAGCCCAGGTATGTGCCCTTGACCGGAATCGAACCTGGGACCCTTCAGTCCGCAGACCGACACTCTATCCACTGAGCCACACCGGTTTCGGCAGAGTGAACTTCTGATGTGCTGCTTCCTCTTTGCGGGGCTGCTCCCCTCTCTCCAGGATCCATGCCCATATCCTTCGTGCAAGAACCTTTCCTGGTGACCTTTCCCGGGCCGGGCCTCTCGGAGCAGGGCCAGCGTGTCTCCGGACGGGATGTGTGTGCTGCACGCACCGCGCTGGCGGGGCTGAGTGGCGCCCCACAGGTCGGTCTGGGTCCTCCTCTCTGAAACCAACGGATGTTCCATGACTTGGCACCTGATGGTATTAGGATCTGGGGAGGAGGAGCTTCCCCTGGATTATGGGGGGGGATCCCCCCTAAAGGCAGCCACAGAGGTCTTTCTGAAAGGCCCACAGAGGCATGCGGACGCGGAGGCAGGGATGCAGCGATGTGGCTGCCACTCCAACTTACAAAAAGAGAGAAAATAAATGCATTTCTGTTGTTTCACCTGCCAGCTTTGGTCTTTTGTTGCTGCAGCCCCGGGAAATGCACCCCCCCCCCTCCCTCAGAACACGGGGTCCCGTTCCTCTACATCCCCCCGAGCTCTGCGGGCGCCTGTGGTTGTAAGTTTCCCTTTCTGACAGCTGTGAGCTCTGGGATTCTGCCGGCCATGCCCAGCATCATGTCTGCTCTCTCCCTCCTTTTATTTTTAATTTCTGTATTTATTAAGGTATTATCCCTCCTCTTTTAATAAAGGCAGGTTTACAGGGTGTGCTTTGACAACGTTCACCAATGTTAAGTGTGCACTGTGACAACTTTTTGACAGATGCTGTCTCGCAAGGCTTCCTGCGCCCCCTGGCGGCGGTGGAGAGAATAGGAGGCAGCCCAGGCTGTCACATCCTCTCCTTGACCCACCTCCTTAGTGCCAAGAGCCATCGCCCCTCAACACCACGCCTTTGCTGTCCGCGGTCTGTCGCCAGGGGCCCCTCTGGCCTCTGACTGACACAGCTTTCACTCATGGCCAGGCTGGTGCATTCCTGGGCTGCCTACCAAAGTACCACAAACTTGGGGGCTTGAAGGAACAGACATTTATTTTTCACGGTTTCGGGAGCCAGAGATCTGAAATCAAGGTGTCAACAGCTTAGTTCTTTCCAGAAGCTCCGAGGGAGAATCTGTGACGTGCTTTTCCTGGCTTCTGGTGGGCGATTCTTGGCATCCTTTGGCCTATAGACCCATCAATCCAGTTTCCGCCTTTGCCTGCCCATGGCCTTCCCCCCCTTTCTTTTTTCTTTTTTATTTCTTTTTTATTTTTTTCAAAAAAATATATTTTATTGATTTTGTACAGAGAGGAAAAGAGAGGGACAGAAAGTCAGAAACATCGATGAGAGAGAAACATCCATCAGCTGTCTCTTGCACACCCCCCACTGGAGATATGCCCGCAACCAAGGCACATGCCCTTGACCGGAATCAAACCCAGGGCCCTTTTTTCTTTCTTTCTTTCTTTTTTTTTAAATATTTTTAGCCGAAACCGATTTGGCTCAGTGGATAGAGCGTCGGCCTGTGGATTGAAAGGTCCCAGGTTCGATTCCGGTCAAGAGCATGTATCTTGGTTGTGGATACAGCCCCAGTAGGGGGTGTGCAAGAGGCAGCTGATCAATATTTTTATTGATTTTTTTTTACAGAGAGGAAGAGAGAGTGATAGAGAGTTAGAAACATCTGTGAGAGAGAATCATCGATCAGCTGCCTCTTGCACACCCCCTACTGTATCCACAACCAAGATACATGCTCTTGACCGGAATCGAACCTGGGACCTTTCAGTCCACAGGCCGACGCTCTATCCACTGAGCCAAACCTGTTTTGGCGTCCTCTCTCTTTTCTTGTAAAGGACAATAGCATGGCTCTTAGGACTCACCCTAACCCAGGATGGCCTTGACCCCATTCCATCTGCAAGGACCCATGTGTGAGCCGTCACATTCAGAGGTTCCTGGTGGACATGGTATTGAAGGGACGCTGTGCCAACCCTCCTTGCCTGGGGAAGGGAGCCGGGCTCTACACGGATCTGTTTCTTTAAAAAATTTTTTTTTCTTTTTTAACTTTAGAGAAAAAGAGGAAGGAGGATGGGGAGAAAGAGAGAGAGAGAAACAAGGATTTGTTGTTCCTCTTATTGATGCTTTCATGGGCTGATCCTGCATGTGCCCTGACTGGGATTGCACACTCAACCTTAGTGTGTGGGACGATGCTGTGACCAGTGAGCTGCCCAGGGATTGGAACCTCACCCAGCACCCTTTCCCGGACCCCTTTCCTGCTGCAGTCGGCCAGAGCTGGTGTGGCTGGTCTTCAGGGAGTCCCTGGCCCAAGAGCCAGCAGATGTGTGGCCAGGGTGCCACAGGGGCCGAGTGTGGGATGGACAGGTCCAGCAAGAGACCTGGCCATCTCCCTTTCCCCATCCTGCAGGTTTGGCCTGGCTCCTTGGCGATGTATACCATCTGACCCATACACTCCTGCACATCCTCACCCAAGACACACAGCTTCCTGCAGGCTGGGCCCTGGCTGTGGGGCAGGAAGGGCGTGCGCCCATCCCTTCCTCCCCCCTGGTTCTCCCACACCTGCAGCAAACCGTCACAGCCTGTGGCTATGTCCCTGAAAGCAGGAGGCGTTGTCATGGACACCAGACCACCCTCCCCTCCCTCCCCTGGTCCTCAGGCCCTGCTTGCCAGGGGAGCCGCCCCTCAGCCACGAGTGGAACCACTCCTCTCACCGGTCACTGGTCAGCGGTCACCGGTCACCGTGGGTGGGTGGTGAGGGCTGCTCCTCCCGCTCCTCCTCCCGGCGATGGCTCTCCCAGCTGTCAGGCGTGCAGCCCTGGCCCCCCCTCCCCCCCAGGGATCTATGCACGCCTGGCAGCCCCTCTGATGGCGCCGAGCCTTCACTCCAGTTCTGCTCTGTGACTGCAGACTCTACCTCGTCACCTCATCCCCTCGTCACCTCTGCATCTGCCACCTCCCTCAGTTTCCTCTTTGCCTTGAGCCAGTCTCAGACCTCTTCGCTAATAAATGGGGAGTGAGGGGCGATTAAAATGTATGTTTTTAGAGCAGTTTTAGGTTCATTGAAAGTGTGTAAAAGTGCCCACTCGCAGTGTCCCTCCGCAAATGGTGGTCATTGGTGCGGCACTTTCGTTACAGCTGAGGAGCTGCTGGGGGCCCACTGTTCTTAGTTGAAGCCCACGGCTCCCCACACTGGGCCCAGGTAGGACCCGTGGTCAGGCCGTGTCGGGCCCACAGCTCCTGCAGGGCTGCCGCTGGGCCTCCCGTGACTTCGACAATGTGAAGGCGCCGCAGGCTTCGCTCCCATGGACTCCGGCGGCCGCCGGAGTGCTCTTCTCACCACAGCTCCCACCTAACAACCACGGAGGAGCATCTCTTTGAAAGGTCACACTCAGGTGTGGGTTTAAAAGGTCACATTCAGGCCGAAACCGGTTTGGCTCAGTGGATAGAGCGTCGGCCTTCGGACTGAAGGGTCTCCGGTTTGATTCCGGTCAAGGGCATGTACCTTGGTTGTGGGCACATCCCCAGTAGGAGGTGTGCAGGAGGCAGCTGATTGATGATTCTCTTTATCAATGTTTCTAACTCTCTATTCCTCTCTCTTCCTCTCTGTAAAAAAATCAATAAAATATATTTTAAAAATATAAAAGGTTACACTCAGGTGTGGGTTTAAAAGGTCACACTCAGGCTCAGTGGGGCCTCACCTCCTCCCCAAGAAGTGACCACATGAGCTCCTTGCAGAGCCTGACAGGTGCACACAGCAGCCTTGGGGACACACACTCCCTCCCCACTCCCTCCAGCCGCCATCAATGTTCATTTAAAAAAAAATCTTTATTGTCTATATTATTATAAATGTTCCTCATTTTTTCCCCCTCCATTGCTCCTCTCCACCAGGTTCCCACCCCACCCTCTGCCCTTTCCCCACCCCCTATTGTCCTCATCCATAGGTGCACAGTTTTTGTTCAGGCTCTTCCCACACCCCCCACTCCCCTTTTCCCCAAGAATCGTCAGTCCACTCCCCTTCCATACCTCTGATTCTATTATATTCAACAGTTAATATTGTTCATCAGGTTTTTTAATTTCCTTAGCTTTTAGTTTCACTTGTTGATAGTTACGTATTTGTTGATCATAACTTTTATCTATATCTTCTTCTTCTTCCTAAAGAACCCCTTGCAGCAATTCATATAATTCTGGTTCGGCAGTGATGAACTCCTTTAGCTTTTTATTTTTTTATTTTATTATTATTTTTTTTATTATTGAAGCTCTTTATCTGACCTTCGATTCTGAGTGATAGCTTTGCTGGGTAGAGTATTTTTGGCTGTAGGTTCTTGCTATTCATCACCTTGAATATTTCTTGCCATTCCCGTCTGGCCTGCATGGTTTCTGTTGAGAAATCAGCTGACAATCGTATGGGTGCTCCTTTATAGGTAACTACCTTCTTTGCTCTTGCTTCTTTTCATATTCTCTCTTTGACTTTTGCTCTTGGCATTTTAATTATGATGTGTCTTGGTGTGGTCATCTTTGGATTCCTTTTGTTTGGGGTTCTGTGCACTTCCTGGACTTGTTTTTTTTAAAAAAATATATTTTATTGATTTTTTTACAGAGAGGAAGGGAAAGAGATAGAGAGCTAGAAACGTTGATGAGAGAGAAACATCGACCGGCTGCCTCTTGCACCCCCCCCCCCCCCCCAGGGATGTGCCCACAAACAACACACATGCCCTTGACCGGAATCGAACCCGGGACCTTTCAGTCCACAGACTGACGCTCTACCACTGAGCCAAACCGATTTTGGCCACTTCCTGGACTTGTAAGTCTAGTTCTTTCCCCAGGTGAGGGAAGTTTTCTGTCACTATTTCTTCCAATATGTTTTCAGTATCTTGCTCTCTCTCTTCTGCTGGGACCCCCATAATTCTGATGTTGGTTCGCTTGAAGTTTTCCCAGAGGTTTCTTACATTATATTCAACTTTCTGGATTCTCTTGTCTTCTTGCTTCTGGGGAGGAGTGTATTCGGGGTCTGTATATTCCAAATCTTTGACTTGATTCTTGCGATTTTCCATTCTGTTTTCAGGACTCTGTATAATATTTTTATTTCAGACAATGTATTCTTTATTTCTAGTTGATCCATTTTCATATCCTCATAGGTCTTGTTTATTTTATCGGCCTTTTCTAGGAAATTCTTGAAAAACCTTATAACTGTGGTTTTGAACTCTATATCCAGCCGCTTGTTGTCCTCCATTTCTTTCGTCTGTGATCTGTTTCCTTTTCTCGGCATTTTTGCAGCTTCCCTGAGTTGGTAGGGAGGCTTTATGTGCTAAGGTGTCCTATATGGTTCAGTGGGTCAGCCTGCCCAGTTATCTGAGGTGGACATTCTTGGTGCACCCGTTTGTGGACTGTGTGCACAGCCTTGTTGTAGTTAAGTCTTGATTGTTGTTGGTATCAGTGGGAGGACTTGACCTCTAGGCCAACTGGCTGTGAGGATCAGCTGTGTCTATGCTGGGAGAACTTCTGTGCTGGAGACAGCCTTATGAGACAAGACTTGCAAAATTGCAAATGCCTCTGTACTCAGCTTGGATGGGGTAGAGTCTTAGGGCTGAGCAGACAGTCTTGGCTTTCCATCATTCCTGCCCTATGAGGCCCCTGGGTCTCAGTGTCCCTCAGTAATCGCTGTAAGCACCTCTGAGAGTAAGCCACTCTTGAGTTTTTCCCACTGCCAGACAGTCCAGTTTCTCCCACAATGAATCTGCATTCCTAGATTATCGCCTAGAACTGGAGTTTAGTGTACTGGGGGAGCTTTCATTTCTTAAGCGCTAGAGAAAGCCAGTGGCACATTCAGCAGTCAGTTATCTCTGCACACACTTATGCACACACCTTCAGACCTCTGCCTTTCACAGCTTCCCTGTGTTTCCACCTGATAGTCCAGATTTCCCCCATAGAAGCCTGGGTCACGAGGGTCTTGCCCGGAACTGGGGTTCAGTGCAGTCGGAACTGGGTTCAGTGCAGTAGAGAGCTTTTATCTCCTTCCTGCTAGAGAAAGCCCTCCAGGCACTCAGTCACCCATATGCCCATCTCAATACTTTAGCCTTTTGAGCTCCTCTGATTCTCCATGTGCTTTCCTCTTTCCTTCTAGTTGTAGAATTTCCACTCAGCCAGCTTTCCTGTGGTTTTGGATGATGTTTGTTTTGTCTTTTAGTTGTAGTTTTGAAATTGTTGTGCGAGGCAGCAGTTTAGGTATTTACCTATGGCACTATCTTCCACCTTATTTCTTTAAATGAAATGTGCCCATTCCCAAGAGACACTGATTCTAAGATATCTATGGCATCCAAACACATGGAAAACGTCCACAGGCCTCTGTTATATTTTTAATGTCCAAGGGCACTTGATTATTATCTGCTTGATCTGAGAAGGGAACAGTAGGTAATCTTTGTATCATGAATTCAGTGTCTTCTCCTTCATCCCAGAAAACTTACTCAAACTTCTATTTCTCATCATTGCTAGTTGAAAAGGTTTGAATAACCTTTTTTCCCCCCATTTGTTTTTACTTTGGTTTCTCATTTTCCAATTAAACGCTTTCCTGATCAGCCCCAACAGTTTTTTTAAAAAAATATATATTTTATTGATATTTTACAGAGAGGAAGGGAGAGAGATAGAGAGCTAGAAACGTTGATGAGAGAGAAACATCAACCAGTTGCCTCTTGCACACCCCCCATAGGGGATGTGCCCGCAACCAAGGTACATGCCCTTGACCGGAATCGAACCTGGGACCCCTCAGTCTGCAGACCGACGCTCTACCACTGAGCCAAACCGGCCTCGGCAGCCCCAACAGTTTTTATCATATGTAAGAACAAATCATTTAAATTTTGTGCTTGTTTATGCCAAGACTTACCACCATAAACAAGTATACTTAGAAAGAGGAAAGGAGAGGGATAAAGAGATAGAAACATTGATGAGAGAGGAACATCATTGATCAGCTGCCTCCTGCACGTCCCAGACTGGGGATTGGGCCAACAATCTGGGCATGTGCCCTGATTGGGAATCAACCCAGGGACCTCTCTCAGTCTGCAGACCGACGCTCTATCCTCTGAGCCAAACCGTTCTCGGCTACCTAGCGACCTCTTGGTTCCTTGGCTGACACTCACCTGCTGAGCCACACCATTGGGTGCAAGAATATTTTTCTAATAAACAGAAACAACTGTGTTTATTAACAGATCAAATGCTGCCTGGAATCTATCAGCCTGGCTGGCTAGTGGACTATTTGATTCTGTTCTAAGGCGACTGGGCGGAAACCTGGGATTCCCAGATGCCATTCCTCTGTTTTTTGTTTTTTTTTTTTTTTAAATATATTTTATTGATTTTGTACAGAGAGGAAGGGAGAGAGATAGAGAGTTAGAAACATCGATGAGAGAGAGTGTCATCGATCAGCTGCCTCTTGCACACCCCCTACTGGGGACATGCCCGCAACCAAGGTACATGCCCTTGACCGGAATCGAACCTGGGACCCTTCAGTCCCCAAGCCGACGCTCCATCCATTGAGCCAAACCGGTTTCGGCCCATTCCTCTGTTTTGCCGGGACCAAAGGTTGTCTATTGATGGATCACTCCCCCTCCTCCTGGGGTGACCCCAACTGCAGGAGGGAGAGGAGGGCCTGGGTCCTGACCATGATTCCAGTCTCATGGCTCTCACCATCTTCCTCTGTGCGGGGTGACCCTCTCCAGCCCCTGCCAAGATCTGAGTTGCCTAGGCCCATCAAGTTCAAGGTGGCCCCACCTCCATGTGTCCTGCTTCATACCAAGCTCCAGAGCAGTGGGCTGCACTTCTCCCCAAGCCCCTCTTCTTCCTCCCCTCCTTCTATTCCCAGCGGCCATCACTGATGCCGGGTCTTCCTTCTTTGCTCTGAGTTGATACCGTGCCTTTGTCTGCTGCTGTGCTGTCACCGAGGCTGGGCCCAGGAGGATGGGCAGGTTGATTGGGCCATTCAGGCACCCCACTTCACTGGGAGGCCACTGGGTTCCCATTTCCACAGCTTTCTGGCACCAGCTGCCTCGTTGGCCTCCCTCTGCCCTGTGGCTTCCTGGGACATCCCCACCAGTCTTTTCCCCCAGACACACTTCGGGGTCACATTGAATATTCCAGACTTGCCTGCAGTTCACATTCTATTGGGATTTGAAGAGTTGATATTTGATGACACTGTCTTTTTAACCTTGAATGACATTTTATTTTTTGTGAATTTCCTTGTAAGGAAGCTGGTGGTTGTTACAGACTCTGGTTTAGGAATGTAAGGGCCCAGCCATGAATGGAGTCTTTATCATCATGGCTTCGCATTAGTTACACTGAGAGTAACAGATGAGTTTCTGCTTCTTTCTCTCCTGATTTGTGTTTAAAACATTTATCTTGCATGCAGACACCTTGGGAACCTTCATCTTAAAACATTTTCAAGTGAGGCTTTTGGCTTTTCTGAGAAGAAGATCGTATGATCTGCCAATGATAGTCACGTGGTTCCTTCCCAAGACCCTGAAACCTCTTGTTTGTGTTTTGGACAGATTTGCTCGAACTAATCAAATGCTGTCATTGTCTCAGGCCTGGTGGTGGGGGGCGGGAAGTCTGGGTCCAGCATCAGGCTGGGCGTTGGGGCCTGTGGCTTCTCTCTGATCCCTCTGTGACTTACCTTCCTGTCATCTTGGCCTGGGAACCAGCCCCAACCCACATCCACTGCTGAGGTGGGTAAAGGTCAGGCCTCAGTCCAGACTAGAGGCAGGGAGGGAGGAAGCCCGCCCTTATCACCCAATGTCTCGCCCCCGGGCCTGAATGACTTGCTGTGTCTGTGAGCCCAGCCCATTCCCTCCTGGGTGCTCACTCCCCCCACCATGGGGCCCCTGGCCATGTGGGAACCTGGTTGTTTCCTGTGGAGATTCCCAGTGTCCCCTGAGGATTCTGATTCTAGGTGCCCCCGGACACAACAGCATCTCAGCAAGGGTGACAGGGACTCTGGCCCCAGGAGGGAATGATGGGTTTCTAGGGATGTGAGCTCACCTAAGTGCTGGAACGTATCCCTCGGTGGTCCCCTCGCTGGGCTCATGGGGAGAGAGAACCTGGCGTGGTTCAGGAGTGTGGGAGCCCCTCTTCCTTCTCCTCTCAGAGCATTGTCTGGTCCTATCCCATGCTTGGTGGAGAATGATTCTCAGAATGTCAAAGGGAGGAAAAGCCTGTGCCTGGCGGGTGGCCGGCCTAGTCCTGGGGTTGGACTTGGGGGACAGAGCTCCTCCACGCAGAAAGCAGGGAGGGTGAGAGGGGAGGTTGGCTCCCAGCGCTGTGTGGGTGCCGGGAGTGTGCAGGACGTGAGGAGAGGTGAGGAGAACTAGCAGTAAATCGGCACCTCTCACACCCTTTGCCCTGCATGTTGACAAAGCTTGATAATGCATAGGATGGATGCGGACAGCTGAGCAGAGGTCTGAGTGTCCTGGGGCGGCCCTAACAAATGTCACAAACTTGGACCTTTAGACAAAACCTTATTCTGTCCCAGTGTTGGAGGCTGGAAGTCTACCATCAAGGTGCCAGCAGGTCCCACTCCCTCCAAAGGCCCCAGGGCAGCTGCCTCCTCCATCTCATGGTGCTGCTGGCCATCTCTGTCTGCAGGTCCAGCGAGTCTATTCTTTTTGGGGAGCACCATGAGCCTCAAAAGTAAGAGGGGGCAGGGGAGGCTGGGCCTGCTGCTGTTCTTCACCCCCCTTTTGGCTCAGGAGCCAGCCCCCACCCCATCTGTGCCCCTGCTCTGTTTTGTTTCAGAGCATCTGACTTACTAATTATTTATTTAGTTCCTCTCCCGAGGATAGGCTTATCGATTTTAGGGAGAGGAAGGGAGAGAGAGGTGTGAGGAACATCAATCTGTGGTCTCTTGTATTTGTCCTGGTTGGGGAATGAACACATAGGTATGCGGCCTGACTGGGAATCGAACCTGAGACCCTTCCGTGTATTGGATGATGCAAAGCATCACATTTGTTTCTTTTTCATGTGCACTATCATCTTACTATTGAAATGTATCCAGAACCAATATTCTTATTGTTTTTATTTTTTCTGAGTCCTCACCCAAGGATATTTTTCCATTGGTTTTTTGAGAGAGTGGGAGAGGCAGAGACAGAAAGAAACATTGATGTGACCTATTGATTGTTTGCCTTCTACAAGAACCTGCAACCAAGGTAGGTGCCCTTGACCAGAATCACACCTGGGACCTTTCAGTACGCAGCCTGACGTTCTATCCACTGAGCAAAACCAGCTAAGGCTTCAACACCAATACTGAATATCTTCTCAGAGAGGACCCCACATATTTCCTGTCTGATAGCTGATCTACTGGTCATCGCTGATCCCCCTGAAGGGATAAGCCCCGACTTCTTCTATGCCCCACCCCAAAAGAGATTGGCATCCCATTGGGGCAGTCTGGGCAGGAGCATAAAGGGGCTCAGAGGGGTCCAGCAGTAGAAGGCAGAGAGGCCTAGCATGGTGAGGACGCTGCTCAAAGCCACATCCTGTCCATTCCCAGGTCCCTGCCCCAGATCTCCTCACTGGCTCTCCCCTTCCCCTCCTCTCTCCCCCTTCAGATGATGTGGCTGCTGGTCCTGACTCTCCCCTGTCTGGGGGGCTCTGAGCCTATGACCTCAGGTGGGTGCTGACCCCCAGGCCTGGCTTGTCTCTGATCCCCTGACTCTGACCTCTCAGAGGCCGCCCCTGGGATGGGGTGGAGATCCCCCTGAAGATGGTTGTGGGAGGGACTGAGGATGGGGCCATGCTGAGTGCCGGGAAGTGGTGCCTGGGTCCCTGATGGCTCCTCCTCTGCTTCCCCAGATCCCGGCCCAGGGACTGAGCTGGTGGGCATCGTGGGAGGACACGATGCTTCAAAGGGGGCGTGGCCGTGGCAGGTGGGCCTGTGGTTCCGGAATGAAGCTGACTTGGATTGGAGTCTCATTTGTGGGGGCTCCCTCATCGACCCCCAGTGGGTGCTGACCGCTGCCCACTGCATTCCAGGGTAAGTCCCTCCTCTGCCAGCACCCAGCATGGGGGTGGGGGACAACATGGGAGGCATGTGATGTGTGCTGTGGGCAGATCCTGGGTTCATTTGGTGCAGACCCCCCACCAGGATTCAGCTTCCTGGAGCTCCCCTTGCCCACCACAGAGGGGAGGTCTCTGGGCTCTGAGGGGCTGGCCCACTTCCTGCCACAGCCTCTCAGAAGTATTTGGCCTCTTTCCCCAGGAAAAACCCAAAACATCAGCACTTTAAGGTCCAACTAGGAGGAGTGAGACCCTCATGGCATGACAGTGTGATGGTGGCTAGGATCATCCGCCACCCGGAGTACAGGATTGAGGAGCGAGTAAAAGGTGGGGCAGACGTGGCACTTCTCAAACTGGAGGCCTCCGTGGGACCATCTAACCTCATCAAGTGGATCAGCCTCCCACCAGCCTCCTATGCATTCCCCACAGGCACCCGGTGCTTGGTGACTGGCTGGGGCAGGATTGGTCCTGAAGGTAAGAACCAGAATGAGTGGGAGGAGGACACTGAGGATGATGCCCTGGGGTTGGTGGGAGAAGGGCAGGCTTTACAGAGGAGGCTGCAGCTGGGGTCCCTCTGGGATCTCCCTTGGGTGTAGGAGGCACACAGCCTGAGAGGATTCTGTTCAGGAGCAGAGACCAAAGTAGCAAGAGGGAGGCATGGACATGGGCATTTTTAATTTATTTTTAATTTTTTTAGTATAATACAAGGATATTTTTTCCAGTGATTTTTAGAGAGAGTGGAAGGGAGTGGGAGAGAGAAACATCGATCTGAGAGACATATCTATTAGTTGCCTTCCGTCCGGAGCTGGGGATTGAACCTACATTCCAGGTCCTTGCCCTTGACCAAGAATCAGACCTGGGACGCTTTGGGCCAGTGCTCTAACCAAGGCATTTGTCTTCCTCACTCTGCACCAGGCCTGTGTGCTCCCTTCCGGGGTCCCGTTCTCCCTGAGTCTCCCTAGTGGGATGGAGAGGAGGAGGGAGAACTCCAGTGACCTGCTCCAGGATTCACTGTTAAATGGACAAAGTGAAATCTGACAGGAGGGCCGCTCACTCTGCATTTCTCAGGGGAAAGCACTTGCTCTTATTTTTCCCAATAAAATTGTTTGTGGATAAAAAATATATTTCTGTTTCTTTTTGGATCTTGTTGCCCCCAGTGTCAGCCTAGAGATGATCATCCCACTGTCCTAAAATGAACCCGGAGAGCTGGGGTCTTCCGTGACTCCCAGGGTCCCCCTGGGGGCGCTGAGACTCAGTGTGAGGTTCTAGAATCGTAGCCTGTGATTGGACGCCCCTCAGGACACCAGGCTCACTGGGCTTCTTCTCACAGAGCAGCTGCCAGAGCCCTACAATCTGCAGGAAGTGGAGGTCCCCATTGTGCCGGATGAGATCTGTAGGCAGCAATACCTCCGTATCGACAAGGTTGTCAAGGACGACATGCTGTGTGCAGGGAGCCCGGGCCGGGACGCCTGTCAGGTGAGACCCCCAGACTGTGGCCTTCGTCCACTGCTCCTGCCTGCAGGGACCCTGAGTATTGACTGCCTGTCTCTTCTTCCCACAGGGTGACTCTGGGGGCCCCTTGGTCTGTAAATGGAACCAAACCTGGGTCCAGGTAGGGGTGGTGAGTTGGTCATACAAGTGCGGTCTTCCCGACTTTCCTGGAGTCTATGCCCGAGTGACATCCTACTTGCCTTGGATTCGCCGTCATATTCCCTCCATTCCTTGAGCCCGGGGCCGGGCAAGGGTGCTGCCCATGTGAGATGAAGACACGCTCTCCATGGTGTCTGAGGATCTCACTGTTCCTTCCCAATGCCAGCTCTTCACAGCACCTAGCACCCTCCTTCACCGCCAGTCCCTCTGAGATCCTCCTGCCTCTGCCACCTCCATCAGTCTGTGACCCCTGACAGGCAAAAGGGAGAGGAGGGATGTGGTCTGAGGTCAGGCGGGGCACTGCAGGCCTCCTGCCTCCTCCCCACCCTCTGTAGTTCATTAAACTGCATGAAAACTGCTCTGGACTGAGTGTACTTACCTGAGGGCCGGGCCAGGGTGCCATGGGTGGTCCGTCCTGGTGGGGAACCAGGCTCTGGAAGGTGGACCAGGTGGGGATGGGCAAGTATGGCTGCAGCGTGGAAGAG
Organism: Pipistrellus kuhlii; assembly: GCF_014108245.1. Classification (NCBI taxonomy): domain Eukaryota; kingdom Metazoa; phylum Chordata; class Mammalia; order Chiroptera; family Vespertilionidae; genus Pipistrellus; species Pipistrellus kuhlii. The sequence goes on from NW_023425540.1 coordinate 91,913,540, forward strand.
GGCCACATGGGTGGACTCTCTTGGCTGGGGAGGAGGAGGAGTGTTCTGCCTGAGCTGGAGACCACAGCCCGGCGGGCGGCTCCCGGAGTGGCCCACACCTTCCCTCTTCCTCCTTCCATTCTGGTCAGTGTGGAATGGATGCTTTGAAGGACTTGGACTTGGCAACAAACAAACAGGAAGTATTGTTTTCCATAGTCACCACTGCTCTGTCTGACCCAGTGCAGCCAAATCCTCATTTTCTAATATTTGATCAACTCCTTGGACCTAATGAAGTCCCGTCCCATTTGTATGCTGAACCTCAGTCTCCCATTTAGAGCTTCTCCTGAGCAGCAGAACTTGCAGGGGCCAGCAACAAGCCTTGTTTTCCCTCTTCCTACCCCTGTCCTCAGCCTCCTTTGGCAGCCTGATCCTGGTTGGATGGAGGCTGCCAGAGAGGAGGATGGAGAGGGGGACCCCATCCTCCCAGAGGCTGCTCTCCCAGCGCTGGCGCCCCTGCTGGAGAAGCACCGCAGTGCACCCTCCTCTCAGGATCCTCAAAGACCATCCATTCTCCCAGGGGGTGGGAGGGCCTCCCAGAGGACAGAGGAGCTTCTGTCTCAGATGGAGGAGTGAGAAGGGGCTGTGGAGCCCCTCCTGCCCCAGGCAGTGATGTGCAGTTCCTGCTGAGTTAGGATTTGGGGGGCATGGCTGGTGCCCGGCTGGGGTGGGTGCCTGCACCTACAGGTTTGGGCCAGGACCCAGAAGAACCTGGGGAGCCTGAGGCGGCCAGTATGGTGGGTGAGGGGGCTCCATTCTCCGCAGCCACAGGCTGGTCCCCAGCCTGATTCTAAAATGTGGTGGAGCCTTCGAGGTCCCTGCCCAGTGCTCAGGACCAGTGCCCTGAGGCCAGGGGGGACAAGCCCTGCTCTCTCCCTGTGACCCGGTCCTTCAAGGACAGCTGCCCTCCAGTTAGGGAGAGTGGGAGCTCCATGGCAGACGGAGCAGGAGCTGCATGCCTCATGTGCCCGGGACTGAAGTCTGGGTTTCCGGGGCACCAGGAGCTCTCCAGGAACTCCTTTTTTCTGGGAAAATGAGGCCCAGGACTCAGCTGGAAGGCACCACCTTGCAGATGGCCCCCTTGGGGATCTCCTCCGCCCAGGGAGCAAGGAGGGGCTGACACAGCTCAGCCTGAAGCTGTGCCCTGGCCCTCAGGTTCCAGCACACTTTCTGCCTAAGTGACTGCCCTGTCCATGGGCCTGTGGATGGGTGCTTCCAGGATGTCTACACCCATCCAGGTCCCCTCTGCCCACCAGGAGGGTGTGGGCTGCCTGCAGTGCCATTGGGCGCTGGGGGATATGATTCTGTAGGGCTTCCCCTATGGGCGCGGGTGTAGTCAGACCTCAGTGTTTCCAGGGTTAAGAATGAGATTGAGTGACTAGAGGCCAGCGCTGCCAGGAGGGAGAGGACCTGGGACTTGGTGTGGAGGGAAGGCTGGAGTGAGACACACCTGGGCCTGGGGCCATGTCTGCAGGCATGGCCACCGGGTGTCCCCACAGGGCTCTCTCTCAGGAGGATGGGCTCAGGGCTGATGGTCCCACCACCCCTCCCGGCTACCACTTGCCTGGAATCATCAACCATCTCAGCACCTGGCTTCCTGGGCTGAGCAGTAAGGCACGGTGGGCGGAGCCAGATGCCTGGCTGGACATGGACAGGAGATGTGTTGCCTGTGGTCTCTGAAATCTGTTCTAACTGAGCCCTGGGCCAGATAGGGACATGGAGCCTGCAGGGCTATGTCCCCCAAAAAGACCCTACAGGCCAGATCAGTGCCCTCGGAACCCTGGGGAAGGTGTTGGCCTCATCCCCTTGTCTGAGGTGACAGGAGACACCCTCAGGCTTGGAATGGAGATGCCATGCAGGGCCATTCCCTTCCCTGTGGAAGTCACACCTCATTCACTGTAAGGTTCGCCCACCTGTGGTGTCCTGGAGTGGCAGTGAAAGCCCAGGACTGGGGGAAGGGGTGTGTGTGTGTGTGTGTGTGTGTGTGTGTGTGTGTGTTAGTGTGTGTGTAGTGAGTGTGTGTGTGCGTTTAAACAACATAAATTCATTCTCTCACCAGCTGGAGGCCAGAAGCCCTCAGCCAAGTTTTTCTGGGGTCACACCTCCCCAGGCTCCTGCCTCCTCCACTTCTATTGGTTCTAGGACGCTTGTCTTGCTGAGGAACCACTGGACGCCCCCCTCCTCCTCTGTCCTACCACTCCCTGTGTCTCTCCGCATTCTCACCTCTTCCTACAAGGACACCCATCACTGGTTTAGGGCCTCCAATTTTCCACTCTGACCTCATGTGACCCATTTCCCTAGGCATCTGTTTCTCAGTGAGGTGAGGTGTGAGGGACCGCACTGGTCCACACTGACCTACCTCACTGGTGAGGTTCCAGGCCACCAGGCTGTGTGCTCCTGAGGGGGAGCCCCCTGAGGAGGCCAGGGGCTGGCACAGGAAAGCTTTAGGACCCAGCACCCAGGGGCACCCCATCCAACCACAGGCTGTGAGGGCCTCTGCACCTCTCAGGGGAAGAAGCAGTGAGCTCCACACCTCCCAGTGCCCTCCAGCCCGGGACGCCGGCCACACAGAGGCTGCGGCTCTGAGCGCTCCCAGTGCTGGACAGGGCACCGCTACAGAGCCAGGCTGCACTGGTGTCACAGGGGCAGCACACACGATGGCCCTAAAGGTATTGGTGATGGGCCATGCAGCCGGCCCTGAGGAATGTTCCTGAGATGGAGGTACAGCTGGTGTCTGGGGACATGGAGCTCCTGTGTCTGGGGACAGGGAGCCAGCCATGCCGCCATCTTGGTGGGGCCAAAGACACTGACTGCCAGGCAGAGGCAGGGCTGCTGTGTCACAATGGGGGGCAGGGACGGGGAGGGCCCTGGGTGTCCCTTGGTGCCCCCACGTATATGTGATGGCAGGTGGACACTTACAGACCCCCGGCCTGAGGAGTCCCTGTGCCCAGAGCTCAGCCCCTCGGGGATGGGGGTCTGGGTCCTGCTTCCAGGTGAGCCCCAGTGTCCCAGTTGGGGAGCAAAAAGTGGGGATCTCTATGGACAGTGTGGGGCCTGTCAGCCTCAGTTGTGCCCTGAGCCTCTCCTTCCCAGGGCTGGGACTCCTTGGTGGTCCTGCAGCTGCCTCCTCAGCACACGAGGCAGAAGGCAGTGGGCACTGCCGGTCACAGAGGCGGGCCAGGTCCCCTCAGGGTGGGACTTGATGGCAGCGGCTGGGAGGCCTGGCAGCTCCTCTGGCTGCCTCACCCTGTCAGGTCCCTCTGGGCTGTGCAGGAAGAGGCAGGGGCTGGCCTTGTGTCCTTTGGGGGCGGGGACTGGGTCTCCCATTGGCTGGTAAAGGGGGCATCAGCCTGCATTGTGCTCCAGCCTTGCCCTCTGCCCAGCTCTGCTCTGTCCACCTGCCTCCCAGGTGCCTCTCCCTGATGTGTCCCCATGAAAGCCCATCGCAGTGCAGCTCCAAAGAGCCCCCTGCAGAGGGCAGTGTGCAAGGTCTCCACTGGGGGCAGTGAGGGTGGCCACAGGCCATGTGCCAGGCAGAGGGCATGCTCTAGTCAGATGGCGTGCTCCACGCTGCCTCACAGGGCTCAGCAGATTCAGGGGCTGCCCTGTGGCTCGAGGGGCCCAGCAGCAGCTCTGGGGCTCTGCCTGCCTGGGCCGCCTGCCTGGGCCCAGAGCTCCCGGACTTCTGCCAGCAAACCTGCTCCTCTGGCACGCTCTCTTTGCTCATGCCGTGGCCTGGCTGGGTTTGTGGCTGAGATCCCTGCAGCCAGAGGGGGCTGCTGCCCAGTGACAGCCAGGGGGCAGGTCCGGGGAGGCAGCGCCAAGGGTCCAGCAGCAGCTCCTCCACGTCTGCTAAATGACCCCTCGACCTGGGGTGGGCCTGAGAGAGGAGAAGCTCTCTCTGCCCATGGCCCAGCCAGGGAGCCCCCACCTGCCCCTGCCTGTGCAGGGGATGAAGGGGTACAAAAAAGGTCCTAAGGATAGTCTCTCAAGGTGAGGATGCCCCTGCACAGACTCCAGCTTCTCCATCCACACCAGGTCCCGCGCCCTTGGTGGTCTCAGCCAGGCCCCTGCCATCCCCGCAGATGCTATGGCTGCTGTTCCTGAGCCTCCCAGGCCTGGGGAGCTCCGTGGCCTTGTTGCCAGGTGAGTCCTCACTCCCTGTCCCCATCTTCTGCTCAGGCTGCCCCCGTCCCTGAGCATCAACTCAGGGCGGGACTCCTTGGTTCCTCCTGGGGGAGACTGAGTGCGAGGGGCCCTGCTGAGGTCTAAGATGGCGTCCCCTGTTCCCTTTGTTCCCAGGTCCAGGCTCAGGGAGGCAGCGGGGTGGCACCGTGGGGGCGCACAATGCCCCCGCTGGCAGATGGCCTTGGCAGGTCAGCGTGCGATGGTACAATAAGAAGCTGGAGCAGTGGCAGCACCTGTGGGGGCTCCCTCATCCACCCCCAGTGGGTGCTGACCACAGCCCACTGCACCCAGGGGGATGAGCCACACAGCCCGAGGCCCTCTGGCAGGGGTGGGGAGGGACACACGAAGGGGTGATGGGTGGTGGGCTATTGGCAGGGTCCTGGGTCTGGGAAAAGCCACTGTCAGGGAGCCCCACCCCTGCTGCTGTGCCCACACTGGCCCTGCCCCAGGGGCTCCTCTGAGAGGTTCCTGGTCCCTCACCCAGGGAGGACCACGTGGAGGCTTATGGCCTCAGGGTTCAAGTTGGGCAGCTGAGACTCGATCACCATGACACCCTGACAAATGTGAGTAAGGTCGTCCGCCACCCCAAGTTCTGCAACCAGAGCCTGTCTGCAGAGGGGGTAGCGGATGTTACCCTGCTGAAACTGGAGGCCCCAGTGACACTGTCTGAGCACATCATCCTAGTCCACCTGCCACCTGCCTCGCTGAAGGTTCCTGAGAGGAAGATGTGCTGGGTGAGCAGCTGGGGTTACAGCAGCCTCAGAGGTGAGGCTCAGGGGGACCTGCTGGGTGTGCGGAGGGAGGCACAGGGAGCTTCTGGAGGTGTGGTTGTGGCTTTCATGTTTGTCTTCTTTCCCCTAGCATGACGCCTTCCAGGCTCAGCCATGCTGTAACCTGTGTCAAAACTGCATTTCTCTTTGAGGCCCAGTAACCTCCACTGGGTGGAGGGAGTGTTTTGTGGTCTGTTCCTGCCTGAGAGACTGGTGCCACCTTCTGGCTGTTGTCAATCATGCTGCTGTGAACCTGTGTGTTCAAGCATCGCCAGAGCACCTGTTCTCTAGTCGTTTAAAACATGTTCCCTTTGCAGTTTATAGTCAGTATTATTTTGTATTAGTTTCAGGTGTACGCACAGTGGTTGGACAATCATATACTTTACAAAGTGTCTCCCCACCCCTCATAGTTCCATACCTACCTGGCAGCATACATGGCTGTGACAGTATTAGTGACTATATTCCCTAATCTGCACTCACATTGCCTGTGACTGCTTTGCAGCCACCCATGTGTATTTTTTAATCCCCTCTTCTATTTCACTTGGAGCCCCAACCCCCTCACCCCTTTGGCAACTACTGTCTGTTCACTGTTCTATGAGCCTTTTTCTCTTTTGTTAGTTTGCTTATTTGATTCTTTAGATTCCACACAGAGGTGAAATCATATGGTATTTGTCTTTCTCTGACTGACTTATTTCACTTAGCACAATGACAAGATTTCTTTTTTTATGGCCCAGTATTTATTTCATTGTACATATAGGGTGGGCCAATAGTAGGTTTATAGTTGTTTCATGTGTAAGCGTAATAATTAATAAATAATAATGCAAGAATGAACTCTGTATTTCACCTACTCATAACTGTAAGCCTACTTTTGCTTTATGTTGTCCCAGAGCAGCGGTCACCAACCTTTCCGACCTCACAGACCACCGGCTGGCCACTGCTGTCCCAGGGATCCCTTAAGCTGTCCTCATTTTAAATTTTTCTCTCTCTCTGATTAGGTGTTTTCTGCTAGCTTGTCATTTAAACTGTAGATTTGGTTTTGTGCTTTATCTAATCTGCTCTTATTCCTTCTAGTGTAGTCATTTCAGATCTCATATCTTTCATTTCTGACCATGTGTTCTCTTATGGTTTCTATGCCCCTTTTTTAAATGCTTACTGTCTTCTTAGTGCAGTCCTCACTGAGTTCATCAACCCTTCCCCTATGTTCCTTGAGCATCCTTAGAACCATTGTTTTGAACTCTGAATCTGGTACATTGCTTGTCTCCATTTCACTTAGTTCTTTTCCTGGGGATTTCTCCTGTTCTTTCATTTGGGGCATGCTTCTTTGTCTCCCCATTTTGGCCACCTCTCTGTATGTGTTTCTCTGTGTAGTTAGATCTGCTGTGTCCCCCAATCTTGGTAGGGTGGCTTTTTGGGGTACATGTCCTGTGGAGCTCAGTGGTGCAGTTTCTTTGATTCCCTAAGCGAGTTGCCCCAGGAATGTTCCTTCCTTCCTTCCTTCCTTCCTTCCTTCCTTCCTTCCTTCCTTCCTTCCTTCCTTTCTTTCTTTTTTTTTTAAATCAATCTTTATTGTTCATATTATTACAAAGGTTCCTCATTTCTTCCCCCCTCCACCAGGTTCCCACCCCACCCTCTGCCCCCTCATCCTCATCCATTGGTGCACAGTTTATGTTCAGTCTCTTCCTCCCTCCCTTTCCCCGATAGTAAATCCCTTTTTAGATAGCAAATCTGTTACTTAGCATTTTCTCATATCAATAATACCTCCACATGCCCAATGATACACTTCACACAAAAGACATTTCCAAATAGGACAACCAGCCTCATCCAGGCCCCACCCAAGGCACTCACAGGTCAACACCCCAGCACTATACTAACTCAACACATCCAGATCTAAGCCTTCATCACTTGATTCAGCAGACCCTCAAGTTCCCACAAAAGTTTCCAGCCATGTCTGAGAGGCAGCCGTGGGGCAGGGGCAGGTGAGGAGTGAGCTGTTTCGGGCCAGGCTGCTCCGGGCCTGGCCTCTGTTGCTCTGGTTCGTTCCACAACCAGCTGCTCCGTGTCTGGTCACTGCCGCTCCCGACCCAGTTGCTCTGGACTTGGCTGTTGCTGCTACAGGCCTGGCCACACCCGACTCGGCTGCTCTGGGCCCAATTGCTCAGTGCCCGGCCGCTCCGGGCCTGGCTGCTCCCAGCCTGACAGCCGCTGCTCTGGGCCTGGCCGCATCGGACCCGGCTGCTCCGGGCCTGGCCGCTCCCAGCCTGGCAGTTGCTGCTCCGGGTCTGGTCACTGCCACTCCCGACCTAGTTGCTCTGGACTTGGCTGTTGCTGCTACAGGCCTGGCCACACCCGACCCGGCTGCTCTGGGCCCGGTTGCTCCGGGCCCGGCCGCTCCGGGCCTGGCCGCTCCCAGCTGGCAGCCGCTGCTCCGAGCCTGGCCGCTCCCAGCCTGGCAGCCTCTGCTCCGGGCCTGGCCACACCAGACCCGGCTGTTCCGGGCCTGGCCGCTCCCAGTCTGGCAGTCGCTGCTCCGGGTCTGGTCACTGCCACTCCCGACCTAGTTGCTCTGGACTTGACTGTTGTTGCTACAGGCCTGGCCACACCCGACCCAACTGCTCTGGGCCCGGTTGCTCCGGGCCCGGCTGCTTCGGGCCTGGCTGCTCCCGGCCTGTCAGCCGCTGCTCCGGGCCTGGCCGCACCAGACCCGGCTGCTCCGGGCCTGGCCGCTCCCAGCCTGGCAGCCGCTGCTCCGAGCCTGGCCGCACCAGACCTGGTTGCTTCGGGCCTGGCCGCTCCCAGCCTGGCAGTTGCTGCTCCGAGCCTGGCTGCTCCCAGCCTGGCAGCCACTGCTCCGGGCCTGGCCGCACCAGACTCGGCTGCTCTGGGCCTGGCCGCTCCCAGCCTGGCAGTCGCTGCTCCGGGCCTGGCCGCACCCGGACTGGATGCTTTGGGCTTGGCTTCTGCTGTTCTGGGCCTGGCTGCTCCCAACCCGGCTGCTCTGGGCCCGGCTTCTCCGGGCCCGGCCACTCCGGGTCTGGGTGTTCCTGGACTGGCCACCCTGGGCTTGGCCGCCTCTGCCTCAGGCCTGGCTGCCACTGCCCCAGGTCTGGCTGCTCCAGTGCTGGCCGTTGATGCTCTGGTTCTGGCTGCTGCTGCTCTGGGGCCTGGCCACTGCTGCTCCAAGCCCGACTGCCACTGCCTTGTGCCTGGCCACTCTAGGCCTGGTCGCCGCTGTTCCAACATTCTGTCTCTTTTTCTTTCTTTCTTTCTTTCTTTCTTTCTTTCTTTCTTTCTTTCTTTCTTTCTTTCTTTCTTAAATGCATTTATGTTGCAATGTTGGCTGGTAAGTTGAGTTCTGACTTAGTCTTTGATTTTTCTAGATATTCTTTGCGTTCTTTCTTAAGTAATTTTACTATCATTTGCTCTCACTTGATTTCTTCACATTGAGAACTTCTATGGTTTCTTCCTCCCCGTCCTGGAATCTCAGCAGGTTGGCCTGTGGCACCCCTTTGTTCTCTGTGGGCTCCTGTGCTGCTTCAGCCTGTCGCCGGGGTTGGCGCCGCCCAGGAAGCATCCCTGGTCCTTGGCTCCGTTGCCTGCACTCAGCGGTCTATGGCTCAGGGGCACCCCCTCCCTGGGGGCCCCGTCGCCCGGCTCCTTGCTGGCGCCCGGCTGGCCGGTGTCCAGCGGGGGCTCCTGCTCCTCGTCGCGATCCTCCAGTCTGGAGCTTTCTTTCTCTCTCCCGCTAGGGGAGTCCAGGATCAGAGTCAACAGACTGTCCTCTGCACGCAGTGTGCACGACTCTGGGGGCTCGGCCTTTCGCCGTGCTCCCAGGACTCCACCTCACAGCCCCGTCTCCCCCTGCCCTGCCTGGGTCCCCAGGGACTGGCCCAGACCGGGAGTTCGGGGCGGTCCGGTCTGAGGCTCAGCGCCACCGGAGGCTTTGTTTCTTCCCGCTAGGGTAATCCAGCATCAGAGTCAACATTCAGTCCTCTGCGCACAAAGCACGCGACTCCGGGGGGCTCCCGCCTTTTGCGCCGTCCCCGGGATTTCGCCTCACAGCCCCATCTCCCTGTGCCCGGGCCTGGGTCCCCAGGGACTGGCCCAGACTGGGAGTTCGGGGCGCTCCGTTCTGAGGCTCAACGCCGCCAGAGGCTTTGTTTCTTCCGGCTAGGGTAATCCAGCATCAGAATCTACATTCAGTCCTCTGTGCACAAAGTGCGCGCGACTCCGGGGGCCCCGCCTTTCGTTTTTCCCCTGGGATTCAGCCTCCCAGCCCCATCTCCCCCTGCCGGAGCCTGGGCCCCCAGAATCTGGCCCATAATGGGGCTCAGCGCTGCCGGTTCGGGGGTTCAGCCCAGGCTGGGGGTTTTATTTCCTTTCTGCTAGGGAACGCCAGGCAGCATCTAGCCCTCTCCTCCTCTCTGGCTGTGACCTCTCGGTGCGCGCATACGTGCGAGCGCGCAGCATGTCTCCGTACCTTAGGCTTTTTTTTTCAGCTCCTCTGATTTTCCTTCTGGTTTTCTCCCACCTTCCTATTGTAGAGTTTTCAGTCAGTCGACTACCTGTAGCTCTGGGTAATGTCCACTCTACATTTTAGTTGTATTCCATTGAAATTGTTGTGAGCTGCTGCGGTTAGGTGTCTACCCGAGCAGCCATCTTGGATCCTCCCCTTTCTTCCTTCCTTTCTTTCTTTCTTAAAGAGAACTGGGTTTATATTTATTTATTTATTTATTAATATATTTTATTGATTTTTTTTTTTTTTTTTTTTTTTTTTTTTACAGAGAGAAAGGAAGAGGAATAGAGAGTTAGAAACATCAATGAGAGAGAAATATTAATCAGCTGCCTTCTGCACACCCCCTCCTGGGGATGCACCCACAACCAAGATACATGCCCTTGGTAAGAATCCAACGTGGGACCATTCAGTCTGTAGGCTGACACTCTGCCTACTGGGCCAAACCAGTTTTGGCAGAATGTTTCTTATGTTGGTTGTGTGAACCCTGCTGTCGTAGTTGAGTACTGATTGTTGTTGGCCTGTTGTAGGTAGGGTTGACCCTCAAGCTGACTGGCTGTGAGTATTGACCCCGATCACACTGCATGAGCTGATGCGAGTAGGCTGAATGTGCCCAGCAGGGTCGGGAGCCTGCGGAGATCTCCCTTTGAGTGTGCCGCTTGTGGAGCTAATTGGGTTGTACTCTGCTGTGGGCTGGTTGTGGGGCCTCTGGGGAGGCACTCTGGTGGAGGTCAATGTCAGACCCTGCCTGTGACCAATCCTGGGCTACCTGTTAGAAGCTACAGAGTGCTCCACAGTTGGTGGCTCCCTGTGCTAGGCCTGGGTGCACATGGGAGGGGCCAAGCTGCATACTGAGGCTGATTCCCAGCAATACCAGACCTGCATCAGGACACAAAAGGCCCAAAGCACTCCAACATCTGCCTTTGCCTGACAGTTGCCATTGGCTCTGCCACTGAAAGAGCCTCCAGCTAAGCTGGTGCCCAAGAATGTCCATTGTGTGGGTGAGGTGAGCCCCGCTGTTGTAGTTGAGTTGCATGAGTGTTGGTAGCCGAGTCCCCTGCTGACCTGAGAATCGGGGGATGGAGCAAGGGTAGGTAGCCCTGTCTGCTCTCCCCCAGGAGTCAAGTCACTTGGGGACGTTGCTGCTGTGCGTGCAAAATTGGAATCTGCAAACATGTCCTTGAATTAACATAGCAGAGTACAGCTGGATGAACTTTCCCAGGCAGATATCTTCCTGCGTAGGTCTTAAGGAACTGGCATGTAGCCATCATGCCCTGAGAGGCCATTTGGAGGAATGCCCAGCTTCAGGGTATAAAAAAGTTTGCGCCTTTAATAAACTTGCTGCAGTGCCATTGAGCATTCCAGCCCTCCTGAAGCCCTTCTGTCTCTTGTCTTTTATTTCTAAGCCTCCTAGCCTGATCTTCAGGACCTGCACTACTGGCTGGATCCGGTACATGAGGTAGTTTCTCAATAAGTCATTGGGTTGGGGCGAGTGGTGTTCATCAGTTTGATAAAGATTCAAATTCAGTGCAGTGCTGGGTGTGACAGCACTCAGCAGAAGCCTTAGGTAACACCAAAGTCATTCACCACCTACCACCCTACCACCCACCACCCACCACCACCTCCTACCGACTCAGGTCTTCACATCTCTGCAGTGGGGTAGGGTCTTAGGGAGTTGTCAGGATGAGGCTAGTAGAGTTCATCAGGCTCAGCACATTAGGATTTGGCAGTGAGGAGGGAAGGCTCAGCACAGTGGAGCTAGTTGGGGGGCTTGGGGAAAATTGCCCTTGCCTAAGATACACAGAACTCAGTCTCCTCCTGTGTGTCTCCCACATACATGGAGTCTGCTAAGCCTCCTTATGAGCCTTCTGAGAAAGACTGTTTGGGTCCAGGCTGGTTGTAGCTAGCAGACTCCCCTGCAGGGCAGGAGCTTGGTAGGGCAGGACCACTGGGAGCCTGGAGGTGGGAGGTGGTCAAGTGCCTTTTCCCAGGCTGATGCCCTATGGAGTGGAGTGTTCAACTCCAGAGAGATGGCATCTGTGGGCAGTGTGGGAGAGGGACTCAGCCTTGGATAATGGAGGCTGCCCCTCCAGCTCTCACCCCAAAGCCATACAACCCAATCTCTTCCTGTATGACTCCTGTCCGTTCCAGGCAGCTAGAGCCCAGGTTGAGTACCTGCAAATGAGATGTTTGTGCACTGGCCCTTTAAAAGGGCATCTGGGTTCCTAGCAGTCTTCCTGTCTCACTCTGGCAAGTGCAGTCCCCACTGATGTTCACAGCCAGATGTTGTGTTGCTCCTCTTCCAGGCACTGGTGTTCCAGGTGGGGAGGTCAGAAGGAGGTGGAGAGGATCCAAGATGGCTGCGCCCAGGTAAACACCTAGCCACAGCCGCACACAACAATTTCAATAAAATACAACTAAAATATAATATATAAAATATAATATAAAATATAAAATAGACATTACCCAGAACTATAGGAAAATTGACTGACTGGAAATTCTACAGCGAGAAGCAAGGAGAAAACCAGAAGGAAGCGCGGAGGAGCTGGAAAAGCCCAAGGTACGGAGTGCGCAGAGAAGACGGAGCCGGAGAGGAGGGAGGCGGAGTGCCTGGTGGGCGTTCCCTAGCGGAAAGGAGATAAAACTCCGACTGTGCTGGGCCCCCGACTGCTCTGAACCCCAGTTCTAGGCCAGACCCCGGGGACTCAGGCTCAGCCATAGGGAGCCGGGCTGTAAGGCAGAACCCCGGGGAGCGGCGAAAGGAGGTCCCGGAGGCGGGCACACTGCGCGCAGAGAAGGGACAGTCGGCTGTGCCGCGGCAGTGCCCTGACGGGAAGGAGACAGGGGCTCCAGACTGCTCTGAACGCCACCTCCAACTCCATTTCCAACTGAACTGAACCCCAATACCGGGCTCATTGGGGGAGAGCATAGACTGTTTGGCAGCAGGCGAAAATCAAGGGCACCTTTCTCTCAGAGGTGCCACAGCGAGCACTGAAAGACCCGCATAGGGCGGGGCTGACGGAAGCCAAAGCTGCAGGCTCCACCCTGAAACCCCGTCCCATCTGTAACTGCGAAATGCAACAACAAAACAGATCACAAACGAAAGAAATGGAGGACAAAAAACGTCTGGATATAGAGTTCAAATCTACGCTTATAAGGTTTTTCAAGAATTTCCTAGAAAAAATGGATAAGACCTATGAGGATATGAAAAGAGATCAACTAGAATTAATAAGAAGTCATCAAGAAATGATAAGGGATCGACAAAAAATAAAGAATACATTATCTGAAATAAAAAAAAATATTTTACAGAGTCCTAAAAACAGAAGGGAAGATCGCAAGAATCAAGTCAAAGATTTGGAACATAAAGAGCCAGAAGACACTCCTCCACAGAAGCTAGAAGGCAAGAGAATCCAGAAAATTGAAGATAATGTAAGAAACCTCTGGGACAACTTCAAGCGAACCAGCATCAGAATTATGGGGGTCCCAGAAAATGAGAGAGAGCAAGATATCGAAAACATACTGAAAGAAATAGTGACAGAAAACTTCCCCCACCTGGTGAAAGAATTAGACTTACAAGTCCGGGAAGTTCACAGAACTCCAAACAAAAGGAATCCAAAGAGGACCACACCAAGACACATCATAATTAAAATTCCAAGAGCAAAAGACAAAGAGAGAATATTAAAAGAAGCAAGAGCAAAGAAGGTAGTTACCTATAAAGGAGCACCTATATGATTGTCAGCTGACTTCTCAACAGAAACCATGCAGGCCAGAAGGGAATGGCAAGAAATATTCAAGGTGATGAATAGTAAGAACCTACAGCCAAAGATAATCTATCCAGCAAAGCTATCACTCAGAATCGAAGGCCAGATAAAGAGCTTCACTAATAAAAAAAAACTAAAGGAATTCATCAACACCAAACCAGAATTATATGAATTGCTGCAAGGGGTTCTTTAGGAAGAAGAAGAAGATATAGATAAAAATTATGATCAACAAATACGTAACTATCAACAAGTGAATCTAAAAACCAAGGAAATTAAAAAAAAATCTGATGAACAATAGTAACTGGTGAATATAATAGAATCAGAGGTATGGAAGGGGAGTGAACTGATGATTCTTGGGGAAAAGGGGAGAGGGGGGCGTGGGAAGAGACTGAACATAAACTGTGCACCTATGGATGAGGACAATGGGGAGTGGGGAAAGGGCAGAGGGTGGGGTGGGAACCTGGTGGAGGAGAGCAATGGTGGTGGTGGGGGAAAGGAACATTTGTAATAATATGAACAATAAAAACTTATTTTAAAAAAAGAGATAGCAGAGGGCCACTTTATAGATTGCATTTGACATGTTCCTGAGCTTTCTATTATGTTTTTTTGTTGTTTTAAAGAAAGAGAAGTCATTGAATAGAAGCAATGGGAAGGCTCTGGGTTAAAAAGTCGGCACAGAAGGCTCCAGTTTCAATAAAAAATAGATAAAATAAATAAACAAAAACAAAAAAGTAAAAAAAAAAAGAAAAAAAAAAAAAAGAAGGAGGTGGAGACCCCTACCTTCTCAGAGGGCACCTTTGCAGCTGAGGTGTCTCTCCTAACTCTCAATGCCAGACCTTTCTGTGTCTCCACCTTACCTACCCATCTCCATGCATCCTTATGATAAGACTTCCTTTCAGCCAGACTTCAGCCAATCTCCAGTTGGTTTCAGGTTGATTGTCTATGATGTAGTTACTGTAATTTTAATTTGCTCCTGGAAGGAGGTGAGTGTATCTTCTACCTATCCTGTCACCATCCTCGATCCCTGTTTTCAATTCTTTGGGCTATAAACTGAAAGTAGAATTTCTGGGCCATGTGCGAATGCTACTTTTGGTTATTAGAGGGGGATTTCCTTTTGAGCCCAAATGTATGCAGAACTGTAGTTTTATGATCAGGTTCATGGACACTGAGGATGCAGGTGTTTATTGTGCCAGGCCCACAGGCCCTCCCGTGGCTCTGCCTGGGTCCTCCCCATGCTGTGTGGGTGTTTGGACCTTGATTGTCCTCTTGAGTCAGTCTGGGAGCGAGAGGCAGGGCCTGTGGTGATATCACATGGAGAAAAATCCTGGGATAGCACTCTCTCCTCAGTGCCTACCCTCTGAAGCATGTGGAGACCAGACTCTGGCTGATGAAGTGCTGTGTCCTGAACTAAATGGGCTTAGTGGCTGCTAGGAGGCAATGTCCCAGGACCAGGTGTAGCTGCTTCTAGACCCGAGGGTCAGGGCCCACAGAGGGACTCCCTGTGACTTCTGCTGAAGGCCGGGGTGGTTCAGAGGAGGGGAAGGAGTACCTGGTTGTTGGGAAAGAGCAGAAGCCTGGACCAGCCCTGGTGCTCAGCCAGCCCAGCCCCACAGCTCTGCTGTCCTGGCCCTACCAGCTGCAGGTGATGGTTCCCATTGTGGGGAACAGGGTTTGTAACCAGCGCTACCAGAACTCTTCCATCAATGCTGGCCAGATTATCAAGGAGGACATGCTGTGTGCTGGGAGTGAGGGCCAGGACTCCTGCCAGGTGAGACACCACCTGTCCCTGTCCTCTGTCCTCCGTCCCCCCCGGCGCAGAGGAATCTGGACTCAGAAGCTCCATGCAGAGGCCCGTGTGGAGATGTTCACTGAGTCCTGCCTCTCCCCACAGTGAGACTCCGGGGGCCCCTGGTGAGCAGCTGGAAATGCACCTGGATCCAGGTAGGGATTGTGAGCTGGGGATACCTCTGTGGTCATTGCGACTTCCCTGGGGTGTATGCCCAGGTGATGAGCTACATTTCTTGGATCCGGAAGTATGTTCCTTTGTCCCCTGGCTCCTAGATGAGGCCAGACAGGGTTCCAGTGATGGGGGACCCTCCATCTTCCTTGTTGAAACCCCTGCTTCTTTCCCAATTCCAACATCTTCCTCCCAACTTCCTCACCCTTTGTCTCACCCTCCACAGTGTCAAGGGCCTCCTGCCCTCTGGGTCACCCACCTTTCCTGACTTTAGACTGGCTGACACAGTAATATGCTCTGAAGGCTGATGTCTGTCACAAGAGGGTGGGCCCGGATAAGGGCCCATGCCCTGCTTCTCACCCTCTGATTCCCATTAAACTTGGAAAAGTGAGCTCCAAACCATGGCCTGAGATGATGGTGGCATGGATTCATCATGGCATTGATTGACGATGTGACAGGGCCTCCCTGAGAGGTCCCTGGGTCTCAGGTCTCCGTGTTTCGGTGTCAGGAGGTTTCCCAGGGTACAGTTCCATGTGATATTTCTGGGGACTCATGAGGGTTATGTTTGTCTCTGTGTCTCTCCCTTCATCCCTTCACTTTCCTCTTCCTTTCTTCCTTCTCCTCTTCTTTCCTTGCTGGTTTTTATTTTCTCTTTTGCTCTTTTGTGTTATTCTCTCTCTCTTATCTCCTACTTGTCCCTTCCCTCCTCCCAGCCCTCCCTCCCTTAATTATCCTTTGTGAAGTTATGGCCCATATGGCCTTGGGTTCAAAGAGTGACAGAAAGAGCCAATGTGCAAATTAGCCACACAAGTCAAGAAATATAAATTTAGAAATTATGGAGGAAGACTCTTGTAACCTTGGTAGAAGGAACAAAGTTCCACTGAGTCTCTGTTCCCATCTGCTTTTATTTACTACAACACATAATTGCCTTTTAAGAATGCACACAGACATATCAAAGGTGATGATTGGTAAAGAGTAAGACTATCAAGCTGGAGGAGTTTGCTTTAGGCCATTGAGTCAGTAGTAGGTAATACCATGCAGCTATTCATCCCTGTGAATATCTAACAGCCCCACTCAGCCTTCTGACCTGACTTCTTGCATTTATAATAATTACCATTGATCTTGGTTCCCAGCAATCCTTGATCAAATGTGCCCAGCATGGACAAGGCCTCAAGGGATGGAGTTCACTAAGTGGGTTCCTGGGCTCCTGGAACCCACAGGGAGGTGAGGACAGACATAAACACAGCACTGCAGTGAGTGTGGAACATGGTGTGGGGGTGAGTGCTGAAGACAGAGCTGGAGGGACACAGGGCGTGACCTATCTGGACCTTTTGGAGGGTTTGATGGGCTGAGCTGCCAGGCTCAGCTCAGGATCCATGAGCAAGGGTGGACATTATGTAGAAGGAGCTGCAGACAGAGGGATAGAAGTGGTGGGGACAGAGGTATGAGCTTAGAAGGGAGTTGAGGTGGCGGAGGGCCATTCTCTGAGTGTGCTTGAATGTCGGCTTCTTTGGTTTTCAGCATCAGCATATCAGAAACAGAGGAATCTTTGAAAATATCTGTTTTTAGTGATTTCAGAAAGGAGGAGAGGTAGAGAGAGAGAATCATTGATCAACTGCCTCCTGATTGCCCCACACTGGGGACTGAGCCCACCACCTGAGCATGTGTCATGACTGGGAATCAATCCTGGGACCCTTCAGTCTGCAGGCCAATGCTCTCTCCACTGAGCCAAATCAGTCAGGGCAGAAACAGAGGAATCTTAAAAAACAACAACCCATAAAACATGAAAGAGCATTTGGGTAGATGGTTTGAAAGCCTCCAACATCAGAGGCTCTTAGAGATTCAGAACCCCTTAATAGAAACTTAAAAAGACTGTCTGGAAAAACTAAAATATGGTATTGGTACAAAAATAGCTGAGAATTTTCTAGAATCAAAGAAAAATGATGAACCTTCAGTGGAAAGTGCCTTTGAAAATTCAGCAGAATAAATAGAAATAAATTCTCACCTAAACCCATTTCAGTAAAACTGCACAATGTCCACATTAAAAGCCAGAGGAGACAAGGGATAGTTTAACCTGAAAAGAAATGTCTGTCAGACTCAGGGGAGTTCTGATCAGCAACAGGAGGTGGAACAAGAATCTGGAGCAATTCCTTGGAAGTGGTGAGGAAAAATCACCATCAACATAAAATTTTATTCACAGATAAACTATCTCACAATAATGAGGAAAAAGTAGTGATGTAGTGATATTACAAAATAGAAGACATGAAGAGTGTCTTATCACCTGCAGGCACTCATGAAAAGAACTACTTAAGGATTTATTCCAGGAAGAAATACTAATTCAGAGGAATGGTGTGGAATAAAGGGAACAAAGCGTTAATAAAAAGAAACACACTGCATGCCATTCTCAAAAGACACACTTCAGTGGCCATAAGGATCAACTGGCCTCCTTCATAATCAGAGGAATAACCAGGGAAATAAAAGGACATACAGTTTCACACTCATGAGATTGGAGAAAAGAAAAAAGTACAATAACACCACATGTTTGCAAAGATGTTGAGAAATGAGCAACTCATATGTGGAATCTAAAACAAAATAAAACAAATAAAGAAAAGAGAAACAGACCCATAGATATAGAGAACAAGTGGGTGGTGGCCCAAGGGGTGAGGGTTGAGGGGGTGGGGAAAATTAAAAAGGAAAATAACAAAGCTGTCCTATCTTTATATTTACACTAGAGGCCTGGTGCACAAATTGTGTGCATGGGGGGGTGTCCCTCCTCAGCCTAGCCTGCACCCTCTCCCGATTCGGGACTCCACGGGGGATGTCCAACTGCCAGTTTAGGATTAGGCCTAAACCAGCAGTCAGACATCCTTCTCACAATCCTGAATCACTAGCTACTAATTGCTTATCTGCCTCTCTGCCTGGTGGCCCCTAACCCCTCCTCCCTCCACCAGCTTGATCGTTCCTCATTGCCTCTGTGTGCTGGCTTGATCAACTCTAACTGCCCATCCTGGCATCCTGGTCGCCCCCCCACTGCTGCCCCCTTGCAGGCCTAGTTGTCCCTAACTGTCTCCCCCCACCAGCCTGTTTGCCCCCAACTGCCCACCCGCCTTGTTGGCCTGGTTGCCCCATGTAGCCTGCTTGTTCAGTCATTAGGTATTCCTTCACTAACCCCCCTGATGGCCTGGGTGTAGGCAGCCATCTTGTGAGGGCATGAGGGTTAATTTGCATATTACCTCTTTATTATATAGGATGGCGTATTTCTGCAAATAATTAAAAAAGAAGAAGAAGAAGAAGAAGAAGAAGAAGAAGAAGAAGAAGAAGAAGAAGAAGAAGAAGAAGGAGGGGGCCCTGGCTGGTTTGCTTCAGGGTGATTAGAGCAAAGAGACCTGGGTATCCCCAGTCAAGGGCATGAGCTAAGGTTGCAGGTTTGATGCCCAGCCCCTTATTGGGGTGCCTGCAGGAGGCAAACAATTGATATGTCTCTCACATTGATGGTTTTCTCTCTCCTCTCTCTCCCCATGTCCCTTCCACTCTCTCTAAAAATCAATGGAAAAAAATATCCTCCGGTAAGGATTAATAAAAAAAAGATAAGAACGGGAATGCTGAGATAGCCTATCTGCACATGGGGATTCAGGCCAGTAGCTGTGTGTAGGAGGGAGAGTGGGCAGTTCCCTGACTTCTGCTCTGAGCAGGAGTCCTTCTGGCCTCAGGCCGCCATTGGAGGGCCCAGGGTGCTGGGACTGATTCAGAGGAATGGATGCCGAGAGTGACGGTGGGGCGGTCTGGGCATCAGGGACAGGACCAAAACCGGAACTGTGATGAGGATGTCCAAGCCCTGATAGGGGAAGACTGAGGGCAGATGGGCAAAAGGCACAGCTTCTGTTACCTAACAGCCCCGTTGTGCAGCACCTCAGTTGAAGCTGGACAGCGAGGACGGGTCGGGTGCTGTGGGGTCGGCACTGTGCCAGCGTCCACGGGTCCTCACGTGTCACAGTGGAGGTCTTAGGGCCTGGGGCAGGGAGGGCTCGTGGAGGCCCTCATTCATGTCACTGGCTGTTCCATTCAGGCCCATCAAACCTCAGAACAACTGTGACCACAGTGACAATGATACTGAATCTCCCTCACTCTGCCCTACTGCTCGGAGAGACACAGGCCCCAGCGCAGCTTTGTGTCCACAGGAAGGCTTTGCTCCTCACCGAGGGCAGTGCCTGGGACCGGCTTTCAGGCAACCCAACTTCCACAGTCCCCGGCGAGTTCTGTGTGCTACTCCCCGGCACCTCTCCTGATGGCTGTCCTCCCACAGCCAGGCCCCTGTCCTAGATTCAGGAGTGCCAATCTGTGATACCCAGGCTGTCCGGCACCCCACCCCCCTTCTTCCTACTTGCTTCCCAATCTCTACTCTTTCTCCTCCCCGAGGTCCAGGAATCCTGGTACCCACCGTGTTCTAATGGGCTCCTACCACACAGGCCCCACAGCTGGAGGTTCCCGCAGCCTCTCTGAGGGACGTTACCAGTGTCTTGGTTGGTAGTTGGTTTGCTTTTCTCTGAGGTTACCAGTTTTGCCAGAAGAGGAGCCAGGTGAAGTGCCCAATCCATGGCATGCTGGCTCCAGGGCATGCTGGGAGAGAAGGCTGGAAGCCCAGGGTCCCGCAGGCAGACTGCCACCCATGACTGGGTTCTCAGCCCCAGGCTGGTCTCCCTGCACCTGGAGCCTCCTAGGGCCCTTCTCCACGTGTGCCCATGCATCATCATCTGCATGTGTGTGTGGGCATATGTGCATATATTTGTGTGTGTGTGTGTGTGTGTGTGTGGTTGTCCAGTTGCCTGGATTGCGAAGCTCTGATACATGCAGACATATGGTCACATATAACTTTGATAGACGTTGGACAGGAGCAGATCACAGCGAACACCATGCAGCAAGGCCACTTGCCAACAAGTTCACTGAGTTTATGAGGGGTGTCCTGTGACCCATCTTTTGTTCCTGACGCTGGACATTTATTTCTCTGCCTTTGTTTAGGTCCTCGGCAAATACTGAGCCTGAATTTCTGTTCTCAGAGGTCTCTTCTAGTTGCCTTGTATTGGAAGACAACAGGCTACATTGGTATTTTAAGCTTTCTCACACTTATATAAAAAATGGGCACAAGCCCCTCTACATTTGGAAAAGTAAATAATATTCTTCTAAGAAAATGTCAGAATGAAAATCAAAAAGTACATAAGACTCACAATGTTGACAATACCATGTCCTAACATTCACAGGGACATGGGGGCTTGCACCTGGAGGGAGATGACCAGTCCTTTCTGGATTTAATACAAATAGAACAGAGAATGTCCTGTTGAAGTCGGGAAGTGAGAAAAAAGATGTCAGAGGAAATGGAAATAGAGCATGAGGAAGAGAATTAAAGATCGGCTAACTAAAGGAAGGAAGTCAGGGGTGATTTAAAATGAATAAAAGAAGCACCTGGACTAGATAATAAAGAAATTACAGGGTTGCAAAGGCAAAGGTGAGTTTCTTAAGTCTAATGAAATAGGCAAACTTCTGGCAAGATTGGTCAGGCAGAAAAACTGATGCACAGATAATATTTGCAATAAAGTGGGGAACAGACACATAGACTGGGCGAAGATTTTTAAAAATCAGAAGAGGTTAGTAGAAACAACCATTTAAACAAATTAGCCCTCAGGTGAAATGGACAATTTTTAAAAAAAATACATTTTATTGATTTTACACAGAGAGGAATTGAGAGGGACAGAGAGTTAGAAACGTCGATGAGAGAGAAACATCGACCAGCTGCCTCTTGCACAACCCCCAATGGGGATGTGCCCGCAACCAAGGTACATGCCCTTGACCGGAATCGAACCCGGAACCTTTCAGTCCGCAGGCCGACACTCTATCCACTGAGCCAAACCGGTCCCGGCTGAAATGGACAATTTTGAGGCAAGTATAACTCATGGGAACTGACTTTAGGACAACTGGAAGCGGGACCAGATTGATAATCAGGAAAGGCCTGCTTCTGGGTGGTGAACATCTACCCAGAACTAAAATATAAAGTACAACAGGGGAGAGTTACAGCACCGCGTGGCTTCCTGGAGAATTACACTGAGACTTAAGGCCCAAGCGCTCTTCCAGGGAACAGAAAGGAGGCAGCTCCCTGGCACAGTTTCTGCAGCACAGAACTAGGCACAGAGAATAAAGGAACATTTCAGGCAATTTTCATTCAAACACATAGAATGAAGAAATCCAAAGTAAAACTAACATTCAATGGACAAAATAATCACACACACAAAAAAAAAATCCAGGAAGATCTAAACCACCATGGTTTAACAGCAATTAGTGCAATATGCCACATTAACAGAGCAGAAATAGATGATAAAAACCATGTGACAATCTCAATAGATATGGAAAAATAATCCTATTTTGGTTGATAAATTCAACCATAGTTTGTGATGAAACTTTTAGCAAACTTGGGACATAGGTGACTTCCTAAAATGATAAGGGTGGCTCTCTCAGAGCCTCAGCAAATGTCCTGCTAGTGGGAGTGGGGGGTACGCTGGCAGCCCCGCCCCTGAATGAGGGATGATGGACAGGGAGGCCCAGACTGTGCAGGTGACTCCAGGCAGCACACAGCGACCAGAAACACACAAAAGGAATGAGGATCAGGGGGAGGGGGGGAGGCTACCAGGAAAAACATGGCAGTGTACACGGAACTCCCAAGGCCATCTGCGCACAATGTTAGAACTAATGTGCATGCAGCGAGCCAGCTTTGCCCACCATCAGTGCAGGTCCAGCGATGAAGTCCCACAGGGCTCCTAGCCACTGCCAATGGCCACTTAGAAGAGGAATCAGTAAGATAGCATTGCCAATGACAACTACCAGCCAGGGCGAGTGAAATGTATTTTGTTGACACAGGAACTGAGAAAGTGCTAGACTGGCACTAGGTAGTCTCGCCTCTCCCCTTCCCAGTGTCTTCTGTTTGAGCACCTGATTTTAAGATGAATAAGATCTGAAGGGTTCACAGTGGACCAGGTAACTTACCTATGATATGAGGCCATCATGTATCAAAAGAGCTTTTTTTTTTTTCAGGCACCTTGGTGGAGAGGGCCTGAGGCTGAAAAAGCAATCAGCGGCGACTGAAGGGGGTGGCAGGGTTTTAATAATTTCCGCAGGCTGCAAATCTTTCTGCTGAGGAACCAGTCCTTGGTTCCTCCCATCGCCAGATCTAATGGTTGTCTAGGCTATGCGGTGCTCAAGGCTGCAGGCTTTCTGCAAGATAACTGCTAAGCACAATAAGTTTTCTCTGCCCCCTTTTATTCTGTTTAACATTTCAAGATCAAGATGCTTTCTGGACAAAGGTTCTTGGTCATGATCCAAAAGAATGGAATTCTTTATAAAGTGTACATGTGTATTTTTAATGGGAATCAGAGGGTTCTAAAATGAGTCCTCTTAGATATTAATAAATTAAGAGTAAGGAGTGTCTGACATAAGTAAATCCTAACAATGAGGTAATAATATCTAGTCTCCAGGTTGTGTGAATCTCAAGAAAATATCAACAATTGCATTTGTTCCAATGTTTGTCCAAGAAAAATGTCTTTGTTCACTATACTTATAAGAAATATTCACCATGCTCTGTTAATCATGGTTGTTCTTCTCTGATTAGACAAAGCACATTCTCACCTCAATGGGAGTTGTGCGTCCTGGGACAGGGAAGCTAGCGGCCGAATGCAGTCCATCCTCCTGTCCGGAGAATTGATTACCATTAATGGAGAGATTTACAATCTCGTGACTGAGATGACCTAATACCACTCTGTACAACCCCAGCCCTATTACCTGCAATCTGGGCCCCTGGTGCCCAAAGGCATCCATCCCCGTGACCTGGCCACCCCAGCCTACATGATGTGTAAGCTGTAATGATGCCCTGGTGCCCACTTCCCCATGCCTGTCATTCCTGCTTCCCCATGCCATCTCTGCCCTCTGCCCAATAGAAGCAGTGGCTGATGGTGGGCCACGGAGCAGATTTCTCTGGCTGACCTGCTGCTCTCCCTTGCTGCCAGCAGGACTGGAGTAAACGCTCCCACATGATTCAAGCCTTTCTCTGCTTAATAGGCTCAAGCAGTGACAAGCAGCCGGACCCACTGGCTGTCCGGTTACAAGTTCACATAAACAGAAGCCCACACTGTGTGGCCTCTGCGCCTCGCTGATTTCACTGAACACGTTTCCAGGGAGCACCGTTCTTTGTAAGTCTCCTGCTCAGTTTCTCTTTGGGTGAGTTGGCATCTACACCCTGAGCATCTCTTGGATCCAGAAGTATGTTCCTCCTCCCCCTGGCTTCTAGATGAGGCCAGGCAGGGTTCCATTGATGGGGGACCCTCCATCTTCCTTGTTGAAACCCCTGCTTCTTTCCCAATTCTGACATCTTCCTCCCAACCTCCTCACCCATTGTCCTACCCTCCACAGTGTCACTGGACTCCTGCAGTTTGGGTCACACACCTTTCCTGACTTTAGAGTGGGAGACACAGGACGAATCCCTAAAGGCTGGTGTCTCTCACATGAGGGTGGGCCAGGTAAGGGACCTGTGTCCATGGCCTCCTGCTCACCCTCTGATTCCCTTTTAACTTGAAAAAGCCAGCTCCAATCCGTGGCTTGAGATGCTGGCATGGACTCATCGTGGCATTGACTGAGGGCACAGTGGGGCCTCCCTGAGAGGTCCCTGGGTCCCTGGTCTCCGTGTTTGGGTGTGAGAAGGTTTTCCAGGGTACAGTTCCATGTGATGGCATTTCTGGGAGCTCATGCTGGTTATGCTTGTCCCAGTGTCCTGCCTTCATCCCTCCACTTTCCTCGTCCTTTGTTCCTTCCCTCCCTCCTTTCCCTGCTTTTTAATTTCTCTTTCTGATCTTCTATGTTCTCTCCCTTATTTCCTACTTGTTTCTTCTTATTTCTCTTCCCTCCTGCCCTCCCTTCCTCTTTCCTTCCCTTTGTTATCCTTGATCAAAGGTGCCCAGCATGGACAAGGTCTCAGGGGAAGTTCACTGAGTGGGTTCCCGGGTTCCTGGAATCCACAGGGAGGTGAGGACAGACATAAACACAGCACTGCAGTGAGTGTGGGACATGGTGTGGAGGTGAGTACTGAAGACAGAGCTAGGGACACAGGGCGTGATCCACAGCCTGGACCTGCTTGGAGGGTTTGATGGGACTGAGCTGCTAGGCCCAGCTCATGAAGCATGAGCAAGGGTGGGTATTGGGGAGGAAGGGGCTTCGGGCAGAGGGACAGAGGTGGTGGGGACAGAGGCATGAACTTGGAAGGAGTTTGAGGGTGGAGGGCCATTCTCTGAGTGTGTTTGAATGTCAGCTTTGTTTGGTTTTCAACATCAGCATATCAGAAACAGAGGAATCTGAAAAAAATCCCTTAAAATACAAAAGAACATGTTTGTAGATTGTTTGAGAGCTTCCAACTTCAGAGGCTTCTTAGAGATTCAGAACCCCTTATTAGGAATTAAAAAAAAAAACTGTCTGGAAAAACTAAAACGTTTTTGTAAGTGGGTGGTGGCCCTAAGGGTAAGGGTAGAGAAGAGGGGATAAAATTAAAGAAGAGGAAACTCAAAGCTCTCATGATCTCTATATTTATGACGTGGTGAATTTCTGTAAATAATTTTAAAAAAGAAGTGTGGGCCCTGGCTGGTTTGGCTCAGTGGTTGGAGTGTCCGACCACAGAGCGAAGAGGCCTGGGTTTGATTCCCAGTCAAGAGCATGTGCTTGGTTGCAGGTTTGATCCCCAGCAAGAAGCAATCAATTGATGTGTCTCTCACATTGATCCATTTCTCTCTCCTCTCACCCCCCGCCCCACTTCCTTTCCAGTCTCTCTAAAATACAATTAAAAAATACCCTGGGGTTAGAATTAGTAAAAAAAAAGATAAGAAAGGAATGTTGAGATACAGTGCATGTTGGCATTCAGGCCAGCAGGTGTGTGTGGGATGTGGGTGGGCAGTGCCCTGCACTCCTGCTCTGGGCAGGGGTCCTTCTGGCCTCAGGCTGCCATTAGGGGTGCTGGGTCTGAGTGAGAGGAATGGATGCCCAGAGAGAGGGTGGGGCTGGGTGGGCATCAGGGACAGGACCAAAGCCGGAACTGTGATGAGGATGTCTGAGCCCTGATAGGAGAAGGCTGAGGGCAGGTGGGCAAAAGGCACAGCTTCTGTTACCTAACAGCCCCATTGTGCAACATCTCAGTGGAAGCTGGACAGCGAGGGCGGGTGGGGATGCTGTGGGGGCAGCACTGTGCCAGCATCCATGGTTCCTCACCTGTCACAAGGGAGGTCTTGGGGTCTCCAAGGGAGGGCTCATGGAGGCTCTCATTTATGTCATTGGCTGCCCATTCGGGCCACACTGAACCTCAGAACAACTGTGAGCACACGGACAATGACACTGAATCTCCCTCACTCTGGCCTATTGTTCAGAGGGTCACAGGCCCCAGCGCAGCGTTGTGTCCACAGGATGGCTTTGCTCCTCACCGAGGGCAGCACCCCTCTTCGCACTGCCCGCTGGGGCTCAGACCAAGGCCCCCGAGTTCTGTGTGCTGCTCCCTGGCACTGCTCCTGGTGGCTGTCCTCCCACAGCCAGGCCTCTGTCCTAGATCCTGGGGTGCCAGCCTGTGACACCCAGACTGTCCGGCTCCACCTCCACCATCCACTCCTTCCTCCTGCTTGGCTCTCCACTCTCCCTCTTCCTGAGGCCCAGGCACCCTGGTACCCACCGTGTTCTAATGGGTAGGAGACTTGACTGGCATCACCTGGGCTCCTACCACACAGGCTCCACAGCTGGAGGTTCCCACAGCCTCTCTGTGGGATGTTCCCAGTGTCTTGGTTGGTAGTTGGATTGCATTCCCCTGAGGTGACGAGATTTGCCAGAAGAGGTGCCAGGTGCAGTGGCCTGGCTGCTTCCTCTGGCTCCAGGGCATGCTGGGAAAGAAGGCTGGAAGCCCTTGGTTCCACATGCAGACTGCTACCCATAACTGAGTTCTCAGCCCCAGGCTGGTCTCCCTGCACCAGGAGCTTCTAGGGTCTCCCTCCGTGTGTGCCCATGCATCATCATCTTCATGTGCGTGGGCATACATGATTTTATGCTTGTGTGTGCATGTGTGTGTGTGTGTGTGCATGTTCCTGTGTGTGTGTGTGTGTGTGTGTGTGTGTGGTTGTCCAGTTGCATAGATTTGGAAGCTCTGATACATGCAGACATATGGTCACATATAACTTTGATGCATGTTGGACAGCAGCAGATCACAGTGAACACCATGTGACAAAGCCACTTGCCAACAAGTTCACTGTCTGAGTTTACTAGGGGTGTCCTGTAACACATCTTTTGTTCCTGAGGCTGGACATTTATTTCTCTGCCTTTGTTTATGTCCTCGGCAAATACTGAGCCTGAATTTCTGTTCTCAGAGGTCTCTTCTAGTTGCCTTGTATTGGAAGACAACAGGCTACATTGGCATTTTAAGCTTTCTCACACTTATATCAAAAATGGGCACAAGACCTCCTACATTGGGAAATTTAAATAATGTACTTGTAAAGAAATGTCAGAATGAAAATTAAAAAGTATATATGACTCACAATGGTGACAATACCACAACCTAATATTCACAGGGACGTGGTGGCTTGCACCAGGAGGGAAATGACCAGTCTTTTCTGGATTCAGTACAAATAGAACAGAGAATGTCCGGTTGAAGTCAAGAAGTGAGAAAAAAGATGTCAGAGGAAACTGAGAGAGAGAGCATAAGCAATAGAATAAAAGATCGGCTAACTAAAGGAAGAAAGTCAGGGGTGATTTAAAACAAAAGAAGCACCTGAACTAGATAATAAAGAAATTTTAGGGTTGCAAAGCCAAAAGTGAGTTCCTTAAATCTAATGAAACAGGCAAACTTCTGGAAAGATTGATCAGGTAGGAAAACTGATGCACAGATAATCCTATATAATAAAAGCCTGGTGGCATCAGGCCCTCCCATGATAACCTTGAGGGACATTGTCACAAGATGGTAGCCACAAGATGGCAGCCACAATATAGCTGCCAAGATGGCTGGCAGGGGAAGGCAGTGGGGGCAACCAAGCCTGCAGGGGTGGCAAGTTGGGCCATGAGGTTGTTAGGGGATAGCAGTTGGGGGCAAGATCAGGGCAGGAGGGAAAGGCAATTGGGGGTGACCTGGCCCTCAGGGGAGGGCAGTTGGGGGGGACTAGACCACAGGTGAGGGCAGTTGTGGGCAACCTGTCCTGCAGGGAGTGGCAGTTAAGGGTGCGGGGGACCAGGCCTGCAGAAGAGGGCATTTGGGTGTGACCAGGCCTGCAGGGGAAGGCAGTTGGGGGCAAGACCAGGTCAGAAAAGGAGCAGTTAGGATGTGATCAGGGAGGCAGGCAGGCAGGTGAGCGGTTAGGAGACAGCAGTCTGGGATTGTGAGAAGGATAAGTTTAGACTGCCCTTTTATACCTGATATTGCAATCAGTCAGAAATGCTGCAGTCAGACATCCCCTGAAGGGTCCCAGATTGGAGAGAGTGTAGGTCCAGCTGAGGGACACCCCTCCAACCCTGTGCACCCCAATTTGGTGCACCAGGCCTCTAGTATTAGTAATAAAGAGATAAACAGAAACATGGACAGGCAGTGATTTTTAGGTTAGTATGAACAAATTTGCCCTCAGGTGAAATGGACAGATTTTAGGCAAGTGTAACTATTGGGAACTTATTTGAAGAAAGGGAAGTGGGAACAAACTGAAAATCATGAGAGGCCTGCTTCTGGGTGGGTGAACATCTACCCAGAACTAAAATATAAAGGAAAACACAGGAGAGTTACAGCACAGCATGGCTTCCTGGAGAATTACATTGAGCCTTCAAGGTCCGATGGATCTTCCAGGGAATAGAAAGAGAGGCGATACACTGGCACCTTGTCTGGAGATCAGAACCAGGCACAGAGAATAAAAGAAAGTTTTAGGCCACTGTCCATTATGAACATCGAATGAAGAAACACAAAGTAAAACATTGTCAAATCAACTTTTAATGTGTAAAATAATTACCAAAGAACCAGGAAGGTCTAAACCACCATGGTTTAACACCAATTGGTGCAATATGCCACATTAACGGAGCAGAAATAGATGATAAAAGCCATATGATAATCTCAATAGATATGAAAAAATAATTTTATTTTGGTTGATAAATTCAACCATAGTTTGTGATGAAACTCTTAGCAAACTTAGGCCATAGGTGATTTCCTAAAATGATAAGGGTGGCTCTCCCAGAGCCCCCGGCAAAGATGGTGCTTGTGGGGTTTGGGGGTACGCTGGCAGCCCTGCCCCTGAATGAGGGATGATGGACAGGGAGGCCCAGACTGTGCAGGTGACTCCAGGCAGCACACAGCGACCAGAAACACACAAAAGGAATGAGGATCAAGGGGAGGGGGGGAGGCTACCAGGAAAAACATGGCAGTGTACACGGAACTCCCAAGGCCATCTGCACATAACGTTAGAACTAATGTGGGTGCGGCGAGGCAGCTTTGCCCACGACCATTGCAGGTCCAGTGATGAAGTCCCACAGGGCTCCTAGCCACTGCCAATGGCCACTTAGAAGAGGAATCAGTAAGATAGCATTGCCAATGATGACTACCAGCCAGGGCGAGTGAAATGTATTTTGTTGACACAGGAACTGAGAAAGTGCTAGACTGGCACTATGTAGTCTCCCTTCTCCCCTCCCCAGTGTCTTCTGTTTGAGCACCTGATTTTAAGATGAATGAGATATGAAGGGTTCACATTGGGCCAGGTCACTCACCTATGATAAGAGGCCATCCTGTATCAAAAGAGCTTTAATTTCAGGCACCTGGATGCAGGTAGCTGGCAAAAAAGCAATCAGTTGTGACTGAAGGGGGAGGCAGGGTTTTATTCATTTCTGCTGGCTGCAAACCGTTCTGCCGATGAAAGGGTCCAGTCCTTTGTTCCTTTCATTGTCAGATCTAATGGTTTGTAGGCTATGCCGTGCTCAAGGCTGCAGGCTTTCTGCAAGATAACTGCTAAGCACAATAAGTTTTCTCTGCCCCCCTTTATTATGCTTAACATTTCAAGATCAAGATGCTTTCTGGACAAAGGTTCTTGGTCATGATCCAGAAGAACACAATTCTTTATAAAGTTTAGATGTGTGCTCTTAATGGGAATCAGAGGGTTCTAAAATGAGTCCTCTTACATGTTAATGAATTAAGGGTAAGGAGTGTCTGACATAAGTAAATCCTAACAATGAGGTGATAATATCTAATCTCCAGGTTGTGTGAATCTCGTGAAAATGTCAATAACTGTATTTGTTTAATGTTTATCAAAGAAAAAAGTTTTGTTCACTTATTATATAAGAAATATTAATCCTGCCCAAACCGGTTTGGCTCAGTGGTAGGGTGTCAGTCTGCGGACTGAAGGGTCCCGGGTTCTATTCTGGTCAAGGGCATGTACCTTGGTTGCGGGCACATCCTCGGTGGGGGGTGTGCAGGAGGCAGCTGGTTGATGTTTCTCTCTCATCGACGTTTCTAGCTCTCTATTTCTCTCCCTTCCTCTCTGTAAAAAACTCAATAAAATATATTAAAAAATATATTAATCCTGAGGAAGATAAGAGATCAACCGAAGGACTGTATATATGCATATAAGTAGAGCCAATGGACACAAAACTCTGGGGTGGGAGGACATATATGGCAGGGGGGGAATGGTATATGTACAGAGATAATAATTTAATAAATTTTTTAAAAAATAAATAAAAATTAAAAAAAATATTTATCATGCTCTGTTAATTATGATTGCTCTTTTCTGATTAGACAAAGAACATTCTCACCTGGCTGGGAGTTGTGCATGTTGGGACATGGAAGGTAGCATCCGAATGCAGTCCATCCTCCTGTCTGGAGAACTGTCTATCATTAACGGAGAGATTTACAACCTTGTGACTGAGGTAATTTAGTTCCATAGGCACCAGCTCTGTACAAGCCAAGCCTATTACTTGTAATCTGGTCCTGAGGTCCCCAGAGGCGTCCACCCTCAGTGACCCCTCCACCCCAGCCTGCATGTTGTGTAACCTGTAATGATGCCCCCATGCCCACTTCCTCATGTCTGTCACTCCTGCTCCCCATGCCATCTCTGTTTCTCTTCCCAAGAGAAGCAGTGGCTGATAGTGGGCCACAGAGTAGATTTCTCTGGCTGATCTTCTGATTTCCCATCCTGCCAGAGAATTGGAATAAATGCTCCCACATGATTCAAGCCTGTCTCTGCTTCATGGGCTCAAGCAGTGACAGGCAGCCCAGACCCACTGGCTGTCCAGTTACAAGTTCACATAAACAGAAGTCCACACTATGTGACCTTTGTGCCTCGCTGATTTCACTGAACACGTTTCCAGGGAGCACTGTACTTTGTAAGTCTCCTGCTCGGTTTCTCTTTGGCTGAGTTGGCATCTACACCCTGAACATCTGTGGTGTGAAGGGCCCTCTATGGGAACAAGCCCCTTCACTGCCCCTCCACCACCTGTTTCTGCCCCAGGAGGACTGATTGAAATGTTTCACTTGCTGCCACCTCCCTCCTGCCCTCTGCCCTTGGCTTTCATGTCATTGGTCCAGGAGGGAGACACTATGGAGGTAGTGGCTGCTCAGTGAAGGTGCCAGGGGGACTGTCAGGACTTGGGAGAAGGCACTCACAGCAACACACACCTGTGCCCTGTTGTTTGTTAGTGTCCAGCCCCCCTGCCTTCAAAAAGAGACACAGAGGGCACTTCTACTTCCTGCTGCTCTGCTATCCACCAAGTTCCAGGTTACCTTTCTCCCTGGATCTCAGTTCCAGATGGTCAGTTCCTGACCCCTGCTTCCTGTGTAGAGGCTGCCGATCCTCTGATTGTGGGCTTCTGGGAGCCCTGCCCACAGCAGCTGGAGCCAGGTGTGACCTGAGGAGGCCACTCTGGGATAGGGCCTTGGAGCTGGATGCTGCTGCCTGGCCAGCCATGGGAAGCCAGTGCTGACAATGGGGGCACAGATCAGGGACTTTGGGGGAATGCTGTGACAAGTGGCAGCCCTGGAGAAAGATGGCAACAAGCTGATAGCGATGCACTGGCCACTGAAGAGCAGAAGGGCTCCTGAGGGACATGGGGCAGAGTGAGTGAGTGCCACCAGGAGTGAGCTCTGAGACAGAGACGCTGCCTTGGGGTGAGGGATGGCCAAGGCCAGGGCCTGGCTAGAACACAGCGGGTCCTGACACGTGGAAAGTTGACATCCAGTTGCTGCCCAGGAAATGTTGAGTCCCAGGACCCCTGAGCCCCTTAATACCCCCCGCTCCCCTTACTGAGACCCAGGACACCCATCTGGTATTCGTGTCCTGTGGTTGCTGTCACAGTCACCACCGGGCACATGAATCATCTCACCGTCCTGCAGTCAGGAGACTGTGGCCTCATGGGCTAAATCGAGGTGTGGGCTGGTTCCTCCTGCAGGTTCCTGGCCCTTCCCAGCTTCTGGAACACATCCCAGCCTTTCCTGGGACATTCCTGAAGGCCAGTGATGGCACGTGGCCACTTGGATGATTCGGAATGACCCCTATCTCAGGGTCACCGGTTAGTTAATTCAATCTGCATTCTTTCTCCCCTTTGCCAGGAACCTGAAGTGTTTGCAGTTCCTGGGGATTAGGGTGGGGATGTCTTTGGGGGCCATTATCCTGCCTTCTGAGCCCCATTGTACTGCACAGGCATCTCCCTGAGAAGACCTGCCCCTCATCTCCTGAGCACTGGTCTGAACCGGGTTTAGTGGCAGCCCAGCCTGCAAGGCTTTGGAGAGAGGAACATGAATGTGCTCCAAAGGAGCACTGGGGTCTGGCCAAGAGGCTTCTGTGGGAGTAGTGAGGTCACACTAGGACTGGTATCCAGACAGCAGAGCCATGGCTGGACGGGCCGGGAGCCCTGCCTGGAATCTGAGCCACAGGAGAAGGTGCCGAAAAACCTGATGGAGCTCCTGGTCTGAGGATGCCCAGGGACAAGCCCTGGGGATCCCACTGGCCAGACACCCTGCACTGTCAGCAGCTGCATGGGGCTCGCTTTCTCTCTCTCTCTCTGTTAAGCCTCCCAGAGGGTGTTCATTCCATTGATTTTCTGGAGAGAGTGGGAAGTGAGCCTGAGAGCGAGCGCAAGAGATTGATTGCCTCCTGCATAGTCTGGGATGAACCAAAAGCAGGTTTTGTTTGAACCCTCTCCTGAGGGTAGTTTCCCAATGTTTTCAGAGAAAATTAAAGAGGGAAGGAGAAACATTGATGTGAGAGAGACACATGGATTCCTTGTTTCCTGCACAGAATCCAACTGAGGGGCGGGGAGGGAAGGACAACCCAGGTGCCTGCCCTTGACTAAGAACTGAACCTGAGACCCTTCAGTGCGGGGCTGACACTGTATCAAAGGCGTCCAACCTACCCGGGTAGGGCTTCCTTTTCTGGCTGGACATGATGGTGAGGCGCCCTCTCAGTATGAGTTGCTGCTGGTGTAGGCCCAGGTCCACCTGCTGCCATTTGCCCGCCACCCAACTGGGATCCCCGTGGCTGGTGGCCACCCAAACTGAGAGATCAGACAGAGGTCGAAAACCAGGACCACAGGCTTCATTAGAGGAGAAGGACCTGCCGGGATGTCCCACAAGGGGAGAGCAGCAGCCCCTGCAGAGGGGAACACGCCTTTTGAGGGGAGGAATGGGATGGAATTGGGGCTTAGTGTGCTCAGCAACGCGCTGATTGTGGCTCAATATATGGTCCGTATAAGTTGCCCCTAGGCCGCAGGTACCTCATACACTGCCACCAGTTGGGGGAAGGGAGGATCTATCACAAACCACAGTGGTTCTCAGGCCTGTGGAGTGGCAGCTTCCTCATCGGGGCCCCAGTGGAGGCAGTAAAACACCCCCCTCACGGTGGGACCTGGACAGCACAGCTGAAGCTGGTAGGTGGCTCTCTCTGGGCAAGAAGTCCGTACTTCCGGCCACAGGACACGCTCCCCTCCAGGGGCTGTCACTTGGGCCCTGTCCCCGGAGGCCAGTGATGGTCTGGAAGGAGGAGCAGCCTCGCCTGAGTCCCTGCTGGCACCTGGGGGCATGGCGCTTCCCTCCCTGCACAGGGGTGTCTGTCCTGGTCCTGGTCCTGGTCCTGTGAAGGGGAGGGACTCGGCCAGGGGACAGGAGAGGCCCCTGAGCACCCATCGCTGCACTTGTCTCTTTGTGCTCCGAGTGCAGAGGGATGGGTGGCAGGAAGAAGAGGCACCGAGGTGGCAGGTGTACCGGGCCCTGTGTCTGCCATAGGAATGAGCAGACACTCGGGGTCTTACCACATCGGGGATTCAGTCTCTGGGTCTGGGGCCGGGTGTCCAGAATCAGCCGCCAGCAGGGGTTCCTTCTGGGAGGCTCAGGGAGAGAATGCAGCTGGAAATGCACCTGGGTCCAGGTAGGGATTGTGAGCTGGGGATACATCTGTGGTCATCGCGACTTCCCTGGAGTGTATGCCCAGGTGATGAGCTACATTTCTTGGATCTGGAAGTATGTTACTCCACTCCCTGGCTCCTAGATGAGGCCAGGCAGGGTTCCAGTGATGGGGGACCCTTCATCTTCCTTGTTGAAACCCCTGCTGATTTCCCAATTCCAACATCTTCCTCCCAACTTCCTCACCCTTTGTCTCACCCTCTACAGTGTTTGGGGCCTCCTGCCCTCTGGGTTACCCACCTTTCCTGGCTTTAGAGTGGCTGACACAGTGCTCGCTTCGGCAGCACATATACTTAGAGTGGCTGACACAGGAAGAAGCTCTAAAGTCTGGTGTCTCTCACAGGAGGGTGGGGCAGGGTAAGGGGCCTGTGTCCATGGCCTCCTGCTCACCCTCTGATTCCCATTAAACTTGGAAAAGCCAGCTCCAAACCGTGGATTGAGATGCTGACATGGACTCATCGCGGCATTGACTGAGGGCGCAGTGTGGCTCCCTGAGAGGTCCCCGGGTCCCTGGTCTCTGTGTCTGGGTGTGAGGAGGTTTTCCAGGGTACAGTTCCATGTGATGGCATTTCTGGGAGCTCATGCAGGTTAAGTTTGTCTCTGTGTCCCTCCCTCCATCCCTCACTTTCCTCTTCCTTTCTTTCTTCTTCTATTCTTTCCCTGCTTATTAGGAATTTACAAAAACTGTCTGAAAAAATGAAAACGTGGTTTTGGTACAAAAATATATGATAATTTTCTAGAATCAAGGAAAAATGGTGAATCTTCAGTGGAACGTGCCTGTGAAAATTAGCAGAATAAATACAAATAAATTCTCCCCTAAACCCATTTCAGTAAAACTGCACAATGTTCACATTAAAAGCCAGAGGAAACACATGATAGTTTAACCTGAAAAGAAAAGTCTATCAGCCTCAGGGGAGTTCTGATCAGCAACAGGAGGTGGAAGGAGAACCTGCAGCATTCTTTTGAACTGGTGAGGAAAAATCACCATCAACATAAAATTTTATTCCCAGATAAACTGTCTCATAATATTGAGGAAAAGGGAGGGGGGGAATGGTGACATTACAAAACAGAAGACATGAAGAGTGTCTTATCACCTGCAGACACTCATAAAAATAATTACTTAAAGATTTATTCCAGGAAGAAGAAATATTAATTCAGAGGAATGATGTGGGACAAAGGAAACAAAGCGTTAATGGAAACACACACACTGCATGCAATTCTCAATAGACACACCTGAGTGGCCATTGGCATTGACTGGTCTGCTTCATAATCAGAGGAAAATAAAAAGACATACAGTTTCACACTCATCAGGTTGGAGAACGTAAAAAAGTACGATAAACCACATGTTTGCAAAGATGTTGAGAAATGAGCAACTCATGTGTGGAATCTAAAACAAAATAAAAACAAATAAAGAAAAGATAAACAGATCCCATAGATATAGAGAACAAGTTGGTGGCAGCCCAAAGGGAGTGGGTTCAGGAGTGGGGACAAAATTAAAAAGGAAAATAACAAAGCTGTCTTATCTTTGTATTTACATGGTGTATTTCTGCAAATAATTTTATAAAAGAAGAAGGGGGCCCTGGCTGGTTTGGCTCAGTGGTTGGAGTGTCAAACCACAGAAGGAAGAGGACAGGGTTTGAGTCTCAGTGTAGGGCATGAGCTTGGATTGCATGTTTGATGGCCAGTCCACGTTGGGGTGCCTGCAGGAGTCAACCAATTAATATGTCTCTCACATTGATGCTCTTCTCTCTCCTCTCTCTTCCCGCGTTCCTTCCACTCTCTCTAAAAATCAATGGGGAAAAAATGTCCTAGGTTGAGGATTAATAACAAAAGATGAGAAGAGGGATGCTGAGATAATGTGCATGTGGGCATTCAGGCCAGCAGCTGTGTGTGGGAGGTGGGTGGACAACGCTCTGAGCTGGAGTCCTTCTGGCCTCAGGCCACCATTAAGGGCTCCAAGGAGCTGGGTCTGAGTGTGAGGAATGGATGCCCAGAGAGAGGGTGGGGCTGGTGGGCATCAGACAGGATCAAAGCCGGAACTGTGATGAGGATGTCTGAGCCCTGATACGTAAAGGCTGAGGGCAGGTGGGCAAAAGGCACAGCTTCTGTTACCTAACAGCCCTGTTTTTGCAGCACCTCAGTGGAAGCTGGACAGCGATGGCGGGTGGGGTGTTGGGGGGGCAGCACTGTGCCAGCGTCCACGGGTCCTCACATGTCACAGTGGAGGTCTTAGGGCCCGGGGCAGGGAGGGCTCCTGGAGGCCCTCATTCATGTCACTGGCTGTCCCATTTGGGCCCCACCAAACTTCAGGACAACTGTGAGCACACAGACAAGGACACTGAATTTCCCTCACTCTGCCCCCACTGCTCAGAGCGACACAGGCCCCAGCGCAGCTGTGTCCACAGGACGGCTTTGCTCCTCACCGAGGGCAGCGCCTGGGACCGGATACCAGGCAGCACCCCTCTCCGCAGTGCCCGCCGGGGCTCTGACCAAGGCCCCCGAGTTCTGTGTGCTGCTCCTTGGCACCTCTCCTGGGGCTGTCCTGCCACAGCCAGGCCTCTTCCTAGACGTGGGGGTGCCAGTCTGTGACACCCAGACTGATGAGACAACCCCTCCACTGTCCCTTCTTTCCTCCTGCTGGCTCCCCACTTTCCACTCTCCCTCCTCCCGGAGGCCCAGGCACCCTGGTACCCACTGTGTTCTAATGGGTAGGAGACTTGACTGGCATCATCAAGGCAGAAGGGAAGGGTGGTTGGGGGTAATCAGGCCTGCAAGGGAGGGAAGTTGGGGGAGACTAGGTCACAGGGCAGGGAAGTTGTGAGCAAGCAGGCCTGCAGGGAGTGGCAGTTGGGGAAAGAGGGGACCAGGCCAAGAGAAGAGGACATGTAGGCATGAACAGGCTTACAGGGGAGGATATTTGGGGGCAAGATCAGGCCGGAAGGGGAGTAGTTAGGGTGGGATCAGGAGGCCAGGCAGGCAGGCAGGTGAGCAGTTAGGAGACTGCAGTCTGGGATTGTAAGAGGGATGTTTAGATTGCCATTTTTAGTGTGGCCTTGTGATTAGTAAGAAATCCTGCAGTCAGACATCCCCTGAAGGGTCCCAGATTGGAGAGGGTGCAGGCCTGGCTGAGGAACAGCCCTCCCATCCGATGCATGAATTTCCTGCACCAGGCCTCTAGTATTAGTAATAAAGAGAGGAACAGAAACATGGACAGGCAGAGATGTTTAAAAATCGGAAGAGGTTAGTATGAACAACCACATTAGACAAATTTGCCCTCAGGTGAGAAGGATAACTTTTAGGCAAGTATAACCCTGGGAACTGACTTTAGGACAAAGGGAAGCCAAACCAGATTGATAATCAGGAAAGGCCTGCTTCTGGGTCGTGGACATCTACCCGGAAGTAAAATATTAAAGGAAAACACGGGAGAGTTACAGCACAGCTTGGCTTCCTGGAGAATTACACTGAGACATAAGGACCCAGGGATCTTCAGAGAACAGAAGTAGAGGCGCCTCCCTGGCACACTGTCTGGAGAACAGAACCAGGCACATGTAATAAGGGAACATTTCAGGCCACTTTCCATTATGAACATAGAATGAAGAAATGCAAAATAAAACATTATTAAGCCAACTCCCAATGTGTGAAATATTACCAAAGAACCCAGGATGTTCTAAACCACCATGGTTTAACACCAATTGGTGCAATATACCACATTAACGGAGCAGAAATAGATGATAAAAGCCACGTGATAATCTCAATAGATATGGAAAAATAATTTTATTTTAGTTGATAAATTCAACCATAGTTTGTGATGAAACTCTTAGCAAACTTGGGCCATAGGTGATTCCCTAAAATGATAATGGTGGCTTTCCCAGAGCTCTGGGCAAATGTCCTGCTTGTGGGGGTAGGGGGTATGCTGGCAGCCCGCCGCTGAATGAGGGATGGTGGACAGGGAGGCCCAGACAGTGCAGGCGACTCCAGGCAGCACACAGCGACCAGAAATACACAAAAGGAGTGAGGATCAGGGGGGAGGGTAGGAGGCTACCAGGAACAACATGGCAGTGTACACGGAACTCCCAAGGCCATCTGCGCACAACGTTAGAACTAATATGGGTGCGGTAGGCAGCTGTGCCCACGATCAATGCAGGTCCAGTGATAAAATCCCACAGGACTTCTAGTCACTGCCAATGGCCACTTAGAAGAGGAATCAGTACGATAGCATTGCCAATGATGACTACCAGCCAGGGCGAGTGAAATGTATTTTGTTGACACAAGAAATGAGAAAGTGCTAGACTGGCACTAGTTAGTCTCCCTTATCCCCTCCCAGTGTCTTCTGTTTAAGCACCTGATTTTAAGACGAATAAGATCTGAAGGGTTCACAGTGGGCCAGGTCACTCATCTATGATAAGAAGCCATCATGTATCAAAAGAGCTTTTATTTCAGGCACCTGTGCAGTGGGACTGAGGCCAAAAAGCAATCAGCAGTGACTGAATGGGGAGGCAAAGTTTTATTCATTTCTGCAGGCTGCAAATTGTTCTGCGGATGAAAGAGTCCAGTCCTTGATTCCTCCCATCGCCAGATCTAATGGTTGTCTAGGCTATGCCGTGCTCAAGGCTGCAGGCTTTCTGCAAGATAACTGCTAAGCACAATAAGTTTTCTCTGCCCCCTTTTATTCTGCTTAACATTTCAAGATCAAGATGCTTTCTGGACAAAGGTTCTTGGTCATGAGCCAAAAGAACACAATTCTTTATAAAGTTTAGATATGTGATCTTAATGGGAATCAGAGGGTTCTAAAATGAGTCCTCTTACATGTTAATGAATTAAGAGTAAGGAGTGTCTGACATAAGTAAATCCTAACAATGAGGTGATAATATCTAATCTTCAGGTTGTGTGAATCCTATGAAAATGTCAACAATTGTTTTCCTTTTATGTTTATCAAAGAAAAATGCTTTGGTGCACTATACTTATAAGAAATATTAATCATGCTCTGTTAATCGTGGTTGCTCTTTTCTGATGAGACAAAGCACATTCTCACCTGGCTGGGAGTTGTGAGCCCTGGGACATGGAAGCTAGCAGCAGAATGCAGTCTGTCCTCCTGTCCGGAGAACTGTCTATCATTAATGGAGAGATTTCCAACCTTGTGACTGAGATAATCTAGTCCCGCTCTGTACAACCCCCAGCCCAATTACCTGTTATCTGGTCTCGAGGTCCTGGAGGTGTCCACCCTCAGTGACCCCGACACCAGCCTGCATGACATGTAACCTGTAATGATGCCCACATGCCCACTTCCCCATGCCTGTCATTCCTGCTTCCCCACGCCATCTCTGCCCTCTGCCCAATAGAAGCAGTGGCTGATGGTGGGCTGCAGAGCAGATTTCTCTTGCTGACCTGCTGCTCTCCCATCCTGCCAGCAGGACTGGAATAAATGCTCCCACATGATTCAAGCCTGTCTCTGCTTAATGGGCTCAAGCAGTGACAGGCAGCCTGGACCCACTGGCTGTTTGGTTACAAGTTCACATAAACAGAAGCCCACACTGTGTGACCTCTGCGCCTTGCTGATTTCACTGGACATGTTTCCAGGGAACACTGTACTTTGTAAGTCTCCTGCTCGGTTTCTCTTTGGGCGAGTTGGCGTCTACACCCTGAGCATCTCTGTGGTGTGAAGGGCCCTCTATGGGAACAAGCCCCTTCAGCAGGCATTTGTTTGCCACTGCCCCTCCTCCACCTGCTTCTGCCCCATGAGGACTGATTGAAATCTCTCACTTGTGCTGCCACTTCCCTCCTGCCCTCTGCCCTTGGCTTTCATGTCATTGGTCCAGGAGGGAGACGCTATGGAGGTGGTGGCTGCTCAGTCCCGGGTGGCAGGAGGACTGTCAGGACATGGGAGAAGGCACTCGCAGAAACACACACCTGTGCCCTGTTGTTTATTAGTGTCCAGCCTCCCTTCCCCCAATAAGGGACACTGAGGGCACCTCTACTTCCTGCTGCTCTGCCACCCACCAAGTTCCTCATTTCCTATCTCCCTGGATCTCAGTTTCAGACTGTGAGTTCCTGACCCCTGCTTCCTGTGTAGAGGCTGCTGATCCTCAGATTGTGGGCTTGTGGGCATCTGGTGGCCCCGCCTACAGCAGCTGGAGCAGGTGTGACCTGAGGAGGCCACTCTGGGATAGGGCCTTGGAGCTGGACACTGCTGCCTGGCTAGACATGGGAAGCCAGCGTTGAAAACAGGGGCCCAGAGCAGGGACTTTGGGGGGATGCTGAGCTCAGTGTCGGCCCTAAAGTAAGATGCCAACAAGCTGACAGTAATGGACTGGTCACTGAAGGCCACACACAGAGAAGAAGAGCCCCTGGTTGCCTGGTGGATTATTTGATTCTGTTCTAAGGTGACTGGGCAGAAACCTGGACTTCCCAGATGCCAGTCCTCTGTTTTGCTGGGACCAAAGGTTCTCTATTATTGGATCACTCACCCTCCTCCTGGGGTGTCCCCGACTGCAGGAGGGAGAGGAGGGCCTGGGTCCTGACCGTGTTTCCAGTCTCATGGCTCTCAACACCTTCCTCTGTGTGGGGTGACCCTGTCCAGCCCCTCCCAAGATCTGAGTTGCCTGGGACTCTGAAGTTCAAGGTGGCCCCACCTCCATGTGTCCTGCACAGTGAGGGGCTTAACACCAAGCTCCAGAGCAGTGGGCTGCACTTCTCCCTAATTCCCTCTTCTTCCTTGCCTCCATCTATTCCCAGCGGCCATCACTGATGCCCGGTCCTCCTGCTTTGCTCTGAGTTGATACCTTGCCTTTGTCTGCTGCTGTGCTGTCACCGAGGCTGGGCCTAGGAGGATGGGCAGGTCGGCCGGGCCATTCAGGCACCCCACTTCACTGGGTGGCCACTGGGTTCTCATTTCCACAGCTTCTGGCACCAGCTGCCTAGTTTGCCTCCTTCTGCCCTGTTGCTTCCTGGGACATCCCCACAAGTCTTTTCCTCCCGACATACTTGGGGGTCATGTTGAATGTTCCAGACTTGCCCGCAGTTCACATTCTATTGGGATTTGAAGAGTTGATATTTGATGACACTGTCTCTTTTTAACCTTGAATGACATTTTATTTTGTGTGAGTTTCCTTGTAAGGGAGCTGATGGTTGTCACAGACTCTTGATTAGGAATGTAAGGAGCTGGCTGTGAATGGAGTCTTTACCATCATGGCTTCGCATTAGTTACACTGAGAGTAACACATGAGTTTCTGCTTCTTTCTCTCCTGATTTGTGTTTAAAACATTTATCTTGCATGCAGACACCTTGGGAAAATAAACTTAATAAACTTCTCAGGTGAGGCTTTTGGCTTTTCTGAGAAGAAGATCGGATTTTCTGCCAATGATAGTCAGGAGATTTC
Source organism: Pipistrellus kuhlii (assembly GCF_014108245.1). NCBI lineage: Eukaryota > Metazoa > Chordata > Mammalia > Chiroptera > Vespertilionidae > Pipistrellus > Pipistrellus kuhlii. The sequence goes on from NW_023425540.1 coordinate 91,954,603, forward strand.
CCCCCAAGACCCTCAAACCTCTTGTTTGTGTTTCGGGCAGATCTGCTGGAGCTGATCCAGTGCTGTCTTTGTTCCAGGTCTGGCCCAGCTGGTTATCACCCAGCCTGGTGGTGGGGGGCGGGAAGTCTGGGTCCAGCATCAGGCTGGGCGTTGGGGCCTGTGGCTTCTCGCTGATTCCTCTGTGACTTGCTTTCCTGCCATCTGGGCCTGGGAACCAGCCCCAAACCACATCCACTGTTGAGGTGGGTAAAGGTCGGGGCTCTGACCAGACCACTGGCAGGGAGGGGGGAAGCCCACTCCTTATTACCCAAGGTGTGGCTCCCTGGGCTGAATGACCTGCTGTGTCTGTGAGCCCAGCCCGTTCCCTCCTGGGTGCTCACTCCCCCCACCATGGGGCCCTCTAGCCATGTTGGAACCTGGTTGTTTCCTTTGGAGATCCTCAGTGTCCCCTGAGGATTCTGATTCTGGGTGCCCCGTGACACACCACCATCTCAGCAAGGGTGACAGGGACCCTGGCACCACTAGGGAATGATGGGTTTCTAGAGACCTGAGCTCACCTAAGTGCTAAAAAGCATCCTTAGGTGGGCTCCTCGCTGGGCTCACGGGGGACAGAGGACCGGGTGTGGTTCAGGAGTGTGGGAACCCCTCTTGCTTCTCCTCTGGAAGCATTGTCTGGTCCTATCCCATGCTTGGTGGAGAATGATTCTCAGAATGTCAAAGGGAGGAAAAGCCTGTGCCTGGCGGGTGGCCGGCCTCATCCTGGGGTTGGACTTGGGGGACAGAGCTCCTCCATGCAGAAAGCAGGGAGGGTGAGAGGGGAGGTTGGCTCCCAGCGCTGTGTGGGTGCCGGGAGTTTGCAGGACGTGAGGAGAGGTGAGGAGAACTAGCAGTAAATCGACACCTCTCACACCCTTTGCCCTGCATTTTGACAAAGCTTGATCATGCATAGGAGGGATGAGGACAGCTGAGCAGAGGCCTGAGTGTCCTGGGGCGGCCGTAACAAATGCCACAGACTCAGGCCTTTAAACAAAACTTTATTCTGTTACAGTGTTGGAGGCTGGAAGTCTACCATCAAGGTGTCAGCAGGTTCCCACTCCCTCCAAAGGCCCCAGGGCAGCTGCCTCCTCCATCTCATGGTGCTGCTGGCCACATCTGTTTGCAGGTCCAGCGAGTCTGTCCTTTGTGGTGGGCACAGTGAGCCTCAAAAGAAGGAGGGTGCAGAGGAGACTGGCCTGCTGCTGTCCTTCACCCCCTTTTTGGCTCAGGTGCCAGCCCCCCACCCCATCTGGCCCTGCTCTGTTTTGTTTCAGAGCATCTGACTTATTTATTATTTATTTAGTTCCTCTCCCGAGGATAGGCTTATCGATTTTAGGGAGAGGAAGGGAGAGAGAGGTGTGAGAAGCATTGATGGGTTGCCTATTGTACGCATCCGGATCTATGAATGAATTCTCAACCTAGGTATGTGGCCTGACTGAGAATGGAACCTGAGACCCTTCAGTGTACAGGATGATGCAAAGCATCTCATTTCTTTCTTTTTCATGTGCACACTGTCATCTTACTACTGAAATGTCTCCAGTACCAATATTCTTACTGTTTTTATTTTTTGTGAGTTCTCACCCAAGGACATTTTTCCAGTGATATTTTGAGATAGTGGGAGAGGCAGAGACAGAGAGAAACCTCGATGTGACCCATTGATTGTTTGCCTTCTGCAAGAACCTGCAACCAGGGTAGGTGCCCTTGACCAAATCACACCTGGGACCCTACAGTACGCAGCCTGACGTTCTATCCACTGAGCCAAACCAGCTAGGGCTTCAGCACCAATACTGAGTGTCTTCTCAGAGAGGACCCCACATATTTCTTGTCTGATAGCTGGTCTGCTGGTCATCGCTGGTCCCACTGGAGGGATAAGCCCCGCCTCCTCCCATACCCCACCCCAAAGTGGCTTCCCCTTGGGCCAGTCTGGGCAGGAGCATAAAGGGGCTCAGAGGGGTCCAGGAGCAGAAGGCAGAGAGGCCTGGCATGGTGAGGACACGGCTCAGAGCACATCCTCTCCATTCCCAGGTCCCCGCCCCAGATCTCCTCACTAGCTCTCCCCTTCCCCTTCCCTCTCCCCCTGCAGATGCTGTGGCTGCTGCTCCTAACTCTACCCTGTCTGGGGGGCAACGTACCTGTGACCTTAGGTGGGTGCTGACCCCAGACCTGGCTTGTCTCTGATCCCTTCATTCTGACCTCTCAGAGGCTGACCCTGAGAAGGGGTGGAGATCCCCCTGAAGGTGGTTGTGGGAGGGACTGAGGATAGGGCCATGCTGAGTGCCAGGCTGCGGTGCTTGGGTCCCTGATGGCTGCTCCTCTGCTTCCCCAGATCCTGGCCCAGGGACTGAGCTGGTGGACATCATGGGGGGCCATGATGCTTCTAATGGAAAGTGGCCATGGCAGGTGGGCGTGTGGTACTTGAAAGCAATAGGCCTGATGGTTCCCTTTTGTGGGGGCTCCCTCATCCACCCCCAGTGGGTGCTGACCGCTGCGCACTGCATTAAAGAGTAAGTCCCTCCTCTGCCAGCACCCGGGGTGGGGGACAATATTAGGAGGCATGTGATGTGTGTTGTGGGCAGATCGTGGGCTGAGTTGGTGCAGACCCCCACCAGGATTCAGCTTCCTGGAGTTCCCCTTGCCACCACAGAGGGGAGGTCTCTGGGCTCTGAGGGCTGGCCCACTTCCTGCCACAGCCTCTCAGAAGCCTTTGGCCTCTGTCCCCAGGGAAAATCCCGACCCTCAGCACTTTAAGGTCCAACTAGGAGGAGTGAGACCCTCATTGAGTGACAGTGTGCCTGTGGCTAGGATCATTCGCCACCCTAAGTACAAGAAAGAAAAGGGAATACCTCAGGCAGACGTAGCGCTTCTCAAACTGGAGTCCTGGGTGCGACCATCTAATCTCATCAAGTGGATCAGCCTCCCGCCAGCCTCCTCCGCATTCCCCCCAGGCACCCGGTGCTGGGTGACTGGCTGGGGCAACATTGCTTTTAAAAGTAAGAACCAGAACCAGGATGACAGGAGGGTGATGCATTGGGGTGGGCCAGGCTTTACCGATGAGGGTTCAGCTGGGGTCCCTCTGGGGTCTCCCTTGGGTGTAGGGGGCACACAGCCCGAGAGGAGTCTGTTCAGGAGCAGGGAACAAAGTAGTAGGAGTGAGGCATGGACATGGGCATTTTTTTTTTCTAGCATCATCTAAGGATATTTTTTCCATTGATTTTTACAGAGAGTGGAAGAAAGCTGGGAGCGCGGGGGGCGGGGTGTGTGTGTGTGTGGAAGAGAGAAACATGGATGTGAGAGACATATCTATTAATTGCCTTCCCGCCCGGGGCTGGGGATTGAACCTGCAACCCAGGTCCTTGCCCTTGACCAAGAATCAGACCTGGGACCCTTTGGGCCAGTGCTCTAACCACTGAGAACACCAGCCAGGGTGCCATGGGCATTTCTTTCCCTCACTCTGCACCAGGTCTGTGCGCTCCCTTCTGGGGGTCCGGTTCTCCCTGAGTCTCCCTAGTGGGATGGATAGGAGGAGGGAGAACTCCAGTGACCTGCTCCAGGATTCACTGTTAAATGGACAAAGTCAAATCTGACACGAGGGCCGCTCACTCTGCATTTCTTGGGGGAAAGCACTTGCTCTGATTTTTGTCAATAAAATTTATTTGTGGATAAGAAATATATTTAATTTCTTTTCCTTCTGAACTTTGTCCCCCCAGTGTCCGCCTAGAGATTATCAGCCCACTGTCCTGGAATGACCACATTGAGTTGGGGTCTTGGGTGACTCCCAGGATCCCCCTGAGGGTGCTGAGTCTCAGCTTGAGGTTCTTAGAACCCTGGGCCTGTGACTGGCTGCCCCCACAGGACAGCAGGCTCACTGGGCTTCTTCTCACAGAGCCACTGCCATGGCCCTACAACCTGCAGGAAGTCGAGGTCACCATTGTGCCAAATGAGATCTGTAGGCAGCAATACCACAGTATCGACTTGGATGTCAAGGATGACATGCTGTGTGCGGGGAGTCCGGGCCAGGATTCCTGTGAGGTAAAACCCACAGACTGTGGCCTCTGTCCATTGTTCCTGCTTGCAGGGACCCTGAGTATTGACTGCCTTTCTCTTCTTCCCACAGGGCGACTCTGGGGGCCCTTTGGTCTGTAAATGGAGGAACACCTGGGTCCAGGTAGGGGTGGTGAGCTGGGGGGAAAAGTGCGGTCTTTCCGACTTTCCTGGAGTCTATGCCCGAGTGACATCCTACTTGCCTTGGATCCACCATCATATTCACTCTTCTCCTTGAGCCCGGGGCCCGGCAAGGATGCTGCCCATGTGAGATGAAGACAGGCTCTCCATGGTGTCTGAGGACCTCACTGCTCCTTCCTAATGCCAGCTCTTCACTGCACCTAGCACCCTCCTCCACCCCCAACCCCTCTTAGATCCTCCAACCTCTGCCACCTCCATCAGTCTGTCTCCCCCTGACAAGCAAAAGGGTGAGGAGGGGTGTAGTCTGAGTTCAGGCGGGGCACTGCAGGCCTCCTGCCTCCTCCCCACCCTCTGTAGCTCATTAAACTGCATGAAAACTGCTCTGGACTGAGTGTACTTACCTTTGGGTGGGGCCAGGGTGCAATGGGTGGTCCATCCTGGTGGGGAACCAGGCTCTGGAAGGTGGACCAGGTGGGGATGGGCAAGTATGGCTGCAGCGTGAAGGAGGGCCACATGGGTGGGCTCTCTTGGCTGGGGAGGAGGAGGAGTGTCCTGTCTGGGGCTGGAGACCACAGCCCAGAAGGTTGCTCCCAGAGCAGCCCACACCT